>NC_141691.1:64391507-65591507 GCF_964263255.1 Lissotriton vulgaris | reverse complement strand
TATCAGGTAATACTATCACAGAACAAATTGATAGCAGTCAATGAACCTTTGAAACATAAAGGTCTGAGTTGGCCCTGCCTAATGCAAACCTATGCTTCGCTGATTAAACACAAATGTCAAGAGCAGCACTTTATAAGATGAGCTATCTCACCTTATCAAAAAGTAAAAAGCTGCACGAGTAAATACAAAAACCTCCTTACACTGACTCATCCAAGTTTTTTCATGTATTGGACGGGCTCCCACCCCCTGAAGACTTTTGTTACAGATTTCAAGATTTCATACAAAATTTACTCCTGCACAAACTCTGCCAGTGCTGCCACACAAAGGCCCATCTTCACAAGACTGTGGTTTCATTGTTCAAGATTTCCTCAACCTCTTTCCAGTGCCTACACTCCTAATTACGGCCTTGTAGAAGCTTAAAATATTGCCCTTCAGAAGCTTCTTTACCTAAACCTTAGCCGAAACGTCATGAGCACTGGTCTAACCATGCTGCTCGTTAGAAAGCAAAGTAGTGCCTTCAAGTGGACCTATTGGCATAGGGTTGTCTCAGAGTAGAGGTGACTTCCTTTAGTTGTGGAACTATGACCATGTTGATGGCGAGAGTATGAGTGCACATGAATGCTGTAGCCTTATGGGTTCTCTAAACTAGACGCAAGGTCCTGTAAGTTGAATGATGTTTCCTCTTTGCATGTTTTTTCATCTATGATCTATCTCACAGTTGTTTTCCAAGAAGCCCTTTGCTCCGAGTCAGAAAAAAAGGGCATGGTGACCTCTGACCCCAGTTGGGGATACACAATCCTGGACCTGGACTGTCTTCATATCCCCACCTCGCCTATACTGCCAGAAAGGTAAGGACACATGGCAGCCCTTTGAATCTTGACCTGACGTTCCACGTAGATTGTCGACGCCAACCTCAAGGTGTATTAAAGGTAAAAGAAGCTCTGAGTAAGTGTAACCCCTAGACATGCTCAAGCTTTAGTTGACAGGCAGGTAATAAACGTTGAGCTGAAAACTTCTAAATCTTGAGAGGTGTTGTTATGCTATAGGCCGTTCACCTGGTGCAAGTAGTGGATGAGTGGGAGCAAATCCTCATGGATCAGGCTGCTTAACAGAATCTGCCTTTTGAAAGGATTTATACCCCTAAATGCTCTCATTTGGCTTCATTCAGAGCCAATTGGTGCTGTCACGAAAGGCAGATCTGTGTCTTAGAGAAAGGCATGAGAATGAATACATGACCTGACTAGGTAATCCTTCACAGTGAACCCACTTCAAGGAATAGTTGAACAACTACTACAACATCTACAAATAACATCCTCTTTCCCGGACATATGCTCTTGCCCTCTCCCTGGGCCTTGCCCTAAAGCATGGACCTGTTTACCTTAACATACATATAACTTTCACTCCAAACTAAATGTGACCCTAAATATACCCCTGTATCTAATCCCATCCTTACGCCTCACACCACTCTACCATCCATTCATAACTCTTTACTTTACTGTAGGCAATCAGATTCGGAATCATGAGGGAAAGTTGATGATCTTGATTTGAGCCCTGAATGAGTTTCCAAACTGACCCTCAGAGACAACCTGGTCTTGAAGGAGTCCTTGGCCCAGCCACGGTTGCTTGGCTCAAGCAGCAGGATCTGCAGATTAGAGGGTTGTGGCAGTTTTACAACTAGTCAAGCAGTAATGCAGACTAGATTTAAGAATTAACTTAGTTAGCTAAAACGAGAAAGAGGGTAATGAAAAATTCCAGTCACATAATGGATGAAATGGGTAAAAGTGCTGGAAAATTGGTGTAAAGGTTAAACTTACTAAAAGAATAACCAAAATTAGTCCAAATTAATTAAGTGCACATTCTTGATCAGCCCAAAGTATCGTGTGACTTCAGAGCAGTGGGTATTATCATGCTGTTTCACTCGTTCAAGACGTTCACAGGGAGTTGGTTTAAAGTGCATGTTGGACCTGGCCCTTTTTCAGGACTATCCTCAAACTTTTTGCCTTTTCCTCCTATTTTGTCTGACCTGTTTTTGTTGGTTTTAGGACTCTAGGCACTTTACCACTGCTAACCAGTGCTAAAGTTCACATGCCCTCTGTTTAAACTATATTGGTGATTGGTTTATTCGTGATTGCCATATTTGATTTACCAGTAGGTTCCTAGTAAAGTGCACCAGGTGTGCCCAGGGACTAGAAATCAAATGCTACCAATGGGCCTGTAGCAGTGATTGAGTCACCCAAATAGGTAGCCCTGTAAGCATGTCTCAGGCCTGCCACTGTAGTGTCTGTTTTTTCAGTTGTAAACTGCCATTTTGACCTGGCAAGTGCACCCACGTGCCAGGCCCAAACCTTCCCTCTTACTTCATGTAGGTCACCCCTAAGGCAGACCCAAGGCAGCCCCATGGGCTGGGTGCAGTGTATTTAAATGGTGTGCTGTTGTGTTTTACACGTCCTAATTGTGAAACACTGCTAATTTATTTTTTCACAATTGCAAGGACTATCGTTCCCAAAGAGTAACATGGGGATTTCCTTGAAATATCTTTTAAGTGTAATTTCCCATTGGCAGCAGATGGAAGTTTGGAGTTTGAGGTCTCTGAACTCACAATTTAGCCGCTTAACCACGGCGGCACTTCTGCTGCTGTATGGCGGTTTTATTGAGTGGGTGGGGGCGCTGCGGCCAACGGACCTGCGCAGCACTACGAAGGTAGTGTTCGCGATGGCCGTTGGCCGACAGCCGCACCGTAGGGGCTAATAATACATCTTTTGTTGAAGTTTGTTTTTAAATTGCGATTTTGAAAATGCCTCTTTTAGAAAGTGGACATTTTCTTGCTCAACCATTCTGTGCCTCTGCCTGTCTGTAGAATCCTTGTCTGGGTTAGGAAGACAGTTGGGCTCTTGTGCATTCACTTTAGACAATCACACAAAGGGAGCTGAGGTGTGCCTTGCATTTCCTGATGGGTCATCACATGGCTGATGGGCCTTCCTTAGCTAGAACGGTGGGAGGAGTTGTCACTGGCACCCAAATAGGGTTGTGTCTGTCCTCACACAAAGCTGTCTCCACCCCCTGTAGTGGGTAAGTGGAAGACAAGGTCTTGTGCACTACAAAGACTTTCCTTTGAAGTTTGCCTACCTCAAAGGCAGAAAGGGGTAATAAGTATTGGACCTCTGACACAGACATCAGAAAACACCCCTGGACGGAGGACATTCTGCCAGGAAGAAGAGCTGTGCTGCTGACAGGAAGGGTGTACAGACAAAATATCGACTCCAAAATATCGACTGGACATAATATCGAGTTTTAAATATAGACTGGACATAATATCGACTGGACATAATATCGACTACAAAAATATCGTTTTTCAGGTAAGTGAAGTAATATCGACTGTATAAAATATAGATAGCAAAAATATCGAATTTTTAATGATATATAATATTTTATAGTGTATTTTTATGTAATAATATGTGTGAATAGTGTGTATTAATGTTATAAAATATTTTATTAAATGAATTTTGTTTTTATAATAATTGCATAATGTAATTCTGTAGCGGGTTGTGGGTTTATAGGGGAATAGGGTGGGAAGTAATTTAATAATAATTAATTAATTAATATATGTTTGTTAATATTTTTAATTAATAATTAATTGATAATTAATTAATATTAATTAGTTAATTAATTAATATAATTTTGAACATATTTTGTATTAGTAATTAATTGTTAATTAATTATTTGTAATTAGTTAATTACATTAATTAGAGTAAATTTTTAATATATTTAATTTTGTGTTATTTTTAAGTAATTAATTTGGAAAAAATAATATTAATTATTAAAATAATTACAGCTAATGTTCTAATATATTTACTTTATTGTTATTGTTAATTAATAATTAATTGGTAATTAAATAATATTGATACATTTTGGGTAAAGGAGCATTTTTAGGGTTCAGGGTCAGTTTTCAGTTCATGGGTAAAGGGGTATTTTTAGGGTTCAGGGTCAGTTTTCAGTTCATGGGTAAAGGGGTATTTTTAGGGTTCAGGGTCAGTTTTCAGTTCTTGGGTAAAGGGGTATTTTTAGGGTTCAGGGTCAGTTTTCAGTTTTTGGGTAAAGGGGCATTTTTAGGGTTCAGGGTCAGTTTTGGGTTTTTGGGTAAAGGGTTATTTTTAGGGTTCAGGGTCAGTTTGGGGTTTTTGGGTAAAGGGGTATTTTTAGGGTTCAGGGTCAACTAATAAGATTGTAAAAAATTATTTTTATTATTTTCATTTATTATTTAATTATTATAATTTAATTTAAGTAGTTTTAAGTATATTTTAGTAATTTAAATTTAATATTAATTTAATTTAACACTGTTTTTAATAAAGTCGATATTTTTTACATCTATATTATTGTTAACGATATTTTGTACTCGATATTTTTGTACTTACCTGTTTGTAGATACAAACTCGATATTTTGACTGTCGATATTTTGTCCACGATATTCTGGCAAGTCGATATTGTGTCCGTCGATATTATTTCAGTGATCCGACAGGAAGGACTACCACTTTGCTGTGTGCTTTGCTGTGTTGGCATGCTGCTTGCTGCATCTGTTTTGGGCAGTGAAATAACTGGATTTTGCTTTCTACATCCTGCTTTCCAAGTTTCTCCATGAGCTTGCGTGAGCTTGTCTCCTGTTGGAAGTCTCAGGGATATAAAAGACTACATCCACATCTTGTTACCAGCACTGGGACTCTCCTGGTGTGAGTCATGTGTTGCCATGTGGTGCCAAAACAAGTCCTGGGCCCTTGATACTGAGTGGTTGTGCTGCAACTTCCAGAACAGCAAACCTGATGCAGTCTCTGATGCCGCTGCCTGCACCAAAGCCGTGGTCACTGCTCGTGAGGAACATGACTCATTGACTGCGATGACAACACAGCTCCGGCCTCACCGATGACATCGATTCATGCTGTCATTGACGCTAATGCCTGCACCAAAGCCGAGAGCACCGCTCGTGAAGAGCACAACACATCACCTCGACAAGATCGCAGCCCCTGGTGTACCAACGACAGCACTATCGACTCCGACCTTGTCACCGACACAGCTGCCTGCACCGTGACTGAGGGAGCTGCTCATGAAGAGCACGCGCATCGTCCTATCTCATATCGCAGTCCCAGGTCAACCGATGACTGGGCTCAGCACCAACGCAGTGCTGCTGCCTTCACCCAAGCCGTGGTCACCGCTCATGAAGAGCAAGACGCATTGACCACGATAACATCGCAGCTCCAGATCCATTAACGCCAGCAATCCTGACCCCGATATCGTGAAGCTTGTTCCCCAGTGTGTCGACTTCTGCCTGACTTTCGAGAAGTAGACGCCCACTGACTCCGGCAAGACCTCATCTTCTGATTTCATCGCAAGGTCCTCGAGGTCTTTTCACTTCCAAAGGTGCTATTTTGTTGATCTGTCCGACGCCATATCACTGAACTGTTGGATTTGTTTTGTGCACAATGCCTTGAGGAACTCAATTTTTTAAAGTTTATTCTTGCAAAATGTCTATATTTACTTGTGTATGTTGGATGTTTACCGTTTTGGTCTTGTTTAACTCAGATAAACATTGGCTATTTTTCTAAACTGTTGTGGAGTCCCTTTGTAGTATTTTCTCTGTGTTACTGTGTATGTGTGTACAAATACTTTACACATTGCTCTCTGAGACAAGCCTGATTGCTTGTGCCAAGCTACCAAGGGTGTGAGCAGGGGTTATCTTAGCTGTCTACCCATCTTACCCTGACTACAGTGAGGGTCCCTACTTGGACAGAGTGTGTATTGCCTGCTACTAGAGACCCTGTTTCCAACAGCGCAGAAGACATTTGAGTTTTCCACAAAGACGTTAATCAGTCATACTACACACCTACTACAATTGAAATTACCCATCGTTCTCAGTGGTAAGAAATTATGTATAAAAGACTTGCAAGACGTTTTCATAGTTGGATGGACCACAACTTATCAGGAATGGATAGTGCAGAAGTGAGGAAACCGCCAGTGGTTCCTCAGGAGATGTGAGCTGGCGTGAAGGGGTCCTCATTGGCTTCTCATGCCATGAGAGCTGAGGAGACTTGAGCCTCATTGGTTCCTTTGCTGAGGAGAAATGAACCCCAGTGGATTCTCAGGGTGTGAGGAGCAGAACCATGAGGAAGGTTAGAGCTCATGTGATGCAAAGACAACCTCACCCCCCCTTCATGGCACTTCAGGTGTCTCTTGACACTCATTGTTTTTGGGAACCTCTGAAAGCCTCACTCCAGTTTTATGTCAAGATGTTTAATTTTGTCTTATTCCTTCTCTGTGTCCTTAAATGTGTCTTGATTGGCCTCCTTTTTTCTTGGACCTTCTGGCATTTCTGCGGACCTCCTTTCTCGCCATATTGTTCCACGTACTTCTAAGGGATGTTTTCAATCTCATGCGATTTCCTCCGTCTCTAGTTGTACCATAATCACCATTCATGGTGCCTTAGGAGCTTCATGTTGTGTGACCTAACTTCCTTGCTTTATGTTTGTCTAGGTTTTCATGCAGTATTTATACATTCTTCATGTCATTCTGTGTGTCTCTATTCCTTCTTCTTGTTCCAGGAGTCATTGCTAGCCTCTTCTCGTTTCCACTTCATGTTGTTCAAGATGTCTCCTTGGCCTTCTTTCCTTTTGTCATGCTCTTCTGGGTGTCTGTATGAGTCTTCTTCAGTTTCAAGTTCTTCAAAGTGTCTGTGCTATGCTCACCTCTACTTCAAGTTTCTCTGCTTTTTCTAGGCTTTGCTGCGTTAATAGATGGCTTTCCAGGAGTCTAGTGGGCTCCATCTGCCAACCTTCGCCCTCGTGGAGGTGTTTCCACTGTGACACCAGCCCTAACCTGGACAACATCTGTAGGTGCTCTCACTGGAGACCTGTGGAACCAAGCCATCATTGTAACTCTCCGTGCTGGTGCAGAGGGCTAAGCGTGACTCCAGACACAGCTAGAACATGGTTTGAAGACCAGCAGCAACACATCTGGGAGGAAACGTCTTCAGGTGAGCCCCGAACCAATCCTACAGTGTCTCACCATTCAAACTCCTACTCAATGGCCAGTGTAAAACCTACAGATGCACGTAAGAATACCCACCTACCACACACCTACACACAATCACACACTGCAGCACGCCTAGCTTATCCTGGTCAAACCAGCTCCTACTCACAGGTTAGCGTCTCCTACACATCGGCTGGTACAGCTCCTACTCACAGATTAGTGTCTCCTACATATCGGCTGGTACAGCTCCTACTCACAGGTTCGCGTCTCCTACACATCGGCTGCTACAGCTTCTACTCACAGGTTCGCGGCTCCTACACATCGGCTGCTACAGCTCCTACTCACAGGTTAGCGTCTCCTACACATCGGCTGCTACAGCTCCTACTCACAGGTTCGCGTCTCCTACACATCGGCTGGTACAGCTCTTACTCACAGGTTCGTGTCTCTTACACATCGGCTGGTACAGCTCCCACTCACAGGTTCACGTCTCCTACACATCGGTTGGTACAGCTCCTACTCACAGGTTAGCGTCGCCTACACATCGAATGGTACAGCTCCTACTCACAGGTTTGCGTCTCCTACACATCGGCTGGTACAGCTCCTACTCACAGGTTTGCGTCTCCTACACATCGGCTGGTACAGCTCCTACTAACAGGTTCACGTCTCCTACACATCGGCTGGTACAGCTCCAACTCACAGGTTCGCGTCTCCCACACATCAGCTGGTACAGCTCCTACTCACAGGTTAGCGTCTCCTACACATCGGCTGGTACAGCTCCTACTCATAGGTTCACGTCTCCTACACATCGGCTGGTACAGCTCCTACTCACAGGCTCACGTCTCCTACACATCGGCTGGTACAGCTCCTACTTACAGGTTAGCGTCTCCTACACATCGGCTGGTACAGCTCCTACTTACAGGTTAGCGTCTCCTACACATCGGCTGGTACAGCTCCTACTCACAGGTTAGCGTCTCCTACACATCGGCTGGTACAGCTCCTACTCACAGGTTCGCGTCTCCTACACTTTAGCTGGTACAGCTCCTACTCACAGGTTTTCGTCTCCTACACATCGGCTGGTACAGCTCCTACTAACAGGTTCGCGTCTCCTACACATCGGCTGGTACAGCTCTTACTCACAGGTTCACGTCTCCTACACATCGGCTGCTACAGCTCCTACTCACGGGTTCACGTCTCCTACACATTGGCTGGTACAGCTTTTACTCACAGGTTTGCGTGTCCTACACATTGGCTGGTACAGCTCCCTCTCACAGACCACAGCGTTCTCCAGCCTTGTATCCAGTGGCAGCTGACCACTTTTCAAAGTAGTGGGGCGTAAAAGTTATGGATGAGTTTGACTTAAGGAGGAAGTGTAGCGAGCCAGCCCGACTGATGTAAGCATGGTTCTGAGCTTGGGGGAAGTCTCTCCCTGAGAATTAATTTTTTTAATAAGGGAGCAAAAGCACATTTTAAAGCTAATTTAGATAAAGAATTTGTCAAGAAAGCAAGGTTCTTAAAATTAATTCCCAAATAGTCTTGAACTATTTAAACATGTGAAAGAGTTCCCCATCTCGTGCAGCATTCATTATTTTCAACAGTTATTGTGGTGCAAATTGTACACCGTACGGTCTGAAGAGCTTCTATATGGTAAAAATATATACATTTATTATTATTAACTTGTTAGCTATGTCCACGAAGAAATAGTCTCTGAAGCAAATATACCTCACCTAAAATGTATTTGTGCACCAATATTTGGGAGAATACGACTCCAAATGCATGTGTAGTGGCCTGCCTATCAGCGCCTTAAACAGTCCTGTAAAAGTGCTAAATTGCACATTGTGAAACCTGAAATACTAGAATTTGTCCTAGTTTTCCCACTTGGCCAAAATTTTGTGATCCTAGGCAAATGTTGTATTTCACTGAGCCTCCTTTCTCTTCATTTGCACACATGAGAGCTGCTTGAAATATGTTTCGGGGTATGTCCTGTACAACTCTCAATTTTCATTTAATAGAGTACATTGTTGCTACATGTATAATAAGAATCTAGGCCACACATAGAGTGATTGCGACAAGTGACTCACTGTCATTAATTAATGGGTACTCTGTGTTTCTCCCCTTTTAATCTCCAGCGAGCTGCCTGCAGTAGCTCTGGTATGTATTCTGAGGGGTACTGCCATCCTCTGAGCTTGAGAACTTTTAGCTTCTGTTATTATCCTTGTTTAACTGTTTTTATTTGACATCTTCTGACGTTTGGGTGGTCTTGTTCCCCTGAGATGATTTGCATTTGTTGTTGCCTTTAGTGTCTCCCTCCTTCAAACAAGGTTTTGCAATGCAATAGGTATAGTATAAGTTGAATGCAGAGCTATTGGCTTTGCAAATGAAAAAGAAATAAGATAAACAACTTTTTTGTTTTTACTTTATTTATTGACTTTTGTAGTAATGGTGGCATGCCCCGCAGCATGCCGCCATTGTTACAAAAGTAAAAAAGAAATTGTTAGTGCGTCGTATTACTTTTACATTTGCTAAGCCAATAGCTCTGCATTTAACTAATGTGAGACCTATTGCATTGCAAATACTTGTTTCCTACGGGCAGCAGACAAACCAAAAGCATTGGCATAGCCAATAGGTCTTGCCTTTGGGACCTTAATGGTGTGTTCGAGGCATGGCGCCCCCTAGTGTTGGGTCCGGATGATTGCACCTTGTTGTCCTGAAAGAGTCTTCGAAGTATCACGAGATAGGTGGCTCCTCCCCTGGACTACAGTGCGCAAGGGCATCATCTCCATCCTTAGATTGTTTTTTTCCGCCATTGGGTTCGGAACCTATAGGAAAAACTTGTTTCTTCAGGCCAAAAGGCCTCTTTAAGCTTCGGTATTGTACTTCGTTCGGTTCTGAGTTGACTTATCCGGTTTCCGGATACTTGAGCACGTGCGCTCCCAGCTTTTTAGGCCCGATCGAAGATTGACATCGACGATGGAATTCCAGGCCCCGTTTAAACGTTGCCCAGTCTGTAACGCGAAGTACCCTCTCTCAGACGTGCACCCTGTGTGCAACAGATGTCTGTCTCCAGACCACGACGAGGAGAGTTACTTGGCCTGTTCAAAATTCAGGTCGGAAGAGGCGCTCGCTCTACGACGTGAGGCAAGACTACCGGCGCGGAGAGCGTCGGATGTGGAGGATATCTTCGAAGCTGGGGACGACGAGGGCGTCCAAGAGGAGGAACCGGAGCACTTCTCCGGCCCGGCCTCCTGCCAAGAATCTTACTACGGAGAAGAGGTAGACGATGAGAACATCGAAGAAGATGAAGCCGTCGAGGTAAGAGACGACAGTATGGCCATTGGAGCCGCAGAGGGCGGCTCCAGCGATGAGCAAGACCCAACCGAAGCTTCGGGGGTCGAAAGTGACACTGTCTTGTCAAAGGCTCAGGTCGAAGCATCGCCGGAAGGCTGTAGCCAAGATCTTTATACTCATTCTACAGCCCCGCTACTTGGCCCGGCTAAGAATATTTCAGAGCCTTCGGTGGGTACACCTTCGAAAACAAAACCGAAAATTACTAAAGACAAATCGAAATGGAAACTGGTCCAATCAGTATTCGTTTCGTTTCGCAAAGCCTCATTCCATCGGATCCTAAGAAGGCTCGGAGTGTCATTGACCCTTCGGGGTCACAAAAGGGTGCCAATCCGAGGAAGATTGGTACATCCAAGAGGGTGCCAAAGGCCAAATGAGACGGAGCGACGTCATCTAAGGCTGCCCCCGGGGGCGTGGACACTGAAGACGGAATTGAGTCGCAGCCGCCCCTTAGTCCGAATGCATACAAGTTGATGCTGGTGAAGGTTCTCGAAGACAAGAACAAAATGGCCGCGTTGGAATGTGACGCATCAAGCCACGGCCATTTTGGGGGTCCCAGCGCAATAACTGGCTCGAAGTTGGCGAAGGCCGCGAAAAAAGTCAAACAGCCATCGGGGCCTCCACCTATAGTCTTTGGACTGCCTCCGACCGCAAGACCTAAAACGTCTAAGCCGGCACAGGGCACCGACCCTGAGAAACTAATGTCAAGACTTAAGGAGACGACCGCCACTCCTGAAGGCGTCGGTTCCTATAAACCTTCTTCTGAAAGCTCAAAGAAGTTGTACATTGACTCTGCAACCGGAAGACTCACCCTTTTTAAACGGAAGATCTTGCCGGAGAAGCCACTGGAATCCTATCAAATTCCACTTAAAAGGAAAAGAGACTCTGCTTCCTCGCCAGTTCTTTTCGAGTCCGTAAGGTCTTATGGACAAGCCTTTACACATTCCCCCACACGCACGGATGATGGTGGGGGGGGGTGACCAAATGACGAGCAATTCAACTATCCTGATGACTCTAATCAGGATGACTCGCAGGATGTGCCTGATGATCAAGGCACGGCGGACACCCAGTGTTACCAAGTAAAGACAGCACCCACAGAGGATACTGCGGCGTTCAACGCTCTAATTGAAAGGGCAGCGTTGAACCACGATGTGGTCATGCATGCAGACCCAGTTGAGGAGGACTTTCTGTTTGATACCTTCTCTACGTGGGACAGATCAGTGAAGACGCTGCCGATGCTGAAGGGTGTCCTTAAGCACGCCAATGACATTTTCAAGGACACAACCAGAGCAAGGGTGGTGAGCCCACGTATTGAAAAGAAATACAAGCCTGCTCCTGTGGACCCTACGTACATAAGGGGTCAATTGCCATTGGACTCTTTGGTGGTCTCCAATGCCCGTAAGAGGGCGAATTCACAAACAAGTGGTGATGCTCCTCCCCCAGACAAAGAATCTAAAGTATTAGAAGCCTCTGGGAAGCGGGTTGCTGCGCAGGCAGCAAATATTTGGAGAATAGCCAATACACAGGCTCTACTGGCTAGATACGATAAAGCTCACTATGATACACTAGAGCAATTGTTGCAACACTTGCCTGATGAATATAGAGAGGGGGCGGAAATGTTGATTCAGGAAGGGAAACGGATATCAAACGCTTCTATCAAGTGTGCACTAGATTCAGCCGACACTGCAGCCAGGGCCATCAACACTAGTGTGATGCTAAGGAGGCAGGCATGGTTACGAATTTCAGGCTTTAAGCCAGAAATACAAACAAGTTTGCTCAATCACCCCGTTAACCCAGATTTCTTGTTTGGGCCTGACGTTGACACAATTCTTGAGAAGATCAAGAAGGACACCGAGACGGCTAAGTCTATGGGGGCCTTGCAGTCTCAACAGTTCAGAGGGGGTTCTTTTCATCGCTCAGGTAGTAGAGGGCCGTCAAGAGGGCAAACATCTCAGCAAACACAATACAATAAAGGTGGTGCACAGACCACCTTTAACAAAACCAATAGAGGTGGATACCGTGGTAACAGCGCCAAAGGCAGAGGACGTGGAAATAATAACACCAGGTCCTCAGCAAATACCAAACAGTGACGTCTTGTCACTGCCCCCGGACCATGTAACACCGGTCGGGGGACGACTCCAGCAGTTCCTGCCGGTCTGGAAAGGCATTACCACAGACAGGTGGGTGAGGCAACTTATCCAGTACGGGTATTATTTAGAACTGACATCCACTCCACCCGACATACCCCCAAGACACCATCCTATGTCCGCAGCGCACATAAACTTATTACAGCAGGAAGCGTGTCCTGCAAAAAGGGGCCATAGAACTGGTGCCTCTAGAGGAGCACGGAACAGGGGTGTACTCTCTCTATTTCTTAGTCCCAAAGAAGGACGGGTCTCTCAGACCCATTCTGGATCTGAGACCCTTGAACCTATACATCCTTTCAGAACATTTCCACATGCTGACTCTGCAGCAGGTCCTGCCATTGCTCAGTCAGGGGGATTTCCTGGCAACTCTGGATCTGAAGGATGCATATTTCCATATACCCATACATCAGGCACACAGGAAATACCTCAGGTTCACTATACAAAACAAGCACTACCAGTTCAAGGTGCTACCCTTTGGGGTGACCACTGCTCCCAGAGTGTTCACCAAGTGCTTGGCTACAGTGGCGGCACAACTTCGGAGACAACACATTCATGTCTACCCTTACCTGGACGACTGGCTTGTGCAAGCAAAGTCAGCCCAGCAGTGCGCCAGCCATGTGTCCCGCACAATTCATCTTCTGCACAGTTTGGGATTTTCTTTGAACTATCCCAAGTCACATCTTTAACCCGCTCAAGTACAGCAGTACCTGGGAGTGACGTTGGACACTGTGACAGCTACAGCCCAGGCAAACTCGGTGCGAATCGACAGCATGCAACTGCTGATTCGCAAATTCAGACCACAACACTCACTACAGGCGCAAGTGTTTCTGCAGTTGATAGGCATGATGGCCTCCTGCATATTCATAGTCCCGCACGCGAGACTGCACATGCGTCCGCTCCAAGAGTGTTTGGCATGACAGTGGAATCAGGCTCAAGGACAATTGAAAGACCTAGTGTTGGTGACCGGTCTTGCGTGCAACTCTCTGCATTGGTGGAATCCACGCAACCTTTGCAAGGGACGACCGTTCCAAGATCCTGTACCACAAATAGTGCTCACGACGGACGCATCCCTCCTGGGGTGGGGGGCGCATCTCCTTCATTACACAGTGCAGGGACTATGGTCGGATCAACAGAAGAAGATGCACATCAATCTGCTGGAATTGATGGCAATCTTCATGGCAATGAAGGCTTTCAAGATACATCTGTGCAACAAGATCGTGTTGATCCGGACGGACAACATGACGGCTATGTATTACATTCAGAAGCAGGGAGGTACTCACTCTCCACAGTTGTCACACTTGGCACAGAGTATGTGGAAATGGGCCATTCAGAGGAACATTTTCCTCAGGGCGGAGCACCTCCCGGGCCAGGACAACCAGATGGCGGATCTGCTCAGCAGGCACAGTCATCAGATGCACGAGTGGGAGATTCATCCATCGGTGCTGCAACCGTACTTCCGGCAGTGGGGGCATCCAGACATCAACCTGTTCGCCACAAACGAGAACGCAAAATGCCCAAACTTCGCCGCCAGGTTCCCACACCCGCGGTCTCAGGGCAATGCGATATGGATGAACTGGTCAGGCAGATTTGCGTACGCTTTTCCGCCGGCCCCACTCATACCTCTGGTGGCACGGAAACTCAGACAGCACTCGATGACTCTCATCCTGGTTGCTCCAACGTGGGCGAGGCAAGCATGGTACACCACGTTCCTAGAACTTTCCGTGGTGCCTCATCAAAGACTGCGCCTTACACCCAGTCTTCTCACTCAGAGCCATTGCGAAGTTCAGCACCCAGATCCGCAACAGTTAAACCTTGCGATATGGCTCCTGAAGTCATAGAATTTGGGTATCTAAATCTGCCTCCTGATTGTATGGACATCATTAAGGAGGCAAGACGGCCTACCACTAGGGCCTGCTATGCTGCCAAATGGAAAAGTTTTGTCATTTACTGTTCCAACCATGACATAAACCCGCTAGATGCATCGACACAGGACATTATTTGTTACCTGTTATATTTATACAGATGCAATCTGGCATACAGTTTTATAGGTATTCATTTGGCGGCAATGCCGGCTTACTTACAGAACAGGCAATGCCTTTCACTGTTCAGAGTGCCAGCCATAAAAGCTTTTATGGAGGGACTCAAACGAGTCATTCCACCCAGAAGACCACCTTCACCAGTCTGGAATTTTAATGTAGTTTTGACCAGACTGATGGGACCACCTTTCAAGCCTCTCCACTCTTGTGAGATACAGTTCCTGACTTGGAAGGTGGCCTTCTTAGTAGCGATCACGTCGCTGAGACAGGTTAGCGAGCTGCAAGCCCTAACCATTCAAGAACCTTTTATACAGGTTCACGCGAATAGGGTGGTACTACGCACTAACCCTAAATTCATGCCCAAGGTAGTTTCTCAGTTCCACATTAATCAAACTATTGAACTGCCAGTTTTCTTCCCTAATCCAGACTCAGTGGCAGAAAGATCACTGCACACATTGGACGTCAAAAGAGCTCTCCTGTACTATATAGACAGGACGAAGGATTTTAGGAAGACTGAACAACTCTTCGTTGCTTTTTCACCACAGCACAAGGGCAAACCCATTTCCAAATCAGGTATAGCCAGATGGATTGTTAAGTGTATTCAGATTTGTTATCAGAAGGCTAAACGCACACTAACAGTCCCCCCCGAGAACGCATTCAACACGCAAGCTAGGGGCATCCATGGCTTTTCTGGGTAACATTCCATTTGAGGACATTTGTAGAGCAGCCACATGGAATAACATACATACATTCACCAAACACTACTGTGTTGATGTACATTCCAAGAAGCAAGCTGCTGTAGGACAGGCTGTTCCAAAGTCCCTCTTTCAGGCTGCTGCAGCTGGCTCGGGCAACCACCGCTAAGGGAGAAACTGCTATTTAGTCTATGCACAAGATATGAATTTAGCGGCCCACATGCCTCGAACGGAATATGCTACTTACCAGTATGCATCTGTTCTTGGCATGTAGGGCCGCTAACATTCATATCCCCCGCCCATCCTCCCCGGTGCCTGTCGCAGCTGTAGCAATCAGAATTATTTATAAAGCATGGTCATCAGGTATCGTATTGGACTCCATCTCTGCCACAATGGCGAAAAACAATCTAAGGATGGAGATGATGCTAATGCGCACTGTAGTCCAGGGGAGGAGCCACCTATCTCGTGATACTTCGAAGACTCTTCCAGGACAACAAGGTGCAATTATCCGGACCCAGCACTAGGCGGCAATCTATGCACAAGATATGAATGTTAGCGGCCCTACATACCAAGAACAGATGCATACTGGTAAGTAGCATATTCCTTAGCCATGCAACAGTTGATGTTGTTGCACCAAGGATATTGTGCTACATAACTAAATATTTATAAGGTCCCAAAGGCGAGACCTATTGGCTATGCCATTTTTATTTGAATTGGAGGACCTGGAGTCTCGCGTTTGTAATAAAACTTATAGAGTCTATAGGCTAAAATCATACAACCTTGACTGGACAAACTATGTATTTCTGACTTGGAACAACTTAAAATCACTACTCAAGAGTTCTATTTTAATGGCCGTTCTGCGTCTGGCACTCAAAGAAAGATAACGGAAAATAATTCTTGGTGTCCATTTATTTTGCATTTATGTCTCGTGAGAACCCAAACAGTTCTTGTAATGTTTGGGGTTACTTCTCCCCGCATATCCAGACGCAGAGCGTCACAACCAACATGATGTGTTTTTTAATTGAATATGAAAACATTTAGGATTTGTATCCCTTAACACTGAATCCTTTCCAGAAGTACTACCTGAAAACACAGGGAGCCCACTCGTCACAAGAGGATTCTTTGACTGACTGACTGAATTATTTATTAAGCGCACTTATGCCGAGGCGTCTTGGCGCTGTATGAGGAATTTAGGATGACACTACCAATTAGGCCGTGGTGAAGAGCCAGGTTTTTAATGCCTTTCTGAAACGAATCTTGTTTGTTTCTAGGAGTAGCTCGGTGGGCATGGTATTCCATAGCTTTGCTGCCTGATATGAGAAGGACTTGCCACCCCAAAGGGCTCTTTTTATCCTTGGTAGGCAGATCAAACCCAGACTACCAGATCTTCGTGTGTGGGACGGCACAAAGCGAGGAAATAAAGTATCCATGTCCTCAGCCCCTCCTCCATTTACAGTTTTGTGGACTAGACAGATGGCCTTGAACTGCACCCTTCATCAGACAGGAAGCCAATGGAGTAGACGTATGCCATTGGATGTCGGGTGACGTTTCGGAAGGTCCAACAGCACTCTTGCTGCGGCTTTTTGCAATGACTGGAGTTTTGAGAGCAGTCTTTCTCCAGTTCCTAAGTACATTGCGTTGCAGTAGTCGGTGCATGATAGGATCAGGGCTCCAACTACTGTTTTCTTTAGTGTAAAAGGTATAAATGGCAGTATTTTCCTAAGGACCTTGATTGTGAAGAAACAGGCCAATGTGACTTGATTGACTTGTGAAGTGAGTGTAAGATCTTTGTCGATCACAAACCTTAAGTTCTTAACTTTTTGTGCCGGGACGGGGCAGATGCCAGCTTCTGGAGGCCACCATAGATGATTCCAGGTAGAGGTTTTTTTCCAAATTCAATCACCTCTGTTTTTTCAGTGTTGAGCTTTGAAAAGTTCTTGTTCATCCAGCTCTTTACACTGGAGGCAGTTTCGGAAACGCTCCGTTGTGACTTCTTCTGTCTGAGTAAGTGACGCCACTAGTGTTGTCTGCGTAAGACACCAGTTGCAGCCATGAGCTTGTATAAGTTTGGCCAGTGGAGTCACATACAAGTTAAATAAGGTGGGGGAGAGTGCCTATCCCTGGGGAACTCCGCACGGGAGAAAAAACTCTCCGGATTGAATTCCATCCCAGTGGATTTGTTGTACTCTGGCGTCTAAAAAGGACCTGAGTAGCATTAGAGCAGTATCTCTGATACCTACAGCTTTGAGCCTTTCTAATAGGACCGCATGGTTAACGGTATGGAAAGCTGCCGTCAAATCCAGCAGTATGAGGACAGCTCTGCCACCTTTGTCCATGGTCCTATGGATTTCCTCGGTAGCCATTATTAGGGCAGATTCCGTGGAATGACATGATCTGAAGCCATGCTGGGTGGCGTCCAGAATATTGTTAAGATCTACAAACTCCATTAGCTCCAGATTGATGGCTTTTTCCAGTATTTTGAACGGTAGTGGGAGGCAGGATATAGAGCGATAATGCTTAGTATCCAGCGGGTCCAGGGAGTCCTTCTTCAAGATGGGTCTTATGCAGGCCTTTTTCCATCTTTGAGGGAAGACTCCGGATCTTAATATCTCATTGAGAAGAGGAGTCAGGGAAGAGCTAATTACTTCAGGGGCCAGGCGAAGGGGGACATGGGTCCAGGGGGGAGCCTGATTTCGTTTGAGTTATCAAGTTGGTGATCAGATTTTCATTGATAGAGGAAAATTGAGATAGACAGTTCAAGGGGGATTCTGTTTGTTCCCTGTTGTCATTTCCCACTATTGCCGATAGGTCATGGAGTTCGTTATAGACAGCTTGAACTTTTTGTTGAAAGAACATGGCCAGTTTGTCTACAAAATTTTGGTCTGGGACAAATATTATGTCTCGAGGGCACTTAGTTAGGCTCGATACAGTTTTGAATAATTCCTTAGGGTAATTTGTGGCCCCTTGAATTTTTTGGGTAAAGTAGGCCGAGTTGGCCTGTTTTATCTTCGTTTTGTAGTCTTCCAAGGCTCTGGTGTATTCCTTCCTATGGTTCCTATTCTTTGGCGAGTGAGGGTGTCCAGTGTTGAAGCATGGCATCCAAGGTGGAATATGAGGCCACCCTTTACACTATTCTTGCAATTCACTGGTCCTCGATATGCACAATACATAATTGGACTACAGGATCCCCAATGTATGGGACATTCCTGGGTGAAAGGACCCTGAGAAATATATGTACTGGTCGTGTTTTTGCTTGTTGTGACTGAAGTGTGGCTTTGGGAGAGTGACAGGTACTTTTCCAGGGCTGCGTTGCAGGACTACCCTGGTTAATTAGTGATATCCACCTACCACACGATGTTCCTTTGGGACTCTTTCATTAGATGAGAGAGTCACTTCAGAAGATAAAGTTACAACACTTCAATAACAGATTTCTATTAGATACATTATCTTTCTGCAGATTCTCCGCCGCCCTTTCTCGTCCCTTGGACAATGTGTACGACCATTTCCTTTTACGACTCGCAATTTGCGTTATTAGTGACTCGGAATTTGTGAGTCGCAAAATGAAATGTAATAATGTGTCTCAGACACATTTAGCAATTCCCAATGGGGTCGCAAATGATCTACCACATTAATATTCATGAGGTAGGTTGCAATTGGGAATGGCCTGTAATAGCAGGGATGGTGGCCTGCTGGGGTCAGCAGACCACCATGTGTGTGATTGCTTTTTAAATAACACCTTTTTTTTAATGCAGCCTGTTTTCCTTTAGGAAAAACTGGATGCATTTAAAAAAGTAAAGTTTCCGTTTAAGTTTTCGAGCAAGCTCTGGTCCGTGGGTCCACTGCCTGGTCTTAAAAAACATTTCTGCTACCATTCATAAAGGAGAAGAGGTCCCCATGGGACCTCTTCCTGTTTGCGACTGGCTTACCACCTACTTGAAGTAGGTGGCAAACTGTGATTGTTTTCTGACAGCATTCCAGTCGCAAGACAGCATTCCAGTCGCAAAACAATCGTACATCTCCCTGCGACTCGCCGTTAGGATGGGAGGCCACTTCCTAATATCAACACGCAAACCCTATTTTGTGAGTCAGAAATAGGTAACCGACTCGTAAGATAGGGTTGATTCATGGCAAAAGCCATTTTAGTGGTCGCAAATGGGCCGAACTGCGACTGCTAAAAACGGGCGTACACACACCCTTTGGTGAATTAGTGCTGCGATGAATAAGGTCCAAGGTATGAAAACATACCCTGTGCTGGTTTTCTCTCTGTTGATGCTCTGCATGACTCAGTGGGACAAGGAAATAGTACTAGGAACGAATACCAGTTAGGCAGTTAGTGCCTTATATACTCAAATGTCGTCACATCCTGCGCAGTGACCCCTAAACTAGCTCACAGACATGTCAACAAGTCTCATGCAGACCGCGCCACTGGCTGTAACTCTGCTCTACATTTTTATGCCTAATGCCTTTATTTGTTATTAATACTTCTATTTTTTCGTCATCCAATTTGCCATTAACAAATGTTTTCTTCGCCCAGGTGCAGCCGGATGCGGCCCAGCCGAGGATAGTTCAGATAGCAAGAGTCAGCTGTCAGAGCACGAGACAGGAAGCTGCCGGACAGATTACTATGTACTTCCGAGGTAATGTGAGGCGAGGGATGCACTGTAAGTTGCGTATTAGAATTGCTGCCAGCGCTTGTTACATACAAACTTTCACTGCACTTTTAAAAATTGTATTGTGCTTCTACTTCTTGAAAACTCACCTTGTTTTTAAGTAAAGACCACTTTGCGCTGCACACGCCGACCCCGTGCACCACAGTTGTTGCTGCTTGCGTGGAGGGCGGACCTGCAGAGCGCGACATGCCTCACACGCCCCCTTACTCCTCATATGCCAGGTGGGGAAGTACAAAAGGGGCGATGCCAGGAACGCGCAGCGGACACTGTAAGTCACGTATTAGAATTGCTGCCAGCGCTCGTTAAATACAAACTTTCATTTCACTTTTAAAAATTGAATTGGCTTTAACTTCTTGAAAACTCACCTTGTTTTTAAGTAAATATCACTTTGCGCTGCACGCTCCAACCCCGGTCCACCACAGCTGTTACTGCTTGCATGGAGGGCGGACTTTTAGAGCGCGACGCGCCCCTGACTCATCACACGCCAGGTGGGAAAGTACAAATGGGCCGATGCCAGCAACGCACAGAGGACGCGCACAGCGGACGTGCACAGTAGCACGCCTACGGCAAGCCAGTCTGCGCCCGTCTAGGCCTGGCCCAGGCCTAGGGCCAGAAGTTCTGGTCCTCCTTTTAAATGCTACCAATACATAACCAAAAAGCAGCCCAAAGAAAGCCACCAAGTGACCATGCCCTCGCGTTCTATGAGAGGCCCCAGACTTCATTACTCGTCCGAACAATTAAAGGCCTAATGCACACCTCCGTCCCCTGAATGTACCCGATTACACATTATTGACAAAGTAGAAATATGCTCTAAGTGTGGCTTCTCCCCAAAGATGATCCCTGACACCACTAAAGGCAAAAAATCTACCAGCACTAATCTGATAACAGCACTCAACAAGTATTTCTCCTTCCTTAGCACAAACTGCCGCTCCCTCCCTAAGCATAACTTTGATATGTTTGACCTACTAGTCAACAAACAACCTGACGCGATCTTTCTCACGGAGACTTGGCTCCAAGAAAGCTCAGGTCCTGATGTTGCTGCCGCCCTACCATCTAACTATGCAATAGCTAGGAAAGATAGAATCACTAAGACTGGAGGGGGCATTGCCATCATTTTTAAACAAGCATTTACAATGCAATGGTTTTGCCTTTGTTAAAGTTAGAGCTATTGGCATTGCTCTTGACATTTTCATTTATGTTTTTTTTTTTAACATAAATAAATGGCATTGTCATTTACAATGCCACTAGCTTTATCTCTCGCAAATGACACACAAACACACACAGAGCCCCCCCCACACACACCCACACAGAGCCCCACACACACAGCCACACAGAGCCCCCCCCACACACAGCCACACAAAGCTTCCCACACACACAGCCACACAAAGCTTCCCACAACAGCCACACAAAGCTTCCCACACACACAGCCACACAAAGCTTCCCACACACAGCCACACAAAGCTTCCCACACACACAGCCACACAGAGCCCTCCACACACACCCACACAGAGCCTTCCACACACACCCACACAGCACAAGCAGGCAACAGGGGCACAAGCAGGCAACAGGGGCACACGGAGGCACAAGCAGGCAACAGGGGCACACGGAGGCACAAGCAGGCAACAGGGGCACACAGAGGCACAAGCAGGCAACAGGGGCACACAGAGGCACAAGCAGGCAACAGGGGCACACAGAGGCACAAGCAGGCAACAGGGGCACACAGAGGCACAAGCAGGCAACAGGGGCACACGGAGGCACAAGCAGGCAACAGGGGCACACAGAGGCACAAGCAGGCAACAGGGGCACACGGAGGCACAAGCAGGCAACAGGGGCACTTACGGAGGCACAAGCAGGCAACAGGGGCACGAAAACTGAGGCACAAGCAGGCGACAGGGGCACAAAAACGGAGGCACAAGCAGGCAACAGGGGCACACGGAGGCACAAGCAGGCAACAGGGGCACACCGAGGCACAAGCAGGCAACAGGGTCATGAAAACAAGTACAAGCAGGCAAAAGGGTCACAAGCAGGAATTGTAATTTAGACGGGGCTTAAGTGGAGAACGGTCAGTAGGGAAGTAGTGCGGCTGGTGCAGTGGTACCAGGCCGAAAGGTGAGAGGGGCTGTCTGCACCCCAGTTTGGACAGTTTCCACTACCTAACAGGGATTGGTGGGAGGGGGGCGTACTTCTTGCTTGCTTTAGGGCTGTTACTTCGAGGACGCAGTGCACGCTCCTGCCTGCTGCCGCCGAGACACGACAACAGGCAGGGAGAGGACAGGCTGGGAGAGGGCAGGGAGGGGACAGGCTGGGAGGGGACAGGCTGGGAGGGGACAGGCTGGGAGAGGGCAGGCTGGGAGAGGGCAGGCTGGGAGAGGGCAGGGAGGGGACAGGCTGGGAGAGGGCAGGGAGGGGACAGGCTGGGAGAGGGCAGGTTGGGAGAGGGCAGGCTGGAAGTGGACAGGATGGGAGAGGAAAGGCTGGGAAAGGGCATGGAGGGGACAGGCTGGGAAAGGGCAGGCTGGAAGTGGACAGGCTGGGAAACGGCATTTCGGTTTTCTTGTGAAATCAGTCAGACTTCGGGAAACCTCGATGCCATTATAAGACCATGAAACACGGCTACCCCAAGGATACTTCCGTTTTCAACCACAGGCCCCGTTTGATGTAACAGTCACTACGCTAAGTGCATCCTGTTTTAAATTGGTTTCTTTTTCCATGTCTATCTGCACTCCCTGTTGGCCAATTAAAAGCCTACACCTCATGTTCACCATGCTACAGGATTCACATAGTAAGAAAAAGTATGAAAGGGGGCGACTTTAGTGAGAAAGCACGCGTTTCCCCCTGGGTTGCAGAGCCACATCTTCTGAAATAAGAATTCAAAGTCCTCTCTCTGCATATCTAGACATCTGCTTCCCCCTCCAATCATCTCACTTACAACCACACCTGACCAGTCAATCATTCGAGCTGTGGACTCCGCTTCAGCACTGATGGGCTTAACTTCTGCCCCTCCCCAATTGCAATATCTTGACGCTTTGCGAGGCAGTGCAGCTCGCTTGTGCCAGACCCCAGCACATATATGATGGTATGACGCCAGCCTATGTACACAGATGTGTAAATAATAATCACATTATAAGTAATAAGGGTGTGTGTGGGTGTGTATATATATATATCGTCCCCTCCTTCCCAGTCCATGAAAAGGGCTCCCGTGCTTGCTCCGGGGCAGCCCCAGGGTCTCTGCATGTTACTGGTCCCGTGTAGCCGAGGCCCAGGAAGAAAAGACACCGCTCAAGGTCAGCGGCTGAGGTTGAAACCTCTGGCAAGCAGCGCTTCCAGCCCCCGCCCTCCCCCCTCACACACACCCACCCCCATGAAGGATTCCTATCGACATAGTACTGCTACGTGGGATGGAAAGATCCGTTTTATTTTTTTATTTTTATTTGTGCGTTTTTATATAGCGCGGACTTTACCCGAAGGTGTCAGAGCGCTTCACAATAGGAACAGAACTGATACATGAGAACATTACAAGTGAACAAAATATAAAAGCAAACGTTACATTAAATGAAGCACAAATGACAATCGTGAGCCAACAAAATACAAAAGCTCTTCAAATGTTAAGAAAGCTTCAGCACAACCGCTAAACAACCGAACGGGACGCGGTACAAGGTGCCGGGACACACAGAGCACAAACACACACACCCTAGTGGCCTGAGCCACCCTCACAAGTGCTGCTGTGTGCAAGTGTGAAATAGGAAGTGGCGACAGGGCCCTGTGGCAGCAGGTGGGCGTGGAGAGTGCAACCCATGGCGCGCAACACAGTAAGTGAGTGCACACAGGCCCCTCACACGGTACACGTCAATAGATTGCATCCCAGGTTGTGCAACGATTTCCAAATATGACGCTGAACACAGATATTGAAATGCCTTATAGTGCCCTGCCCCCCACAAGATGCAGAACCAGGCCTGGTGTGCAAATCACAAACAACCACCATACGTTGTGCACGAGAGACACCAGCACACTGCATACACGCAGGTCTCCCCCCAAACATAGAACACCAGAGGTCTTTCCACGCAGAAATGGTGTGATACGCAACACCCCGTTACTCGCACACTAGGCTAGGGACACAACGTCCTGCTCTCAGGCAAACAGCTTCCAAACAAGACTCAGGGGCAAACGAGGACAGCCGAGGCCCACTTATCAACCCCTGTCTGGGCAGGTTCTCCCCCCCGTCAGCCGGCACCAGGGCGGGCCGCGTCCTCGCCAGAACATCCACTTTAACAATCACACCAAACACATAAGTTAGAGGTGGGTTTCACGTGGAGCTGATGGAGGAGCACGACTACGCGCAATTGTGCCACCACCATTACTGTGTGCAACCCAGCCACACGCACACACTACAGCCTCCAAGCATTACAGCCACACGCACACACCACAGCATCCAAGCATTACAGCCACACGCACACACCAAGCCTCCAAACATTACAGCCACACGCACACACCAAGCCTCCAAACATTGCAGCCACACGCACACACCACAGCCTCCAAGCATTACAGCGACACGCACACACCACAGCCTCCAAGCATTACAGCCACACGCACACAGTACAGTGCCCTGTAAACACAATCTGGCCACACACTCGGCAAACACTCCCCACTGCTGAAGAGCAACACGTCCTAGTGCTTGTTTTTGCGTATTTTTCTGGGCAGCTGGTATTTTTATTTTGGCACAGGGATGGCACAGACCCTGCCAGGAGGGCTCCTTCACGGAGGGTTTTTACATGCAGAAGAGATTACTACCAGGCACGTTTTTAGGTCTCGCCTGTCGATGCGCATGCGCATCGAGCAAGCGAGACTATAGGGGCTCATCCACTCTTTATCTAACTGCAAGGAATCGTGGCGATTCCTTGCAGTGCCCGTGACTTTTAAGGTCAATGCGCATGCGCATTAAGCTTATGCGCATGCGCATTGACCTTAAAAGTCATGGGCGCGTGCACGTCCGTGTTTGTTTACCCTTGCCTACTCTCTCTCTCCCCTCTCCGCCCCCTCCCCGCTCCGCCCCCTCCCCTTCCCTCCGTGTCGCATTTCTCCTCTCCCCTCTCCGCCCCCTCCCCTGCCCGCCGTGTCTCCGATCCTTTCGCTCTCCTCCCCCCTCCCCTCTCTTCCCTCCGGCTTCTTTTTTTTTTTTTTTTACTCGCACCTCTCCCCTCTCCGCCCCCGTTCCACCCCTACTCTCCTCCCCCCTCCTCCTCTCCTCCCGCCGTGCCTCCCCTACTCTCCTCCCCCCTCCTCCTCTCCTCCCCTGCCTGCCTGCCGCTACCGGACGACAACAAACCACAATTTCTAATGTCCATCTCCCTGCTCGGTTGTTTCACCCAGCCCCCTGCTTCAGCCATCTTCTGCGCCCTCACTTACGTGCGCCGTCTCCATCCCCTCCCACCCCCCTGCCCGTCGATCTATTTGGTATGTGTATAGTCGCACTGTGATTTATATTTCTTTTTTCTACTTCACGTTCTGAGCGAGGTTTTGAACCTTTTACTCAGTGAGTCACTATGATTACATCACTGTCACGGCATTATGAGGCGAATTTTGACCACCAGAAAATAGTTAAGCAGAACCCAGTTTAACAGTCACTTAAAATATTTAGTCACTTAGAGATAATTTGTGACTTATATATTTGTTAGCTTCTAAAAAAGACGGGCGTTTTTTGTAAATCTAGAAGAAACGCACTTCGAATTGCTGATTATCTGTTTTACTGTCTAGGTCCCTGATTGCAGTGTAAAGTGGTAAGGTTCTGTCTAATTGTATATCAGAATCGTTGTTATTTAAAAAGGCTTTCACGGCCGGCCGGCCATGCTTTCAGTTTCACGACCGGCCGGCCGTGTCAATTACATTTCTCTCCCCGCTCCGCCCCCTGCTGCGGCCGTGTCGCACTTCTCCTCCCCCCCCCCTCCCCACAGCAATGCCCTCCGTCTTGTTTTCCTTACCTCCTGGCCTGCCTGGCCTGCACCATCTTTGCGGCGACAAACAGATGTACTGTTTGCATGTTTGAGCCACATAGATCCGTGAACTTATTTCTACTTCACGTTCTGAGCGAGGTTTTGAACCTTTTACTCAGTGAGTCACTATGATTACATCACTGTCACGGCATTATGAGGCGAATTTTGACCACCAGAAAATAGTTAAGCAGAACCCAGTTTAACAGTCACTTAAAATATTTAGTCACTTAGAGATAATTTGTGACTTATATATTTGTTAGCTTCTAAAAAAGACGGGCGTTTTTTGTAAATCTAGAAGAAACGCACTTCGAATTGCTGATTATCTGTTTTACTGTCTAGGTCCCTGATTGCAGTGTAAAGTGGTAAGGTTCTGTCTAATTGTATATCAGAATCGTTGTTATTTAAATGTATGGTTAAGAAATTCCACCCTCAACCCCTCACCCTCAATCCCTCACCCACACTCACCCACACTCACCTTCACCCTCACTCACCTTCAACCCCTCACCCTCACTCACCCCCACTCACCCTCATTCACCCACACTCACCCACACTCACCCACACTCACCCACACTCACCCACACTCACCCACACTCACCCACACTCACCCTCACTCACCCACACTCACCCTCACTCACCCACACTCACCCACACTCACCTTCACCCTCACTCACCTTCAACCCCTCACCCTCACTCACCCCCACTCACCCTCATTCACCCTCAACCCCTCACCCTCACTCACCCTCAACCCCTCACCCTCACTCGCCCTCAACCCCTCACCCTCAATCCCTCACCCACACTCACCCCCACTCACACTCAACCCCACTCACCCACACTCACACTCACTCACACTCACCCTCACTCACCCTCACTCACCCTCACCCTCATGCTAAAGATTTACAAAAAAAACCATTAACAATTCTAAAAGCACTAACTCTAATGCTGCGAGACCTATTGCATTTCTAATGCTTGTTGTTGTTTCAATTCCCCCTCCATGTGCCTCACTGCCAGAAATCGGGTATATAAAATGACACTGAGTGGCTTGATTAAAGGTTATTGGACGAGGACGGAAAGGAGCTCCACAAAAGGCTTACACACCCTCAATTTATTAGCCACAAGCTTGATTAGACGGAGGGAGGCCTCGCAGATGCGGCCGGGCCGCCTTGAAGGCGGCTGCCAGCGGGCTGACCCGGGAAGCCCCGCGCGGAGCTGATTGCAATTACCCGACGCTTTACACATCGTCTGGCCCGAGACTGGGCTGTCGCAGGACCACCAGACGCTGCTGCGGGCGCTGCAGATGGCACCGGCTGACACACTTGGGGCACATTACACGAGCATCTGCACAGCACATGATGCCGGGCTGTTTCATGATAGCTGGGGCTCCACAGAGTGTGTAAACGAGCCGGCTGTCAAAGGCAGATATATGGGAAGCCTCGTGAAGCCCACACGGCAGGGGAAAAGGAAATGGGAGGGGAATCACGCGCAGGCTGGATCATTTCAAAGAAGCCCAAGAAAAACCACGCTGCAATAAAACTCCCATTACCTTATTAAAATGTCCTTGTTAGAATGAGTTCCCTTTAAAAGCACGCACTGCAAACACACTGCGCTGGTGCTCTGCTGACTTATCCCGCTCGGATTCTGCATCTACTCGAACTGCCTCATACGAGCCTTCTGGCGACTTTTGCTCGGTTGTCATTGTGCATCCAGAGTGGCTTTTAGGATGTGATTCTGCCTCATTAGTGATGTGTTCTGGTCGTACGGTTCGGCTCCCGGTTCTGTGCACGCAGCAGAGAGGCCAAGGACTGGTTGTGCAGGTAGGGGGGCGGGAACGGGGCCGGGGAGACACGGAGAGCGAGGCAGCGGTAGGGGGGCGGTAACTGGGAGCCGAGGCAGCGGTAGGGGGGCGGGAATGGGGCCGGGGAGACACGGAGAGCGAGGCAGCGGTAGGGGGGCGGGAACGGGGTGTATAATTCTGCACATCGCTGATGTAATTATTGTGGGATGAATGCAACTTTGAAATGTGACAATTGTTCGCAATTCCAAAAATACCAGCATCCAGCATTTAGCCTCCAGACTCCTGCTGCCTGCCTGCGTGTATTCGGCGGCGGGGGAAGCTCCGTGCTCCGTGTTCCTGCAGCCTGCAACGGGAGAGGACACGGGGGGCGGGAGGGGACAGGGGGGGGGGGCGGGAGGGGACACGGACGGGAAAGCAGAGGACACGGGGGGCGGGAGGGGACACGGGGGGGGGCGGGAGGGGACACGGACGGGAAAGCACTCACGCAAGCAGGAAAGGGTGCCGGCTCAATGCCGGGACAGACTCGGGGGCGTTCCCGGCGTCGCGTGACGTTGGCAAAAGCCAAAGAATGTCGGGAACGCCCCCGTGTCTGGTCCGGCATTGACGGACAGGCCCCTCGTCCAATGGCAAGGCTCCGTTTACGGAGCCAGCCAATCAATGACGAGGGCCGACCCAAAGCCACACACACAACTCAAGAGGTTTTTTTGGCACATGCGCAAAGCGCATGGCCAGTCAAAACCTAAAAAGGACTACCAATGTAAGTTCGAACATCTCTTGCTCCCTAACTGCGTTGCAGCCCTATTTAAGCTGGCCGTGACCCCTAAGTTTACCTTTTCTGGTACACTCGTATATCGTCCTCCTGGACCTTCGGCTCCATGGGCCTCTGCCTTCCCTGAACTAATAACTCATTTGGCTATGAAAACAGACAATTTTTGGGTGACTTAAATCTACACCTAGAGAATCCCACTTGCAAAATCAGTACAAATCTAATTTCTGATTTGGCTGCCTTCAATGTTAACCTAATTAACTCTGGCCCCACACATAAGGCGGGCCATTTATTTGACCCCATTTTCTCTCTGGGATTCAGTGCTCCCCGGCATTGCCCATATGCTGGTCGGATCATTTTCTTCAGATTTAATCTGACACTCCCTGAGCACTTTTCACCTACTACCCCTGTCTCAGGAATTCTAACTAGGGACTGGAAAAAAATTAGACATCAGTGCCTTGAACACGATTTTAAGCTCCCACATGCCTATCTCCAAATCAGTGGTGAATTTGCTCTCTACCTCAGTGCATAAATGCCTCCTTACTGCCATTAACTCCTGCTTACCTCTCTCAAAAAAAAGGGCTAATAATCACCGGCCCCCAGCACCTTGGTTCACAGAAACACTGAAAACAGAGAAGGCCAACTGCAAAGCCATGGAACGCAGGTGGAGAAGGAATTACATCCCGGAATCCAAAATTAGATAAAGCTACCATAAAAATATATCATAACCTTTGCAGAACTGCCCGAGCGGACTATGTCTCATCTACCATCTCGGACACCCTTAACTGCTCCAAAATGCTCTTTAACATGGTCACGGAGCTCGCTGGCTCCAAAATCCAGTCTAGGCCTCCGGCACTCAATAAACAGCAATGTGAGATTTTGGCTTCCTTCTTTGTCCAGTAGGTTGAGAAAATATACCAGGACATAGTGCAAGCGCAGGACGACAACCTCTCCCCCTCCTGCAACACCCACATCATCCTTAGCGGACCAAATGATTCTTAATCAAGCTGAGACGCCCAACACATCTGACAACTACTTGGACACATGGCCCCTGTTAAACGCAAGCACTCGAATAAAACTCTTAAACAGTATCAAATCTGGATCACCTAGGGATCCTCTGCCCATTTCTGTGCTTCGGCAGCTGGAGCCGCCAGCGCTGTTTGTGATCATGGATCTCTTAAATATCTCCTTGCAGGAAGCTACCATTCCGCCTTACTGGAAACATGCCATGATACTCCCTCTTCTCAAAAAGGCCAAGTGGTGCAAAACTCTGGCGCTAGACTTCTGTGCCGGGTCCCGAGAACTGCCTCCATCTCCGGTCATCTACGAAACCCACACCCTCAGTCGCAGGGCAATGCGATGTGGATGAACTGGTCAGGCAGATTTGCGTACGCTTTTCCCCCAGCACCTCTAATACCGCTGGTGGCGCGCAAGCTCAGGCAGCACTTGATGACTCTCATCCTAGTTGCTCCAACGTGGGCTCGCCCACCATGGTACACCACGTTTCTGGAACTTTCCGTGGTACCGCATCAAAGGCTTCATCTCACACCCAGCCTTCTGACGCAGAGCCAAGGCGACATTCAGCACCCAGATCCGCAACAGCTCAACCTGGCGATCTGGCTCCTGAAGTCCTAGAATTTGGCTACCTTAACCTTCCTCCCAATTGCATGGACATCATTCGAGAGGCGAGAAATCCCACTACTAGAGCATGTTATGCGGCAAAATGGAAGCGGTTTGTCATCTATTGCGCAAACCACAACATTGATCCACTGGATGCTTCCATTCAGAACATCATCTGTTACCTGTTCCATCTATACAAGTGTAATCTGGCATATACTTCCATTCGCATTCACCTGTCTGCGATGGCCGCATACCTCCAAAATAGGCAGCACCTTTCACTTTTCAAAGTGCCTGCCATCAAGGCATTTCTGGAAGGCCTCAAAAGAGTCATTCCGCCACGGACTCCACCAGCTCCGGAATGGAACCTCAATGTGGTTCTTACAAGGCTGATGGGTCCTCCCTTTGAGCCACTACATTCTTGCGAACTTCAGTTCTTAACATGGAAAGTGGCTTTCCTGGTAGCAATTACATCGCTACGGAGGGTTAGTGGGCTGCAAGCCCTCACAATCCAAGAGCCTTTCTTCCAAGTTCATTCAAACAGAGTAGTGCTCCGCACTAACCCTAAATTTCTACCCAAGGTTGTGTCTCAGTTCCACATCAACCAAACCATTGAGTTGCCGGTGTTCTTTCAAAATCCAGAGTCGCTGGCAGAGCGGATGCTCCACACCTTTGACGTTAAACGGGCCCTTATGTATTACATTGATAGGACCAAGGATTTTAGAAAGACTAAGCAGCTTTTTGTTGCCTTTGCGCCACATCACAAAGGTAACCCTATTTCCAAGGCTGGTATTGCCAGGTGGATCGTGAAATGTATTCAAATCTGCTATGCAAAGACAAAACGCACTCTTACAATTCCACCAAAAGCCCACTCCACCAGAAAGTTGGGGGCCTCTATAGCTTTCCTTGGAAACATTCCCTTGGAGGACATATGTAGAGCAGCCACATGGTCTACCACACATACATTTACTAAGCATTACTGTGTAGACGTTTACTCCAAACAGCAGGCAGCTGTAGGGCAGGCTGTTCTCAAGACACTTTTCCAAACTGCTGCAGCTGGCACGGGCGGCCGCCGCTAATGGAGGGACTGCTATGTATTCTATGCACAGATATGAATTCAGCAGCCCACATGCCTCGAACTGCAAATGCTACTTACCAGTATGCATCTGTTCTTGGCATGTAGGGCTGCTGACATTCATATCGCCCGCCCTCCTCCCCGGCGCCTGTAGCAGCTGCAGTGTTCACATATCATTTCATGGCATGGTCATCATTCACTGAGTTTCACTCCATCTTGGCCACAATGGCTAAAAACAATCTGGGGATGGAGTCGATGCCCATGCGCACTGTAGTCCAGGGGAGAAGCCACCTATCTCGTGATACTTCGAAGACTCTTCCAGGACAACAATGTGCAATCATCCGGACCCAACACTAGGCGGCGATCTATGCACAGATATGAATGTCAGCAGCCCTACATGCCAAGAACAGATGCATACTGGTAAGTAGCATATTCGTTTAGTTCCACACATATTTGCTTTTGGGAGGGGAGTGCGCACACTGTGACCTTTTTGCAGCCCTTACTATCTGACTCTTTGTACCTCTCCTACTTTAATGAAAATGGGCGTAAACATAATGAGTGTTGCCCGGACATTCTGTTCTTTGCGTGCCATAGTTCCGACCAATATTCGCTCTGATGGTGGCATCCTAGTTCACTATACTCTCATTTGCCTTATATGGGAGCCCGTGTCCTGAAGTAAAAAACGAGCTAAAAGACAATTATATCGTTTTATTTTTCACCTAGTGAATAGCACTAATTTCTCCCTAACTTCCTGCACTATCCTTACCTTAAGTGCACTTGGTGTCCCTATCACCCTGGTGATGGTACTCTTCTGACAAACCGTGACAAATACACTTACCGCCTCTGTCTCTTCTTTTTACACGCTACCCGGGGAACGTCAACACCACCCACTGGGAGAAGAGGAAAATCGGCAGAGAAAGCTCAGCGACAGCCTGAATCCAACATGTACAAGGCCCCCCTGCATTATTTGTGTTATTTGTATACCAAGATTTAAATAAATACGCCAAAATAGATCCATGCATAAGACCTCCTAGCTTCTTTTTCCGCCCGTCCCTCTCACAGATCCCATTTATAAAATCCTTTCGACCTCCACAGGTTTCCCAGCCTCTCAGAGTCCCATAAAGGGGTTGCCAACGTGAGTTTTCAGTCCCATCCAAGATACTTATTTACAGCATGCCATATATGGACCGAGTGTTTACTTGGCCCAGTTAAGGAGTGTTTCTGGGGTCTTGAATAGAGTGCTCTGTTATAATTCCCTCCTTATAGGAGCCATCTATCCATTGCATATCCCGGATCATCCGAGCGTCCGTAGGTGCCCTGATTAATGGCTGCGAGATGTGTCGTTGTTATATCCTATGCTTCCTAGTCCTGGCTGCTCAGCCTGCATGAGTGTGATGTCATAGAATGTTGGGTGTGTGTGCATGCTTTGACTGAGTGATCGGTTAGATCGAGTGGGGCTGAGCCGCAGGATGCTGCTCCCGTTGGGACACCCTGCACCATCTTACCTGGAATAATAAATCTACTTATCTACATCCCTGGCTCCTGGTCTACCTATCCAGGACAGTATATCTTCTATTACAAAAGTGGCGAGGATGTTGAAAAGAACCACACGAGTAGAGCCAAGAAATTACACAAGGAACTAAAAGAAGATGGCCAGAGTTTGAAAAGAAGCTTGAAAATTAAGCCTGTGCAACGCCTTGGATGCCCCACCGGTGTCTTTTCCAACAGACAGTCCACAGAGGTATGTGTTGGGCATTGAACATCGTGTAGCTTGAGTGGCTTGAAACATGCCTACTTACAGATTGCTTAATTTGAATGTTTTGGACACCTAATGCTGTCTGGCCTGAAACCGCCGATAAGAATTGGATCGTTTATTCATATCGAAAGCTGCTGTATTTAATCCCTGAGACAAACTTGTTTTTGGTGTGCCGTGAACCGTGTGCAGTTCGACTATGTGGCATGAGGCTTGAAATCTGCCAGACTACAGTGTGTCTACATAATTGAAGATCTGAAGATTTGTACTATCAACGGATGCTTGAAACCTGCAGCCTACTAACAGCTTACAGATTTAGACTATTGGGGGATTCAGTATTATGAGCTTGAAGTCAGAGCACCTCACTGGAAGGTCATAGGAAAGCGTGTATGCAGTGTATTGTTGTCTGCATTTATAACCTCTTAGTAGTGTCGAACGTTCAGCGCCAGTGCTGAACGTTCGAATAACGAATGCTGGCCCGTTGGCCAACGGTCGTGCGCAGCACTGGCAAGGTAGTGCTTGTGACGACCGTTGGCCGACAGCAGCACTTAAAAGGTTAATATTCATTTCAAAAGATCTCACAGCTTTTGTTTTTGTTTTTGTTTCCAATACGGCCTGGAATTGGGGGTGCTTTCGAGTGCTTTAATCTGCTTTGACCTGTTTGTCCACAACTCACTGCAATGACTTTCTGCAATTTTTAACGCTGGAGAGTCTGTTTGGATTGTGCGGTTAACGGACCTAGAAGTTAACCTCTTCGGTCCCTCCGCTCGTGACTGCATTTACTATATGGCCCTTTCGATGCATGGGGTGTACAGATGGCAGCTTGGTTACTCTGCAGCGCAGCTGAGGAGGGTAGCTGGGTAGTCAGTAAACCGTGATGAAGTCAGTGAACATAATTTTGCTACAGCAAGCCCACGAGCGAAAGACAGTTGTGACAGTTGTGTACCTTTAAAAATTTGAAGAATGCACTTGCTGGTCCTTCGACAGCAACGTCGCAGCTACAGGATTCTTATGTAACGTGAGAGAAGTGACCATTCTGGAAGCCAGTGTTACAGTTACGTGATATGCCTATACGTCAGAGCAGGAGTACAGGAAGTGCATTGTGGGCGAATTCTGGTTGTGACGCTGATGCGTTTCTCTGACACTGCACGTTGATTATTGAAGCTGTGTAAAGTGATCAATGTGGTGTTAGCGGTCTAGTGCCGGGGGCCAGGAAGTGACTCGAGCGGATATCCGGCAGCGGCCATTTTAGAGACGGGCGCGCGGATTCCAATCGCGGCAGGCAGCCCGATCCGGAGCTCCCAACAGAATATAGTTAGTAGTTGTAACAGCCCTATAATAAAGCCTACATCACAACTACCAAGTGTCCTGTTATCATTTCAACCAAGGGTTAAGCAGCAACCTTACAATGGCGACGAGGGTTGGATTTAACCCGAAAATTCGGAAAACCCACCAGTGAGGCACAGACAAACTCACCAGGACACCCACAGAGAATACGGGAGCGTGGCAGCGGCGGGAGGCGACAGGGGCAACACGGGCAGCACCCTACCCGCACCGGAGAGGAGCGGTGAGAAGCAACCTACACACACACGCGTGCAACCACCGGGGGGCAGTGTAGGCGCACCATCAAAACGCAGGCAGCGGCGCTGGAGCCCCAGAGCAGTGGCGAAGTGCGAGGGGTGGGACAGGCCCAGCCAGAAGGAGCAGAGCCAGAAGAGGCGTTGCCGGACACCTCCGAACCAGAGGAGAGTGACAGAGAAACGGTCAGCGTTGCCAGGGGCCCGACCATGTGCACCCAAACCTCGGCGCTAACGATCCCGGTGCCATTCCTGCCAAAGATGGGGGAACCAGATATGCCTTGGGAGGACTGGAAGCAATACTTCCTCAACGACCTCTCGGCACTAGAGGAAGAAGGTGAAAATGAGTTCACCGAAACAATACGCAAGAAGATATTACTGCATAATCTAGGCCCGGCGGGCCAGAGAATATACCTTCACTTGGTCAAACCGGACAGGCCGGCCACGGCCACGCACGTGTTCCAACACGCGCTGGAGGATCTGGATGGCCATCGACAGGTACAACTTCTTCCAGAGAAAACAGGCGAAAAATGAAACGATAGACGAGTACGTGGCAGCGCTGCTGAAGTTATTGCTCACGTGCAAGTTCGGGGTAACACCACAATCAAGACGTATTGCTTAGCGACACAGTTTGTGTCTGGCACGTTTTTTTCCCACCAACAAATCGCTACTGCGGCAAGAACTTTGACTGGGGGTCAAGCGCATTGAACAGCCAGGCGAATTGAGGAATTTGGCGCTTCAGCAGGTATACAACACGCACCATCACTGTTCATCCGGATGTTTCCAAATGACTATATTTTGTTTTGGTCGTGATGCCGTATTCTTTGCTAAGGGTAGTCTAGGTGAAGTGACCCCTGGTAAAACATTGCTGAAAACTGTTATTTTAAGGAGGAAAGGATAACGATTTTTACCTGCACTGAGGCTTTCTGGAACTTTTCAACTGCGAGTGGAGTTTAAGTTGTACTTCAACCATACATTAACCAACGTGTGAGGTATGAACTTAAACTCATAGTGCAGAGGTGAACTTAGGCAAAAGCTATTAGCCAAAATCGAAGGTGAATTCATTCTGGTGTTACTTTAGCAGAGGTTTCCGGTGAGAGTTCTATCACCAATCACATGACTGTTATTGGCAGCTACTGTTAAGTGTGTTGTGTATATTTTCAATGCTGTCCTGAGTGTGGGTCAGTAATAATTCTTTGTATTGATTGTGTACCATGCTTTATAGGTTCTTCTCTTTAGTGATGTAGATGCATGTGAGAAGAACTTTTTTTTCTAACGTGTTTTGCATAAGCGTGCGGTTGTGGGGTCATGTACCCTGTTTTGCCTAGGTATGTGTTTCGGGGTCATGTACCCTGTGTTGTATTTATTATTTTTGCTTTTCCCTCGCACGTCAGGGTTGCATTGGGAGTGTCCCTCGCACGTCAGGATTGCTTTGGGAATATGTTTTGTCTCGCACGTCAAGGTTGCGATGACAGTGTCTCTCGCACGTCAAGGTTGCGTTGGGAATGTCCCTCACACGTCAGGGTTGTGTTGGGAAGGTGCTTTGCCTCGCTCATCAAGGTTGCGTTGGCAATATCCCTCGCACGCCAAAGTTGCGTTGGGAGTGTCCCACACACGTCGGGGTTGTGTTGGGAAGGTCTTTTGCCTCGCACGTCAGGGTTGCGTTGGCAGAGTACTCATGAGTAAGTGCTGTAATGTTGTGTGCATTATTTTTGTCTTTTGCCTCACATGTCAAGGTTGTGTTGGCAGTGCAATCGCGATTTAATGTTGTATGTCGGTGTGCATTACATTTTTGTTTCTCCCTCGCACGTCATTTATTGTGCGTTATTACATCCTTGCTGGAACATGTGCAAATTTGTTTTTATTTTCATGTTCTTTGGCAGAGGGAGATGGGTGTGTTGTGGTGTTCTTCAGAGGGTACTGGGTAAGTGTGGTGATTGCATTTTCCCTGTAATATTTGCAATCTGTTATGATTGCATCCTGCCTGAAACATATGCAATCTTTTACATTTGACTTTACATGTTTCATTACCATCTATATGAAGAATACAACTAGTTATGCTATATCTTCTTAAATGAACTAGAGAGGGACCTTATTGACTTTAATATCCGAGAATGCTATTTGATTTTTGTTGTGAACTAAGAATGCATTTACCTATCAAATATGATTTTTGTGACCTAATTCGATTTCATTTCCAAGGAACGAAATGTGATTATTTTCTTCACTTTGCTTCTTGTTGTTTTATTGTTTCTAAAGGAAGGAGATATGTTATATCCTATGCTTCCTAGTCCTGGCTGCTCAGCCTGCATGAGTGTTGTTGTATTTGCTAGTGCTTTTATGTTCCTTTCTTGGAACTTCTATGTTGTCATGGTGCTAAAGATGTTCTAATTTTGCAAATTGTCAGTTGATGTTTCCCTGTGCCTGTGTATGGTGCGGTGGCTCGTTTCTCTGAGAATAAACACACCAACCAGCTTTATTTAAGTTTCCTGTGTTTTCTCGAAACCCACAACATTATTTTGGCGATGAGGACATGAGGTCAAAAAGAAAGCGAGCCACTGCTTCGAGTCTTTTATCTTTTATGCTGAATTTCTGGTGCCAAGAAATTTTCAAAAGAAATCTGAAGTGCTGTTTAACCCCTTGACCCTACTCCCTTCTCTAGCGGCTGTAAGTTTGAAAGGGAATTGATTTTCCCCAGCGGCAGTGCCTGCAGTTATTCCTAAAAGGTGAGGAGGTTGTAGGGTGGGTCGTCTTTAAATTGGACTGCAGGGACGCTACTAAATTGGTCTGCGGTGACGCTACTGCGTTTTTCAGCTGTACTTGACTTTTATTTTAAAAGAGCTTACCCTGTTACTTGTAAGCTTATCCGTTCGAGGCATGTGGGCTGCTGAATTCATATCTGTGCATAGTCCGCCACCTAGTGTTGGGTCCGGATGATTGCACATTGTTGTCCTGGAAGAGTCTTCGAAGTATCACGAGATAGGTGGCTCCTCCCCTGGACTACAGTGCGCATGGGCATCGCCTCCATCCCCAGATTGTTTTTTTCCGCCATTGGGTTCGGATGTGTTTCGGTTCCCTCTATCGGAACCGATAGTTGTTCTACTTTTACTCGAGACCAAAAGGTCTTTAGGCTGGGCGTCGGTATAGTTGCGTTCGGGTTTCTTACTGACTCTCAGCTCCGATCTCTTACTGCCCCTCCACGTGCTTTCGACGCGGACGGGCCTACACTACACCCTTTGCTATGGAGCGGACCCCATTCAAGAAGTGTCCGCTGTGTCACTCTAAATATTCGCACCTCGACGTGCACCCCGTGTGCAATACATGCTTGTCACCGGATCATCGTGAAGACACCTGCATGGCGTGTTCGAAATTTAGAAGTAAGAAGACCCTAAAGATTCGCCGGGCTAATCGGCTCCAGGCTCAATTGTCGGCTTCGGCACCCCCACCGGATGACATCTTCCAGGAATCTGTCGAGGGAGAAGACGACGTACAAGGGTCGGACTCTGGCCCCGCGTCCGAGGAAGAGACCTACGACGCGGACGAGGAGGCCTACGACGAAGTCTCCGGTGAGGTAGGGGACGACGAACTGGTTTGTGCCACGATGGGAGATAGCTCGGAGGAAGAGCATCCCCAACCAGACTCCGGGGTTACTCCCCGTTCTACGGCCCAGGTCGAGGGATCGCCTTCGGGCCTTACCCAAGATCTAACTATGAGTCCTACGTCCCCGCCTCCGGGCCCGGTCACGGACATTTCTAAGAAGAAACCGAAAGTGAAGCCAACTGGTCTCGCACCCTCGGATGCGAAACCGAAACCGAAAGTGGCGTTGGTGAAGAAGGTTCTGGAGGCGTCAACTTCCACGAAACCCAAAATGGCCGACTTGAAGAGCCACGCCAAGATGGCCGACCAGAAGAGCCACGCCAAAATGGCCGACCCGAAGCCCTCTGGGTCGGCGCCGAAGGTGAAGACCTCCGACGCGGCTGCGTCGGCACCGAAAGGGGTCGCGGACCCGAAGACGGCTTCGAAGAAGCGTCACGCCGACGGTGCGCCTAGCCATGGGGCGTCGGCCCCGAAGAAGAGGCCTACCGGCGACCGGGCTCTCGGAGACGAGGAGTCGCTCGAGCCGGTTCAGCCCTCGGCATCCCTTACGAGGAAGGTGGGGGACTCCTTAAAGCGGATCCAACAGTCCACTGTGGTTCCCAGCCAGGACACTGTAGTGCCTAGGCCCACGCCGAAGCCTGCTAAGGAGCAAACGCCCATTCGTTTTACCCTTCCACCAAAGTCGGCGCCGAAGGCCTTCGCGCCTAAACAGGGCGGACACTCACAGGAGGTATTGACGCCGAAAGCTGCCTTGGTGGTGTCGAAGCTTCGACTCCAGCCGCTTGCGGTGGAGGAACGTCGTGAGGTGCTCATCGACGCCAACACCGGAAAATTGTCGCTCCTCAAACGAAAGATTACGTCGGAGCCGGCCTTGGAACCTTTTAGGATTCCACTCAAGAACAAGAGGTACTCTGCGGACTCTTAGGCTCTGATGGAACCTCTGTCTCCACAAGCCCTGGAACACTCGCCGGCCCATTCCCCCGTGCCTGATGTGGACGAGGAGGAGGCCGAGTACACCTACCCTGCGTACTCGGATCCGGAAGAGGAGCATGTGCCCTGGACAGCTGGAGGCGACGCAGACGACCCGCAGTCGGGGCAGGACACTCAACTTTTCGCCGCAAAGACGTCCCCGACGGAGGACTCGGCGGCCTTCAATGCATTAATAGAGAGAGCTGCAGCGAACCATGACGTCGAACTGCACTCAGACCCCGTGGATGCGGACTTTTTGGTCGACACCTTCTCGGTAGCCGAAAAACAAGTCAAGACACTACCAATGCTTAAAGGGGTGCTGAAGCATGCGCAGGAGGTATTCAAAGAGCCCACCCGGGCGCGGGTGGTCAATCCTCGCATCGACAGGAAATATAAAGCGGCGCCCACGGATCCCACGTATATTAAGGGACACTTGCCATTGGACTCCCTGGTGGTTTCCAACGCTCGAAAGAGGGCGAATTCGCAGACTACTGGTGACGCTCCTCCCCCAGACAAAGAGTCTAAGATCTTTGAGGCATCAGGCAAACGCATTGCTGCACAGGCAGCGAACATCTGGAGGATCTCTAACACTCAAGCCCTGCTTGCTCGTTATGATAGGGCCCATTATGACACATTAGAGGCCATCCTACAACACTTGCCTGACCAATACAAGGAGGCGGGGGAGATGCTCATTCAGGAGGGTAAACTCATTACAAATGCATCCATCAAGTGTGCCCTAGATGTAGCAGACACTGCCTCCAGGGCTATCAATACAAGTGTGTTACTCAGACGTCATGCCTGGCTTCGCATTTCGGGGTTCAAACCCGACATACAAACCACGATATTGGGTCAAACAGTTAATCCTGACCATCTGTTCGGCCCTGAGGTGGACGCCTCCCTAGAAAAGATGAAAAAAGATACCGAAACTGCCAAGTCTATGGGGGCCTTACAAAGTCAACAGTTTCGGGGTGGTTCCTTTCGCCGCTCCAATTCAAGAGGCACCTCGAGGGGACAGGCATCCCAGTCCACACAATACTATAAGGGTAACACCCAGTCCTCGTACAACAACAACAAGGGCAGGGGTGGCTACAGAGGCAATAATATCAAAGGCAGGGGACGTGGAAACAGTGCATCCAGGTCCACCGCCACCAACAAGCAGTGACGTCTTGTCACTTCCCCCCGATCACACTACACCTGTCGGGGGGAGACTCCAGCAGTTCCTGTCGGCGTGGAAGTCCATCACCACGGACAGGTGGGTGAGATCTCTTATCCAGTACGGGTACTGTCTAGAACTTACGTCCATTCCACCGGACATACCGCCAAGAAGCCGTGCTATGTCCGACGAGCACTTGACCTTGTTGCAGCAGGAAGTTCTGGTCATGCTGCAAAAAGGGGCAATAGAGCTCGTTCCATTGCAAGAACGGGGAACGGGGGTTTACTCCCTGTATTTTCTGATCCCCAAAAAGGACGGATCACTCAGGCCAATCCTGGACCTCAGGCCCCTGAACTGGTACATCAATTCGGAGCACTTCCATATGCTCACATTGCAGCAGGTGCTTCCCCTGCTTCAACAGGGGGACTTCCTAGCAACGCTGGATCTGAAGGATGCCTATTTTCATATTCCCCTGCATCCTTCCCACAGAAAGTATCTCAGATTCACAATCTTGGGCCAGCACTACCAGTTCAGAGTTCTGCCGTTCGGGGTCACCACGGCACCGAGAGTATTTACAAAATGCCTAGCGACTGTGGCGGCGCATCTCCGTCGCCAGCACGTCCATGTCTTTCCATACCTAGACGACTGGCTTATTCAGGCAAAGACGGAACAGCAGTGCGTAGACCACGTGTCACGCACCATTCACCTCCTGCACGATCTGGGATTCTCTCTGAACTACCCAAAGTCCCATCTCCAGCCCGCCCACGTGAGACAGTATCTGGGCGCGACAATCGACACTCTGGCAGCCACTGCGCAGCCGAGTTCAGGGAGAATCGCCAGTATCCAGGCGCTGATCCAACGATTCAGACCCCAACACTCGCTTCCAGCGAGGGTGTTCATGCAGTTGATAGGCATGATGGCCTCCTGCATCTCCATTGTCCCACACGCGAGACTACATATGCGTCCGCTTCAGGAGTGCCTGGCACGTCAGTGGACTCAGGCTCATGGGCAACTGACAGACCTAGTGTTGGTGAGCGGTCGGGCATACAACTCTCTGCATTGGTGGAATCCACAAAACCTTTGCAAGGGCCGACCATTACAAGAGCCTGTCCCACAGATCATCCTGACGACGGACGCCTCTCTCCAGGGATGGGGAGCGCATGTACTCCACTACACTGTGCAGGGACTATGGACACTTCAGCAAAGGAAGATGCACATCAATGTGTTGGAACTGATGGCAATCTTCATGGCCTTAAAGGCGTTCAAAGTACATCTGTGCAACAAGGTCGTGTTGATCCGGACGGACAACATGACGGCCATGTACTACATCCAAAAGCAGGGAGGTACACACTCTCCACAGCTGTCTCATCTGGCTCAGAGCATGTGGAAGTGGGCCATTCAGAGGAACATCTTCCTCATGGCGGAGCATCTCCCGGGCAAGGACAATCAAATGGCGGATCTGCTCAGCAGGCACAGCCATCAGATGCACGAGTGGGAGATACATCCATCAGTTCTCCTACCGTACTTCCAAAGGTGGGGTCATCCAGAGATAGACCTGTTCGCCACAAGGGAGAACGCAAAATGCCAAAGCTTCGCCGCCAGGTTCCCACACCCCCAATCACAGGGCAATGCGATGTGGATGAACTGGTCAGGCAGATTTGCGTACGCTTTTCCCCCAGCACCTCTGATACCGCTGGTGGCACGCAAGCTCAGGCAACACTCGATGACGCTCATCCTGGTTGCTCCAACGTGGGCTCGCCAACCATGGTACACCACGTTTCTGGAACTCTCCGTGGTACCGCATCAAAGGCTTCACCTCACTCCCAGCCTTCTGACGCAGAGCCATGGCGACATTCAGCACCCAGATCCGCAACAGCTCAACCTGGCGATCTGGCTCCTGAAGTCCTAGAGTTTGGCTACCTCAATCTTCCTCCCGATTGCATGGACATCATTCGGGAGGCAAGGAAGCCCACTACTAGAGCTTGTTATGCGGCTAAATGGAAGAGGTTTGTCGTCTACTGCGTGGACCACAGCATTGACCCGCTAGACGCTTCCATTCAAAACATCATATGTTACCTCTTTCACCTGTATCGTTGTAATCTAGCTTACTCTTCCATCCGCATTCACCTGTCGGCTATGGCAGCATACCTCCAGAATAGGCAGCACCTGTCACTCTTTAAGGTCCCTGCTATCAAGGCTTTTCTGGAAGGACTCAAAAGGGTCATTCCACCAAGGACTCCACCAGCTCCAGAATGGAACCTCAATGTGGTTCTTACAAGGCTGATGGGTCCTCCCTTTGAGCCACTGCACTCTTGTGAGCTCCAGTTTCTAACTTGGAAGGTTGCGTTCTTAGTAGCAATCACATCGCTACGGAGGGTTGGCGAACTGCAGGCGCTCACCATCCAAGAACCTTTCTTCCAGGTACATGCCAACAGGGTGGTGCTCCGCACTAACCCTAAGTTCTTACCCAAAGTGGTCTCACAGTTTCACATAAACCAAACAATTGAATTGCCGGTGTTTTTCCAAAACCCAGAGACGCTGGCGGAGCGTATGCTCCACACCCTTGATGTGAAGAGGGCCTTGATGTACTATGTGGACAGGACAAAAGATTTCCGCAAAACCAAACAACTTTTTGTTGCTTTTGCCACACAACACAAGGGAAATGCAATCTCCAAAGCAGGAATCGCAAGATGGATAGTAAAGTGCATTCAGATCTGTTACGCTAAAGCTAAGCGCACTCTCACTATCCCACCGAGGGCCCACTCCACTAGGAAGTTAGGGGCCTCTATGGCTTTCTTAGGTAACATTCCCTTAGAAGACATCTGTAAAGCAGCCACTTGGTCTACCACTCATACTTTCACTAAGCACTACTGTGTAGACGTGCATTCCAAACAACAGGCAGCTGTTGGTCAGGCTGTTCTAAAAACGCTTTTTCAGACTGCTGCAGCTGGCACGGGCGGCCGCCGCTAATGGAGGGACTGCTATGTATTCTATGCACAGATATGAATTCAGCAGCCCACATGCCTCGAACTGCAAATGCTACTTACCAGTATGCATCTGTTCTTGGCATGTAGGGCTGCTGACATTCATATCGCCCACCCTCCTCCCCGGCGCCTGTAGCACCTGCAGTATGTATTCATATACACACATATGCTCATAGCATGGTCATCACTCACTTTCTTCACTCCATCTCTGCCAATGGCTAAAAACAATCTGGGGATGGAGGCGATGCCCATGCGCACTGTAGTCCAGGGGAGGAGCCACCTATCTCGTGATACTTCGAAGACTCTTCCAGGACAACAATGTGCAATCATCCGGACCCAACACTAGGTGGCGGACTATGCACAGATATGAATGTCAGCAGCCCTACATGCCAAGAACAGATGCATACTGGTAAGTAGCATTTGCATTCTCACACCTCGTGTTTCACATATTCTTACCTGAGGGGCAGTGACCGTTATCGAGTGTATGTACTGCAACGAGATCGTCTCTGCTTGAGCGCTTTTACTGACTGATGACGTTTCAGAACGTACAACGGGAGTTGGTGATTACACTGCGCGTCATAAGAGGAAGTCGGCATATACTCAGAGCGTCATTCGAAGAAGGCTCTGAGCGTCATTAGAGGAAGTTCGGGAAATAAACAAAGCGTCATTCCAGCTTCACCGTGTTTTCACAGCCAGTGTGTCATCGCGTAGCGTCATTCGAGCTTCACCGTGTGCACAACGAGTGTGTCATTGTGTATGACATGTTTTTCTCCTCATAACGTTTTGCTTTCATAACTGCTTTTCTTCACAGTGTCACATCGTTTGAAGAAAGGCATTCATCGTGAATGGAACTGTTATTTGGACAGCAAAGCTGAGTTCTCTTTCTTCGTTGATTTGTAGTAAGATCGTTTTTTTCTTTTTTTTTCTTGGCACTACGACTCTATTTTACTGACATTTCTTGTTGACATAATTCTATTTGTTAACATTTTAACCCCTTCCATGCTGATGACGAACCCCAGCTGTCCTGCACTACGGTGCTCGTGTGCTGATGACGGCTGGGGTTCGTCACGGCCCGCCCCTGTTCGTGTTGTTTACAGCACACCAGGGGAATCGGGGAAGCATCGAAAGGGTTAAGCTTCATGTTTATTTTATTGTGAGTAAGGGTGATTTGTTTCTCCTTTATACTTTGTTTTGAGTGATATTTTACTCAAAATGCAAGCTGTCAACCAACCTCCCCCTTTCTTAGAGAGTCCAGGTACGCCACAAATTCAGTGGAGGCAGTGGTTTGATGGGTTTGAGACCTACATTGGTGCCATTGGTGCTTCAAGATACAGAGCAGAAAGAAATACATTTTTACCTTTAAACTGTTTGGGATTTGAAGGTAGGGAGGTATACAAGCATTTGCCTGATTTTGTTCTTGCTGAGGGAGAGATCATTGATGAATATCAAGAAACGATAAAGAAGCTTGTTATCAAATTTGATGTACAACCAAGTTTAGTTGTATTAAGGCACAAGTTTTTCAAAAGAGCGCAACTCCATAGTGAGGATGTTGATTCCTATTTAAGCGCATTACGTAAACTTTGTGCTGAATGTCAGTTCGGTGTTTTTAAGGATCAGTTGGTGAGGGATCAATTCATCGCACACTGTAGTGATAAACATATCCAACAGAAACTGCTTAATATGGGTAATCCTTCTTTAGAAGAAATTATTAAGGTGGCAAAGAGTCTAGAACTGGCTCAAACCTCTATTAAAGAGTTGTGTAAAACTGATGTGCAAAAAGAGAATGTAAATGCTGTTGTTTCTCAAACATCTAAGTCTAGTTTTCCTAAAAAAGAAAAGTTTATTGAAAAGAGTTATTTTAAGAAAAATATGTGTTATAGATGTGGTTATTCTCCACACTCCAAAGAAAACAGTTTTTGTCCAGGGAAAAATGCAAAGTGTTATAAGTGTGGGAAATTTGGTCATTTGGCTAAAGTTTGCCAAGCCAGTTTGAGTAAACCGGAAAAAGTCAGTTGTGTGTTGGAGAATGAGCTTGTCTCGGAGTGTGAAATGGTGAAAGAATTTAAGGACATGATTGTCACTGTCACTGATGATGGTGTTGTAACTGGGGATCCCGCAGAATGTGTAGATCCTTATGTGGATATTTTTGTAGGTGATGTTTGTTTAAAACTTCTTGCAGATTCTGGAGCAAGGATAACCATGATTTCCTTAGAATTATTTAAGCAGTCCTGGGCTGATAGGGAATTGTTTCCCCCTGACAGGGCACCTGTGTCCTATGAGGGTCGCAAGATAGTTTTGGAAGGCTACATTGAAGACATTTTGCAGTTTAAAGATAGGAAGATACCGGGGAAGATATATGTGGCAGTGCGTGGTTTGAACATTTTGGGGTGGTACCATAAGGGTCTCTTTGGTATATTGTTGAGACCTGGTGCAAAAGAACAGGTACTTGTTGTGCTGGATATGCCCGATTCATTATCTCTCAAGAAAGAGTTTCCTAGAGTTTTTTCAGATTCACTTGGTGAAATTTCTGGATTTAAACATAGGATCAAGGTTAAAAGTGATGCGGTGCCTGTGAAACATAAGGTTAGGTCTGTAACTTTTAGTTTGAGAGCAGATCTTAAAGCTGCACTTGAGTGACTAGAGAGAAATGGTATCATAGAGCCTATTGAATCTAGTTTGTGGCTTAGTCCTTTGGTGGTCGCACGTAAAAGGAATGGGGAAATTCGTCTTTGTTGTGATCTCAGGAGTCTTAATAAGGAGATTTGGGTGGATGCCCACCCACTTCCAAAGATTGGTGATTTGTTGGAAGAGCTGAGAGATGCGCAGTGGTTTTCAAAAATTGATTTAGCCTCTGCATACCACCAAATTGTGCTGGAGGAGGAGTCCAGACATTACACTGCTTTTAATTCTCCCTTTGGGACTTTTCAGTTTTGTAGAATGCCGTTTGGGCTTGCTTCTGCGGCTTCAGTTTTTCAAAGAATCATGCAGAGTGTTCTGAAAGATATCAAGGGAGTAGTGATCTTTCAAGACGATGTTTTAATTTTTGACAAATTTCTAGACCAACACGATTTTATTCTCAGGTCTGTTCTCAGAAAATTTGATGAAAAAGGCATTGTGGTTAAAAAGAACAAATGTGAGTTTTGGAAAAAAGAAGTTGAATTTCTGGGTCATTTGGTGTCTAGTTTGGGAGTTTCTCCTAGACCTGGTTTGGTTAAAGCTGTTGTTGATTGTCCTGTACCCAAAAATAAGGAAGAGTTGCGGTCATTTTTGGGTTTATGTGAATTTTATTCACGTTTTATCCCAGACTATGCCAGTAAAATGAAGTCTTTGTCAAATATGCTCAGGTCTAGTGTTACTTTTGTTTGGGATGAAGTTTGTCAGTCAACTTTTGATTTGGTTAAATCTGAATTGGTAAATGCAAAGATTTTGAAGGCTTATGACCCCAGTGTTAGTTGTATTATCACTGTTGACGCAAGTAATTATGGTCTGGGTGCAGTGCTCACTCAAATTATTGATGAAAAAGAGGTCACTATTAGTTATGCTTCAAGGGTTTTAAGAGATCCTGAAATCAATTATTCAGTGATCGAAAAAGAGTTGCTAGCATGCTATTGGGCTTGTGAAAAGTTTTGCACCTATATTTGGGGAAGGAAGTTTGTAATTCAGACTGACCATAAGCCTCTGGTTTACATTTTGTCTGGTGATCGTGTGAAGTATGCCACACCGCACATAGCCCATCTTACTACTAAATAGAGGATAGAGAGGATTGTTTTATTGCTACTTTGGATGCTGTTGAAAATGTGGGTTCTGAAAACGAATGGTTGGATGCCATGAACTCTGATGTAACTTTGTTGAAAGTCAAAGATTATATTGTTGCAGGATGGCCTAAAGAAAGGAGTCTACCTTTTTCATATTCAACCTTTTTGGAAGGTTTCTGATGAACTTTCTATAGAAGATGGGGTTGTCATGAGAGATGACAGATGTATACCTCCTCTGAATCTACGTGTGAAATTGATAGATAGGGCTCATGATGGACACCTTGGGCTCACAATGACCAAGAGACGATTGAGATTGCACTATTGGTGGCCTTCAATGGATGGTGGTGTGGAAGAAAGAGTTAAGCTCTGTTGTGTGTGTGCTTCTGCTGAGAAAGGTTTGAAAGTTGTTGTTCCTCCTTTGCAGCCTATACCTTTTCCTTCTAAACCCTGGTTGAAAATTGGTATTGACCTGGTTGGTCCTTTCAACTTTCTTCCTTCTCACTTAAGATTTGCTTTTGTGCTCATGGATTTTCATAGTAAATGGCCTGAGGTTAAATTTTGTACTAATCCCACTGCCAGTTGTGCAATTCTCTTTCTAAGAGAAATTTTTATGACGGATGGTTTTCCTGAGACACTTGTTTCTGACAATGGTGTTCAATTTGTTAATGCTAAGATGCGTGTCTTTTTGTCAGAATCTGGAATTAAGCACTTAAGGAGTTCAGTGGGGCATCCTCAAACAAATGGTCAAGTTGAGAGAATGAATCGGGTGCTTGTGGAGTGTATAAAGTGGGCCAAAGGGAACAATTTTGATGTGGAGAATGCTGTGAGATCCATGATTTGGTTCTATCGCACTACCCGGCATTCTGTCACAAAGGTTGCTCCTTTTGTTTCCCTCAGAGGAAGATTACCCACTTCTACACTTTATCCTGCCTGGCTTTTGAGAACTGTCGCTCAAAAGGTTTCTCCTCATTTTGTCAATTATGATGAGTTGCAGTTGCGTGTTAAAAGTGCCCAAGACAAAATGGCCTACAGGTATAATGACAAGAAATCCACTAAAAGTGTGAACATTTCTCCTGGAGATATGGTGCGTGTGAAGAATTATAGGTCTGTTAATAAAGGTTGTGACTCTTTTGGTGAACCTGTTCGTGTTGAGAAGGTGTGTGGAAATGCCGTCATGGTGGAAGGTGGTCATTGGTGGAATCTTTGTAAAGTTATTAAGGTGAAAGTGAGTGACTGTGGAACTTGTGCTGATCGTGAGTCTCAACCAGAGTTTTCTGTTTCTGAAGTGAATCCAATACCTCCTGCTCTAGGTAGTAACTCTGATGTGTCTCCCATGAGATATTGTTCTGTCAGGAAGTCCACTCGTGTAACCCGTCTTCCTTGGAAATTTTGTTACTTTTTTTTCTTTTCTTCTTTTCTCTTTTGCCTTTCTTTATTTTGCTCTTGTTTTTCTTTAAAGTTGTTTTTCTTTACTTTTCTTTGGAAAAAAAGAGATAATGTTGTATTTTCTAGTGCTTTTATGTTCCTTTTTTGGAACTTCTATGTTGTCATGGTGCTAAAGATGTTCTAGTTCTGCAAATTGTCAGTTGATGTTTCCCTGTGCCTGTGTATGGTGTGGTGGCTCGTTTCTCTGAGAATAAACACACCTACCATCTTTATTTAAGTTTCCTGTGTTTTCTCGAAACCCACAACAAGTGTGATGTCATAGAATGTTGGGTGTGTGTGCATGGTTTGAAGGAGTGATCGGTTAGATTGAGTGGGGCTGAGCCGCAGGAGGCTGCTCCCGGTGGGACACCCGGCACCATCTTACCTGGAATAATAAATCTACTTATCTACATCTCTGGCTCCTGGTCTACCTATCCATGACAGTATATCTTCTATTACAAAATTCGTCCTGTAGTTCTTTTTTATATCTGGGAGGCTAATCCCCCCATCATATCAATTTAGAATTTGTTTGGCTAATGCTATACGAGGTTTCCTGTCCCACAATATGTCTCTCTGTAGGCCCTCAATTTCTTTGAAGTATGATGCCGGACCTGGGTCTAGAGAGTTCTGTAGTGCATATAGAAAGGGGGCCATCATTTTAAAGAGGGCTGCTTTGACCATCAGCGAGAGCCGAAGCGTTTTCCAGCTTGCTATGTCTAGTTTCAACCTTTGTAGTGGAGGGAGAGATTACGGTTAAAACGGAAAGTCTGATCTAGGGAGATAAAGATGCCTAGGTATTTGAAGCCCATTGTATTGATATGTATTGGACAGCTCCGTGGTGTGGTTGATGGATCTCCTTTTAGGACGTAGATGAGGGAAAACCCAGAAAATCTCCTGAATATGGCCAATATATCAAATACACTTACTAATGATGCTTTCGGGAGGCTAGGTAAAGCAGAATGTCGTCTGCGTAAAGAGAGATACAGTCTTCCCATTCGGAGGACCCATGCAGACCTCTATGACAGGGTCCCTACGAATCCATGCAGCCAGAGGTTCCAGGGCAAGGGTAAATATGAGAGAGGAGAGAGGACATCCCTGATGAGTCCCCCGACTCAGCTTGACCACAGTAGATTTCTTATTATTAACTATGACCTGTGCCAGGGGCAGGGAGTATAGGACCCTTACCCGTTGAATGAAACTCAGTCCAAACCCCATTTAAGCCAGGACTGCAAAGAGATATGGCCATTTGATAGTGTTGAATGCCATGTTCGCATCTAACGACATGATTATTGCTGCCTCTTGGATCGTAGCTACTCTTCCTAATTCCCCATTCACCCTGTGTAAGTTTAACGCAGTGTTTCGATGCGGCATGAAACCTGACTGATCAAGGTGAATCAGACCGCCAATTACCTTCACTAGGCGGTTTGCTATGAGTTTAGCTATGATTTTGGGTTCTGCGTTGAGCCGGGAAATTGGTCTATAGGAGGCGCAGTCGGTCTTTGGTTTACCCTCCTTGTGAATGGTGATCAAAGTGGCCACCCTCTGGTAGCACTCCCAGCTCTCTGCTTTCAACGAACATAGCTTCGAGGTATGGGGCTGATTTGTCGGGTCGAAGTTTGTACAACTCAATGGGTATACCATTGGGTCCTAGGGCCTTGCTTGAGTGTAGTAACCTGATGGCTTGTGCTATTTTGTCATTTTTAAACTCACTTTCCAGGAAGTGTTGGTTTTCTTCTGTCATGGTGGGAAGCTTTATGTCTTGTATTAGCGACTGGGAGTCCTCCTCTGTGAATGGCCCACTAGTATGATATAACACCTGGTAGTGGTCAGTGAATTGATTCGCTACTTCTTGTGGATCGGTCATGGATGTGTTGTCAGCACCCGTCAACTCCGGTACCAGTCTACTAGCCCACTCCTTCTTGTCAAGCCATACAAGTAGCTTCCCTGCTTTGTCCCCCAGGTCATATATTCTGCTCAGTTTTTCTCTCCCCAGGCTTTTAGCCCTATCAGTGGCCAACACTTTATAATCTTCTTGATCGAGTTGTAGTGCGTGAAGGGGCTCATGTGTAACCTCTATTTCTAGCTCTTCCTCCAACCGGAGGACTTCGTCTTCTGCCTCTATTATTTCTTTCTGTCTGTCTTTTTTCATTCCAGTTATTAATGACAGTGCTTGCCCTCGTATTACTGATTTGAATGCTACCCACAAGGTCTGGGCAGAGTCCACCGTTCTCTCATTCTCTTTGAAATAGTGATCTATGGTTTGGAGTAATGCTTTACGGACTCCTGGGTCACGGAGATACCATGGATTAATGGGAGCAATTTTCCCTACCCTTGTCCGATCCAGGACTATACACGCTCGTACCAGAGAATGGTCAGAAATTCCTCTTGCCAGATGTCTGATCTCTTCAATACTGGCTTCCCGAGAAGCGGGTACCAGGAGGTAGTCTATGCGGGAAATGCTATGGTGAGCCCCGGAATGGAAAGTATGTTGATTCTGTCTGGGTTGTATGTTGTCCACCCATCCACTAACTCCAACGCCTCCATAAAGCCGGGCAGCCATCTGGAAAAAGACCTGATCTCACGTGGGGGGTGTCGATCTAGGGTGCCTGATACCACTGCATTGAAGTCACCCCCAACCACCAGGAGACCCTCCGGCAGTGATAGTAGGATTGTTCCCGGGTCTTTAAATGTGTCCCCTGGAGGCCAGGAGGCACGCAGATCTTATTGAGTGTCAATATGTTCCCTTCCCAAAGTCCAGAGACTCCTTTTTATCTACCCCGATCATCTGTCCATGTGGAATTCACGGATAGAGGGAATGAGTTTCTCACCATTAAGCCTACCCATTATGAGTCGGTCGTAAAACCGGCATGTGCCACCAATTTGCAGCCCCACCTGTTTAATGCCTTGCAGGAGCTTCCCACCAAATGGGTTTCTTGAAGCAGAATAATGTCAGGGGCTTGTCTTTTAATATATTGCAAGATTACGCTATGCTTGACCTTATCACCAAGCCTGTTGACATACCAGCTCAGGATTTTGGCACTTTTATCCTACTGTGCACTCATTGGATCCTGCATAACTTCCTGTCTCCTCTGCATCAATGTCAGTTTGATCTGTCGATACAAAAACTACAACATTCAATAACTGTAAACCCCCACCGCAACCACCCCCCTCCCTGCATCCCTGCACTCTGGGCACAAAACTGCCCATGAATGAAATTGCAGAGTGCCTGTCGCTCAACAAGTTAACCAAAAGAAGAAAAGTGAGGTGCAAGGTGCTCTCTCCCCCCCTCTGTTTCCACTATGGTATGTGCCCCCGAGAGGTTCGTGTTAGAACGTCAAACTACTTATCCGTGGAAGGTGGCCCCATTCAGTTCAGGTCTGTCATTGTTACTGGGTACCTACTTCCGTCTTGGGCATGGATCCGGTGCAACTGGGGGAGAGGCTCCACTGTTCCATGGGTCCCACCCTTCCTGCTACGTGACAATCTGTCCGTTTGCCGTGGCCCTGAAAGTTACTGTCTTATTCTCTCTGACTCTCTAGCCATTCGGCAGCTGATTCCGGGTGATCAAAGAACCATGCCCGTTCCTCCTCCTCCTCCACCCGGAGTCTGCTGGGAACAACATTGCCTATTTAAAGCCTCTGTCTCTGAGTTTCTTTTTAATTACCATATAGAGTCGCCTCTGCTTTTGTACCACTTGGGTAAAGTCTGGGAAAAAGGTTATGTCGACATTTTCATAGTGGAGTGGGGGGGCTACCCTGGTGTTTTGGAGTGTAACATCCCTGTTACGAAAATTGAGGACCCTTGCCAGCATTGGACGGAGGGGGGCGGCTCCGGGCGACTCCAGGGACTCTGTGTGCTCTTTATTACAAAGAATTTGCCCAGTCCTTTAGGCTGCAGGTGATTAAGGATAAGATCTTCCACAAAGAGGTCCGGTGAATGACCTGATTTCTCCCGCACTCCCAGGATGCGTATGTTGTTTCTTCAGAGCCGTCCCTCATAGTCATCCAGCTTGCTTTCGGCAAACTTTCGGAAAGCTTGCAGTTCTCTGACTTTGCCCTGTAGTTGCGTGGTGTCATCAACCAGGCTCGCCGTGGTGGTTTCTACCTGTTTGACCTTTTCTCTGATTTTGGTGAGAATTGCCCTAATGAGATTCACTTCAATCGAGATTAAGTCCATCTTGTGCTCCAGCGAGGTTTTCACCCCAGTTATTGCCTCGATCACATCTTTTAAGGTGAGTGCCGGGCTTTCACCTCCTTTTTAGGTCTCGGCTAAAGACGCGCGGAAGCGCGTCTCCGCCGAGATCTTATGTCACTGGGCGTGCTTCCCAGGAGACACTCCTGGCCGCGCGCAGGCGATTCTAAACTGGCACGCGCATTAGTACGAGCGCTGCGCGAGGCTCCCACACAACACACGCATACATAGAAACAGAAGCGCTCACGCACGCACATACATACAGAACCCCCCCACTCATACACACACACACACACACACACACACACACACACACACACACGCGCGCGCGCACCGGCCCCCCCTCTCCCCTTTAACTTACTGTGGCAATCTGGGGGACTCCGCTCTCCGCACCGGCAGGGAGAGTTGACGCTGCGGCTCCTATCCCGGGACTCCCTCTTGGTCAAGGGAGCCCCGCAACACGCGTGCAACGTCCTGTTGTCGGCCCCGGGGGCTCTCCACGCTCGCAGGAGCCCCGGGCCGCTCCACGCATTTCCTCCGCCTGCCTCCTCTTCCGGTCCGGACGCGGCTCCGCCCCCGTCACAGGCGACCTTGCCTGACTTCCGGTGCGGCCGCGGCGGAATTCCGGGGGCAGTAAGAGTTATTGTATATTTGGCTGCTAAATGAAAGCGTGTCCATCTGCCACTGACATTTAAATTTACTAAAAATATGTGAATATGCCCTAAATCGAAATGTACATTTAATTTAGCTAAAAACTATTATTATTTTAAGTGAAATTAATGTTTTCATGTAAATCAGAACCCATGCTGAACAGTTTGTGTCGGCATTACTGTTTGCATGTCATATTTTTATCTTTTTGAAGGAAATGTACTACTTTTGAGTAGAGAAGTAGTCTAAAGCGTGATTTAACACATGCTGCTCGAAATGTGAACTTGGCGTGGTACAGACAGCTTCAGTGTGTTTCCTTGTTTTCTCTGTTTTGACATTATGCACTAGTTCTAGCTGTGGAAGGAAGCTGTAGTGAGTGTGAGTAGTGAGTGTGAGTAGTGAGTGTGAGTAGTGAGTGCAGAGTAGTGAGTGCAGAGTGCAGAGTAGTGAGTGCAGAGTAGTGAGTGCAGAGTAGTGAGTGCAGAGTAGTGAGTGCAGAGTAGTGAATGCAGAGTAGTGAGTGCAGAGTGCAGAGTAGTGAGTGCAGAGTGCAGAGTAGTGAGTGCAGAGTAGTGAGTGCAGAGTAGTGAGTGCAGAGTAGTGAGTGCAGAGTAGCGAGTGCAGAGTAGTGAGTGCAGAGTAGTGAGTGCAGAGTAGTGAGTGCAGAGTGCAGAGTAGTGAGTGCAGAGTGCAGAGTAGTGAGTGCAGAGTAGTGAGTGCAGAGTAGTGAGTGCAGAGTAGTGAGTGCAGAGTAGTGAGTGCAGAGTAGTGAGTGCAGAGTAGTGAGTGCAGAGTGCAGAGTAGTGAGTGCAGAGTAGTGAGTGCAGAGTAGTGAGTGCAGAGTAGTGAGTGCAGAGTGCAGAGTAGTGAGTGCAGAGTAGTGAGTGCAGAGTAGTGAGTGCAGAGTAGTGAATGCAGAGTAGTGAGTGCAGAGTGCAGAGTAGTGAGTGCAGATTAGTGAGTGCAGAGTAGTGAGTGCAGAGTAGTGAGTGCAGAGTAGTGAGTGTGCAGAGTAGTGAGTGTGCAGAGTAGTGAGTGCAGGTGCAGGGTGGTGTGTGCTGTTTAGTGCAGAGTGCTGTGTATTGGCAATGTAAATGACAATGCCATTTATTTATGATTTAAAGAAAAAAAAGAAATGTCATGAGCAATGCCAATTGCTCTATCTTTAATGATGCCGAGACCATTGCATTGCAAATGCTTGTTCTCCAGTGTGTTTATCTCTCGGTGTTGGGTCTTGCAGCATTTCCTTTGGGAGCGTATAGCGGTCTAGTTTGTTTGTTTGGACTGTTTTAGGTGCCCTCGTGGATGTCATCCTTGCCCTTTATCAGGTGACTCGGCCCGCTCCCTGCGGTGACGATGTGTGTCTTTACCAACCCCCTGTTTCTCTCTTGTAGCACTAGCAGGCGATATACAGCTGATTTGGATCTCCCCTCCCGGGCTCCGTAGGTGGATGGGGCCGCAGGGGAAGGCAGAGGGAAGCTGAGGGCCAAGGCCCCCCAAAGGTTCGTTCTCCGGGGTTCCTGATATTTTCAAGTGTCTGTCTCGGCTGCCACTACTGCCCCCCCGGTTGGCGTTGTTTTTCAGCCCACGCCTTGGCATGCACACTGCTCCTCACCACCACGGTCTGTATTACTGAGGGAGACAGCCACCCACCCCGCCCTCACAATACACTTCAGCCCCAGCCCTTCAACTCCGCCAACCCGCACTCTCAGGCCAATCTGTTGGGTCGCCCATCACCTCTGCGCCCTTCCGTTGGGGAGTTGTTTCATCTGCCAGGCTCCGCTCCGCACTGGCTTTTGTTATATGCCAGGGGGTTCCACCAGCATTGCTGTAGCAGTATTAGTGCGAACCGGGGTAAGGGTGGGAGGGGCAGGCGGGTCCAGCACCTCACCTCGGGCTCCTGACCACCGCCACTCTCCATCCCCTCTATTTTCAGGGTCCAGATCACGAAGTCACTGTATCACTACACAGGCTCCTTCACTGTACAGTTTTTGATCGGCTGCTGGCAATCTGTAACTGCTCTGGTCTCCTTGCGCCACTCCGCTGCGCTTCTGGCGGTGCCATCCCCTGGCTGAATGTCCCAGGTCCCAGAGCTTTTGCTTTCCTTTCCACTTCCCCGGGTTTGAGCCCGATCTTGCCGTTTTACGTCAGCACGTTCTCGGCCTCCACCCCTACTCCAGGCCCCGGCTTAGACGCCCTGTGTGGCAGCAGATTGTTCAGTCCGTAGCTTCAGCTGCAGTCGGTCGTTCGACTCCGCTCTTTCTGGCGGAGTCTATGGGGTCTATGTACCTTCCGATTGCGTAAACTCCTCTCGGTTGACGGATTTATTTTATTTGGGGGAGAGTCGGTTTGGATGGAACTGCTTTAGTCAGCGGCCATCATGCAACACTGCATAGCCACGCCCCCGAGCTGGCATAATTTGAATAATTTTAGGGATTTCACATTGTGCTTGTTACGCAAAATTCCTGAAATTACGCCATTATGTCACATTGCGTATGTATGCAGTTTTCACTGCAAAGCTATAGTGCACGAACAATGTAAACAACCAGAATGCGCGCGGTTGTTATTAGTGGTAATTGTGTTTTTCACACTGTTGATGAAAGGACAGATTTTGCCCTAGAGTAGAACGTTAAATGACGATCTGTATTTTGCTAAATTATGCATTATTTTGCATAATTTCTCCCAAATTTCACCTAGTTACGCGAGAGCAAATTACATGAATTTCACACACCCCTGCTCTTCACCCTGGGTTAGAGCGAAATATCAATTCGAAAGGAAAATTCTTACGGACTTCATATTGAGTTATGTTATCAGACGTGCTGAAAGCTGTATGTATTCAGTAGATGACCCAACGAAGATGCACATAATGTGGACACTTGACACATTTCACCCTTCATTTTCATTCAACGAGTGAGGCATACTGGGTGACAGGCACTGTATGTAATATGTTTGTGTTGTGCCACATGTGAATTATATGAAGTATCAGACACTTTGTTAACTAAATCTACTTGTTGTAGGAAGGGAAAGAGGTTTGTGGGAGATTTGGAGCCCCCTTCATTTTCTAGTTCACAGGAGGCGGTGGTTAAGCGTAAAGGGTATTTGTGGGTTCATTCTAATGCCCAGTACATAGAAGTCAGAATTAACAAGCTTACGTGGATTCCATGATATGCCAACAAGGACACATGATAGGTTAATAGTAATCCCTGATATTGAGTCTGTCCCTGGTACATGCCAGACAAGGTAGTTTATGCTGACACCGCATCCGATGAGGCTTGAGAATAGTGAGGCAGAATGGACAGGCTGGATTCCTTGTCTTCAGTAGGATCTGGGGCTCATAGGTTGGCTTTACTATGTTGAAAAGGATTCTTGGAATTCTCTGTATTTTATGAAAATGAGTCAGGAACTGAGGCTGTTTGGATGGTCAGTTGCCAGTGTCTGTTTAAGGGGCTGAGGAAATTCTAAGTTTCATGTGTACCAGGAGGCTGTGACTAAGGTTCATGTGTACCAGGAGGCAGCAACTTCGGTTCATGTGTACCAGGAGGCTGTGACTAAGGTTCATGTGTACCAGGAGGCAGCAACTTCGGTTCATGTGTACCAGGAGGCTGTGACTAAGGTTCATGTGTACCAGGAGTCTGTGACTAAGGTTCATGTGTACCAGGAGGCAGCAACTAAGGTTCATGTGTACCAGGAGGCTGTGACTAAGGTTCATGTGTACCAGGAGGCAGCAACTTCGGTTCATGTGTACCAGGAGGCTGTGACTAAGGTTCATGTGTACCAGGAGGCAGCAACTATGATTCATGTGTACCAGGAGGCTGTGACTAAGGTTCATGTGTACCAGGAGGCAGCGACTATGATTCATGTGTACCAGGAGGCTGTGACTAAGGTTCATGTGTACCAGGAGGCAGCGACTATGATTCATGTGTACCAGGAAGCTGTGACTAAGGTTCATGTGTACCAAGAGGCAGCAACTTCGGTTCATGTGTACCAGGAGGCTGTGACTAAGGTTCATGTGTACCAAGAGGCAGCAACTTCGGTTCATGTGTACCAGGAGGCTGTGACTAAGGTTCATGTGTACCAGGAGGCAGCAACTATGATTCATGTGTACCAAGAGGCTGTGACTAAGGTTCATGTGCACCAAGAGGCAGCGACTGAGGGTCATGTGCACCAGGAGGCAGCGACTATGGTTCATGTGTACCAAGAGGCAGCAACTGAGGTTCATGTGCACCAGGAGGCAGTGACTAAGGTTTTATGTGTACCAAGACGCAGTGACTGTGGTTCATGTGTACCAGGAGGCAGTGACTAAGGTTTTATGTGTACCAAGACGCAGTGACTGTGGTTTATGTGTACCAGGAGGCAGTGATGATGTTTGGGGCAGAGCAATAGAAAGTGACCAGGAGTCAGGTATACCAAGTGGCAGTCATTAAGGTTGATATACACCACAAGGTAGTCACTAAGGCTCTGGTATACCTAGAGGAAGTCAATACGGTTCTTGTATGATGTCGTAGTCACCAAGGTCAATGCATACTAAGAAGCAATGACTAAGGTTGGTATATATGAAGAGGCAGTCACTAAGATTGTTGCATACCAAGAATAAGTGACTTAAGTTTCTTGTATAGTAAGAGGCAGTCACTAAGGGTCTAGTATACCTAGAGGCAGTCACGAAGGTTGTGGCACACCAAGAGGCATTCAATAAGGTTGATGATTATTAAGAGACATTCACTAAGGTTCTGGTATACCAAGCTGCAGTCACTAAGGTTGATGTATACTAAGAGGCCATCACTAAGGCCCTGGTATGGCAAGAGGGAGTCACTAAGGTTCTGGTATACCAAGAGGCAGTTACTAAGGTTCTGGTATACCAAGAGGCAGTCATTAAAGTTCTGGTATACCAAGCGGCAGTCACTAATGTTGATGTATATTAAGAGGCAATAACTAAGACCCTGGTATGCCAAAGGCAGTCACTAAGAATCTGGCATAACAAGAGGCAGTCACTAAGTTTGATGTATACCAAGTGGCAATCACTAGGGTTCTGGTATACCAAGAGGCAGTCACTAAGGTTCTGGTATACCAAGAGGCAGTCACTAAGGTTCTGGTATACCAAGAGACAGTCACTAAGGTTCTGGTATACCAAGAGGCAGTCACTAAGGTTCTGGTATACCAAGTGGCAATCACTAGGGTTCTGGTATACCAAGAGGCAGTCACTAAGGTTCTGGTATACCAAGAGACAGTCACTAAGGTTCTGGTATACCAAGAGACAGTCACTAAGGTTCTGGTATACCAAGAGACAGTCACTAAGGTTCTGGTATACCAAGAGGCAGTCACTAAGGTTCTGGTATACCAAGAGGCAGTCACTAAGGTTCTGGTATACCAAGAGGCAGTTACTAAAGTTCTGGTATACCAAGAGGCAGTCACTAAGGTTCCGGTATTCCAAGCAGCAGTCACTAAGGTTGATGTATACTAAGAGGCAATCACTAAGGCCCTGGTATGCCAAGAGGCAGTCACTAATGATATGGCATAACAAGAGGCAGTCACTACGGTTGATGTATACCAAGTGCCAATCACTAGGGTTCTGTTATACCAAGAGGCAGTCACCAGGGTTCTGGTATACCAAGAGGCAGTCACTAGGGTTCTGGTATACCAAGAGGCAGTCACAAAGGTTGTTGTATACAAGGAGGCAGTCACTAGGGTTTTGCTATATAAAGAGGCAGTCACTAGGGTTGTATACTAGGCAGCAGTCTCTATGGTTCTGGTATACCTGGAGGCCGTCACTAAGGTTCTGGTTTACCAAGTGGCAATACTGAAGAGTCTACTTTGAAAGGAGGCAGCGACTAGAGATAGAGGGTCTCAGTTTCTGTAGGAGACCACAGAGATCCAGATATTAGCTAAAAATAGATCACAATGATCCTGGCCTGGTCTCCAATCTGAAAAGTAATTGAAATTAAAATGCTTCCTGGTAATTGGGAAATGTGAGTTGAGAGTGCTTTTGTGCTTCATGGAGGGCCGAAGCGCTGGGACAGGCTCACAGACCTATGAGAATGCCCTGTGCTCTAACGTTCTATCCTCTTCTGGTTCTTCCAGCTCGTCGCTGCCAGCTGATGGACAGTTCCAGAGCTTACCAGTGCCAGCTCTTACTGAAGAGGACCAGCCTCTGGAGCATGCAGAGGTAGGTGCAATGTGTGCTAGTTCATGTAGTGGTAGGTGCTGTGTGTTCTGGTTCATGCAGAGGTTGGTGCAGTGTGTGTTAGTTCATGCAGAGGTAGGTGCAGTGGGTGCTGGTTCATGCAGTGGTAGGTGCTGTGTGTGCTGTTCCATGCAGTGGTAGGTGCAGTGTGTGCTGGTTCATGCAGTGGTAGGTGCAGTCTGTGCTGGTTCATCCAGTGGTAGGTGCAGTCTGCTGGTTCATGCAGTGGTAGGTGCAGTGTGTGCTGGTTCATGCAGTGGTAGGTGCAGTCTGTGCTGGTTCATGCAGTGGTAGGTTCAGTGTGTGCTGGTTCATGCAGTGGTAGGTTCAGTGTGTGCTGGTTCATGCAGTGGTAGATGCTGTGTGTGCTGGTTCATGCAGAGCTAACTGCAGTGTGTGCTGGTTCATGGAGTTGTAGGTGCTGTGTGTGCTAGTTCATGCAGAGGTAGGTGGACTGTGTGCTGGTTCATGCAGTGGTAGGTGCAGTGTGTGCTGGTTCATGCAGAGGAGTGTGTGCTGGTTCATGCAGTGGTAGGTGCTGTGTGTGCTGTTCCATGCAGATGTAGGTGGACTGTGTGCTGGTTCATGCAGTGGTAGGTGTAGTGTGTGCTGGTTCAGGCAATGGTAGGTGCAGTGTGTGCTGGTTCATGCAGTGGTAGATGCTGTGTGTGCTGGTTCATACAGAGCTAACTGCAGTGTGTTCTGGTTCATGGAGTTGTAGGTGCTGTGTGTGCTAGTTCATGCAGAGGTAGGTGCAATGTGTGCTGGTTCATGCAGAGGTAGGCACAGTGTGTAGTGGTTCATGCAGTGGTAGGCCCAGTGTCCTGGTTCCTGCAGTGGTAGGTGCAGTGTGTGTTGGTTCATGCAGTGGTAGGTGCAGTGTGTGCTGGTTCATACAGTGGTAGGTGCAGTGTGTGCTGGTTCATGCAGTGTTAGATGCTGTGTGTGCTGGTTCATGCAGAGCTAACTGCAGTGTGTGCTAGTTCATGCAGAGGTAGGTGCAATGTGTGCTGGTTCATGCAGAGGTAGGCACAGTGTGTAGTGGTTCATGCAGTGGTAGGCCCAGTGTCCTGGTTCCTGCAGTGGTAGGTGCAGTGTGTGCTGGTTCATGCAGTGGAAGGTGCACAGGTAGGCGAAGTGTGTGCTGGTTCATGCAGAGGTAGGTGCAGTGTGTGCTGGTTCATGCAGTGGTAGGTGCAGTGTGCACTGGTTCATGCAGAGCTAGGTGCAGTGTGTGCTGGTTCATGCAATGGTAGGTGCACAGGTAGGCGCAGTGTGTGCTGTTTTGTGCAGTGTCCTGGTTCATGTAGAGGTAGGTGCAGTGTGTACTGGTTCATGCAGCGGTAGGTGCAGTGTGTTCTGATTCATGCAGAACTAAGGGCAGTGTGTGTTGGTTCATTCAGTGGTAGGTGCAGAGGTAGGAGCACTGTGTGCTGGTTCATGCAGCGGTATTTGCAGTGTGTGCTGGTTCATGATGAGGTAGGTGCTGTGTCTGCAGGTTCATCCAGCGGTAGGTGTAGTGGGTGCTGGGTCATGCAGTGGTAGGTGCAGTGTGTGCTGGGTCATGCAGTATTAGGTGCAGTGTGTGCTGGGTCATGCAGTGGTAGCGCAGTGTGTGCTGGTTCATTCAGTGGTAGGTGCAGTGTGTGCTAGTTTATGCAAAGCTAGGTGCAATGTGTGCTGGTTCATTCAGAGGTAGGTGCTGTGAGCTGGTTCATGCAGAGGTAGGTGCAGTGTGTTCTGGTTCATGCAGAAGTAGATACAGTGTGTGCTGGTTCATGCAGTGATATGTGCAGAGGTAGAAGCTCTGTGCTGGTTCATGCAGTTGTAGTTGCAGAAGTAGGTGCTGGGTGTGCTGGTTCATGCAGAGGTAGTTGAACTGGTAGGTACAGTATGTGCTGGTTCATGCAGAGGTAGGTGCAGTGTGTGCTGGTTCATGCAGTGGTAGATGCAGTGTGTGCTGGTTCATGCAGTGGTAGGTGAACTGGTAGGTTCAGTGTGTGCTGGTTCATGCATTGGTAGGTGCAGTGTGTGCTGGTACATGCAGTGGTAGGTGCAGTGTGTTCTGGTTCATGCAGCGTTAGGTGAACTGCTAGGTACAGTGTGTGCTGGTTCATGCATTGGTAGGTGCAGTGTGTGCTGGTTCATACATTGGTAGGTGCCGAGGTAGGTACAATGTGTGCTGGTTCATGCAGTGGTAGGTGAACTGTTAGTTACAGTGTGTGCTGGTTCATGCAGTTGTAGGTGAACTGGTAGGTGCAATGTGTGCTGGTTCATGCAGTGGTAGGTGCAGTGTGTGTTGTTTCATGCAGTGGTAGGTGGAGTGTGTGCTGTTTCATGAAGTCGTAGGTGCAGTGTGTGTTAGTTCATGCATCGGTGGGTGCAGTGGTAGGTCACTGTGTGTTGGTTCATGCAGTGGTAGGTGCAGTGTGTGCTGTTTCATGCCGTCGTAGGTGCAGTGGCAGGTGCAGTGTGTGTTGGTTCATGCAGTGGTAGGTGCAGTGTGTGCTGTTTCATGCAGTCGTAGGTGCAGTGGCAGGTGCAGTGTGTGTTATAATATATATATTAAGAAGAAGAGAACTTTCCAAGTTTAGGTGGACGGCAATATATATAAAGTTCAGTTGACAAAAAGAAATACATATCAAAAGATGAAGCAATTGCTAAATCATAATTGTTAAATAAAGCTCTCCATTAAAACAAAACTGAAGGCTATTAACTATTAACCTAGTATGCATTTATAGGCCAAATAAATCCTGCAAAAACATTATTTTGAATTTATAGACTTCTGTGACCTTGACTACAAAATATTGTCAAGGCTGCAAATCTGTGCCAGAAAAATGCTATGCCAAAGCAATATAAAACAGGCTCAGCGACAAGAGAACAAAATGCCCCCTGCACTGATGTTTACTTCAGGCCTCATCGCCAGCTGCCTACGATATATACAATTTTATATAGGGTTCCTAACAAATAAATTGGTGTGGGGTTTATTGGGAACAACATGATCGTTCCCAGCCAAACACTAGTACACGGTCTCTCTTACATGATTGGTCCAAAGCCATCTAGAAAAGATAGAATATTGTATTTCTGTTTTTTTACATGAAAAATCTCACATGCAACGTGGTGTGCATTAGGAAAAAAGCTAGCAATATGAAATAAAACAATAGGAATTTACACAACTATTGTATTAGATGCAGAAGGACAACACTTGCAAATTCAGTTGCAAAATAATAAATGAAAGTAACTGACTTATCCAACTTATGTTAAAGTTTTGGACATAGTGGGGAGCATAGTCCAAGTGATCAAAGGAGGGCTTGGTCCAACAGTATAGAAGCATCCAACAGAAACCCTCAGAAGAAAACTAAATCGAACTGTTAATCACTGCAAAGTATCAACAGATTTCACAAAGTAGAGCAACATATTGCAGTACCAGCTTTAGGAACTTTAAAAGCAGACCTAAGTCGAAACAGAGAACATTTGGGCAGTTAATATATTTTACTGTCTGTTCAGGCCACTGGGCACGCAGCAAATGTGCCAGGGCTCGTATTTAGGACGAGCCTGTGCAGCGCATGCGCGGCTCTGCCAGGCATGCAGTATTCAAGTGTGGACTTGAAGCCCCGCCCATATTTGTCATTGGCTTGTGTCATTGTCCTTCGTAAATGCTGACTTCTGATTTGTTAATGTGCATGTTAGTCCTTTCTTAGTCCTCACTTGTCTTCGTTTGTAATCTCCCATGAGGACTGGTTGTTTTATTTCTGTTGTTACATGGTATGTCTTATTTAGTCTGTAAGCACTATTTTCTTTAATGAGTTTCTCCTACTATAAACACGATTTGTTTTCCTGCAGCATTCAGCACGCCGTGCGTGCTTTCTCTTTCTGAGCAGCGGGGACATTGGCGGCCGTATCTTTGAGTAGGTCTCTCATTTACAAGAGTCTGAGCTATTGGCATTGTAAATGACAATGCCTTTTATATATGTGTTAATTATCAAAACAGATAAATAAAAGCCATTGTCATTTACAATGCCAGCAGCTTAAACTCATGCAAATGTGAGACTTATTGCATTCAAATGCTTGTTTGACATGCTATAAAGATAACACAATGCTCTCTGCGCAGGACAAATGACCTACAGATCTTAGCAGTTGTAAAAATGATATCTCCTGGCGTTTGAGAAACATGCCCTCTCAAAAGAGACATCTAAAATATTAGTCATGGTTTGAGCATGTAGCTAAGCTAAACACACACTTTCATGTATAACAATTCTGAAATGTGTCTTAAAAATGAGGCAAAAAACAAACCAGCCACTGTTAAAAGTGGCTGCACAATCCCCAATTTGCTTTAGATAAGCCAAGATTAATGATCAGCTTAAAGTAATTATAATAGCACCCTTGACATTGCTGGTAGGTCGCTCCCCTACCACACAGCTCCGCCTGTGTGTCCTGACCCTGCCCCAGCTGCCACTGCTATAGAAGTTTAGGCCCTCCTCCACCCGCAGGCTACCACATGCGCCTCATCCCTGGTGGTCAGTGGTAGGCCTTAGGTTTGTATCACTGTCGCTGTCTGTTTGTCTTCCCTGTACAGCCCATACTGTGTTCTGGTGTCTGTGACCGCTGTTGCCTGTCTACCCCCTGTGCCGCCATTCTTATCTGTGCCCGTTCTCTTGCCTTCTGCTCCCCTGATTGCACTCATTTTTCTTGTCTCTGCTCCCCTATTGTACCCATTTCTGTGGCTTCTGCTCCTCTGGTTGTACCCATTTTTCTTGCCTTCTGCTCCCCTGATTTTACCATTTTTCCTGCCTTCTGCTCCCCTGATTGTGCTCGTTTTCTTGCCTTCTGCTCCCCTGATTGTGCTCGTTTTCTTGCCTTCTGCTCCCCTGATTGTGCTCGTTTTCTTGCCTTCTGCTCCCCTGATTGTGCTCGTTTTCTTGCCTTCTGCTCCCCTGATTGTGCTCGTTTTCTTGTCTTCTGCTCCCCTGATTGTGCTCGTTTTCTTGCCTTCTGCTCCCCTGATTGTGCTCGTTTTCTTGTCTTCTGCTCCCCTGATTGTGCTCGTTTTCTTGCCTTCTGCTCCCCTGATTGTGCTCGTTTTCTAGTCTTCTGCTCCCCTGATTGTGCTCGTTTTCTTGCCTTCTGCTCCCCTGATTGTGCTCGTTTTCTTGTCTTCTGCTCCCTTGACTGCACTCGTTTTTCTTGCCTTCTGCTTTCCTGATTGCACTTGTTTTTCTAGCCTTCTGCTCCCCTGATTGTACTCGTTTTTCTTGCCTCTACTTCCCTTTGTGCCTCTATGCCACTCGTTTCCCCCGTTTTTTGTGACCTTTCTGCCCTTTCTTGTGACCTTTCTGCCTCTGTGCCACTCGTTTCCCCCCCGTTTTTTGTGACCTTTCTGCGCTTTTTTGTGACCTTTGATCCTGCTTGCAGGCAGGTCGCCCCCACGCCGCTGCTTGTCACCTGACTGCCTGGTTCCTGCCTCCTTGCTGCCTCCTTGTTTCCTGGGTTTTTCCCTCCCTTCTGCCCTGTGCACCAGTTCCCCCTGCCCCCCCCCCGCCGCTCCCGATCGACCCTTTCCCGCCGCTGAATCCCTGCGGCCCGCCTCCCCTGCACACGCATTTGCCTCCCCGCTCCCAGCTGCTTCTCCCTCCCAAGCCACCTCATATGAAAGCTGAGAAGCAGCTGCACAGCGGACGCGCGCGGCTGGCGCACCACGCCCAGTGCCAGAACCCCTGGACCCCACGAACGCCATGACACCAGAATCAACTACGACGTCAGCACCCTCCATGCACTCAACGCCGGCCGAAACCACACCTGCTTCAGGCCGCCCCAAAACGGACCCTTCTCCTGCCACACCTGCAGCTCACCTGCGACAGAACCACCAAACCTCCAAGGACTGGACCCAACCACCTCCGCTGCATACTCCTCAACACCCGCTCCGCACGCAAACACACCGTCGAGCTCTGGGATCTGCTCGACACCTCTGCCTCAGACGTGGCCTTCCTGACCGAGACCTGGTGGAACGACTCCTCGGCGCCCGACATCGCCATAGCCATCCCGGACGGCTACAAGATCACCCGCAGGGATCGTGCCAACGGAATCGGAAGAGGAATAGCCATCGTCCACAAGTCCACCCTCAAGGTCGCCACCCACGCAGATGACACCCTCAATACCGCTGAACACCTGCACTTCCGGATCCACACCAACCCCAACACCACCCTCAGAGGAACACTCATCTACAGACCCCCTGGACCCCGGGCTCAGTTTAGCGACTCCATCGCCCACTTCTCCAGCACCCACGCACTCGCCTCCATGGACTACATCCTCCTCGGGGACCTGAACTTCCACCTCAAGAACAACAACGACGCCAACTCCGCCACCCTGATCGACAACCTCACCAACCTGGGCCTCAGGCAACTCGTCACCGCACCCACCCATGCCGCCGGCCACACGCCGGATCCCGTCTTCTCCACAGGCTCCCACGTCGCCTTTGACCACACCACCGAACTTCATTCACTCAAGATCTCCGTCTGACCCGTGCCCACACCACGTATTCAACAAAGCAGATGCAGCCATCGCACCCCAACTACAGAAGGTCATCAACATCTCCTTCGAAACAGCGACATTCCCGGAAAGCTGGAAGCACGCCAAATCAACGCCCTCCTCATTAAGCCCAAAGCGGACCCCAAGGACCTCAAGAACTTTCGGCCCATCTCCCTGCTTCCGTTCCCGGCAAAGGTCATCGAGAAAATCGTCAACATGCAACTGGCCCGCCACCTCGAAGACAACAACATCTTGGACCTGTCCCAGTCCGGATTCAGACGAAACCTCAGCACCGAGACAGCCCTCATCGCGGCCACAGAAAACATCAGGCACCAACGAGACAACGGCAAAACATCAGCCCTCATCCTCCTGGACCTCTCAGCTGCCTTCAACACAGTCTGCCATCGCACTCTAAAGACATGCCTCCTAAAAGCCGGAATCCAAGAGAAGGCTCTTGACTGGACCACGTCCTTCCTCTCCGGCAGAACCCAGAGCGTCCGCCTCCCACCCTACCGATCCAAAGCCACCGACATCCTATGCGGCGTCCCCCAGGGCTCATCCCTCAGCCCAACGCTGTTAAACGTCTACATAGCCCCCCTCGCACAAATGGCCCGCCATCACGACCTCAACATCATCTCCTACGCTGACGACACCCAGCTCATCCTCTCCCTCACGAGGTAACGAAGGCCGTTGCCGATTGGATGAGGAGCAGCCGTCTGAAGCTGAACTCGGACAAGACGGAGGTACTCATCCTCGGACCCACCCCCTCAGCCTGGGACGACTCCTGGTGGCCGACCGCACTGGGAACAGCACCAACACCCACTGATCTAGGACTCATCCTCGACTCCTCCCTCTCCATGTCTAAGCAGGTCAACGCTGTCTCCTCCTCCTGCTACAACACCCTCCGGATGCTCCGCAGGATCTACAAGTGGATCCTGACCGAAACAAGAAGAACGGTGACACAGTCCCGCGTCAGCAGCAGACTGGACTACGGCAATGCACTCTACGCAGGAATCCCAGCCAAACACCTACGACGACTACAACGCATCCAAAACGCCTCCGCCCGACTGATCGTCAATGTCCCCCGCCGCAGCCACACCACCCCCCACCTGAGAGACCTACACTGGCTCCCCGTCGACAAGAGGATCACCTTCAAGCTCCTCACCCACGCACACAAAGCACTCCACAACACCGGACCAGCCTACCTGACAGCAGACTCAGCTTCCACACCCCCACCCCCCAGCTCCCCTCTGCCAGCCTCGCCCTCGCCGCTGTCCCCTATTTTCTATTTCTATTTAGGGGGTTTTATAGAGCGCTTGGTGACGCACAGCGGCGTGTCCCCGCGCTAAGGAGCTAATACCTGCCAGAACTTACAAATACAGAAAAACTACTGTGTGAATAAAGCAGTCTTCAGCTTGGCTCTAAAGATTGTTTCTGAAGGTTCTAATCGCAGCGCCATAGGTAACTTGTTCCATCTGGATGCTGCGAGGTGTCTAAAAGATCTTCCACCCATCCGGGCTCTGGACACCTTAGGAATTGCCAGGAGTCCTGAGCCGGAAGATCTCAAAGAGCGAGACGGCTCATAGGGTGTCAGCAATCCTTTCAAAGGGAGCGGAGCTCTCCCGTTGATAATCCGGTGGCACGTGCACAGGGCTTTGAATTCCACCCTGCTACGGATCGGGAGCCAGTGCAGAGACCGGAGGGCCGCTGTGGAGCCTGCTCTTCTGGGTAGTCTAAGCACTAGTCTGGCCGCGGCATTCTGGAGAACCTGAAGACGGCTCAAATTCTTCTCCAGAGTTCCCAAGTAGAGGAGATTGCCGTAATCCATCTTAGACGTGACTAGTGCATGCACCAGGGTTTGGCGGGCTCTGATGGGTAAGAATTTTAATACCTTCCTGAGACTTTTGAGGGTCCCAAAGCAGGATCCAACCACCTGATTGATCTGGGGACCAAAGGTAAGGTCAGAATCAAACCAAATGCCCAAGTTCTTTGCTTTCTGGCAAGGGGTGGGTGCTGGACCCAAGCACGACGGCCACCACGCCGACGTCCACGCCGATTGGCCTCCCCCCACCACCAGTACCTCGGTCTTGCCTCCGTTGAGCTTGAGGCAATTGGCGGACATCCAGGCCGCGAGGTCTTGCATGCAAGCTCTGAAGATGTCCGCCGAGGGACCGGGCGCGCGTGATAGGGAGATGACCAACTGCGTGTCGTCGGCATATGACACCATTTGGAGGCCGTAGCTTTCTACCAAGGAAGCGATCGGGGCAACATAAAGATTAAAAAGAGTTGGGCTCAGGGACGAGCCCTGCGGCACCCCTTGATCCAATGAGATGCGCTCCGAGTAATGGTCGCCCTGCCTTACTTGGAAGCCTCGGCCAGCAAGAAATGAGTAAATCCATTTCAGTGCTGCCCCTCTCACCCCACCTTTGCTCAGACACTGTAGCAAGATGGAGTGTGCTACAGTGTCGAACGCCGCACTGAGGTCCAGGAGGATTAAGGCCATGGTTTGTCCCTCATCAGCGCCTTGCCTGAGGGTTTCGGTCGCCCTAAGGAGGGCAGACTCCGTAGAGTGACGCGGCCGGAACCCGAATTGCGTAGGGTGAAGGAGGTTGCTGTCTTCCACAAATTTCATTAGCTGCTTGTTTACCACCTTCTCCGCTACCTTAGAAAAGTAAGGCAGCAAGGAGATGGGGCGAAGATTATCTAACTTCTCAAAGCTAATGTTGGGCTTCTTACGTAGGGGGAGCACCACAGCCTGTTTCCAGTCCTCTGGTATGGAGCTGGATAAAAAAGAGATATCTAACAAGTGTCTAATATAGGGTTCTAGTGTTTCCAGACTGTCTCCCAACCTTTTTGGGGAGGCGGGATCCCGAGGGGAGCCAGATTTAACAGATCTGCAGATTTTAACTAAATCCACCGGTGTAGGGGTGGTGAAATTAAGTAGCAGATTTTGATCGGCTTCATCACTCAATAAGTCTGCTGACATTTCCGCTACAGGAGGTATGTGGGGAAAAGCAGAGTAAATCTTGGACACTTTATCTCCAAAGTAGTTCGCAATGCGATTGCATGCTGCTACTGAGTGATCTTCCTCTAAAGTAGAGGTTTTTGGGGTAGCCAGAGTTTTATATATGCTGAACAGTTCCCTAGACGAGTTCTCTGCCTCGTGGATTCTGTCAGCATAGTATGTGGTCTTCTCTATCCTGATCTTATTGTGATAGGCGCGTCTCTTCGCAAGATAGACTTCTTTCATCCGGTCGTCGTATGCCACTCTCCACTGCCTTTCTGCACGTTTGCAGTCCCTTTTGGCGCAGCGCAACGCCTCGCCAAACCAGGGAGCCGTTCTTTGTCTCTGAGCCCCTTTGGTAGGACGTCCCAGCGGGGCTGTGCAGTCCAGAGCAGCAGTAATACGGTCATTGAGAAACCTATTCGCTGTGTTCACATCATTGCCTCCTGGGGGACCTTCCGCAGTAAGGGCCGTATTACTGTGCCGATAACTGTGATAGAGTTGTGACCCTGCATCCAACGAACGACCTCCAGCGGCAGATCCTTCTCCTACCTCGACGCCAAGACCTGGAACACCCTTCCTACCCACATACGGCAGACCCAAGACCTACTCGCCTTCAGAAGACTCCTCAAGACCTGGCTCTTCGAGCAGTAGCAGTACCCCCACAGCGCCTTGAGACCCTCAGGGGTAAATAGCGCGCTCTACAAGTACTCTGATTGATTGTTTGATTCATTGAATAGCTAATCGCTCTGAGTAACAATGCCCCATTTTATGTTAATAAAAGACACAAATGGGGAGAAGCATAGTGAGGATATCGGAGAGCAGTGGGTGGGGGCAGATACATGTAAGGAGAGACAGCTGGAAAGTATCAACTCTTTAAGTGCTTCACGAAAAAGCAAAATAAAAGAGTTCCCAAAAAGTGAGCATGTCATGGAAGAACAGAAAGAGCCAGTCAGATAGGTGGTAAATAGGCTAAGCCTCAAGAGAGGGACTAACACAAGCTGGGCAGCCTGAACCAAATAAAGCCAGCAAATAGAAAGCAAGCAAATATGAGTGACAAAAGGCAAAGCCAATAGTAAACAACAGGTGGAATGCATGTCAACAATACATCTTTACAACTTAATGCTTCTATCTAATGAATACCTTTATCTGGTCAGTCTTAGGTTTGTTTATATTGTGGAAAGGAAATATATTTGTTAATTTACCACACAAATGATATTCAATGAAAATAAGGCACGCAGAAAAAAATGCAGTCTTTATCGATAACTGTGATAGAGTTGTGACCCCAAACAGGTCCTTTACTGCACGAACATATGAGTGGACTACTTTGCTGTTGTATACCAAAGATAGTGAAGTGAACAAAAGATTTCTGCTTTTCCTGTGTCTAACTTGAGATAATACAAAAAACTAAACATTAATGAGGGGAATGCTTCAAATAATCTCAACCATGGATAATTACTTTCCTCATTCCAATCCATCATTTTGTGGTTGCTGTGCCACTCCAGATGGGTAGCAGCCATTAAGAAATCAGCCCCGGCCTTGCTTCAATAGGAACAGTCCAGACTGGCAGGCCCCCTTCAGATGGGACCACAAGCAGCCACTGACTGGAGCCATTACTGTAAATATTCAGCCTGACTGGAGCCAGGGTTTGGGCTCAGCTCTCCAGCAAGGATGGCAAGTGAGGTTTTGGTGGCTGCTCAGTGACGTCATCCTACGTCCTAAACACCCACGGCTTTGCCTATTGGCCGAGATCTCTTTGAAGCAATTCAGTATTTGACTTCACTAAGAATTCTTGTTTAAACAGTAAACATTTTATTCTGCTTTACAAAGGCCATGCGGCATTTAGCAACTATGGTTGGGGTGAATGGACATTGTAATAAAGGGCAACAATTAAAAAACCTGACTCTAATACGCACACACTTGAATGAAGGTCATGGCTGTCTCAGGTCAGAAAACAGTCTCACATTACTCATTTAAGTCATTGAACATCTCTGCTTCTGCCATGCCACAAACGTGTTACTCCAGACTTTTTGAGCAGCACCACTTTGTACTGTGGGGCTTGTAGTTTTGCTGATGTCATTAGCCCTGGTCTTGAACTACCAGCATGCGCCCTGATATTAGCTACAAAGCCACTAATGTCTGCGAGCATCACACATGCACATGGAGCTTTTCTACTACTGGTTCTGGTCTGGTTTGACCTCACAGCTGTTGCCAGATAATTATGCGAGCAGTACTAGGTAGGGGCTTTGGCTCCGCCCACATGTTGGGAACCAGAAGTACATTTATTTATTTATTATTTATTTAGAAGTTTGTAGAGCGCACAGCACCCTCCGACGGAGGTGTCCCGGCGCTGTCTCAAAAGGTTTAGACGTTCAGCGAGAAATAATAAGGGATGGGAAGGTTAAATAAGAGTAAAGAGCCAGGTCTTGAGTTTTTTTCGAAATTGGGTCTCAGAGGTCTGGAATCTCAGTTCTGTGGGTAGGAGGTTCCACAATTTGGAAGTAGCCACTGCAAAGGTCCTTCCTCCCGTTCGTACAAGACGAAACTGGGGACAGATCATCAATCGAAGATGGTTTGATCTAAGATTACGGGGTGATTGTGAGAATTTTATCCGGCGACGTAGATAGGTGGGGCCTAGATCATTAAGAGCTCTAAACGCCAGGGTTAAGGCTTTAAATTGGATGCGTAATCTCGCTGGGAGCCAGTGAAGTTTGATCAAGTGGGGTGAGATGGAATGTCGGTAAGGAATATTGCAGATCAACCTGGCAGATGCGTTGTGAACTGTCTGCAGTTGTTTTATGAGACACGCTGGGGCTCCGATATATAGACTATTTGCGTAGTCTAAATGTGCGGTGATAAGGGCGTGGACTACTGTTTTACGTGAGTCTAGAGGAAGATAAGAAATGATTTTTTTTAGCATACGGAGCTTTCCGAAGCAAGATGAAGTAACTTTATTAATTTGAGTCTTGCAGGAAAGAGCAGTATCAAATTGAAAACCTAAATTACGTGCAGCTTGAACTGGTATCGGGGGAGGATTGAGTTCAGTCGGCCACCAGAGAATGGGGAGGGGGGTCGGAGATTTTTGGTTAAAAAAAAAGGACCTCAGTTTTGTCTGTGTTAAGTTTTAAGTTATTAGAGGACATCCATGTAACGATGTCCAGCATGCAGTGACGGAAATTGTAGAGTGATTGTTCAGCATGATCTTTGAAGGAGAACACTAGCTGGGTGTCGTCAGCGTAAAAAGTTACTCTGACGCCCCAGGATTCTACCTCTTTAGCCAATGGTTTCAAGTACACATTAAAAAGGAGCGGGCTGAGGGCAGAGCCCTGCGGGACTCCCCAAATCAGTGGTTTTTTTGTTGACATAAAGGAGCCCAACATCACCTGTTGATGTCTATTCGCGAGGAAAGACTTAATCCAGGCGAGAGGTATTCCACTGACTCCCACCTCTTGTAGGCGCATAAGTAATGTTTCATGGGAGATGGTATCAAATGCTGCGGATAGGTCGAGGAGGACCAGCATGGCCTCCTCTCCCCTATCCGTACATTCCCGAATCGACTCAGTTACCTCGAGTAAGGCTGACTCAGTACTAAAGCCGGGTCGGAATCCTGATTGCGAGTCATTGAACTGTGCTTCTGATAGATCCATCTGCCGTGTGGATTCCTCACCTTGTGAATATCCCCCTTGCGCCAGCAACGTTCGGAAAATTCTTCGTAGCACGCCGGCGTGGACGACGTCATAGGAGCACGGCATCGCGCGCGACTCCGTCTGACGTCACCGACTCCATATAAGGCCCACGTCGGCGTGATGACGTCAGTTCCCTTTTTTCCGCGTCGTCGACGCTAACGGTTTCTGGGATCTTCTGCGATACTTTTGTATCTTCTCTGTTTAGCTGTTACAGTTTCTCTGTTGGAATTCACTTCTTCGCCGAGGATGTCGTCGAGGAAGACAGGTTTCAAACAATGTGGGTCCTGTTCACGGATGATGTCGATCACCGACCCGCATTCCGACTGTCTGTGGTGTCTTGGTTCGGGTCACGATGTTAAGAACTGTCGTTCCTGTGACAAGATTAACCCCAAAGCCTTGCGAGAGCGGGAGGCTAAGCTTCTGCTTGCAAAGGTGAAGGAAAGAGAAGCCGGAAGGTCTTCGAGGTCGGTGTCCAGGCGCTCGAAGTCGAGACAGCTGTCGCGGTCGAAGTCGAGGTCGGCTTCGAGGGCCAAAGCGAGGTCGAGGTCGAGAGAGAGATCAAGGTCCAGAGAGAGGTCGAGGTCCAGAGGGAGGTCGAGGTCCGGATCCAAGTCGGCCTCTGGCCATGCTTCGAGCTCCTCGAGAAAGAAGCATAAGAGGAGTAAACATCACTCCAGACACCACTCTGGAAAGGAGTCTTCGGATTCGAGGAAGAAGTCTCGTAAGCATCACAAGGACTTCGTGTCTCCTTCTCCGGCTCGATCTCACGTTGGTTCTCCAGTTCAGGAGCCGGAACAGGATCTGGAGTCGCACCATTCATCGGTGCATGAAGAAGAGGTTCCTCGAGCACCGACTCCGTTTGTGGAGCCTGAAGAACAAGAGGGCCAGGGTGCACCTTTGCCGGATCAGACTCCTTCGGAGCGGCCGTTGGGTTCGTACCCACCCTTTCCAGGTCCAGGTCAGGATCCCTCGCAGTTTTTAAACGCAATGTTTGGAGTTTACTCGAGGGCAATGTATCCCACTGGTGCGCCTGGTGGTCCCATGGGTCCTTTGTCTTTCAATTTGGGTGTGCCCCAGGCTTATGCCCCGGCCCCCTTTATGCCGTTTATGCCGACGCCATGTACTCCTTGGCTCGGTACGGCGCCGCCGAGGTCGTCGACTTCGCTTGCGGCTTCGCCGACTCCGGATCGGCTTCGTGGTGATTCGGATCGTGGTGCTTCCCGTCCTCGGGCTCCTCGCTCGACGTCGGCTCCGGCGCCGTCGGAGTCGTTGCCGGATCCATCGACTTCGGTCCGCATGGAATGGTCGAGGCGCAGGGCTCAACGCCTCTTGGAGGGAGTATATGGACTCCGAGGTTGAGGAAGGAGAGTTGCAAGATCAGGGGGATTGTTTTGAGGACCTTCAAAACGCAAGTGGCCTGGAACTTTCTCCTGAGTGGGGTTTGCCATCCGTTTCAGATACTCCATCTAAGGACTTGGCACCCTATCATGTTGTTATAAGGAAGGCTGCGGATTTGCTAGGCTTGACTTTGCCCACAGTTGAATACAAGCCCAACATTCTTACGGAAGTTTTGCATTCGCCTTCTTCAATTGTGGAGCCTACACTTCCTTTTACAGAGGCATTGACTGAACCAATAAAGGAGGTCTGGAAGAGACCTTTGTCTGCTCCTGCGGTTTCCAGGTCAGTGGCAAGGCGTTACAGGGTGGCTCCTGATGACCCTGAGTTTCTTTCCTCGCATCCTGCACCGGAGAGTCTGGTAGTGCAGGCCGCCTGTTCCAGCAGGGCTGCGGGCTCTTTCCCTCAGGTGCCGGCAGACAAGGACTCTAAGAAGTTGGACCAGTCTGCTAAAAAGATTTTCTCCTCGGGTAGCATGGCCTTGAAGTCCACCAATGCTACTTGCCTTTTGGGGAGATTCGTTCATGCGTTGATGGACTCTGTTAAACAACTTTCTCCTAAGCTTCCGGAGGACGATAGGAAGAACTTTAACGAGGTGGTTGCTGATACTCAGGCTGCAGCTCGTATGGTTATACAGAGTGGTATGGACACGGTGGACTCTGTTGCCAGGATTATGGGCTCTACTGTTGCGACAAGAAGGGCCGCATGGCTTAAGTCCTCCGATTTTTCTTCAGATGTTCAGTCTACATTGTTGGACTTGCCATTTGATGGGACAGGTCTCTTTGGCAAGAAGGCTGACGTAGCTCTGGAGAGATTCAAAGACAGCCGGGCTACGGCGAAGTCTTTGGGCCTTCAGTCAAGGGGCTCTGCGTCTAGGAAGTTCAGGGGTTTTGGCAGATCCAATTTTCGTCCCTACAACCAAGGACAGCAGCAGCAGCAGCAGCAGCGTCAGAATCCTCTGTATAAAACCTACAGAGGAAAGCAAAGGGGCCGTGGTCGTGGATGCCAGGCCTCCTCCTCCTCCTCCTCCTCCTCTTCCTCTAATAATCAACCCCCTCCCACTGCAGCAAAGCAGCCCTAGATCCGCCATTCTGGATCATGTGGCTCCGGTGGGGGGTCGGCTTACTCATTTTCTACGGGATTGGGAATCGGTTACATCAGATCTTTGGGTTCTCAATCTCGTAGAAAATGGGTATGCTCTTCCTTTCCAGGAGTTCCCTCCCAATTACCCTCCTTGCCAGGGTTTTTGTTCGGAGGACCACCTTGTTCGCCTACAGGAAGAAGTCCTGGCTTTGTTCAAAAAGGGTGCGATAGAGGTGGTTCCAGAGCAGGAAAGAGGTCAGGGGTGCTACTCCCGGTATTTCCTGATCCCCAAGAAGGATGGCAGGTTACGTCCAATCCTGGACCTCAGGATTTTGAATCTCTATCTCAAGCAGGAGAAATTCAAAATGCTCACTCTTGTGCAGGTTCTTCAAGCGCTGTTGAAAGAAGACTGGATGGTGTTGATCGACTTGCAGGATGCGTATTTTCACATTCCAATCCTGAAGTCGCACAGGAAGTATCTCCGTTTTACGGTGGGATCGCAACACTACCAGTTTGCAGTCCTTCCGTTTGGTCTTACTACTGCGCCTCGAGTTTTCACCAAGGTGATGGCAGTGGTGGCGGCACATCTCAGGAGGTCGGGGATACCTGTATTCCCGTATCTGGACGACTGGCTGATCAAAGCTGAGTCGCCCGAGAGGGTGCTTCATCACCTGCAAGAGACATCGCAGCTGTTGTTCAGGTTGGGTTTTTCGATAAACGTGTCCAAATCTCACCTGGTGCCCTCCCAGCGCAACCTGTTCATAGGTGCGGTACTGGACACTACTGTATGTCGTGCATTCCCTCCTCCGCAAAGGATTTGCGACATTCAGGAAATGATTCCTTTATTTCACAATGGAGCGGTTGTTCCGGTCCTGAAGGTCCTTCGCCTGCTCGGTCTGATGGCTTCTTGCATTCTCCTGGTCAACCATGCACGCTGGCACATGAGGGCACTCCAGTGGTGCCTCCGCAGGCAGTGGTATCAACACAACGGAGATCTCGGGGAGTCAGTGAAGATCTCCAGAGAAACTGCGGCGGATCTGTCTTGGTGGGGCGTGGAAGGCAATCTGTCTCAAGGAAAGCCTTTTCAGCTTCCTCCATCGGTGGCCACGGTGATAACGGATGCATCCACTCTAGGGTGGGGTGCTCATCTGGGGGATCTGGAGGTCAAGGGTCTTTGGTCTCCGGAGGAAAGGTTGCTTCACATCAACCTTCTAGAATTGCGGGCCATACGTCTGGCGCTCAAGGCGTTCCTCCCTTCCCTTCGCGGTCGGTCGGTCCAGGTCCTGACGGACAACACGACCGCGATGTGGTACATCAACAAGCAGGGAGGAGTAGGGTCGTGGTGTCTTTGCAAAGAGGCTATGCGTCTTTGGTCCTGGGTTCAGGACCACCAGATTTGTCCGATGGCGAATCATCTGGCCGGGGTCCTGAACGTACGTGCGGACATTCTCAGTCGGCAGTTCTCTGCCGACCACGAGTGGAGGCTTCACCCGGAGGTTGTTCGCATCATCTTTCAGATGTGGGGAACTCCTCGGGTGGATCTGTTCGCCACTTGCGAGAATGCTCACTGCCCGTCATTCTGCAGTCTCCAGTATCCGATGCAAGGAGCATTAGGGGACGCGTTTCAGTTGAGCTGGGGAGGTCAGCTCCTTTACGCGTTTCCTCCCATACCCTTGATTCCTCGGGTTCTGAGGAAGATTCGCCAAGACCGGGCCCAAGTTATATTGGTCGCCCTGGATTGGCCAAGAAGGGTGTGGTACACAGATCTTCTCCACCTCTCCTCTCACCCGCCGCTCCGTCTCCCTCTCAGGGCAGACCTCCTCTCTCAGATGGAGGGGCAGGTTCTACACCCCCACCTCCAGACATTACACCTTCATGCCTGGAGATTGAACGGGGCAATCTGAATTCTTTCTCTCTCCCTCACGATGTGGTGGATGTCATACTTTCTGCCAGGCGCGACTCCACCAAGTCCATCTATTCGTATAGGTGGTCTAAAATTGTTGTTTGGTGTAGGGAGAAAGATGTTGACCCGTTAAGGGCTCATTTATCTGATATCTTGTTGTTTGCTCTTTCTCTGGTGCGGCAAGGGTTTGCTGTTGCCACTGTTAAAGGTTACCTTTCAGCCTTGTCGGCATTTCTCTGTTTGCCGGATCAGCCCTCTCTTTTTAAATCTCCTGTGGTATTGAGGTTTTTGAAGGGACTCACTAATAGGTTCCCTCCTTCTCCCTTCATTGTGCCTCATTGGGACTTGAATCTTGTGTTGACCTATCTGATGGGTTCGCCGTTCGAACCCTTACACAAGTGTCCGATGAGGCTTCTTTCTTTTAAGACGGTCTTCTTAGTTGCAATTACCTCGGCAAGGAGGGTAAGTGAGCTTCAAGCTCTTAGTTCCAAGCCCCCGTTCTTGTCTATCCATGCTGAAAGAATGGTTCTCAGGACCAGGGCTGCTTTTCTGCCTAAGGTGGTGACTCCCTTCCACCTAGGACAATCCATTACCCTTCCTACCTTTTATCCTCCCCCACACCCTTCCAAGGAGGAGGAGAGGCTTCATCGCTTGGACCCGAAGAGAGCGGTTAGTTTCTATCTTGATAGGACTAAAGACTATCGAATAGACGATCAGCTCTTCGTGGGTTTTGCTGGCTGCAAGAAGGGCAGATCGGTGCACAAGCGCACACTTTCCAGATGGATTATTCTCTGCATCAAGATTTGCTACTCTCTGGCGGGTAAGGACCCTCCTGAGGGTATTAGAGCTCATTCAACTAGAGCGAAGGCTGCTACTTCTGCATTGTCTAGAGGTGTTCCTGTTGAGGACATTTGCAGGGCCGCGACTTGGGCCTCCCTCCACACTTTTGCGAAGCACTATTGCTTGGATGCTGAGGTGAGGAGGGACGGCCACTTCGCACGCTCTGTTCTCCAAGATTTCCTGGTGTAGCAGAGTGGACACCCTCCTCCCGGAGTGGGGACTGCTGTAGGACTCTATTCACAAGGTGAGGAATCCACACGGCAGATGTATCTATCAGAAGAACAAGTTACTTACCTTCGGTAACGCTTTTTCTGGTAGATACAATATCTGCCTGTGGATTCCTCACTGACCCACCCGCCTCCCCGTTGTCCACTCTGCTATACCTCGGTTTATGTGCAAATGTAATTATGGTTTTGTGTATCTAGTTTTGTATAGTTTTGCACTTTAATTGCTTTTGATTTGCATGTACTGTGTACATTGTGTATATATATATATATATGTATATGTACTCGTTGGTCCCTCCGGGTGCCTCGAAGGCACGGAAAAAAGGGCGGAACTGACGTCATCACGCCGACGTGGGCCTTATATGGAGTCGGTGACGTCAGACGGAGTCGCTCGCGATGCCGTGCTCCAATGGCGTCGTCCACGCCGGCGTGCTACGAAGAATTTTCCGAACGTTGCTGGCACAAGGGGGATACTCACAAGGTGAGGAATCCACAGGCAGATATTGTATCTACCAGAAAAAGCGTTACCGAAGGTAAGTAACTTGTTCGTTGGACTCCAGGTAAGTGGACAGCTGCTCTTGTACCGCTTTCTCGATCACTTTTGCAGGCTTAGGCAAGAGCGAAATCGGGCGATAGTTGTTGTTCAGGCAGGTAGAATCAACGCCAGATTTTTTTAAAATTGGAATTAGTATGGCGTGTTTCCAGGCAGATGGAACGATACCTGAATGTAGAGAGGAATTCCAAATTTCTAGTGCATATTTTGATTGGGCAGAAGCCTTGTGCTCCTATAAAAAGGTTCATGACCTCCATGCAGCTGTGATCTTTTTATTTGTCAATCTGCCAGATTTGAACTTTCAGTGGCACACACATAAATCAATCAATCAGCATTTATATAGCGCAACACTGCCACCCCGAGGGATATCTGGGCACTGCGACTGCCATGTCTCTGTCGAAAACCCTGCTCTAGAGTTTCTTTCTGAAGTCCTCCATGGAGGGTGCTGTTTGGAGGTAGAGAGGCAGGTCGTTCCAGGTCTTGGTGGCACTGTAGGAGAAGGAGTGGCCCCTCGCTGAGACTACAGCGGATGCGGGGTGTGTGCGCAGAAGAGTGGGGAACAGTGCAGGTATCTAGAGGGCCGATGGAAGTTCAGTCGATGGTTATTGTATTGTATTGTAATTGCTTTTATATAGCGCTTACTATCCCTGACGAGGCATTGAAGCACTTTTTTGGCGAGTAGCACGCTACTCCGGGACCTATAAAGGATTAGTGTTGAATTAATATAGTGAAATTTGAAAGTAATTGGAGTGGTGGATAGGTTGGTCACCTATTTGGCTTCAGAAGGATAGTGGAAGGATAATTGAGGGAAAAAAAAGGTTTGTATTTATCTAGCGCTTGTTACCCCTAATGGGGTGTTGAAGTGCTTTTTTTGGCGAGTAGCACGCTACTCCGGAACCCATAAAGGATTAGTGGTGAATCAGTATAGTGAAATATGAAAGTAATTTTAGTGGTCGATATTAGTCACTTATTTGGAGTGAGAAGTATAGCGGAGGGATAGATGAGGGAAAAGGGTTTGCATTTATATAGCGCTTGTTAACGTAGGACGGTCCAAGATCATATAGGGCTTTGTAGGCGTGCAACATTATGTATGACATTAAGGTATTAAAGTGTCTTAGATAACTAGATCATTTATGGTGTTATTTCTTTGGCAGCAGCACAGATGAGAGGAGGCCTGTCGTTACCGTACATGGATTTTTAGGTCTGGCTTGACAGTGCAATTGTCACCTGATCCTGTAACCTACACCAATAATATTCTACAGTTCTTTCCCTCCACACAAACACATATTCAGAAACAGCTGTCTATTTGTAATGCTTCACATTGCCATGCAACATTCCTTTGAAGCCAGACCTACAGGCTTCTTTCATTCTTTGGATTATAATACTTGCAGTTTTTTTCCATTACAAATGCAACAATTTCAGTCCCAGAATGTAAAGCAAAATAGAGATATTTGCTCTATTGATGCTTCAAATGAGACAACAAGAGACTCGTGTGAAATCCTCCAAAACACCTCAAATAAATGATACCGTTTAACAATGTCCCTCACCTGTTGGGTTGTTCAAGCACTTTTAACACCAAACACTGAGGGCAAAACATACATGTTGCACCCCTTGTGCAAAGGAAAAACACACATACATGACTGTCCAGATAGTGTCTACCTGCCCACAGCCAAAATGTACGCTGCCTGCTCATTCTCAAAACAAATTCTCAATGCCTTCACCAAAGAGCCCCAAAGTTTACCAGGTTAGCCTAATGTCAGCACAGCCTCCATGATCTGACGTCATGCATCGGTCACTAGCACTCAGCCCAAACAGAAAGGGTTAACCCAAGAAGCCTTAACCTCCCTGAACAGAACAAATGAAAGACAGAGACAGCAGAACAAGTGACAGCATACTGAAACCTGACCTCGAATCCTAGACTTAAAATTTGAGAAATTGTTGAACTTTGAATCATTTGAAGGGATTTTGTGATTCAGGTTTGAGCAGACATGGTTTGTCCAGAAGTAATGAAAAGTGTAATTACTGAAGCTGTGTATGAGGTTGACCTCAGTGAGACTGCTGGAGTCACATTTCCCACATTTGACTGGTTTGGAGACCGTGTTAAACCTCACTTTCATGAGGCACAGTATCCTCACGTTAAGACACCGCCCATTAATCAAAAATAAGAAATACAATTAATTGATTACATGAGATAGCTTGGTTCTAGATCAATGAAAAGTTAAAGGCTTTTATTAAAAACTAAAAAATAAGTGGTACAGAGTGAATGCCACGAAGGCTCTCAAATGCAGAGTTATACAAAGTGTGTAAGAATCTGAAAATATTCTAAGTCTCAATGAGCAGCAAAATCAGGAAAGAATCAGACAGCATCCCTAGTAGAACAGGAACATCTGGCTCACCCCCAAAATCGAGGGTTTCATACACCACTAATGTTTATGAAATCAAATTGTCAGCAGATTCATTGTAGGGTGAGCAAATGTATAATTTCTTCAGCAAATCAGAGCACATGAAAAATAAACGCCATATTATCATAACACCTAAGCACGAACCCACTACATAAAAAACTATTCAGCACCCTCTATGTTAATATCACCCGGAGATGGTTGAACAGAGCAAAATACAGTAACAATAATGTGTTATGTGAATGAACAGGTGTCAGTGAAAAAGTAGAAGTCATTGCAACATGGTGCAAGTTACAGTGGCACTGGGGATGGTTCATCGGCAGCAGACAAATAATAGCAGTGGAAATAACCCATTACATCTCAGCTTGACTGCGTGCTGCGCAGCTTGGGAGGAGAGGATATGTGCAAGGGGAAAGCGCTGGATGAGTTACAGAGATGACTTCCATCTTGGCCAAGATGGTGTTTAGCACCAAAATGTAGCTTATTCAACATACATTAGGAAAACACACTTCTACATGTCATAGAAAGCTCATTTCAAAAGCAATTGCTTTACATCAGTCTGTATATGTGAAATCAAGCGTAAAATTGAATATACTTATTGGTAATGCACAAAATGTAAATCCATAAAAGTTTCTTACAAGGCATGAGTGAGTAAGAATGCTCTTGTTGTCCCATCATCATCACCAAATAAGGCAGGTCTTCATACACCACTTATGTTAATGGAGTAAGTTTTTTTTCCAGCCCAGCCTCGTTTCCCAGGTCCATGCGTGACTAGCTGCTCCAGTCCAGGTTTTGTTTCTTTGAATTCTGGGACTGGTAGTCTTGGTTATTCCATTATAAAACTAGTAGTTCAAGTCTTTAAATTCAAAGAAACAACCTGAATGGAAGCAGCTCATCACGCATGGACCTAGAAACATGGCTTCTGTGTTTATTTCCCAGGATTCATACAACACCCCCCCCAACATTCCATGCATCATCGCCTTCTTTCAGCATCCATAGTGTGGTCACTCAGCCGATGCGTACTCAGGCACAGCTTATCATTGCACGAGTCTGCGTTTCAAGGCACTAGCTGGAAGCCAGGTTTATACAGCACCTTCTCTCAGCGGGGTGTAGCAGAATATGGTCTTAGGAAATGTCCTCTATGGCAGAGAATGTCTCTAGGTTGACCCTAAGGTTCCTTACTGTCACTTGTGACATAATTCTCTTTGCATTGCAGGAGCATCAGGACATCCTGGGCGACACCTTCTGGGGAGCCTGGTTGCTCTTCGAATTCTCAGGAGGCAGTCGCTTTTGAAGCTTTCTTGGAAGATGCGCATGCTTCAGGGCATCGCTTCTTCGGATGGAAGGAATCCCGGCGAGGTCAGCATGTCTACACGAAGCCATTCAGAGCGAGGAAGAACCTTGTGCCCAGGTTCTTCCGCTCCCTTGTAGTGTGATCTCCAGTCTCCGGACCCTCTCTGCTTCACTCACACATCCTTAGGCAATGGACCAGTTTCTACCTGATGCCTGAGGAGAGATGGACACAAGCTTCCTCCAAGAACATATGGATGATGCAAACCAGCTTCATATCCTGGGGTGGCCTTGGATGGGCCCATTGAAGTTTTATTCCCGTCCCAAGAACTATCCTCCATCAAAGTGTATCCACGCACCACAGTGGAGGAAGGGCGGAACCACGGCTATCGTCTGTGACACATGTTGTTTGGTGGTTTTGAGTGTTCGTTATTGGTTGTAGGTTTTCTGAAGTGTGACAGTAAGGGGTTTGTTGGTGAGATAGTTACTCTCCCTATAGTTCTATAGTTATACCCGGTGAATATTTACTTCATGACACGTGTTGGTGAACAATAGCTCCAAGGCCACTGAACCAGGGACGAGGATGTGCAAATAGATGTTGGCAGATATGGACGAAGAAAGGAATAGGCTGAATGAAAGTTGTTTCTTGAATAGCAGAAATGTATTTTGCGGTGTTAAGCTCAACCCTCCAGACGAAACAAGAAAAACAGATGGATAAGTCCTCACTGCTCACAGCATTGGGGTTTGCACTCTGTTTATCAAGATGGGATTGAAGGGTCACTCAATACCAAAACAATATATGTTAACACTTCATCCCTAGACAAGTCTCTTGTGATTGGCTGGCTTGGCACAGTTCAAAATCCCTCATCTGCTCAGTTAAGGTTGAAGTGGGATATATAAGACATCTTGTACTGGGAAATGCGGTTGGTAGGAAAGCTCCACGAGCAGTTCAAGGAGCTGGAAAATAGAGTCCCAGAATAATTAGGGCCCTTAACTGGAGAGAAGCAAGGAAAAGAGTTCCCACCACTATCGAAGATGTGCATGATGGATTATGTATGAAATAACCCTACAGATGACTGCTCTGCCTTTGCTTAGTGAGTGAAAGGGGTTTCTTGGCATTTTATGGACTAGGTGCAATTTTCGTAAGACCTGGAATGAGAGACAGTATAAATTAGGAATTATGGATCTCTTCTTTCCCTGTATTAGGAGCCGCAACAGTAACAGTAAGAAAAACCTTGCTTGGAAATACAAAAAAGCAATGGGTGGAATTCTTGCATTGATCTCAGCCTCTGGTAGTTAATCAAGCTGCATTTCAGTCCAGTTTATTTTGCCCACCTTGCCACTCTTCCCATCTAGAGGGGACCTGGCCTGATCCTACTGGGGCAGCACCAAGGCTGGTTTGCCTGAGGCTGGTCTCTGCCTGGATTGAACAGTGAACAGCAAGAGGGGGGGGGGGGGCTGGAATGGGGCCTGAGTAGGCAGCTAGCAGTGGCTGAGATTAATCCAACCATTCCATTTATCACTTTGTTGCATAGACCGGTGTCTGTCAAACATGTTGTTGCATCACATATCAGATGTCCTTCCTCACCCCAGATCCTTCCAAGAGTCACCCGAGACTAGCCATCTTCCCCCATCTTAAGACATGTCTCTTTGGATGGGTGCTCACGGGCTGGAACTGCGGATTAATTCTGGGCACGTACCATCTGCACAGGAGCCCAGTTGTGAGAGCACGACAGGTGCAGCATCGAGGTGGATGCAGGGCCCAGAAGAATGCATGCCAGAGCTCAGCGCTAGTGCCACCTGGAGATGAGATTAAGAGCTGGATGCATGGTGCAGCTCATAGACGAGCCCATAGCCTAACAATATCCTGGCTGTGCCTCATTACTGGTGCCACCTGGCACTTGTGGCACATGCCAGAGATGTGATACTATAAGTTTGTAGTTCATGTTAAGTTGTTTTTAGCTCTCTAAACTTGGTTCATGGAAAGTGTTCTAAACTTTACGTAATGACTGGTACAATTCGCAAACTGTATCTGGATGTTCAGTTTCTTGGAAGTTTTGCATTTTTGATGATCTCTGGTTTGAAATAAACTTATTTTTCATTGATGTTGTAAATTATTTTTATAAGCAAAGGCATCAATGTTTCGGAAAAAATTGAAAACGGAGGAACACCAACAAAACCCCCATAATGTGTGCACAAATTCTTGGGCTGTTAGCTGGTCTCCCTGCAGTTGTGCAGACATCCCAGGAGTTGTTTACTGACAGTCCCAGGATGCCACCAGGGATGTCCTTGACCGGCTCCAGTGTGGTGAACGGTGCATGAATGCAGGTCCTAGTAGAGGTGCATGGATTCCATAGGATGTGTTCATGGGGTCTCTGGGATGTGTGTACATAAATATACCCCAGGGTTTTTGGCAGGCTTGCCAATGCGGTTTATTGACTCCCAGTGTGAGCTTACTGTCCCCGGTCATATACATGGAGCAGGGACATAGCTTCAAGGGGTGTATGGGGTGGGACACCCCCTTAATAATGTCTTACTTGGGCCTTGATCTAGCAGTGAAAGTCAACCTTCTGCAGGACCAGTGACTTCAAGTCACTTTTGTTGCACTTGGGGTAGAGCTGGGCGAGCCAGTATATCAACAGGAAATCTGAGCCAAGGACTCGGCCTTGCTCTAAGACCCCCACCACACTAGCAGAGGCATGAAAATATTTGCTGAATAAAGCATGCAGCAAACATCATGTAATGAAATACTGAAATCTCTTCAAAACAAAAAAAGGTGCATTTCGGTAACACGTGGAAGGGTATCACCTTAGTATTTAAGATTATATAACTGCATTGAGAGGCATGTACTAAAAGTCTTAGGGCGTCATTAGGATGGTGGTCGGAAAATCACTCCGACCGCCATAGTAGCAGGAAAACACCGCCCGCTAGGACCGCAGCATAACCGCCGGTCCCATTAGTAGGCTCTGCAGTCGAAATCCGACCGCTGCAGTCGGGTCGCGGGATCTAACATTGCAGCCGCTGCTGCTGCCAGCAGCACCGCCGCAATGTCCAAAAAAGCATGTCCTGCATATCCCTGCACTGCGTGGCAGGCACAGCACAGTGCCTGCCTCCTGGTACAGGGAAATGGTACCCCCCCGAACCCCCCCCAGTGCACTCACACCCCCCCATAAACATTGGGGGCCCACAATGGGCCCCCAGAGACATTCTCTGCATGCCCGTTCCATGGCGGTTCCACCGCTGCGGAAAGGCTGGCTACCGCCATCATAATCATGCCGGCAGAGTCTGGCCCTTCACCAGCCCCATTTTAGCGGTCCAGCACCGCTCGCCAGGCAAGCGTGCAGACTGCTAATGGCGGAAAAGTGGCAGACGGAAAATCGCACCGCCGCGGTCGTCACCGCCACGCTAAAGGGACCGACGGTTGCGATCGTGGGCGGATGACCACCGCCGGCCCGGCGGATGCCACCGCAGGACCGGCAGAGGTCAACCGACCGCCATCCTAATAGACCCCTTAGTTTTTCAAGAGGCTCTTCTTTGTATCCCAGCTATTCAAAATGAATGGCAGGAAATAATCACACATCCATTAGAAATACTCCAAAACGTTATCGATTTATTTCATTTAGCGACTTCTGCAGAGACCTCTATTCCCCAGAATGTAGTAATGTCAGCGACAGCGGATTTTTCCCCAACACTGACGATCCTCACACTATCGCCTAAAGAAGCACTCGGCCTAGATGATGACATTACCGTAGAGGAAAAGAGCAAAGTTATAGATGATCTCCCTTATAATCAGGGCTCCCAGTATTATGGTATTTATCTTTTTGACATTTCTGCCTGTATTTCTCCATAGTTCTTTTTTGCTAATGTTATCCGAATTTATCCATATTTATTTTGGGGAAAAATAAAGGTGAAACTAGTATGTTTCCACATTTATATAACCGATAAATGTGCATTCTTGCTTGAACGCCTGATAGATTTCAATGATATGAACCCCCACAGATGATAAATCAATGCACTAATATGAAAACATGAACATTTTAGCATCACGGTTGAGCATATCTACTGTGTTTTAAACCTTTTCATTAAAATTCCTGTTTTTTTTAACCCTTTACCTGTCAATCTGGACAGCTATTGGCCTGGCAGTCATGAATGGCAGCATTTAAAATTACTCAAAAAGAATCCGAGTGTACGGCTATCCCCCAGAATTCTATAGGCTCAACAATGACCTCTTAGCATGCTTACTGTATATGATTTTTGGGGACATTCAGGGAGACTCGGGCCCCCTACAGGAATATAACAGAGCCAGAATATCTCTCCTCCCAAAACCTGGTAAAAGCACCATGAGTTTTTTCCAGTTAAAGACCCATATTATTGCTCAATATTGATACTAAACTCTTGACTAAGGTGCTAGCCTATACGCTGACACTGGTAATACCATCCCTTATAGAGAAAGAACCAGTAGGCTTTGTGCCCCACCACATCTCGACATCTCATTTGAGCTTGCTGATGCACATCCTTGGGCAAATAAGGGACGAAATTCCCAAAAAGGTGGCGGTGTCACTAGACGCAGAAAAAGCGCTTGATAGAGTGAGATGGGAGTACCTTTCAGATTGTGGAGAAGATAAGGCTAGGGAACAAATGTCAGACAGAGATAAAATGGCTTTAGGGTGCTCCAACGGCAACAGTCACCGGAAACAGCCAAATAACCACAGAATTCAAGATTAGAGAGGGTACTAGGCAGGTATGTCCTGTCCCTATTATGACTAATTCTGGTGCTGGATCGCCTAGCAATAGTTATTCGTCAAACTAAAGCTGGTAAGAGGATAAAGACACCAGTGGGTGAATACAAAGCTCTGTCCTATGCAGATTACATCCTCATAACCGTAGCCAACCCAAGAGACTCCCTGACAGCCATTATGGAAACAATCTCTTGCTTCTCCTCCTTTTCGGGCTATAGAATCAATTAGGGGAAGTGTGAGGCACTTTCAGTCACTCGTCACACTACTGTGGCAGCTTTGGGGAAGTATCCATTTCAGTGGAACACATCTAACTTAAAATCCCTGGAAATCAATATTAACACAGCCCTCATACGAATGGTTGAGAACAAAATGAACCCCCTGATCAGGGTGATAAAATTTGACATGGACAAATTGTCCTCCCTGGACTTATTGCTATGTGGCAGAGCACAAGTAACTACAATGAGTATGATGCTGCACCTTAACTACATATCTCAATGCTTCCACAACATATCCCATCAGCAATGCTCATTGCAGCGTCTCAAGTCCTGAAAACATATATTAAGGGAGAGCATAAACAACGTCTCAAGATGCCAAACTACAGGCTGTAGCAGGAAACGGGGGAGGGTGATTTAACCACATGTAGAATTCGACTAGGTAGCTTTCCAGCTGGCACAACTTGGGTACCTGATCCACACCAATTAAGATACTTCTAGGTGGGTCACCCTTGGGTGGTCCTTACTCAAAAAGAAAGGAGGCATAAGCCTGGTGTATACCGATAAGTGGTGCATGAAAGGATCAAAATTGCTCCCAACGACAATGACACGCCTTGTATAAGGAGCACAATCTTATAGGGGAGAATAGCAGAGTACACAAACATGCACCCATATGGAATAACATTGACATTCATATTAGAGAAGCAGAACCAACATGGGACGAATTTGCCACTTGAGACCCTATATACCTGTTGTCTCAGAGGCAGCTGAAATCATTTGCCACCGTCCAAAAGGAGTTCGAACTGCAACCGTGTCACTTCTTGAATTACCAACGTCTTGCCCACTGCCTACACAGGACCTTCGTTCCCCTTCCTGTAGTGTTGGAGGAATCCTGTATTCTTAAATAGAAGGTGGGGCACGTATAAAAGAGTGGCCGCTGAGTTGAATGGGATTCTTATCGACCATACATACCCTAATTGAGTTTCAAAGCAGTTGAGGGATCGGTGGGCATCACGTCCATGTGTTGACTACCAGGAGGACTAATGGCTTGTCTGAAATTGGGTTTGCATAAGGTTCTACATAGGTGGCACTGGTCTCCCATAATGTTGAGTGCTGCTGGGGTGTTCCCTGGAGCAAAGTGCTAGAGATGTGCTCGCCCACAAAGTCCCAACCTATTTACTTGGAAATGCCCTACTTGGACAGACTTCTGGTCTGAAGTCTAGAAATCTCTGAGGGAAGCTAAAGACATTTTTCGTTCGCTGACCATTCGAGGCATCTTGCTTCACACCACCACTCCATATCCAAAAACCACACATAAGCACCTACGCTGGTTTGCTACGTCTATGGCAGCTGCAAAAATGTGTATACTCAGCTTGTTGAGAACCACCAGCAACTCTGAAATAGAGTATTGTCCTCAGCAGGTATACAAACTGGTGTCATGTGAAATAGTAGTATATAGCATATGACACCAGTTTGCATATGGTGTCCTCTTGTTGCACAAGGTTATAAGGTCGGTAGTAGACAGATGCCACATCTCAGAGCTCGTTGTCCAAGAAGACCACAAGCTTCTCTACAACCAGTCATCTGGCTTAAGGCCTTCATTTTCTGACCAAGATCTAAGGCTGGGGCTGGTAAAGGTTAGCGTGACCTATGAACATATTTGTGATTCGCAGGACCGAGGACACAGATCTGATGGGGCCCTGCCCTTCACCCAAACCACATCAGTGTGCCACCTGCAGGGCTTTAAGTTGGGCAGGTTTTTTCAGGTCTCAGATGTAGTCATTAAAAACACTTTAAAGTGGGTTCCTATTAGGTCCTAAATTCCTGTGATTTACAGGCAGAAACAGTGCTTGACTTCCCATCAACCAACTGTAGAAAGCTTCAGGGTAATCACCAGGAAAGGAGTAGTCCCCGTTTACATTTAATTTTTAGTTCCATCTGCATTCCCTAAGAGTACTTCTTTTTTCCACATGTGTTTCTGCTGAGTTTTCGTGTAACATATAACTCCTAAGTGAACGTGGTTGTTGCGAGGCATGTGGGCAAGTTCCTGTTGTGGGTGAGCTATCTTGATGAGGCACAAGTGAAAGCTTTGGAGAGGAATCTGAAGGTGTGACATTCTCACAGTTCTTGTTAGTGTGCTCAAAATGTATTCAGATGCCATGCACATACAATCATTGGCCTCTCTGCGGAGCGCATAGAGTAGAGCTCACATAAGTGCCAACTGTTATTGTGATTTTATGGCAAAGTGTGTGAAGGAGGTACCCAGCTGTCAAAAGAATGCCAGTGCCGAAGGAAAATTAAATGCAGTGCTCCAACCGCTTGACCGCGGAGCGAATTCCGCTGCGGTGCTGGCGGAATAATGAATGGGGGGGTAAAGGACAGCCCCTGGCCATCCTCCGCACACGCCCACCGTGACGTCGGATGGCCGGGGGCCATCCGACACATGGAAGGGGTTAAGCTGAGATGATAGGTAGTGCGTGTGTGGGAGGGTGAAGTGAGGAAATTAGATGCATGTGCAGAAGAAGAGAGTGGCAAGGCAGTGTGAAGAGGAAAATGATGATGTGTGAGATATGCAGATGGAAGATTCCAGAAAGATTTGGGGAGAAAATAGAAATATGTTTCTTACATAGTGAGAGATGGCAGAAGAAAGTGGTGCAAAGGGAAACCAAAGTGATTGGGACACTCTGATGGCCTCTTCCCCTTCTACAGCTCTTATCTGTATTTAATTCAGTTTCACGTTTTCAGAATGGAAACATTTTATTCACAACACAAACTTTGCTGTTGCTCATTTATTTGATACTTCTGACTAGTATTGGCAAAGCCCGTAGTGTCATGACTACAAAAATTAACTCAATCTCCCAGTTGAGACCCAGCTGTACCCTTCACAGCCTAATGATCCATATTGCATCTGCCTGTCTGTTTCAATTCCATATCTCCTCCAACTGCTAGTTCTTCTCTATTCTTTGAATTCCATGGAATTTGAAGTTAATATTTTCTGGGTGAAAAGCATTTACATGTTGTGCTATAGGCAACCTCTCATCCCTATTCAGTATAGCCCTGCGTTGTTCCTGGATCCTAAGTTTTAGTACTCGTTTCGTGCTACCTACATAAACCTTGTCACTGTTGGACACAATTCCATAAACCACTTAGCAACTATTGCAATTAAGAAATGTATTATGTGGTACTTTTTCTGTGAATTATATTTGTATTCCTTTAGTTTAATCTGACCATAACTGCATATAGCACATGATCCACGTGTGAAAAGGCCCTTCAGCTGTGTAGGCAACCACTTTGACCCTGTGCAACTACTTATTACTTACTACTTTAAATAGTTTCTCATGATTTTAATTCCGATGGTTGGTCCTCTTCTATATGTGATCACATTAGTAAGACCTGGTACCCCCTTCAACAGATCCCAGTTTTGTCATAAGATCTTATATATTGGATTATTTTCCTGGCTATACGTGGATATGAAAGCCAGTCTCTCTTTGGATTAATTTTTGATCTTTTGTACTAGACTGTTTGTTCTCTTGATACTTTTAACTCTGGTTTAAGACATTCAGAAAAATCCTTGTCCTTACGGCAATTTCTCCTAATTCTCTTAATTTCCCCATAAGGGATTCCCGCAATGACTGATTCAGGATGCACATATCTACCCTAAGTATATTATTAATGGGTGTTTCCTTCCAAAATAACTTGTTGTGTATCTTATTCTCAGCAATGTATAACTTCACATCTAAGAAATCAATCTCTTTGCTATCATGACACACAGTAAATTTAACATTGAAACTGTTATTGTTCAGATGGTTCACATATTCATTCAAACTCTTATTGGGCCGCGCCAAATAATCAAAATGTTGTCTATAAAATGACACCAGAAAATTACATGATTCATCCATCTGCCAGCCTGCATGCTCCCTTTCAAACTCCCCCATAAAGAGGTTGGTGTAGGAGGGAGCAAACCTAGAGCCCATGGCCGTTCCCTGAATCTGGTGAAACCATTCACCCTCAAACAGAATGAAGTTGTTATTGAGTATCAGATCATTCATTTCAAGAAGCATTTTTGAATGTTCCATGAGACTGGTGTCTGGTTTTTTTTTAAAATAAAAAATGTCTCAATTCCCATTGGCCCAATTCAGTTTCTTTACATGTTTAAAGTCCTACAACATTGAGTACCAAAACACAGAGAAGAATCCCACACAACATCTTGTAGCTTACTAAGAACATCCATTGTATCCCGGATATATGAAGGTAGATTAACAACCAGGGATTTCAGGTAGGAATCGATAAATGCTTTGTCAGACTGCCAATACTTGAAATAATTGGTCTGCTAGGCGGATGTTGGGTTGATTTTTGATTTGGGAAGAATATGCATAAACGGGCACCTGGGATTTTGAACATCAAGATATCTATACTACTATCTTCCAGGAGCCCTATCTCTTACTATGAAAACAATTTATCTGCAATCCATCTACTGGCTTCCATTGTGGGATTAGACGTTAATTTCTTATAGCATTTAGTATCACTCAATTGTCTCCTTATTTCTTTGTTATAGACATCTCTCCTCATGATAACAATGTTTCTCCCCTTGTCCGCCTCTTTTATTACTATGAAATTGTCTGATAATACATGTTTTTCAGCTGCAGTGAAATTGGCCTATCTCTTAAAATATTTATCTTTGTAGGGCTTATTGTTTCTGTCATGGGTCTTTTGACAAAAAGGTTAATAGCTGCAAATTGATTACCCTGTGGTAAAAATTTAGATGGTAAGGATAGACCACTGGTACAATTATAGTCTAGCTGGCATGAAGCATAGCCGGTAGATCATCAATATTAACAACTAAATCATCTGTGAGCGATAACAGTATATGTGTCACGCCTGCCAGTTTTCGGATCGGTCTTTGCAAGTAGACATAGATGGACGCCAGAGAAAGCGCATGTGCGAAGGGGTCAGGCAGGAGCTAAAGCCTGACTTCCCTTTAAACCAGTGCACAGACTAAATGACGTCCTCAATGATGTCCAAGAATGGCTAACAAATAACCACTTGAAACTTAATCCCGACAAGACCTAGACACTCCTAATCTCGAACAAAGAAGACAACCCTCAAATCACCGAGTGGCTAAAGTCAATCGATGCGCCTAAAGGGAATCTCGCATTAGCTGACTCCGTAAAATCTCTTGGCTTCACCCTTGACCCCAAACTTACCCTGACAAATCACATAAAGAACTCGGCGAAAAGTGCACTCTTTAACCTCAGACTTTTGAACAAAATCAAACCATACATTCCCAACAAGGACCTCAAATTAGCCACGCAATCTCTAGTACTATTATATGTATTATGAGAACTCAATCCTAACAGGCATCCCTAAAGCACACCTGGCACCACTAAAAACAACACTACATGCGGCAGCAAGAATGATCACCGGCTTCAAAAAATCTGACCACATCTCCCCGGCACTCAAAGAACTCAAGTGGCTCCCAGTTGAAATGTGTAGCACCTTCAGAATGGCTTGCCTAACCCACAAAGATCTCCACACCGGCAAACCGGAATACCTGGCAAACAAGCTCAAAAAAGCAGGTCAAGTCAGACATCTGAGAAGCTCTAACTCCCTGCTGCTCATCCTACCTAAAACCAGAAAGAAGAAAACTGCGGTCTGCTCTTTCACAGGAAACGCCCCCAAAATATGGAACTCCATCCCCCTGCACATCAGAACCATACCGTCCTATGTGGAATTCAAGAACCAACTCAAATCCTTGTTCCTTATCCGTGCCCTTGGCTGCGGTTAATTCGGATGAGCAAGCATCCCCAGAACTTTGTGGCGACACTGAATCATGTTACCTACTCCTCTATATTGTCACTCGTTGACTACTATTACTTTTTATATGTCATGTTGTTCACTTGTCAGACTCTAACTGTAAAGCGCTCTGTTACCTTCGGGTCTTGCTAGTGCTATAGAAAACTTCTAAATAAATAGTGCACTGCGAGACGTTCGCCGCGTCACTTCCGTTTAGCCTCTAACCCCGTTGCTACTGTGGGGTCCTGTTTCTTTCATGTTCTACGTTCCGCTCCGTTGTCGGGGGATATTACGAGGTTCTAGAATTCCTCGTCCTTTCCTGCGGAGTCCCTTTGATTGCAGAAGCGAGTTGTTTAGCTCGTGTAGGAGAGGTGCCTTTTCCTCTCGCTTAATCTGAGTCCGCTGATTTCAAGCGGACTTAGCGTTTCCCTGTATTCCCCCTGGTGCCGGCTAGCTTTTGCTCCTTTGTTCCTCGGGTGGCCAACCTGCTTCTCCCGGTTCCGCCCGTCGGCCGGACGTATCGTTCCGTCGGCCGGCCGGACTAGGGTAGGGCAAGTGTTGTAGCCTTCCTGAGGCATTGTGGTAGTTGTGGTCCGCTCAGGTCTCTTTCTTTTACATTATCCAATGGTTTTTCCCCGTTATACTTATTGTTTGGACTTGCACCGATTTGGAAGACTGGCATCCGTCACAGGCAGAAACCTCAGAAGATTACGGTAACGCGCTTGTAGCGCACCTTTTCTTTCTGTAGACTTTTTACAGTTCCTCAGCTAGAGATGTTGGGTTAATAAAGATATCCTTGTAGATACAGATGTTATGACCTGGAACACCGCTCTCATAAACCTACGTACTGCAGTTCAGATTCCTGGAACTGGATAGGGATCTCTCTAAAGAGGTAACACCTGACTCCCCTTTATTTTAGCACACGCAGTACACAGTAAGTAGGAGAAGAGTGTCTTACTTGTATCTACATTACAGTTCTAGGATCTTTCTGAAGAAGGGGTCCATTACTTCAAGGACATACCTTGTTGATGGTGATAGAGCACGGGGATTCCAGAAAACACATAATTGGTAAACCCATCTATTGTACATTCAGGATATTAAGGTATATGATTCATGCAATGTTTTGACCCTCTTCTTTTTTGTAGTACCTGTTTCCAGCCGATTGGGAGAGCCTGCCTGCGAAGTCCTTTTTTTCCCCTTTGCTTCCCTTGTTTTGTTCCCTCCTTTCCCTCCAGATCACCATTGCGTTCTAGTGTTTGATAGATGCAAGAGGTGTAGGGGGAAAGGTTGGGCCTGTTGACAGTTCCTGGCACTCCTGCGGAAACAGCTCGATGATTCTTACAATATGTACCTCATGAAGATCTGAAATGGTCAATTCAATTTTTTTATTATTTGAATATTTTCTGATACATGTTTGTCATTTAAGGCAAAAAAATGTTCCAACTTCAGTTTTCGAGCACTCCAATTCTGTGACATCACAACTTGTATCCGGACAAAAAGTGAGACCATGCTGTGATACATTGAGCTCTGTCTCATTCAGGTCTCTATCAGACAAATTGATAACTTGTAAAAGGTGATCATTCTCTGAAAAAGCCCCTCTGTTAACATCTATACCTTTTTCTGTTCTGGCTGTGGATTCCCATACTTTGATTTTCTGTGTTTTCTCCTGCCCCTGCTTGTGGACCTATGTTTTTTCTTCTCCCTAGTTTCATACGCTGAATTTCCTCGGAAAAAGAGGAAGATTGAGATGGTTTGGAGACTATTCTGTTGTTAGGACCTGGTTCGACAATTGAGGGAAGATCAGAGCTACTATAATTGACTGAACTTAACTCTGTTCCTTGATCAGCTAGTTGCGTCAATTTGGGTTTATGCATTTCATCAAAACTTTTAGCAAAAGTGAAAATATGGCATCTACTGTAATTTCTTTTGTCTCTTTTCATTTTATTTAGTTTCCTTTCTTTAATCTCAAATTCCATTATTTGGGCTTTCAACTTTTCTTTCTGAGTTTTTGATTAAAATAAGCATCATACAAAAGGAAGCTAAATATAAATTCTCTTCCCAATCCTTCAAATTATCATCCTCTAAATCATCAAATGTTGGAAAAATCAAGATTCTTAAACCTCTCGGGATGTATTTATTCTCAATGGAATTCTTAAGAATAAAACCATCCCACCACTTATATAGTTCATCTTTTTTTAATTTCTCAAGTTTAAGAAATTTGCTTTTAAGACTATCTTTTGAGGGATATTTATTTTTTTCTGTAACCTACATTTTACTTTGTTTAAATAAGTCTGCTGCCAATTTTTCTTGATCATCCTCCATAATGAATAAACAATATATATCTTAACAAATTACACTACACTGTGCTTGATGGGCCCCAAACAATTCTACAGTTGAGAAGCACTAGCAGGGTGGGTCATCGAATGTCACACTAGTGTAAAATATTGTTGTAATTATATTTTGCCTGTGCTCAACTTATTGTGACCCACTGCACTGTGGTAACAAAAATGTTTAAATTAACAAACAGGAAAAGAAGCACATAATTATGTAATCAATTTTGGACTCGATGTACTGCCACCAAGTCAGACTCATGTATTCATACCATAGTCCAAACCATTTTGAAGCTAGGACACAATAAATAAACTTCACTAAAGAGGATTGAAACTCATGCACAAAACTCATGAGGAATTTGATTGGATGGTTAATCTTCAAAATTGGAAGATAGCATATTGCTTGGAACTTGCTGTACTGCTACTAATTGAGCAAAATTGATTATTTAATTATGTGCTCCTTTTCATGTTTGTTAATTTTAGGTTACTTACTCATATTAGCTGAAGCAGTTCAAAACTTTAGGGCGGTCCGACACCTAGCACAGGGAATCTCAGAGCATTCCCCGATCTGGGCATGCTATGTCCTAGAGACGCCCCAAAAATGCAAGACACTCTTTCTCAACCCATGGTATTTGAAAATCCCATACATTAGAAAGGAGCTTGTACAATCTACAGACCTATACTTTAAAGACAATGCAGTATCAATTGAGTAACCACAAACGCTTTGGGAAGTGTTTAAAACAGTAATTAAGGGGCAAGAACTTTCACTTATGGTGGGTCACAGGAGAAATAAAGGAGCAAAGGTAGAGGCACTGTAAAGAGAGATACTGGATGGGGAATCTAGAATTGCAGAAACTGATGATGAAGCGATCAGGCACGCTTTAGACATTAAACTACTCGAATATAAACACCTAGTAACAGACAGCTAGGGCTAAACATTTAGCAACATAGCACAAAGTATACAAACTGGGGGATAAGGCAGGTATGCTTCAAGCCTGGCTCGAAAGGCGTGATAAGGCTCACTGTTGGGTACCCATCCTGAACACAGAAACTGGTGAGATACTGAAGGACCCGCAAATGATAGGAAAGCAGACATTTGAGGTAAGCAAATTTAGAGTGTCGCTGGTGTTCCGATTGCTCTATACTGGAGCTGCTTTCCACCTAAACTTCAGAACTACCCAGAGTTCTCTGCTTTTCTTTTTTTGCATAATTTATGCATCACTCTATGCCTGAAAGGGTATTGTTTTTACATATACTGGGTTCTCCCTTGTGTCTGGATGAAGCTATACCTCTCTGAAAAGCTCCAGTGAAAGCAAAATACATGCCAGGTTTTGCTTTTATTCATTTCAGGTTGACTTGGATGGTATTTTACCAATTCAAAGCTGTAATACTGTGCCTGGAGTGGTAAAAGGCTTTGGTCATTTTACAGCACGGCATGGATAGCACTGTGCTAATCCTATGCTTAATGACTTTGCTTGAGGAATGGCTCTTTCTATCTCTGCGTGGAGGGCTCTGTGCTAATCCTATGCTTAAAGACTTTGATAGAAAACTATATATATATAGACAAATTGCGGACTGAGGAACTGAGCACATCATCTGAACCAAACCCCCTAAGTGTAGCAGACATGGACTTCCTGAAAGAAATGACAGAAATAGAGTTGGACATAGAAAATTGAACACTAAGCAACACCCAAACTAGCGCAATTTCCAACTTCTCCATCTATGCTTCCGTAAAAACACCTTTCAGACCTAAATCAATATTCAACCCACCCATGCCAAGAGACAACATAGACATGTTTGCTGATAAGGTCACTAAAGACCTCAAAGATCTGGCACTTTCTAGCAGAGACACCTTTAACAAAAGCTCCAATGATCTAAAATCCAAATATTCCAAGGTAATGGACTAAATCAAACTACGTCCTGACATAGTAGTTCGCTGCGCAGACAAGGGTGGAAATGTAGTGCTGAGGCCACTTAAGATGTACCACAAAGAGGCCATGACACAACTACTAGACAGAGAATGCTACATCAGAACCAGCAACACTAACATAGCAAGCATCAAGGAAAGATTTCATGCCTGTCTGTATGATTGGAGGGGGAAAAGAGTGATCACAAAACAAGAACTAGATTTTCTGAAGAAAGATTATCCAGTCACGTCCCAACTGTATCTTATCCCAAAAGTGCACAAAGACATCAACTGCCCACCTGGCAGACCAATAATCTCCGCCATTGGTAGCCTTTTTGAGAACACCAGCAAATATATAGACTTTTTTTCCAGCCTCTTGTAAAAACACTACCGGCATATACACAGGACACTGGGGACTTTTTGAGCTATGTTTCTGATTTTGTTTGGCACAATGATTATGTTATTGTCACCCTTGATGTACAAAGTTTATACACGAGCATCAGGCACAGGGATGGGCTGAACGCGCTTAACCACTATCTAGGCACTAGAGACATCACACTCCACCAACATACCATGATGCTCCTTCAGATGGCAGAGTGGTGCCTAGAAAACAACACCTTTTCCTACAACAAATTACTGTACAAACAAACACAAGGGACGGCCATGGGTACTTGCTTCGCCCCCAGCTATGTGAATCTGCATATGGGCTGGTGGGAGGAGCAAGTACTCATGGCATCGCACTGGCACATAATTGACAGTCACATAGTAATTTACAGGCGCTATATTGATGATATCTTCATAGTGTGGCAGGGCTCTGAACAAAGATCTTCAGAATTTGCAACCGAGATCAACAATAACACCTTCAATCTCAAGTTCACATGCACCACCAGCAAGGAAAACATAGTGTTCCTAGACTTGGAACTCTACCATGCAGATGATAGAATACAAACACGCACACACAGGAAAGATACTGCATGGAATGCCATACTTCACGCACACAGCTTCCACCCCACTAGCCTGAAAGAAAGTATCCCCTACGCAGAATGTCTAAGAATGAAAAGGAATTGTAGCACAGACAGTGAACTGCAAACCAGCACAAACAGCCTTTTTGAGAGACTGAGTGCCAGAGGGTACCAAAGTGAAACCTTGGTCAAAGCAAAACACAAATGTGATGGACTAAAGAGAGCAGATCTGCTTCACAAAAGCAGGAACAAGAGCCCAGAACTCATGACAACAAAAACCACCACGACCCCCGACTGATAACAGGGTATAATAAATATCATGCCAACCTACACAAAATTCTATACAAGCACTGGCCTCTCATCAGAAATGACCCCATCATAGGCCCAACATGTACCAAACTACCGCAGCTCACATTATGCAGGGCCAAATCCATGAGACAGGAACTTGTCAAAAACGCACCAACATTGGACAAAGGAAACACCTGGCTAAAAGCCCAGATAGGGTTCTTTAAATGCACTAAATGCAAGGCGTGTAGACACGGGTGTAACACCAAAACAGTAAACCTACCACTGAGAAAAACCCTGTTTGAAATAAGAGAGCACTACACGTGCAAGACGGACCATGCAGTATACGTATTGCATTGTACCTGCAACAAACTGTATGTGAGAAGCACAATACACGCCATCCACCTCAGAATCCTACAACATCTCAGGGCCATCCCGAATGATGATCAATCCTACCCAGTAGCACGACACACCAATACACATCATGATGGGAAAGCTAAAGAGCTGTCATATTTTGTGATAGATAGTGTCAAATTGAACCCCAGGGGAGGTAACAGACTACAAACTCTACGAAGATTAGAGTCCAAATATATAATCATGCTTGATTGTAAAATCCCAAATGAACATAATGCGGATCAAGCTGCTCACTTCTTTGGTGAACACAGATGTAGTGAACAAGGCCGGATTGTCCGCCGAAACGCGCCTGGTCATTTTGGAATAAATTAACCTTTGATTCTTACCCCACGGAGTCGGTGCCTGCTTTATATTTGAAGAGACAGGATTGGAACCATATATATATATATATATATATATATATATATATATATATATATATATATATATATATATATATATATATATATATATATATATATATATATATATATATCGAGAGATAGATATAGATATATCTAGATATATATATATCAATCAACGTCCCGTTCCTCCTCCGCAAAACAGGACTCAACACGTTCGGGTTATAATCATCGGTTTATTTCGGCAGCTGGTAACGTGTTTTGACCGTCACAGCGGTCTTGCTCCCAACAGTTACTTGTCGCCATTTTGTGCTTTAAATATAATCCCAACCCTTTAAAGTGACAGTGCAATGAAGTTCACAAGCAACTTCGTACACCAAAGTTTAGTAGTGAAACATTCTTACCCATTAAAGTGATAGTGCTTTGCAATTTATGGGCAACTTCTGGGCAATAAAGTTCCAATTCCAAACATGAATAAAGTTTTGTGTTCATTATTTTCTTATGTTGTTGATACCTATTACAAGCTCATCAACTATTTCTCCTTCAATATTTGATCTGTTTTTACCTTTTCTCATATATAATATTTATTGGTCTTTAGTATCAAACTAAAAAATAGTAACCTTTCAATATACTTTTGTCATAAACACTGTTCCTTTACAGGACACTGCGAGTTTATGTCCATATTTCAAATATATCTGTTTGTGACTAAATATACAACTCTAACACAGTGTATCTTTAGGACACGCACAATCGTTGTCATTGTTCAACTCTATACTTGGCGATGATCATCTTAAGGTTTCCTATTGTGCCTGGATCTATCACAGTGCACCACCCAGATTGTGTACTGGCAGCTTCCTTCTTACTAAAATAGTGATACCCATTACCTCACCACTGTTATTAATATCAAGGCAAGAAGTACCTATTGCATAGTAACATGCTATGAAATTCTTCATACTTGAATAAACTCTATGGTAAAGGTATTCTATGCAAAGCTGCTGTAAACAATCTTATATAGACAATTGGGTTCATCCCTATAAGAATAAATCACGAGTAAGGTGCAAATTGCCAGATTTTACATGTCTCACTCTCATATTATAAAGTGCTACATGCTAGGCTACCTTTAACAACGCCTGTGTGAACCATCAACTTAGTCTACTAATAAAGTGTACCACATTTGACTGCAATTGATCTCTTGTGCAGGGCTAGTGCCCTTAAAATAACAACCAATTGATATTAAAGTGCTACTTGCTTGATTATGTCCTTTATCCGAACATATTAAATAAAGTGACACATACTTGATAATATACTTTGCCATAATTAGTGCCAGTACCCCTGAGGTGCAATGTGCATGATTTACCTGTCTGATTTTCACTGGTTAAAACTGCATGTGTAATATAAAGTGCTCTGTGCTCATAATCAAACCCTAATACAAAACATTCCTACAGTTTACAAAACCAGACCAGATGCTTAAAATTGACAGATAAAAGTTTCTTACTGAACTCTCATTTACTCATTAAAGGTGCACATACAGATCTTCCTCAATATTGTATCCAAGGGGGTCCTTTGTATTGAATCTTAAAATATGTCTAGGTTCCAGTTGTCTCAGACAGCGTTCTCTATTACTTCCCCTGATACGGACTGGCACCTGATTGATAGCAAAATATTGCAAATCACTCAAATTGTTGTTATGTATTTGATCAAAGTGTCTGGCCACTGGGTATGATGCATCTTTATTTACAATCGTCCAAACGTGTTGAGGGATCCTCAGATAAACACTCAAATCGTGCTGCCTATATACATCTTCTGGCATGTACACTTGAGGACATACACTACATGGCTACTTTTGCAGTGTAGGGAATGTTGAATTGACCATAGTTTATCAGTGCCTGGTATATCAATCGATCTAATACTTATTCCATACCTACACGCCTTACACTTGGGACATTTAGTAAAGGCCCTTCTGCCTTCAAGCCATGTGCCCCCCACCAACATCTCCGGGCTGCTGTTTTCTAAGTCGTCTCTCATACACCTAGCCCTGCGAAACGTTAGGATCGGCTTTCTACTAATTTTTTACTTCTATAACTGGATCATTACTTAATAGGTGCCAGATCTTCTGTAAGATCTGTTTCACCTCCTTATGTCGGATATTAAAACCTGAAATTAACTTTATGTCCTGTCCAGAGCTGTTATGTAGTTCCTATAAACCTATATAGGATCTGAACGTTTAGACAACATAGACTGTGGGATTGGTGTCTAGACTGATTCCGGACACCCCCACCGGGTATGTTTGCCTGTATACCAGCTAGCTCACAGTGCCACTAGAAACCCCTATTACCAAGGAGAGAGTAGTTCCTATATTCCCAATAGGTTCTGCGCATTGGAATAATATATACTATAGATTAGACGTAGGACTGAGGTCGACTAGGTCTCTATCGAATATATTAGACTTAATTGTGAGTGCCAGCTAGCTCAGAGGTCCCTGGAAACTTTTTCGAATAAACAAGAAGGAATTAGTTTCTGACAACCGCTTAAAACATGACAACTTTGTTTCCCAAGAATAAGAAATATATCTCTAGAGTCGCGGAAACAATAGATAGTTATTTCACTCAGTCAATCGTGCATGCTTCGTTTCACCAGAGGTGCAGAGAAATAGAGAGACGGGCATTTTCAATAAAGGTATTTATTGAACAGTCTTCTTTCTCATGCAGAAGAAATAAACTGCTACATTCGTAATACTGGTTGCAAAGTACAATGCGTACAGTACGAAGAGTATTATAAAATAATACTGTAAAAGCATGATATGGTTTCTAAGCCATAAAATACATAGAATACATACATTAATAAATAAAGACAAAAAAGTACTCAACTGATGCTTCTAAATTACGCCTACCCCGGTGTACCTAACCTAGGTCTAATACAAGGGAAGAAGTAAGTAGCTTAGTTTCAGTATTCTTTGCCAAGAATCTATCCAAGAATTCTCTAAGGGTCTAATCAGCTCCGTACCTTGGTTTAGAATGTAGGAGGTCTGGTATCTCTTTCTCTCAGGACTCGATTTCCCAACAACCCGCAAGGCTAGCTTGGAAACACTGGAGCTGGATTTCTGGGCAAGAGAAAAGACAGCGTCTCTCTCAGTGCGACTGCTGGACGGTCAGCTTCCTTCGGCACTGGCTGCGGTGAGCTGTGTCGTGTAGGTAGATAGTGGAACTGCTCCAAACCACCGTGTGTTTGCCTGGGCAAGTGTGGGCATATTTATACCTTGAGGGTGCCGAGTTTGACGTAAGGTTGGACATAATAACGTCATCAGTTCTTTGAAAACTCCATGATTTCTTGGACAAATCAATATTCAAGCAAGGGGAAGTCCCTGACTACTGAAGGCGGGTTTTTCCAAGAAATCGTTGTGGATTTTCGGAATTAGTGGAAGTAGCCATGCCGTATTTGGACTGCATAGGCTAAGTCTAAATATGGTTAGGATTTCTATGCCTATATAAGGATAGGGTGATTTATACCTATATATGGGCATGCATCGGCAAAATTACACTAGAGTCCTAAATTCATATACAACAAGACAACTCTGTCGTGGAAACAGTACAGTACTTTTCGCTCAGTCACTCATGCTCACTTTGTCTCAGAGAGATATACAGTATAAACGGTAGGGATGTTTTAAATAAGCATTTATTGATCCAGCGTCATTCTAGTGTAAAATAGGTGTACTAAGACAACCATAAGACAGAAACGGATGTAAATTATTATAAGCACCAACACAGTAAAAGGATGGTAGATCTCTCCCATAGTGCTAAATCAATGATGACAGGCAGGTCTAAAAATACATGACAGTAATAATGCGTACTCCTACGATACAACACTAACTACATGTACCTAAGTGTACCTAGCATGTATGTAGGTGTAGAGCCAAGACTCCCTCTAGGAAAAAAGTCAACCCCGTTACCTGAAGGGAGAGACTGTTGGACCCTGTTTTGGTCTCGAGATGGACATCCTGTGAAGTATGTCAGACCACTGCAAGCTGTAGTGTCTACATGCCAGAACCTCAGCATCTTGCGTCGGTGTGTCAGCATGGAAGTCATTTTCACCTCTCCTGGCCTCAGCAAAGATATGGTGTTTATATGCCCAAAGTGGTGCCCTCAGGAGATCTACCTTGCTGTGTCATTTCGGACTTCGGATGATGGAAGGAATGACCCTTATAAATAGTTATTATGCAGGAGATGATGGTCCTGCTGAGTTTCCAAGAATCCTCATGCATAATGAATGTTATATTTTGCTGACTTGTTCATTAGTGGTATAATAATGTATTTAAAATGTATATTTTATTGCATAGCACACAAATGAGATGACCCGTGTTTTAACATACAACATTATAGTATGTTTTTTAGTTCTACTGTTAGCCCTGTTTGAAGTGACCTTTGTGTCCAGGAAATCACAATAAAATCCCATTTTGGTTCTGGGGTGTCATGTGATCAAGGCTGTGGTAATGCAGCCAAAACAAAAAAGCTGACTGATTTGGCAAAATAAAGCACTTTATTGAAATTTTCACACTTGTGGTCCATACCTGTGTTGATGTTACCAGTGGAAGAGGTAATCCAGAATCCCTTGGTTTTAAATAAATAAATAAATAAATAAATATATATATATATAAATAAATATATATATATATATATATAGAATGTCTGACAAAATATCGAGAACTAGAATATCGATGTACAAAAATATCGGAACAAAATTATCGATGTCAAAAATATCGGGATCCTATACTTAACTATATATCTACACAAATATCGATTTCATAATATCGATATACAAAAATATCGTTTACTGTAATATCGACTACATTAATATCGGAAGACAAAAATATCGCAATCTACACAAAATAATGATATTTACAAAAATATCGACATCAAATATATCGTGCACATAAATATCGGATTATAAAATATATCGACTTTTTAAAAGCATTTGTTTACATAAGTAATGAACGCTTTATATGTTTTCACATCAAAAAATAACATACCACACTTTAATTTCTACTATACACACACTATAAATTCATATAATGTTTAATATTGGTAAAAATAATGTCAACTACACATATAAAAATATTCTATGCTACTTTGTATACTTTTATAATTATTATTGGTTTTTCAATTCTAATACTAATTAATCTCAACAGAAATTCAAATCTACTAAGTAACCAATCACAACCCTAATTTTTTAAATTAACCAATAGGAAAGTAATTACTACTGACACTCCCCTATATAAGCAATGAAAACGTAAGCACAAACTACTTGCCAAAAGTCACAGAAGGAGATTCATCTCTATCCGAATTGCTGCACAACAACTAGAAGAACCAGACTATAAACCTACTATTACATCTACTAAGTAAGTACCCCTTTGCTATTCATTGCAGTTAACATGCTAAATAATTTTCTACAACTATTTGTTTAAGATACTACGAGAACTGAATATTCTACTCTAAATAACTGTGAACAAAGCATAGGAATACAGATTCAAAAATATATGTAAGTAATGTCACCTTGTTTCATTATGTCGAATTAAATCTAAACACACAGAAATAATCATTTATCCCCCACATATATTTTTATTTCTACAGATTATACTACTAAAATCTGCTGAACTACTGAAGTAAGAACATCAGAACAATTTCTACAATACTTTTTCCTAAGTAAGTACATAAAATAGAACCAGCATAATTGAGTACTACTAATTATTTACCTGCTAAATACCCTGTGGCCCTTTGCTATTCATACTACTTAACATGCTAAATAATGAAATATAATTATTTTTTTAGATACTACAACAACTGAATATTCTGCTCAAACAAAGTGTGAATAAAGCATAGGAATACTGAATCGAATAACTATGTAAGTTAGCTCACATTGTTTAAATATGTGCTCACAAATCTAAACACACAAAAAGAAACAGTTGTGCTCAACATATATTTTTTTCTATGTAGATTCGACTACTGAAAACTGCACTACTAATTAACTGAGGACCTCAGTACTATTTCAAAAAAACATTTTTGTAAGTAAGTATTATGCAACTGCAATAAATGTGGTAAAACAATACAAACATTTATAACTGTTCTAATAAATTTCTATAATATATTGTTTATTTACAGAGCTAACACGGTGCATAGATATACAGACAACAACCAGAACTTCACATTCTAAACAATAGTAATACAAATCACTAAGTAAGTATATTAAATAACATATTTACCACATGTTTAAAAAAACCTACCAACATGTTGATTAAACAAACTCATATGTTCCTTATTTTTTAAAGATAACACTACAAACTATTCTACAGAAGCTGAAGAAACAATTCTACTGGCAAATACCAACCTCAAAAAATTATGTAAGTATCTTCACAATGTGAATCATGAAGATACACTGTTGTAAGAAAAATGAGCTCTAAAATTGCTAATTTACCTAAACATTAATTAATAATATACTACTTTCATGTTTCTCATAACAGCTACAACAACATCACAACCATTTATCCTCAACTAAAGAAGCAAGAAACTCCTAAGTTTTGCTGTACATTCTAAAACACGTAAGTATAAACATTCCTACTTATCACTAACATAGATTATTGATCACATTTACATTGACATTAACTATTATATATATATTTTATAGATATACAAAGTACAAAATGACCGAAGGAGCCGAATTTGTGACCAGCCAAAAAGGAAAATTATTACTCTGCTACATGGGTTACACGTACACACAGGAAAAACAATATGGCATGAAAGTGAATTGGAAATGTTGCAAATATTATTCGAACAAGTGCTATGGCAGAGCAACAACAAAAGAAGCTACAGTACTATATACTAGGGAACATAATCATCCACCTAATATAACAGAAATAGAAGTTAGAACAGCTATGGAAAGTATAAAAGAAGCTAGTACTAGATCCCAAAAGCAAACTAATGTAATTTTAAAAGAAGCCATTCCAAAAATTCCCAAAACAGCCACAACCCAAATGCCAAATATCCTATCATTAAAAAGAACTATAGCACGAACCAAAAAAGCTACAACTTCTTCAACACCATGTCCCAGAACATATCAGGATATTAATTTTACTGCTAACGAAATAATTACTTTAAATAAACAACCCTTTATAGTTTATGACAACGAAAGCAATGAGAATAGGCTTATAATTTTTGGTACCAGTATGAATTTAGTAAAACTGCAGCAAAGCCAATATTGGATGATGGATGGGACATTTAACATCTGTCCCAAACCATTCTTCCAATTATACACAATACATGGCCTCTATCACAACTGCAACATCCCTTTGTTATATGCACTATTGCCTAACAAAAACAATTCTACATATATGGAATTATTAAATGTCATAAAACAAAAAACGAATGATTTCTCTCCTGACAATATCATTCTTGATTTTGAGCATGCAATGCTCTAAACTATTCTAAAAATCCACCCCCATACCTCCATTCAAGGCTGCTATTATCATTTCAACCAGTGTTTATGGCGACACCTTCAAAAAACTACCCTAAGTGTCGAATATGCTACAAATTCATCATTTGCTTTTCAAATCAAAAAACGTATTGCACTTGCCTACGTCCCTACAATAGATGTAGCTGAACATTACAATATTATTATAGACAGTCCATTCTACAAACAAAACGAAGCTAGATTAACTCCTTTTCTCGATTACTTTGAAGATACCTGGATAGGCAGACTCCACAGATCTGGCCACAGAAGAAATCCAAAATTCCTCATTCCCTGGTGGAATGTGTACAATAGTACCCTTAACGGGGAGTCAAAAACTAACAATGCCGTTGAAGGTTGGCATAATGCATTTGTCCAATCAACTGGCAGAAGCAAACCTACTCTCGAAAAATTCATAAAATGCCTACAGAAAGAACAGAGCTATCAAGAATTTAGAATGGACCAATCTGTAACCGAACTTGTCCCTAAAACATCCAAACAAAATAAACAAATGAACAGGTACCTGGAAGAACAAGTTAAACTTTACCCTAATACGAAAGGCATAGAATACCTAAACATCATAGCCAAAACACTACTGTAAATAATTCCGAAACTGTTATAAAACACCAAAAGTAGCACCTAAGTAAGCAAAAATATGTAACGTGACCTTCTAAAGTATTTAATGTATGCAATATATAATGATATTATTGTAATATATGCACACATTAAAAATAAATAATAAGTAAAAAACAATTCCATAATAAATATGACATTACCCACCCACAAAAATATTAGAAAGCAAAGACTTACCAATTATGTTGTCAATCCAATAACGTCCTTCACCAGCAAAGTAATCCAGGTAGTACAAAAGTAACCCCCAAAAAAATGTAAAAATACAAAATTAAGAAATCCATGCGGTCCTTAGCCATCGAACTACCATAAAAAACCCGAAAAAGTAGAATAAAAGAAAGAATCACTCCGGAAATCCCGAAAAATGTAAAGAAGTGTTTGTAAATCAGTGTTAGATGAAAAAAAGTAACACTTCCTTAAAAAAAAAACGGAACTTCCGACGTAGCGTACACCTATGAAAAAAACATAGGAAACAGACATTCCCACCCACAAAAATTAGCAAATAATTACATACCAACATATTAACATTGATAATTTAAAGTTAGATATGCCCTAAAAGACTTAAATTAACTCTATAAATAATTAGTTAACTAACTAACACAACGTGTATATACCATACGTAAATATCTGATTTCAAAATCAAAAACATAGCTCCCTCACATTCAACAACACTAAATATAATGTCACTAGTCTCAAAACATCATAATAATACACATATAACATATAAAATGAACCTTACCTGCAGCGACGTGAAGTGTCTCCCAACCGCGATCAGCCCTTCTTCCAAATAACCCAAAACGACCTAACCCGGTTACAAAAGAAAGCCCCAAAAATCAATAAAATAGTCCCAAGTATAAAATATAATATCTATACAGAACCAAATGTGTTTAAAAAATGTATTATTTTATGTTATATTGAAAAATTTGTTTTTTTTTCTCCTACAATGAACTTGTTTAAAAAATGTACATGAATGTAATAATTAAATATGATTAAAACAATAATGTTTATTTTAACAATGTTAAAAAATTTAAGTACATTGTCACAAAAATAAAAAATTATAAAAGATGAATAATTTTTGATTTATATAATAAAAATGTGATCTTAACTAATGAAGCAGAAAAAAGCTTAACATAAAAATATGTGTGATATTTACATTTATTTTCTGACATAACAATTTGTAAAAGAGATAATAAAGAATGTTAATGTCATATGGAAAAAAAGAAAAATAATAATGGTTCTGTATAGTTGTTATTAAGTGTGTTTATAAAACTTTATTTCAAATGAAATGTAAATAAAAAAATGTTATTATGATTTTATTGTATTTGTTAAAACATTAATAAAATAAAAGTTTATACAATCATGGTGAATAATTTGTATTATTATCTGACTAAAAACTATCAATGTAAAAAAAAATATTTAACTGTATATGACATGTGAGTATATGTTGTACTCTAATAATGTAATGATTCATATACCAAATCCAGTGTACATTAAATGAGAGTAGGTGTTGCACAGTAATAACATAAGTATTAATATTCCTACTGCATTCTACATAAAATGTTAATATGTGCTGTACACTAATTAATTAGAATAGATTATTCCAACTGTAGTCTACAGTAAATTAGAGTTGGTGTAATGTTATATATGTATAATTTCTTTTAATTGATTAAATGTAAAATAATAATATTTTTATCCTGTAGAACTAGGTACCAAAAACACAAAAATAACCCTGAACCCTACAAATACTCCTTTACCCAAAATCATAACACTGACCCAGAACCCCAAAAAAATTCCTTTACCTAAAAACTGAAAACTGACCCAGAACCCAACAATGACCCCTTTGCCCACAAACTGAAAACTGACCCTGAACCCAACAAATACCCCTTTACCCACAAACTAAAAACTGACCCTGAACCCAACAAATACCCCTTTACCCAAAAACTAAAAACTGACCCTGAACCCAACAAATACCCCTTTACCAAAAAACTAAAAACTGACCCTGAACTCAACAAAAATCCCTTTAGCCAAAAACAAAAAACTGACCCTGAACCCTAAAACTATGCCTTTACCCAAAAACAGAAAACTGACCCTGAACCCAACAAATACCCCTTTACCCAAAAACTGAAAACTGACCCAGAACTCAACAATGACCCCTTTACCTACAAACTGAAAACTGACCCTGAACCCAACAAATACCCCTTTACCCATAAACTGAAAACTGACCCTGAACCCAACAATGACCCCTTTACCCACAAACTGAAAACTGACCCTGAACCAAACAAATACCCCTTTACCCACAAACTGAAAACTGACCCTGAACCCAACAAATACCCCTTTACCCACAAACTGAAAACTGACCCTGAACCCAACAAATACCCCTTTACCCACAAACTGAAAACTGACCCTGAACCCAACAAATACCACTTTACCCACAAACTGAAAACTGACCCTGAACCCAACAATGACCCCTTTACCCACAAACTGAAAACTGACCCTGAACCCAACAAATACCCCTTTACCCACAAACTGAAAACTGACCCTGAACCCAACAAATACCCCTTTACCCAAAAACTAAAAACTGACCCTGAACCCTAAAAATACCCCTTAACCCAAAAACTGAAAACTGACCCTGAACCCTAAAAATACCCCTTTACCCAAAAACTGAAAACTGACCCTGAACCCAAAAAATACCCCTTTACCCAGGAACTGAAAACTGACCCTGAACCCAAAAATGACCCAGAACCCTAAAAATACCCCTTTACCCAAGAACTGAAAACTGACCCTGATCCCGAAAAATACCCCTTTACCCAAAAACTAAAAACTAACCCTGAAGCCAACAAATACCCCTGTAACCAAAAAAAATAAGTACTTTATTATTATTATTTTAAATATACATTAATTAATTACCAATTAATTAGTAATAAAAATAATTGACTAAATAAAATGTATTAATTAACTAATTAATAATAATTAATTACCAATTAGATATAATTTAGAAAGATTTATTTACATTTATTAATTAATTAAATAATTATTAATAAATTACTTCCCACCCTTATCCCCTATAAACCCAATAACTCGCTCCTAAACCTAGAAATGTTAATTTTTATAAAATAATTATGAATAAATTTTGAAAAACTACATAAACATGTATCTACATTACATTATTAAAGTATATAATTATGATTTATTCATTAATATTAATTAATTACCAATTAATTACTAATTAATGATATAGACTATATAAGCTTAATTAATTAACTAATTATTTATAATTAATTAACAAATAGGTATAATGTTTTATTATTTAATAACATATATTAATTAATTATTAATAAATTACTTCCCACCCTTATCCCCTATAAACCCAATAACCCGCTCCTAAACCTAGAAATGTTATTTTTATGAAAAAAATCTTTAATAAATTTATAAATACTACATAAACATGTATCTACATTAAATTATTTAAGTATATAATTATTGTTTATTAATTAATTTTAATTAATTACCAATTAATTAGTAATTAATGAGATAGACTATATGAGCTTAATTAATTAACTAATTATTTATAATTAATTAACAAATAGGTATAATGTTTTATTATTTAATAACATATATTAATTAAATATTAATAAATTACTTCGCACCCTTATCCCCTATAAACCCAATAACCCGCTCCTAAACATAGATATGTTTTTTTAAATAATTTATTTGTAATTGTGTAATTTATACTAATACACCTTTTTTCATACATGTTATATACAATTATTTTACTTTTTCCTATACTATTGATTATTTCCATTACTACACGATATTTTTTTTTTAACGATATTTTGTCACTCGATATTTTTGTTTTCGATATTTTTGCATACTTACCTATTGCGATATTTTTGCATCCAAAATTTTTGCTTACCTATATTTTTGTCCTTCGATATTTTTACTTCGATATTTTGTCTTTCCGATATTTTTTTTTCGATATTTTGTCTGATTACCATATATATATATATATATATATATATACTGCTGATGACGTCACATACTACATCACTCGTGACATGATCAGTGACATCAACCATGACATCACTCATGACATCTCAAATGACATCAATGATGACATCATCCTTGTGAAAGAGTGGCAGACCTCCTCTCACCCTAATATAACCTTTGATAGACACATTCAAAAATAGAAACTCAAATTTTCAAAAAATGGAGGTACCAATACCAGTTACAACAACCTATTCAGTAATTCCAACATCTACATACACAACCACTCATTCACCAACAGTTTCTATATAGTCACTCATGCATGTACTCTCTCATCATACCTACTCATACACCTATACATCCTGTTACACACTGATACTCATCCATAAAGTTACTCACAAACATCAATTTACTTGCATATACAGCTATACACACACCACTACACTTACTTCTACAGAAACGTACACATACTTACTCGTTTAAACATTCACTTATAGAAAACACATACTTATGTATACAGGACCTCTTTCAAGCTCTCACTCTCACTCTCACATATATTCAATTATATACATCAATACTCACATATACTAGTTTAAAACATATGTAGTTACTCATGAAGATACTATTGAGGCAGTCATTCACTCACTAACACACCCATACACACAGTCATCCACACATACAGTCCTGCACACATGCTGTCTTCAAAACACATACAAACAGTGAGTCAATCATTCATGCATCTGTACGCTAAGTAATACCCCCAACAAACCATACAGACACTCATTGTGATACTCAAAAAACCAACTAATAACCCATATAGACACTCATGTAGCTACTCAGCAACCCATGCAGCCACTTATAGACAAAGTGAGACACTGATACAGATATTTAGATATTTAAGCATTACTCTCTAAGACATGTATTCACTAAGATACACTTAATAAGTCAGTTATACAATCAATTTTACCAAAAAAAATCCATTTAGACACTTATTTACCCATTTATTCTTCCATCGACCTTTAGATATACATATATAAAAAAATATTTATTTTTCAGAAAGACACACATTCACTGGATGATGTAATCAGTGATGTCATTCGAGATGTCATCAGTGATGTCATGAGTGATGTCACTGATCATGTCATCAGTGATGTAGTATGTGACGTCATCAGCAGTGCATTGCGGGCGCGCAAGTTATAGTTAGCTGAACTAACTATAACGGGGGAATTTCAATGGTTTTGTATGAGTGAAATGTCCAGTTAATGTGTGAATCCTATGTTTTTTTCAGTGAATTTTCAAGGTTTTTTAAAAGCTAATTCCTAACTATAACGTGTATGAAACCTATGGTTTTTTCAGTGAATATATATATATATATATATATATATATATATATATATATATATATATACTAGTCAATCCAGAAGATGCGACTTAGATTACCTCAAGTAAGGTGGATAAAAAGAGCACTATTTCGTTATAGTCTTACAGCAGGCCAAAACAAGGAGTAAATAAAGACACATGCAAGTTTGAAATGTTTATTTCTAACGCCGTAATCTCATGCGTAGTCCCTTGGATAATACAACCAAACATATTATCAGAAACAAGGTTGTCAGCATTGTTACTATTCCATAAAATACAAAGGGAGAAAGCATCTTATATTGCTAACGGGAAACAGGTTTAAAATATACCTACATTTCACCCTTCCTACCGACCAGATTAGTTTATAACTACAGAAGGTCTCCTAGGATTACATGGACGGCCCCATACCTCTGGTACTCAGCAGTAGTGGATCACATTGAGTTCTGCACAAACTGTCAGGATACGAATGTTCTCCAACTGTGTGTAATTATGCCTCCACAATACATTATTAAACGCGCCAGTATCAGACGTGGCCACAGCTGCATATGTGTTATAGGTCGAACGTGCGAGGATCATTCCGAATAACAGACACAGTATCCAAGATAACCTTGATGTTCCATGCTCTCCCTATACACACTAAACTAGCGAGGCAGTCCAGAAATGTAGCATAACAAATTATTCTCATTTGAAACGAAATACTCAGCCTTCTCTAAACAATATCACAAGTGTGTGTTGTGTGCAAGGCAAAGCAGGAAAGTAAAAATGGCATTTAACCTTCTAATAAACTCATGCTAACTTAACACGGTGTGAGTGCAAGGCTCAGCCCACAACACCCTCCCTCGATCGAAGCACGTGATATAAACGTGGGCGAATTAGGAACGCAGAGTCCAAGCCTGAAAAGCAAAGTCAAGTTCAAATTTGCATAAAAAAATTATTCGCTGTTTGATAAAAAACAGTAACTAAATAATAAAGAATAGGTAGAAAAATCAAAGAGTTTTAATCCAACAGCATATAAGCACAGTGTGTAGCAACAGCCTCCAAGAGGAAGTTATTGTTCTCATCTGAAAACATTTCAGCCATCCAATTCAATAGAATGAACATACATGTTCCTCAACGACCGGAGCCTCTATCACCATCGGAGGAAAACTCTGGTCATCTTCAATGTAACTGCGTGCCAAGAAGTGATGCTCCGCTGCAAAAACAATCTAACGTCCCATTATTCCATGTATCGCTGCTAAAGACATAATCCCACCGCCAGAAAAGAGCAAGTCATGAACCACTAAGGGGCTCATCAGCTGGTCATAATCCACGTTGGGAGACACCGTACTGCAGAGACACAAACCCAGGGCCCAGTCGAAATCGCAGCTTAGGCAATGGAAGACAGGTTGAAAGCATGTGAAAAAGAAAAATCTAAACGGTAATCCAAAAGCTGCACTCGATGTAGCCAGAGGCAGCGCTCCGTAATAACTAAGCATTCGGTTGCGGAGCAGCAACAGCCGGGACATATTGTCATGTGCTGCAGGATGTGCATCCATATTTAAGTAAACAAATTAATAAAAGCACACCGGCAACTAATGCGAGTATTAAGCGGAATTCACCAAAGATGCTGGAAAACATCGAATGAAAAAATGCTGAGAAGACACCAAATATACTTTGAAAAGAAGTCACAAGGCCACTGCTTCTAACTTTAAAAAAGTAAGGTAACCCCGTAGTCAAGGACGCATTAAAGATACTCTGAATTAACTCCCAAAAATACAGAGGCACGTCTCTATTTAATAAATCATACACTTCTGTGCGGGTGTTTGCTACATGAAGGACAAATGTTTCTCTAGCAGATGTAAGAGCAACCTCTTTTTGAGACAATAGCACTCTTATACGGCTCATTTGGTTGACTCTTCTTTCAAGGTCGGAATCGACGGCCAGATGGAAACATCCAGCTTCCCATGCAGAAGAGTCAACACAACTTTTTTTATAGCAAACCACACGCTCAGTTACCATAATCATGTAACCGATGCCTGCTAACATTGCACAACAATCTGCATTATTTCAAATTAAATAACTCACGTTTCCAGTAAACTGAACGTTAGTATGAGAGCAGGTGTCGGAGTGCCTTTCAAAACTCAGGCCAAATTAGGCGCATCTGAATTACAAGAGCCATGCAGTTGTATGTGTCTACAAATTAAGGAGTGATCTGGTGCTATTGTGCAATCCTCGCCATTCACATAGACTTCTTTTCCCTCCCTCAGGCACCTATATGTAAATGATAATAACCAAGCTTCATGCAGATAAGGGCTGCCTAAAGATCCACATCTGCCTATAGCATAGTATTTCATGCAAACCTCAAACTTAAACAGGCTAAAAAGTAATGTTATGATACCGTGGATAAACCACACAGCTGAATCGGATCTCCAATGAGTGGCCACTTCTAACCATTCTCATAGCACGCCCTGTGCTCTGATTTGACAGTGAGAGAGTGATTGCACCATAGTTTGTACTGCTAATCATTCTCAGCATACGCTACGAATACGCTTTCACGTTACACGTCGCATCAAAGCTTCCGTGTGACATCCTGTACGGCACCCTGTACGCAAATACGCGAATGTTTTAATTGTTTAAAAACATATATTTATGTAATTATTGAACATACTAACAGAAGACATTATCTAGGATAATTATGAAAACATTTTTTTTAAGTTCAAATAATCCTATATTACTTTTAAAAGCAATTACACAAATCACGGTGAAACGTCATGCGTACTCGCATCGTAAGAGCACCGTAATCACAGCGTAAGCGTAGGCAAAGACTTTAAAAGAAGAGATTTGATTGGTTCATAACACTTCCTATTACAACTGTTGAAACTTCCGTCCCATTTTAATAATTCTACTTTGACTTTCTAAGAAGAAGCATCTCTTCTGAGAATCTTGTCAAATAGAACAAAGTTTACCATAATAACAGCAATGGACTCATCTGCCAGCCATTCTTCAGAGGAATACTTAATTCCTAAACAACCTCCAAAGAAGAGGAAAGAAGCTCTAATTTGGCAGTTTTTTACTTTTCCAGATGTACAAAAAAGGTTAATGCTCCAAATGTAACCGGTAAAATTTTCCAAACTCTTTCAAGCGGTGATCCATCTCAAAAATACTCCTTTGGCATAGCAAATATGGAGCAACACGTGGAGAAATTACACCCCAACAACTTTGCTCGAGCTGCAACACAGAGGTTGAAGGACAACCCACCTGCTGCTGCACCAAGCACATCAACTGCTGCACCAGCATTTTCAGCAAGCAGTCCACACCCACAAATTCATCCTGATTTTGCTCAAGTTAAAATTCTATACATTTATTGCAATAAACTTTTGTGTTATGGGAAACAGTCTATTGACCTGATAAAACACAGGAAGCAGGAGCATCGCTGTCCTCTACATTACTTTTTTTTCATTCTTTTGTTCCTGTTGGACACTTCCAAGCCCCCCATTATAGAAAAAAATTGTTCCCGGGATTTGGCCCCCCCCAGGAGCTAATTTTTTTTAAAACATGTTTTTATTGTAGCGAAGTCTCAGAAAAAGCGGGGCACAAAGCACAGCGACATTAGCACTATTAACTTACAAGCAACAAGAATATGCAGTTCCAAGGACACTACACAGCGATGTATGGCCCACATCCCGGAGGCTGGGCGGCGCAGGATCGGGGCATGTCTGACAAGGGAGAAATCCGCATCTGCGACCCAAGGATAAGCGACGTAGCAATGCCTTCGCCATTTTTTAGCACAGCAGAACAATATAGCACATAACAGTCAAACAACAACAATTTACCCCCAAAATGGCATCTCCAGTACTGATCCAATAGAGTAGGATATTTGTGTGAGGGCCAGCGAAGGCCTAGTCAATGTCAAGACTACATAGACTCATGAGAATCTCGGCTATATACATTCATACTTAGTCAGGGTATTGTAACGTGGCAACAGAGGACACCTACACGGTCCCACGGCCCTCCCCTTCACCACTCTCCCCTCCAGATTCAGACCCCGAAGCATCAGAAGAAAACAACTCAGCGCTAGTGGCATCCGAGTCGTCCTCCGCCAGGCCATCCATGCACAGCATCCTCCAAGCCAATAGATCATCCTGCAACTTTCCATCCCTACGGGTGCGCTGCATGTGGGTCTCTTCGGCTAACGCCCATTCCCTCGCGTCTCTCAACCATAGGGAAATGTCCGGCGCCCTTTGACCCATCCAAGTGATAGCCACTCGTCTCCCAGCCAAGACCAGTAGGAGTTGCAGGAACTTATAGGGTAATCTACTATTTTTTGGTTTGGGCACCAGTGCAAGCAGACATTGGAGTGGGTCCAGTGGAAGCCTGAGTCGCGTGGCCTAGGCAATATACCTCACCACCTTACGCCAAAAGTCCTGGACAAGTGGACATTCCCATGCCAAGTGCAGGAAGCCCGCCAGTCGCACTCCACACCTAGGGCAGTTGTGGCCCCTATCCGCCGATATGCGATGAAGGGAGATTGGTGTCATGTAGGTGCGGTGGACGAAATTAAAGTGAATAAGTTTGAAGCGTGCATTGCAGGAGACCTTGTGGGTCAACAGCCCGATCCACTTTCTTTGGGCAGGCTCCAATTCTATTCCCAGGTCTATTTCCCACGCCGCCCAGGCCGGAGCAGACGGGGGGGTTGAATCCCGGCGCATAGCTGAGTAGAGGAGGGAGATCAGGCGTCTACCCCTTCCACAGGACATGATGATGTCTAGGGTATTAGTGAGCGGAGGTGCTTCTGGGAACTGGGGCCATGTGATCTTGGCCACATGCTGGAGACTACCATAATGGAGGTATTGCCCCTCACTCAGCTCAAATGACTCCCTAGCACCTTCAAAGGACACAAAGGTGTCGTTCGGGTAGAGGTCCGCTAGGGTCTCGCATCCACCAGATCGCCACTCCCGAAAAGACATGCTTTCCTCCAATCGGACCACTGGGGCCAATATCCAGATAGGGAGCTCCCTATGAAACGGCGCACGACACAACACCTTTTCGACAAAGCGCTGCCAGATATTAGCAGTGTGACGCACCACATAAGGTAAACCGCCATCCGCTCCGCGACCTTGCATCAAGGCTTCCTGTAGGGCCCTATCAGTTGCCGTACCGGCTAGTAATGCCAGTTCCCAATTATCATCATCGCCAAACCATCTGGCTGCCGGAAGAAGCTATGCCGCGTAGTAGTAGAGATCAAACCTCTGGGCCTTGAGGCCACCCTCATCCCAACACCTTGTCACCGTGTGCAAAGCAACTGTACTGCGCCCACCCGCCCAAAGCAGGGAGGTGAGGAGAGAGTTCAATGTGCGGAACACTCGTGGAGGTAACGGACACAAAGAGTTCTGCAGAACATATAAGATCCTAGGGAGCATCACCATTTTGGCTACAGCCAAACGCCCCATAAGGGAGAGAGGGAGTGTGTTCCAAAAGTCAATAGATTTGCAGAGGGCCGTGAGTATCCTGTCGATATTATAGGTGAGCAAGGTTTCTGTGGATGCGGCCACCTGGATTCCTAAATATCGGAATGCCGTTCTCTCATAACGGAGGCCCAACCGTTGAAGCTCCGTGCCGGGGTCCGGGACAGTGTCAGTCAGTGGAAAAACTAGAGATTTAGCGACATTTATACGCAACCCAGAGGCAGCGCCAAATTTGTCAAGGACTCGCAACAAAGCAGGGAGGGCCTCAGCTGGGGAGGTCAGATAGAAAAGTGCATCATCCGCATAAAGGGAGACCACGTTGGTAGTGTCCCCTACCATTATGCCCCAGGACTGTAGTTCAGTGCGGGCGGAAACGGCAAGGGGCTCAATTGCAAGAGCAAAGAGGAGAGGGGAGAGAGGGCAGCCCTGTCGGGTGCCTCTCCCAAGCGACCACTCCGCCGACCGGGCTGATCCCAGGCGCACCCGGGCCCGGGGCTCCCTGTAGAGCACACAGATCCAGTCTCGAAATCGAGGTCCAAACCCCATTTTCTGTAGCACCTGCCGCAGATAGCCCCAATGCACCGTGTCAAAGGCCTTGGCCAAGTCAACCGAGACCAATACGTGAGGGCCCTCCCTCCCCTTCACCTCATGTAATATATGATTCAGGCGACGTAAATTCATCGCCGTGTTACGACCCGGTATAAAGCCACATTGGTCGGGGTGGATTAGCCGAGTCATGAGCGGGGCGAGGCGCATGGACAATAATTTAGTAAGGATTTTCGCATCTGTATTTAGCAGCGTGATAGGACAATACGCCGCGGGATCAGTGTTATCACCTCCTGGCTTCAGAATCATGCATATCTCACCTTGATTCATTGTAGGCGGAAGAGTACCGACACGCAGGGCTTCATTATAAACCTGCAAAAGGAGGGGGGCCAGAATATCTCCGAACGCGTGGTAGAACTCGACCGGATAGCCATCACCGCCAGGGGCCTTAGCGCGGGGGAGGGCAGCCATCGCCGCCGTGATCTCACCCAGCGTCAGTTGGGCGTCCAGTTCCTTTATCGCGGCTTCCGCCAGGGTCTGGAGTTGGACCTCATCGAGATACGACTGACTGCCGTCCTCTAAAAGTAATGGGTCAGCTTCATAGGCAGCTTGCAGATGGCCCTGAAGAACCTCAAGAACATCAATTTCAGAGTGGACCATTGTCCCAGCAGGGTTTCGTAGAGCTACTATCCTATTGGGTGCAAATTCCTGCTTCAGAATCCAGGCCAATAAACGCCCGGACTTGTCCCCCTCACGGTGAAGACGTTGCCTATATTGACCCAGAGTAAATTTATCAAGCCATGTGAGTATGTCGTGGATCGACACTGAGGCCTCACTCTCAGACCGAAGATCCAGTGCACCCGGATCCGCACGAGCCTGGGCTCGTTGGAGCGTCAGCTCCGCATCTCGCAAGTCAGACAACAACTGTTTCTGGACCCCATAAGAGAGCCCATACACACGCCCCGCACCACTGCTTTTAACGCTTCCCACTTAGTGGAGTAAGGCAAGTCCCGCCCTCCCAGTTGAGCTCCAGATAACCTGTCAGTGAGTCCGTCACATGTTCCCTGGCCACTTGATCCTGCAGCAGGTCAGCCGGCAATCTCCACATCCGCGGGCGCGCGGCTCGATCAGGCCACTGCGCCACACACGTCACCGGGGCATGATCCGATAAATACCGAGCCTGGTGAGTGACGGACAAGGTAACGGAAGTGTTGACGTTAGCCGCGAGTACACGGTCCAGCCTACTGTGCATACCATGGGTCGGAGTGTAGCACGTGTACAGCTTCTGGGTGGGGTGGCAAGTGCGCCACACGTCCCTTGCCCCAAGGTTATGCATCACCTCCCGCAGACTCGCCGTCATACGGGCCTTAGTGCCCGCCCTAGGTGGATGGCGGTCCAGCTCATGGTCCAATATACAATTGAAATCCCCAAACCAGAGGAGGGGCGCGTCTAAGCTAGGAGCCAGTAGATCTTGCACCTGAGAGAAAAAGGACGGGTCATCGGTATTCGGGGCATATGTGTTAAGAAGCAGGAGTTCCCTATCGTCAAGCCGAAGCCTCGCCAATATGTACCTGCCTTCTATATCCGCGTCTATATATTGCACAGTACAGGGTGTCCCCGGGACCACCCAGATGAGAACCCCCCTAGCGTATGTAGAGAAGGAGGAGTGGAAGATCTGGCCTCTCCATTTCCTGGACAGTCGCTGTGCACCATCATCATCCAGATGGGTCTCCTGTAAGCAGGCGACCGAGACCCCATGACGTTTGAGGAAGATGAAGACCCTGTGTCGTTTAGTGCAGGTGCCCAGGCCATGTACATTCCACGTTAAAAACTTGAAACCCATTCATAGTAGTGTGCCCACACGGGCCATATCGTTGGAAGATCGCAAACCAGGACCTCCCGGCCCCCACCATATATGAACCTGGAGGCGCAACCCAGAGTAGGAGCCCCCCACCATTCTGAATCATTGTGTACAAGATGCCAATGGAACCTCTGTCGTGAATCCCACCCCACCCCCCAACATCCCCAACACTCAAAACTTTCGCAAAACCCCATTCCCGCCCCCCACCCACGAGCAATAGGATAGCAACAACCAAAAACGCCACCCCGCCCTTCCCCCGCCAGTGCCAGGACGTACACAGCCACCCCATATCAACCATACACCCCACAACCACACACACCAAACCAAACCCACCCACCTTCCCTCCCAGCTCCCCGAAAGACCCAAGTAACCCACGAAAAAACACCCGGGCATGTCCCGGCAATATTGTCAGCAAGATGGACATAGCATCATTCTGAACTCCGGCCAGTTACCCAGCCCCCCTCCCCAGACCTCAGGTCACCAGAGCGCCAGTCCCAGAACATGGTCCAATATCCAGGGGAGCCCCAACAGCAAGAAGGGGACGAGGCAGCCCAGTACACCATTAGCAGGCGGCCACCCAGGCCGAGGACATCCGTACAGACGGTCACATTGGGGGCCAAGCAAAGGAACAAAATGAACAAGAGCAAAGGAAAGGGAAATGATTATTCCAACCTCGTGTCAGTCAGAGCCGTTTCCGGGATCACCGGAGCCGCCGAGTCCGCACTCAGGGGCGTCTTTTGCAAGGTGTCCGGCACCAATATCTCACTGGGGTTTGGAGCTCCAGGCGACCCTGACCCGCTCTCTCCGGCGAGGATTCCATATGGATAGCTCCATCAGCTCCCACCGTGGGTCTAGACTCGGGGGGACCCCGGGATCCAGATCTTCGTCCTCGTCGACCACGACGTTTCCTCTGCGGTCTGGTCCCCCAAGTCTCACGCGGGCCACCTCGTTCCCCTGGGGGCAAATCATCCCCCCTGATCTCAAGCCACTCCCACACCTCCGCTGGCGTCTCGAAAAAGTGTGCACGGCCCTGGGCCAGAACCTTCAGTTTGGCGGGATACAACAGCATGTACTGCAGCTGCATATCGCGTAGTTTCTGCTTGACCCCCAGATATGACTTCCTCTGCTCCTGTACTTGTTGGGTATAGTCAGGATAAATTGAGATTCGGCTGTTCTCGATCATGAGGGACTCTGATTCTCTTGCCGCTTTAAGGATACAATCCCGGTCTTTGTAATTCAGGATCTTCGCGATGAGAGCTCTAGGAGCCTCACCCGGTCTGTGCGCCCACTCCACTACGAAGACACTGGACAATCCAGTCGGGCACAGCCGTTCACGAATCCACGTTTCCAGGAATCGTTCAGGGTTCCCCGCCTCAAGCCGTTCCGGAACCCCCAGGACCCTGATATTACTTTGGCGCACCCTCCCTTCTGCATCCTCAGCACGTCGTTCCAATGCACGGGTAGTAGAGGTGATTTGGGCAAGCGATTTCTTCAAAGATGCCACTTCCCCCTGCAGTTGAGTGATATTGCCCTCTGCATCCGAAACTTTATCCGCTACTTTGCGGAGGTCTGTTCGCAAGAGATTGACATCCACTGAAACCGTCTCTATTTGGCGCTCCAGGGCAGAGTGGGACCCCTGGATAGCTTTAAGTAGTTCAGCTCTGGATGGCTCCGCAGCCCCCTCTCCACCATCGTCCGTTCCAGTTTGCCGCATGATTCGCTGCGGCTGGAGACGCGGGGTGGTGTATTGCACTATTGTGTTGGGTTGGGTGGTCTTCCCAGATCGGCCCGTGCGGCCCGTCATATTGGCGCCTGCAGCGCCCCAACAACGCACTCCAAGGCACCACACCCGGGTCCCACCGGTCCTGGGGGAGCCTCCCAATCAAGTTCAGGACAAGGATAATAGGCGGCACAGAATCGCACACAAAGTCACTGGCAACTCAGTACAAGCAGCCCCTGAAGTAGATCAGCCAATCCAGTAGGCAGTGCAGGGTAGAGACAAGGTAGGTGCAGCTCCTCACGACCCCCTTAGCACAATGGAGACCATAGCTTGGCACCCCTTCATGGGAGCAGGGGTCCGGTCAGGCGGCAGCGCGGGCTCAGATTCCTCTCTCGCAGCCCGAGGACACTCTCCGCCAGATACCAGCCAGCAGACAGCTCACAACAGTCTCCTAGGTGCCCCCCCCCCCAACAGGGGTCTACAGTGGCCGATAGACAGGCACACCTCTCTACGCTGCTTCACTGCCTCTCCCCAGGCGTAGCGAAAATGGCGGACTTGTGGGGGAGGGGGCGCAGGACCACCGTGGCCACGTGGGCGCCCGTTTCCATGCCCTCCCAGGGCAGCAGGGTGGTAATGTTCAGGAGCCAAACACAGTTTTAAAATCCGGGGGGGGGCAAAGAGGGGCCGGCGCGCTGCTCCTATCGGCTGCCGTCCCCCAGATCAGGCGAGGTCAAGGACTAACGCAGGCGGGGACCCGCACTCCAGCCGTGGTGACACACGGAGAGTACTTACGGCCCTCGCCTCAAATCTCTCGTCTCAAGCGGCCCCCCAGGCGATCACCGGCAGCTGCCTCGACTCGAGCGGGGCTCCGCCTCTGGGGCCCGGCCAAGATGGACGGCACCTCCGCTCCGCCCCTTCTCTCACCTCCGAACGCCAAGGTGGAAAGCCGCCGTCTCCTTCCCGGTCAGGGTCGCCTCCAGGAGATCAGGGGAACGCCGAGTCCCGTCAGGGGCCCGTCCTGCCCGCCAGCATCAGGCGTACCGCACGCCGTATAGGCCTGATCCACGGCGTTGCGTAGCGCAGCGAGCCGCCGCTACCTCCGGCAATGTTTAAATCCCCGAATACGAAGGGGTTCAGGACCGAGTCTGCAGCTCATCGGTCCCAGGTGGGTCAGGGGGAGTTCCGACACAGGTTCCAGGTGTCGGGACCGCCCGGGCAAGAGGATAATGCAGGATTCTGACGGTCTTCGGGACGAAGCTGGTGGAGCTCACGTCCTGTCGGCCATGTTGCTTGGCCACGCCCCCCCCCCGGGAGCTAATTAAGAATAAAATGAACTTCTAGTTTTATTTCCTTTTCCACCGCATACGAGTACAATACGCATACAACGCGTTTTTTTAAATAAAATTAATAAATTGCGCCTATAGATCCATGTGGGACCCCCTGAGCAGGCCTAGAGGGTCAACATGTTTCTACCCTGCCACCTATCTACGTGGGAGTGTACTCTGATCTGCACTTCGTGCAAAAGCTTAGTAAGTACCTGTACATGTCGGCAATGATTTCCGTTTTTTATCTTTCCATGGCGGGCAGGGCCATGCTTTTCATTTTTAATTGCATTATATCTCACTAAACGCTTACATGTTAAATCTTCTACCTTTCTAATAAATCAGTTCTGTTAGATGATAACACTCACGTTTCAACACAGTGAACGAGATATTATTCTCGACTAAATCTGCTGTTGTGCACACATGTGGAAATCCTGATTAGGAGAGATGTCTGCAATCTGCTGTTTTTTGTTTAAACTTGTTTATTGGGAAGAAAGACTCTCTGTTTGTGAACTCCTATTAGTTATTTACACGCAGTGCGCTAGACATTATATCTTATCTAGCACGTGGCATCTGGCTTAACGTGGACATGTTTAAATGTGTTTAGCCCGTACAATTCAATCACGTTGTGTATGAATGTAGATAGCGGACGAAGAGTTCTCATTTACGGATGAGAACTCTTGAGAAGGTTAGACTTACGTAGGAAGTCACTTTGTGTTTGGATTTGCATGCTTTTTGGCATTGATGCAATCCAGGTGCTCCAAACAGCTATTTAATGGCCTGCTTTTTAAATCCCTTGTGAAAGTGCACGAGTCCTTTATCTTCTTGATGAGTTTGAGACTCTATATATTTTTTTTTTGCATTTTGTAGGATTGCTGAGGATATGAGACGCAGCCCATCCATATCCGGTTCATTAATGAAACATTCTTGAAAGGAGTATTACGGTTTAATGAAATCAGAATAAAACATTTGATCCCAAGGTGAGTCCTTCGCATTATTTATATACTATCTATTTAGGATGGTATGTGGAGGATACTTCTGGACCTTATTATACCTTTTTCTCTTTTTTTGTTGTCATTTATTTCAGTTGAACATAAAGATAGTTACTCTTCTGGATTCGGGATATCGTCCAGCCATTATATATTCTCTTGGATATTTATAGAGACTCTCACTCTCCAATATAGGTAAGGCATGTACATCTTTAGGTAGCCCAATTTGTTCATTTGTTTTTTTCCCTTGTATATTAATTTGATGAGTACATCTTTCCTCTTTTCAGATACTGATAAACTCAAGAGTTATCTTTTTATGTTGTCCATATCTATGATACTGCCGTCTGAGAATTAAGCAGAATTTATGGTTTTAAGTGTAAGTAATTGGACACTTCTTGAGCATCTTGATATATACCGTGTATTACAGACCTGGTTAGGTTTTTGACCTCTGCCATTTGTACTTGTAGGATATGTACATCATACTATTAGACCAAGTGAGATGGTCTTTTTAGTATTTGTCCTGAGTACTTTTCTACGGCTCTTTCAGTACCTTATTAATTAGAATCTTTGTACATCCACTGAAGATTCGAGTTGTGTTGTGTCACATGTTGAGCTAAAGTGTCAATATTAGTAGCTTTTTTAACTATGTAAATAATTTTTGTATACTGACTTGGTTTTCTTCATGTTTTTTCATTCCCTGGTGACAGTGTACATCCATTGTTTCTTTATTATACCTTTTTAGGTCCCCTGTTTATGTTGATGTGGATCGCCTGGAAGAGGTCCTGAGGAAGGTGGCCTTGAGCCGCCGAAACGCCCGTCGACCAGAGTGCGGGGTCTCATACTCGGTTTTGAGACTCACTAGTTGGCAGGGGGCTCCCTGCTGATTGATACCCAGATTCCTTTTTCAGAAGTAGTGTATGTGTATGCAATGATAGTATGAATGGGTTAGCATGTTGTGATTGGTTGTGTATTATCAGGGGCATATATATTGACTAAATTATTTTTCTCACGATTAATTATTGTCACTGTATTCTTTTTCCTTTTTTGTATGAATTATGAAATGATTTATGAAATGTTAACTTTGTGATTGTTTGCTTCTTATGAATTCTTACTCAAATGATAAATATACAAATCTGAAAGCAATGCTAAAAATAAAAAATTTAAAACATATATTTTTTGAAGAATATAAAAAGCCTGCTGTGTATCTGTCACCGGTAACATTAATAATGTGATGCACACGTGTAGTTAGTAATTGTGGCCATAGAGGGAACTCTTCTTCTTGTGGTACTTTATTCCGTCCCCTCTGTTCCCTGGCCGTACTTTACGTCTTGAGGGGGTCCCATCATCACTGCTCTAGTCTACCCTGCCCACTTTCCTTATGTTTTAACTTTGTTTTACTGTTTTCTTGGGACTCGGTGCTACCGAGGCACAAGATGGCTGCCAACACTTCCTGCTTTGGAGTGTTGACAGACAGTTGACATCCAATCAGCATGGAGCGCATGCTCGTAATTGTACGGATTTCGGTATGCGTGCTGTACTTTGTCTCTAGATATCGCTATGATTTTACTTTTGATTTTCTCAGGAACTACTGAACGGATTTACACCATTTAACAAAAAGCACAATCTGCGAACCGAACTCTACCTCTCTGCCAAATTTGGTGTAATTTCTTTTCAGTCGTTCGAGCTGTAGCCCTGGCTAAAGGTCCCTATATAAAATTGCATTGGGAAAACACGTTTTGGGACCTCCCATTTTTCTCAGCCCCCACTTGACGAATCACCCCCAAACTTTCAGAGAAGGAGCGGAGCAGGCCATTTTCTTTGAGAAATTCGCGAAGATTCGTCCACTAGCGCCAAAGTTATTCCAAATAGAATGTTGTGGATTTCCTATGGAAACTAGGTCCTAACTATAACTACCTACTAGCTATATATATATATACATACAACCAGAATATATAGAGTTCTAGACAAACATCTAGATAAAGATCTAGATATTGATGTTGATAGATATAGATAAAGATATATTAATTTTAAAAAACAAACGTTAAAGTAAAGTTAAGTTTGCGGTACCATAATGGACAGAATAAATAGCTTCCAAGTTCAATGGGATTGGAATATTTTTTAATTTTGGATGTCATGAATGATGTCTGGTGGGGGGCGTGGCTTGGACGCTGAGGGAGATGGCTGCGTGAGCTCGGAGCTCCGCGCCCGATCCCCCGAATTAATCCTGAAACCGAGCATTGGGGTGCCCGTGGCTGCTCTCCCTGGCACGCTGCGGATAAAATAAGCCCAGGGGATTTCCCCTGAGCCCACGCACGGAGCCAGCTGAGCGGGAGACACCCGCGAACGCCGATCGGCGATCGAAGTAAGCAAGCTTCCAAAATGGCGGACGCGGCCGAGACCGCGGAGAAACAGAAGCGGAGGAGTGCTGCTTGGGGGCGCTAGCCGCACACGAGTGAGGACCCTCGGAGGAGGAAACGGGCTCACCGGCGGCGACCCTGATACCCGGTCCAACAGTCCCGATCGAGCTGGGACTCGGCATGCCGGAAGGACCGCTTAAACAATGGCGGCGCCGTGAGCGAACGGAGCTCGCCGAGAACCGGCCCTGGTCGGGATTTAGGCCACAAAGAGGACCGGTCTGCTAGGCAGCGCAATCGAAGAGCTGACGTGCCAAACCCATTGAGAGGTGTTGAAGGGGGACCGAGGCAGCAACTACGGCTCGACAGAAGCAACGAAGCCGCCCTGCTTGGTCGGTGAAGGTAGGAGGGGTCCCCGTGCTTTCCAGAAGGGACAGCGACTGCCGAGTGAACGACGGAAGGTGGAAGAGAAGAGGCTCTGTCGCTAGCGGCGCTGCGAACAGTGCTCCTGGGCGACAGAGTCGGCCGACGACCCCCCGGATCCCTGTGGGAATAAGAGGTACGGTGGCGGCGGACTTCCACAGGGATAGCGGCGGCGGAGCTAGCTTTGACCTGACAGGGAGTGGAGAGCTGCGGGGAGAGAGATCAGAGGCACAGGGACCACCTGAGGCAAAACCTTTGCACGTCTGAAAAACAGAGCCTACGCCGATAAGCCACGAGGACAGTTTCCAGTGGCAGCTGGAAGGCCCTGGCCGCGAGCGGTGCGCTCGGCGCAGAGCGCTGGAAGAGCACCGACAACGAAGGGCAAAGAGGCAAGCACCGCAACAGTACAACTGGAATAGAGGCCTGTAAGTGGACAGTACCCGTGAGGATAGCCCAGGGGCCTGGGAACCCCACGAGCCGCGCCAAGTTGGGTGCAAGGAGCCCAGAAGAGAAACCCCCCTGCTCACCCTTCCGCTAGTAAACATAACCCGGTCCCGGGATGGGCCTACGCACCTGAGATCCAACTGAGGCTAGTGTTGGCCGGAGAACAACATCTCTGTAAACAGTGGCGCCAGCAGAGCCATAATCACACGCAAGTGGAGCCGGCACAGGACCTAGTGGCAACCATGGGGAAGCCTAAAGGGAAAACAGAGGGGGCAACATCAACGGAGACCTCAGATGGGAGCTCGGCGGGACCAGCAGATCTACAGCAGCTACAGGACCGGATACTGGAGGCCATCGCGGCGACCAGAGACGCCTTACAACAGGACATTGCGCAGGTGGCCACAGGCTTGGGCCTTCTCCACGCAGAACATGACAAACTCAAAGACAGAGTGAAAAACGTGGAATCCACCCTGCAAGATCTGGTTCCAGCCCACAAATCAACGGAGGGGAGGTTAGCGGACGCCCTAGACTGCATACAAGCGCTAGAAAGGAGAGCCGAGGACGCGGAAAATAGAAGTAGACGCAGTATATGAATAGTGGATATTCCGGAAAATCAGAAGGGGGAGATATGATTGAATACCTGGACACCTGGCTTAAATCAGAGGTGGCACCAGAAGGCCTCTCCCCTTTCTTCACATTGGAACGAGCCCACCGTGTCCCGTCCAGACCACCTACACCGGGACAACCACTGAGACCGATTATCGCCAAATTGCTACACTATAGGGACAGCGATGTGTTCCTCCAGCGGGCTCGAGATGCGGGGCCGTTTCAAATAGAGAACAGCAAGGTTACATTGTTCCCCGATTACACATTTGAAACGCAGAGAATGCGAGCCTCCTTCCTGTCCATCAAGCGAGAATTGAGAACAGAGGGCATTCAATATTCCCTGCTCTTCCCGGCGAAACTTCGAGTGGTAGTAGATGATAAGACACTCTTTTTCTCCACATCGGCTGACGCGTGGTCATGGTGGGACACATATAAAGCGTGCACGGACGGAGCTAGAATCCGGGAGGAAAGAGAGAGAGTGACGACACAGGTGCGGAAATCGCAGAGGATACGCAGAAGACGGCAAGGATCGTGCAAACCCACTGCATCCCAAACGGACGAGGAGAGAAAAGCAGCGCTGAAAGCGGTGGAATCACTGTCGAGGGGCGAAACCTCCTCCGCTAAGCAGGTCACAGAATCGGAAGGAAGTCGGGAAGATGTAGAGTGGCACTGACGACGCTCAGCCGTCCGAAGGACGAGGGCTGATTAGCAGTCCCAGACTTTGAGCTCTACTACCTCGCAGCCCAACTGCATCTCTTCACACAAGAAGTGGCGAGAGTGTTCCGTGGCCCAGAACTAGAAAGGGATAGGGGAACACCACGTCATGTACTAGCATACATAACTCTGCAACAGAAGATTGCCCTGAAAGACCTAACTCTTGAGGAACAAACGTTCCGTCTGTGTTGGAACCGATCGCAACGCCGAGCGGGTACACAACACCCGTATGCCCCAGAAATTCCGTTAGGGATGGTGACCGCGCTCCCACATGGGGGAGATTGGTCACAGGTACAGCAGTGGGAGGATGCGGGGTTACAAGTGATTGGCGACTTATATGAGGAAGGGGCACTGATACCCTACCAGGATCTTCAGGAGCGATATGACCTTCCGCGAGGAGGTTATTTACTACATGCAGTGGTGACGAGGGCCATTCAGGCACATTGGAAGGGGGGCTTGATAGAACCAACTACCACCATGGCTTGCCAATATACAATGATGGCGGCCGGGACTTATAAGGCAGTAACGTGCCTATACTCCAGAATGTTACGGGAGAACCTACCGCCACTAACGGCACTAAAAGCCAAGTGGGAAATAGATCTTGGCAAGGATATCCCGGAAACCACCTGGGCCCAAATAGTGCGACGGGCTAGCAAGAGCACGAGAAACGCGAGATTCCAACAGATTCACTTTTACATATTACATAGAGCCTACATGACACCGGGCAAAATGAAGAAATACTTTGGGGTATCCGAGGCGGGATGCCCACGATGCACTCTAGAGGGAGCGGAGCTGGACCACATGTTATGGTCCTGCCCAGACCTACATGACTACTGGCAGGCGATTGGTGAGACGCTTAATGAGGTCACGGACAGAACAGTGAACTTTGATATGGCGACCTGCATACTGCACTGTTTCCCACATAAACCTAAGAATAAAACCACTAGTAAATTTATAGACATGGGATTAATTTTGGCCAAGAGAGAAATTACGAGGGTATGGAAGGCGAAGGTGGGTCCTACACACAGAAGATGGGTGAACGAGTTACTGAAATGGGCAGCTTGTGAAAGCACGACCCGATACCAAGCAGCTCGTAGAAAGCCAGACATAAGAGCAATGGACACAGCGGCAGCGTGGGAAATGATGGTGCAGGCACTGAGAGATAGCACATTACAAGAGGATGAAGAGGCCCCGAATACAAACGGTGACAGCCCTCAGGGAACACCAGGTACACCAGGCGACTAAATGAGCACTAACTCCTGGAAAAACCCATAAAGGCAGTCAAACAGGAGCATTCCTATGTGGATGGTGGTATCAAGAGGGAGGGGGGATGGGGGAAGGGGGGAATGTTGAGTTAAAAGTATTCTGGCAAGAGCCAGGGGGGGGGGAACAGTTACAAAAGCAGGAGTACACACTTTCCTGATGAAAGGAACGTAATTGCTATGATACTAGACATTTGGCATATCCTTCTGCAGAACGCTGCCCGACCTCCGGGATGTGGGCTAAATGGCTGTGAACGGAACAAAATAGCAGGGAGAGCGAAAGACGGTTGAAAAAGCAATGATTACTTTGAAATATCAGATGTACTGTAAACCTGCAATAAAAATTACTTTAAAAAAAATGAATGATGTCTGGTTAGATGTTGCTAATGAAAACATCAGTGATGTAATTTAACATGTCATGAGCAATGTCAAAAGGCATTACTGGTGAATTTCAGTTTTTTATGTTTTGTTTTGTAACTGTAATTGCACCTTACCTGTGGTTTTCATTTATGAATATGCTAAGTTCTCTTAAGCAAAGCTAACAATAACTTTACCTTTGTTTTTTCAGAGGGAGATGGTCGCTGGGTCTGGCCTCTGCAATGGCCTTCTCCCCCAACCTGCTGCTTGGAGACAAATGCAACTTGGGCTATAGAGGTTGACCAAGTGCCTGGCCTACTTCTACACCCTACACCTAAACTGCTGGGGGTGGCCTATGAATGCTATGATTTATGTTGATTCTTTAAATGAAACTTTATTTATATTTTTCGATTCTTTAACCAAGCTTTTCTTTTTTTCTGTGTTTCCAAATAACCCTTTTCCGGGTATTTAGCTTACTTTTTTTTCTATGTGCTACATTATTTTGCTGTAAATTGTTCTTAAAACAAATTCTTTATTTTTTTAGAACGTTTCTTTTTAACTTTTTAGGAAGCAAAAAAGGCTTGGCAATGTTTTTTAGGTACTGGTTCCTAGCAGCTGGTATACATTTTTGATTGTATTCCCCGAATAGATGATGGTTTTGCAAGATGGCCAGTATGTTGTGAATATTTTTCCACCTGGGTGTTAATCTTCCTCCCTGCGCTCAGTAAAGTCTGAGGCCACAGCTTATCCCATCTGCACTCCTGAACCACTTCTCTCCACTTCAGCTCTGGAAAATGTGTTGGGATACATGGATCGAAGATATTTGAACATCCCTCTCATCCCAAAAGCATACATCTCTCGATGGTTCCTTTGCTGTACTTGGTTCAAAGTGTGCGAGCTACCTTGCGTGTATTCACTTTTTTCTATCTTTTAAGATGCAAGAAAAATGTTCACACCAGTGACTCCTTGGATGGGTGGTCAGCTGTAGAAGTTGTAGGCACTTTAAAAATATCTGTTTTTTACTCTTCTTCATGGCTGAAAAACGTTTGTAGATGTCTGAAACTTTCTGTATTCTGAGACTGGTGATTTTGGTTCTGAGACATTTCGCAAGTGATTTGTGAAAAGCTGGCTTCTCTTTTATGTCTTCAGTGTTAGACAAAATAATGTCTGGGAAAGGGTTGGGTCTTTGTTTCTCGAGGATAGGAATCTCTTTTTGGCAGTCAGTTCAATGTGGAACCAATCAGACCTCTCCTTTCTTTTTCATAACTTTACGATTCTCAGAGGTTTATTTACAAGCCCATTGCACCGCTGGTGTATAATTTTTTTTGACACATCGGCAGTGCAGTGTGCCTGGCCATATTTACAAGGCTATGCAAAGGCACCCTCCATGTCTTTTCATGACCTTGTAAATATGGCCCCCTTTCACATATTACTCTGCGTGAAAGGTACGTTCCATGAGCGCTTCAGCTGGTGTTCCCAGACAACATCCATGGAACCTGACGCATTCCCTGATTTGCAAGGTTCTGTAAACCTGGAAATGCATCCGATTCCTGTGTCTCCTCAGGGGAGGTGTATTGAGGAGAAATACTTTTATATCTCCTCGTTTTTCCTATCTACAGACATAGAAAGAGGAAAACACCTCTTGTGATTGTGTTTGTGCAGGAAGGTGTCCCTTCCTGCACAAAAGCAATCACCCCTACAAAGCAGACACCCTTGCACTGTGGTGCAAGGGTGCCTGCGTTGGTGCATGGCAGCCCATTGTACACCAGTGGAAAGGAAAAGGATAGGAATTTGCTGTATCTTGTAGATATCCGTTCTGTCCATCAATTGTTCTGTTTGCATTTGTCACCCTGCGTGGGAGGGGTATGCCCAGACATGGGTCCTGTGCTCTACATGTCACTGGAGTCCAGCTACCCTGCTGAAGAGGGGTGAAACCCCAAAACCGGTCCTAGGATGCTTGTTTTCAATCCAGGGAGAGCATGGCTTGGCAGTTCAGGCTGGACAGTTCCCATGGGGCACAGGGTCAAGACTAATTTGCATTTGGCTGGGTTCATACTGGAATCGCAGGGGGAGCACAAAAACGATGGATTTAGGCCCAGATCTCTATACTGTGAATGTATGACATTATTCTGCTTTCTGTTCATCAATTGTTCTTTTTGCATGCATCTTGTAGATTTGGCACATTCCAGCCCTTTTCTTAAGACGCACGGCAATGCAGCAGGAAGACTTGCTGCGCTGCCATGCTTCAAAATATTGTAAATTAGGCCTAGAGCTCCTAGCGAAATTGGCTAAAGAGACCTTCGTTCCGAGTACGACAGTACCAAAATTGAGTACCATGAATCCTGCCATTTTAAGAACACTGAGTTTGATATGACAACAAACTCTGGAATACTGTTTAAAAGCATGTCAAACATAAGAACAGCAAAAGACACATATTTGCAGTTTGTTTTCACTTTTCAGTGTGTAAGGACTGGTTTTGCAGGACTGGTTTTGGATTCCCAGTTCTCACATGGTCGCAGCAGTGGGACTGTGAATCCAAAATCAAGTACCGGGACCCTCAAGAATGTTTTTGAATTTGCATTAGGTATAAAAACAAATTAATAAATGTTGCTTGCTAATAGGAGTTATCAAAGTACAAGTAAAAGTCACATAACTAGAGTTACATTTCAGTTCTGCCTTGTTCTAAACATTTTGGAATCCAGAACATGCATGTCCATCAATGCCCTAGTATCTGCAGAGGATCAGCAAATCTTTATGGACCATTGTAGAGGTGTGATTGGTTCCTTGGTATGTATGGTTCCACATTAAAATAGTTGTACTTTCTACAACAGTTCATTTCACTCTTTGAGAAAGAAGAGTTCTGCAACAGATGAGACTGCTGAGTGTTTTGCTGAAGTTTTGCATTTTGGGGAACCACATCTATTTTGAAATGGTTTCTGGAGATGAGAAACAGGAGAGGAGAAATATAAGATAAGTTATGAAAAAGACCTACTTGATGTGTATAGTGAAATTTCCAAGTCTCCCCTCAGAACCATTTGAGCCTTTCACAAAAGAAGATGTACATGTAGAGGGACCCTATTAAGTTGATCCTCATGCCAGCTCCCCCTGCGAAAGTTCTCCTGTCCAGCTTGCCCGCAGTCCATTGCCCTCTGCTGCCTGTCTACCTTCTGCTCTCTGTTGTTCCTCCTCTGCTCGTTTCTTGCTCTGTTTTGCCTTTTCCACTTATCTTTCTTCCCTCCGCTTTGCCTTTTCTGCTCATTTTTCTGCCTGCTGTTTGGCCCTCTTCTGTTCTGTTTTTACCTTTGTCACTTTATTTTCTGCCCTGTGTTGCATTTTTCTGTTCATTTTTCTTGCTTCTGTTTTTCTGCCCTCTGTTTTGCCTTTTCCGTCAATTTTTCTGCCCTCTATTTTGCCCTCTTCTGCTCTGGTTTGCCTTTTCTACTAATTTTTCTACCCTCTGTTTTGCCTTTTCCTGCTCATTTTTTTCCTCTTCCTGCTGTTTCCCTCCTCCCACCACCCAGCGCCCTACTCTCCCCCAGGACCTACTTAATGGAGACCACAGCACAAACCCAGTGAGCAAATCCTCGTGCCAGCTCCCCCTGTGACAGTTCTCCTGTCAAGCTTGCCTGCAGTCCACTACCCTCTGCTGCCTGTCTACCTGCTGCCCTCTTTTGTGCCTCCTCTGCTCTTTTCATGCTTTGTTTTGCCTTTTCTGCTAATTTTTCTGCCCTCAGTTTTTTCTTTTTCCGCTCATTTTTCTGTACAATGTTTCGCCTATGCTGCTCGTTTTTCTGCCCTCTGTTGCGCCTTTTCCGATTCATTGTTCTGGCTTCCGATTTGACTTTTCTACTTGTTTTTCTGCCTTCTGTTTTGCCTTTTCTGCTTGTTTTTCGGCCCTCGGTTTTGCCCTCTTCTTCTATGTTTTGCCTATTTTGCCAATTTTTCTGCCCTCTGTGTTGCCTTTTCTATTCATTTTTCTGCCCTCTATTTTGCCTTTTCTGCTTATTTTTCTGCCCTCTGTTTTTCCTTTTCGTGCTCGTTTCTTTCCTCTTCCTGCCGGTACCCTCCTCCCACCATCCAGCGATCTACTCTCCTCCAGGACCAATTACTGGAGGCTACAGCGCGACCCCAGTAAGCAAATCCTCGTGCCAGATCCCCCTGTGACAATTCTCCTGTCCATCTTGCCTGCAGTCCGCTACCCTCTGCTGCCTGTCTACCTTCTGCTCTCTGTTGTGCCTCCTCTTCTCTGTTCTTGCTCTGTTTTGCCTTTTCTGCTAATTTTTCTGCCCTCTGTTTTGCCTTTTTCGGCTCATTTTTCAGCCCAATGTTTTGCCTTTTTGCTTGTTTTTCTGCCCTCCACTTTGCCTTTCTGCTAATTTTTTGCCTGCTACTTGGCCCTCTTCTGATCTGTTTTTGCCTATGCTGCTCGTTTTTCTGCCCTCTGTTGCGCCTTTTTCTGTTCATTGTTCTGGTTTTCGTTTTGCCTTTTCTGCTTGTTTTTCTGCCCTCTGTTTTGCCCTCTTCTGGTCTGTTTTGCCTATTCTGCCAATTTTTCTGCCCTCTGTTTTGCCTTTTCCGTTGATTTTTCTGCCCTCTGTTGCGCCTTTTTCGATTCATTGTTCTGGCTTCCGATTTGACTTTTCTACTTGTTTTTCTGCCTTCTGTTTTGCCTTTTCTGCTTGTTTTTCGGCCCTCGGTTTTGCCCTCTTCTTCTCTGTTTTTGCCTATTTTGCCAATTTTTCTGCCCTCTGTGTTGCCTTTTCTATTCATTTTTCTGCCCTCTATTTTGCCTTTTCTGCTTGTTTTTCTGCCCTCTGTTTTGCCCTCTTCTGGTCTGTTTTGCCTATTCTGCCAATTTTTCTGCCCTCTGTTTTGCCTTTTCCGTTGATTTTTCTGCCCTCTGTTGCGCCTTTTCCGATTCATTGTTCTGGCTTCCGATTTGACTTTTCTACTTGTTTTTCTGCCTTCTGTTTTGCCTTTTCTGCTTGTTTTTCGGCCCTCGGTTTTGCCCTCTTCTTCTATGTTTTGCCTATTTTGCCAATTTTTCTGCCCTCTGTGTTGCCTTTTCTATTCATTTTTCTGCCCTCTATTTTGCCTTTTCTGCTTATTTTTCGGCCCTCTGTTTTTCCTTTTCCTGCTCGTTTCTTTCCTCTTCCTGCTGGTACCCTCCTCCCACCATCCAGCGACCTACTCTCCTCCAGGACCTACTTAATGGAGGCTACAGTGCGACCCCAGTAAGCAAATCCTCGTGCCAGATCCCCCTGTGACAATTCTCCTGTCCATCTTGCCTGCAGTCCGCTACCCTCTGCTGCCTGTCTACCTTCTGCTCTCTGTTGTGCCTCCTCTTCTCTGTTCTTGCTCTGTTTTGCCTTTTCTGCTAATTTTTCTGCCCTCTGTTTTGCCTTTTTTGGCTCATTTTTCAGCCCAATGTTTTGCCTTTTTGCTTGTTTTTCTGCCCTCCACTTTGCCTTTCTGCTAACTTTTTGCCTGCTACTTGGCCCTCTTCTGATCTGTTTTTGCCTATGCTGCTCGTTTTTCTGCCCTCTAGTGCGCCTTTTTCTGTTCATTGTTCTGGCTTTCGTTTTGCCTTTTCTGCTTGTTTTTCTGCCCTCTGTTTTGCCCTCTTCTGGTCTGTTTTGCCTATTCTGCCAATTTTTCTGCCCTCTGTTTTGCCTTTTCCGTTGATTTTTCTGCCCTCTATTTTGCCTTTTCTGCTTATTTTTCTGCCCTCTCTTTTGCCTTTTCCTGCTCATTTCTTTCCTCTTCCTGCCGGTTCCCTCATCCCACCACCCAGCGCCCTACTCTCCCCCAAGACCTACTTAATGGAGGCTGAAGCGCGACCCCAGTAAGCAAATCCTCGTGCCAGCTCTCCCCTTGACAGCTCTCCTGTCCAGCTTGCCTGCCTCCGCTACCCTCTGCTGCCTGTCTACCTGCTGCCCGCGGTCGTGCCTCCTCTTCTCTTTTCTTGATCTGTTTTGCCTTTTCTGCTATTTTTTCTGCCCTCTCTTTTGCCTTTTCCGCTCATTTTTCTGCCCTCTGTTTTGCCTATCTGCTTGTTTTTCTGCCCTCCGCTTTGCCTTTCTGCTCATATTTTTGCCTGCTGCTTGGCCCTCTTCTGATCTTGTTTTTCTACCCTCTGTTTAGCTTTTCTACTAATTGTTCTGCCCTTCCTTTTACCTTTTCAGCTTGTTTCTCTGCCCTCTGCTTTGCCATTTCTGTTTGTTTATCTGCCCCTTGTTTTGCCCTGCTCTGCTCTGTTATGTCTTTCCTGCTCATTTTTCTGACCTCTGATTTGCATTTTTCTGGTCATCTTTCTGGCCTCTGTTTTGCCTTTTCTGCTCATTTTTCTGCCCTCTGTTTAGCCTTTTCCTGCTTGTTTCTTCCCCCTCCTGCTTGTAATGGTGTGACATGTGCTGGGCGCTAGGACCAGCGCAGGAAAGTAAGAGAGGGGAGGAGAGCTGGGTGGCGGAAGAGGAGGGGCGAGAAAAGTGAAAGTAGTAGAGTGATGGTAACGAGCTGGTAGCAACGAGAAATAAAAGCTCGTACCTGTACAATAGTGTCTGCGTCCTTTGTACCGGCTCAGCGGCACTACACTGCTGTTTACCTCCTCCTGCCGTTTCCCTCCTCCCACCACCCAGGGCCCCGCCCTCCCTCCTAGGACTTACTTAATGGAGGCCGCATCCCGATTCCATTGAGCAGATCCTCAACCCAGCTTCCCCTTGCCACAGTTCTCCTATCCAGCTTCCCTGCAGTCCATTATCCTCTGCTGCCTGTCAACCTTCTGCTCTCCGTTGTGCCTCATCTGCTCGTCTCTTACTCTGTTTTGCTTTTTCTGATCATTTTTCTGCCTCTGTTTTGCCTTTTTCCTCTTATTTTTCTGACCTCTGTTTGCATTTCTGCTTGTTTTGTTTCTTGTTTTTTGGCCCTTGTTTGGCTCTCTTCTGCCCTGCAATTTGGCTTTTTCTGCTTGTTTTTCTGCCCTCTGTTTTGCCTTTTCTGCTTGTTTTTCTGCCCTCTCTTTGGCCTTTTCTGCTTGTTCGTTTTTTCTGCCCTCTCTTTTGCCTTTCGATGCTCCTTTCTTCCCTCTTCCCGCTGTTACCTCAAGACCTGACACAGGGGGAGCTGACACAACAGAAACCTTACACCCCAGCGCCCAGATACCCCCAGGGCTGACTACAAATGCTGATTGATTGACATGTGTAGATTTACTCATCTGTAAATTTACTCTAACACTTTGTAGTAACTTTAACACTTTTGCATAGTCCCCTTTCCCTAGTGTAATAGTTATTCTGAAGTGTGGACTTACATTGCCACACCTCGTGAAGGGTGGAGTAAAATTTATGAGTGTAAAGTTACAACTAGTAACTTTTGACGTGTAGGCAGAGGCCTACGCCACAAGGGAGAGACCTCACTTTGGTAAAGTATAATGGAAAGTAAAAAAAATTTATTAAACTTTAAAATAATTTAGTAAAAATGTTTCATGTCATTATTATTGTAAAAGAATTTTATATTTTGTAAACATTGAAAAAATAAAGAATTACAGCACTATTAGAAGTGTATTAAAACATTAATTAATTTAAATATATAATATTGTATAATAATGTATTTAGTTGTATTTTACTAATACTAAAAGTTATGTATAGAATTAATTTTTATTCATTTAAATGTTTTTACTAAAGATTAAAAGTTGAATTTTTTACTTTCAAAGGTTTATAAAAAAATTATAATAACTTTTTATATAAATAATTAATTTTAACAGTAAATAAAATATTCATATTTTTTTTAAGTCAAAATAAGTTAGTTAATTTTAACATTATTCGCTACAGGGTTTTATTTTAAGTCCCTAACTCCATTATTTTCTGTAGAAGTGTGTTGCAGTTCAGGTGGTTAGCCATGTGTGGTGCAGGAATTACTCTAGGCGTTAAGAGCAGGTTGTGTTGAGCGCAGGTGTAGGAACTTTTTTGCGCATAGGAAGGGCCCACTATCTCCAGAAATAAACCCAAATGGCAGAATGAAACTCAGGGGCTTTAACAAGCTCCTGTGAGCTGCCGGAATGTCACATTTAGTGACAGTCTGGCTGTGCCATATCTGCATGTCTTTGTATGGCAGTGCAGATATGGACTGAGGCGGTGCAGCACAAGTCTCTATGTTGCCTCACACTGCGATAGGGAGGCGTGCCATAGGCATTTCTTGGGTGGTTCCCACGTAACTCCCATGCATTTGACACATTCTCAGATTTTGGAAACCTGGGAAAGCATCAAAAGCCTACGCCTCCCCTGGGAGGAGTAAGGGAGGCACAAAGAGGAGAAATACCTTTATTTCTCCTCGATTTCCCTTCTGAATTCTGCAGCACACGTAGTAAGAGGAAAACGCCTCTGGTGATTGTTTTTGAGCAGGATATTTGCCTTTCCTGCACAAAAACAATAATCCCTGCACAAAAACAATAATCCCTGCAACACAGAAAACCTGTAAATGAGCCCCTCAGAGTCTAGAATTTCCAGCAGGAAGGGGCAAAACTGGAGACCAGAAACACCTTCCAACTGTACATGCCAAGCAAAAACGTGAAGAGCAAAAGAAAGCAAGCAAGAACCGGAAAAGATGGAAATTTCACAAAACCATTGCAAAATAATCAAGCGAGCACAATTGCCGCACAACTTACCAGGACTCCCTTTTACAGTGCCAAAGAGGATGTGAGGTAATCTAGTAGTGGTTCAGCCATCTTGGATTGGGAAAACAATAGAGCTAGAGCATTCAAAAACAACATTAGAAGGGTGTTGAAATGAATGAATTATTCAAGGAGAAGCTAAGGACAAAACATAGATAGTGGAGAAAATACTAGTTTTAAATATACCATGGTTACTGCTAAACCCTCTTGCATGTGATGTGATGGAAACCCTGGCATTCAGAAACAAAGTTGCTGCATAATCCCTTTTGTGTGCTCGACTCAGTCAAGACCTGCGAAGGGAGCAAAGATGGCCACCGAAGAATGAGCTGAGGAAAGCCAAGGCACAGGGGTAGGCAAGCATGACAGAGGAGTTGCGGTTCAGTGTACGGAGCCTGTGTCTGGGTTGGGCATGTGAAGAAAGACCACAGAGTTCCGGGACCCTGCGCTTGACCACGGCATGGAAAAGTATTGGAATAACTCTTACAACTAGGCCTTAGCTGGAGTAAATTTGCACCTTGCACTTTTTTTACTGTTTTTATTTGGGTGTTTGTCACTACCATCTCTCAATAAGCTCTTCCCATTTTGTTGTAGTTATTCCCCCTTTTCTAGCCACTGCCCCATCCCCTCCACATGCGGATCAGGCTTGGGACCCCAGCGGCGGACTGAGCGAGATACAAAGGTACTCTGGTGGTGCTAGCACTTTGAGGAATGTGTCTATAATGCAGCACCAACTGCCTGATATGCATGTTGCCTAATAAAAACAATCAGTAGAAAATCTACTGAGGACACAGTGAGGACAGCTGAGCGCATTAGGCCTCACTTTAGTGCATAGAGTGCGTGCACCCTTTAGAAGCAGGGATACTTAGCAGTAAATAAATAGCCCTGACGAAGGCCCCAGACCCATGTGAGCTCTTAGCGAGGGCCAGAACATATTGGCACTTTGGAAGGGGTACAACTGAACAACTATATTCAGGAAGCCCCGACCTTTTCACGTTTTTATTTATGCCCCAGGTACCCTCCTAATAAAACGTATCATTTGGGTATACCTGAAGGTATTTGTACTATCACTCATCTTGTTCCCATTACATCTATGGTTGAGTCCTCCCAGGTAGTGCCATCTTACCCGGTGTGGATAGGCGCCAATGATGAAGCATGGCTCGATAAGTGAGTGAGGCGTTTACTCCAATATCTTTGGATACCCCATTACCCAAAGATCAAGCAGAGAGAGACCATCATACCCCCTTGTCACCCCATATCTCCTCCTTTTCCTTCAATTTTACAAAAGGTTTGAAATCCTGACGGAAATTCAGGCGGCAACAGTTGCTTATATGTGAAACGTAAGAAGATAAGGACCAAAAGGAATCTATTGATTATCTACTTCCAAACAATCAGACTATATTATATTGGGGATTAGGTCTAGAAATAACTCCCTTTGGGGTATTATGGTAGCATACCAATCATGCGCTCACAACACATGTACCGCTCAAAATAATAATATTCCTAATGCGAATAGATGTTTTTATGAGTATATATTCTCTTGAACTAACTGAATAAAATCAAAAATGTGTATATTTTTTCAGAAATTGGAGTGAGATTTGACTTACTGGTAACTGAGAGACGGACCCGAGGTTGTTTTGAGCGGTACATGTGTTGTGAGTGCATGATTGGTATGCTAACATAATACCCCAAAGGGAGATATTTCTATACCTAATCGTCTTTGTGGTGTCCTGTCCCTTTGGAGTGTTGGACCCCTCTCTTTTTTTAGAGGTATATTGTATTGGGTACAGGAAAGTGATACATTTTTCTTCAGTCCATCTAGTTCTCCTTCCTTTTTTAAAACCACCAGTGTTACAAAACTAATAATTTAAAAAAATCCGCAAAAAATAAGAATATTGGCAAAGCCGGTAGACCTTGCCCTGGCTTGCTGCTGCAATGTGTTTTTTTTACCTTTGCTATTACTAGAATATGCCATAACAATAAAGATAAACAAGAAAGCAGGTTGCTATCTAAATGTGACGACCATCTGCTTCCTATAAAAATGTTCAATTTAAAAAACTTTCTGTGCAGGCAATATAAAAAGTAGTTTTTAATCATAAGATACAGAAATAGACACAATAATATAAACTTTAAAAAGCTTTGTCACTGAAGAGAAAGGAACTGTTTTCAAGTTGAGGTGAACAATGTGCACAAGCTTTCTGCTATCTCTCAGAGCAAAGCAAGCCAGTGGGAAAAGTGGCCTCAAGTTGTATACGGTGGGGTGGGGAACCAAAATGTAAAACCAATGGTTAAAGCCTGCTTACCAAGAGCCCTTCTATGTATGCATTTTATGTATGATTTTTTGGAGAACAGTGGTTTGGCAATGCAGTTAAAGCTGTCTCAAAGGCCAGACCTAAAAACCACACCAAAAATAAATATATCTCAATAAATAAAATAAAAACCTACTTTAAGAACTCACTTATATGTTCTTAGTTATTTATGTATATAACTCTATATTTTTGTCTAGGTATGTTTTTCTGTGCACATATTTAGAAATGCCAGGGCAATGCTCACAGTGGCTGGCCTTCGGGCATGTTCTGCACTTAAACTAAGGGGAGCGAACAATCACTGTTCTGCACGGCTGAAGAGGGTTTGGCTGCAGGGCCTGGCCACCATCCATTTGGCCAGCTGCCGACGATGACCAACCTGCCTCCCAGTGTACATGGCCGATGAGCTGCCAATACCTGCTGTTTGAGGACCCAGCCACCAGGCAGGCCCTGTTGCCACCTCTCTGCATACAGCCAACCCCCACTCTACATGGTCCTCCGTAATGTAATGTAATGTGGTCTTGTAAAGCGCGCTGCTGCCCTGAGGCGTCGTGGCACTGTAGACCGCTGGGGAACCCGTCCTGGCTATCTCTGTGAGATGGTCCAGACTGGGTATCTCCAAAGTGAAACCAGGCATCCCCGGCGAATGTGGGGGGCCGTTGAGATGAGGCAAGCTAATGCCCAGAGTTGCCGAGTGTGATCCCTGGTTAGAGTAGGCACCGAGGCGAGAATTATCGAGTCCGCTGACCCTGGTCCACGACCCTGCCATGTCGGGAATTGAACCCTGGTCCCAAGCCGTTCTCTGCTTTCGGGTCTGCCGCCTCTAACCAGTGAGCCACACCACTCCACTCCACTCAGTCACATGCAGTGGAGGTTAGCCGCAGGGTCTGCCATCTTGCAGCCAAACCCCACTGTGCACAGCCTTCAGCATTGTGCAATAGGGGCTGTCCAATGTGTATAACCCTCAATGGACAGCAAGCTCCCACCTATGCACAGGTTTCAGCCACACGCAGCGAGGGGGAGGCCGCAGGGCCTTTGGTCCGGCATGGTCTGAAGGTAGCAAAAAAAGTAATGGGTGGCATGGATGAATGCCTATCAGACACTGGTGATTACTATGAGCCTCATTCCCAATTGTAAATCAGCCTTGGTCCTAGTCCAATAGGCACAGTCCAGCCCAAACTACCAGACTATGTTTTCTCTGAACAGGAACACAAGCAATTCCACACCGGGTTCAGCCTACTCCAGTCTCTTCAGTAGAGTGTAGCCCTAGTCCTATTGGACCCATGTGTGTGGGCATATCCATCATACTTAATCACACATAGGGCATCTCACTGATGGATAGAATGCTTGAATTCATATCAGCCTTCCAGGGCCTGATGTCTCTGTTTTAGAAGAAATCTCTCATAGTCCGGATTGAGTAGGGGTTCAGAATGGTTGTTTAGTGCTAGGACCATGATTTGAATGGTGGGGGGGGGGGGGGGGGGCGGGTGTCAGATAGGTTTTGTGACAACTTGTATACTTCTACATCAGCCGATGCAGCATCAGCAGATGCTTCTGTTCACCCACTTTGCCTGTTGCTGCAAAAACACAGTTTTAGCCTTGCCAGCCATAGTTTCCATTTTGACCCGAGGGGGGCCACAACAACAAATGGTTCAATGTCTGGGACAGGCGCCCTGCTGGAATGGTCACCTTCTGCTCCCACCTCTTGTGTGTTTCTCTTTGGGTGTGAATTTGGGGCTTGGTGATGTACCTGCTCGTTGTACCTTCTTTCCTTGTCTCTCCCTTTTCTTTGGAGAGAGTTTGTTGCTTCGAATGTCCTGTTTTCAGTAGCTCTCTAATTGTTACTGCTCCCTCTGGCTGTCTTTATTGGGTACTGCATGCTCACTCTTCTTAGTCTGTAGTGGTTAGTATGCATCCATATTTGCTCTGGTGGTCACCCATGTGCACTGCACTCTTACCTTGGTGCTCAGCGGCCTCTTTCACTCAAAACCCACCATGTGCATTGCTGGCTATCACCTGTTTCTCAGCTGGGTCCACTGCAGCACTGAATTGACCTACTCTCGCTCCCTGTGACATCATCAGTGCACTAAATACAATTTAAAGAGACCCAACCTCAGCCGTCACCTACCCAGCCGGACTTTAGGCAGACTTTCCTTCGTCTCTCTGTCGTATTCTCCCCCTACCATCTTTCCCTTCCCCCTACCCTTCTACGCTCCATTTTTCTCGTCTTCCTATCTCTTTAAAATGTTTTTCTTTTTTAACCAACACCTACTATTTGGCCGTTGCGCGATGGAGCTACCTGATAGCTAAAGAGGAGATGGGCCGTGGACTCCCCCCTAGGCTGTCACCTACCCAGCTGGACTTGGGGCAGACTTTCCTCCGTCTCGCCGTTGTATCTCTCTCCTACCCCTTCACCCTACCTTTCTACACTCCATTTATATCATCTCCTTTGCTCTTTAAATGTTTTACTAGTAACTTATGTAACCTGCTAACTGATGTAATTTTGTAACTTTGTGGTACCTCATTTGAAGCGCTCTGATACCTTTGGGTCTAGCCAGCGCTATATAAAACTCAATAAAACAAAAACAAAAAGAAACCTGCCTGGGTATGGATAATAAAGTGTTAACAAAGTCACTAATATATTAACCCCTTGCATGCTGATGACGTCCCCCAGCCGTCATGCACTACTGCGCTCGTGTGCTGATGACGGCTGGGGGGCGTCATAAACCCGCCCACTTGCGATTTTGTCGCACAGGCGTTTAATCGCAGCCGCATGCAAGGGGTTAAAGCATAGTTATGCAAACAGTGCACTACTCACTCCACTGCTGCCTTGTGGTGAGATCCACATTATCTGCACCTGCATCATCAGGGCCGCAACAACCTCCTACCATGCATTATTCACTAGCTACTTTACAAGGCACCTCACGCCACCTGGTGGACAACTCGGTACGATCACACTTTGAGCATGGCCTGATCGCCATTCGCTGTGTCATCCATACTAATATAATAAAGAGAGAGCCCCAAACTTTGAGGCGGGTAATCTCAGGAACCACAGCACCAATCACAACACCCAATACAGCGTTGAAAAGGGCAGTTGCAGCAGAAGGACATAGGCTATGCATACACCCACCATATACATTTAAAAGGTAAAAGAACCATGCCAGCAAAGTAGTCCCTTGTGGGCGTGTCTGTGTTGTGCTGTGGGCGTGTGCTGGGGGCATGACAACTGCTGGGGGCGTGTGGTACGTTCCACCCTTCATGCCATGTCTCATATTGTGTGCTAATCCCACCCTGCTCCCTTTAAATACCCCTACACCCCATAATCATAACCCACCCTTACTCCTTAAAATACCCCAACACCCTTAAACACTAACCCATCTTAACCCTATAAATATACCCTGTACCCCGAAACCCAAACCTATCCCTAAACCCTAAAAATACCCCTGTATCCCAAAACCCAAACCTAGCCTTGAACCCTATAAATACCCCTGTACCTCAAAACCTGAACCCTAAAAATACCCCTGTACCCCAAAACCCAAACCTAGCCCTGATCCCTAAAAATACCACTGTACCCCAAAACCCAAACCTACCCCTAAACCCTAAAATACCCCTGTACCCCTGTACCCCAAAACCCAAACCTAGCCCTGAACCCTTAAAATACCCCTGTACCCCAAAACCCAAACCTACCCCTGAACTCTAAAAATACCCCTGTACCCCAAAACCCAAACCTAACCCTGAACCCTAAAAATAACCATGTACCCCAAAACCCAAACGTACCCCTGAACCCTAAAATACCCCTGTACCCCAAAACCCAAACCTAGCCTTGAACCCTAAAAATATCCCTGTACCCCAAACCCCAAACCTAGCCCCGAACCCTTAAAATACCCCTGTACCCCAAAACCCAAACCTACCCCTGAACCCTAAAAATACCCCTATATCCCAAAACCCAAACCTAGCCCTGAATCCTATAAATACCCCAGTACCCCAAAACCATACCTATCCCTAAACCCTAAAACTACCCCTGTACCCCATAACCCAAAACTATATCTGAACCCTTAAACTACCCAAACACCCCAAAACATATACCTCAGTATCCCAAAACATATACCCCTATACCTATACTTACCTTATCCAAACAATAAAAAAAATCATGCTTTTACCATTCATACATTTACAACGAATTTCGTCGTAAATGTATGCGTGGTAAAAGCATATAAAATGTAATGCCATGCGTTATAATGGCATTGCGGAGTCATGGTACTTTTGTGATGAAAGTATGCTGAGTGATGGTATGTGGAAAGAAAGTTGCGGAATAATGGGTGTTTACCCTCCCCGGTAGTACATTGGTCGCATGGCGGCCCACATCCCCAGCAACATACTCATATTTTTTCACCATCCATTTGAAAAATGCACAGGTCTCTCTCATTGATGTCCAGCACGACATACACTTTTAGACACACCTCCCGCCACAAGTTCTAGAATTGCGAACTTTAGAGCTGGGGAGCTACGTTCGAATCTCGACATCAGCTCACATCCTGTGATTCCAGGCAAATTGCTTTGTCTCCCCGTGCCTACCACAAATGAATGTGTTCTTCTGTAATGTAAATTGTGCTCATACCATGTTGTCGAGTTCGCGCTATATAATATTGCAAGGAAAAATAAAGTAGGGAAACTTGAGTCCTCACACTACTGAACGCGCACTCTTAAGTGCATCAGCAGTGCACTGTGAATCGGAGCGTTTCACAGGCCTGTCACAGATAAGAAATGCTATCAAAATGAAATCCTACAAAACAATACACTACTGGCCGGCAACAATTTATACCGGACAACGTCGGGACGGGCTGCTAGTAGCTTATAACGCGGGTGAACATGAACGTACAAATAGCATAGTAATTATAACTAGGAAACAGCCAGAGCCCAACAGTCTGATATTTATTAGCATGATGACATTGTTGAAGGGCTAACCCTTGCCAGTGTAGGATCGATTTTACTGACCAGAAAGTAACTACCTAATTCAGCTGTGGTTTAATTAGCATGACTAGGTCTCAGATAGCTTGTAATTACATCAATTCATTTTTGCAGAAAGAAATGTGCACTTTTATTTAAACAAGCCATTACACGTGCATGTCTCTATGTGCTTTTACATTTCAGAAAATCTGCAAAACAGAAGGCGATTCCATGACCTCGGTATTAATAATTGTATTAATGTGTTCGCCTCACAAAAAAGCCATGCGCAGCATGTTCCGTTATTTGTAACTTTCAAGGTCCTTCGATTGAGTCGTTCTGTAGACCATTCATCAGCTGAACTGTCTATTTTATTTCTGTATTACATAATTGTCATGTCATTGCCTTAATTTCCTATGCACACATTATTCATTAATATGCAGTAATGTAGGTGTTTCTAAATGTATCTTATTGAATGTATGTTGTGTATTTGAATGTTTATTGGCTTGCTAAAGTGATACATTGTTAGTTCAACGTTAGTACATCATAAAGCACCACTGAATGTGAGTGGCTTTTCTGCCTGGGACTCTATAAAAGGTGATGTTTTGGGGGTATTTCCCACTGTTTCCTGGGTTGTCTGAGGAGCCAGGCTCTGCGTAGGGTTGCCACTTGGCCAGTTTTATACTGGCATGACTGGTATTTTAGTGTTTCTGCCGGAACAAAGATTAGAAAAATCACCTAAAGCTGATATATTTCCCCCTTATCAGTACATACTACTTTAAATAGCATATGTTAGAAGAAAACACTTTCAAATGTGTTCTACAGCTGCCCTAATAAATCCCTGACTGATAATTAAAGTGAAAAAAACAGAAAGGCCATGTTAAAAATGCCTACAGGTGAATGATTCTATGGCAGGACGGAGGCGAGGATTATGCATTTCTTCCTCCACTTTATTATGCATAGCAGGTTTTAAAGAACAATGTAAAACACACACAAATACAGTAAAACATGATAGACTACACATCCCATGAACACAGGGGAGTAGTCTCTATGGTCATTACAGTCCCAAGACAGTCCATAACATATATTCTGATGACGTCCCTTCCTCTTCCTCTTTCTTCACTGCTCGTTAGTTAAGTGCCATTCATTCTTTCTCGCTTATCTGATGTGTTATTTACTGTATGCGTAGAGGTTTTCTGGCGCGTTTATCGCAATTACTTGTGCTTTGCTTTGTTTGTCTAGCGCAGTAGGCTGTTGCCCGAGTGCTTTTCTTCCCGCTTTTCGCGGACTATGAGGTGCCCTGCGCATGCTGAGCGGATCCCGTTTGCGCTTCATTGCCGTGTGTGGCAGCTTGGTGATAGCGCTAGCGCGGGCTTTGACGTGCGATTGGGACCGCGGGGGCTGAGCTGATTGTCGGCCCGCGTCCATACCAACCCTCTCCTTGACACAGCTTCGCTGTGATTTTCTGGCCCATTTCACGGTCTGGCAGCCTGTGGCGCCTGTGTTTATTCCTTGTCGTTTCCAAGGAATTTGACAGCTCGTGTTTCCCTCGCTGTCTGAGCACCGGAGAGAGGGCTACCTGGTAGATTTCAAGGGTGAATTCTTGTGCTCTCACCCTCAGGAATATGACTTCTTCTGAAGAACATTTTTACTCCTCCACACAGGAGGCAGAAGTGGAATGGCCACCACAGAGTCTCCCTCCTGCGGTGGACCATGCCCTCTCACAAGCCATCTCTAGGGCGCTGGCCCCCCTGCAGGAGAGGGTGGATCAGTTAACCAAGAGCATCCCGGGGGTGTTCAGTGGCCCTAGTTCGGTGGTGGTGGGTCCCTGTAGTTAGCAAAACAAACAAGATGATGGACGGAATGTTGCACAATGGCAAAACATTCACCCCCAGTCACAAATCTGGGTTTAATCCATCATTATTTTGCTCACTAAGCCACCCCAGTTCAGAAATGGCCATATGCAAATCAGTCATGACCCTGTGCCCCATGGGAATAGTCCAGCCCGAACTGCCAAGCCATGACTTCCCTGGACCGGAATCAAGCATCCTATGACCGGTTTCTGGCTATCAGCCGTCTTCAGCCAGGATAGCTTGACTCCAGTGGCGCAGTGAACACGGGACCCATGTCTGGGCATACCCTTTCCACATAGGGTGAACAGCAAAACAAACAAAATGATGTACGGAATGTTGCACAATGGCAAAACATTCACCCCCAGTCACAGATCTGGGTTTAATCCATCGTTATTTTGCTCACCAAGCCACCCCAGTTTAGAAATTGCCATATGCAAATCAGTCTTGACTCTGTGCCTCATTGGAATAGTCCAGCCCGAACTGCCAAGCCATGTCTTCCCTGGACCGGAATCAAGCTTCCTAGGACTGGTTTCTGGCTATCAGCCGTCTTCAGCCAGGATAGCTTAACTCCAGTGGCGCAGTGAGCACGGGACACACGTCTGGGCATACCCTTCCCACATAGGGTGAACAGCAAAACAAACAAGATGATGGAAGGATTGTTGCACAATGGCAAAACATTCACCCCAGTCACAGATCTAGGTTTAATCCATCGTTATTTTGCTCACCAGGCCACCCCAGTTCAGAAATGGCCATATGCAAATCAGTCTTGACCCTGTGCTTCTTGGGAACAGTCCAGCCCTGTAGTTCCCAGGGAGAGAATAAGAAGGCCATGAAGCGTCACACGGGGCACTTGGAAGGGTTTGACAGATTAAGGGAATCCTTCCTTAAGAGTGCGTGAACGCTCAAACACACACACTGCCGGGAGGAGGAGGAGCCCGGAGAAACTAGTGACGCTGTCGCCCCTAATGCGGACCCTGATGGCGGTCTTTTCTTGGAAGGGGAGGGTGTCTTGGAGGGTGATTTTTTGTCCGACAAGGACAAGGACTCGGGTCATCCCTGGCGCCCCGGTTCTCGGTCCTCTGAATCCCAAGATGGGGACGTGGGACATTCTGACATGTTTGAACCCACGCAGATCTATCATCCTAGGTCGTCCGAGTGGTTTCCCGATACCAAAGTGGTGAACTATGTGGCCTCTAAGATATGCCAGCCTCTGGAGAGGGAGGTCAGAACTAGGATGAGGAGCGTATGTCCCCGGCCTTCACTCAAAGGGAAGGTGGCGCACACTCCAGAGATTGATGACAAACTTTGCACTTTTTTTGCAAAATATATGCAAGACCCTAAAAAAGGTATAGACAGATACTGGAGGAATAGTCAGGATAAACTCCTTGATGTAGTGGGGCCCTTGACTCAGATCATTCAACTGATGGAGCGATCAAAGGAATCGGGAAACCCTTTATCTTCGGACATTTCACGAGTTGGGCACAGCGAGCGATATGCCTTCTCGGCAACGCGAATTGTGCCCTTGCAGCAGAAAAGAGGAGATCCCTTCTCATAAAGATAGACCCAAAACTAGGGGATTTGGATACTTCTGAAGTGGGACCCGTGGCTCAGTGTCAACTTTTTGGTTAACTGTTCGTCAAAGAGCTGAACAAATTTGTCACCACTTTTTGGGCCCTGGATAAGGATTTTGCCGCTCCCAGCAGCAGGGCTCCGCCAATAGAGGTCAACAACGAAGAAACAATGGCTGGAACGATGGTCGCCAGAGAACCTTCTACCCCAGCAGAGGTTCCGGAAGAGGGAAAGGCCGGAACAACATATGAGGCGCAAACGCCCCTGGAGGTCCCTCTGGTAAGGATTGCCCTTTCTTCCCCTCAAGATCTGGGGGAGGCTCTCTCTCTTTGCTCACAGTTGGGGAAGAATAACTTCAGACTTGTGGGCACTGCAGACAGAAAGGGGCTTCCACATAGAGTTTACGGCACCCCAGTTCGATTGTTGCGCCCTAGACCCTTACATTTTTTGGCAGAAGAGGAGAGTTTGATAGAGACCGAGATTCTGTTGTGGTTTACAAACTAAGTGTAATTGACATTGATTGATAAAAACATGGAATTTGTTACTATCTCCATGAAAACGTTCAGGTGCTGCTAAAGGCACAGCATTAGGAACATTAACAGTAACCTCAACTGGGGGGAAGTTGCATGTTTTGCTCGCGCCCCTGTCTCTGAGGAGGTTTTAAACAAAGGCGTAAAAGCTATGTTCCACTGAGATTCCCTAGGTTAATACCTGCTTAAATCCTGTTTTAAAAAGGTGTTTTCCAACTTTAATTTGTCTATTTCCTCTTGCATATGTTGCAAGATGCCAGACACTGATTCATCATGGGCCAAGTCCTCGTTTAGGGCCTGTGCCATATCTGTGGAGTCAATGCCCTCTGTTTCTTCCCCGGCATTCATCGTCCAACAGAACTGAATATTTTAAAGGCTTGTGCTTCTGTCAAAGCCCAGCTCACCTGAGTTTCTGTTCAGTTCTGATGGAGGTTGAAGACAGTCCGACCCCACCCTGAAACTGCTTGTTCCAGCACACTAATTTTAAAACTGCACTAAGAACCAGAAGCTCAAGGGAAGGGGGGAAGTGGATAAAATAAAAAAAGAGAGACAACACCGTTCTTGCGTTTCCACTGTAGAAGAGCTGCTAAAACCTGCGGCCCTCTCTGACTTCTGTAGAAACTGGTGCCTAACGAAACATAAACAAAGAACAGATAAGTGAAACCTATCCCCAAATGTGTTCCTGACTAAACCTTAATCTTATTAGAAATTCTCTTCTAAAAGTACCTCTTGTATCCTGGTCTCAAGCTTCCAGGTTTGGAATGTGTTACTGTTCTGGGATGTGCTTTCTATTACTGTAAAACTTCTGTAAAATCAAACGAATATCATTATCAGAATTACCAACGTCTAACATTCACCTTAATATAACTAAAGCCTAAATTCTTAATAGCAAACTCACATTTCACACATTTCCAGACTTTTTATAAAACGAATACTGTACTTTTACATCAAAATACAGCAGGCAATTTGTGCAAGTCCTTGATTTACTGTTTGCCATGCTGTCAATGGTTTCCTCTGTTTGATTCTTTAAAAAGTTCCATGTAAAACAATGTTTATTTCACAAAGTTCCACAAAGTATTTTTGCAACAAAGGGTTTGAGCCACAAAGTTCGTGGGAGATATCTTGTTCCAAATTGTCTTTACATGAATCCAGAAATCACCGATAAAGTTCTTTCAGGTAATAAAAGGTTTTGCACTTACTTGTTGCTGAAAAGGGATAATGATCAGTCTAACCTTGACCTCTTTCTCTTTTGCAGGTTGATTGCAGTGGACAGCAGAGGGGCTGAGGCAAGAAGTAGCCGGAAACCAGAAGAAGGAAGAGCCAGAAGCCGCGCCCGTTGAAGTCAATGAAGGTCTGGAGAGAGCAGGAGTTCCAGCGCCGAATGATCTGTTCTCAGGTAAGTGGGAGGTAGACGAGCACAAGCACTGGGTGAGGCTCAGGGACTGTCTTTTATAGACAGGGCTGGGTGTGGTTCGAAGAGCTGGGTGTGGTTCGAAGAACTGGGTGTGGTTCTCACAAGCAGGTGTGCAGAGCTTCAGTTATTATGCTAATGAGTTGAAGTAACACACGGCCTCTGAGGAGTTTTCTAAATAAGCCTCGGTAAAAGCAAGGTCCAATGTTTTCTAAATAAGCCTTGGTAAAAGCAAGGTCCAATGTGCAAACAAGACAGCAATGTCCAAACTTGTGAATACATTGAGCAACATACACAGAAGTCTTAGGGAGGGGCTGAAATAACAAGAAGGGCTTTCAGTAGTATTTTTAAAGAGAGCTATTACAGAGACCACTAGTGCAATGAGAGGGGACATGCTCTTTGCTGTGCACAAACCCTAATACTGACCTACTCGGAGATCATCTCGTTGTCAGAGGAGGTCAGGGTCGAACTTCAATGGTGGATCGACCACATGTCGGCCTGGAACGGTCGGGCAAATTTCGGGTCGGCCCCGGATTTGGTGATAGAGTCGGACACCAGCAGGTCGGGCAGGGGAGCCCGGTGCAGCAACATCTCCATGGGAGGCAGATGGTTGGAGGAGAAACTCCGGTTACACATCAACTGTCTGGAACTGCTGGCGGGATCCTTTGTGGTGAAGTCTCTGACCAAAGACAGGATCTCTTGTTGCATCCTTTTGCGGATGGACAACATCTCGGCGGTGCAGTACATCAACCGCCTAGGTGGTCTTTGATCACCGGCCTTATCCAACCTAGCGAAGGATTTCTGGTATTATTGTCTTCAGAAGCAGATGTCAGTCACGGCGGAGTACCTTCCCGGTCTGCAGAACACGGTGGCGGATTGGAACTCCAGAAATGTTTCCAATACAAGCGACTCGAGACTCGATCGTGAAGTCTTCCTGGCTTTGATGGCCAGATGGGGCCCTTGCAGTCTGGATCTCTTTGCCTCACGGTTGAACCATCAACTTCCATGCTTTGTAGCAGTCTAACTCTGGGGGAAACTCTAGTCTTTTTTTTTTTTTTTTTTTAGTGTCTCAATAACGCATTTTTTTAGCTGGAGCCTCTGCTAGTGTTTTTCTCCAAGTAATCCTGCCTTACAGAGATAAGCAGGGGATTTATTAATATTCCCCCTTTGCTCGGCACCTTACCTTTAATATGTTGCACTCCGGGTAGAGCGTACTTTAATTTCATTGCACGCTAATCTCAGGAACAGAGTTGGGATACATGCAGGAAGCGTACAAAGAGCATAACCTAGCCTGCAGACTCCGCCGGCGTTGACCCAGTGAAGTGTTTACCCCCTTGCTTCAAGCGAGTCCGAGCCCGAGCCCGAGTCCGGATGTGCACTGGTCCTGGTGTGCGCTGGTCCTAGCGCCGCCTGCTACAAACCTCGCTCAGACGGCCGTTTACCTCGGAAAGGAGAGACAGAGGAGCCGGCTTAGTCTGGTGTTTGTCAATTTCGGGGGAATAATGCATCTATCGCTCACCTAAACGAGGGGAAGCTCGCGTCTTCTCGCTACTCCATCGCAATCGTTTCAGTTATCGGAGGACACCTCGGTGCTACTGCGACCGGCTCTCACCGCCATGTTCCTCGTGGGCGTGTCTCCCGTCTAAGGAGGCCTCTCGACTCACTATCGGACTAGAGTTTTCCCCAGAGTTAGACTGCTACAACTCGCTCTGCTTTCCCTTTTCTTCAAGGCTTCGGCTGGGTAAGGCTGGCTTATTACCTACTACCTACTACCTACTACCTACAGAAAAAAGACAGCGCTAGGACCTTTACGGACCTGCGCTCATTAGTATCCAGTATCCACGCTGGAAGAACGCCGACGATGCCTATGGAGCAGATTTCGCTCCGTATTATTTAAACTAAAACTTGGAGGTCTGGCAACACACACATTTAAGCAACAGCCTAACAAAACGGCGTCTGAGAAAAAGGTGCTTTACTCTCTTGTGGTAAGGTGCGGAGAGAAGGGGAGTAAAGCGGTAGCGACTAACGGATTTACCACTGGGAGGTGGGGTTGCATGGATCAAACACAGTTTGGCCTTCCAGCTCAAAAGAACAGTGAAGTTCCAGCACAAGTGCCGGTTTTGTTGAAACGTACTGAGTCTGCAGGGCTAAAATTAACGGAAGCTGTGATATCTGAGACAACTGAGTCTGCTAATGTCGAGATAAGTTCAAATCTTGTAAAACAAGGAAATACCCTCCCAATAAGAAGAAACAGGTACCAGCTGAGATCTAGGGTGGAATTAAAAGAGAAAGGGGCTCTGGAATTTCAAGAGAGGGAGCGACCTATGCCATTAACTCCCTGCAAAACCAAAAAGAAAAAGACTACTTTAGTTAAAAAACTTAAAGGAGTATCCCACGAGAGCCAAGTGGTGAAAAGTACCCCATCCCTTAAATCTTTTTTCAAGGTCCTAGATCAGGCTAGGCGTTCCTCTGTGCAGTTGGAAGACAATATTGGTACCATACCCTTAAAAAACTGTTACGGGGCTCTAGAAAACTTGGGAAACGTGGATAATGCAGATGAGGGTACAGAAACGCTGAGTTCAGAGAGCTCAGGGCAGCATAAGGTTCAGCTAAATCTTCCTGAGACTGAAAGTGCAAAGGTACCTCCTGCATTAGGTGCTCAGGCTAATCTTAATAAAGCACCCCCAGCAGATAAAGGGCGAGGAAAGCAAGACACCAGACCCAAGAGTCAGTCTGGAATGGCCAAATCTGCACAAAGTAGTTCTAAGGAGTTAGAAGAGGGGACAAGGAGAAAGGATGTAAGTAAAGACAATCAATCGGATTCTGTTCAAATATCTCCTGGAATAAGGAGAAGGTCTGAGGACTCAAGCGAGTGCGAGAGTGACCGGCTAGGGGAACTTTTTCGATCCTTAAGAGGGGATATGATGTCGAAATTTGAGATATCGGAAACTAACCAAAAAACAATAAAGGACAGATTTGATGTGTTAGAGTCTAAGCTAGAGGAGGTCACTCTACATACAGGGAACCTTGAAACAGAAGCAGCTGCTCTGAACAAAACTGTACATGGAAATCAAAAAAACATTGAACATCTTAAAGCCCAGAACAGATCATTGGCTATGGACATAGAGCGGCTGGAGACTCAAGCTCGGAGGAATAACTTAAGGATCCTGAAAATACCAGAAGGGGAAGAGTTGGAGGACCTGAAGGGATTTGTCTGTAAACTCCTGAGAGATGATGTCCTAAAAGACCGCCCAGATATAGATCTGGAGGCAGAAATCCAAAGGGTACATAGAGACCCCTACAAGAGACGTACAGAGAGGAAAACACCTAGGAAAATCCTAGTAAACTTCCAGACATACAGTGTCAAGGAGCTCATCCTAGGGAGATCCCTTTCAAAAACAGATTTCCGCTATAAGTCCAGCCCGTATCTTATCAGGTCTGATATTGGTGCAAGAACTGCACAAAGACAATGGGAGCTGGGCACGAGAATGCCGGATCTGAGGTCACTAGGGGCACATGTTCAGATGAGATTCCCGGCTATGCTCAGGATCATGTGGAAGAATAAGACTTATAGCTTCACACAGCCAGAAGAGGTCGATAATCTTTTAGACCGAATGAGAAGCGAGCAGGAGGAATAGTACCGGGCAGATCTGGGGAACACTTTAAGGAATGGAAGATAATAATAAAAAAAAAAAAGGGGAAAAAAAAGGGGGAATGGTTGGGGGAAATTTGAGAAGGTAAACTATTGCATAAATATACTGTATGATAAAACAGGAGTGCAGGATGATTTATTTGTGATTTATTTTGTCTCGCTAGAATACAGTTAACTGGTCATGGGCACCATCGGGTTGCTCCGAAAGGCGAAGTCATCGCCAGGTATGTTGGGGGGGTTCCTCAGGGGGGAGGGGTTCACTGGGTGGGGGGAGCCAGGGGGAAAAATAAAAAATCCTCATATATAAACAAACGCTTGTTGTATAAAGGTATGGATGGGCACAAACGGATACTGGACTCATGATTAATCCATATAAACTTAAGGTCCTGTCATGGAATATCAATGGTATAGGGGAAAAAATGAAACAGAACAGAATTTGTGAATTTTTAAAAAATTCAGATGCCCAAATCATAATGTTACAAGAAACACATTTAGAGGCAGCATTATGTAATTCTCTCTTTAAGAAGTCAAGGTGGGTTCAAGACATAATTAGCTCGGGGCAATCAGGTGCTACAAGGGGAGTCTCCATCATAATTCGAGCTAACAGAGGGATAAGTTTGAGAAGTTTTGAGACAGATCAATCGGGAAGATGGTTAGCGGCAGAAGTATACATTCAAAACATCCCCTATACAATCGCAGTGTACTACGGTCCAAACGAGGACAATCCGGTTCCGTTGTCCAAACTTGAATTAGCATTACTCGCGACAACTGGCCCTTTAATCTTAGGTGGCGATTTTAATTTGGTCTTTGACCAAAAATTAGATAGAACATCTAAGGCTAAATACCATGCTCCCTTAAAATCACTTGCCACTTTAGATGCCTTAATGAAAGACTTTACACTAGTAGATTTCTGGAGAAAAAAGTATAGAACTCAATTAGGCTTCACTTTTTATAGTAAAAAATATAAGAACTATTCTAGAATAGACCACCTTTTAGTGGATCAACACCTTCTCAAGGATATCAATTACCTTTCCTTTACGCCTACAGGTTTATCGGACCACGTTGTTTTGGAAATGGTAATTGAATTGAACATAACTCCTCTGAAACCAAGGTGGACACTGGAGAGATCACTTTTATTAGATAACCAAATAAATGTAGAAGTTAAAGATAGAACATTAGAATTTTTCATAATAAATTCAGGATCTTCCTCCCCCCAGGTAGTGTGGGAAACCTATAAGGCTTACTTGAGGGGAGTCTTGAGCTCTTTAATGAATCATAAGAGAAAGAGTATAAAAATAAAAAGAAGGGAAGATTTGGCAGCAATAACAAGAAAGGATCTTGAACTACAAAATGCAATTCTAACGAACTCCAGTAGAGTACATTTGTTAGAGAAGGAACTCATTGATTTACAGCTTCAGTTAAAAATCTTGGATGAGACAATTCTTAAAGAAAAATGGGAGTCTAGCAGATAAAAAAAATTTGAGTATGGAGAAAAATGTGGAGCCCTCCTAGCCTGGAAAGCTAGAGAAGAGAGAACGAGAAATAACATCAAAGCCTTATTACTTAGGCAGACAGGAGAGTTGTTGGAAACAGACGTGGAGATCAGAGAAGAAGCAAGGTCCTTTATGAGTAGTCTCTATACGGAAGACAAAGATCCAAAGAGGGAGGATTTAGAATCCTGGCTGATAACAAAACATTTGCCGCAAATGTCCGAAACGGATAAAGCATATTTGGAAAGTGAGATCACAGAAGGGGAAATCTGGGGTCAACTGAAGAAAATGAAACGAGGGAAAGCTGCAGGGTCAGATGGGTTGCCAGCGGAGATTTATTTGGACAATAAAGATCAATTAATATCTACATTAAGGGAACTCTTTAACCTTTTATTAATCCATGGCTATTCTACACCTCCCTCATGGGCAGAAGCCATTATAACGCTAATACCAAAACCAAATAAAGACTTAAAAAGAATAGAGTCTTACAGACCCATTTCACTGTTAAACACAGATATGAAGATCTATTCCGGTATCCTAGCTACTAGATTATCGAAGGTCATAAAATCTATAATTCACCCCGATCAGAGAGGCTTTATCCCAGGGAGACAGTTAAATGAATTAACATTTCAAGTAAGAGGGGCCATTGACTATGCCAACGCTAAAAATCTCCCACTGGCCCTGGTCGCCATAGATGCGGCTAAGGCCTTCGATCAGGTCAATTGGAAGTATTTATGGGCCACAATGACGGCATTTGGGTTCCCTTTAATCTTTATAGAGGCGGTTAGATCATTATACAACAATCCAAAGGCAAAGGTTTTAGTTAACGGAATTTTATCCGAGTGGTTTGACATATCTCGTGGTACTAGGCAGGGCTGCCCTTTATCTCCCCTTTTGTTTGATGTTTATATGGAGCCTTTTGTTTGTGGAATTAGTGAGGACAATATAATTCAACCATTCCAGCTCGGCAATCTGCCCCTGAAAGTGGCGCTGTACGCAGATGACCTTCTCTTATATACTTCTGATCACTCAGTAGCAATACCGAGGTTATTCCTTTTATCAGAAGATTTCGGGAAACTGTCAGGGTACCAGATTAATAAGGAGAAAACGGAGATTATGGGATGGAATAATAACACCCATATATTGGGCGCAAAACAGAAAATGAGGTACCTGGGAATTTACTTAACCCAATCCCTAAAGGATATTACATCACTCAGCTGGCAAATGGTGGTTAAAGATATTAATAAAACTTTAATAAGATGGGGGAATTTGCCTTTGAATATATATGGCCGGGTCAACCTCATTAAAATGACAATTCTTCCAAAATTGACTTTTCTATTCAACTGTATCCATCTATCATTCTCATTGAAAGACATAAATATTTTACAGGGTAAAATTGGTTCTTTTATATGGGCCTGTAAGTCAACAAGAATTGCATGGAAGAAATTGAGGAGGGGTTTAAAAATAGGTGGGTTAGCCCTCCCCGATTTATTGTCATATTGTCATGCATTTCACTTTAAAAATTTTAGGCTTCTTGCAAATAAGTTAGACGCATCATCACAGGGCCGTCTGTTTCAAGCTCTACTAATTGATTTACCTTATGACCACGATTATTTTTTATTTAAGTTTGGAGACCAGAATTTTTTTTTAAAAATTCGCCTCAAAATCTTACAGACCGCATTAAAAAACTGGGGGTTTATCAGGAAGACATTTGATATTCCGTACTACCACACACACACCCCAATATGGGATTCTCCTGGTACACCTCAATGCCTACAGGATCAACTGTCACAACCTCTGAAAACAGCTGGGTTAAAAAAAATGGGGAGATCTCTGGGCAGATTCGGGCCTAGTGAATTGGAACTCTTTAGTACAACTTTCCGACGGCCAGTTGACTAGGTTCAAATACTATCAATTATCTGCCTGGTGGTCCAGTCAAAATATGCAAAGGGAGAAAGATACAGATATTCTTGATGCAATTGGTAGAGGGGGGAAATGGGTAAAAGAACTTTCATTCTGGTATAACTTGATGATTAAAGAAGAGGAGAGTAAATTGCATTTGGAGGTAACAAAGTTATGGGGAAATTGTATATCCGATCCCCCTGAAGAAGTTAGCAAAGCATGGTTTGATTCCTTTTCTCTTTCACAGAGGCTAATCAAACCAGCTAATTTAAGACGCAACCACCTGTTTACGGCTTATAGAGTCTATTGGACTCCGGCCAAACTGTACAAGATTACACGAAATAACTATTATTGTCCCCGATGTAACCATAATACAGCAGATGATATTCATGTCTTTTTGGAGTGTCCAGTTATTCAAGACTATTGGAAAGCGATAACGGATTTTTTGGGTGATGTACTCTCAAAGACTATTATTTGCTCTCGCAGACTTGTTTTCTTTGGTCTGTTGAATGATTATAATATCAATAGCTTGGATACTCAGTTTATTTTCTATATAGTGGCCATTGCAAGGAGACAAATCTGCATGGAGTGGAAGTCAGTGTCTCCTCCTAGATTTGCGGTATGTCTGAAGCACATTATGGAAGTTTGTAAAATGGATCTGGCTGGCCGTAGCGAGAATTCTGAGAATGTCTGGTCTAAATTGGTGGTCTGGATAAATAGGTGAGCGGTCCTGTGATTATGCCAGAGGTTGTGTCGGTCCTGTCCTCCACCAGGCCTAGGGTGCCTAAAATAGGCCTGGAGGAGTAGGATAAGGAAAGCAGCCTACCTCTGGGACATCTCTGTCTGCTATGATACTGTCTCCATGGTAAGCATGGGCGAATTTTGCGGATCTCGCGTTCGCGAATTTTGCGGATTTGCGAACTCGCAATCCGCAAAATCCGCGAATTCTTGCGAATTTGCAGATTTTTTTTTTTTTGTGTTCGCAAGGATTTCTGCCAGTTCGCGAGGGTTTCGTACCAGTTCGCAATTGCGAACTTACATTTCGTCGCGCAACGGTCGCGAATTATGTTGTTTCTACGTCTGGTTCATCATCACAGGTTCCCAGCACCCTCTGTTTCACCACTGCAACCCTCTGTTACATCAATGCCACCCTCTGGTTCATCATTACTGTAGATTATGGGGGGGAAAAGCAAGCACACCATCCCTGCTTCAACTCAGATGAATTAATTTGGGGTTAGTTTATTAATGTGTCACTGTTTTAAAATTCCAGTCTGGCACCTGCTTCCTTATCTGTAATTTTGCTTTCTGTTGCAGTGCATTTTTTTCCCCAGGACCTTCTTTGTGGCCTACTTGTAGCTATTGTATGAGCCTGCTGTGAGGGTCAGAGCAGGGTCATACAATTGTTGCAACTAGCAACTGAATTCTGGAGGGGCCCCAGTCAGGAAGCACTACCGGGAATTGTTACTAATGATGAGTTTGAACTCTTGCCCCTGCCGAGTGCTTTCACTTTTGAAAAACTCATTTTTCTGCAATTTCGCGGGGTTCGCGGGGTGCGAACACGCGCAAGATCGGATTCGGAAGCCGCAAATTCGTGCGAATATGCAATTTGTTTTTTTTGCGGCATGTTAGTTGGCAAGGTTTTGTGCGTTTTTGCGAGCCGCTCGTAGCGCAAGACGCGAAGTTACCCTCGCGGTCGTTCAAGGGCGCAGCCATCTTGTTTGCCTGACGTATTTCCGTTTCCGGGCGCGAAGTGTAATCTCGCAAAGTCCGCGGTTTGCCAGTACAGTCTCGCGCGTGTTCGCAAGGAAAATCTCGCGCGAACTTACCCGCGCGGTCGTGAACGGGCGCGGCCATCTTGTTTCTCATTCATTGCTATGGTTCTGGGCATGGTCTTTGTATCCTCTGTCAATCTCTGCCATCCTTTGCTTGTTTGAAGTTTTTTTTTATCTATTTTACTTATTATCTATCCCTCTATTTTTCTAGCCCTATATTTTTGTGTTTACTGCTACTTTTGGTTAATTTTAAACTACTTTTGTAAACTCTTTTCTTTTCTTCTCTTCCCTATTCTATTTTCTTTATTCCTTTCCGCCCAGACCATGGTGAAGGGAGCCGGGAAGCATCCCGAGAAGGGGAAGGGTCCCGCACCCCGTGTCCGGCTCCCGTGCGGGCGTTTGAGGGGGGAGCTAGTGATGCCACGGGAGATCTTTACCCCGGAGGAGGTGGCCCAACTCATTTTTTATGTTCAGCGCCGCCTCCCCAGGACCATCATGGGAGGCGGCAAGATCAGTGCCGGGTACGGGGCCCGGGAGCGCCGGAAGCGGTGGGAGAAGGCGTGCCAGGCCATTTACCACCACTCTCGGGTCTGGCGCACCTACAACCAGGCCACCCACCGCTGGACGGATGTCCTGACCCGTGAGCGAGATCTGCTCGACCTCCTTGGCCTTGAGATCCCCGGGCTTGGTGAGTAGTAGTAGCTATGTCTTTACTACTATGTTTTCTCCTGCTGTGTTATTATATTGCAAATTTTTGTTTTTTACCAAGAGCAATAATGCTGCTCATTACATTGTAGGTACATTTTATTTCAAAATCTTCTGTGCATTTCAGGTACACTGCTCTCCTTCTCAGTAGTGTTGCTACTATGCTTATTTGTTTTAGATTTTGTGTTCATTTCATTGGCCTGTGAAATTATGTATGAGTGTAGTTGAAAGAACTGCGCAATGCTACACACTAAGGTTCAGATTTTTAATTACCGGCGCATCCCTGCAAAGTTGCAGGGATGCGCCAGTAATTGTGCGTCACGCCACCATCACCCATGGTGCGCCGTATTACAATGCGGCGCGCCATGGGCCCAAAACGTCACCAAAGCGTTACGCATCTGTGCCGTAAAGGTGGCGCATTGCTGGAGTTGCGTCGCAACGATGGTGCAGCTCCATCAATTCTCTGGGGTGCCCTATCTCCCCAATGCTGCGTCAAGCCGTACGTCTGCTTCAAGCAGGCGCAGGGTTTGAGTCACGCATCATTGTCCTCAAAGTGACTGATTGAAATCTTGTAGATTTCCCTCAGCCACTTTTAGGATGCGTTCCTGCGCAGGAACGCCCTCCCTTGCGCCGGAACACCCCTATTGGCGCAGGGCTTTACAACGTGATGCATCTCCCAGATGCGTCACGTTGTTAATATACGCCGCACCATTGCGCCTCTTTTGTGCTGTCGCTGCGTCACAAAAGTCACGCAACAATGGAGCAAAAGAGCCGCAAGGGCCTTATAAATCAGCCCCTACAGACTCAAGTCCAGTCCTTCCTTTGTACACATGGCGATAAGAAGAAATAGTGGTGGTGGATTAATAGTTTGAGTATTTTAATGACTGGTGAATGTAGTAGGAAACTTTAGTGTTGTCGCTGATCTTCAATCACGATGGACTTTGGCTGTCACTTTGCGTGCTGCGGACTGCTGCCTGCCAATCCTAGGCAAACCTTTTTAGTACTTTGTTTAGTGAGTTACATAGGGTAGTTTCCAATTCGACGGTCCGCAAATCAAGCAATACTAAAGTAATGACGTAGTCGACCACATGAGATTGGTCAATAATATATCCCGTGGAGTCGTTCCCTATTTGCTATTTCGCAAAAATATTTTGTTACTTTGTTAGTTCTTTTTTAAATGTTTGATTTGGTTGAGAAATAAATATCATCCATGTTTTCTGTTTTTCTTTCTTTCATGTTGTACATCAGCTTCCCCCAGGGGCAAGAGGAGGACACAGGAGGAGGAGGAGGAGGGTGCTGTTGTCGATGCAGGCCAGGACCGGGCAGTCGAGGGCTCCTTTGCTGGCCCCAGTAAGTTTTAATTTTAATATAGAGTACTTATTTTTTCCTAGCGTTCCTCATTCGATTTTTTCTAAATCGTCTTTGATCTTCTTGTAGACAGGATCTAAATTCTTATCCCTATGACTCCGTGTGGTATTACTAGATTATTCTTATTAGTCTGTCTGTGTAGCTAACTAAGATTGCACATTTGGCATTTCCATTGGACTCCCATTCTAGTCAGCAATAGCTCTATGCACTGAGTGTAGTCCTCTGGGATTGTCCATAATGTCTTTTCAAGTATTCTAAATGTTTATGCTTTGACCATTGCCAACAATAAAAAGGTGAATGACCACCACCAAGAAATAATAAGATACTACTTTACTTTTGGTTTGGATAGGACAATCCATTCTACTACTGTTGCAGGGACAAATCTGCACAAACAGAACTATGGACACTAAATAATGCATCGCTTAGCTTATCAATTATAATAGGTGCTGTAACTGTTAGACTTTCCACATACCTCAGTGATAACAGACTTTGTAGTTGAACCCCCAATCTCCTTACTGACTAGATAGTGTGGCAGAGTCATTTAGCTCCCAAAGTCACCGATGGCAGAGGCACGGACTCATGCTTGCAAAAATTCGAAAACCTTTAGCTCATCCACTCTAGTCTGGAGGACCAAAAACCACAGAGTCTATTTAAGTTTAAAAGCTTTATTAAAAGTAAACACATTTATTAAATTCAAGTTTGTCATAAAAGTGAACGTGTAACTGAAAATGGAAAAGTGCTTAGTGCTGACGATTAATTGGGCACATTTCTTGTGGTCGAGCCGAGCTCTCACCTGGTTTGAACTTGATCCTGCTCGTGTTCTTAGAAGTCAAGGTTCTGTCTGTTAGGAGAAAAAGTGGTGCGTGTTAAAAAGTAAAAAGCAAACATTCATCAGTTGTGCCAAAAAGTGCAGCAAGACAACAGCCTTCCCTGGAAAAAGGGACATTTTTACTCTAGAGTACACAGTCAAAAATTATTAAATTGTACACTTTTTTTCACATTTCTTTCTTCCTCCTAGACCAAATATTATATAGTAGTGAGTGGTGTATTCTAACATTATTAAATGTACTTTGTAGGTGGAACATCTGGAGACGGGGCCAGCGCGGAGGTGGTGGCATTGGACGAGGAGGACAACTCTGGGGAGGAGGCGGTGCAAGTGCCGGAAAAGGACATGCCTGTGAGGGTTCACACGGTGGTGGCGGGCAGAGGTAAGCTATACATTCCTTAGTCATTGAGATTGAAGACTGCAGAGTGTGCTTTCTGCACGGGTGTATTATAAAAAAAGCAGGTAGTAGCCTCCTCTAAATGTACTTCGACTTAGCTGTGAAGTTTTTGGCGAGAAGAATCCCAATCAGATCTGAGGTGAACTTGATGGATGGGATGAACGAAAAGCGAAAGAAGGGTGTAAGTAAGTGTGGAAGCACGAGAAATGTAATGATGACTGGCAAAGAAGAATGATATGTGTTTGCTTGGTCCCCGAGGTGGCTGGGAAGGTAAGAAAATGGTATGGTGCATGGCTGGGTGAATGATGAAGCAAGGATGGGTGGAAGGAGAACAGCCTGGGTGGGTGAGACAGAAACTGTATGTGTGCAATATACTTTGAATGGATGGATGCCTGGATCATTCATGGTACTATCTGACTCTTAGATAGCATATGTGAATCTAGAGAGAGTAGACGGTCACTGGATGAACTAAGTGTTACTTTGAAGAGCATGTAACACCGCACCCGTCCCGCACGTCCGTTCCAGTGTAGGAAAGGCAAGGAAAAGAAGTTGTAACGTTGTCCAAAGACTACCATGAATAGTAGCAGTAGTTTGTATTGCAACTGCAAGCACAGCATATATCCAGTTATTACGGTGGGCACTCCCTACCTCCCTTAATAACTTTAGTTTAGTAGTAGTACGTCATTCATGTGTGGGGGTATCACTGTTCACTCAATAATAAGCAAAGCACCTAAAGTCATCCCATATGTCATCAAATACATCCCATGTGAAGTGATAGATAATCAGATAATTTAGCTTCTTCATTTTCCTTTTCTAATACTCATTTGCACTGTAGGGTGAAAGCTAAATTAATTAAGCAGTAGCCCTTTTAACAGAGTATTCTCAGTGCCACCCGTAATAGAAAAGTAAGAGCTTCACCACCTGCATGTACTGGACCGGTACAGTAACGCAAGTCTGTCTCACTCACCATGGTGTGCGTCTGTTTTTCTCGGGTGCAAGTTCACTGCGCTGGCATTATGCCGGCTTGCATAAGATAACGTACCAATTTTCCTAAACAAGAGAGAAGAAGAAGAATAAGAGTGGTGTACTGTCATAGTCGACTGTAATAGAAGTCCATAGTGCTCGTAGAATTTGTTCCTTAAACTCCCACTAATGTTAGAGCAAGGATGAAGAAGTCGGAGGTTACATAGATACTGTCCTCAATAGTTATGCACTGTGCTTTCAATTTGCTACTTGTACTGTGACAACTTTCTGCTCAATCATTTTGTGTTAATCTTAAGGAGCATTGGTTACAGACTATGTCTTTCTTTTTTCATGTAGTTGCTCCTTCCAAATCCAAGACACCATCAAGGAGGAAGGAGCAGGCTCGAATGGCCCGGCAACGGAGGCTGGATGCCACTGTTGCTGAATATCGGCGGCTGGTGTCCCTGGAGGAGGAGGAGACGCAGTCTGGAACAACAACAACGTCCACTGGGACAGCTGCCTCCTCCTCCGTGCGGGCTGCCAGCCAGCGCAGTGCTCCAGCGGTACGGAGCCGGGCTACCAAAGCCAAACGCCACCGCCCAGCAGCAAAGAAAGCAGCTGCCCCTCACAGGATTTGCAAGGCACACCGGCGCCGCTTATCCCTCAGACTGTCCTACCTGGAGCAGGAGGTCCATAATTATAAGAACGTGGTGGAGGGCCTCCGCTTCGAACTTGCCACCCTCCGCAAGGAGCATGATGCCCTGGCTGCTAATTCCAACAGCACCCTGCCATAGTGTCCCTTGCCCCTTTTTTAGAGACTTTTGGGGGGTGGGAATTGGGAGTTGTGATTTTTGGGGACTTTTGAAGGACAATCGTTGGGGTTAGGGAGGGTCTTGCGGGAGATTCTTTTGTTAGGGCTATAAAAATATACTTTTTGAAACTTTATCTGACCATACCTGTTTTTTACTGCTTTTGAGTCTGGTGGGTGGGGGTTTAACATAACAGTAAGTTTGTTTTCCTGAATAGTCCTAGGACTTTAGTAGTACTACCGTCAATCAAATCTCTCGTCTCTCCTAATACTCCATTATACTACCTCCAACCAAACGCCTATCTTACCTGTAATTTCTGTTTGCAAGTAGGGCTAGGCCCAGGGCTGGCTCCACGGGAAACAGCAAATAAGGTTGGCAATCCTGGGCGGATAAAATTTCCTCATAGCGGTGGTACTAGTGGTGTGACACAGTGGCAGTTGCTTGCCTATGAAAAAAAGAAAATGAAATCTGGTTTGTCCTCCTGAGCAATACAAAGGTACAATACAGAATATAGCAGGTGACAGAAGTACACTAGAACAGTGCCACATTGTAGCCTAACAAATGTTAAAGTATAACTAATTCGGTTGAAGTTCTTTGACATTAGCCATGGGTCTTTGTCAAGCAGAGTAAGAATATATCCTCGGATTTCTTCACCAGCCTGTTGCTATCACCTTATCCTCCCCAGCAAGTGTGTGGATTTATTGCTGTAATTTAGTCACACATCAATCAAAACCACACAGCCCGGGGGAAGAGGGTTAGGGTTTGAAAAATGGATGGGTACGGGGGTTTTTGGGAAAGGTTTTGGGAGACAAGAAAAAGTAGCACAGCATGGACGAACAATTGTGAACATAAACAAATCTTTGGGTACAAACCTATCCATCAATCTTTGAAAGTGCATACACTACTGTAACTGCATGCATGTCAGTTAAAAGTAATTAGTACTTTCGACAACTGTGGAAGAAAGAATGCGACAGTACAGGGCGTGGGTGGAAATATTGATAACTATATTCAACATAAGGTCTCTGTAGCCAGATACCTGAGAGCCTTGCTGGTCACTATAAATCCATTCACAACAACACTCAATGGGGTTGGTCTGGAAGGTGTCAGGTTTACTCCCCGTGATCCAGTCGATGCAAATATGGTTCCACCTCCAAATGTCACCAACACCCAGAAGTGTAAACACAGGGTGTTCGAGGCATTAGGCGGGGGAGAAAAATAACAAACTAAAATAAAAAATGTGGGATGGGTAAAGGTAGGGTCAGCAGGGAAAGGATACCTGTAACAGAAGACAAGACAGGCATCAGTGAAGTGCTGTCCTAACATACAAGGGTCCTCTCATATAGTCTCACTAAATAGTCTGCAAGTCTCCCGCCTACTCATGGGAAATGTAGTTTCATAGTACGGTAGGCGCTTAGGGGCTGCGTAACCTGACAGAAGGTATAGTAGATAGAAAAGGAGAAATTGCTTTTTTTCTAGGTGTCCCCTCACTCACCAGGGTTGCCCCTTGGTGACATGCTTCATCATTGGGGCCATCCCAGTCCTCTACGGCCTGGGGCGTGCTGCGACTTGCGAATTACGTAGGAGCACTTACAAATGACTATGTGTGGTGCAGATGTGATAGTGGAGTGGACTAAGTGATGTGTTAAGGGATCAATGTAGAAGCAGAGAGAGAGCCAAGAAATGCAGTCACAGTCAGAGAAAAAGGCAAGGGATACTGTATCTATGTGGTTGTAGTGGTCCTGTTGGAAGTGGTAAGTAAGTTGCCCGCAGAAAAAAAATCCTCCTATTAGCGGCACTCCTCCATTGCAGCCGACGCTTCGTCCATCGATGTTGGTCACCAGAAGACACCCTGTCCACTGCCTGCCTGATGCTGAATTGTGGCTCGCTACTGTGAAGCCTGACTCCATCCTTTTTTCCCCATTGCAGAGACTGAAACCCGGCCTGTAATTATTCAACGAAAAACAGGAAGTGATATAATATTACAACACCACTGATAAATAAATATAAGGTATGTAGGCTGTAAACTGTGTTTTAGAACAAAATTAGATCTTCCTAGCAGTGCTCCCACCCAGACCCTTACTAAAGCCAGTCGCAAAAATGTAGAAGACCCCCAATCAAATCTCAAAAAACGAGGCCTAGCAGAAAACTGGTGACAAAACTTACTTTGAAAGTAAAAGTAGGCCGAAGTACCCTAATTACCCATTACCCACCGTGGATTGCATTCAAACCACTTGCAAGCAACCAAGCAAAAGTAGCCATAGCCAGCATCGCTCCAAGACTCGAAATCCCCCCCACTCAAACACATGCAATAGAAATACTGCTAACCCTAACGAACCCTAAGTTAAGAATAGTGGCAAAGGCTTTCTTTAACTATGCCAAATCCCCCCTTTCCCACCATGGATTTTCTTCAAATGACTTGCAACCAAAATTACACATTCTCACGAGTGCTCTAAGACCCCAGAACTCAGTTTGAAAAATCTAGAACACCCCGAAACACATGCAATCCTGCTGCTAGGGCTAACCCTAACGAACCCTAAGTTACAAAAAGTGCCAAAACTAAAGGCTTTTCCGCGCGGATTTTGTCCCAACCACTTCTACCCGGTATTAGACCTTCCCAGGAATGCCCCAAGACCCGGCAACCCACCCGCCAAGAAGCGTAACACCCCCAAACAGGCCAAAAGCAAAATCTCATACTTGCAATATTTCTGGGCCTTCGGTCCAAACGCGCTGCGTAGCTAGGCCATAAGTCGGGGTTGGCACGACGGATTTCCTGAAAAGCAAATGCAATCAAGATTAGAGTGTCCCAGCAGTGCTCCCAGACCACGAAACTCACCCGCAAACAGACGGAACCCCCCCTAAGAGCACCTCAAAGGCAAGCAAGTCATCAAAAACACAAAAAAAATTCCGCCTGGGATTTGGTCCAAAACACTTTTATCCGGTATTAGAGCTTCCCAGCAATGGCCCCAGAGCCGTCAACCCAGGAGAAAACGAGTAGAAGACCCCCAAACAGCCAAAGAGCAAAAGTACAAAAATGGGGACTTAGTCACTTTTTCACAAATTTCCCAAATCACTCCGCGCGCGCTCTGCAGCTAGGCCCTAAGTCCCCTCAGCCACCATGGATTTGCTTCAAACCTCTTGCAAAGTAAAGTATATATAGCCAGCAGTGCTCCCACACCACGAAACTCACCCACAAACACCAGGAAGCCCCCCAAACAGGCCCCCGAAAACGCTACATAGAGCAAAATGTCAGAAATAGCCCAAAAAAAAATCGGCCTGGATTTTGTCCCAACCACTTCTACCCGGTATTAGACCTTCCCAGGAATGCCCCAAGACCCGGCAACCCACCCGCCAAGAAGCATAACACCCCCAAACAGGCCAAAAGCAAAATCTCATACTTGCAATATTTCTGGGCCTTCGGTCCAAACGCGCTGCGTAGCTAGGCCATAAGTCGGGGTTGGCACGACGGATTTCCTGAAAAGCAAATGCAATCAAGATTAGAGTGTCCCAGCAGTGCTCCCAGACCACGAAACTCACCCGCAAACAGACGGAACCCCCCCTAAGAGCACCTCAAAGGCAAGCAAGTCATCAAAAACACAAAAAAAATTCCGCCTGGGATTTGGTCCAAAACACTTTTATCCGGTATTAGAGCTTCCCAGCAATGGCCCCAGAGCCGTCAACCCAGGAGAAAACGAGTAGAAGACCCCCAAACAGCCAAAGAGCAAAAGTACAAAAATGGGGACTTAGTCACTTTTTCACAAATTTCCCAAATCACTCCGCGCGCGCTCTGCAGCTAGGCCCTAAGTCCCCTCAGCCACCATGGATTTGCTTCAAACCTCTTGCAAAGTAAAGTATATATAGCCAGCAGTGCTCCCACACCACGAAACTCACCCACAAACACCAGGAAGCCCCCCAAACAGGCCCCCGAAAACGCTACATAGAGCAAAATGTCAGAAATAGCCCAAAAAAAAATCGGCCTGGATTTTGTCCCAACCACTTCTACCCGGTATTAGACCTTCCCAGGAATGCCCCAAGACCCGGCAACCCACCCGCCAAGAAGCATAACACCCCCAAACAGGCCAAAAGCAAAATCTCATACTTGCAATATTTCTGGGCCTTCGGTCCAAACGCGCTGCGTAGCTAGGCCATAAGTCGGGGTTGGCACGACGGATTTCCTGAAAAGCAAATGCAATCAAGATTAGAGTGTCCCAGCAGTGCTCCCAGACCACGAAACTCACCCGCAAACAGACGGAACCCCCCCTAAGAGCACCTCAAAGGCAAGCAAGTCATCAAAAACACAAAAAAAATTCCGCCTGGGATTTGGTCCAAAACACTTTTATCCGGTATTAGAGCTTCCCAGCAATGGCCCCAGAGCCGTCAACCCAGGAGAAAACGAGTAGAAGACCCCCAAACAGCCAAAGAGCAAAAGTACAAAAATGGGGACTTAGTCACTTTTTCACAAATTTCCCAAATCACTCCGCGCGCGCTCTGCAGCTAGGCCCTAAGTCCCCTCAGCCACCATGGATTTGCTTCAAACCTCTTGCAAAGTAAAGTATATATAGCCAGCAGTGCTCCCACACCACGAAACTCACCCACAAACACCAGGAAGCCCCCCAAACAGGCCCCCGAAAACGCTACATAGAGCAAAATGTCAGAAATAGCCCAAAAAAAAATCGGCCTGGATTTTGTCCCAACCACTTCTACCCGGTATTAGACCTTCCCAGGAATGCCCCAAGACCCGGCAACCCACCCGCCAAGAAGCATAACACCCCCAAACAGGCCAAAAGCAAAATCTCATACTTGCAATATTTCTGGGCCTTCGGTCCAAACGCGCTGCGTAGCTAGGCCATAAGTCGGGGTTGGCACGACGGATTTCCTGAAAAGCAAATGCAATCAAGATTAGAGTGTCCCAGCAGTGCTCCCAGACCACAAAACTCACCCGCAAACAGACGGAACCCCCCCTAAGAGCACCTCAAAGGCAAGCAAGTCATCAAAAACACAAAAAAAATTCCGCCTGGGATTTGGTCCAAAACACTTTTATCCGGTATTAGAGCTTCCCAGCAATGGCCCCAGAGCCGTCAACCCAGGAGAAAACGAGTAGAAGACCCCCAAACAGCCAAAGAGCAAAAGTACAAAAATGGGGACTTAGTCACTTTTTCACAAATTTCCCAAATCACTCCGCGCGCGCTCTGCAGCTAGGCCCTAAGTCCCCTCAGCCACCATGGATTTGCTTCAAACCTCTTGCAAAGTAAAGTATATATAGCCAGCAGTGCTCCCACACCACGAAACTCACCCACAAACACCAGGAAGCCCCCCAAACAGGCCCCCGAAAACGCTACATAGAGCAAAATGTCAGAAATAGCCCAAAAAAAAATCGGCCTGGATTTTGTCCCAACCACTTCTACCCGGTATTAGACCTTCCCAGGAATGCCCCAAGACCCGGCAACCCACCCGCCAAGAAGCATAACACCCCCAAACAGGCCAAAAGCAAAATCTCATACTTGCAATATTTCTGGGCCTTCGGTCCAAACGCGCTGCGTAGCTAGGCCATAAGTCGGGGTTGGCACGACGGATTTCCTGAAAAGCAAATGCAATCAAGATTAGAGTGTCCCAGCAGTGCTCCCAGACCACGAAACTCACCCACAAACACCAGGAAGCCCCCCAAACAGGCCCCCGAAAACGCTACATAGAGCAAAATGTCAGAAATAGCCCCCAAAAAAATCGGCCTGGATTTTGTCCCAACCACTTCTACCCGGTATTAGACCTTCCCAGGAATGCCCCAAGACCCGGCAACCCACCCGCCAAGAAGCATAACACCCCCAAACAGGCCAAAAGCAAAATCTCATACTTGCAATATTTCTGGGCCTTCGGTCCAAACGCGCTGCGTAGCTAGGCCATAAGTCGGGGTTGGCACGACGGATTTCCTGAAAAGCAAATGCAATCAAGATTAGAGTGTCCCAGCAGTGCTCCCAGACCACGAAACTCACCCGCAAACAGACGGAACCCCCCCTAAGAGCACCTCAAAGGCAAGCAAGTCATCAAAAACACAAAAAATTTTCCGCCTCGGATTTGGCACAAACCACTTTTAGTGCTTCCCAGCAATGGCCCCAGACCCGTCAACTCACCTGCAAAGAGGTAGAACAACACCCCCACAAGTGCTGAGTCTTTCTTCATTGGGCGTAAACCAGCCCTCTGCTTTGATGGAAATAGGAGTCTGGAGGAGGAGGATAGAGGAGCATGTTCTTCTGAACTTGTGAACCTGAGGAATGCAGACTGCGGCACCTTCAAATAAATTAGCAAACAAGTGAAGACAGTTCTGCTGATGGGCTTGTTTTTGTGATTATCTGATTAAAGTTTGAATTATATTAACTGTGCACAACAAAGAAAGACAGACACACAGGAATAAAAGTGAATAAGGATGAAAAAGAAAGTTACTGATTCGTTGTCTCATTTTCAGGGCTCGAAGTCGGTATCACGGTCCAGGAATAAGAATAAGGCTTCGTCATCATACTCTGCGAATTCAGCCAGGGTGAGGTCAGTGCCACCTGACAGAGTAGAAATTCCCTCATCTATGGTGCTGGCCACCTCCTCTTCATCCGGCACGCTCTCTCGTACTCTTATATCTGGTGGTATGAGGTGCTGATTCATCTTGATCATTGTTAACCTCTCCACATTTTTGGGCGAGAGGCGGCTCCGTTTGGGAGTTACAATCCCACCAGCCGCACTGAAAACCCGTTCAGAAGACACACTTGCGAGTGGGCAAGACAAGTAGTTTAAAGCCAGGTTGGTGAGCTGTGGCCACAATTCTTTTTTCCCATGCCAATACGCCAATGGGTCAGAATTAACATAGACCTCTGTGGAGTCATTCAGATAGTCCTTCACCATCGACTCAAGGTCCTCCTCCAAGGTTCCTCCACTTTGCGTAGCTCTTGCTGTGCCTCTGACCTTTTGAGAACCAAACCCACGCAGAGCTAGCCAATCCTCTTCAGCCTCCAATGTTTCTGTTGTCTTTCGTGCAGATGATCCGGTTGCCGGTGTCTTTAACGGCTGAGAGGTCACTTGTGCCACAGCCACAGGTGCAGAAGTGGATTGTTTTGACTGGGGATGGCCTGCTGATGTACTGCCATTTCCTTCAATTTCCAGCCGTTCTGTTTCAAACTTCTTGGCTGACAAGGCTAGCCAACGTTTGTACTTTGTAACATCTTCATCAGCAAAAGGAAAGAATGCTCTGCCTGCCAGCGCCTTTTTGTAGCGTGGATCCAGAATAGTAGCACAAATGTAATGCTGTTCTGAGTGGATCTTTTTAAGACGTTCATCGCCTTGTAGGAGCTCTAATAATTGCTCAGCCAGAAGCAAAGAGTCTTTCTTTTTGTCATCTTTTCGAAACACAGAACACACCTCCTTCAGGTGGTCCTCCAGCATGTACAACAATGGGATAGCTTTTCCCAAATTAGAGTCCTCCTTGCTGACTGCACGCTTGAAGACCTCAAAAGGACGAAGCATGCGTGTTAGGCTTTCAACTATGTTCCATTGCGGCCCACCCATCCTCAGCTCCTCTATACCCTCTTTCAAGAAATATTGATCGAGTTGCGTATACTGCTCATACAGACGCTCAAGCATGTAGAAGGTTGAGTTCCAACGTGTTACCACCTCCTGGATGAGTGCTTTCACTGGCATTTGACATTGATATAGCATGCTCCTCAGCTGCTTGCGGGCCTTAAAAGAATGCCTGAAATGCTTGCAAATTTTTCGGCAGTTCTCCAATACACTGTACGCTGCACTGCGTTTATTACCCAAGAATTTTTGGACAACCAGGTTTATACAGTGCGCCAAACACGGCACTCTGAAATAGTAACCGTCCCTCATGGCCTTAACTATATTGGAGCCATTGTCCGTGGAAACATAACCAACCTTGCGTTTTAGTGGGGACAGACAGTTAAGGACCTTTGTGTTAAAGACATCCAAAATGTTTTCTGCTGTGTGACGTTTCTCCAAACCAAACATGGCTAGTGTTGCATGTTTCCGAGCACCTTTAAAAACAATGTTAGTGTCAACACCTGAGTTTAGCTTTGCTTTAGCCCCTGAAAAAGAGACCCAGTGTGCAGTGATGCACATGTAATCAGCGCCTGCGCCACTGGTCCACATGTCTGTTGTCAGATGTATAGTGTGAACAGCACTCTTCTGCAAAGCTGCCCCAATCACCTTCAGAACATCTTCATGTAGTGCTGGAACCGCAACTCGGGCAAAATAGAACCGGCTAGGAACCTTCCATTTAGGGCAGAGCACTGCCACTAATTCTAGAAAACCAACCCCTTCTACAAAAGAAAAAGGGAGAAGGTCCAGAGCTAGCATTTTAGCCAGCTTAGTGTTATACAGACGGGTCATTGGGTGGTTGCGTTCATATTGCGCTTCTGTAAACAACATCTTTTTAATGTTGCCCTGGACCAATGATTTACGGGATGATGATGATCTCTTCGACCCAGTTACGCTCGCTGATGAACTTTTCCGCATTGATGTCTCACTCTCTCCCACACTCTTAGTGTGGCTCCCATGGGGTGTGCTGCTGACATGGGAACTGGGTGTAAGTGAAGTGTTTGAATCGTCTTCTTCTACCTCCTCGTCATCAGCAGATGACAAATCAACGTTTTCATTACGTGCAATTCCGGCTTTCTTGACCGCCTCTAGGTGCGGAAACCATTCGACAGCGTGCCTTCTCTCAAGATGACCTCTCTGGCCTCCGGTACCATAGTTAGAACCAAGCTTACCACGACTAAATCGAAGCTTACAAAGGCTACAAATGGCTATGTTTTCCTTTTTTGGGCAAACACTAAAGAAGTCCCAAACTGGAGACTTGAAATGTCTTCGGGGGCCGGAGGAGGCGGCGATACTGGTGGTGGTGGTCCTGCTGCTAATGACAGATGAAGTGGAGGATGTGGATTGCCGAACTTCAGTACGTTTTGCACTTTCACCACCACGAATTGAGGTCGAGGACGAGGTGGGTACCTTCTTGCGAAGAAATATGGAAGCGGTAGGTTTTGGTGTACTACTTAACTCCAAATCTAATGATTCCATTTCCATTGCCTCCTCGCCGACATCATCATCACGCTCAGCAGCTTCTCGGGATAGGGTCAAAATGTCTCTTTGCTGCATGCCCGGTGGGGCTGCAGTGACCTTTGTGATGACTGGCTCGTCGTCATCGTGAGAGGCTTCATCACCAGCAGTATCTGTCACTTCTTGTTGAGCCTCATCACACTCCATAGGTTTGAGTTTTTGGACGACCTTCCTTTTACGCTTAGGTGCTGGTGTCAGATCATGGTGTGCCTCTGCCTCACTGTCAGACCGCAGTTGTTGTGGTTCCCAAGACAGATCACTTGCACCAGAACGAGGTGGGCTTGAAGAAGATGTAGACACCCCCCTTGATCTTTTCCTTGCTAGGGATGTGGAAGACAATGAATGATCATCAGGAGGAGTGGCTTCCAATGATACCTCAGCTTCAATGTCGATTTCCAAATGTGCCCCTACTTCGGGAGGAACAACTATTGTGGGCACTTGTGAACCTCCATGCACCTTTGCTTGCGCATCTCCTTTTGCTGCCTCTCCTTCCACATGTACTTGGGCGTGTACTTGCACATGGTGTTGTTGCGGCTGTGGTTGTTCAACACTTGTCAGATGAGTTACAACAACCTGTGTTGATTCAGGGACATTGCTGCTACTTTCTTGCGATGAGCCAACATCACTGGTCGATGGTGATTGGAGAAGTACACTGACTGCCTCTGAAGCACTCAAGGGCTTTGACTTAAGTTGCCTTGGTGGTGGAGGCACTGAACCCAATGGAGCAGGGGTGCTGCTCTCAGGTTGGTCCCCAGCAGATCCTGCTGCTGCAGGCGTACTTTTTTTTTTGCTCCCAAAAAAAGTGGCGGGTGGCACACCAGCCTCCTTGGTAACTTGCTTCTTCTGCTCCTTACTAGCAACTTTCTTGCTAGAGGAGCTACGGAGAACTTTCTTTGGGGGCGGGGCCATCTTCTTCAGAGCAGGTCAGACAGCAGGCCGCAGTTGCACGAATTGTAGAGTTGTCTGAGGCCAGACGTGACGTCGCGTGACGTTATGCTGCACACACACACCGCTGCAGGACTTCTTCCTGGCACTGGTGGTTCTCTTGAGTCTTGTGCACCTAAAAAAAATGGAAGACAGAGGAACATCAGTTCAGTTATAGAGCACAAAAAAATCGAAAAACACTGCAAAATCAGCACAATCCCAATCCATCCATGCCCTCCATAATGTTTAAATTCAAGACAACCCACAGAAAGACTAGGCCCATGCAAGACTCACTACCCCTGGGCATAAATAAAGGTTGAAAAGTAGGCAAAATGGTTGGAGGCCTAACAACAAAGCCTGCATTCAAAATGGCCACTTGCCTGCCAGCACATGGCCAGTGCCTGTAGCTGCACTCAAAATGGCCACCAGCCACATGGCATGTCCCTCCCCATGAACACCCCCAAAAATCGAAAAACACTGCAAAATCAGCACAATCCCATTCAATCCATGGCCTCCATGATGTTTAAATTCAAGACAACCCACAGAAAGACTAGGCCCATGCTAGACTCAAATACCCCTGGTGAAAAGGCCACAAGTACAGGCCCAAAAATCGAAAAAAAACGCAAAATCAGCACAATCCTATTCCATCCATGGCCTCCATGATGTTTAAATTCAAGACAGCCCACAGAAAGACTAGGCCCATGCTAGACTCAAATACCCCTGGTGAAAAGGCCACAAGTACAGGCCCAAAAATCGAAAAACACTGCAAAATCAGCACAATCCCATTCAATCCATGGCCTCCATTATGTTTAAATTCAAGACAACCCACAGAAATACTAGGCCCATGCAAGACTCACTACCCCTGGGCATAAATAAAGGTTGAAAAGTAGGCAAAATGGTTGGAGGCCTAACAACAAAGCCTGCATTCAAAATGGCCACTTGCCTGCCAGCACATGGCCAGTGCCTGTAGCTGCACTCAAAATGGCCACCAGCCACATGGCATGTCCCTCCCCATGAACACCCCCAAAAATCGAAAAACACTGCAAAATCAGCACAATCCCATTCAATCCATGGCCTCCATGATGTTTAAATTCAAGACAACCCACAGAAAGACTAGGCCCATGCTAGACTCAAATACCCCTGGTGAAAAGGCCACAAGTACAGGCCCAAAAATCGAAAAACACTGCAAAATCAGCACAATCCTATTCCATCCATGGCCTCCATGATGTTTAAATTCAAGACAGCCCACAGAAAGACTAGGCCCATGCTAGACTCAAATACCCCTGGTGAAAAGGCCACAAGTACAGGCCCAAAAATCGAAAAACACTGCAAAATCAGCACAATCCCATTCAATCCATGGCCTCCATGATGTTTAAATTCAAGACAACCCACAGAAATACTAGGCCCATGCAAGACTCACTACCCCTGGGCATAAATAAAGGTTGAAAAGTAGGCAAAATGGTTGGAGGCCTAACAACAAAGCCTGCATTCAAAATGGCCACTTGCCTGCCAGCACATGGCCAGTGCCTGTAGCTGCACTCAAAATGGCCACCAGCCACATGGCATGTCCCTCCCCATGAACACCCCCAAAAATCGAAAAACACTGCAAAATCAGCACAATCCCATTCAATCCATGGCCTCCATGATGTTTAAATTCAAGACAACCCACAGAAAGACTAGGCCCATGCTAGACTCAAATACCCCTGGTGAAAAGGCCACAAGTACAGGCCCAAAAATCGAAAAACACTGCAAAATCAGCACAATCCTATTCCATCCATGGCCTCCATGATGTTTAAATTCAAGACAGCCCACAGAAAGACTAGGCCCATGCTAGACTCAAATACCCCTGGTGAAAAGGCCACAAGTACAGGCCCAAAAATCGAAAAACACTGCAAAATCAGCACAATCCCATTCAATCCATGGCCTCCATTATGTTTAAATTCAAGACAACCCACAGAAATACTAGGCCCATGCAAGACTCACTACCCCTGGGCATAAATAAAGGTTGAAAAGTAGGCAAAATGGTTGGAGGCCTAACAACAAAGCCTGCATTCAAAATGGCCACTTGCCTGCCAGCACATGGCCAGTGCCTGTAGCTGCACTCAAAATGGCCACCAGCCACATGGCATGTCCCTCCCCATGAACACCCCCAAAAATCGAAAAACACTGCAAAATCAGCACAATCCCATTCAATCCATGGCCTCCATGATGTTTAAATTCAAGACAACCCACAGAAAGACTAGGCCCATGCTAGACTCAAATACCCCTGGTGAAAAGGCCACAAGTACAGGCCCAAAAATCGAAAAACACTGCAAAATCAGCACAATCCTATTCCATCCATGGCCTCCATGATGTTTAAATTCAAGACAGCCCACAGAAAGACTAGGCCCATGCACCACTCACTACCCCTGGTCAAGGCCCCAACAACAGGTCAAAAATCGAAAAACACAAAATTTTACAAAAAAAAAAAATCGAAAAACACAGAAAAATCAGCACAATCCCAATTCATCTATGGCCTCCATGATGTTTAAGTTCAAGACAACCCACAGAAAGAATCAGTCCACCCACCACTGAGTACCCCTGGGCAAAAGGCCCCAAAACAGCCCAAAAATCGAAAATCCCAAAATTTTAGTTGCAGCAACTGTAATGCCCCAAACAAACTTACTTGTAAAATTTCTAATCCAACAGTGATCCAAACAAAGTCAAAAAGGCCTCAAATCCAAAGATCCAGCAGCATCCACAAAAAGTAATCCTTCCAGGTCCACATCCAAATGAAAAGTGACCAGGAGATGGACAAAGCACTGGGAGGAGCCTGCTGAACAGGAACAGGAAGTTGAAGACTATGGGGCACTTCCTTCCTCCCACCCCCCTGCCCCCTCCCCAAAATGGACTCCTCGCTAAAAAAGTGCAGGCAAATGTCAAACTAAGGAGTTATTCACATAAAAATCATCATTTCTAGAAGGTTTATGCTGCTTGCTGGTGGATTTCTTGTGCAGAATTGCAAATTTATATTTTCGCTCGCCGCATCTCAAATCTCGCAATTGCGAAGTACCGCGAGACGTGATCTCGCCGTACTCGCGTTGACAAACTCTCGCTGTGCAAGTTGGCAAGCCGCGATGACGTAATCGCGCTCGCCAAATTCCCGCTGGATCACACAGCAAGATCCAAAATGGCGCAGCACTCGCAAAATATCGAGAAAAACAACTCGGCAAACGATGATAAACGCCGCGCGCCGCAAAAATTGTATCACCAACGCCGCGCGCCGCCAAAAAAATCCGCTCTGTGCGAATTTGCGGATTTTGCGGGAAATCCGCAAATCTCGCGGATTGCGGATTTCCCGAAAATCCGCAAAATCCGCGAGCGGAACGGATTTTCCGCCCACGCTTACTCCATGGCGGACTCGATAATAACAGTATAAGAGGCAACAGTGAGACCCATCTAGAGCATACGAATTCTGGTGGCATATATGAGGACAAAAAAAAAAAAAAAAAACTACAAAAAAAAAAAAAAAAAAACTTCCATGCTTTGTCAGCTGGAAACCGGATCCGGAAGCCATAGCGGTGGATGCTTTTCTTCAGGACTGGTCGACGGAATATCCTTATGTGTTTCCACCTTTCATGATGATACCCAAAGTGGCAGCTCAGGTTCGTCGTCAAGCAGCGTCCATAGTTTTAGTCACGCCGGTCTGGAGGGCACAGGCCTGGTTCCAGACACTGTTGGAGTTGTCGTGGGATTGCCCGATTCTACTGCCCTCATTCCCTTCAATTCTAAAGGATCACCAAGAGGGCATTCATCCTCTGGTGCTTCAGGGCCATTTGCAGCTCATGCCGTGGAAGATTTCAGGGGACTTTGGAAGGATGACCATCTTTCTTCAGACGCTGCACACCTCATCCAGCAGGCATGGGCTTCAGGAACGATCAAGAGGTATCGCTCGGCCTGACGACGATGGCATCGTTGGTGTCTGGAGAGACATGTGGATCCCATGGGGGCACGAGTTACCCTTATTTAAAATTTTGAGTGGAATTGTCCCAGCAGGGCCTGGCTTAGCGAACGGTTAATTATTTTCGGTCGGCCATTTCCAAGGGCCATGGTGAGATTGATGGCAGACCAGTGGGGGAACATCCCTGGGTTTGTAAACTGATGCACGGACCTCCAGAGCCTAGATATTCGGGCCTAAGGGATGTTAACCGGGTCCTGAGGCTCTTGTTGGGTAGGTAAGATAATCAATATCTCTCCCGCAAGTTAGCCATTCTCCTCTGTCTCATTTCATGTAAACGAGTGTCAGATGTCAGAGCTCTGGACATTTTGGCTAGGGTTTTTACTCCAGAAGGAGTTACATTTACCATTTCTTGGAAGACAAAAACCAATGCCAGGTCGGTATCTTATCCTTCTTTTCCGGATCATCCTAAGTTATGTGTGGTGAGGTGCATCAAAGCTTACGAGGAAATGACGTCGGAACTCAGGCTCCCTGGGGAGAGGCAGTTGCTTATTGCCCTGCAGAAACCTTTCAAAGCGGTTTCTTCCCCTTTCATCGCCAGGTGGGTACGATGGGTTATGTCTGAGGCAGGTGTGGATGTGAGTAGGTTTGGTGCCCGTTTCACACGGGGGCCATGGCATCTAAGGCTGTCCAGGTGGGTGGTAGGTTGGAAGACATTATGAATGCAGCCGATTGGTCTTCTGATTCTACCTTCAAGAGGTTTTACTTAAAACCTATCTCTGAGGCAGCATCGGTAGTATTAAGTAAGCTTTGAACTTGCATAATCCTCGTCTCCGTCCTGCCATAGAATGAAAAATTTCCTAGCTTATGAGAAGAAAAGTTTAAATTCTATTAAGGACTAGGAGGCGAGGATTATCCCTCCCTACGACTAATTTCATTATCTTCCCACCCTGGAAGTTTAGTCATTATTAGTAAGTAATCTTTGAGTTTGTTGTTGATCGAAGTTTTTTACATGTGTTGTTATTACTCTACTGCCTAAGTCATTGCATTTGGTGCTTTGCCATGTTATTTTCTGTATTAATTCTGTTCTGGCAAATTTGTGATGGTTTCATTACGCAAGAGTTGGATAACGGAATTGTTTCTTTATTTCAGGGAATGACCAAAAGTTTGAATCAGACAGTAATGCCAGCTTAACATCCTCCAGTGAAGAAGAGGAAGAGGAAGGAACGTCATCGGAATATATGTTATGGACTGTCTTGGGACTGTAATGACCATAAAGGCTACTCCCGTGTTCATAGGATGTGTAGTCGATCATGTTTTACTGTATTTGTGTGTGTTTTACATTGTTCTTTAAAACCTGCTATGCATAATAAAGTGGAGGAAGATATGCATAATCCTCATCTCCTAGTCCTTAATAGAATTGAAACTTTCCTTCCCGTAAGCTAGGACATTTTTCATTTCATGTGAAGTTTTACTTAAGAATCAGGTCCAGGCCTTTTGCAGAATATAGAAACTGAACAGATGTTGTAATATCATTGTTATGGGGGTTAGGGGGAGCAGAAATGCTTCTACACTTTAAATACTTCTTAATGCAGTGTATATTCTGATGTATTGAGGTGACACCCTTTCGCATGTTAAAGAATTTTTTTAATGCACTTGTATTAATATGATGTTTATCGCTTGATTCACATGCCAAATATTTTTGAGCCGGTGTCCAGATCCCAAGCCTGATGGTGGCTCGCCTCTCTCCACCTCAATTTTTAGGTCTCGCTGAGCCAACGCGCATGCGTTGATCTGCGAGACTTAAGTAAGGGGCTTTCAAAAGTGCTCCCAAAAGGCTTTGCCAGGCAGATTGCCTACAGTGTATGTGTGCTGGAGCGTGCACATCGCACACCATTTGACAGCCTATGAGCCTCTCTCCGCACTCATTCTGGTTTGCTTGCAGCCGGCATCAGACTTCAAACACTTCAAAGGAATCCGCTCCCCCTCCCCCCGCCGTTTCTGGCTTTGCTCGCTGAAGGCTGTCATGCCCAAGATCACACCGACTGTCAGTCGAGCAAACGCAAATTAGATTCTAGTTTTGATCTGGAAATGGCACTGTGTCCTTAGAGTTTGTGCAGCACTTGCCGTTCTTGGTCAGTAGATGTCAGCACAGGCTTTTATAAATTGTGTCCATCACATTACATTGAGTATATCGCTTTGAATACGTCAAAAGAATTAGATTGCTTTTACATTTCCTGGTGTTTGGGCGCATTTTTTATTGAAAATATTGCAATAAAATGATATACAAAATGTGAAGTGGTGTTTACAAACGGATAATATTCTTCAAAGAATAATGTTCTGTTATTTGAAAAAATATTTATTTACCTCTATTGGGGCTGTCATAACAGATAAATCAAATCCTAAGCCTGATTTCACTATTTGAATAATTGCGTGTTTCAGTGCAAATTACATTATCTTCCAGTTTACTGCCCTAATTTATCAACATTATTTCTGATTAGATTTCTACACAAATCCCCGATATTTAATGCTATATAGAAGCATAGGTTAAATCATCCTGTCACTTCCGGGTGTTTCACTTTAGAATGCTCCTCGCTGTCCTATTGGCAACAGGTTGCACTCCCTTGAGGCTCAGCTTTTGGATTACAGTGTTCTTGGATCGACAAATAAAAACATGCAGAAGTCATATAAATGCGCGATTAAAGTTCTGGCAGTACAGTGCATTTTAGGAGGATAATATTTGCATTCACTCTAAGGTATGCAAAGCACAGGCAGGTTTCCTGTTATTATCTTCTCTGTGGCACATTCTTGACCACTGACTGGAATGGGTAGCACGGTATTATTCTAGTTTTTTTTTTAGTAGGCACGGAGAGATTAAGGGGGTCATTATGATTGCGGTTTTTCCGCATCCTCGGGGCCGGCGGAAGGCACCGCAGGCCCAGAGGATGCGGAAAAACCGCAGCGGACTGACCAAAGACCCACCGCCACTTTAGGATGGCTGGTGGGTCCTGGTTTCCGTCCGCAGCTTTTCCGCCGGGGTCGGCTTACAACTGCGGCGGAAAAGCTCTAATATGGTGACGGTGTCTTCCAGACACCGTCCACCATATTAGGATGGCCTGTAAATTATGCTTTTCCGCGGCGGGTTTTCCGCCGTGGAAAAGCATACGGAACTTCACTGCGGGGGCCCGTTGCGGGCCCCGTAGGTGAAGGGGGGGTGGGGGGTGCACATGGGGGGTACCTATGGTACCCCCCTGCATTTGCATCTAGAAAGCGGTAGGCACCGCGCGGTGCCTGCCTCTTACTGCATGCAAATGCAATGTGTGCATTTTTAACATTGCGGTGGGTGCAGCTTGAAGCTCCACCCGCCGCAATGTTAAAAGTAGAGGATGTGACCGAAACCCTTGCGGTCACATCCTAATTGCACAGGAGGGAGCGCCGCATGCCATGCGGAGGTTCCCTCCTGCTCTGGGGTCGCGGACGGACGCAAGTCCGTCCGCGATCCTAATGACCCCCTTAGTGATTTGACCCGAATGACAGGATGCTAAGCTAAGCAGGAGGCTCGAATCTGGCAACGCCCTACGAGCGCTCCATGGACCCACCCAGCCTCAGTGCTGCTTTGCAACCCTTTATCAGTCGTCCCGATCTCCCCTGCTATTTTTGTGGTCCATTGACCCCCAATCCAACCTCAGCTCTTCTCTGAGCCCCTCTGCAGCATGTGGGCTTCTCGGAGCCCATCTGCTGGCCTCCTGCGGGCAAACCGAGCCCTCCATTAGCTTTTGTGCTCAGTTGTCTCCCCCGCCCCCAGGGCCCATGTACAGCCCGGTTAACAACCACCACCCCTGCACGTCCTACAGCTACCCTGAGACCCCTACATAACCAGGGGCATCAAGTTCTTTCTACAGCACTTAGTTGCCATCTGGGAAATATTCTATTTGGATCAGGTGCCACATGTCAACTCTATTTGACATCTCTTTACCCTGCTCCCTGCGATTTTACTTTGTGTTGGTCTGATAATTCTGAATTACTTTCGGAGTGCACTGGGGCGCTGCCTCTGTGTTTCTGTGCACATGCTGCTCCCTATTACTTTTACTGTTTATCCGTGTGTGCGATACATCTGAATAGAATTACTGTGGAGCCTGCTTGCTAAACTACATTGTTATAATTTACATAATAGTGCAGTAAGAGAATTGTTTGCATGGTGTGAGAAGTTGGCCTGGTATATGATGCTCACTAGTTCTAGTGATCACCTTGTACCATGCCAAGCAACCCTTATGATGATTGGTTGTAAGTCAACCTTATAGACCAGTTATCCTAGTGGTAACGTGGACAAAGCAGTCTTAGGCTAAACTCTGAAAGGCATGTGAAGCCAGCTGTATTACCATACACAATCCCCTTGAATACCAAATGAAAGGACACCACACAGATATATATTGAAAATATATATATATTTATTAACTACAAATATCCCCTGACCTCTTTATGAGCACAGAAGCACAAGCGTTAAACAAAACACAGTTTAAAATACACAAAAGTTGCAGCATATGGATGAGCCCTAGGGGCCACCTAAACCATATACTAAGAAATTGGTATAAGAGATACCAATTGAAAAGGAAACAGGCCTAGGGCGTGGGAATCGCTGGAGCTGATCGGGACTAGCAGTGACTAAGTCGGGAAAGGCCCGCGGGACTCGGGTGCAGTGTTTAAAGTGCACGCACTCACCAATGCAATGTCTATGGTGCGTAAAAGTTAGAAAGTTAGTTAGTTCTGAACCTTCCGAGTGACCTAGAAAGCTGAAACTTAAGACACAGGACCTAGACGTGTGTACCAGTGTGGGAACACCGGCGTTGTTGAGTTACCTCATCCACAGGAAGCGGGTGCATAGGGTCGAAGTAGTGTCGGGTTTCGTCATGCAGGTCGATGGTGCTTGGAGCTGAAGATGCTGCAGGCGGCTCGATGTGAAGAGTTCCGGTGGATCCAAGGATGGATCTGAAGTTGTGAAGACCTGAAAGCAGAGGGGACAATGTTCAAAGTCACTAGCCAGTGACTACCGTGGAACCAGATTGGAACCAGGCGATGTCGGGTGCAAACAGGCGTTGAGGTGTAGCTTCTCTCTGCAGCCACGTGGACACCGGGGGTCGAGGACGTCCAGGAGTCGGTCACGAGCTGTCCCACGCAGGCTTCTCGCTGTTGGCGGTGTCGGCAACTTGATTGGAGCAAACAGACCTTGGCTAATGCAAGCCACGCAGGAATTGAAAAAGGCTTATCACTCGGACCAGCAAGGTCAGAGCGGGTGCTCCTTTTTACAGGAGCGAGGGCAAGTCTGGAGCAACCAGACCCACAGTGTAGTTCATCGGTTTCATCGCCAAGATGGCCGCTGACCACGTGGCTAGTGGCCGGGATGGCGCGTCGAGTGGCACAATGCAAAAGGGCCCCACGCAGATCGTGGAGATGCTGGAGGGCTGATCTTCGGTGCAAGGGCTGCTCGGTGGTGGGGGTTCTCAGTCCCCAAAGCACAACGTCAAGGGTGCCTCGGATGCTGCGCAGTCAGCTTTTCGAGTGTCTTTCAAGAGGTCCGGCAGGGACTGTGGATCGGGCTGTGAGAAGTCTGGGAGTCTGGGTCTTGTCAGGCTCTGGGCTCGGGCTCCGGCGGGAGGCGGCGGCAAAGCAGACGTCGAGTTGCTGGATGGTGCCTGTGTTCACAGGGTGAATTTTAGAAACAAGGGTTCCTAGCTTATTTGGAATTAAAGTAATACAGTATAGAACACATTAGGCTATATACGTTTTAAATTTCCTTGCCCAGCCGGACAAAGAATTTATTTATCAACAAGTATCAGATATAGTCATATTACATTTCTACAGCAGTAGCGTGGCACAATCCTGTACCGTACTAAGAGAGAAAGAAAATAGAGAAGAGTGAAAGGGGTGTTTTCAGGCAGGAAAAAGGAGCAGGCAGGGCACTGTAGACAGTGTCCCTTGGAGTAGTACATACAAAATTACATATGAATTATTTTACATGTATGCCCACTCATGGGTGTCGACGTTTCGATCCCTTTGCTCAGTTACATAAAGGGGATCATCATCAGGACTTTGAAAATAGAATTTGCCTGAATATGACAACGCCTGTTAGAGAAAATAGAAAAACAAGTAAGAAGGGAGTTTATCAAGAGGCAATAGCGGAGAGCCAAAGTTAGCATATAACCGCGAGGATTATAATGCACTTAAGAGTATATGGTATGGCAATATCCCGGAACAGCTAAGGGAGTTGTTCCCGACAGCTGCAGACAGGCTCAGCTCATGCTAGAGCGCCACCTCACATAAAACCAAGCACTCTGCCTCCAGGATTGTTAAGGCCTGCCATCGGAGTGACTTATAGGTTACTATGTGTCCAGTTAGGTTAGATATAGATATACTATATCTAAGTAAGAGGTGATTACACCAACTTACCCCAGCTGAGTGATCAGCCAGTTGTGTCAAATATGGAGGCCAGGCCAGGGGTGGCACAATGCATGCAATGCAGCCCCTGGTAGGCCTTGGCTACACCTATGCCCTGGGTACCTATGGTACACTGTTACAGGGGCCTATAAGGTGAACCAGTTCCAATTATGTTATGCACCTAGGGTACATGGAGTCCATTTTAAGGAGAGAGCAATCAGCCTGGGGTCCTGAATAGCAGGATCCCAGGCCAACTATGTCAAACACCAGCTAAACACCAGGCAAAAAGTTTGGGGGTAACCATAGTCAGATATCCACCTTCCTACACATGGTACCTGGTCTTCTTCTTGCTGCTATCAAGAAATTGTTTTGAATGTGCATTTACTGTGTTACATGTTTCTCACTCTAATAGGATCGCTCCAACTAGTTATACTCTGCTTCTGTGAGTTGTGAATTCCACAGAACAAACCCATGTCCACTCCCAGGATGTATCATGATATTGCCCTTCCCACATATAATCAACTCAGTTGGGGTCATCTTTGTCACTCAGGAATGGTCCCTACACATTCATTCAGGTCCCATCTCTACTCCTGCAGGCTCCTCTGCTGCCAGCTCCTCAAAGAAATCCTTGCAACTAGCTTGAGCCTCTATCCTAAGCCCTTTGTTTTACACTGCTTTGCAACCATTCTACATGTGAGACAGTGTTAAATCCTTTGTGAGGGTTTGCTGAGGCTAATCTTGAGGCAAGATGGCGGCCGTGGCGTGGGCTGTGTAAGCAGCTCGATCCCCTCGCTCCAGACTGCGGAGAGAGAAGCAAGACAGCTACTGTTGCGGCGGGCGGCGAGTTTACCTTTGTTTAAAGACGGGACACTGCGGTGCTGGAAGCATTCGGAGTCGCTTTCTTTTCTTTGGGTGTCCAAAGGTGGATGTCTTTTCCCGGTTGCTGGCTCCGCGTTGAGCCTGAGGAGGAGCCCTCTGTTTCTGCTGGATATATTGGACGTGTTGCTCTACACCGATTTGCTGGAAAAACGGCTGAAAGGTGTCTGGACTATTGTTTTTCCGTTTGATTGGAGCCCCGGATTGGCGGCTCCCTGCTCTTTTTTTCGGCATTCAGCAGAGAGTGGCTCGAGGGCGCGGAGGTATGCAAGGAGCCACTTCGAAAAAAATGCCATCCAAGGTAGTGACTCAAGGTGGGAAAACAAAAGCTCCGCCGGAGGCAGCGGAGGATAATGAAGGCGAATACGGTGAGAGGGGGGAAGGCAGAAACGCTACCCCCCCAAACTGTTCCGAATGCTAAACAGAAGAAGGGTGAACGTATGAAAGTGAGTGCGGCTACGTCTATGACAAAACAAGGGGCTCAAACTTTGCCAGCATTATTCGAGAAGCAGATGTTGAAAAGTGCCCCATTACAGTCTCCATGTGATATAACAGCAGCAGCAGGCAGTATTGGTACACTGAATCAGGAAGCAGACAGTGCTTCCCTGTCTCGTGAAATTGTATCTTTGGAAATAAGCGATGAAGCTACAATGTTGCTGACAGCTAGCTCTGAGCAGGAGAAAGAAATCCTAAATAACGAAAGCATAGAGGGAGGCATTGTGGGAGATGTCACTCAAGACTGTTTGATCTGGAGAGCTGCTTGCTAGTGTAGATAGCCTGGTGGCAGAGACTAATGTATTGTCACTCCAGGAAGGCACATCTTCTCAAGATTTGACTGGGTCACAAGAAGCAGTCGATAATTTTTATTCCATGTCGGATCATTCATCTGATAAGAGCACTAACCTAAGCAAAGACTGGGCAGACTACCATGATGAGGGTAGTAGTACAGATGGGCTAAGATCGAAGGAGACCTCCCCTGTTACAACGGTTAAGAAGTTGAAAACCAGAGGAGCGCGAGGCTCGAATTCAAAGAATGAGCAGTGAGATGGTGAAACAGTCTTTGCTGAGAATATGCTGGTTGAGATAGAGATAGAGCCAGCAGAAACTATAAATCTTGATTCAGGATTAATCAGGGCTGAACAGAGCTCGGCTCAGGAAATAACCTTGTCTATGAACTACAAAACTATGATGGAGCATAGAGCTGAGATAAAGCTAGAGAATACCCACACACAAGCAATGAGTGAAAGTTAGCTCTCAATCCTCGAGCTCGGCGTTCTAGATGATCGGGCCGCGGCGGAGCCAGGCAGGTCCCGAGATGGGCGAAGGAAAGACGACGGTCCGCGGCGGAGCCTGCAGGTCCCGGTGAAGATGACGGTTACAACGGTCCGCGGCCACGCCAGCAGGTCCCGACGACGATGAAGGATTTGAAGGTTGCGAAGGCTGTGGCAGCGCCAACAGGCAAGACGATGGTGCACAAGACAGAGCTACGGCAGCGCCAGTAGTCCGTCCAGGATGAGTTCCTCTTTACGTCTCTCGACTCCAAGATACAACTGCCTTCCTGCTCTGGAGCTGCCCCAGTTATAGGGCTGGTGTGCTTTGATGTCCGGACCCTCGCACTTGGAGGTCGGGAGGTCCGGGATGAGGGAGTCCAGACACCCAGCAGGGGGGTGGAGCCAGCGCCCGGGGAGGCGATGGGCGAGCGGCCCTTGGCGGGGGAGAGCCATCGACACCTCTTTCTCCCATTGACTTGCCAAGTAGCCCGCTCACCTCCTGGGTGGATGGTGGTGCCGGGATGTCTGAGGCCTGGCCAGGCCCAGGGTTGAGGTCGATCGGGGGCCAGGCGGCCTCGTGGTGAAGTGTCCAAGATGGCGCCCCAGGATGGGCGCGTGGGCCGGCAGTGGATCGGACCCACGAGGTTGACATGCTCGAGGGCAGGGGTCCCTGAGGGGACGGAGGACATGCAATGGTGGTGTGTGGTACTTGCGGGCCCGGCTCGGGCCTGGTGAGGCCGGGGGAGAGTGGCCCTTCATGTGGCCTGTCCAACATGCGTCCCCCCCAGCTGAAGGCGGGGAGAGTTACCCATCCTCTTGGGGACTCTCCTCGTCGAGGCGGAAGAACCGGGACAGGCCATCCGCGTTGGCGTGATCTGGCCCAGGCCGGTGTTCGACTGTGAAGTCCATACCTTGCAAGGAGATGGACCAGCGTAGCAACTTTGGGTTTTCCCCCCGCATATGCATCAGCCACTGCAAGGGTCGGTGGTCGGTCTGCACCCGAAAGTGGGTGCCAAAAAGGTAGGGCCGGAGCTTCTTGAGGGCCCATACCACAGCGAAGGCTTCCCTCTCTATGGTGCTCCAGCGTTGCTCCCGTGGTAGGAGTCTCCGGCTGATGAAGGCCACCGGTTGATCAAGGCCTTCGGTGTTCACTTGAGACAGAACTGCCCCAATGCCCTGGTCGGAGGCGTCCGTCTGGACGACGAACTCCCGGCTGTAGTCTGGGGCCTGGAGCACAGGGGCGGAACACATGGCGGCCTTCAATTGTTCGAATGCAGTTTGGCACTCTGGGGTCCAGTTGACTTTCTTGGGCTGATTCTTTGACGTGAGTTCTGTGAGGTGCCCCACTATGGTACCATAGTCTTTTACGAACCTTCGGTAATAGCCCGTGAGGCCCAGGAAGGCTCGTACCTCAGTTTGGGTGATGGGGGGCTGCCAGTCCTGGATGGCGGCAATTTTCAGCTGTAGAGGGGCCACTAGGCCGCTTCCCACCTGGTGTCCGAGGTAGGTTACAGACCCTTGCCCAATTTGACACTTGCTGGCCTTGATCGTGAGGCCAGCTCGCTGAAGGGCTTGCAGCACTGCTCGGAGGTGGTGGAGGTGTTCGGTCCACTGGTGGCTGTATACGGCGATGTCGTCTAGGTAGGCGGCGCTGAATCCTTCGAGCCCCGCCAGGACCTGATTGACGAGCCGTTGGAATGTTGCTGGGGCATTCTTCATGCCGAAGGGCATGACCGTAAAATGGTAATGGCCATCGGGAGTGGAGAAGGCAGAACGTTCTTGCGCTCGGGGTGTGAGGCCGATCTGCCAATAGCCTGCTGTTAGGTCGAAGATGCTGAGGTAGCGGGCAGCTCCCATTCGGTCGACTAGTTCATCTGCCCGGGGGATGGGATGTGCGTCTGTTCGGGTGACCGCATTCAAGCCCCGGTAGTCGACGCAGAACCGGAGTTCTGGTGTGGTGCCGGGGGCAGCTGCTTTGGGGACCAGTACGACAGGGCTGGCCCAGGGACTGTCTGAGGGCTCGATGACCCCGAGCGTGAGCATCTTGGCTACTTCCTCCTGGATGCAGGCCCGTACCCGATCTGGCACGCGGTAGGCCCGGTGGCGGACAGGGGGGCTGTCCCCGGTGTCCACATCGTGCACACACCAGGAAGTGACACCTGGGGTGAGGGAGAACAGACTGGCGAACTGTGACAGGAGGGTTTGACACTCTTGGCGTTGTTCTCTGGTGAGGGTCTCCGAGAGCCGGACCCCATCCACGGAGCCGTCTTGCTCCTGAGTCCGTAGGAGGTCAGAGAGAGGCTCGGAGTCTTCTTCAGCCCCATTGTCCGTGGCCATCAGGAGGCTGAGCTCTGTTCGCACAAAGTGGGGCTTTAGTCTGTTAGCGTGGAGGACCCGGAGCGGGTTCCGGGAGGATTCCACGTCGATGAGATAGGTGGCAGGGCCCTTGCGCTCGATTACTTTGAAGGGCCCCGTCCATTTGTCTTGTAGGGCGCATGGCTCAGTGGGGGACATCACCCATACCTGTTGGCCAGGTTCGAATTCAATAGATGAGGCATTCTGGTCATACCATTTTTTCATGTCCTCTTGACTGGCCTCCAGGTTGGCTTTCGCTAGTTCTCTGAACCGCCTGGTCTGGTTGCGGAGGGTGAGGAGGTACCGGAAGACATCTGGAGGGTTCTTTAACGGAGGTATCTCCCAGCTCTCTTTGACTAGGCTGAGCGGCCCCCGCACTGGGTGTCCATATAGCAGTTCAAATGGGCTGAAGCCTAGGGATTTCTGAGGGACCTCTCGGTAGGCGAAGAGGAGGCACGGCAGCAGCACATCCCACTGGCGACGGAGGGGCTCTTCCAACCCCCCGATCATCCCCTTTAGCGTGCGGTTGAACCGCTCAACAAGTCCGTTCCCTTGGGGGTGATAGGGGGTCGTGAATCGGTAGGTGACCCCGCACTGCTGCCAGAGGGATTTCATGTATTTAGAGATAAAGTTCGTGCCTCTGTCGCTGACGACTTCTCGGGGGAAGCCCACACGGGAGAAGATCCCCATCAGAGCCCGGCCGACTACCGGGGCTGTCACAGTCCGCAGCGGGACAGCCTCAGGGTAGCGGGTGGCGTGGTCCACTAGCACCAAGATGAATCGATGGCCTTGTTTCGTGCGCGGGTCCAGGGGCCCCACAATGTCTATTCCGACCCTCTCAAATGGGGTAGTGACCACAGGGAAAGGTTGCAGGGGGGCCTTTAGTTTGCGGCCGCTCTTTCCACTGGCTTGGCACGTGGGGCAAGATCGGCAATGCTGGTGCACATCGTTCCTCACTTTGGGCCAGAAGAAGTGGGTCACTAGGCGACTGTAGGTTTTATCCTGTCCCAGGTGCCCTGCCAGGGGGACATCGTGGGCCAGGTTTAGCAGAAAGTCTCTAAAACGGAGGGGCACCACTAATACTCTGTTGGCCCCCAGCTCGGCGATTCTCTGCTCGCTGTACAGCAGATCATTGTCCCAGTAGACCCAATGAGTTCCGGAGGTATCCCCTGCGCTTTGGGCGAGCGCTTGCTGGCGTAGTCCCTCGAGGGAGGGACAGGTCTTTTGTTCTTGGCGAAATTGTTCTTGCGTGGGCCCTCCCTCTTGAGGCCACCGGTCGAGGTTAGCGAGATCGGAGGGTTGAACTGGTTCGGGGGGGATGTCATGGTCGGTTGTCTCGGCTGGGGCGACCGGAGGCGGTGGCGCCGGCCATTCGGGTTCTTCTGGGCTGTGGTTGGCACGGGCGGCCATGGACCGGGTGGTGACGCACGCCCAGTCTGGGACGCCTAACATCCCCAGGTGTTCTCTTCGCTCCACGGCTGCCCACGGAGAGCTTTCAAGGTCATTTCCAAGGAGGCAGTCTACGGGGGCGTCGTCTCGGACCGTTACTTTCAACATGCCGGAGACCCCTCCCCACTCGAAAGGGACGCAGGCCATCCGACACAAACTTTCCGAGTTATCGGCTGATCGTACAGGGCAGAGAATGTTCGGTAGATACTGTTCTGGGGCCACCAGGTGACAGCGGACGGCTGTTACACTGGCCCCAGTGTCACGAAGGGCTTCGGCCCGGCGTCCATTGATGCTCACCCATTGGCTGTACTTCTGGGTGTTAGCGGGTAGGGGGACCCGCGGGACCATGTCTTTCCCCCCTAAGCAGGCTAGAGTCATGGCAGCTGGCTCCCATTCTTGATGCTCCTGTTCATATTCCTCTTGTTCCTCTGAGGTCTGTTCCTCCCCTAGAGCAGCAGCGGCCACTTGGCGGGGTCTTGGGCTCTGGTACTGGGGGCAGTTTGGGTCATTTGCATAATGGCCGACTCGTTGGCATCGATGGCACGTAACGTTGGCTCGGTATCCCGGTCGCGCCGGGGTGCTGCCCCGGTTGGCCGGGGGGGTGGTGCTGGTTGCGGGGGTGGCCGGAGCGTTGTCTCTTCCTCGTCCTTGGCCCCCTCCTCCGCCTCTGGGTCGGTGCTGACCATTGTGGTTCCGGTTCTGTTCGTAGAACCCATTCCGGCCCACTCTGGTGATCTCCCACCGGTCGGCTTCCGCTGCGAGCTGCCGGGGATCTGTTAACTTGCTGTCGAGGAGGTGTTGGCGGAGTTCAATGAAGCAATTGTTCGACAGATGCTCCCATACCATCAGATTGAATAGTTGTTCGTAGGTTGTGACGTTGCTTCCTCTGATCCAGCCCTCGAAGGCTCGGCTAAAGTAGGTTACGTAGTCCACCCAAGTTGTACCCGGGATGCGGGTGCAGTCTCGGAACCTCTGACGGTACATCTCGGGAGTGAGGCCATAGCGAGTGAGGAGGGCCGCTTTCATGTGGTCATATGAGGTCATCTGGTGGTCCGGGAGCTGTAGCAGGGTATCGCGGCCCTCATTGAGGAATCTTCCCCATAGACCGGCTCCCCAATCGCTTCTATCGATCCGGTGTGCAGTCATAGCGATTTCATAGGCCTTAAACCATTGCTGGATGTCGTCCTCTCGGAAATACTCTCGGACAACATCCTTGGGGATGTGTACCTTTTTCTCTGTGGCCCCTGAGGTGTGGGGTCGCTCGGGCACCCCTGCTTCTTTGTTCTGCTTGCGCAGGTTGATCTCGGCTAGGTTTCGTTCGTGTTCGTACGCCAGTTTCTTTTCCTCGAGCTCCCTTTGTCTCTGTTTCTCCTCTCTTTCTTCTCGGAGACGCAGGTGCTCTAAGTTGATTTTCTGTTCGGCCAGTTTGAGTTCAATGTCCATCTTGAGTCGGGCCATTTCCAGCTCGTGTAGTCGGGTTTTTTCTCTTTCCTGGATCTCGTCTTGCGAGAGACCCGTTCTTTGCCCTTCAGGGGCCGTGGTGGTTTTTTCTGCGGTGCTTTGGTCGGGCGTTCCGGCAGCCCCGGTCTCTGCCCAAGATTCTAGGGCATGCTTGAAATCGTCTTTGGTGCTTAGTCCGGTGGTAGCGATACCCAGTTCGATGCAGAATTGTTTTAGTTCACGATGGCTGTACTCCTCCAGTTTCTCCATTTGGAATTTCTCGGTTGAATTGCTTTCTTTAGTTGTCATTGTGATTTCGTCGTGGGGTGAGCTACTCTCTGTACGTTTATGCGGTGATTCGGATCGCGCCGCTGGCCACCAATGTTAGACGGACCGGGAGGGTCGGCCGAGATTACGGGGAGAGGTCTCCGGGGAGAGCCGTCTCCAACGACTGTACAGATAAGTAACTTCCCCCCCACAGACGGACACCACACCAGATTGAAGGTTAACGAGACTTTATGTGCAATTCTTAGGTTACGATGATGATACAAGGAGGTCTGGACTCAGGGGTCCCCTCGGTTCTAGTCTCTGGTTCAGGAAAGGGGTAGCGGGACAGTCTTGGTTACCAATGAGTGAAAGTTAGCTCTCAATCCTCGAGCTCGGCGTTCTAGATGATCGGGCCGCGGCGGAGCCAGGCAGGTCCCGAGATGGGCGAAGGAAAGACGACGGTCCGCGGCGGAGCCTGCAGGTCCCGGTGAAGATGACGGTTACAACGGTCCGCGGCCACGCCAGCAGGTCCCGACGACGATGAAGGATTTGAAGGTTGCGAAGGCTGTGGCAGCGCCAACAGGCAAGACGATGGTGCACAAGACAGAGCTACGGCAGCGCCAGTAGTCCGTCCAGGATGAGTTCCTCTTTACGTCTCTCGACTCCAAGATACAACTGCCTTCCTGCTCTGGAGCTGCCCCAGTTATAGGGCTGGTGTGCTTTGATGTCCGGACCCTCGCACTTGGAGGTCGGGAGGTCCGGGATGAGGGAGTCCAGACACCCAGCAGGGGGGTGGAGCCAGCGCCCGGGGAGGCGATGGGCGAGCGGCCCTTGGCGGGGGAGAGCCATCGACACCTCTTTCTCCCATTGACTTGCCAAGTAGCCCGCTCACCTCCTGGGTGGATGGTGGTGCCGGGATGTCTGAGGCCTGGCCAGGCCCAGGGTTGAGGTCGATCGGGGGCCAGGCGGCCTCGTGGTGAAGTGTCCAAGATGGCGCCCCAGGATGGGCGCGTGGGCCGGCAGTGGATCGGACCCACGAGGTTGACATGCTCGAGGGCAGGGGTCCCTGAGGGGACGGAGGACGTGCAATGGTGGTGTGTGGTACTTGCGGGCCCGGCTCGGGCCTGGTGAGGCCGGGGGAGAGTGGCCCTTCATGTGGCCTGTCCAACAGAGTCGCTTTCTTTTCTTTGGGTGTCCAAAGGTGGATGTCTTTTCCCGGTTGCTGGCTCCGCGTTGAGCCTGAGGAGGAGCCCTCTGTTTCTGCTGGATATATTGGACGTGTTGCTCTACACCGATTTGCTGGAAAAACGGCTGAAAGGTGTCTGGACTATTGTTTTTCCGTTTGATTGGAGCCCCGGATTGGCGGCTCCCTGCTCTTTTTTTCGGCATTCAGCAGAGAGTGGCTCGAGGGCGCGGAGGTATGCAAGGAGCCACTTCGAAAAAAATGCCATCCAAGGTAGTGACTCAAGGTGGGAAAACAAAAGCTCCGCCGGAGGCAGCGGAGGATAATGAAGGCGAATACGGTGAGAGGGGGGAAGGCAGAAACGCTACCCCCCCAAACTGTTCCGAATGCTAAACAGAAGAAGGGTGAACGTATGAAAGTGAGTGCGGCTACGTCTATGACAAAACAAGGGGCTCAAACTTTGCCAGCATTATTCGAGAAGCAGATGTTGAAAAGTGCCCCATTACAGTCTCCATGTGATATAACAGCAGCAGCAGGCAGTATTGGTACACTGAATCAGGAAGCAGACAGTGCTTCCCTGTCTCGTGAAATTGTATCTTTGGAAATAAGCGATGAAGCTACAATGTTGCTGACAGCTAGCTCTGAGCAGGAGAAAGAAATCCTAAATAACGAAAGCATAGAGGGAGGCATTGTGGGAGATGTCACTCAAGACTGTTTGATCTGGAGAGCTGCTTGCTAGTGTAGATAGCCTGGTGGCAGAGACTAATGTATTGTCACTCCAGGAAGGCACATCTTCTCAAGATTTGACTGGGTCACAAGAAGCAGTCGATAATTTTTATTCCATGTCGGATCATTCATCTGATAAGAGCACTAACCTAAGCAAAGACTGGGCAGACTACCATGATGAGGGTAGTAGTACAGATGGGCTAAGATCGAAGGAGACCTCCCCTGTTACAACGGTTAAGAAGTTGAAAACCAGAGGAGCGCGAGGCTCGAATTCAAAGAATGAGCAGTGAGATGGTGAAACAGTCTTTGCTGAGAATATGCTGGTTGAGATAGAGATAGAGCCAGCAGAAACTATAAATCTTGATTCAGGATTAATCAGGGCTGAACAGAGCTCGGCTCAGGAAATAACCTTGTCTATGAACTACAAAACTATGATGGAGCATAGAGCTGAGATAAATCTAGAGAATACCCACACACAAGCAACATGTCACATGGTACAAAATCCTGTTCGGCGAGTAATCAAAATCTGTTCTGATACGGCCCTGAGAGTTACAGAAGCTGAATCTAGAATTTCAGCTCTAGAAGATGATCTGGCTGCTCAGAAATCGGAATTAAGCTCTATTAAAGCTCATTGCGATGACATTAGCTACAAACTGTCTGAGTTGGAAAATCAAGTGTGACGCAATAATTTGCGTATTTTAGGCATCTCAGAAAAAAAGGAAGAAACGGACATTCGGAAGTTTGTGTGTGAACTCTTTACTGAGACATTTCCGGAACTGACTCTTTGGGACTGGTCTATAGAGATAACTAGGGCACATAGATTCCCATTTACTGTGAGGAAACCCAGGCAAGGAGAAGAAGATCGCCCAAGAGCTATTCTTGTGCATTTTAATAATTTCCTTGCAAGGGAGGCTGTTTTTGGGCTGGCAAGGCCGGATAAAAAAAGGCTGGCGAAGGAATGTAATTTTTTCGTTAGACCTGATTTCTGTCAGGCAACTGTTACTAAACGTTGGCATTTGCGCCAGCTTATACCTGGGTTCCAGGAAAAAGGAGTAACTGTTTATCTCCAAAATCCTGCCAAACTCAAAGTTATAGCCAAAGGTCAGACAAGGTTTTTTTTCTCCGAGATTGAGGCTAAAGAGTTTTTGATTTCTCTATAACCAGTGTTGGGTCTTGTATTCAGTGATTTTGTTTCTTTCTTTTGTATAAGATACTGTCTAGGAAAAGCTTGTTTTTTTATATATTAAGATTTGGTATTCTCTCTCCAATCAGGTAGGGGGGGCGGCATTCCATCTCTTCAGGGACTGACAGTCCTTGTGTCTCATGTGTTGGGTTGGGTGTGTGGTGGAAATGGGCCACTGGGTGGGTGTTGAGGGGAAGGGGTGTGGGTGTGGGTGTGGGTGAAGGGGGGGTGAAAAGTCAGCAACAGTCATGATGGTCTGCAAACTAAGTTTATGTTTTTTCCAAAAATCATCTCGCAGGGATGGGTCAGAAAAAAAAAACAGTAGAAAGGCCGATAATTATGGTTTTTCAGGCCGGGGAATTTTCTGGTGAGATATGGATAGAAAATTAAAGATATGTTCACTTAATATCTGTGGGCTTAATGATTTAAAGAAAAGAGAAATGCTAGCCAAAATTGTGCAGCTGTCATCAATTGATATATTATGTTTGCAAGAGACGCATATAGCATGGGGAAGAGGGGATGTCTGAAGAATTTGGGGTTAGACCTGGGAGCTTGTTCCAAACAAACTGGGGTGAAGCGAGGGGTAGCTATCCTCATGAAACGGGGTCTCGGCTCATGTATAAGGCTCCTGGGAGACAAATGGGGCCGCTGGGCAATCGTTGAGATTAAGATTGGTCAACAAAGATTTACGTTGTGCACAGTGTATGGTCCGAATCTGGATGACTCTGAGCTCATGAGGTTTTTGAATACTGAATTGGCTCAGTGGCCTCAACCAGTGGTTTTATGTGGTGATTTGAATATCCATATTGAGGCTAACTTTGATACTAGAATGAATACGCTGTATATGGAGGAGAAAGCAGCCGGTATTTACAGCTTTACGAGAATTAATGATGGATCATGGGCTGTTTGATGTCTGGAATAGTACATATGTAGATCAGCCAGGATACACACTCTTTTCGGCCCCACATAGCAAATTTTTTCGGCTGGATTATTTTTTCACTTCATCACAATTTAGAGGGAAAGTTAATTTGGAGATCTTACCTAAACGTATTTCTGATCACAATCCCATAATCTTTGAAGTTAAATTGGACTCCCAGATGGGAGAAGGTATCCGCCCTTGGTCTTTTGACAGAAGTCTGTTACTGGATGATGAATATTGCCAATCTATGGCAAAGGTGCTTCAGGAGTTTTTTAGATTTAATAAAGGGACGGCTTCAATTAAAATAGTTTGGGACACTTTTAAGGCCACTGTTAGGGGAGAAACTCTTAGCTATGCAAATATGCGGCGTATAAAAATACGAGACAAATATAAGAAGGACTGCGCAATGTTGATTTTAGTAGAACATACGTTAGCAGATGTAATTAGGCAAGGGCTTGGCGTGTCCATAGCTCAAAGAGAGCTTACTATTAAGAGAGCAGCAGTTTACTCTAATATGGCAGATCAATTGGCAGCAAAGTATTCCCAAAATAAAAAAGAGGCATATGAATTTGGGGAAAAAACTGGCAGAATTTAGGCAAAAAGACTAAGGCAAAAAGCAGCGTTCAGCGACATATCCAAGATTATCGATATAAATGGTGTACTTCAAGAAACTAAAGAGGGCATTATAGAAGCATTTCAATGTTTCTGTCAATCACTGTATAGTGCTCCGATTGATGACATAGGGGGTTCAAGAGTTGGGGATTACCTTAGAGATTTAGAATCTATAGAACTTATAGAAGTGCAAAGAACACTTTTGTCTGCACCTATAACCTGGGAAGAATGTGAAATTGCTATACTAGGCTTAGCTTCAGGTAAGGCTATGAGCCCTGACAGTATTCCTTTAGAGTTTTACCGCACTTTTAGACATATTCTTAAGAAAAGAACTAGTAGAAGTCTGTCAGCTTTCCTTTATGGGTAACCCCCTGATTCTTGGTCGGAAGCTGTTATAGTAATTTCTAAGAAAAAGGGTAAGTCAGAATTGGATATGGGGTCTTATAGACCAATTTCACTGCTTAATACAGATAGCAAAGTCTACTCTAAAATAATTGCCAATAGGCTAAATGATATAATGTCCAGTTTAGTTTTTAAAAGACAGCATGGGTTTATAAAGATTCGAGACACAACAGACCATATTAAAAGAATCATTTCATGTTAGATTGGTCTCAAGCCACTAATTCCCCTGTAGCGATGGCCCTGTTACATGCCGAAAAGGCATTTGACAGGGTTTCCTGGGGGGTTTTATGGTCTGTCTTAGTTTGGAAGGGTTTCCCGAGGGAATTCATAATGGCAATTCAGGCTTTGTATGCTCAGTCAAAGGCTTCTATATGTATCTCGGGTAGGCTTTCTGGAAATATAGTAATAACAAGGGGTACGAGACAAGGCTGTCCCTGTTGCCCCTTGTTATTTGCGTTATACATTGAGCCTTTTTTAAATAGACTAGAAAATAACATTGGAATTGAACCTGTCAGGATACATAATGTAGCATACAAGGTGTTCGCATATGCGGACGACATCGCCATAGTTACGGCAGACATTAAGAAGGTGATGCGCATGATAGTGGAAGCTGCAGACATATTTGGGGTACAGTCGGGGTATAAATTGAATGTAGCAAAGACACAGTTACTTCATTCAGAAATGGGCGTCCAAATGATATGGGTTTTGACTCAAGTGCCATATATTTAGGAGTTAAAATCTCACCAAAAATAGATGAGATTGTTCGTCTAAATTTTGACCCAATTTTAGGTTCAGCGAAGAAGACCTTAGAGCGGCTAAATAATCTACATCTTTCTTTATACGGGCGTAGCAATGTTTTAAAAATGCTTACATTTCCAAATTTTTTATATTTATTTTGTACGATTCCTCTACTTGTCCCTGCGGCTGTTTTTGCACAAATCGATAGAATGTGTGGTAGATTTTTGTGGAACTTCCACAGGACTAGGAGGGCCATGAAATGGTGCATACTACCTAGAGTCAGAGGAGGTTGGGGGATACCTAGCTTTCATTTATATTATTGGGCTGCTTTATTGCAACATATGGGGGTCCTGTTATAACCAGATGTTGATAGGGAGGAGGCATTTAGCCCTTCAATATACGAGATGGTACTGGGTGAAGAAGTCTGACAATGTTTAGTACGTATAACTGAACCTAGCTATTACAAAAAGACCACATTTAAAATTATTTTGACGGCCTTTGACATATGGCATAAGGTAAAAAAGAGAATTGGCTTACAATTGAATTTGAGTTATTATACTCCCTTAAGTAACTGTCCCTTAGTACCAGACATCTTTAGAGATCAAGTAATGATCAGATGGAACCGGGGAGGTATACGTCATTTGGGGGATTTAATTCTAGGGGGTCAGGTAGTTTCTTTTCTATTTTTACAACAGAAATATAATATAGCACGAACTGAGTTTTTTAAATATCTTCAGATTCGAAGTTTTGTTGAACAGAAAATATCTCAAAATCAGGTCATATTAAATAAAGTCAAAATTCTGGAAGCTGTTTGCTCAAGATCAAGAATTGGTCCTATTTATCAACTAATGATTAATAACTTAGAGGATGATATATCAGTTTGGGAGGAAAAATGGCAAAGTAGATTAGTGGTGGAAAAAATTGACATGGACAGAATATTTGAAGTGTCTATTAAAGTTCTATTCAATGGGTCGCTGAAGAGTCAGCATTTCATGCCAATATTCGACCTATACTATTACCCCCGGAAAAATTGCCAAATGGAATTCTGATAGAGGAAGCAAATGTAATCGATGTGGGGAAGTCGTCGCAGATGCTATACATATGTTCTTTCAATGTCCTTAACTGAGTACGTTTATTAAGGATATAGAATATTTTTTCAATATCAGTTTAGGCATTTGTATACAATTGTTGGCGGAATTGGTTATATTAGGTTTGCAAGAAAATGTAGGGGGGCTAGGTCTGAGTTGGAGGAAAGGTTTATTTTCATATGTATGTCAATTTAACGACTTTGTGTAACAACCCAATGGCTTGATGTAGATCCACCTGTTTTTAATAACTGGCAATCCAGACTGCTATCGATATATCACCTAGAGATGGCAATGTATAAGTCAAAAGGCAGGAGAAGAAAGATATTTGGTCAGAAACTGTGGTACCCTGTATCAAAATGGATATGAAATTATGAACAAATGATCTGCTGTGTGTTTTAATGAGGTAAACCTGTAACTAGAAATCAAGGATTGATTGTATACTTTGTTATCTGTATTTGATATGTTCCTTTTTTTGGTATTTTAGTACTGTGTTTTTTGACTGTTTGCTGACAAAATACTAATAATAAAAAATAATAAAAAGAGAGACAGTGTTAAATCCTTTAGCATCCTGACTAGCACCTTTATACGTCTTGCCTGAGACAGTGCATGCACTGCCTCTTGTTGTTCTTGCATCTTTAGGAGCAGACCAGATACGGGGCCGGGTAGCAAGAATTGCCCATGACTGAACAATTTTGCACCAGTGGCGGCCAATCTTGCAACAGGGCTTGGATTGACCAACAAGTCAAAAATATAACATCGCTTGGTGCAGTGCTCGCACAGATAGGTCCCTGCAAACACACTTTTGAACTGGTAGGTAAAGATCTGTGTAAATTGCAGCCTCGCCAGTACAAAAGTGCTCTGTCACCAGTGCAATGGAATGTGGACCGTAGGTTGCTGCAGCCTGTATCATGGAGGGCTTGTTACATCAGGGCAGCCACCTCAATTTGCTCTGTTTTTGCTGTCTTTAGTCAATAAGACAGTGAACAAGTAGAGGTTTTCCAAGTTTTAATATGTATAAGTTGAAACCAAACCTGAGGCAATATGAAGTTGCTTTGTTAGCATAACAGCAACATAAATGTACGTGAAAGAAATGAAACAGAGCAGTTTATTCGTTTTTAGTAAGAACGTCTGTTCACCCATTATGCCTTTTCTTTGATAATAAAGACATTAGACATGAACATGATTCATTTAACAAGATATTGGATCTTTTTTGGTAATGTTTAAAAGCCAGATTCCTTCATGTTTGCCATCTTGCTGGTGCTGTGCGCTGTAGTATGTTTGACTCTTGCACATAATGACAGTGGGAACAGTGAAAACAAGCACGGCTTCTCTCTTACACAAGGGACCATAACATACTATATTTTCACACCAAGAACTATGGAATTAGGGAGAGCACATTTTAACACGAGACATGTTTGCATTTGGTCATTTATTCTAACTCATGGGCATAAAGTTGAACTTCCTAACTAATGGGCATCTGATCAAGGCTCAAACCGCTTCTCTAGTACCTTTGGTGTAGCACAACGCGTGCCCTGCCAAAGCGCCTGCATGCTCACCCCAAAGAGACTGTTTGCTTCCTTGACAAACGACAGATATTTATTGTCACCAAACCTCCTGTGGTTTACCAGCCTTTGGGAGAAGAAAAGGCTGAGAGGGTCTGTCAGACTCAAACCTGTGACCATGGGATTCCAGCCGGGTCGGGTGGCCTAGTGGACTAATGCTTGTTTAAATACCGTTTACTTTAGAAAACCAACATAGATTCATGTTTGAAGATGGCCGCGCGGCGAGTGACTCATTTTATATTGCTACCGCAGGAAGCTCGCGAGGCCTTAACCAAGATGGCGCAGTTTACGAGGTCTTAACTAAGATGACGCAACTGACGTCGATCACATTCCGAATCGATATCACCTTAACTAAGATGGCGTCCTTGTTGCAACACTTTACGGGTGCTGCACTGGTCCCAATCAAACCGTTTTCGCCTTTCTTCTTCCGCCCGCTGTAACATGGCGGCGGAGCTGTCCTCTCCACCGCCGGGCTCGGCTGAAGAGCCGGAGACCCCGAAGCTGGCCGAGCTGCTGCAGTCGGGCTGGCGGCTGCTGGAGGCCGTGGAAGGCAGCTACGAGCCCGCGGGGTCCGAGCCGCTGCAGCAGCAGGTGAAACTGGGCCTGGCGAAGCTGGAGCAGGCGACGCGCATGGCCTCGGAGCTCGATTTGTTCAGGTAGGACAGGGGCTGCCGATTTCTCCGGGCAGGTACAGCATCACAAGCTCGGTGGGGTGCTCGTGAGAAGGGCAATGTATCTTTTATTGCCGTTTGCAGAGCCCAACACCGCTCACAAGCAGATGCCAGGTTGCTTTTTGTATTCCCTAGTCTGAGCCAGAGAGAGAGTTATTATTGGGCAGTGCAGTGTAGCAGCCTAGCAAGTAATGCAGCAGTGTCACAAAAAACTCATTTTCTGTGTGAAAGTGAAACATAATTATGATTAAAAGTAAACAGAAAACATCCCTATAATATTATTACAATAATAAGATATCAGAATGTATACTTATTAGCACAACCTAAAGCCCTAGAAGTACGTACAACTTTCTTTTCGTTCAGATTTTCTCACTTGACACTGAAGACGTGCTTCTCACTGGCAGACTGTCATTGAGTTTAAAGTTATCTGCAGAACAGGTACTCCACAATATCAGCCTCGTAAAACAGTGAATACTATTTGGAGGAGTGACCATGACTAGAGTTTCGACCTTTCCATGTCCCTTTATTATGTATCTGGGCTGCAGACATTGTAGGAGTTGTACTGATAACTTTTTTTCATTGGGTTTTAGACATAGAACTACTCCTGCTGAGTTAAAAGGAGTTTTCGAAATTGCGTTTCAAAATGTTAGGTGCAGGAATGATTAGCGAAGTGCGTAGTCTGACCCATGATGTGAGCAAGGTTGGTAATAAACTTCATTCCTGAAATGAATAATGGTCCTGAATTGCTTATGCACAACAAGTATCATATTAATGGCCATTTCCCAACCTGGGTGTAGAATAAGGTATTATGTGAGTTTCCCTTTAAGCACATTAGTTGTACTCATTTGAATGGCAAAGTTCTATGTTCTAGTGTGTTCGTGTGTACTCTGGTTTCAGTTCATGCAGTCAGTTGATGTACTAGGACGTGCTCTTTATATGGATTAAACTACTTTATAATTCAACCGAATTTCCTATTTATTTCCAATTCTATGTTACTACAAAAACTGGCGACGATCGGGATCATCAAAGAACCGTAAGAAGAATTGGAATTTGAAATACTTATTCTTCATCTTTAATTTTTTTTACATTAATCCTTAAAAAATTCAGTTATTCGTTTTTCTACAATTTTTTTTTCTTCTTGAAACTGTGAATACACCGTTGGATTTGACTTTTTATTATTCTAGAAACTAATTTACTGACTATCGTCAGCTAGAAAAGGTAGATCCCAATGCACCACCCCAGTCCGATCTAGTGCTAACTAGTAACAGACGCAAAATCAAATGGACCAAACTGCTGGAAAATCCATCCAACATTGAAAGACTCTATGCTCTAACCGCACCTGCCCTGGCAGAAGTAGAGTGCTGTCTGAACTCACTGGGGGGCGAACCAGAGACTAACACCATGAGTACCCTGGACCCTCAGGATCACTTGGCTGCACTCGGGAACATCCACTCAGAGCTATGTATCAACCTTGCAGATATACTGAACCCAGTGGCCAGGCTTCGCAAGCCCAAAAAGAGAAGAGCGACTTGGTATAACTCCTCCTGCAGACAAGCGAAAACTCTCCTTCTCGAATCATTGAAGGCCCGAGAATCTCCCGCCGAAATCAGGGAGAAACGTCTTTCCTACAAATCTGCCCTCCACACCGCAAAAATTGAATGGGACGAGGAGAATTGGTCAAAGATCACAGCCGCCCTCGCCTACCAAGACTCGCGGACATTCTGGCAAATTGTTAGGCATGGCTCGCCCGAACCTCTTGCAGCTGTCGAGGCTTGTATTGCATCGTCCGTCTGGGAGGAACACTTCAAAAACCTATATCTCCCACATAACAGCGACAAGGGAAGTAGCAAACATGGTGGAGAGTCCTCTGTCGCTACAAGCTGGATAACTGGGATCGAGGGCTTCACTCTAGAAGAAATCACACTGGCAATCTCCTCCCTGTCTGCTGGTAAGGCGCCGGGCCTAGACAGGCTACCAGGAGATCTCTACAAACATGAACCCAGTGTTTGGGCCCCCTATCTAGGGGTACTATTCAATGCTATCCTGAAGGGCCTGCCAATTCCATCCACCTGGCCAGGGGCTGAAATCGTGCCAATTTTCAAAAAGGGTTCGCCCCTCCTCCCTGCAAACTATAGGCCCATAAGCCTAATTGATGTTTCCCAGAAACTCTTTTCGAAACTTTTGCTAAACCGCCTACACGAGTGGATTAGGGACTATAACATCTTGAGTCCCTTCCAGGCAGGTTTCAGGGAAAAGGTCTCCACAGTGGACCAGGTCTTTCGTCTGTCCATGATACACTGGAAAACAGTACTACTAGAGGGTGGCAGCCTCTACACGGTATTCGTGGACCTAAGGGCAGCGTTCGACCTGGTACCAAGGAACAAGTTGTGGGAGGTCCTTGACAACTTGGGGGTCCCTGATGGTCTCCTGAACATGATAATACGCCTCCACTCTAAAAACTACGCCCAGGTCAGATGTGGCAGGATGGGAGAATTGTCTGCGAAGTTCCCCGTTGGCAGGGGGGTGAGGCAGGGTTGTGTCCTCGCACCAACCCTGTTCTGCCTCTACGTCAATGGGGTAATTGCCCATCTAGCAGGTGTAACCAACTCCGATGCACCGAAACTGGCCTCCGAGAGGGTGCCAGCCATAATGTTCGCAGACGATACACTGCTTTTATCAAAGTCGGCAAAAGGTATTCAGTGCACCCTTGATGGCTTTGTGGACTTCTGTGGAACCCATGGGCTAGAAATTAACGCAACAAAGACTAAATTCATGGTCTTCAACCCACCACAGAAATTTCATTTCCGTCCCAGCATCTTAAACACCAAACTAGAAAGGGTAAAAACCTTTGAATACCTAGGAATCATTGTGAATGATAAATTTACCTGGAGCTCCCACCTGGAAAAAGCGGCACTGAAACTGACCCAGCATTCGGGAGGTGTAATGAAGCTCATGGCAAATAATAAATCCTCGCTCAGGCCGATTGGCCCCCCACTTCAGATCTACAAATCTCAGGCCAAGGGGGCCGCCCTCTACGGATCTGAACTTTGGGGCCACGTAAATACATCTAAACTACTGATGGTGGAAAACAGATTCATTCGTAACCTTGTAGGGTTACCACTGAGCACCCCTCTCGTCCCGCTGAGGATGGACCTTGGCCTGCGACCACTTAATGAGGAGCTAGCTCTACGCCCACTGGCTTTTTGGCGTAGACTATGGTCAACCCCTGAGTTGGATAGCTACAGAGAAGGTTTACGAGAGATCCTAGCCACACCAGGCGCCGGAAAAATCAAATGGCTCGCCCACATTAAGCACAAACTTGTGGCTGCAGGTTTCTCAGGCATGTGGTCCGACCCTCAGAACGAGTGCCAAACCCTCTCTAAAAAAGATCTAGCCAGGTCCTATCGAGAACTTAAACTCTCACAGACCCTCAACCATCTAGATCCTGGGCCCTTAACAGAGTCCTTTTTCTCCCATAAAGCGAATTACAATATGGAACTGACTCTAGATAAAATTTATCCGAACATACTGAGAAAATTATATCTTCAGTGGAGGCATGGCTCTCTTCCAATCAAATCTTTTACGGCCAAATGGAACCAAGATCCCAGCAGTACATGCCCTGCTTGCAGAACCACCGATGAAAGCGAGCTCCACATTCTCTTCTTTTGTCCTGCCTACCAGGGGATTCGCAGGCACTGGATTGTCCCCCTATGCAGGAACTTGGGATTCTACAAGTGCATGCAGGCTTACAGAGTTTTAAAAACTGATATGTCCCACCAAATTGTATTTGCAATGGCCAAATACCTGGGCGCCCTTTGGTTCATCAGAAGGAAATATCTCTAAACTGTGGGCTGAATATGGTTCTGTTGGACTACATGCAGGTGTCTTCCAGTAATGTTTTTATGCATTTTTTCATGCGTTTTATACTCATTGTACAAACTCATTTTAACATATGTGTAATGTGATTGTCTTTTATGGTAATATTCTTACCGAAATAAAGGTTTTTGAATTTGAATAAGGTATTATGTGAGTTTCCCTTTAAGCACATTAGTTGTACTCATTTGAATGGCAAAGTTCTATGTTCTAGTGTGTTCGTGTGTACTCTGGTTTCAGTTCATGCAGTCAGTTGATGTACTAGGACGTGCTCTTTATATGGATTAAACTACTTTATAATTCAACCGAATTTCCTATTTATTTCCAATTCTATGTTACTACAAAAACTGGCGACGATCGGGATCATCAAAGAACCGTAAGAAGAATTGGAATTTGAAATACTTATTCTTCATCTTTAATTTTTTTTACATTAATCCTTAAAAAATTCAGTTATTCGTTTTTCTACAATTTTTTTTTCTTCTTGAAACTGTGAATACACCGTTGGATTTGACTTTTTATTATTCTAGAAACTAATTTACTGACTTGAAACCGTGAGTACACCGTGGATTTAATTTTCATTCATGGAACTGACAGCCTGACTTTTTGTTTTTTAAACATTTTTTTTTTCTTTTCCACAATTACTTTGGTACGTTTTCGAAGACTTTGTACATCTTTTAAGGCTTCATTTACCTTCAAAATTTCTTTGTTGATGTTGCGCGCACCCTCGAGCACCTCAACGCTCCAACGCTTAGCAACGTAAGTTGTGTTCTCCTCGAGCACTCTTTGTTTTCGTGCAGTTGCTTAGTTACCTTAGACGCTAAGAGGCCACGCTCGTCGGAGTTCGCGCTGAAGAGGTAACGCACGTCGGAGGTCGCGCTGCTTTGACCTTACGTGCTAAAAGCGATAGCGCACATCTCAGATCGTGTTATGACCTACACGTTGTGCGTGCCTCCATCTTGAATTCAAATAATTATTTCTTCGAAGCGTTTTCCACATTGAGCACGTCAATTCTTCAACTATCCAACGGATTTTTACAACATCCTTGCATTATCGCTTACAGCATGAGTTTATTCGACTTATTTTGTTCTATTTAAAAAAAAATCGTTCTTTTCTCATTTTATTGGAAAACATGAGTAATAACAACTCAGGAGGTAAATCTGCTTCTCGTTCTCTTTTCTCATTTTATTGGAAAACATGAGTAATAACAACTCAGGAGGTAATTCTGGTTCTATTTCAAACAGCTCGTTATCTTCTTCTTGCATTAACATCAATATTAGTACTCCTAAAGAATTTTTAACTTCTCCTGGTGAACCAATCATTAAGTGGTCTGAATGGAAAGATTATTTCCTTAATTATATAGCCACTTTAGAGGACAATGTTGGAATATTAACACCTGAACGTAAAATGAGAATGCTTTTGCATAGTCTCAGTCCAGAAGGATTAAGAGTTTACAATCAAATACAGAAACCTGATAGAGCTGTACTAAAAATGTCAAAATCCCCTGATCTATCTGATTTGACTGAACATTATTCACCTACAGTTTGTATTGGTGTCACTAGACGAGCATTCTTCAAAAGAAAACAGTTAGAGAATGAGTCTGTAGAGGAGTATGTTTCGCAACTAAAACTACTTGCCATGCATTGTAAATTTGGTGTGTTGCATGATGAACTTTTCCGCGACCAAGTTGTTGTCTGCTCAAGAAATAAGAGTATTCAAGATAGACTTTGGATTGAAGGAGAGTCTAGTTTGAAAGATGTAATTACATTATTTAAAAAAGCAGAGCTTTCTGACAGGAGTTCCAAAGCTCTTTCAGAACAAACTGAATCTCCTATTGCCTCTACGTCTACTACTTCAGGTGTCAACAAGATTTCTGTCAATAAAAACATTAAAGATATGTCAAAGAAAAAGAATTACAAGAATTTTCAAACCAACAAGGGATTTCAATAGGGTTCTTTCAAGCAGAAACCAATTTTTAAGCAGATGTACGATCAGAACAATACTACTTTTGCTTGCTATCGTTGTGGGGATAGGAATCACAACGCTGGTTTTGACAAATGTCCTGCAAGATCTGTGAAATACTCTTAATTGTGGAGTTCTAGGACATTATGCTAAGGTTTGCAACAGAAGTTCATTTCAACGACCCAAAGTTTCCTGTATTAACGACACTGATTCTTCTGACTATGATTCTGACGTTAATAATTCTTTATCTCCAGTTACAGGGAAAATTCAATGTAATCTTGTCCTTTGTGTGGTCGGAAGAGTGTCAGCAAGCTTTTGATCTCGTATTGAAAGCTGCTTGTAGTGCTCCAAATTTTCAAGGATTCGATCCAGCTGCCACCACATTTATAACCACGGATGCTAGTTCAAAGGGATTGGGTGCAGTTTTGAGTCAAATTTCTGAATACAGTCATGAAGTGATAATTGCGTTCGCTTCTAGATCTTTGACTCCCACTGAAGAAAAGTATTCCGTGATTGAGCGAGAAACATTAGCTGTTGTGTGGGCACTGGAACATTTCAGAAAATTTGTGTGGGGGAAATTTTTCTATGTTAGATCTGATCACAAACCACTTACAAAGTTGCTAACTACTGATATATGTACTGAGATATGCTCTCTTCACAACATTTACCACCCTCCCAGGGACAACTTCACCTTTTCCCAACAAATCATGGATATGATCTCAACCAATTCCGGGCGGCAGCTCACCCAAATATACCTTGGGGACTTTAACCTCCACTGGAACGATCGTAATGACGCGGTGGTAAATAGTCTTAAAAATTTCCTCGACGCCCTTAACCTCACCCAAATATGCAACAGCCCGACCCACGAGAAAGGCTCTATCCTTGACCTGATCATCTCCAAAGAGGACTCTGTCCTACTCGAGTCCATCCAACCCTGTGACTGGTCAGATCACCATATTATCACATTCTTCATCAATGAAAAAGTTAAAGTCAACCCGACTCAATTCCCCAATCCGAAAGTTTGGAAAAGAGACATGAAAAAACTCAACCCAGGCTCTTTGCCCCCCAACAGGCGCAATCTCCTTCTTCCACCGACAGACGATACGGACGTTCAAACCCTGACTGACCACTATCTCAATACCATGACCACAATAATTAATGAGGCTGCACCTATGCAGCTGAAAAGAGTCACCACTAAAATCTCCAACCCATGGTACGACGGGAGTCTCAATGAGGATAGACGAGACATGCGAATGGCTGAACGTATCTGGAGAGCAGCTCCCTCTGCAATGCACCTAAAAGACCTGAAGAAAAAGAGAAACGCCTACTTCAGGAAAATAAAACGTACAAAATCAGACTTCTTCAGCCGCCAGCTCGACCAGGCAAAAAACAGACCGAGAAAACTATTTGAGCTTATCAGATCGCAATCCAAGGAACAACCCCAACCACTTAACACTGCGAGTAAAGCACCCTCCTGTGAAGACTTCGCTGCTTTCTTTATCCAAAAAACTGACAACATAAAAAGCGATCTCCTTATTGATGCAAGCCTCCATTCCAAACCCCAGTGCCCAGCAACCGCTGAACCAAAAAACAATGCTACATGGTCAACCTTTGGCACATACTCGGAAGAAGAAATTGGTAAACTGCTCAACACCCTGAAACCATCCAATCACCTCACGGACCCCTTGCCTGCCTCCGCAGTAAAAGACTTTACCCCTCTGCTTCTCCCTCTCTGGACTAAAATTGTCAACAGCTCTCTCCAACAAGGAAGCATCCCTGACTCCCTCAAAGTTGGTCAAGTCACACCTCTACTAAAAAAGCCCACAGCCGACCCCTCTGACCCCAACAACTACCGACCCATCACCAATATTCCCACTCTCGCCAAACTACTAGAAAAATGCGCACAACTACAATTGACTAATCACATTGAGCAATTTGATCTCCTCAACCCGCACCAGTCAGGCTTCCGAGCGGGACACAATACTGAAACGGCCATGACGCACATAATTGACGACGCACTTCAAATGCTAGACCAAAACGACACTTGCCTCCTCATCCTTCTTGATCTCTCTTCAGCATTCGACACCGTTAAACATGAGAAGCTGCTAGAACTCCTAAACACAAGAATGGGCTTATCTGGAACTGTTCTCAAGTGGTTCACTTCCTTTCTTCACAACAGGACGCAGAAATTCAAGAGCAACAACCAGATGTCCTCGCCAATACCTGTAACGCTAGGAGTCCCCCAGGGCTCCTCTTTATCCCCAACTCTGTTCAACCTAGTCATGGAACCACTCACCACCTTGCTACAAGCATCCAATGTTCACTTTCACATGTACGCCGATGACACCCAACTTTATCTCAAATTACAATCTCCCAATGACATCCTGCTCCTGAACGCAACAATCAGATGCACCCAATCCTGGCTTGCCGATAATCACCTCAAACTCAATGCCCTGAAAACAGAGTTCCTTCTGATCTCACCTCCAGCTAAGAGCTCCACTGCTCAAACCTGGCTTAAACACCTAACTGCACTCAATGTCCAACCCACCATCGTGGACTCAGCAAAATCTTTAGGCATTACACTTGACACCAATCTCAACATGCAGCAACACATCAGCAAGGCAACTAAGGGCGTGAACTTCCAGATCAATACTCTGAGAAAACTTAAACCCTTCCTCCCAGCCAAAGACTTCCAAACCGCAGTACAAGCTATAGTCATCCCCCGAATTGAATACGGCAGCACCGCACTAGTCGGACTCCCCCTAACCACAACCGCACCCCTAAGAGCCTCCCTAAACGCTGCAGCGAGACTCATCACTGGGTCAAAAAAGCACTCCCACATTACCCCTGACCTGAGAGCCCTGAATTGGCTGCCATTTGAAGCCAGAATACACCTGAAAATCGCCTGCATGACACACAAGGCGGTTCACCTTAAATCACCCGGCTACCTCGCCCAGAAATTGACAATTTCTGGCGGAACCAGAAACACTAGAGGCACAAATAATCTTCTGCTGAAACCGCGAAGATTCCGGAAGGAAAAAACATATAAGCGCTCCTTCTCTGGAATGGCACCTAGGATCTGGAACTCTCTCCCTCCAGAAACAAGGCTTATCCCATCCACTACACTCTTTAAAAAAGAAGTAAAAGCTATCCTCATGGCTAAATACACTTGAACTAGTATCTAGAACTCTGTTAACACTGTACTACATGCTTCTACCTGCTTGACCCCTTTGCCTACTTGTATGAGTAGTCTCCCTCACATACCCCGTATGTAACCTAGTTGTACTGTTTGATTTACTGATTTATTTGTATTATTACGCCCCCATCATGTACCCCTCTATGTAACCTATTTGTACTGTTTTGATTTATTGATTTATTGGTATGAGTACGCCACCATCTATGTAAAGCGCTCTGATATCTGCAAAGATCATGTCCGCGCTATATAAAACTTTTAAAATAAAAAAATAAATAAATGATGGTCTTTTTAAAGCTACTGCTCGTATAGCAAGGTTGTCTATGCGCTTACAAGATTTCATTTTTGAAATTAAGTATGTTCCAGGAGCTAAAAATGTGATTGCGGATTTTTTGAGTAGGTTTTCCTTGCCAATTTTTGAGGCTGATAGGAACTCTTGGAATGATTTTTCAGTTGCTAGTGTGGTTTCTAATGATAAAGTTTTTAACTCCATTTCTCTAGAGCAGTGGATTAAGGCTGACTCTGAAGACAGTGTTTTGGGTATTGTAAAGTCTAAAGTTGTTTCTGGTTGGAGTGATTTTTCTAAAAGGAAATTTGATGTCTTGAGAGGTTTTTGGGAGTCAGAGATGAGCTTTCTGTTTGTGATCATTTCCTTAGCAGAGGTGATAAAATAATTCCTCCGGAATCCTTAAGAGACAGAATTGTTCAGTTGTCCCATGAAGGTCATCCAGGTATTTCTCGTACTAAATCTAGGGTGAGAGACCAGTATTGGCGGCCTGGGATGGATGGTAAAATTGAGAAATTCGTTAGGGAATGTGTCAATTGTGAAACTTCTGACAAATCTAAGAAAACTTTTAATCCACCATTGGGGGAAGTAACTTCTCCTAATCTTCCTTGGGAGGATTTGGCAATGGACGTTATGGGTCCTATTTCTTGGTTTGATCAAACAGTAAAATTTATCGTGGTTTTAGTAGACATGTTTTCAAGGTGGTTTGAATTGGAAGTGGTTGATAAAGTCAATGCTGTCTGTGTTATTGGATTTTTAGAAAAACATTTTGTTCAAGAAGGCTATCCTGCATCCATCCTTACAGACAATGGTTCACAGTTTAAGTCTAAAGATATGCAGTCGTTCTTTGTCTCTAAAGGTATTAAACATAAACTGTCCCCATTGTATCATCCTTCTTGCAATGGAGTTGTGGAGAGACTTAACCGGATTATTAAAAGTACATTACAGTTGTGTGAAGTCTAAACTTGAATGGAAGAGTGAGTTTTTGAAAATGCTTTGGGCTTATCGCGTGACACTGCATCCCTCTTTAGGTATGAGTCCATTTTCTCTTATGAGATGTAGAAAACCACTTTCTAAAACTAATCCTAGTTGGATGAAGAAGATTGAAATGTTTTTCTATGATGTTGATGAAGTAAAATTTAATCTTGCTGCATCTCAAACCAAAAATAGGTTTTATTTTAATACCAAACCTGGTTCTAAACCTGTTCAGTTGCAAGTTGGGCAATGGGTTTCTGTTAAAAATCCTAGGAAGGTTTGTAAAGGTCAGAGCAAATTTAGCTCTCCAAAGAAAATTGCTAAAGTTCATCAGAATTCTGTTACTTTGGAAAATGGTGAAAAATGGCATCTTAGTCGTTTAGCTCCAACACAACCTTTGGCATTCAATCATCCTACTGAGTGCAAGAACTATTCTCGTGGACATTTTTGGTGCTATGACAAGCAAGTAAATGATGAAGGCGATTTGAACAATTTTGAAAATCTTTTTACTCAAGATGTACCATCTTGTTCGTTAGAGAAGAATGTTATTGTAGAAGATGGTTATGTCAATGACAATACCTTTGTGAATCAGAAATCTTCATTTGGTAGAACTGTTAAGAAACCTATGAAATGTAAAGAATTTATAGTATATAAGTCGTTTTTTTTTTTTTTTTTTTTTTGAAAAAGGGAAGATATGTAGTATGTGCTTTATTACTTTAGTTTTATTCTTGTATCTTGTTAGGGTAGAACCTTATATTGTATTATGTGAGTTTCCCTTTAAGCACATTAGTTGTACTCATTTGAATGGCTAAGTTCTATGTTCTAGTGTGTTCGTGTGTACTCTGGTTTCAGTTCATGCAGTCAGCTGATGTACTAGGACGTGCTCTTTATATGGATTAAACTACTTTATAATTCAACCGAATTTCTTATTTATTTCCAATTCCATGTTACTACACTGGGTTCAGAAGAGACCAAGCCATTTCCAGATCACAGGTCTGCTGGCATGAAGAATTCAAAGCAGAGGAGATCTAGGGGCCCATTAGGATGTAGGGCGGATTTCCACCACCCTCATGGCGGTGGCGATCCGCCCTACATCCTAGCGTGCCTGCCACCCATTTACCCCGCCATATTAGTATGGCGGGGGGAACCGCGGCGGATGGGAAGACCGTCCGCCGCTTTTCCGCCCCGTGATCGAGTTGACTGGGCGGAAAAAGGTTTCATATGGTGGCGGTGTCTGCTAGACACCGCCATCCATATCAGGATGCAGGCGGGAAGGAGCCTTTCCGTGGTGGCAACTCCCGCCACGGAAAGACATGCAGTGTTTGTGGGCCTGTTGCGTGCCCCCAGGATGTTGGGGTGGTGGGGGGGGGGACACATAGGGGGTTACCTGTGGTACCCCCCAGCAGTTCCATGCACAACATGGCAGGCACCGCGTGGTGCCTGCCATGTTGTGCATGGTAGTGCACAACATGCCTTCCTGGCATTGTGGCGGACTGTGCTGAGTTCACCGCCCGCCACAATACCAGGAACTGCCCGCCATCCTAATGGTGCCCTTAGTGTTGTCCCCCTGTTGTGAACGCTACCGATAATTCCAATCTCGAGTCAAATAATTTTCTTGAGTTTTTTCTTTGTTTTCAATTCAAGTAATATTTGTATTAGAAAGTATGAGATACTTTCTGTGTGTACACTGCTGATAAAACATGGACGCCTCTATTGTAGGTGGACATTTTATGTTATTATCTTTACAATTGAGTTATCCATTGTAGGCTAGCATTGCTCTTGATTATGCACCTGTCATCATGACGCCCTCCTATGGATGTCCAAGACCAACATGGCACTTTCCTTTTAATTTAAATATGTGTAGTTAAGCTTACTTACATTACGCTGTGATAATTTGGACTAAGGAGATATTGTCTCAAACCCTGATTTGCTTTGAAGAAATTGACCATATTTATATAAAAGCCCAGGTTTTCGGCCATTGATTAGGAGAGGTCTTCACCAGAGAGAATATTGCCAGAGGTCACGCAGATTCCCAATCCAGACTTGGCTCTCAATTGCAGAGATACATCTGGAGGGTTAGCTCCATAAGTCTGGAGCAGCCGTGCTGGGGCTTCTGTCCTTGGCGGGAGCACGAATCTGTTCTTCTGTGGCAGATCTGATTATATATATATGCTAAGCCTTGCTGTTTCCGAAGGTATGCAGTGCAATCCATACCAAATACCAGACTGACAAATATGTAATGTTTTAGCTTACTAACTTAGTGTAGGGTTTGGACCATAGCAGTAGGGTCCAGGATGCCATTTAAAATGCAAAATGTTTGAAATGTTTTTACTGTTCTCAATAATAACCACAACACTTTTAACCGTCTTATTATTCACTTTCTCTGTTGTTACAGTGCATTTTATCTGTACAAGATTAATGCCTTTAAAATAAACTTTTTAAAGCTGCAAGTCCCAATATCTTGGTGCAACGCTTAATTATATCATCTGCAAGGCGAAGGAATTGTTTTGATTTCCATGAACTTGTTTAACGGTATTGATGATGAATAACTTGAAATCTCTGCCTGAGCAAAGAATAGCGTTGTAGGTAGGTGTTAAGGCCGTGGTTCACTTGGCTTCTCTAACTCAGTGTGCGCACTGAACTGCGTCCTTGCATTGTTGTCCTGTGATTCCGGCCCTGCAGTTATGGAGGATATTTCTGGAATTCGTATCAGACCTTCATTGAGACAGTGACAGTGCACAGTATCATGCACACATTGTAGATGTTCACAGCATCTGACGTGCAACTATTTTTGTGCCACCTGCTCCTTCATTTATCCCCCCTACTGACATGTTGGGGTAAGCCCACTGCTGAAGTAAATGCTGGGGTCTCGCTCCACGTCAGCAGATTGGTGGTTTCATGGACCCGACATTCCTCCAAAACCTCAAAATGAAACGAACTTTATCTCGAGGGCAAACATGGAGCATTATATAAACAAATTATTTTCTTTTACAGTTACAGTCAGGTGCCAGACTGATAAACTACAACATTGTGGTGCTTCTAGATGGAGTGTGGTTTGGTCTGAATCTATAGCGATGGCTTCCTTGATGGTGTGGAACAAAAGAAAGGCAGCTCGCTGTCTGCAATATCTTGAAAAGGCCCCAGCTGAGGGCAATCCTGCACTGTTTTCTTTCAATGACCTCACAATTGTCACCACTGGAGGCTCAACTTTCTGGCTTATAGGAGTGGTGTGGTGAGGTAGTTTCGCCCATAGGCGATACCCTCTACCCTTCTAGGAAGACACATCGCAGGTTATGAGTGTTCTCTTGGTGTACTGACACAGGGTTCCTCATTACCTGAGTGACTGTCCACGGAGTAGGGTCAAACTGCCGCTTGAACTTGCTACCAGTAATTTTGTCTCTGCAGCACGTAATTGCTGATCTTTATGTTCCAGTTCTTGGCAATTAACTGGTTGGTTTGCTTCTTCTTTCCTCGTGTGAAACTCCGTAAGGAACTTGTACGAAGCCCACTCCAGGGTGTCCTTCTCTTCGATTTTAATTGTTTTAAGTATGCACATACATCTTTTAGCTTCATCACTAGCCTGAGGCCAAAGTGAAGTGTTTTTTTCGAAGCTTAACATTCATTGATTTGAGGTATTATCACAAAAGCAAAATGGTTATGGTATATTTTCGCCTGCACACTGTTTGTTCCTAGTGTTGTTAGGTATGCTCAGTCTCTTGGGTCAACCGCAAAAACCCAAGTCTATACATATAACCAAACAAAATGAGGAGCACAACCTAAATGTTTACAAGAGTCCAAAAGATCATTCATTCTTTTTTTTAATGCGGACGCTGCCGGAACCGGACTCGCGGGTGACCCAGGAGACATCGCTTGCTCTGCTGGCGACAGGTTTGTTACCTAAACACTAAAACATGCTTAAATAATAAGACTAGGAGTACAATAAATATAAAAAAGTGTTGAAAGAAACAAGATAATATGGAGAAAATTGGTTGCGTCATTGGCCTGCACAGCAGATCTCCAACCAATAGAGTAATTGCACGAGGACTGAAAGACTGTATGAAGAATATTGTACAGACAAATGGTGTAAAAGGATAAGGCCCCATCAACGACAAGTGCTGCCCTGAAGAGGTCCCAAACGAATAGGGACATCCTGGATATGTCATCTTGTTTTTACTTGAGAATCATGAATAAAAATTGATGAAAAGGAATCAAGAAGGATGATGTGTAGTATGAGTCTTTGCTGTCATGAACTTCGTTATAAATTGGGTCATGAACATCATGATATAAAAGATCTTTTTGGACACTTGTAAAATTTCGATTGTGCTCTTCATTTTGTTTGGTGACCTGAGGTATTGGCTGAACTCATTACAGTGATTACGGTCATTGTTGGAAATCTGTTCTTGGCAAAACGTGTTTTGCGAGCATTTTCTTCACTGTAGGTATTACCTCCACTGTAGATGTGGAATAGTTAGTCAACTACAGCAACCAGATGGCAAGCTCTCAAAATCCATGTGATTCTGATCCATGGAGTATTCAGTGACTCATCTGAAAAGATGGGAGCGTGGGATTAAGGGGTTCAATTATTTGGAACAGACCTGAGGTAATAGCTTAATCTACTTTACAGTCCGTTTTGAGGAATCGCACTCTTTTTGTCTAGTCGCGTCTTTATTTTTACAATTCATTGGTCTCCATGTGCCAAGTCTACGATGTGTGGAATTGGAATATTTAATGGGGCCAGTTGCCTCTCTCTGAGGAGTAGCCTGTCCATGGCCAGGGATGGCTCATCTCTCACCTGGTAGAGAACCCATAACCATGTCCGGGCATTTGGTATACAGTAAAGAAATATGGTCAAGAGGATCTCCATCCATTCGAGATACATGCTTCCCTAACTAGTCCTTAGCACTCCTCTTCTTTGCAGGCCGTTACTATCCATTGATGGGTTATCTGCCCATGCCCTGCCTTGATTATGATCAAATGAACATAAACTCTCAGTTCATTCAGCTCGGTTCTCTTCATCTTTGGTAAAGTCTCTTGGGTGTCTGGCCAACTAGTCTGCTGTGTTCCTATGACCTGGCAGATACACAACCTTGAATGCATACTCTTGAAGTTATAGTATTCGCTTTTGGATGCAAGGTGGTGATTTCAATACAGTCCCTTTGCATAGGGAGATGAGTGTTTGCAATCCAACTCTACTCTGATCCGGTTGCCATACCAATAAACATAGAAATATTGACACCCCATAGCTTAGCAATCACCTTTTTTCAATATGAGAGTATCTCTGCTTCTTTATAGTCAAAGCTGTGCTTGCGTAGACTACTGGCCCCCATCGCCCTGTGTTTTTGCAGCTGTGTCAGTGGGACTGACAGTAACAAGAAGTTCAGTGAGTATGCTTGGGTCATTGTACCTAATCGTCATTCTCGCGGACAGAGCTTCTTTAATGTTTTGGAAAGCCTCTTGTTATTAGAGCGCCCAGGTCCACAGGGTTTTAGATTTTAGGAGGCATTGTAAAATATTGGTGAGGGTTGTCGGATTTGGAATGAAACCTCCACAGTACATGACCATACCTGTAAAGTTTGGATTTCATTGATATTTTTGGGGCTGCTGTCATCTTGATGTCTTTGACTTTCTTTGTGTCTGTAACCAACCTTTCGGCGGCAAATTGTTATCCAAAGAAGTTAGTGCTTTGCTTCAAAAACTCATATTTGCTCTTATGCAGGGTCAACCTGCCTTTCCTTGACACTAGTCAAGAGGGCTCTTATGGTGTCGTTGTTTTCTTCTGCAGTGGTGATTTGCAGTAGGATGTTATTCCCATTGAGCATTGTAGGGAGCCCAGCCAGTACTTCTCTTATGCACTACTGGAATACTCCTGCTGTGCTGGAGATCCAGACATTGAGGCGTTGATAGTGTCTGAGCTCAACCCATGTGGAAAGGGTGGTTATATATTGTACTGCCTTAAGTAATTTATGAAATTTCAGGTGGTGGTAACCTGATCGAGATCAGTTTTGCTGCATTGAATATAAAGGGGATGCTTGTCTGAGTCCAGTAAGCAAGTGAAATGGGTGACTGATGTGTTCACTTGAGATGCTTTCCCCTTGATGCAGGATCTCGCGCAGCTCCTTTTTTCAATTTTCAAAAGTTTTGATTCGGTCTCATATTAAAGCAGTTTAATTTCCCTTGCATTGGATGTCTTGCTAATTTTAAAACTCACAATATCTTCTGCAATCAGGTTTATGTGAAGCTCTTTCTTCATGGCTTTGTCAGGCAACCTTATGTCCACACACATACCCACTTCTCCTGTCTGTTTCGTTTTCTGGCAATTAATTTTGGTTTAAGAGCAGAATTGATCATTAAGTGCAGCATCCAAGTTATTGTCTCTGCCTTTGTCAGATAGGGTGTGAAACATCCTGCAGACTTCACCAACGAAGTTGAGGGGCAGGGGCTGTTTAGCAGAAGATTCAGTTTTTAGGTCGAGCCTTTACCATTCCGCAGGAATGGGAAATGGGGAGAATTCAAGTCGGCTATTTTCTCGTCAAACCAAAGGCCTTTCAGCCGCGGTTTTCTTGCAGTGCCCGTGAACCACGTGATAACATGCACGCGCATTCAGGGCCAGCCAGCCCAGCACATCAAAGGGCTTCTCCTCCCCTAATTATTCATGGCCGGCCGCAGGCCGGCCGTACTTTCAGTTTCCCCAGAACGGCTAATTAGGGGAGGAGAAGCCCTTTGATGTGCTTCACACCAATGCGCCTCAGTCATTCCTCTTCTTTGTATTTGCTTCCAGACTCCGATCTGCTCATGTGCACAAGACGCTTTACACATTACACTCATCTGCCTGAAGTGGGAGTTTTAAACAAGCAAAGCTGGTCCTTCTGTACTTGCAGTTTCACTTCTAGACTCCGATCTGCTCATGTGCACAAGACGCTTTACACATTACACTCATCTGCCTGAAGTGGGAGTTTTAAACAAGCAAAGCTGGTCCTTCTGTACTTGCAGTTTCACTTCTAATGTGTGTTGTTATTTATCATGATTTTTAGCTTAGGTGTATCACGCTTGTTCATGAGTTTGATCTCTTCATACTGTCAAATGTTTTCTAAGTTGTTTTGGATTGTCTTACCACTGGAGGTCTCCCTGTGCTACATTTAGCCTCTGACACATGCAACGCCACTCAACCACGCAACGCCACTCAACCACGCAACACCACTCAACCACGCAACGCCACTCAACCACGCAACGCCACTCAACCACGCAACACCACTACGCAACGCCACGCCACTACGCAACGCCACGCAACTACGCAACGCCACGCAACTACGCAACGCCACTCAACTACGCAACGCCACTCAACTACGCAACGCCACTCAACTACGCAACGCCACTCAACTACGCAACGCCGCTCAACTACGCAACGCCGCTCAACTACGCAACACCACGCAACAACGCAACGCCACTCGCACATGCAATGCCACGCAACCACGCAACGCCACTCAATCACGCAACACCACTCAACCACGCAACGCCACTCAACCACGCAACGCCACTCAACCACGCAACGCCACGCAACTACGCAACGCCACGCAACTACGCAACGCCACGCAACTACGCAACGCCGCTCAACTACGCAACGCCGCTCAACTACGCAACGCCGCTCAACTACGCAACACCACGCAACGCCACTCACACATGCAACGCCACGCAACCACGCAACGCCACTCAACCACGCAACGCCACTCAACCACGCAACACCACTCAACCACGCAACGCCACTCAACCACGCAACGCCACTCAACCACGCAACGCCACTCAACCACGCAACGCCACTCAACCACGCAACGCCACTCAACCACGCAACGCCACTCAACCACGCAACGCCACTCAACCACGCAACGCCACTCAACCACGCAACGCCACTCAACCACGCAACGCCACTCAACCACGCAACGCCACGCAACTACGCAACGCCACGCAACTACGCAACGCCACGCAACTCAACTACGCAACGCCACGCAACTCAACTACGCAACGCCACGCAACTCAACTACGCAACGCCACTACGCAACACCGCGCAACTACGCAACACCGCGCAACTACGCAACACCGCGCAACTACGCAACGCCGCGCAACTACGCAACGCCATGCAACTACGCAACGCCACGCAACAACGCAACGCCACTCACACATGCAACGCCACGCAACTACGCAACGCCACTCAACTACACAACGCCACTCAACTACGCAACGCCACTCAACTACGCAACGCTGCTCAACTACGCAACGCCGCTCAACTACGCAACGCCGCTCAACTACGCAACGCCGCTCAACTACGCAACGCCGCTCAACTACGCAACGCCGCTCAACTACGCAACGCCGCTCAACTACGCAACGCCGCGCAACTACGCAACGCCGCAACGCCACGCAACTACGCAACGCCACGCAACTACGCAACGCCACGCAACTACGCAACGCCACGCAACTACGCAACGCCACTCACACATGCAACGCCACGCAACTACGCAACGCCACGCAACTACGCAACGCCACGCAACTACGCAACGCCACGCAACTACGCAACGCCACGCAGGAATGGGAAATGGGGAGAATTCAAGTCGGCTATTTTCTCGTCAAACCAAAGGCCTTTCAGCCGCGGTTTTCTTGCAGTGCCCGTGAACCACGTGATAACATGCACGCGCATTCAGGGCCAGCCAGCCCAGCACATCAAAGGGCTTCTCCTCCCCTAATTATTCATGGCCGGCCGCAGGCCGGCCGTACTTTCAGTTTCCCCAGAACGGCTAATTAGGGGAGGAGAAGCCCTTTGATGTGCTTCACACCAATGCGCCTCAGTCATTCCTCTTCTTTGTATTTGCTTCCAGACTCCGATCTGCTCATGTGCACAAGACGCTTTACACATTACACTCATCTGCCTGAAGTGGGAGTTTTAAACAAGCAAAGCTGGTCCTTCTGTACTTGCAGTTTCACTTCTAATGTGTGTTGTTATTTATCATGATTTTTAGCTTAGGTGTATCACGCTTGTTCATGAGTTTGATCTCTTCATACTGTCAAATGTTTTCTAAGTTGTTTTGGATTGTCTTACCACTGGAGGTCTCCCTGTGCTACATTTAGCCTCTGACACATGCAACGCCACTCAACCACGCAACGCCACTCAACCACGCAACACCACTCAACGCCACTCAACCACGCAACGCCACTCAACCACGCAACGCCACGCAACTACGCAACGCCACGTAACTACGCAACGCCACGCAACTACGCAACGCCACGCAACTACGCAACGCCACGCAACTACGCAACGCCACGCAACTACGCAACGCCACGCAACTACGCAACGCCACGCAACTACGCAACGCCACGCAACTACGCAACGCCACGCAACCACGCAACGCCGCTCAACTACGCAACGCCGCTCAACTACGCAACGCCACGCAACTACGCAACGCCACGCAACTACGCAACGCCGCTCAACTACGCAACGCCGCGCAACAACGTAACGCCGCGCAACTACGCAACGCCACTCAACTACGCAACGCCACTCAACTACGCAACGCCACTCAACTACGCAACGCCACTCAACTACGCAACGCCACTCAACTACGCAACGCCACTCAACTACGCAACGCCACTCAACTACGCAACGCCACTCAACTACGCAACGCCACTCAACTACGCAACGCCACTCAACTACGCAACGCCACTCAACTACGCAACGCCACTCAACTACGCAACGCCACTCAACTACGCAACGCCACTCAACTACGCAACGCCACTCAACTACGCAACGCCACTCAACTACGCAACGCCACTCAACTACGCAACGCCACTCAACTACGCAACGCCACTCAACTACGCAACGCCACTCAACTACGCAACGCCACTCAACTACGCAACGCCACTCAACTACGCAACGCCACTCAACTACGCAACGCCACTCAACTACGCAACGCCACTCAACTACGCAACGCCACTCAACTACGCAACGCCACTCTCAACTACGCAACGCCACTCAACTACGCAACGCCACTCAACTACGCAACGCCACTCAACTACGCAACGCCACTCAACTACGCAACGCCACTCAACTACGCAACGCCACTCAACTACGCAACGCCACTCAACTACGCAACGCCACTCAACTACGCAACGCCACTCAACTACGCAACGCCACTCAACTACGCAACGCCACTCAACTACGCAACGCCACTCAACTACGCAACGCCACTCAACTACGCAACGCCACTCAACTACGCAACGCCACTCAACTACGCAACGCCACTCAACTACGCAACGCCACTCAACTACGCAACGCCACTCAACTACGCAACGCCACTCAACTACGCAACGCCACTCAACTACGCAACGCCACTCAACTACGCAACGCCACTCAACTACGCAACGCCACTCAACTACGCAACGCCACTCAACTACGCAACGCCACTCAACTACGCAACGCCACTCAACTACGCAACGCCACTCAACTACGCAACGCCACTCAACTACGCAACGCCACTCAACTACGCAACGCCACTCAACTACGCAACGCCACTCAACTACGCAACGCCACTCAACTACGCAACGCCACTCAACTACGCAACGCCACTCAACTACGCAACGCCACTCAACTACGCAACGCCACTCAACTACGCAACGCCACTCAACTACGCAACGCCACTCAACTACGCAACGCCACTCAACTACGCAACGCCACTCAACTACGCAACGCCACTCAACTACGCAACGCCACTCAACTACGCAACGCCACTCAACTACGCAACGCCACTCAACTACGCAACGCCACTCAACTACGCAACGCCACTCAACTACGCAACGCCACTCAACTACGCAACGCCACTCAACTACGCAACGCCACTCAACTACGCAACGCCACTCAACTACGCAACGCCACTCAACTACGCAACGCCACTCAACTACGCAACGCCACTCACACACACAACGCCACTCACACACGAAAAACCACTCACGTTGCCAATAGGTCTCGCAGTACGACAGTTAGAGCCATTACAATTGCAAATAACAATGCCTTTCACTTTGGTTATCATTTTAAATACATAAAGGGCTTTGTCATTTACAAAACCAATAGCTCCAACTTTCCTACTGCGAGACCTATTGGCAACGCCAGTGCTTGTTTATACCTGACAAGTAATTCTCAAACCTTACAACACAGGATTGCAATCGTGTGGCAGTGGAGGAGGGGGCAGTGAACATGTCAAAAAGCTGAATTATGGCAGCAGCGTTGGAGAGCATGGTTGTAAACTGCAAAAGTTGTGTAGGGTCCTGGATGTGAGGATTTGGGAATTCTATCCCTGCAGTTAATTACCGCAAATGGGTGGCAGCAGCGCAGTGCAGAAGCATAGCAGTGGTACCCACATAAAACCACTAGGGGCGTCTGCGTTTAGACAGATACTGAAAAAACCAGGCATCGTACGTTTAATGGAGGCTCAGGTTCGCGCAAACCAGTAAAGTCACCTTTGTGTTTGCTGAGACGTCGACTCTGCAGTGGGGAGACGTGCTCTGCGTCTGGAGTGAAGAGCGGCTTGGGTGCCATGTATAGAGTGAGCCACTAGGGAAGGAAGATGGTGTCGGACAAACCGCGCAGGCAGCATGTTGGCTGCGATGTGGCTCCCGGTGGAGTGGGGCAGCAGCAGGAGATGAGTAGCAACGTGAGAGAGGCTCACCTCCTTACCTGGTTGTTGTCTGGCCCCACAAGGCAGCGAAACACAATGACACGGACACACATTTCCAGTGGCTTCCAGCGCAAACCTACTTTCGAGCCACCCACACGTTTATCCGCTCTTCTGATGTGTTGGGGCGAGCCCACTGCTGATGTAAACTCGGGGGTCCCCTCGCTATACGCCAGCAGATAAGTGACTCCATGGACACAACAACCCAGAATCTGGTATTCTGCAAACGCAGTTCCCGTGTTATCTGAACACAAGTCTATGACCAGCCCCAATAGTTACCAAGCAAATTCAACCATATCTTCTTTCTACCTATGTAGCTGCAGTGCTTGGCTCAGTTGCCCATTACTAGGTTCAGCCTCTTGCCGTGCCTTTAGCCCTTCAATCAATTGCATCATATTTGCTGCTGAGGGCTGGCTAAGCAGTGCAAATGAAGCAGTTTTTTAGGTCGAGCATTCGAGACCTCTTATATATACTTATGTGTATGTACTTTGTGGGCTCTGGAGATCAGTCCTAGGACTTGTTTGCTTCCACTTAGGGACTTTTCTTCTGGTCAATTACCTCTATTTAATTTGATAAAAAAACTACCAGCAGAGGTCAGTAAAATACCAGAATTGCTTTTTGCTGAGGGATTTTTTTTTTTCTTTTTCTGGCAACTGCCTCTATTTAACTTTCTTGATAGAAAAGGACCAGCAGAGGTCAGTAAAATACCAGAATCACTTTAGCATTCTCTGGATTCCAGTCCATAGAAATTGTCTTCCAGGAGCACCTGTAGACAATATTTTTTTCAAATCTTGCATTTTCAGTGATATGACCACCAAAAGTTTTGGACTGTATCATTTCCCTCTAAAAGGCAACATTTCTCTCCATGTGTTCCCATACCTGGCGTTTCACGCGGTTTGGTGCTTACTTTCCCTCAATGTTAAAGAACAGTAGATGTTTCAGCGCACAGGCTAATGTGCTGCATAGCTAAATAAATATAAGGTTCCAAAGGCGAGACCGATTGTATTGCAAATGCTTTTTGCTGCCTGTTCCTACCACACGTGATTCTTGAGGTTAAAAGTAGTGCAGGTATATGGTAGCAAATGGCGAGCTGCAGTTAGTAGCTACTCGCCCTGTTTGCCATCCATGGAGTTGAGATTCAACTAGTTGTAGTCCATCCTCCCCTCAAAAGCCAACAAACATTTAAAGAAGAAAATTTGACGTATTTTAATCTTGGCAAGATTTGAAAGAAAATATTATTTTTTTGGTGTAGTTTAGACCTTGATCTTTGAAGGAATGAATCCACTCATCATATGGAGAAGGTAAAGAAGTTCTGGCAAAGGCTTTCAGATTCACTTTTGAATAGGGAATTTTTTTTCCCATGCTCAGAGGGATATAGACAGAACAGGGACCACAATAATGTCGTCTTTCCTTGTACAAATAGAACAGATGTTTCATAACATTGCAAGCCACACTTGCCACACGCACACAGAACAGGTATAAAGCAGACCCCCAGCAGTGCAAGCTCCCCTCGCCCTAAACCGGTACAGTTAGTGCAGTAGCAGTGCAAGCTCTCCTCACTATAACACAATTATTGCAATGGCAACATCTCATCTGCTTAGGCAGGAGTTTGGATACACACAGAGCATACATTAATGAAGTTATGCAAGTTTGAGTAATTCTCAGAAGCAAATTGGCAATTTGATTTGCATCTGGCTTCCAGAAATAATTGGTAAAATCCAAGATTGTTTTTCACTTTTTTACAAGTTCTACCCAGTAGGACACAAAGAATAAAAGTCTGCGAATATTCAAACTGAGAATACACAAATTATGAAAATGGCCATTGTCCTATATTCTTTGCTAGAAATGGAGCTAATTTGATGCTCCACTACGGTATTTGAAACTCCTGTTCACTGTATTTTTGTTGCCGGGGCACTATGTCGCAGTTATGAGCTTTCCTGTTATCGCTATTGGATGTTTGTCCAGTGTTAATTTCGGAGTTGGCCCAAAGGCATTAGTGCTGTACTTAAGCACCAGGTTACATACATTACACAAGATCACAATTTTGTTTTTTAAAGGTACAAGGAAATTAACTTTGTAGTTTCCCAGGAGCGTGAGATGGTCAAACTGGAAGGCATTTGACTTGCTTGGAGGGCGGGAAAGTTTCTAAGACCTCCTAGAAGACGGTGAGTTGAAAAGTATGTTCTGATTACTCACTCCCTTAGGAAAGTTGTATTTCCAGCCTGAAGGAAGAAATCAGAATTTTGATTGGCTGGTGTAAACTGTAAACTCGAATGACAGAGGAGTGTTCCGTATATTGAAAGATTTTGTTTGTGAGAACAAGTCCAGCTGTATTCTTGCAGCCATCCTCTGTCCCTTGTAAGACTTAACAAGCATTGGCAAAGCCAATGGGTCTCGCCTTTGCAAGAGCTAATTGGCTTTGCCAATATGTTTTAGCCATGTTATACACCAGCTTGGCTAAAAGTTAGTGGCATAAAGGAGAGTGGCATGAAGTGTGATATAGAGTGGTCTGCTTTGGAAGGGCATAGAGTGGAGTCTCATACTGTTGTGGAGAGAGTAGAGTGTTGTAGAGTGGAAGGCGTATGGATATTTCTTATCCGATTAAAGATTTATGTGGGTTGAGGGTTTGCCGGCCGGGTTGAGGGTTTGCCGGCCGGGTTGAGGGTTTGCCGGCCGGGTTGAGGGTTTGCCGAGTTGAAGCTAGCTCTGTATATGGTATACCACTAATTGGTTATATTGTGCACAGTCAAGAGATTTCCCTCAGAATTGTATAGGGCTCAATGTAAACCCAAGGGGCTCTTTTTGTGGTTGTGTGCGTGAGCAGCCTTAGGCCTAACACAGAGTAGTGTAAGACATTTGTTATGTCCACTGTGACTGATAAATGACACACTACTCTAAAGGAGATCCACACCAATTTTCCAAAATAAGCTTATTTCAAGATTTATTTTAAGATCAAGATGTACGCAAAAAGTAAGTAAGTTTCGCAAGAAAAATTCTTTACACTTTAGAAAGTGGACACTTATTGCAATTTTCAGGCTGTACAATGTTAACCTATGGAGGAAAACAAGAATGCAGTTTTTCAGGTGTGTTCACAACTTACAGATCCAGTCTTCGGGCTTTCAGGTCAACATCAGGTAAGGTTCAAATTGGTACCAAGAATGCACCACCAGCGGTACAGGTGCAGTAGGGTGCAGAGGCCAAATTTGGGGTCAGGTGCCCAATATTAACCAATGGAGACTGGGGGTGATTGAAGATGAGCTGCTCACAGGTGAGTAAAGTGGAGTAGGGGTCGATCATCTTAAGTACAGGGGCTGTCTTAAGTACATGCACTACCTAGGAGGCTGCATGAAGAAGCCCACAGCAGCTCAGGTAAGTTCTGATTCTAGGGGAGTAGGGACACCGGTGGTCAAGCTCCCCAAGATCCAGGGGCTGCAGGTGCAACTGTGTCCTTTGGCGTTGGCAGTCGGGGGTAGTCTTAGGATTCAAGTTGCAGACGTCGAGGATGAGTCCGGCGGGGTCAACCCATGGGGGACTCTGGCTCAGAAGCGATGGGGAACCTTTACAGGACCTGTGGGCCATTTCGACTCAGGCTGTGGGTGTCCGGTGCAGAGGTGGGTCCGGAGGCAAGTTTTGCAGGTCCTCGGGGCTGAGTTCCTTTTCTTTAAAGTTGGTTTCTTCTGGACATGTCCACTGTCCACAAGAGATATTGATCTTTGTCGGAGGCAGGCTTTGAAGGTCACTTGGCTGCAGTACAGGTTGTCTTTTGGCACCGGATCGTCGAGGGCTGCCGACAGTTCGGTGGGGCTGGGGCCAAGTCATTTGATGTCTGCAGTCTTCTCTGCTGGTGAAATGCTGTAGTGTCTTTTTTTTTTTTGATCATCCGGATTCTGATTTTAAGTAGGGGTGGGCGTAATTTTCGAAGTCATTGGCTCTTACAATATTTAAGAATAGACTTTGATAATGTAGAATGCCCAAACCTGAGAGAGTGCACCCTGTCGGTTAAGTAGCTAGAGTGGCATTGAATGCATTGGCGCAGAGTAGTGTTTTGTGGAGTGGCATAGGATTGAGTGGAGGGGCATGGGGTGAAGTGGCACAGGGTGGAGCAGCGCAGGGTGGCTTCAGAGTAGTGTAGTGGTGCATGGTGAAGTAGAGTGTTGCAGGATAGAGTGAAGAGGTGTAGAGTGCAGTGGTGCAGAGTTGCATAAAGTTCAGTTGTGGAGACTACAGTCTTGCAGAGTAGAGTGTCTTAGAGTGTATTGGTGTAGACTGCAGTGGCATAGAGTATTGCAGTAAAGTGCTGTAGAAAGTAGTGGTGTACAGTGGTGCCGAATAGAATAGAGTGATGTAGAGCAGAATAGTGGTGTAGAGCGCTGTGATGTAGAATACAATGGTGTAGAGTTCAGTGGCCGAGAATGCAGTCTTGCAGAGTAGAGTGTTGCATTAGGATGGGCTGCAGTGGTGTAGTGTTATAGTAGTGGTATACAGTACAGCGGTTTAGAGTTGAGTGATGCAGAGTAGACTGGAGTTGTGTAGAGTGAAGTGGTGCATAGTAAAGTAGAGTGCATTGGCATAGAGTGGTGCCTAGTAGAGTGCATTGGCATAGAGTAGAATGGTGCCTCGTAGAATGCATTGGCATAGAGTGGTGCCTAGTAGAGTAAAGTGTTGTAGAGTGTTGCAGAGTAGTGTATAGTGGCGTAGTTTATTGGTTTTGAGTGAATTGTCGTGGAGGGGTGCAATTGCCCAGAGTAGAATACAGTGGCATAGAGTAGATTGTTTCAGAGTAGAGTGAAGCGGCATAGAGTGCAGTGGTGCAGAGTAGATCAGAGTGGAGCGATGCAGGATAGAGTGCAGTGGTGTAGAGTGAATTGATGTCATGTAGAGTGGTGTAGAGTAGAGTGTTGTAAAGTGGTGCAGAGTAGACCGTCTTAGAGTGCAGTGGTGTAGAGCATATTGGTGCAGAGTAGATTGGCTAAAAGTGCATTGTTTTTGAGTAAAGTGGCATAGAGTGCAGTTTTTAGGGTAGAGTGCAGTGGCGTAGAGTAGATTGATTTGGAGTGATTCAGCGTAGATTAGATTAGAGTGGAGCGGCGCAGAGTAGAGTGAAATGGCGGTGCCCAGTGGAATGGTGCGCAGTAGAGTGGGTTGGTGCAGGGTAGAGTGCAGTGTAGATTAGAATCAATGGCCTAGAGTGGTGTGGTACAGAGTAGAGTGCAATGGCATAGAATGCAGAGTGGAGAGGTAGTTGCGTGGAATGGTGTTTATGGTATTAAAATATTTGTTTCCACACACTTCAGAATTACCCCAAGCAGCCAGCATGATTGTTCCATAAATCCTCTCACTCTGAAGTCCAGGAGAAAGAAATGTAAACCCTAAGCTACCTGGAAGGAATGAGCCTGACATTTGACCTCTGCCTTTGAATGCAGAGCAAATGTACCAGATGAGAGCAAGATTTAAAGGCCTGTTTACAGAAAGAGAGTACTCTGAAGAATAAGGTTTGGGCATTTGAAGGGACGAACTCAAAGCTGAACACCCTGAAACAAATAAAGTTAGCTAATAGAAAGCAAGAAACATTTGAGTTGCAAAAGAAACAAGCATTTACAATGCAATGGTTTCGCCTTTGGAAAAGTTATAGCTATTGGCATTGTAAATGACAAATTTTGTATTTATGTGTTGGTTTTGAAAACAGATAAATTTTTTTGCAATATTTCTTCCACTTCTCTTTACTGATTTTTTTCCCCTTGTTTTGGATGCCTGAATATCCCGTATAAGATGAACATACGAAAACATGTTTTTTTCAGAAAAGAAGCCCATTTAGCTTTGCTAAAAATTGAATAAAGTACGAAACCTTTTTTTTCATAAAACTTCCCAAAAGCCAGCAACGCGCGTGTCTTGCACATGAGTGCTTTGCTGTAGCAGTTACTGCATGAATTGCCACAGATATTTAAATGAAAAACAGACCAGGATTAATGCAGAACGCTTTCCCTCTCGGGTAAAGTGTTTGTCAAGAAGATGAGCGCGGAGTGTAAAGCGAAGCCACAACTTGCACGCTTTTCATTTGTGTGCGGTTCGTTCTCTGCACCGAGTGGGAAAATAAAAAAAAATCATTCTGTCAGCACAGATGTGTTTTTGACACTTGCGCCATCACCTTTTCTGCAAATATGGTAATTTCGAAGCAGGGAAGCAAGTTGAAGAGCGAGCGCCTGAAGGCGGGCGAGCTTGAGGTAAGCAAAGCAGTCTTCCTGTGGAATCCGTGCTGCGCCGATTTCTTACGTGGGAGAAGGCTGTAGATTCACGGGCTCCTGCTCTCTTTTCACCTCAAGAGGTAATTCTACTTCATGGGGCTCCTTCTACAGGGGTCCTTTCAAAAGCGGCTCCGCTTTATTTTGGGCCCCTGCACTATTCCGGATGGACCCGTTCTATTGGGACTCCTTCAAGGGTCCTTTCCTTAAGGATCCCTTTATTATGGATCACTTCTAAGAAGATCCTTTAAAGAGCGGCACCGGCGGAGTGCAACCTCACTCCCTTTCCCCCCAGTCGGCTTCGACTCGCCGGCTTCCGTGGGGGGGGGGGGGGGGGGATCCTCTCCCCTTGCTCTGGTCCCGCTCCGATCGGGTCACTCTGCTGCCGGCATGCGGGACTCTCTGGCTGCCGGTCTGCTTCCTTCACCGGCCTCTCGCTGGGGGAGCCTCGGGGAGAGACACTGGCTACACTCCGGTGGTGGAGGAGCGCGGGGTAGGCTCCCGTGGACTTCCTGCCTTTCTCTTGGCCAATAGCTTCCTCCCAACCAGGGGAAACGGAAATGGAGCCTGCGAGGCTCTTCTCTCTGTCCCGGCTGGCCCCGCTCACCGTCAGGCGCGGCACCGGTTTCAGCTCTTTTCCTCGTCCTTCGTGGCAAAACTGGCAATCGCAGCACACATTTTTGCATGACAAAAGATGGGCGAGAAGGCATCGGACTGGGAGGGGGGGGTGGAAGGAACGGGGAGAAATGCCGCGGCTGCGTGTACTCGGCTCTGGCAGGGCAGGGAGAGGCTGCAGGAGGTTCCTGACGAGAAAGGAACATTACATTAACCCACCCGCTCGCCCTAGCTCCTAGCAAACAATGGCGGCCACAAACATCCTGTTGAAAAAAAAATAAGACTACACCCACCGCTGCAATGACGGCAACAAAGGGGCGGGATGAGAAAAAATGGCCGGAACGCCCCCGAATCTGGTCCGGCCTTGACGGACAGATCCGGCTCCCAATGGCTAGCCTCCATTTATGGAGCTAGCCAATGGGAGCCGGGGGACGTTCCTGAACTCCATATTGTAAACAATAGATTTCGCCTGCGCCAAAAAGCTGCGCAGAGCGCAGCCTTCGGCAGGCGAAACCTAACCAGTGGGAAGCAGCGGGCGGAATGCATTCCTGGGGAAGCTTTCCGAATGGCCCAAGATGTCTTGAGCAAACCAGACAGGCTTTGATCTAAAAACTGAGCTGAGCATGAGAGCTAACATTTTGGCAGATGGTGATCATTTTCCAAGCTACGGATGCGGGACGAATTTGTGCATGTCATTTAAAAAAAAAATCTTCATAAGCTTATGAAAGTGCTGGTGAAAATGTTGAGGAGAGAACTGGGGGCAAGGAGGTATAAAAACGCAAGAAAAGTCACGACAAACAAATTATGCTGGGGTAGCTGTTGGTTTGAAAGTCGGTTAAGTAGTTAAATATATTCATGTTGCATTACAGAGAGTACTGTTGCTCCCAGGTCCTACCACAGTGTAGCTGACAATGTACCCACAGTATGTTGAAAACTCTAGATTTTATGCTTTTCTGGTGAATGTGTGATTAACTTTGCATTTAAAGTTTATGGTGGACAGTTCCAAGGTAGAGATGCTTGAACGATGTGCTAGAATTTAAGGCGGTTAAAGTAACTTGGAGCCTTCAAAGGGTATCCGCTGTATTGAGACTCAAAAAACAGGACCCCAAGGGCTGCCAGTTCATTTGGACCTGATTTGCACTATTCTTACAGTGTGATTTCTTTTCAGCCGCAACGAAGAGTTGGAAGAACTTGCATCTGCAGACCTGAAGTACCTCCTCCTGCCTGCATTGCTCGGTGCCTTGACTCTAAAGCAGGTGAATCCCAGTAAGCGCCTGGAGCATGTGCAGAATGCCCAGGTCTACTTTTTGGACTTCTTGAAGCGCTGCAAGGAGTATAACATTGCCAAGTTTGAGCTGCCAAAGATGGAGAGCTCCAGCGAGCCAGCAGCAGAGGAAAGCGAAAGAACCCCTGTGCTCACTTCCCCACCCCCTAATCTGGTAGCCATGGTTACACACAGACAAAGCAAAATCGAAAGGTGAGTAGTACTTTTTTTCTGCAGTTTATATTTGTTTGTCAGGTAGATTAGGGGTAGGTGGAGTGTGTGGCATCGAAGACACAGAGAAATTGAGATCTGTATAGATATTGCCTTCACCTGGGATCTTCTAATCCATCACTTTGCTTGTTTCACTGTCAATTACAACCACACAGACCCTCTGAAGTGCACGATTCTGAAAGGCATCTGTGCACATACATTGAGTTTAGATTGCCAAGTGACTTGTTATTGCTGCAAGTTAGTGTTTTGCATTCACTTAAAGTGAATTTACTCTCGCAAATGCATTTACTTACACATACAATTTCACACATGAAACCTCTTTATAGGGCTGTAGAGTGGGAATTCCAGGATGGAGCTACCATGAAAAGTTGGCAAACACCCACAAACCCTGGAGTTTGTGATTTTTTTTTTTTTCCTTTCCCAAGCATTCGCTAGGCACAATCCCACTCTGGATATGGTCTTCTATTTTCTCCTCTCCAGATGGGAGTAAATCTGTACAATGGGAATGGGTATGGCACACCCCAGCTCTGACCTGGGTGTAGCACAAGATTTTTGTTTCTACAGAAAAATATATATCTGTGCGAAGTATAAAAATAACATTTTAAAGTGCGAATGCTCTTCTGCTGCGTAGTTACACAGCAGTAAATGGCTACACACATTAATACAAAAGACACACAATTGATGGACAGAATGCAGAACAACTCAAAACATTCATCCCCAGTCAAGAGATCTGGGTTAAATCGATCATTCTTTTGCTCACCATGCCACCCCAGTTTAGACCTGGCCATATGCAAACCAGTCTTGACTCTGTGCCTCATGGGAACAGTCCAGCACGAACTGCTAAGCCAGGTCCTCCCTCAACCGGAAACAAGCGTCCTAGGACCGGTTTCAGGGTTTTGCCCCTCATCAGCCAGGATAGCTTGAATCCAGGGGCAAAGTGAGCACGGTACCCACGTCTTGGTGTGGTGAGCTAAAGAGTGATGGATTAAACCCAGATCTAGTGCTGGGGGTGAATGTTTGTATTGTCAAGCATTCCCTCCATCAATTGCTTCTTTTGCTTATGTCTCCCTAAGTGGGAAGGGAATGCCCAGACGTGGGTCCCGTGCTTGCTACACCACTGGATTCAAGCTAGCCTGGCTGCTGAACGGTGATGCCCTGAAACCCGTCCCAGGATGCTTGTTTCCGTATCAGGGAGGACCTGGCTTGACAGTTCAGGCTGCACTGTTCCCACAAGCAACAGGGTCAAGACTGATTTGCATATGTCTTGATCCAAACTGGAGTGGTGTGGTGAGCAAAAGAATGATGGATTAAACCCAGATCCTTGTGACTAGGGGTGAATGGTTGCATTGTCCAGCATTCCATCCATCAACTATTTCTTTTGAACATGAATACTGCATGGAATTTAATAGAATATCTATTTGTCCACGGAATAATATGATTATAAATCTACTTGTCCTGTATAAAATTCCATTTGTCCCAGTTGGTGCCTTGCAGTGAATTGACAAACTAAGGCCGCTTAACATATCAGAGCTCTGACAGTCTTCACCGCTTACTTGCTGCTGCTCAAAATACTGTTCATTTCATGACTGTTCCCAAGAGAGTTTTAGGCATAAATCCAAGAAAATCCTTGTCAATAAAGGCTAACTCTAAGTTTGAAATAGGTTCTTTGGCTGTTAAACTCAAGAATGATAATACTTTTTATGCCTAATCTTGGACAATCCGCTTTTCATATTTTTATAAAAATTAGCATTAACTATCAGAGTGGCAGTCGAACCAGAACTCTAAGGGTTTTGAGGTTTTAAACTTAATTTAGTGAGTCAAAAATCATGAGATGTTTGCAGTAAAACTGTTAGTGTCTTTAATCTCATTTTCACTTCATAGCTTTTTACCATCTCATCTCGCTTGCTTCATCCTTTTAACAGTTTTGTCAAATTGCAGTTTTTTTTAGTGTATTGTGGCCCAAACCAGACCTGCATGGGCGCCCTAGTCTTGGTGCCTTAAAGCTGAATTTACAATGAATGGTGATACTCAATGGTGGATTCTTCCACAGGAGAAGTTGTAGATTGTGTTAACTCGATAAATCCTTTCTATCATTTATTTGCCTAGGTTCAACCTGAGAAAGGAGGCAGAGAGCAGACTAGCATCCATGAGAGAGATGGCGGAGAGCGGCACAGCTGACGAAGAGCAGATTCGAGAGTACTATTTGCTGCATCTCCGGAGGTGGATCATCATCTCCCTGGATGAGCTAGAGAGCCTGAAGCAGGAGGTGGAGATCCTCAAAGGCAGGGAAGGAATGCAGCAGGTATTCCTATTGCATCTTTAGTGCACTACATGGCTGTTTTATGTTGGACATTTCAGTTAAAACTGCTTCTAGTTATACATGTGTCAGTGCTGGTGAGATCTGGCTAACAGACAAATGGGTCCATGGTGGTCCGGGTTCAGTTGTGTGAACTTTTAGGTCTGCGGGTGTTGTCTTCTTGTGTGGATGTGGCTCACTGAAAGGTTCTACTAGAGCATCAACTGAAGATTTTATAGACTTCCGATGGCCGTTTTGCATTCTTACCTCCGTGAAGTGAGAAGTTTGAAATGTAAGGCACTTACAGTAAAGGAGCAAGGAGTTTAAGATTTTCGCTCTTGCTCTGGAGACGTCTGCTGCTAAGTCTTTACAACTGAAGTTCACATTTACAATTTCCAGGCATGCAAGTCTCATTTTGGGAAGTAATATGAGCAGTTTGGTATTTCAAGCCGATGGCTCACTTGATAAATGTGTAACAGGCATTATGAGATGTTAACTTAGTCGGAATGGTGCACAGGCCATGTCTAAACAGTGACTTATATCCTAGTGCCATTAACCTATATCCACAAAACTTTGGGCCATATGTACAAATTTTAGGAATAGCGATTGCCTAATTGTGATTTTCTGCGAATTACAGTTGTAAAATTGCTATTCCTAATGTTTGGAACAAATTGAGCTTCATTTAGCGATTTCTAGTGGGTTGTAAATTGACCTACTTCATGAATATTAATGAGGTAGGTCGCAGTTTGCGACTCATTAGGAATTGTAGCCATCACAGTGATGGTGGCCTGCTGGGGTTAGAGTACCATGTCTGTGATAACTTTTAATAAAGCAATCTTTTAAAACATTTTTTTTAATTGTTTTATTTAACGCAGCCCATCTCCCTTAACCCCTTCACTGTGGCGTCTATTCCGCCGCAGTGCTAAGGGGGTGGTGCGGTCGCGCGGCGGGCGCACGCTGGTGACGGAACCGCTCCGTCACTAGTCGCGGTTGCGCTGTGCTCATGACGGAGCGGTTCTATCACGGCCCCGCCCGCTCAATAGAACGTTCAGCGCAGGCGCGGAATCCGTGCCGCGCAGGCGTTCCGAGCGGGCCGTGACGGAACCGCTCCGTCATCAGCACAGTGCGACAGCGGCTGATGACGGAGTGGTTCTGTCACCAGCAGGGGAGGGGTTAAAGAAAAACTAGATGCGTTTTAAAAAGATAAAAAATGTAACCTGAAGTTGCATTTAAAAAGAGTAGACAGTGGTCTGTGAGACTTCTACTTGCGCTTAAAAATATTTGAATCTACATTCACAAAGGGGAAAAGGTCCTATGGGGGACCCTTTTTCCTTTTGCAAATGCTTACCACCTCCTCTGAGGTGTCTGTAAAAAATGAATGTTTTGCAACCTTAAATTGTCGCAAAACATTCATACATACGACTGCGAATGGTATTGTGAAAGGACACCCAAAACATGCCCCTTCCAAATACCGATTTGCAAACGCAATTTGTGATTTGGTAACAGGTTATCGAATTGCAATTTGTCTTTTGTACATTTAAAAAACGTTTTTTGAGGCTGCAAGCGGCCCGGTTCTGCGAATCCTGTTGGCGACCTCAAAAAAGGTTTTGTACATATGGCTCTTTACTGTTTGAGCCGGTCATGACCAATGCACTTTAAATGCCATTCACAACTTCTTGTTTTTGTCTGTTTGGAAGGTTTCCAGGTGGTTGTGCTGAGTTCTCTTTGGTAGCACATAACATTTATTGCAGGTTGGTATGAGTGATGTAGAACTCCAGCTGATCCAGCATGATTAGCCCCTTTCTAGTGTGAAAGCATTTCCCTAGAGCACAGATGTAGAATTTCTATATCCGAATGCCCAGGACGTATTATTTGGGGTCAAGGGCAACAGGTTTTCGTGTGTTTTGTCCTTAATAATACTGGATTTTTATACAGCGCGAACAGCTACCTCTTGAGGAGGTGTGCCGGCGCTAGTAGAACACAGATCACCTGGGCCAAAGATAGGAGAGCTAGCGTGGCTGGGTGAAAAGCCAGGTCTTTAGCAGTCTTTAGCCCTTGGGACAAGTATGCCCAATCCCCTGCAGCACAAAACCTTTGGAGGTCAGTTTGCAGTACTACATTATGCATCAGGGAAGGGCTCTGTCTGCAGTTAAGGTAATATTTTTGTCCATATGTTAATGCTGTTCAAACTTCTATTCATGGTTCATTAATTTAAAGCCTTTATTATTAGGGTGAGCGCTCTAAGTAAATGTTTTAAGCTCTGACTGCACTACTGACAGTGGTTCCAGTATAAAAATGTGTACACAGGTTTTTAAAGTTTAGCAATAGGAGGCTATGTATAATGCTCCCAGAATGCTCTCTTATTTTATGTAAATAGTTCCAGAAGCTCGAAAGCAAGATTGGTGATTCTTTGCTTTTAAAATAAAATAAAATGTTCACAAAAACATAATTTTTTAGCTAAACTACTATAAACTAGGTACAATTTCTTTGCAGCTTAGTTTAGTAAAATGTGTTGATGTATGCTAGTATTTCCCAAAAATATTCGTAATGGAAAATCAGTGTAACCAGTTTCAATTCAATTACTGGGAACAAAAATAAACAAGCGTTGGCAAAGCTAGTAGGTCTGAAATTGGTGGTCAGCCTTTTGGTTTTGTCAATGTGTGACTTGTTTTAAGCATGGTTTTAATAAAAAATTATTGAATTGGTGTGGAACTCCTGAGCCCTCACTATTATAACAAACATTGGGAAAAGCAAAAATTGTTTGGTCTCAAAAAGCACGCATTGCCACAGTTGTTCCTGGACTGAAAAAAACTACTTTGTGTGCCGATATGCTCCTTGTGAAAGAGCTGAATGCTGTCACTCACAGTGAAGCCAGCTGATGGAGGGGGGGAGGGAGGGGAAGGGAGAGCGGGGGAAGGGAGAGCGGGGGAAGGGAGAGCGGGGGAAGGGAGAGCGGGGGAAGGGAGAGCGGGGGAAGGGGGAGCGGGGGAAGGGGGAGCGGGGGAAGGGGGAGCGGGGGAAGGGGGAGCGGGGGAAGGGGGAGCGGGGGAAGGGGGAGCGGGGGAAGGGGGAGCAGGGGGAGCGGGGGAAGGGGAAGGGGGAGCGGGGAAGGGGGAGCGGGGGAAGGGGAAGGGGGAGCGGGGAAGGGGAAGGGGGAGCGGGGGAAGGGGAAGAGAGCGGGGGAAGGGGAAGAGAGGAGAAGGGGGGAGGTAGGGAGAGAGGGAGAGATGGAGAGGAAGGGGGAGCTGGAGAGACATGGGGAGGTGGAGAGACATGGGGAGAGGGAGAGAGGGAGAGGGCGAGGGAGGAGAGGGAGGAGAGGGAGAGGGGGGAGGGAGAGGGAGGGGGACATAGAGGGGGGGTGAGAGGGAGGGGGACATAGAGGGAGCGGGAGGTGGAGAGGGGGGGGAGAGGGGGGACGGGGAGCGGGAGAGGGGGGAGGGTGAGAGGGAGAGAGGGGAGGGTGAGAGGGAGAGAGGGAGAGGGAGAGAGGGAGGGAGGGGGAGGGAGGAGCGAGAGGGGGAGAGGGGGAGGGAGGGAGGAGTAGGGAAGGGAGGGAGAGAAGAATTTGTCACTGCATTACATGGCACAAAAAAGACAAGTGGATTTATGAAGCAACCTGCCCCATGGACAAGTAGATATTTTATTAAGATTCTACACCTCTGCTAGAGTGTAAAACATTCCTTTCGATCAGTTTAGCAATGGCACATAGTTTGAAAGTTGTTAGTTTTGTATGTCCTGTTCTCTAGTGGCTCGGGAGTTTCACCTTGAGTGAAGAAGTGTTTGTTATATTGTGGAAAATTTGAAAATATGTGTGTGTATATCTATATATCTATATCTATATCTATAGAAGACTCTAAGGACCCCAAGCACATTTCAATGAGCATTACCTTTTTACTGAACCTTGATGGATGTTGCATAGTCCATCCAGTGGAAGTTAGACCTGTGCCCTTAGGGTTCCTCCGACAACTCTGCAGTGTATATGATGGTCCATAGATTATCTTCTGGTGAAACATTTGTCATCCCAATAATTCTGTCTTCAATTTATTTGAGGTAGACTGGTGCAGACCATGTCACGACCTAGGTCTGACACCGTACATGTGAGGTGGTACTGCTTTGCTGCATATACTGTCCTAGAGCAGACTGCATGGAAATTAGTTTTCAACTGCATCATTTTGAAATGTTTGTGCCTAAATTAAATAATAAAAAATCCCTACAAATTGCCAGGAAACAAGCACACCCGGTATACATGAGTAACTGCTCCTCAAGTATGCAGTGTGCTTTGCCTGCATTAAAAGACAAATTATAAGTAGCTTTGAGTCAATTCAATTCATGAAGCTTTATTCTGCACATATAAAATGACCATAAAAGCACAAACAGAATAAAGTCATACATATTATAAAAAATACACATCAAATTTCATAGCAAAGAACAACCCAGAGAATACAGACATAATTTGTTTAAAAACGCATACTTTTCCTAATATTAGTATACTGAATTTAAAACGTTGCAGTATAAAAACAGATATCAACAGATTGTAAGTTAAAAAGTAGATTCAGTTCCTGATTAATTGTACGTACACCATATTTAACAAACATAGGTTTCAAATAGGCAGTACGCAGATTCATGTACAGTTAGCAAAACAGTAGAAAGTGCTTTGTTTAGATACGCCATCACACATACATGGCCCTAGTGGATGTCTCTTAAGGTTCGGCAGAGCCACTAGGTGGTAAGCTATTCCAAACCTCAGTCTGGTCAGCACAAACTTGTGAGATGGCCTTGTCACCCCTACCAAATAATTGGGGAAACCTCCAGCAGTAATATACCTATTATAAAACATAACAGTTGATAGAGTGCCATAGCCTAAGGCACGTTTCCTTGCATTATATGCCAAGAATTTAGCTTTAAACTCTATTTTGGGTATCTGAGAAGCTGCACTAGGGTCAGTCAGGACATTTATATGAAATATCTCTGAAAAACAAAAAATGACCTATTTTAGCAAGGGTATATTTAGATATTTGTCCAGCGAGATACAATCCTCAATAACAGATCTGTTAAACGTTTTTTCTTCTGGAGCCAAATTGACTGCCAAATCATAAGTGGCCTCAGGGAATAACAGATCTGTTAGATAATTGATATCCAGTTCTCGATGGATTAACTCGGTTGGGGCAGAGGTTGGTAAAGACAGGAGCTTTTTTAGAAAGGAATTTTCCTCCTGCTGCAAAGGGTGGTCTTTTCTGTGACCCTAAACAAACATTGGGAAAAGCAAAAATTGTTTGGTCTCAAAAAGCACGCATTGCCACAGTTGTTCCTGGACTGAAAAAAACTACTTTGTGTGCCGATATGCTCCTTGTGAAAGAGCTGAATGCTGTCACTCACAGTGAAGCCAGCTGATGGAGGGGGGGAGGGAGGGGAAGGGAGAGCGGGGGAAGGGAGAGCGGGGGAAGGGAGAGCAGGGGAAGGGGGAGCGGGGGAAGGGGGAGCGGGGGAAGGGGAAGGGGGAGCGGGGGAAGGGGAAGGGGGAGCGGGGGAAGGGGAAGGGGGAGCGGGGGAAGGGGAAGAGAGCGGGGGAAGGGGAAGAGAGGAGAAGGGGGGAGGTAGGGAGAGAGGGAGAGATGGAGAGGAAGGGGGAGCTGGAGAGACATGGGGAGGTGGAGAGACATGGGGAGAGGGAGAGAGGGAGAGGGCGAGGGAGGAGAGGGAGGAGAGGGAGAGGGGGGAGGGAGAGGGAGGGGGACATAGAGGGAGGGGGAGAGGGGGGGAGAGGGAGGGGGACATAGAGGGAGCGGGAGGTGGAGAGGGGGGGAGAGGGGGGACGGGGAGCGGGAGAGGGGGGAGGGTGAGAGGGAGAGAGGGGAGGGTGAGAGGGAGAGAGGGGAGGGAGAGAGGGAGAGAGGGAGAGGGTGAGAGGGAGAGAGGGAGAGGGAGGGAGGGGGAGGGAGGAGCGAGAGGGGGAGAGGGGGAGGGAGGGAGGAGTAGGGAAGGGAGGGAGAGAAGAATTTGTCACTGCATTACATGGCACAAAAAAGACAAGTGGATTTATGAAGCAACCTGCCCCATGGACAAGTAGATATTTTATTAAGATTCTACACCTCTGCTAGAGTGTAAAACATTCCTTTCGATCAGTTTAGCAATGGCACATAGTTTGAAAGTTGTTAGTTTTGTATGTCCTGTTCTCTAGTGGCTCGGGAGTTTCACCTTGAGTGAAGAAGTGTTTGTTATATTGTGGAAAATTTGAAAATATGTGTGTGTATATCTATATATCTATATCTATAGAAGACTCTAAGGACCCCAAGCACATTTCAATGAGCATTACCTTTTTACTGAACCTTGATGGATGTTGCATAGTCCATCCAGTGGAAGTTAGACCTGTGCCCTTAGGGTTCCTCCGACAACTCTGCAGTGTATATGATGGTCCATAGATTATCTTCTGGTGAAACATTTGTCATCCCAATAATTCTGTCTTCAATTTATTTGAGGTAGACTGGTGCAGACCATGTCACGACCTAGGTCTGACACCGTACATGTGAGGTGGTACTGCTTTGCTGCATATACTGTCCTAGAGCAGACTGCATGGAAATTAGTTTTCAACTGCATCATTTTGAAATGTTTGTGCCTAAATTAAATAATAAAAAATCCCTACAAATTGCCAGGAAACAAGCACACCCGGTATACATGAGTAACTGCTCCTCAAGTATGCAGTGTGCTTTGCCTGCATTAAAAGACAAATTATAAGTAGCTTTGAGTCAATTCAATTCATGAAGCTTTATTCTGCACATATAAAATGACCATAAAAGCACAAACAGAATAAAGTCATACATAATATAAAAAATACACATCAAATTTCATAGCAAAGAACAACCCAGAGAATACAGACATAATTTGTTTAAAAACGCATACTTTTCCTAATATTAGTATACTGAATTTAAAACGTTGCAGTATAAAAACAGATATCAACAGATTGTAAGTTAAAAAGTAGATTCAGTTCCTGATTAATTGTACGTACACCATATTTAACAAACATAGGTTTCAAATAGGCAGTACGCAGATTCATGTACAGTTAGCAAAACAGTAGAAAGTGCTTTGTTTAGATACGCCATCACACATACGTGGCCCTAGTGGATGTCTCTTAAGGTTCGGCAGAGCCACTAGGTGGTAAGCTATTCCAAACCTCAGTCTGGTCAGCACAAACTTGTGAGATGGCCTTGTCACCCCTACCAAATAATTGGGGAAACCTCCAGCAGTAATATACCTATTATAAAACATAACAGTTGATAGAGTGCCATAGCCTAAGGCACGTTTCCTTGCATTATATGCCAAGAATTTAGCTTTAAACTCTATTTTGGGTATCTGAGAAGCTGCACTAGGGTCAGTCAGGACATTTATATGAAATATCTCTGAAAAACAAAAAATGACCTATTTTAGCAAGGGTATATTTAGATATTTGTCCAGCGAGATACAATCCTCAATAACAGATCTGTTAAACGTTTTTTCTTCTGGAGCCAAATTGACTGCCAAATCATAAGTGGCCTCAGGGAATAACAGATCTGTTAGATAATTGATATCCAGTTCTCGATGGATTAACTCGGTTGGGGCAGAGGTTGGTAAAGACAGGAGCTTTTTTAGAAAGGAATTTTCCTCCTGCTGCAAAGGGTGGTCTTTTCTGTGACCCTAAACACTTGCCCCATACAGAACAATAGAAATACATCTTGCTTGATATATCTTAAGCATGTCCCTGCTACGTCGGTCCCCCACCTTAGCACAAAATCTGAAGACGCCATGGGCACTTTTAGACATTTTAATACGAATGTTGCTAAATTCATTGGACCATTTTCTATCTTTGGAGAAGGTTATACCAAGGTAGCAAAATTTATCTACTTGTTGTACATTATCCTGATCTATAAAAAAGGTATTTTGAAATTTGCTTCTAGCCCCAAACGTCATTGTATGTGTTTTCCCCTTGTTCATGATCAATTTTCTGTCCTTAATAAAGACAGAAAATCTATCTAGTAGGCGCTGTAAACCCAGAGGCATTCTAGAGAGCAGGACAGCGTCGTCTGCATATAATAACACAGGGACAGATACGCCTTTGATCTGGGGGGCATCCGCTTTGACATTTTTTTAAATTACGTCGATACCGTTAATAAAATAAAAAGCAGGGGGGCCAAAACACAGCCCTGTCTAATCACTCTTCTTACATTAAATTTTGGAGTGCATTCACCTTTAACGCTGTAACGCACAGATGTTTGTAATTTCCCGTACAGCCTTGCGAGAAAAAAAAGATGATACCCTCTGGTGCTCCTAGCTGTAGCAGGGTTGGCCACAGAATAGTTGTCAACCATGTCAAAAGCACTACTTAGGTCTGCAAAGCAGAGGTACAGCGATTTCTTGTTTTAATTCAGTGTATTTCCCGATCAACAGATCAAGGTTTATACACTGGTCGATTGAGGTACCGGGTTTTTATGTACCCGGCAGTGCCAGGGGGAACAACTAAAGACCTCTTGAGTCCTTCCTGTTTCGGACCACAGAAACACAGTCTTCTAGGTGATGTCAAGAATCGAGTTTATTGGCTGCAACCAGTAACGGGTATCCTAGAAGTACAACAGCATGAAGCGCATGTATTTTCTCAGGAGACTGCTCGTTTTCACAGAACCAGCCTCTTCTTTTTATACACAAAAATAAGCTTCAGGCAAACATTCCTGATTTTACAGTTGGTCATACAAATATTTCTACTACAAAGAAAAAGCAGAGTCATGATGGCAAGCCCATATTTTAGTTTGTCCAGTTCGTGATAGATTACCCGGCTAGGCCCAGAACTTCCATCAGATATCGATGGACCCCAATAAAATCAGGCACCTCCTCCTGACCGTCTCGACGCTGTTGATAGCGGTCGCTCCCCAAGCTCCCTGCTCGGGCTGGTATCGTTGTGCTGCGCTCCTCAACTAAACCTGCTGTTTCTTAACTGTGCTTTATCGCGATCTGCTTTGCACTCATTAATACGAATCTCAGGGCCTTTTGCCAACTTTAGCACGATAATTTATCCTGACGCTGCTGCAACGCTAATTATTTGAGTTTGCCTCACTTGATCAGCAATTAGTTCATAGTAGCACTTTTGCATACATTGTGTCATCGTTGCGTTGATATTTGTGGCTGTTTACTTTACTTTCCTATCCGCTACCATTTTGTTGTTGTTGTTGTGCCTGCAAGCCCGTCCTCTAGAGCCCGCCCCGCCTCCCAGCTGAGCCTCCCTCCCATTGACTGCATAGGCCGCTCCCGTACTCTGAAGCACTGTGACCGTCTCGACGCTGTTGATAGCGGTCGCTCCCCAAGCTCCCTGCTCGGGCTGGTATCGTTGTGCTGCGCTCCTCAACTAAACCTGCTGTTTCTTAATTGTGCTTTATCGCGATCTGCGTTGCACTCATTAATACGGAATCTCTGGGCGTTTTGCCAACTTTAGCACGATAATTTATCCTGACGCTGCTGCAACGCTAATTATTTGAGTTTGCCTCACTTGATCAGCAAATAGTTCATAGTAGCGCTTTTGCATACATTGTGTCATCGTTGCATTGATATTTGTGGCTGTGTTTACTTTACTTTCCTATCAGCTGCCATTTTGTTGTTGTGCCTGCAAGCCCGTCCTCTAGACCCCGCCCCGCCTCCCAGCTGAGCCTCCCTCGCCCCTCCCCCACTACCCATTTATGACAGATGCTTTCCCGCGCAGCGTTCACTCGCAGCGGTCGCGCCCCATGCGCGCCGAAGGTGCACCAAAGGTAAGCCCGTCTGCGCCCGTCCGCGCCTGGACCGCGCCCATCGCCTGTCCCCCTGGTCCCCGCCGCTCCCAACCCACTATAATCACATATGATGCCGCAACTCTCCTCGCCCTCAACCCCGGACGCACACCACAATGCTGCGAAGCCACCCCAGGACGTACCCACGGCCCATTTGCCAAGTTCAACTGCTTCAGGACCCTCACCAAATCCACTTCCTCCATACACAGCTCCGACTCTAACCGCCTGAAGTGCATCCTGCTTAACACCCGCTTGGTCCAGACACGCAACTGAACTCTGGGACCTACTCGACACTGGGTCACCGGACATCGCCTTCCTTACAGAAACATGGATGAACACATCATCAGCACCCGATATCGCCATAGCCATACCGGACGCTTACAAGATTATCCGTAAAGACCGCACCTATCAAACAGGCGGAGGCATCGCCATCATCCATAGGAACACCATCAAAATCACGACCAGCTCCGCCGATAATCTTGCAACCGCCGAACATCTCCATTTTCAGATCCACACCGACCCTAGGACCACACTTAGAGGCACCCTCATCTACAGGCCTCCAGGTACCCGCACTCAATTCAGCGATGACATCACGGACTTCGTCAGCCCACATGCCCTCGCCTCCGAGAACTACATTCTTTTAGGAGACTTCAACTACCACCTTGAAAACAAACACGACAGCAACACCACCACCCTTCTGGACAATCTGGCCAATCTTGGACTCAAACAACTTGTTGACACCTCCACCCATGTAGCCAGACACACGCTCGACCCTATCTTCACCTCCAGCAAGCACATCTCCTTCGATCGCACCACAGCTCTCCATTGAACGGACCACAGCTGTGTTCACTTCAGCTACAAAACCACCCTGAACCACAACCGCCCACAACCTATTCCTCGGAGAAACTGGAACAAAATCACCTCCGACCAACTCCTCACATCACTCAACCAAAACCCTCCCACCCTCTCATTGGACCCAAACCAAGCGGCCACCAATCTCAAGCAATGGATCACCCACAGTGCTGACGAATTAGCACCCCTGAAAAAGCACCAGATCAAATCAGCCAGCAAAAAGGCTCCCTGGTTCAATGATGACCTTAAAAAATCCAAGAAGCTATGCCGCACCCTGGAGAAAACATGGAGGAAAAACCCAGCCACCGACAACATGGCCACCCTCAAGGCAGCCACCCGCAAACACCACCAACTGATTCGATCCGCCAAGAAATCAGCATTCAAGGATCGTCTCGACAACAACACTCACAACAGCAAGGAACTTTTAAACATCATCAAAGAATTCACCAATCCCACCGCAGCATCTAACGACATCACCCCTCCCAAGACCTCTGCGATGCGTTATCCTCCTTCTACAACAAAATTGCCGACATCCTTAACAGCTTCGAGAATACTCCCAGCGAACAACCCTCCCCACCCCCCTCAGATCCTACTCCGCCAACCAACAACCTTAGCGCCTGGAACCCAATCACCACTGAAGACACCATCCGCCTAATGACCTCAATCCACTCTGGCTCGCCAACCGACCCCTGCCCACACCACATCTTCAACAAAGCTGACTCCATCATCGCACCCCATCTCCGTGATGTCATCAACTGCTCGTTCAACTCTGCCACCTTTCCAGAAAGCTGGAAACACGCCGAACTCAGCGCCCTTCTGAAGAAACCCACAGCAGACCCCTCTGAACTTAAAAACTACCGACCCATATCCCTCCTCCCATTCCCCAAAGTCATTGAGAAAGCAGTCAACAGCCAGCTCGCCGCCTTCCTTGAATCCAACAACTCCCTCGATCCATCTCAATCCGGGTTTCGAGCCAAACACAGCACCGAAACCGCCCTCATTGCAGCGACAGACGACATCCGAACACTACTGGACAACGGAGAAACAGTGGCCCTCATTCTACTCGACCTCTCCGCCGCTTTCGACAGTCTGCCACAGCACCCTTATTCAACGCCTCAGCAACATCGGCATACAAGGAATAGACTTGGACTGGATCATCTCATTCCTCGCTGGGTCCGACTTCCCCCATTCAACTCAGAGGCCACTGAAGTCATCTGTGGCGTACCACAAGGATCTTCACTCAGTCCCACCCTCTTCAACGTTTACATGAGTCCACTCGCCTCCATCGCGCGTCAACACAACCTTAACATCATCTCTTACGCCGACGACACCCAGTTAATCCTTTCTCTCACCAAAGACCGTCACACCGCAAAAACCAATCTTCACGAAGGCATGAAAGAAGTAGCCGAATGGGTGAAACATAGCCGCCTAAAACTCAACTCAGACAAAACGGAGGTGCTCATCCTAGGATCTCCCCCCTCTGCCTGGGACGACTCTTGGTGGCCTTCCGCTCTGGGCACAGCACCCACACCCACAGACCATGCACGTAACCTTGGCTTCATCCTAGACTCCTCTCTCTCGATGTCCAGACAAGTCAACGCAGTCTCATCCTCCTGCTTCAACGTACTTCGCATTCTCAAAAAGATCTTCCGCTGGATCCCCCTCGAGACAAGAAAGACTGTCATCCACGCACTGGTCACGAGTCGACTGGATTATGGTAACACACTATACGCCGGAATCACAGCAAAATTACAGAAAAAACTCCAACGCATCCAAAACGCATCAGCGAGACTCGTATTAGACATCCCTCACCAAGATCACATCACCGGACACCTAAAAGACCTCCATTGGCTTCCCGTCAACAAAAGAATTACTTTCCGCCTTCTCACCCACGCACACAAGGCCCTCTACAATCTAGGACCCGAATGCCTCAACACTCGACTGTCCTCCTACAAACCCACCCGCCAACTAAGATCGTCCAATCAAGCCCTCGCCGCAGTCCTGCGCATCCGAAAATCCACCATGGGTGGCAGATCCTTCTCCTTCCTTGCTGCCAAGACCTGGAACTCACTCCCCACTCACCTCCGCCTTACTCAAAACCACATCTCCTTCAGAAAAGAACTTAAAACCTGGCTATTCGACAAATAATGAACCCCTTCCCCAAGCGCCTTGAGACCCACTGGGTGAGTAGTGCGCTATATAAGTGCCCGAACGTGAACTTGTAAAACAAGTCATAAAGAAGAAACAGGGACAGGTGTGTGTGAGATTAGCCATAGCTTGTATGCGATGAACGGTTTATGACATGTTGTGCCTTGATACTAATCTCATTCGGCCACTGGGATGGGAACTGCCTCAACAGGTTTGGCTTGAGGCAGTGGAGTCAGCTCGCCCAGGTCACAGAAGAGTCAGCAAAGGTGTACGTGTCCTTTCAGATCGAATTCGGCCTTGGTCATTTGACTATGTAAGGGCAATCACAAAATGGATGCCGCTCACAAAATGGAACCGAGGGTTCAAGACGAAAACTACGATTTCAGGGTGATTTCGCCACTCAATCATGACGAAAATGCTTAGGTATAGTATCTCAATCATTACCGGTCTGCCGATACCAAAATCGTCATGATACAATGATATTTTGACACTAGTGTAGAGCTTCGGTTCCACACTAACAGGGTCCAGAATTTTCAGTACCACAGACCCTCCTTTTGCCCTTATATAGGCAATAACCTATACTCATGCTAATCCAGGTCTGTATACATAAAGTCATTGAGGTGCTGCTGTAGCATCATCCTATTACTTAGTTCATCTCTTGACACAGGCTTCCTTACACATGATGTAGCACAGAGGCCACATATTGCAGGAGTGCACTGTACACACAGGCAGAACATGAACAGAATGGCTAAGACCATCCCAATGACTATCAGAATTTTCCATCCCCAGGCAGATATTCGTTCCTACAACCACCCCATTAAAGACCAGTCCCCTTTGTCCACGTGAATGGACTCAGATCTTATGCAGTTTGGAGATGGCCTGGTATACTGTCGGAGCATTATCGGGGATGAAAATGCAGCAACTTGATTGGATCACTTTACATACCCCTCATCGGTCTGCAAGTATGACATCTAGGGCAACCCTGTTCTGAAGAGTCATAAGGCGGTCCGACTGGAGCTCCGCAGTCAAGTTACTAAGGGCACCAGCTGTTTCAATCACAGTGGATTCAACTACCCTCTTCAATTGGCGAATGTTACTGCTGTTCACCGTAGGCCCCCAAAACGGCAGAAAACCTTTTGCGAAATCCCCAAACTCCTGTTCCGCAGTGTCGTCTTCACTCACAACACCCCTATCTGTCCTTGTCCTATGGTAATCTGCCTCGGCCGTGTAGGTTGGTGGCAGCAGGAACGAGATAAAACATGTGTCCGAAAAGTCCGGGGGCAGCCATGTATATGCTCTATCATGGCAGACTAAGTAGGTACCCTTAGCTGCTAAGAATGAAGGGGAGGTCTGAGACGAGAAGATGTAAGTTTCAGTACAGATACTCTTCCCTAACTGAGCTCTGGGGTTTTTGCCATTCCCCTGCAGACCTAGGTGACCTTGATAGGGTACTATCCAGATTGGGGAGGATTTCTTTGCTCGCAGGCTCTCACTCAAGGAATTTCCATATTTCGTTATATTCCATCTACTGTAAACCTTCAATTCATCGCTGGGAATCGTTCTATACGTGTCTATCTCTGCTCATATTTCTGATTCCCGCCAGTAGTGCCTTGTTGCTCGAGTTGTTTCCTGTGGGACGTGGGGAATATGGTTCGATGGCAAATAGGAACATTGTTTGAAATGCCCACAAAGAACCATAGTAGCTAAATGGCAGGACAAAATATGGGATACCCTTATCTGTCGTGTGTGGCATAAGTCCACATACCCAAAAACTTGTGTTCATTACAAACTGGTGTTGGTGTAAGAGCTGAACGAATGAGTTATTTATAAATTCTAACCTTCTGGCAGACTCTTGTTCAGGTAGAGGGTGAAAAGAGTGCGGGGAAACAATAGGAGGTGGTGTAGGCTGTGTGGTGTGTGCAAATGATACTCGAAAGGTGAATAAAGCATAGCCTATTAAAAACATCATTATACTACACAACATGAAAATGCATATTATTAAAAATCGTGTTTTCGCCATCACAGTGCATATTCTGGTTTCAAAGTTCGTTGATCTGGCAGGTCTCTCCATCTTGGGAAACTCCATCCTCTAAATTGCTGCCCGCGGTGGGAGGTTGTTTCTGCTAAGGAGTGCTTCTGTCAGTCCAGGGTAACTCCCTTGAACCAAACAGAACTGTCGACCTAACCGTCTCCAGCTGCACTCTAAAGACTGTGGCAACCGCGACCCTAGCAGCAGAACCGGATGGCGGTTCGAAAATCAAAAATTAGCTAGTTTCTTGGATGAGAGAGCTGCACAATCAAAAAGAAAAATCTTTTATTTGTCCATAGTCCTAGGTCTTGGCCTCAAATTGTAACGATTTCTACCAGGTGCTATGTGGTCTTGGAACAAGAGTTCAGGCTCTGTAGTGTTCAATCGAATTGACGGAGGCACAGCTTCTTGTAAAATGTTGTCGCTTTCCTTTTCAGAAGTAGTTCCTTTCAGACGTACATCACAAAAGGGTAGGAACCGAGGCACAGTCTCAGCCTCCGAGTCAGCAATTCCCTCCTGGACCCACCGGTCATACGGAAGAGGCAGTGGGACCCTCTTACAATGGTTGCCGTGAACCCAATGTTTTTTCCCTTTAACTCGGACGGCAGATCTGGTCGAGAGAAGAACTAGATGAGGGCCGGTCCACCGGGGCTGGTCATTCTTTGTTCGCTGGAAGTTCTTGACCAGCACATATGATCCAGGATCGATAGGATGCCCTGGAGCTTCGGAGGCCTGAGGTAGAATGTCGTGGACCTGTTGTTGTAAAACACGCAATTTAGCCGTCAATTCATACAAATAATCAAGCAGTACAGGATGCTCTATTTCGCTAACCCTGGTGGGCCTTGGCACTCCCCATATGTTGGCCGGGCGGCCGAACACAATTTCATGTTGACTAAGTCCCATTCTAGAGTGAACAGTCGTTCTTGTTGATAGGAGTGCCAAGGGCAGGGCGTCAGGCCATTTAAGACCTGTGCTTGCTTGAATCTTGGCCAGTTTCAACTTTAACGTGCCGTTATAGCACTCTACTAATCCAGCTGATTGGGGGTGATTTGCAGCGTGGAACTTCTGTTGTATGCCTAGCCCCTCACGCACTTTCTTCATCACTCGTCCCACAAATTCACTCCCATTATCACTCCAGACCATTCTAGGCATTCCGAATCTAGGGAAGAATTCCTTGACAAGGGCTTTAGCTGTGGATAAAGCAGTGTTGTCCTTAAGGGGATACGCTTCCACCCACCTGGAAAAGGCACAAACAACGAGTACGTATTTCAGATTGTTGCACCTATCCATGTGGATGAAATCTAGCTGCAAAACCTCGAACGGATACGTTGGAGGCGCAAAATGACCAGCTGGAGTTGGGGTTCCCTTACCAGGATTGTACTTCAGACACACCATACAATTCTTGACAACATTCTCTGCACACTTAGGGAACCCACTATTCTGCCATACTGGAGCCAACAACTTACAGATCCCTTTCACGCTGATGTGAGCCATTCCATGAGCCATTGTCACCACTGCAAGCACATACGCATTGGGTAACAGCCATCTCTGATGCTCTGACAATTCAATCCAACAACCATTCGCATCCAATTTACCTTTACTTTCTCTCCATTCATTCAACTCTTTCTCTGTGGCTTCGGCTTGGATGGACTTCACACTCTCAATCGTATCTTCACACATACCAACATCACCAATCCATCTCGCAGGGCCTGCAACATACATTCGACTCATTACATTCCTTGCAGTTTCTTATGCAACTTCATCCGCAAACGCATTCCCACGACCAACATCATCCGTAACGTTTTTGTGTGCACTGCATTTCACAATCGCAACTTGTAATGGCAAGGTCAGTGACTCGAGAAGCTCATTCACTAACTGACCATGCTGGATCTTAGTACCATGCGACGTCAGGAACCCACGTTCACGCCACAATCAGTCAAACTGTGAGCCACGCCAAAGGCGTATTGGCTGTCCGTGTACACATTCACTCGTTTTCCTTTTGCCAACACACATGCTCTTGTAAGTGCAATCAACTCTGCTGCTTGCGCAGAATTGTGGGGGATACGTGCAGCTTCAACAATTGTATGCAACGTCGTCACAGCATATGCTGCAGTCGTATCACCATTCGGCAACTTGAAACACGAACCATCAACCCATAAGGTATCATTACATTCAGGAAGAGGAGTGTCCTGTAAATCTATTCTCCCTCTTGGCTCTTCTTCTGTCCTAAAACAGCAGTCCTGTTCTTCGACCTCATCTGTCTCCATTGGAATGGGCAATAACGTGGCTGGGTTGAGTGTGTCGCACCTCTTTATGTGTACATGACTCGCTAACAGTGTCGGCTCATCACTTGACAATCGAGCACTAGTTAAGTGCTGTGTCCTTGTTCTGTTTAACAAAATGTCTACTGCATGTGGGACCATGACGATTAGCATATTATTCATTACTAACCCAGCAGACTGTCGAATACAGACAGTTGCTGCCGCAGTGGCCCTCAAGCAACTTGGCAATGCCTTAGCTACCGGATCTAAAGTCGCCGAAAAGTGCACGCACGGACGCTGTTTGCCCCCAAAAGATTGTGTCAGGACTGATTATGCACAACCTTCTTTCTCATGGACATACAATGTAAAAGGCTTACTGTAGTCGGGGGTACCCAACGCCGGAGCCGAACACAATGCATCGCGCAATTCGTAAAAGCTTTTCTGACACTCTTCAGACCACGGAATGGATTTCGGTGTATGCTTACAAGTTAATGCCACCAAAGGTTTGGCCAACAAGGAAAAATTCGGTATCCATTGTCTGCAATATGATGTAATTCCCAAGAAAGCACGCACTTCTCTCTGTGTCCTAGGGACACTCAATTTTGCAATTGCCTGAATCCTCTCTGGGGTCAGTTTCCTTCCCTCTTTCGATAAGAGGTGACCTAAGTAGGTCACTTCTTGTCGACAATATTGCAACTTTGAAAGAGACTTTGTGGCGCAGATCACACAAATGACGCAACAATGACGAAGTGGCTTGTTTGCAAATCTCCCCCGTATCTGCAGCGACCAACAAATCGACGTACTGAATAAGGGTAGCGCCGTCAGGTAAAACAATTGTGTCAAGCTGTGATTTCAGAGCCTGACTGAATATTGATGGACTTTCACAGTAGCCCTGAGGAGCGCGTTTGAAACGGAAGCTTCGGCCTCCTAAATTGAAGCCAAAAATATCCCTGCTCTCCTCGGCAATCGGGATGCTGAAGAAAGCATTCTTCAAGTCAATCCCTGAGAACCAAGTCGCTGAAGCTGGAATCATAGTCAATAGGGCAGTGATATCAGGAACAACTGGAAACTGTGGCACAACAATCTTATTCACTTCTCTAAGATCAATCACAAACCTATAGACAGGTGGTTGGGAAGGATCAGTACGCTTTAAAACCGGCAGAAGAGGACTATTACAGATGTTGCCTGTTGTCTCTTAAATTACATCTTTCTCAATCAGATCGTAAATGATTGCTAACAACGCCTTTTCACCTTCGCTAGAGATCTTGTATTGGGGAATACGTGGCATTCTAACATTGGCTCTCAATGTTATAACATATGGCGCTATTTCCAAAAGACCCACATCATTAGAGCCAGTAGCCCAAAGTATATCTGGAAGAGAAGACAATTCTGTTGGAAATTTTTCCCTTGACAAATACATTGGAGAAACCACTTTCTTACCTAGTGTAAGTTGTACTCCCGAAGGAGAACAGTACAAAGTTGCATATAATCTCTTTAACAGATCCAATCCCAACAAGTTTTCACCACAACCTGTTGTAAGAATGAGGGGTGCTTCTAATTCACATGGCCCAACAGAAAGGGACATAGGACTAGAGATCGGGTTCCTAACCGGGGCACCAGAAAAACCTACTGAAACGTTCATTTCGCCAGACAAAGGTGCGCCAGGGAGTTTTGAGTGCATAATAGAACTCTTTGTAGCACCAGTATCCAACAGAAAAGGTTCTGACACACCTGATGTAATCACCTCAACATAAGGTCCATTCTGAACTACTGGAACTGAAACAACTCCCTCTCTCTGTCCATGGCTGTCCTAGCAGTCATTACTCTCCATATTCTCATTTTCTGCATAGTAGTCATCAGCATAGTACTGAGCTGTCCTAGAAAACGCGTTAATCTGTTGGTCAAAACTATTCATAGACTTCTGAGGCGGGAAAGAAGGAGCATTCTGGGGGAAATTTCCACGGCCCCTACCTCTAGGAGCCAGTTGAACACCTCGACCTCTTGCACCAGAAACACCATTCATACGCCGTAACAAAGCCGGACAACTAATCTTGAAATGACCCTCTTCCTTGCAATACGCACACTGATTCGGACCATACGGTAAACTCTGTTGAGAAGACTCGTTTCTTTGCGAGTTCCTCGAATACTGCTGGGGTTGCTGATAATCGCGCTGACTAGCAGTACGAGGCGGATAAGCTTGCTGCAGAAGGACTTTAGTTTCCAATTCTTTAGTCTTTTTATCTGCCTTTTCTAACTCATCTTTACGTCTACTCTCATAGTACTGGGCCGTAGCTAAAATCTGCGCTGACGTGGAAACAGCCCAAGCACTCTCAGAATCCCTCAACTTATTACATAGTTCAGGAAGCAAATTATGTACAAATTTGTCAACAAACTATCTTTGGCCACCCTCAGTAGCCATATCCTGACCACTATGATCGACGAAGGTCTCTTCAAACCGCGTGAAAAAGTCAGACACAGTCTCATCTTTCTTCTGTTTGCACGCAGACAACTTGTCCCAATTCACACGCAATTCGGGCATTAAAGTCTTCATATACGTGATAACTCTACCAGGAAGCTCTGCTACTAAAGGCTCGGGCTTAGAACCACCAACTTGTCTAGCATCAGCAGCAGCAATATTAACCCATGTGTCACCTAACTCTTGGTCATGATCTGCATGACGAATCTTTCCCCATAAAGGCTGTGGAACAACATGTCTATATCTGCTAAATTCATGATACAGGAGCTTGCAGTCTGTGATAACTCCTTATAATACCCTGCAGGATTTTTACGGGGATCAGGCAATGTCTGTTTTAGAGCCAAAACCTCAGATCTTTTCCAAGGAACATGTACCCACACATGCTGAAAATGCGGCGGAATGGCTAGATTCGCATTTGCATCACCTTCCCTCCAAACTGGGGGAACCTCTCTCATGGGATACTGTCGCGCCTTTTTCCTACCTGGCATGTCATGCTCAGATAGTGATCGAGAATTGCTCCCCTTACTCCTATAAGACAATAATGTCGCAACCGCTTGTTCAACATCGGCACCTACAATCATGCCATCTGCGAACTTGAACCGCACACGGAATAATTCAGGCATGTCGTGCTCTGGATCATTTCCCTCCAAATCTTCACGGAGAAATACACACATTTGTTCAAAAACATATCTCTGCGTAGATGCTTCCCACTGACGGAAGACTTCCATGACTGACTGAACGTCATATCTTACAGTATTGGTAACCCATTTACGTGCTAACTCATTTTAGTACTTCTCTCTTGATAATCAGGCAGTCGACTCCGCAACTGTCTTCGTTCTGGGTTAGGGGTCGTATTAGGCGACCCAAGGAAAGGTGAGAAAAGACCAGTGACAGTGTTTGCTACTCTCTGTCGAACAGAAGGAGAAACTGACGGAAAGGCAGATACGCCAGAAAAGACAGGCTGATGTAAAGCAGATGTGGAGGCAGTAGCAGAGGGAGTATTAGGATAAGCAGTTGGAGCAGTAGGCGAAGTCGTAGAGAAAACGGATGGAGTAGGTAGCAAAGACGGCGTCCCTTGAGAGGGCTGCGCCGGAGGAGTAGAAACCAGCTGAAGAGGAGCTGGTGATTGTGTTAGAACCTGTTGTCCAACAATAGGGTGTTGTACAACCAAAGGTTACTGTGGTGCTGTAGCACTTTGCGCATATGGAGGTGGTGAACTCAGTAGATGAGACATTAAAGGATCCTTATCAAGTTCTTCTTTTGATCCTCGTCCTTTACGCGGCAGAACTGGGTAGCACTTATCTACTGCTAGCTTCCTATTTCTAAGCGTTTGTTCATTCCCTTGTTCTTCCTCATTATCCCTGATTGCAACGGCAGCTTGTACCATTGACATACCTCTTTTATTTTTCTTTGCTAGTTTCATTTCTTTCTGTTTGGCTTCCTTGCGCCATAGGCGAAAGGAGTCAAACCTCGCCGGCCGGGCTTTCTTCTTGAAAAGTTTAACCTCTAGATTATCTAAAATCTCGGTGTCAAAACTACCATATTGGGGCCATTTTAAAACACCATTGTTTCTGGTGTATCGGATCCACACTTCATTATATGTGATAGGGCCTACGCCATGCTTCACATAGAGCTCATACGTTGGAGTTCCAATCGGAGGACCCGGACACGAGTCCTCCAATCGGGAGTCCCTACTACAACCAAGACAAAACAAATTTCCAAATCTGCTAAGACCAGGCATCTTCGCTCACTAGTCCAGCTTCAAACTTCAAAGGATTATCGAATACGATATTCTCGTGAATACACGAGTCCTTCGGCTTTGGCGCTTGCAAGTTCCAAATCAAAGCTATCCCAAGGGATATCGAACTAAGGACTGGGAGACGCTCCACTTATACTTAACTGAAGTATCGATGATCGATGACGTCACTAGAAGACTCGTCTATCGTTTCGCTCTACCAATCATCAAGGGTCCAAAACAGGGCGATAGTCAGGGCAGCAGTCCTTCGTAGCCGTCGGGACGCGGGGAATCTCGCAGCAAAGACCTTCGGAACCACGTCGACATACAGGGGTCGCTGAAGTGGCTGGCCGTCCTCTGGAATTTTCACACGAAGCTCCTCACGAACCTCTGGCTTCGACCGATACTGCTTGATTCCGCCCCGAGTTGGGCGCCAACTGAGGTACCGGGTTTTTATGGACCCGGCGGTGCCAGGGGGAACACCCAAAGACCTCTTGAGTCCTTCCTGTTTCGGACCACAGAAACAGTCTTCTAGGTGATGTCAAGGATCGAGTTTATTGGCTGCAACCAGTAACAGGTATCCTAGAAGTACAACAGCATGAAGCGCATGTATGTTCTCAGGAGACTGCTCGTTTTTACAGAACCAGCCGCTTCTTTTTATACACAAAAATAAGCTTCAGGCAAACATTCCTTATTTTACAGTTGGTCATACAAATATTTCTACTACAAAGAAAAAGCAGTCATGATGGCAAGCCCATATTTTAGTTTGTCCAGTTCGTGATGGATTTCCCGGCAAGGCCCAGAACTTCCATCAGATATCGACGGACCCCCAATAAAATCGGGCACCTCCTCCTTGTAAAACAAGTCATAAAGAAGAAACAGGGACAGGTGTGTAAGATTAGCCATAGCTTGTATGCGATGAACGGTTTATGACCTGTTGTGCCTTGATACTAATCTCATTCGGCCACTGGGATGGGAACTGCCCGAACAGGTTTGGCTTGAGGCAGTGGAGTCAGCTCGCCCAGGTCACAGAGGAGTCAGCAAAGGTGTACGTGTCCTTTCAGATCGAATTCAGCCTTGGTCATTTGACTATGTAAGGGCAATCACAAACTGGATGCCGCTCACAAAATGGAACCCGAGGGTTCAAGATGAAAACTACGATTTCAGGGTGATTTTGTCACTCAATCATGAGGAAAATGCTTAGGTATAGTATCTCAATCAATACCGGTCTGCCGATACCAAAATCGTCATGATGCAATGATATTTTGACACGAGTGTAGAGCTTCGGTTCCACACAATAACAGGGTCCAGAATTTTCAGTACCACACGAGTGTACCCTGGCCCTTTTTAAATCCATACTGGCTGTCGGCAAGAATACCCTCTTGCTCGACCCATTCCTCTAACCTAACCAGCATGACTCTACTCATGATCTTAACTGAGGAGTCAAGAAGGGAAATGGGGCCGTAATTTTTCACATCAGATCTGCTGCCCTTATTTTGTATTGGGATGATGATGGTTCCCCCCATGATTTGGGTGCCTCAGTACATGTTGTGGCGTTAAGTGATAGCCAAGATAGGACTCCACATCTCAGGGGCTGCTTTAAAAACATGCACAGGAACCCCGTTGGGGCCCTGGGCTTCCCCCCCTTACTAGCACGTATGGCAAGTTCAACCTCTGTGGCCGAAAAATCCAAAGGCAAAACAGCCCACCTTCCAAGGTTGGGGTCCACACAATTATGTCAATCAAAAATGGTTGAAAAATGGGCAACCCAGCCATCACTCGAAATATTCGAAGTTAGCTCTGGCATATTTACTTCTTTCAGGAAAGGAGAGTTCACAGTAGCCCAAAACAGTGTACTGTTAGATAATTGAGCAGCTTGGTTAAGAGAATCCCAGGCCAGCTGCTGTAACTCACTATTCCTCCGTTTCAGAGCACGCTTATATTCTGTTCTTAAATTACTTATAAAGTTAGTGTCTCTTGGCCTTTTAGCGAGTGCATGTTTTAATTCAGTTAGTAAACTGGTACATGTGTGGTCAAACCAACCTGGGCCATTTTTAGTTTGGGCACTACTGGGCCTAGTGAACCTGGCATCAATTAACTTGTTGATATTGTTAAAAGAAGATAAGACCTGGATGTGATCGGAACCATTATCAAGGATAAAGGTAAAATCGGACATACAATCCCTGACAATGGAGCTGATTAATTTATTGGCTTTTTCCCCTGTCCATCTTATTCTGACCCCATTGGGTCTGTGTGGTTCCACGTTATTAACTGTCATACCTGTTTTGATAAAACTTCCGTCCCACAATGTTGTTTCCAGGATAATACGATTATGATCACTAATCATAGTTTCTTCAATCCTTGGAACAGCACAGCTAGAATTGATGTTAGAAGAGATAACATGATCAATAACCGAGCTAGTATGCCGATTCTTAAAGGTAGGAATAGTTTCACCTTCTTAGCCTTTAGCAAAGCCCAAGATTTCCAGGTCATAGCAGCCCATAAATGAATTTAAAACCTCCCCATAGCTGTTATGCCCAAAATGCAAATCATCAAATCCGGCATTATTTGTGAACCCACAGACTTTGAGTAGAAAATTCACATAAAGGAGTGTTGAAATCACCGACCCATATAAAGTAAAAAAAAGACGTTTACTTCTAAAATTAACTTTTCAATAGCACTTGCCAGATCAGATATTACTGTAACCCTTGAGCTATCAAAAATGTTGTTATAATAGTTTAGCAGTAAAATGTTACGTCCTTGAACCTCAGATAACCAAAGAACCTGCACATGTGCTCCCACAGTTATATACCTCCTAACTACAATCGGGCGATTAATAGACACACGTGTCTGTAGTCCGCCTTTAGCTCTCCCTGGTCCAGTGCCCTGCGCCGGAAGATTACAAGGGGCAAACTTGTCAAAATTAACATCATCCCAACACCAAGTTTCTTGGAGGCATAGTATATCATAGGTGTTAATCTGGTCTAACCACCCTAGGACATTCCCCTTTGATTTCAAACCCGCAATATTCCAACTAGCAATTGTTATACCTTTGCTACTTATCCCAGTGCTATCGGGTATTACAATTACATTACTACCGTCTTCCTCCCTATGATTTCCGTTAGGAAGACCCCCGGGTCTTTGGTCAGGTCTAGGTAGACCACCTGTGTCAACCTAACTACCATAGGGTTATCATCTGCCTCTCTCAACAGTGCATCTAAAATCTCACATTGGGGGGGCTCAGAAACCTCGCTCGGCTACCATAGGGTTATCACTAGCCTCGCTCACCAATGCATCTGAAATCCCACTCAGGGGGGTCTCAGAGACCTGGGGAAGTCAGTCATTGGTGTCTAAGCTGCTTAGGGCATGAAATCGGTTTTGCAATGGGATATTCAGACCGGGCCTATATATAAATGGGAATTGCCTAGTATTGTTATCATTTGGGATAGCTTTGCTAAGGTGGCTCTAAAAGTAACCAAGTGGACGAGCGTAAACACTGTTATCAGTGGACAGTAAGGATGCTGCTCTCAACAAAACAGTAGCAGCATGTTGGCGGTGTTTAAAGTTAATAACACAGTCACCCCTGCTACTCTTTGTAGAGTAGCCGATCCAGTTCACCCTTCTAGTTGTTAAAATCTGAATATCCGACTGGAAACCCACAGTGCCTATGCAACCAGGAGACTGTTTTGTTTTTTAAGGAGCATGTGGTTCTTGATGGGACTGAGTCATACATGTTTCAACAGGGGGTACATTAGTTAGGACAACCACGTAAGGGGCACAATCTGGGGGGTGATTGATAGAACGCCTTCTCTTCACTTCTGTCCACCCCTCTTTGTTCTCAGCCACAGGGGTGGCCTTATTTACCAGGCAAATGCTAGGTGAGCTATCTAGTATGACTGTCTCTTTAACACTGTGCCTCCCCTCTACTGGGGTTGTAACCTCTCTGCTCACTCTTGTGCCCTTCTCAATGTTCTTAGGCTTTCCAACCAGTGCAATATGAGAATCCAAAAGGTCTCCTAATCTGGTTACTTCAGCAGAAATCAGGTCTAGTTTGGCCACTAAGGGTTTAATAATACTTTCTAGCTTAGCATTAAAAATTCTAACCAATAGCTCTAATTGCTCATTATTTAGTTTAACAGTACCTTCATTTTCCGTGGCAACCTCCTCACTCACAATACTTTTGGGGGGGGGTTCCAACTCTTTTTTTTTTTTTTTTTTTTTTTTTTTTTTTTTAATTACGATTTCCCCCACGTCTAGTTGGAACTTTCTGCAGGCTCGAACTACTCTACGTGGCGGGGAAGCATGTACTGATGTATTACAGTAATCGGGGGAATCATCCAGCACAATTGGACTTGGAGCTACTAACACCGGGGCCTCATTATCAGTAACATCCACATTTTCCACCTCACAGCTATCTAATGCAGATGCGCCTAAGGAAGTTGACAGTCGGTGGACTACCACGTCCTATTGATAATCGTCGATCGTTATTAATTTTCTTAACTACCTTGACTAAATAGTTATCCAATGTGGCGGGCACTGGGGGTTTTTTCACTATCTTTTGTTTAGACATTATTAAAACCGCCGACAAGGCACACAATGCTATATTATAAGGCCGAAAGCTATCATGAAATAATGCGATACAATTATCTGACACAAATATAACGTATCAAAGTCTTTAAAACAATATATTTAAATGTCTCACGAGTTGGGCAGAGAAGGCCCTGGATGTAAGGCCAGGGTTTGTGGCCCAGCCCAGCCTCGACCTGCCCCTGACTACCACAGACTGTCCCGCCCTTGTCTAGGCGCTGCCCGCGCACGTCCTGCGGCGCGGAAGGCGTTCCCTTCTCTCAATGCGCCTCCGGGCGCGTTGGTGACGTCGCTGCCGCTGCGCCGGACCCGGGGCTGCTGGGAATTGTAGTGTTGCCCACTGCTGGTGGGTCCGGCGTGCTCGCCCTGCAACCCTGCAGCAGTTTCCCCTCACTGCGCGAAGCAGGGGGATGGAGAGAATGCCGTTGCCCTCACGGCGGGTGAAGGGTGAGCATGTGAGTCAGCCGTTCCCCTCACGGCGCGGTAGTGTTGACCTGCTATGTGCCCCCGATCGCGTTCGGCGCTCCCTTCTCTTAATGCGCCTCCGGGCGCGTTGGTGACGCCGCTGCGCCGGACCCCAGGCTTTTGGGAATTGTAGTGTTGCCCACTGCTGGTGGGTCCGGGGTGCTCGCCCTGCAACCCTGCAGCCATTTCCCTCACGGCGCGAAGCAGGGGGAAGGAGGAAATGCCGTTGCCCTCACGGCGGGTGAAGAGTGAGCAGGTGAGTCAGCCGTTCCCCTCACGTTGCGGTAGTGTTGACCTGCTATGTGCCCCCTAGTCTTTGAGTCTTAGTCTGATAGAGAGCAAGTGCAGCTCGTTGTTGTTTAGTGTTCCGGTTTACTCATGTCATACTCATGTTAAAATTACTTTTAAGTGTTAAATGTCCCCACTATGTGAAAATGTTGAAACCTGCCGTCGTTCGTTGGACCTTGTCTATCCTATTAATGAGTGTGCAACCTGCCATTACATCTTGAGATCAGCTAACCCGAAGAGGGGGGAGAGTCAAGTAATATATATACACGAAACCAGTTGAATGGCAAATGTTTTATGGAATTGCAGATCCCTCCTAAGACACAAATTACAGCTTTTTATCCTCTTAGACAAACAGCTGGAAGCCATCTTTTATCCATAAAAAAATGTGAATGTAGTTTTTTATCCTGGTCAAATCCCAGGATGTGAAAGCTTAGTCTTTTCAATCAGACTATCATCTACTGGGTTTCCAAGTGATGCAGGCAATGTTCTATTTTTTTTAAAATCATCCTCCAGGTACTTTCGCATGCCCAATTGTGCTCCGAGGCAATGGCCCTGTATGACTACTTTAAACGCGTCCGACTCCAGAAGTCACGAGGATGCTGTATGTGCATTTTCGCTGAAGTAAGTATCGATGGCGGAGCTTAGAGCCTCCAGGGACAGTGGCTCTTCCAGGCTCTCAGGCTGAAGACGCCATCTGGGAATGGCAGACTGGATCCTGTTCCATGACAACCGCAGATACTGTGGGTTGTGATCTGAATGAGTTCGGCCCATAAATCCCATATCAGCCGCTGCCAGGCATAATGTAATTCATGCAGATCAGTCTCTAACCTCACGTGGAGACCGTGGGAGCCCGAATAATAGAAGTACACATTATCAACAGGATAACTTTGGTGCCAGACATCTGCAAGACTCCAGTGTGCCATCCACGTGTTCAGCGCTTTAGCTGCAAGCTCTGAAGGAGCACCAGAGCGGGGGAAGAAGCAGTCGAGCACTGTGTCCAGCACACAGTTAAAATCACCACCCTGATGCCAGGGCATCCCATGCCAGCTAGAGAGCTGGCCCGTCAAAGTGTCATGGAAAGACAGCTGGTCTGTGTTCGGTGCATACAGGGACCCCCGCACTATGTGCCCACCATCTAGTCGGCCTTTTATCGACACGTAGGCCCTCAGTCAATGATCGTTTCCTCGACGGCAAAGGGGGTGCCTGGCTTAATCCAGATTAGTGCCCCCGGGCGACTGCTGAGTAACCTGTGGCATATAACTGCCCACACCATCTCCTCTGCAAACAGGCGACTTCAGTGGACTACGGTTTGTCTCCTGCAAAATGACCATTTGGGCTGGTGTTTCCTCAAGTAGGAGTATAATGAGTATCTATGAGCTGGGGTTTGGCTCCCCCGATCATTCCTGGTGTAGACAATTATGGGCGTAATTGCAGCAGTGAGATATATATGCATGTGGTGGTTGGGTCACGGTGGCCGGCCTGTACTGCAGGTTGAGGGTGATGTGTAAAACGCGCAGAAATGCGACCCCAAATGATAGTAGTGGGGGCGTGTCATGGCAACATAACCATAGTAAACAAGAGCACACTGTAAACAACTCTACAAATACCTTAAGGGAGAGTCTGTAACAAGGAGCCGTCCAAACCAGAGACCAATCTGTAAAGCCACCCCCTGCCCGCGCAGACCCCGCAAAGCCCAATGAGGATGTGAGTAACAGGGGTGCCCCACAAAACATTTGAAAGCTCAACATGCCCCAAATATCAGAACTCTTCATACATATAATAATACATTGTTAATTGCTCAGTAATACTAGATACAGATTAATGGTACTTGCATGTCTGCAAAGTTCCGACTGGTGCCCATGACCTTCTGGTCCTCCGCATAGTGTCATGCTATATAGTCTGCTGATTGCATAGTGACCTCAGGCAGGGTAATGGAGTCCAAGGAGGAGGAGGCGGCGACCTCCGCAGACTCATCGCTGCCCCGCTCCTGGAGGTTCTCCCCAGATATCGAATCCTTTCTGGCTTCACTGATTTCAGCTGCAGCGGTCTTGTATAATTTGTTCGGTGTTGGGATCGAGCCCAGCAACATTCTCCCATGTCCTGCGCCGCCTCCTCATGCAGTCCCCAGCGCCATCTCCTCCCGGTGTCACAGGGGGTGAGGTAGGGTGCCCAGGTGATTATACAGAGCTACGCTGGAAATCTCAAAGAGTATTTAAGCTCCAGGTTACGTAGCTGGCGCGTCACCTCAGGAAGGAGCGTTGGCGCTTCTTCACTGCAGCCATGTAGTCCGGAAATAGCAGATCTTGGCCATTTTTGAACATGAATTAACAGTAGTTTGCGAGCTTCCTGCAGGATCGTGTCTCTGTCCCTATAATGCAGAACTTGTAACAGAAATGGTAGGGGTCCAGCCCCCGGTAGGGGATGCCTCGTTGGGACCCAATGTGCACGCTCCACAGCAAAATGTTAAATCAGCTTCCCAGTAGGTCCTGGATCCAGTTTTCGACAAAGCTGGGCAGCGTCCCCTCCTCGCTCTCTGCGAGGCCAACGGCACAGATGTTGTTACGCATGGATCGACGCTCTGAGACCTCTGCTCTGCGTTCTTGTGTGTGCCCTTGAGCCAACAGATCTTTCAACTGAGCTCCTGCCTCATGTGTTTTCGGGGCCAGTTTGTCTAGGGTGTCTCCCAGCGCTCTGGTTTTATTTGCAAGTTTTCGGTGGTCAGCATGCAAAAGGTTGAGGTCCATCACCATAGCATCTATCTTGCCCTTTAGCGAGGAGCGCGTCTGCTCCAGGGAGGTTCCCAGCTTCTCGACTGCAGCAAGAAAAGCATCCAGTTTGTGGGAGATGGCATCACTGGGCGAAGTGTCCGACACTTTGTCCAGCTGACCCCGGGCCATCTGTACCTGTCCAGGCGGAACCCCCACACCGCAACACAGGCGGCCCATGTCAGACATATTTCGCCGATTGCTCACCTATTATGGGCCATCGTTCCTAAGGTGCCGACCCTGGCTTCAAGGTCGGGTCTGATTGTGTTCAGCCCCCCCTCCTACCGCAGGCGTACCGCAGAGATGAGCCAGTGGGAGAGCCACAGCACAATCACTTGAAGTACCCAGAGAGCGAACCAGGGGAGTATTGTAGTCCAATCCAGGTGCAGCGTGGGTGAGGCCGGGCACCCCACATGGCGGCACCTGAAGCCGGCGCCTCCTGCACAAAATCAGCAGGCAAGCAGGCCCCCCAGCATAGAAGGGACACATCAAAAGCAGCCCTCCAGTTGTCCCCTCAGCAAGAGACCACAGGGTGCCCTCGTCGCGTGTTGCCGCAGGTCAGGTTGCCTTTCTGTTGCATACAGTGGGGGCCCTCCGCTCCACCCCAGCAATGTTCACAGCTCCTGTTGATTCCACTATCAATCTGGGCCGCCGGTCATCGAACCACAGCAGCATCGCAATCCACTTGCTGCAGCTGCCTGCGACCTTCGGCCGCTGTCCAGCCGTTCTGACCATCAGCCACCTTCAGGTGGGCCTACAGGGGCCAGCCATCAGTCCAGAGAGCCGCCCAGGTCAGGCGCAGAGCCCCTGTAGCACAACAGCGCAGGAAGGCGAAGCTCCGGCCTTGTCTCGTCTCCCAACGCCCAGTCAACAGTGCACCAGCTCCTGCACTTGTGGCCAGGCAAGTACCGCAAGCTGCATAGGTCCAGGCCTCCCCGCTGCGCGTCCTGACCGCAGCAGGACAACTCCTCGGGGGCAAGAGGGCCATGGTTGCCCTGACACGGGGGGCGGGATCCCAACACCAGGACCGCCTCACCTTCCCTCCAAGCTCCACTGGCACCAGCACATCTGGGTGCCACTCACTGCTCGGCCGCAGGCCCACTTCAATGCTCCCCGCCATCTGCAGGGAGATCATTGTCACAGCAGCAGCTAGAGCACGCCTCACTCAAGTCCAGCCTACATCAGGATGCGCAAGGGTAGCGGGCACAGCCACCGGGCTCCTTCAATAAGCGTATATTGTCCGGATTACTGGGGATGAGAAGCAGAGCGCTAAGCTGTTGCGTCCATTATCATGGCGAGCTTAGCTGCGTCCCCTTGCTTCTGGTACTTTTTATGCCCTTTTTTCCCATTGGAAGGCTTATTTTGTTTCATCTTCTTGTTCTCTTTTCTGTTCATATTAGATGAAGCTCTGTATATTTCTCTTCCGTCCATGGTCTCTGCCATCATTAGGCTATTTTGTTTTGCCTTGCCATTCTTACTTGAAGCCATGTTCTCAAGGTCCGTTCTCACCTCATGCTCTGGTTCTTTCATCTGTGATGCTCAAGGCCTCTGACTCTCTTGATGCTCTTCTTTTTTCCAGCTGGCTTTGTCATCCCGTGGTGCAAGGCGAACAAGACCACCTATGAAGCCTTTTATCCTGACCAGAGATGCAGCTCAGGCCAAGTAAGTGACCTCTGCAATATCTTCTCCCTTCTCTGTCCTAGGCACACTGTGCCACAGGCATTAGTTTCACATAACCCACTTGCACACAAGTTGATGCATTTCCCTTATGAGTGTACCCCATCCCCACCCATTGTATATGAAAAGCCACTCTAGCAAACACAAATTGCCAGTAGCATCAGCTGCCACCTAGTAACATGGGATGAAAAAGTATGCCGCAATCACATTCTCTAGGTGCAATCTATATAAGGAGCGAAGTTAAACGGGAGGGTGTCTACCCGTGAGTGCAAGACTTAATGCCAGGGTTTCACATGAAATACATTTAGATTCATTGACTGTAAGGAAGCAATCTTCATATAAAATAGTTAGTGACAAAATCCAGGGCTCCTTGTCCTACATTGAAAGGATCCTGATCTAAAACTAGAAAAGTGTCCCATGGGCACCCACTGCGATGATGGAGGTTCTGTACAAACTGATTAGGTGAACAAGTAGAGTATGAACTGTTTGGCGAAGCACCAGAGGGACTTCATTAATGTACGAGCCAGGTGTATGCCGCCCAGACATGGTTAAAAGCCTCTGTGTTAGACCTCACTAACAAGAGCTCCCCCAATATAACATTTTAGGTTTGGTAATTGGGGGAGAACATACATGATTGATAAGCATTTCTTCATAACCTGTCTACTTCACATGGGAAATTAATTTAGAATACTCATTGACCCTACAACATCATTCATAAATTTGTTTTATTCTTTATAAATTTCTTTCCGATTCATTAATTTAATTCTTTAATAATGTAAAACCCTCCGTGCTAACAGAAATATTTGTCCAGGGCAGTAATTAATCTCTTTTGAATGGTAAAATGCCATTATGCCATTGATGAGATGCTATCACAGTGCTACAGCAGATATGGTGAGTGCTTAGGCCGTCTACTCATTAGCAAGCCATTGAATCAGTCTGTCTTTAATGTATTCGTATGACTATTTCTTGGGGTCACAGGGCATTCAGAATTTGTCGGGCATTATTAGTGACAAACACCTCACCCCCAACTCTTCAGTAAATGTTTCCTCTTATAGTCTGACAGTAGGAGAGATTTCTAAGATGAGAACACTAGAGAAGATTAATTAGCCATCAGAAATATTACAAGTGGTGAGAGGTCAACTTTGCACTCCAACCAAAATGAAATATCCAAAGGTCCTTGAATATTACACATGCTAAAAGTGCCTTAATGAGAAAGTATCCTATAGGCTGTTATGACTGCAGCCTTGGACGCGGGAAGACGTACTTACATTTTGAGTGGATTTGTAAAATATATTTTGCAGTTTCGATTGGCGTTCCATGTACAAAAGCATAATGTAATGCCCTGGAAAAAGCAGACATTGAAAAGTAGAATATCTGTCTGTACCCCCATACCATTGAAGCGATTTAAGACGTTCTTGTTTCAGAGCTGAATGACGTTTGTAACTGTTTGCGGCATGTTTTCGAATGTGTATATGTGCATATGTTTTTACGCATTTGTTGGATGATATACCTCCAATCGGACTATAGATTCGGATTACTAGAATTTAATAAGATTGCTGGATTTTGTTTAATAAAGGTAATATCCAAGCTTAGTAGCTCGAGTGCAAACACTAAGTTGACTACACATAAAACGTAGGCTCATAGTCTTCTTATTAGTTAAAAGATATTTTATTCTAAAGACGAGAGCGGCTAATCACTCTACCATTCCCAATAGACTTTGGTCTGTCCTTTTTGAGCCTTAGGCTAAATCAACTTTATAGATACTTAAGTTGATACTCTCTCAGCTTGCAAAACCACCACCTCCAATCCCCAAGCCGGCAGATTAACTTTGGTGGCCCCAGTCTGGTTTAATGCAAGTTTTTTGTGTTGTGATCAAAACCGTTGTTAAGTGATGTTTATATTCAGACCTTTGTAACTTGAGGTGAAAGGTTCTGAACATGAAACTAAATTCCGGAAAATACATCAGCTGCTTGAGTCCAGACCTTCACCAATTATCAGAGTAAGTTAATGTATTGCAGCTACAGATGTGCTTCCCGCATCTGTACTGCAGCCCCTAGCTTGTCGTAAAACCCCAGGGTCTCTTATAAGACTAATGCTTTCATTGTAATGCCAGTAATCTAGTTTCTCAGAGGTATGCAATATAATGTAGTGAATTATTATTTGTCAGAGATGAGGCAACAGAGGGACATAGGGCTGGTGGGAAGTGGGGGATGATCTAGAAAAAACCTAAGCAATGTCTGTTAAACCAGTCATGTGGCCTAACTCCACTCATACGCAAGTACCAGCTTTGTACTGGACTATGTTGTGGTGGACCGGAATGGCTTAAGTGTTTCTTGCAGATCTTTTTTTATTCACTGCATGTACTTCCCTGACAGGGTCCTTGGTGCTGGGTATCCAAGTCTTCCTACCATGACTGTGGACCAATGGTACGACCAGCAACGGATGCATTGTGCCCCCCAAGGGATCCCACGTGGAGGAGAAGGTAAGACCAAAGTGTGTCTTTCACACTTTGCATTGAGTGGTTTTGAAAACAGAAACATGGTGGATATAGAAAATCATATGTTCGAGGCATGCGAGCTGGAGATCACATGCTTTGCATACTCCTGCCATCTAGTGTTGGGTCTGGATATTTGCAAGTTGTTTTTCTACGAAGAAGCCTTTCCAGTCAGGAGGTAAGGTGACTCCCCCTTTCAGTAATAGTGCGCATCAGCATCAACTCCATTGTTAGATTGTTTTTTTCCTCCCTCGGCTCGGACGTGTATTGTTGAGCACCGTTTCCGAATCAGTCCGTGCGCAATCCACTCTACCCTCGACGGTATTTTTTTCGAATGAGTTTCCTTTTCTCTGCGATTAAACTCGACCATCAAGAAATGTCCATTTCAATTGGAAATTTGAGGGCGACCTTCCAGCCTATCCACGTCTGTCCGGCTCCTTGTCGATGGAACGGACTCTGTTCAAATTCTGACCCTGTGCCACTTTAAATATGACTTCAATCAGGTGTGTAACTTGTGCTTGTCTCCAAAGCACAAAGAGCAAGACTGAGACTCATGCCCATCCTTCAGATCGAAGAAAACTCTGTGATCGTCAAGCTCGACGGTGAGAGAAATAGTGGCAGACTTAGACGACACACTGGATCTCTTCGGAAGAGGAGCTCTCAGTGGCTGAATAAGAACAGGCTTTAGCGTAGTCTGACTCCGAATCAGAGTTGCAAATTGACCTTAAGGATGACGATGTGCTATAGGCACAATGGGACGCGAGTACAGAAGATCCCCTTCTCCCCCACCCACTGTCCTGTCCCTAAAAAAATCGAAGTCTTTAGCACCACCTCTGCCTGCAGGCCAAGGTCGGCACTGAGAAGAGGTTTCCAACGCTCCACCTTCCAGCGTGGTGCCGAAACACTCTGACAAGCCTTCTGGCTCGGGACCGAGCCCACCAAAACCCACTTCCGAGCTGAAACCTTCAGGCACTAAGCACGAAATAAGCTCAGAGCTGAAACCTTTGACACCTATACATTGTATAGCAAAACGAATGCACAAAGCAAAAAGCATATTGCCTCATGCACAAAACATTCAATGTGATAGGCTTAAAGTGCAGCAGAAGTAATATATCTGCGCACTCTGAATAATACAATTGGTATTGCTTACCCTAATTGATGGAACTCGAGGCCCCATAGAATGTTTTGTGCATGAGGCAATATGCTTTTTGCTTTGTGCATTCGTTTCGCTATACAATGTCAAATATCTAATTTCAGTCTTTAGATACCAAGGCCATCTTGCAGTGGAGTGTCTTCACCCCACACAGTGGATACCCCCCTACCACAGCTTCGTAAGAGTGAAGCCCTCTTTTTACTTACACCTAGGTCTTGATGAATGCCACGGACCCATTTGGGCCACCTGGCAGAAATATGTTGACCCTTTGATATGGGTGGGGGGAACAATTATATCCTCAACACACCGACCACGTTTTTAGAATACCATACAGGTGCCAGCACTATTAAAGTTAATGTGACGCCTGTAATGGATTTTTAATTCACTTTTTCTTTTCCTTATTTGGGCCCCCACTTAGTTTAGAAGTGCATCCCTGTCGTCAGGTGCATGCCCGCCCTCCACCAAACCAAGTTTTCCGGAGGGCGAGGACTGGTCAATGATGAAGCATGACACAAGGTGGTGTGTGAGACCAGTCCAGCACTATGTGAGATGCCTACACTCATGAACTAAGAAACATTTGCACTTAGCCCCCTTTTTCCACCTTGTGGGTTCCCTGAACGCCAGAGCAAACTAAGCCATCAATGCCTTCCGTATCACAAATGACAGTTACATCTGAAAGTGGAGCAGGGTCTTTTCTGCGAATGAGGAGAACCCTGGTTAGATCTGCTTGCTACTGCAGAGAACGAGCAATGTGCAGACCTCTGTGCATTGGACTTTCAATGAGTGTCTTGCTTGGATGTGTTCTATATCGAGTGGAATTCTGGTCTCCTGTATTTTCTTCTCCCGATACCTCTCCTGCCCAGAGTTCTGAAGAAGATAAGGACCAACCGAGCCGAGTCATCCTAGTGACCAGGGATTTGGCATGGAAAGTTTGGTATTCCAAACTCCTGGACATTGGCATCTGTTCTCCGATCAGGCTGCTTCTTCAGAAGGATCTCCTGTTGCAGCAGTGCAGAGTTATGTGCCCGAACCTGTGCATTCTACACCTCTATGACTATTCTTATCTGCAGCAGTGGAGTGTGCAACTTGCTCAAACCACCCACAAATGTGATCAGTTAAAATGAGACCAGGTGCTACAACAGGCATCCATCCCATCTGCTGCAGGAAAGTGTAAACATGGGAATTGTAAAAGAATGCCCAAACTAATATTTTCAGGTAGTCTGGAGCAATCAAAAAATATGCAAACCACATCCATATGTAAGAAAGTGTTGGTTTCAATTTATTACTACAACCTATGTCATGAATAAGATACTCAAACATATAAGATAATAGAGAATGTCCTCATACAATATAAGTTGTTTTTTTATTACAAATAAAACAGTACAATCTGAAGTTTGCAAGAATGCTAAGGAATCAGGCAATATATGATACAAAGAGAAATGCAAAGCTGTATTCCCGCATAAACCGTCTGATTGACCAGCGCAGCCACATGTTTTAATAAATAGAAACCAACATATTTGTGCATAGATCGCTGCCTAGTGTTGGGTCTGGATGATTGCACTTTTTTGTCCTGGAAGAGTCTTTGAAGTATCACAAGATAGGTGACTCCTCCCCTGGACTACAGTGCGCATGTGCATCATCTCCATCCTCAGATTGTTTTTTTCCGCCATTGGGTTCGGATGCTAACTCCTATACTCCAACTTTGGAATCGAAAACAAAACTTTTCTAAAGGCCAAAAGGCCTTCGACTTCGTTGGTGTTCTCGTACGGTACCTCTCTACTCGATCCAGCCTTCCATCTCGAATCGGTCGTCGACGCGGGCCGTTGGGCCTTTTCGACACCACGTGAGCCGAACGTCTATGGAAAGAAGCCAGTTTAAAAGGTGTCCACAATGCCACTCCAAGTTCCCACATACTGACACTCAGTATTGAACAAGTGACTTTCCCCAGACCATAGGGAAGAGACCTACCCAGCCTGCGCCCAGTTTCGATCGAAGAAAACTATACGAAACAGACTGGCCGCTAGGCAAGAAATGCAGCGACCGGCACCGGAACCGGACAACATCTTCGATGATGACCAGGAACTACCGGAAGCTCAAGACTCGGAAGCTCAAGACTCGGACCCATGAATCGTCACCGTCAAGGATTACTCTGACTCCGATGACGAGATCCCACCGGGGCAAATTGTGAGTACCCTGCCCCCGACACCAATTAATCCGGTACCAAAGACTCCGGTCGAGGTATCGCCAAAAGGCCTTAGCCAAGATCATAAAGAAAAAGTTTCGCCAGCCCCGCCTTCCGGCTCTGCTCCAAAAGCGAAACAGAAACCTTCCGAAACCCCAGGGCCCAGTAACATTGTCCCGAAGAAGGTTCCAGAGCCAGAAAAGGTTGTCGACCCGAAAAGCGTCGAACCGAAAAAGGCCGTACAGCCAAAGAGCGCCGAGCCAAAGAGGACTGTCGACCCGAAAAAGGCTGCTCAGCCAAAAACCGTCGAACCCTTCCCCCCCTTCACCCCCCCCCCCCCCCTCCCTCCAAAAAGGTAGTCGAACCGAACAAAGGCACACAGCCGAAGGGCGCCGAACCAAAGTAGGTCGCCGACCCGAACAAGCCTACTGTTTCAAAACCCGTCGACCCGGCAAAGGGTGCCGTACCGAAGCCCGTATCGCAGCCGGAAAAACCTGTTGACCCTAAAATAACTGCTCCAAAGACACCAGTCGATCCAAAGAAAAACATCGACTCGGACAAAGATACTCCTCCAAAAAAGCCTTCGGAGCACAAAAAACGTGTTGAACCGAAAGTTCCGTTCGACCCGAAAAACGCCAAGTCGTAGAAAAACCAGGTGTAGTCGACCCGAAGAATTCTAACACTCAACCCAGGACTGTAGAGGAAGAACCCTTCCACCCAGATCCATCAGACGACCAGGCAGAAATATATATTAATCCAGAGACTGGTAAAGTTACCATCTTGCACAGGAAAAAGATGCCTTTGGACTTTGAACCTCATTCCCCTATTCCATTGAAGAAAAAGGACTTTGGGACTTCTCCCTCTAGACCCTTCATCCCTTTTCAACCTATCATGCCTACTACAGCTTTTGCTCCTTACTCTCCTTCTCACCACGGGGACAATGAGGGGAACACAGGGGATGAACCACAGCCTCTAAATGATTTCCCACAGGATCCTGAACCACAAGAGGAACCTTGGGATGAGCCAACAGACCCTTACAACACCCATCCCATCCCTGATGTACCCACTTATCCTACTAAGCCGTCACCTACTGATGACACCATAGTCTTTAATCAACTCATAGACAGGGCAGCACAATTCCACAATGTGGACATGCATAATGACCCTGTGGAGGAAGACTTCTTATTTGACACATTCCCTACTGCAGAAAAGTTTCAGAACACTTCCCATGTTAAAGGGAGTACTAAAACATGCACCTGACATATTAAGGATACAGCCAGGGCACGGGTAATCAATCCCAGAATAGAAAAAAGTATAGGGCAGCTCCTACAGACCCTACTTACATCAAAGGGGAGTTGCCACTAGACTCACTGGTAGTGGCTAACGCACGTAAAAGAGCCAACTCCCAGACAACAGGGGAAGCACCTCCCCCTGACAGTCAAAAATACTGGAGGCATCAGGCAAAAGGGTAGCAGCACAAGCCTCCAACTCATGGAGGATTGCTAATTCACAAGCCCTACTGGCTCGTTACGACAGGGCGCACTATGATCAGCTCGAAAGCCTAATGCAACACCTACCTGAGCCTTTTAAAGCACAAGCTGATGATCTCCTACAGGAGGGAAAATTCATATCAAACGCCTCCATCAAATGTGCGCTTGACGCAGCAGACACCGCAGCTAGGTCAATGAACACTAGTGTCTTACTACGCAGACCTGCATGGCTGTGTATTTCCGGTTTTAAGAATGAGGTGCATTCCACCATTCTTAACCAACCTGTCAATCAGGACTTTCTATTTGGCCCTGCTGTCGACACCATTTTGGATAAAATGAAAAAAGACACAAACCGCTAAATCAATGGGTGCATTGCAATTTCTGCAACATAGGGGCTCCTTTCGATGCTCCTCATACAGAGCAACTACACGAGGAAATACCTCGCAAACATCTGCCTCATACAAAAGTAACACACAAGGTTCCTTCAACAAGAACATAACCAGAGGAGGTTACAGAGGTAACCATAATAAGGGAAGAGGACGTGGAGGCAATAACACCAGAGCCTCCACTGCCACAAAACAGTGACTTCATTACGCTACCTCCAGACCACTTAACACTGGTCGGAGGCAGACTCCAACAGTTCCTACCTGCCTGGCACGCAATTACCACGGACAGGTGGGTGAGATAAATTATCCAGTCTGGTTATTGCCTAGAACTGACTAATACACCACCAAACATACCACCCAGACATCGTCCTATGTCCACGGAACACATCACCCTGCTACAACAAGAGGTTAAATGCATGCTGGAAAAGGGGGCCATAGAGCAAGTCCCTTTCCACCAACAAGGGACAGGAGTATTCTCCCTATACTTCCTTATTCCAAAGAAGGACGATTCCGTCAGACTAATATTGGACCTCAGACCCCTAAACCAATATATACTATCTGAGCACTTCCATATGAGCACACTACAACAAGTGCTCCCCTTGCTACAAGGAGATTTCCTAGCAACACTGGACCTCAAAGATGCGTATTTTCACATACCCATCCATCCAGCCCACAGAAAATACCTCCGGTTCACAATAGAAGGTCACCACTACCAATTCAAGGTTTTGCCCTTCGGGTTTACCACGGCTCCAAGAGTGTTTACAAAATGCTTAGCGACAGTGGCAGCGCATCTCAGAAGACCACACATCCATGTGTACCCTTATCTGGACGATTGGCTAATACAAGCAAAATCATACCAAAAGTGAGCAGCACACACGTCTCAAACACTTCAGTTGCTACGCAGCCTAGGCTTTTCAATGAACTACACAAAATCGCATCTGCAACCATCCCACGCACAGCAATACCTGGGAGCCACTATAAACACCTCCGTGGCAAAGGCATATCCAAATTCAGCAAGGATAGCCAGTATGCAGATACTCATTCGCAAATTCCTGCCACAACACTCCCTGCCAGCTCGAGTCTTTATGCAGCTCAGGCATGATGGCCTCCTGCATATTCATTGTTCACCATGCCAGACTTCGAATGCGCCCATTACAAGAATGCCTAGCACGACAGTGGAACCAGGCTCAAGGACGACTAAAAGACCTAGTGTTGGTAGACAGTCGTGCTCTCAACTCTCTGCAGTGGTGGAACCCACAAAACCTTTCCAAGGGGCGACTGTTCCAAGAGCCGGTTCCACAACTAGTACTAACAGCGGACGCATCACTGACCGTCTGGGGAGCCCATCTCCTTCAATACACAGTACAAGGGCTCTGGACGACCAAACAGAAAATGATGCATATCGACCAACTAGAATTGCTAGCAATATTCCTAGCCCTGAAAGCTTTTCAGAAATACTTGAACAGCAAGACGGTGTTGATCCGAACGGACAACATGACCGCAATGTACTATATCCAGAAGCAGGGAGAAACTCACTCTCCACAGCTGTCTCATCTGGCACAAAGCATATGGAAGTTGGCGATTCCCAAAAACTTTTTTCTCCTAGCAGAACACCTCCCAGGGAAGGACAATCAAATTGCCGACCTGCTCAGGAGGCACAGCCAACAACTACACGAATGGGAGATTCACCCCCAAGTTCTCCAGCCATTCTTCAAAGAGTGGGGTTACCCAGAAATAGACCTGTTTGCCACAAAAGAAAACTCCAAATGCCAGTACTTTGCCGCCAAATTCCCACATCCGTTGTCACAGGGAAATGTGATGTGGATGAACTGGTCAGGCAGATTTGCGTACTCTTTTCCCCCAGCACCGCTAATCCCGCTGGTGGCACGCAAACTGCGGCAACACTCACTCACGCTGATCCTAGTTGCTCCCACATGGGCGAGACAACCATGGTACACCACATTCCTAGAACTTTCAGTAGTTCCTCATCAAAGACTGTGCCTTGCACCCCATCTTCTAACTCAAAACCATGGAGAAATCACACACCCAGATCCAAATCAGAAGAACCTAGCGATCTGGCTCCTGAGGTCTTAGAGTTTGGATACCTTAACTTGCCCCCAGATTGCATGAACATCATTAGGGAGGCAAGACGACCAACCACATAAGCGTGCTATGCAGCTAAATGGAACAGATTTGTTATTTACTGCAACAATAACCAAATCAACCCTTTAGACGCTTCCATACAAAACATTGTTATCTGCTGCATCTACAAAGATTTAACTTTGCATACTCTTCTATACAACAACACCTCGCTGCTATAGCAGCATACCTTCAAAACAGGCAACACCTTTCACTGTTTAGGGTACTAGCAATCAAAGCCTTCATGGAGGGTTTGAAGAGGGTGATCCCTCCAAGACACCCCCCCTTCCCCATTCTGGAATCTAAATATAGTACTGACCAGACTTATGGGCCCTCCTCTTTCAAACCTTTACACTCATGCGAACTACAATTCTTAACGTGGAAGGTTGCATTCTTGGTTGCCATTACCTCACTCAGAAGAGTGAGCGAATTACAAGCACTAACAATTCAAGAACCTTTCATGCAGGTACATGCCAACAGGGTGGTTCTTAGAACCAACCCTAAGTTCATGCCTACGGTTGTATCCAATTTCCATATCAATCAATAGAACTGCCGGTTTTCTGAAAGCTGAAAGAGCCCTACACACATTTGATGTAAAAAGAGCTCTACTTTATTATGTGGACAGGACTAAATCATTTAGGAAAACAAAACAACTATTTGTTGCTTTTGCACCACAACACAAAGGAAATCCTATTTCAAAGTCAGGAATAGCCAGATGGATAGTTAAATGCATTCAAATATGTTATCAAAAGGCAAAACGCACTTTAACCGCCCCCCAAGAGCACACTCTACAAGGAAAATGGGGGCATCCATGGCTTTCCTAGGAAATATTCCTCTTGAAGACCTCTGTAAGGCAGCCACATGGACCAAGAAAAAATACAGTGGGAGGGTCAATAAGGGCATCTTTAACGACCAGGACAACTTAGGCCCCTATAACAGCTAGCAGTACAACAAGAAAGTAGCCTGGTCCCAAATCAATGTTTGTGTACCATGTTGAGCCTAGAGCCTAGAATCCATTAATAACACTAAAGTGATAGCACTGGGCTAGAAAAAATTCCCATCAGCCCACCCATTTGGTGGAGTATCGTCACGTGGGAGATGTATCATGAATCCAGATCTTGATCAAGGCATCCAATGTTGATGCAAAGATGGATTCTGTAGATATAATCTTAAACCACAGTGCTTCACTGGTGATGCTAATGGAGTGCAGTGCAAAATGAAAAGTGAAAGTGAATGTAAAATTGACTCGAAGAACCAAAAATAAGTTTATTAGGTATGGTGCTAGGGTCAAGATTAAAACAACAAAGCCCAATAGTTTTAAATAATAACTATATCAGGGCATGGTGTGGTGGGGTCGACATGTTTCAGCTAGATGGACAATTGGTCCTAGCTTTCTTCAGGACCTAGTGAATACTGCGACTGCAAATGGTAAACAAATTGCAAAAGTGATGGACTTGTACACTTATAATGGATAAATCCTACCAGTTACTCTGAGCCCAGATGTATACTAGTGGCAATCCAATCGTGCGGTCTTTCCTAAAACACAAGAAAGAGTGTACAACTCTATCAGAAGTGTATAATGGTATCTAGGATACAACAGATAAAAACAGGCACACAAACAAAACAGAGGAGAAAGTCCCCTCGTCAAGCAGTAGTCATAAAATACTACCTGGTATGATGTGTATAAATCACAAACATTCAGAAACATATAAACTCACCCAGCGTTCTGTGGGAGTAAGCCTCACCTCACCCGGCACCAACTCGGGAAGAAGGCCCGCTCTGTTAGAATGGAAATAAAATAAGCACCTCAGAGGAATATCAAAGGTACTAGAGTCCATATGGTCCCCTATTTCCAATACTCTACTAACAAAATCTAGTTGTAAAAGAAGGAGACTCAACCTCTAATGAACATATGACATAAACTCTGCAGGGAAGTCAAAAGAAAAAGCCAGAACTCAATAAACTATATAGAAGGTTTGGCTTGTGAGCATGGCAATAAGATGACAAAAAGATGCCAAATCAGTCAGTATCAATTTACAGACTCTCAGTCAAAGACTAGGGGCAAGAGTATGGAGTATCCTACCTCTCCGTCGGTACCTCAACACCTACGTCCGAGTGGGAGTGGAGGTAAATGGCCCAGAAGCGCACATGTCCTTTTATACCCAACTAAATTGGTTAATTAGCTGCAGCTGTTGAGAAGCGTTGCTGCGAGGCATTTAATGTTAAAATACGGTCGCGCCGCCTGAAAATGCTATACCCTGTGCGCATGCGCGATATAAATGTAGCGTTCTGTGTTCAAAAACGCTCGCGCCGCCTGGAAATACTATATCTTCTGCGCGTGCGTGCCGGGTTTTCGCGTGCAAATACGGTGTGCGCAGGCTCATTACTTCGGGGCTAGTGTTGTCATAACTCCGCCTGCGCCAGGAATATTAATCCCTGACTGCTCTACACACGCACCGCATCGTCTGCACATGCGCGGTATGTGGGTAGCGTTTAAGGTGCGGAACGCGCCAGATCTTATTACGATTTGATATTAGCGAAGCGCGCCTGTGTAGTGTGAGTTGCCAGTAGGGCGCTGCATACAAGCATTGAAACTGCCCTCATGCTGTAACGTTATTGGCAGTCCAATGAGGCGTGTGTTACATAATGAAGAGGCAATATAGATGCAAGAGTATTGAATGTGCCTACACTAATACAGGTGTGGCGTTTATTATACGATCATGACCAATGGATGGGGGAATTTTCCCAGGGCGTCATCGCGCTGTATTCAGAGTAAAAAAGGCCTATATATTTGCATTACCAGGGTAACATATAAATTATAGTTTAGTGCAGCGCAGTGTACAATGGGCACTAAAAGGGGGAATGCTTGTCTCAATAGAAGCAGTGAGTATGAGGGATACCACACTCTATAAGATGAGAATCTCTGAATCACCTAGTCAGATTGCTAGACATCAATGGACATGTTGGTAATTCATAATGATGTCCAGGGTATTTCATCATTGAAATCATCTAATCAAGTTGCTAGACATCAATGGATATGTTGGTAATTCATAATGATGTCCAGGGTATTTCATCGTTGAGTCCCTGGATATGGCTTTTAAAAAGGAAAATCCACTTCTGTTCCTTTCTAAATAAAAATTTCGACACATCGCTAATGTGGGGAGGGATGTAAGGCTGCTCCAAAATCACCCATTTCATGTCATCAGCTGAATGTTTGAGATCCAAGAAATGATTCGTGAGTTTGGTAGCTTGTTTGCGGCATGTGATGGTACTTTTGTGTTCCCCAATTCTGTTTAATTTTTCTAGTAGTGTAGCCGATGTATCTCAAAGAGCAGGGGCAGGTAATCATGTAGATGACGTTGTCGGTGTTGCAATTTGTATGTTTCTTGAGGACCCACGTCCTACCCGTCCCTATATCAACTGTATTGGTTTTGGTTGTTTGAGGGCACACACTACATGAGCCACATGGATGGTGGCCAGAGACCGGTGGAAGACCCCATAAGGTTGTCGAACTGTCAGTATTATGTGTCCGAGGTCTAGTATGGACAAGGGTGTCTCGCAAACTTGGTGCCCTTTTGAATGCAAACAAAGGGGGGGGAATGTTGGCATTAGTGGTGTTAAGAATCCCCCAATGCTTGCGAACTGTTTTCTGAACATTGGTTGACAATGCATTGAATGTGCTAACAAATGTGAGTCGCTCCATTGGTGGTTTTGATGGACGTCTTTCAATCAATGACTCACGATTATTATTAGATGCACGTTTCCATGCTCTTTTTACAAGATGTGTTGGATACTGACGTTCTTGAAGTTGGGTAGCTAATACAGTGGCATGCTTGTCAAACAAAATTCTTGATGAACAATTCCTCCTAACTCGGAGGAATTGGCCTACCGTAAGGTTCTCCCTTAAGGAACGTGGGTGATGGCTATTGAAGAGTAAAAGTGAGTTTCTCGCCATAGGTTTTGTGTAAAGCTCAATTTGAAGGCCACCAGCTTCTGGAAAAATAGATAAGTCCAGAAAGGAGAGTCTTTCGTGACTGTATTCTAACGTGAAGTTTAGATGTTCATTGCGTTCGTTCAGCCATAGATGGAATAGCTGAACTTCTGTCACAGAGCCTCGCCATACTACAAGAATATCATCTATATACCTCTTCCATAGCACCAGATGATCAAAGAATGGGTTGCTATGGTTGAGGATATGATTTTGTTCGAACTGATGTACGTAGAGGTTGGCAAGGCTCGGAGCAAAGACACTCCCCATGGAGGTCCCGGAGATTTGGAGGAACAGTTCTTCAAATTTGAAGAAATTTCTCTTCATGGCCAATTCTGCACAGGACAAGATGAAATTGACCGGGGTGATACTGTCAAGATCTTCCGCCGACAACAGACTTCTAATTGTGTCTAGTGTGTCTTGTTGAGGTATACAGGTGTAGAGCGATTCCACATCAAAACTGACTAACAAGTCAGTCTCTACATTGTATTCTACAGTTGGTAAAAGTCTCAGAACATCCTCTGTATCCTCTAGATAGGTCGGCATTTTCTTGACTAGGGGTCTAAGAAAAAAGTCCACAAAAGTGGAAAGAGGTTCCAAAAGGGAACCAATCCCTGAAATTATGGGACGTCCTGGTGGTGGTCTAGTGGCTTTGTGGATCTTAGGTAGACAGTAGAAACCAGGGGTGATGGGTTTCTCTGTCACCAGGAATCTGGCTTCCTGTGGTGTAATCCACCCTTCAATGTTACCTTCATCTATCAGAGTTTTAATCTCAATGAGTAGATGTGGGGTGGAATCTTCAGTCAGACGTTGATAAAATTTATCGTTGTCCAATTGTCTCAGGCATTCCTGTCGGTATTGAGCCAAATCCATGATTACAGTGGCTCCCCCTTTATCCGCAGGTTTTATGATAATAGACGGATCTTGCGAGAGACTTTTGAGGGCCTGTTGTTCTGATTTGGAGAAGTTGTGAAATTCGCCGATCGGCATCCTGCAATAATGCAATATCATGTCTGACTGCCTGTTCAAAGGTGGTAACATGAGATGGAACCTGGTGACTCAAAGGAGTGAAGGTGGATACCGGACGTAATCCTGTATTAGTAGGTATAACGTCTCCAGATTCAGAGTCCTCCGTTCTATCTTTAAAAAAGAAATGAAGGCGCACTTTCCGAAAAAACTTTTCGAGTTCGGTTCTCATCAAAAATGGATCTCCTTGATTAGTAGGAACAAAGCCTAAGCCCTTTCCCAGGACTGTCTGTTCGACAGTTGTCAGGGCACGAGAACTCAGGTTGACTATCAAATCTCGTTTGTCTCTGTGCTGTTGCTCTGTTGAGCTGCTTTCCTGCTCCGGGTATTGGGGAACGTCTGGTCGGCCTCCCAATGGACAGTCTGTGGTCCTTTTCTTCTGCCTCGGTTTTGTCCACGGCCACGTCCTAAAAAAGGCTGGTCAGGAAAAAACTGAGGATACTGATATGGATTGGGTTGTTGTGCAAATGGTGGTGGTGGTTGAAAACCCCATGGACCTGGTGGCCACCAAGGGCCTGGATTTTGATAATTGCCTGGATGTTGGTTAAACATGCCACCTCTCTGACGTCCACCTCTTTTATATGGTCGTGGTTGTTGTCCACCCCCTTTGGGATAGGTTCCAGTACGACTGGATGCCTCAGAATCACTGGAGTTTGAGTCAGAACCAGAGGATGAATAATTGGACCCATAGTTTCTCCCTTTGCTGTTAAAGCTTGGAGCTACATAATTGTCACTAGTGTATGGATAAACTTTTTCCAGAGAGAATCGTTCTAAATCTTTTTTAAATTTATCCATTTTACTAGTTAAGATGTTGTCTTTATAATCCTTATTGGCTTTATTAGTTTCGTCAAGGCGTTTCTTGAATAAAGTGCTGCATGTGGCCTTAATCTGACCTTCAAGTATCTGGATGTCTACAAGGATAGCATCTGCTATCCTTTGACCATACACACTTTCACAAAACACTACTGTGTAGATGTGCAAGCAAAACAGCAAGCTGCTGTAGGCCAGGCTGTCCTCAAAACTCTTTTTCAAACGGCTGCAGCTGGCACAGGTAGCCACCGCTAGAGGAGATACTGCTATAGTCTATGCACAGATATGAATTCAGCAGCCCACATGCCTCGAACGGAATATGCTACTCACCAGTATGCATCTCTTCTTGGCATGTAGGGCTGCTGACATTCATATCGCCCGCCCTCCTACCCGGTGCCTGTCACAGCTGCAGCATTATCTCTGGCATGGCCGTCTCTTACTTTACTACCTCCATCTCTGCCACAATGGCGTATAACAATCTGAGGATGGAGAAGATGCCCATGCGCATTGTAGTCCAGGGGAGGAGTCACCTACCTCGCGATACTTCGAAGACTCTTCCAGGACAACAAAGTGCAATCATCCGGACCCAACACTAGGCCGCGATCTATGCACAGATATGAATGTCAGCAGCCCTACATGCCAAGAACAGATGCATACTGGTAAGTAGCATATTCCTTCGTACATATTGGTGTGTTTTTCATATTTTTGTTGAGTGTTCCAGACTATCTGGAAGTTTACACCTCCTTGCTTGGAGCTTGAGCACCTACAATAACTTCGAGGACCAAGACCTTCTCTTCCAGGGGATCCTCATCAATAGTCATAAGCATTAGAATATTCCCGCCTATGTGCGGGACCCCGGAAACACTATATTATATGTGCCCCACATATAAATACACATATATATATATAAATAATATATATATAAAAAACAAGCAATAGCAGCCAAATCACATTAGAGCTGAAATATGCTGTGAAGAATTTCCACCATACATGAATAATAAGCATTAGAAACAGGAGAAAACAACACCAAAGTTTGTTTAGGAATTGTTTTAATGCTCCGAAAGCAGCAGAAATTCTCAGAACTCACTGGAAGCATAGGAAGCTCCCAGGCTGCATTGCAAACACACAGTCTAACCAGACTGAAAAGCTAACCTGTAGCTAACTAACAAAAACTGACACTGTGCCTTTAAGGCACTCATGACCCCCTGAATCCCATCATGCCTCAGGAGTGGCAGTTAGGTCAGTTGTTCTTTCCGGCTCCTTCAGTGAAGGACCCTGGTTTCACAGCTCCACTAATTTTCTGAGTTTTTGCAGAAAAATTGCTTCTTTTTGACAACTTTTACTCTTACTTCGACGTCTTCCACCTGGTCAAGTAAGATACTGCTTTTTTTGAGCAGTTTGGAGGGCATTTTACTTCGAAAATGCCTTCTCTATTTGATAAATGTCCTTCTTGTAACAGCAAGAAGGCCAAGACAGACAGCCACGAGGTCTGTATCGTTTGCCTGCCTGATGACCATGATCCAGACACCTGTCCACATTGTGAGAACCTGTCAGGAAGGACTCTCAAGGACAGGGAGAGAATTCGGATTTATGGCCTGGCCCACAGAGCTTCGAGAGGGAGATCTCCAGTGAAGAAGGGCTCTAAGAAGGCCCATTCGTCTTCAAAGAAGAAGTCTTCACACCCTTCTACCTCAGCGTCTGGCTCGGCGCTGAGAAAAGATCCACAAGAGGGACTTTCCTCTGGGAAGCTGCCGTCGACGGCGGGCCCGCCGTCGAGAGGAAGGCCAGGTACGTCGACGACATCGAAGGCACCGGCGCCATCTTCGAAATCGCCTCCGCCGTCGTCAACCGGGCGGCGATCGGCGTCGAGGAAGGCTACTCCGCCGCTGTCAACCGGGCGACGGTTGGCGTCGAGATCCATTACCCCTCCGCCGTCGTCAACCAGGCGACGATCGGCGTCGAGGGACGTCACCTCGCCGTCGTCAACCAGGCGACGATCGGCGTCGAGAAGGGTGACTCCTCCGCCGTCGACAGGTGCTCGTCGATCGGCGTCGAGGACGCGGTCTCCGTCGGTGCAGCGGCAGCGCTCGGCGTCGAGGGTGCCCAATACCCCTCCGCCGTCGTCACACAGGCATCCGACGTCAAGGCATGGCTCTACGTCGGCGACTGACCATCGCCGTTCGGCGTCGAGGCTAAAAGCTCCGTCGACGACAGGGCGAGACCGTTCGGCGTCAAGAGAGAAGCCTCCGTCGGCGTCAGGACATCGTCGTTAGACGTCGAGGCTGAGGTCCCCGTCGACGACCGGACACCACCGTTCGACGTCGAGGCAGAAGGCTCCGTCGGCGGTTGCTCATCGCCGCTCGACGTCGAGACTACGAACATTCTCAAGGACATTCGAGGTCGAGATTGTTTGATCCCCCAACTCCTCGGAAGCGGTCGGCTGCGAGAAGGGAGCGCTCGACGTCGAGGCACTCGGATACGATCATGGTGACAATCTGCTTCTCACCATTCATCTTATCGGTCCTCGGGCTCCTCTTCTGCGCATTCAAGATCCAGAAGCCCTGTGCACAGGACTCCTGAACGTCGTCCAGACTCTTCTGCAGGGCGCATCAGGCTGTCGCCGAGATGGTACAGGTCCTTGGACCATTGGAGAGACGATGGGCCTACCAGGCGTATGCAGGAATATGCCAGCCCACGCCACAGGTCAGCTCTCCAGGACCTGGTGGAGGAGATGGACAAGCGTAGCCCTCCCAGGCGCTCAACGCCTGTGAATCTACCCACCAAAGCGCCAAGGAGGTCCCGCTCGCCTACAAGGGAAGTTAGACGGGATGGTCGGGGAAGATCTAGATCGCCTGCAAAGGATCCTAGACTGGATGGTCGGAAGACCTCTGTCCCTCCCCGGGGCAGATCTCCTGTGCGGTTGCCGACCAGATCCCCCAGGGGGTCCCGATCCCCTAGAAGAGGCCATCGTCCATGGGATCGGGTCAGGTCTCGCTCTCCTAGACGGGAGGAGCGTTCCAGGAAGTCGAGGGAGCGGGGACGCAGTTCTCACCATCGACGTAGACGTACCCCGTCTACCTCTTCCACTTCATCTACCAGATCGTCAAAGAGGGACTACTCTCCGACTTTGACGGACAGTCCAATGTCCAGGTCCTCCCCTGTGGATGATATTGGCACGTACCTGGACGTTCTGCAGAGAGGTGCGCTTAAACTGAACATCGAAATGTCTGTCCCTCAAGTGACGACGACGGTCATTTTCGAAACCTTGCACAAAAAGGCCATCTCCAGACCTCTGCTGCCCTTGGTTCCGGGGATTATGGACCCTGTCAAGGAAGTTTTCCTAACCCCGGCGACGATCAGAGCAGTGCCAGCACGCATTACAAAGAAGTACAAACCGGCGGCTTCTGACCCGGTGTTTGTGAAGTCTGACCCTCCGGCGGACTCTGTCATCGTGGCAGCGGCGAGAAAGACACATGCGGTTGCTGGTTCATCTTCAGTCCCGCCAGATAAGGACAGCAAGACCCAAGACTCCTGGGGTCGGAAGGTTTGCAACTCTGCTGCTTCCACTCTTAAAGTCGCCAGTGCAGCTGCGCTCCTGGGTCGGTATGACAGAGCCTTATGGGACTCGATGGAGAGATTCAAAGCCAAGCTGCCGAAAGAAGACCAGCAGGACTTTGAGGAAACTGTTACGGAGGGGTGTCTGGTGGCTAACCAGATGATCGGCACGGCCGCGGATGGGGCGGTGCTTTCGGCTCATTCCTATTCCCATGGAGTTTGTGCCAGAAGATCGGCCTGGTTGCGCCTTACAGGGCTGAAGCCGGATGCCCAGCATCGGATTCTGAATCTCCCCTTTTCGGGTTCCGCCCTCTTCGGGGAACACGCGGACGAAGAGATGACCCGAATGAAGACTGAGCTGGACACGGTGAAAGCGGTGGGCTTGGAGAAGGAGTTCAAGCGCCGCTTCAAGTCCAACAAGGGGAGAGGGGCCCAGCAGAGGGTTCAAACCCCTCAGTGGTCGCAGAACAAAAGTCAGGGAAAACCCCAGTTTCGTGGTAAGCCCAGCAGGGGCAGGGGGGGCCACCAGCAGTCCTCCAGCGCCCCGAGAGGAGGAAAGGCCTGAACAGTGGCTTCCTCTGACACCGTTGCCCACTCCAGTGGGAGGAAGTGCATCACAACACCTGGAAGAGTGGGTCCGCATCACAAGAGATCAGTGGGTGCTGAATATACTGCGAAATGGTTACAGGATACGTTTCCGTGCTCTTCCAAAGAGCATCCCTCCGAAGAGCTCTTGCCCTCACCAACTGAGCTTGCTCCGACGTGAGGTGACGATCCTCCTGCAGAAAAGAGCGATAGAAGAAGTTCCTCGCGCTCTAAGAGGCAAAGGAGTTTACTCCAGATATTTCCTTGTCCCCAAAAAAGATCAGGAGGACAAGTTCAGACCCATACTCGACCTACGACTCCTAAACAAGGTTATCGTCAAGGAAAAGTTCCGCATGTTGGCTCTTCACCAAATATGTCCTCATCTACAAACCGGAGATTGGATGTGTTCGGTGGATCTACAAGATGCGTACTTTCACATCTCGATTGCGCAGCAACATCGAAAGTACCTGAGGTTTGTCGTGGGGCACAAACACTACCAGTACAAGGTGTTACCCTTCGGTCTCAAGTCCGCACCACGAGTCTTCACCAAATGCATGGCGGTGGTGGTGGCTTTTCTTCACAAGAAGGGTCTCTTCGTTTACCCATATCTGGACGACTGGCTCCTGAAGGGTCCATCCCCGGTACGGGTAACACAAGATCTGCATCTGTGCCTGCAACAGCTTCACAGGCTCGGCCTCCATGTGAACCTGGAGAAGTCAGTCCTGCGGCCTACCAATCCATCCACTACCTAGGCTCCGTTCTGGACACAAGCGTGGGAAGAGCGTTTCCTTCGGTGGAGAGACTTTCTTCCATGAACCTGAAGTGCGGGATTCTGCTGGAGTCTCGTCCTCCAACAGCACGACAGGTGGCGTCTCTGCTGGGTTCCATGGCGTCCTGCATTTTTCTCATCCCACACGCCAGGCTGAGAATGCGTCCTCTGCAACAGGCCCTGGAGGATCAATGGGACCAGGCAACAGGTCGTTGGGAGGACCATATCCATCTTTCCCAGGCGACAAGAGTCCGTCAGATGGTGGACTCGGAGACACAATGTGATGGTGGGAGTGCCGTTTCATCAACCCATTCCGTCCCTATCTATAGTGACAGATGCCTCCCTGCACGGCTGGGGAGCACACATGGGTCCGCTTCAGATTCAAGGCCGGTGGTCTGCGCAGGAGCAGACATACCACATCAACATGCTGGAACTCAGAGCGGTATTCCTGGCTCTCAAAGCTTTCCTGCCAGCGATCACATCCAACTCAGTCCTGGTTCAGATGGACAATACGACAACCATGTTCTATCTGAACAAACAAGGAGGCACAAAATCTCGCCCACTGGCTCGAGAGGCTCAGACAATATGGCATTGGCTCCTCGCTCGAGGTCTCAGTGCTGGCGGTGCATCTTCCGGGCGAGTTGAACGTCAAAGCAGACGCACTCAGCAGGCACTTCGAAGATCAGCCAGACTGGGTGCTAAACGACGAAGTAGTAGAAGAGCTTTTTCGTTGCTGGGGACGTCCGTCCATAGACTTGTTTGCAGACGACAAACACCAAGTGCCACGCCTTCGCGTCCAGGTTCCACAGACCAGGGACGCTGGGGAACGCTCTTCTGTTGGATTGGGCAGGGATGTTCGCATACGCGTTTCCTCCCCTGGCTCTCATCCCGAGAGTGGTGTCCAAGCTCCTCAGGACGAACATGGAGATGATCCTGATTGCTCCAGACTGGCCTCGGCAGTGGTGGTATCCGGACCTTCTACATCTGTCTGTGTGTCCACACAAACGACTCCCTTGCAGACCAGACCTGTTGAGCAAAATGAACGGGAGGATAATGCATCCCAACCTCCCATCATTGAACCTAACAGCATGGCTCCTGAGGTCCTGCAATACGGACATTTGAACCTGCCTCCAGACTGCATGAGCATTTTGAGGGAGGCTAAGAGGCCGTCCACGAGGGCATCCTATGCCTTCAAGTGGAAAAGGTTTTACTTGTGGTGTAGGGATCATCATTTGGATCCTATTAAAGGGCAGGAGGACGTCATCTTACCATACCTCCTTTCCCTCGCAACAGCTGGTTTGAAGTACGCTTCCATTAGAGTACATTTGTCAGCTATTGTGGCCTATAGGAAGTCCCCTGACCAGGTGTCTTTCTTTCAAGTTCCGGTGGTCAAGGATTTCCTTCAGGGTTTGAAGAAAGTGTATCCCCCCTGTGCGCAATCCTTCTCCTCCGTGGGAATTAAACCTGGTTCTATCTCGGTTAATGTCTCCACCTTTCGAGCCCATCCACAAGGCTTCCTTACAACATCTCTCTTGGAAGGCAGCCTTTTTGGTGGCAATTACCTCTGCACGCAGGGTCAGTGAGATACAGGCGCTCTGTGCAAAGGAACCGTATACGGTATTCCACCACAACAGGGTAGTTCTACGGGCTCACCCTTCTTTCTTGCCTAAGGTCATCTCTGATTTTCATATAAATCAGTCTATTTCCCTCCCTTCCTTTTTTCCTAATCCGACGACCCCGGCTGAGCGGTCACTTCACTCCTTGGATCTTAAAAGAGTGCTGAAGTTTTATTTGGAAAAGACTAAAGGGATTAGGAAAACGGACCAACTGTTTGTGAACTATGGTGCAATGAGAACTGGCTTTCCAGCGGCAAAGAGGTCCATTTCCAGGTGGATTGTCTCTTGCATTAAGTTGGCCTATCAACTAGCAGGGAAACCTTTGTTGATGTCTCCGAAAGCGCATTCCACTAGAGGGAAGGCGGCTACAGTGGCTTTCTTGCATGACGTTCCCATGTCAGAAATATGCAAGGCCGCGACCTGGAAATCAGTGCATACTTTTACGAGGCATTACTGCCTCGACTCTGATTCCAGGACTGACACTCAAGTAGGGCAAGCCTCCTTGAGGAATCTGTTTGGATAGTCTGTTTTGTCTACTCAAGCTTATTGATGAGATTTCTGTCTTATCTTTCCTTTGCCCGCAGAGATGAGGAGAGGCTCACTATTCTATTCTAATGCTTATGACTATTGATGAGGATCCCCTGGAAGAGAAGGATTAGTTACTTACCTGTAATCCTAGTTCTCTTCCAGGGGTATCCTCATCAAAGTCATAAGCAACCCTCCCGCCTCCCCGGGCAAAGGATACTCGTTCATAAGGAGATATTGTTGACCTAAGTGTTATTGGGTTTGGTTTTCAGTCTCCGAAAAGAACTGACCTAACTGCCACTCCTGAGGCATGATGGGATTCAGGGGGTCATGAGTGCCTTAAAGGCACAGTGTCAGTTTTTTGTTAGTTAGCTACAGGTTAGCTTTTCAGTCTGGTTAGACTGTGTGTTTGCAATGCAGCCTGGGAGCTTCCTATGCTTCCAGTGAGTTCTGAGAATTTCTGCTGCTTTCTGAGCATTAAAACAATTCCTAAACAAACTTTGGTGGTGTTTTCTCCTGTTTCTAATGCTTATTATTCATGTATGGTGGAAATTCTTCACAGCATATTTCAGCTCTAATGTGATTTTGCTGCTATTGCTTGTTTTTTATATATATATATTATTTATATATATATGTGTATTTATATGTGGGGCACATATAATATAGTGTTTCCGGGGTCCCGCGCATAGGCGGGAATATTCTAATGCTTATGACTTTGATGAGGATACCCCTGGAAGAGAACTAGGATTACAGGTAAGTAACTAATCCTTACACCACCCCTAACCCCCACCTCAAGCGATGCCACCTAACAGACCTTTTTTGTTTGGACTCCACTCACGACAGAAGACACCATAAAGACCATGAACCGCATACACTCTGCAGCACCTTCAGACCCAAGCCCGCCTCACATCTTTCACAGGCTTCCACAGGCCTCCACAGCAATCGCACCAGAGTTACGTCAGACAATCAACTGCTCCCTCGAGACCGTCACTTTCCCCAGAAACTGGAAGCATGCTGATGTCAACCCCCTCCTGAAGAAACCCTCTGCAGACCCAACGGACCTCAAGAACTTCAGGCCCATCCCGCTGCTTCCCTTCTCAGCCAAGGTCAACGAGAAGGCCATCAACAACCAGCTAGCACACTTCATCGAAGCCTACAACATCCTAGACGCCTCCCAATCCGGAGTCCGCAACAATCGCAGCACCAGGACCAACCTCCTCACCACCACAGACCTCTGCGCACTCCTCGACCAACGCCAAGCGGCAGCCCTCATCCTCCTGGACCTTTCAGCAGCCTTCAACAGTCTCCCACTGCAGACTAGCCACCAGACTCCACGACGCCGGCATCCAAGGAAAGATCCTAGACTGGATACGCCTTTCCTCTCGGAACCAACAGAGACCAGATGCTGAGTACCCCAAGGATCCTCTCTCAGCCCCACCCTCTTCAACATCTACATGGCCCCGTCGCAACTATCGCCAGAAACCATGGGCTCAACATAGTCTCCTACGCCGATGATACCCAACTCATCCTCTCCCCGGAAACGGACATCACCAAGCACAATTCCAAGAAGGGATGAAAGCCGTTTCAACCTGGATGAAGAACAGCTGCCTGAAACTCAACGAAAACGGAAGTCCTCAGCACCACCGCATCAGCATGGGACGACACCTGGTGCCCCCCCCACCCTCAGAACCCACACACCCTGACAGACCATGCACACAACCTCTGCATCATACTGGACTCATCGCTAACAATGAATCGCTGGATCAATGCCGTCTCCTCCCCATGCTTCAACACCCTCTGCATACTACGTAAAACATTCAAATCTATACCCGCCGACTCAAGGAATATGGTCACTCACGCCCTGATCACTAGCAGATTGGACTACGCAGGAATCGCCAAGAAACTCATCCGCAAACTCCAGAACGCCTCAGCCAGACTAATCCTCAACATCCCAAGGCACAACCACATCACCAAACACCTCCGACCTCCACTGGCTCCCTGTCGAAAGAAGGATAACTTTCAAGCTGTTCACGCACGCATACAAGGCCCTCCACAACATCAGACCTAAATGCTTCAACAACCACCTCTCCTTCCACGCACCCAAGAGAAACCTACGATCGGCCGACCTCTCCCTAGCCACCTTCCCACGCTTCTACAGGAACCGAGCGGGTAGAAGGTCCTGCTCTTACCTTGCAGCCAAGACATGGAACGAGCTCCCTCTCCACCTCAGGCGAAACCTGACACTTGACCAATTCAGGAAAGACCGCAAGACCTGGCTCTTCGAACGACCCCAACGAAGCTACGCTCCCCCTCGTACCTTGAGAAACCAAGGGTTGAGTAGCGTGCTTTACAGAACCCTGCTTGATTGTTTGACGGCCTTCCACTTTGAAGTTGTGGCTGCCCTCCTGGCAGCAAAGAGTCTCCACCAAATCAGTATACACCTGCCTTTGGGCTAAGTTTGTGGCCTTGTGTGCTGTAAAGCAGATTGACCCATTCCACAATATATTGTCCGAAGGTATATTGTTTTTGTTGTCCCTTGCCCAGCAAGGCCTTGCTTCGGGCACTGTTAGAATTATTTGTCAGCTCTTTCGGCCTTTTTATGGCTGCCTTATCTGCTGTCATTATTTGAATCACATATTGTGATGAAATCAATCAATTCAAAAACTTTATTCGGAGGCAGCAAGCATCCATAAAAGTAGCACACAGTACATATAAAGTTAAGGCTACATAACATAATTTGTGTGCGCCAAGTACAATAAATAAAATCTAAATAACATATTGCAATGCATTTTTTTCAAAGGGTTAAAACATATGTTTCCTTCTGTTTGTTTTGCCCCAGTGGGACTTAAATTTAGTCCTCATTTTCCCCATGTGTTTGTATCGTTCGAGCCTCTCTGCAGTAGTTCTCTTTGGCTCCTTACTTAACTTTGACACTGCGGCTGAGCAAAGTACATAGGCTCTCTGTCAGTCTGCCTTACAGCACCGTCTACCCCTGACAATCTGCTTCTATGGACTTAAGCATCCTCCATCTGAAGGTAGTGACTCTGTTTCATGTTGGTCAGGACTTCACTCTTCACTTTTGTTTGCTGCACCTCGAAACCTCTAAGGAGAAGGAAAGGCTTCACCAGTTGGAGCTGGAAAGAGCACTCAGGATCTCTATTGAATGTACCAGAGCCCACCAGGTGGACAAACAACTCTTTATTGGGTTCACTTGAGCAAAAGAGTGTACAAAGGACTAGAATTTTGCCCTGCTTTTATGATCTGCTATGTACTGACCAAATAGCAGCCTCCTAAAGGCTTGACTGCTCGCTCTTCCAGAGCCAAGGCTGGTACCACTGGGTTGCCTCATGAGGTGCAAGTTCTGGACGTCAGCCACAGGCAGCGACGTGGACGTCCCTCCATACATTCACAAACCATTAGTGTCTGGACAGCCAGGTCTGCTTAGAAGGGAGCTTTGCCTGCTTGGTCCTTTAGGAATTTTCGGTCTGATCCTGTTCATGGACCCACCACCTAGTAGGTATTGCTTGAGTATCTATTCAGAAGGTGAGGAATCCTCGGTTAGAAGTCTCTATCAGAAGAACCAGTTACTTTTTGATGAGGCTCTTTCTGGAAGAGACTCTATCTAACCGCAGATTCCCCACTTACGGTTGCAAATGCCTGTTACGTGAACTACTTATAAGGGTCATACTTTACTTATAAGAGTCCCAATTAAGGATTAGCTCCGCACTCGGGTGTGCAGCAGCGTCAAGAAAGTAACTGATGTCCGCTCGCATGGGTGGCACCTATAGAGGCCTTGCCACACATCACATCTTGAGGCGTCCGAATGTAGCGATACCAAAGGGGTTGATGGACGGAGCGTTTGAGCAAATCAAACACTCACCCCCAGTCTAATCTGTCACCATTCTTTAGCTCACTCCACCACCTCAGGTCAGACATGGCCCTATGCGTGGCCCTATGCGTCAGAATGTAGCCATTTGTGCCACCTGCCAGTAAGCAGAGGTACTGCTGAAGGTTTTCAGGATCCAGTCTGACACCTGGAGGAGTAATCAAAAGGTGAAGAATCTGCGGTTCGGTGGAGGATCTCCCAGAAAGAGCATTACCGAAGCTAATTTACTTAAAGTACAGAGACTGAGGCTGAATGCAGAGGCTTCTGGCACTGCGAGCGCAAGGTATGCAAGCAGATCATGATGTGGAGATCGAAGAGCAAGATTAAGTTTGTTAAATCCATGAGCACAGGTTATAGCACATGAAGCTTAGCAGAGCCTGAAAACTGACAAAAATTTGAACTGCAATAACTGAGGGTAGAGGGGGTTCTATAGAGAGGAGCTGCTTGCCTTACTGCCCTTTGCATATGGAATGCAGACCTTGCTGTCTGCTCTGAAGTCCAACATGAAACTTTGCTGATCACTGACATTGAGTCTTGAGCCTGCCCAGCCATCAAGAAACAATTTAAAAGTCCATTCAAAAGGCAGTATGCGTCCATTACAGTATCCATTTATCCTCAAATCAGTTACATATTTGAGTGCAAGTTAATGTAGTCTCTTGTTACTATAAATGTTACAATGAGGACACCTGTTTGGTTTAAAGAATTTAACTAGTGAAAGAAAAGCAAATTTTCTTGAAATTTCATATGTATTGTATTACAGCATTTATGTAGCGCTTACTAGTCCTATGTGGGGTGCTGAAGCTCTAGTCTACAAGGGTAGCTCACTGCAAAATGTAGGGTGTGTGGTTAGAAGGATGTGTTCTTTATTTTGATCCTATGTGGGATGAGTTTTCATGACTATCAGCAAGGTAGTTATCATTATCCCATATCTGACTGTCATTGTACGGTGTAGCGAGGCTGTCGCAGTGTATGGATATTTGAGCTCTTCAGTGATGGTCCTCTGAATTGTCCAGCAGTGTGTGACAGATCGCTTCAGTTATTCTGTGCCTGTTCATTTAGAGAGACCTTTTGTTTTGATTGTGCAGGACTGGTGATAGACAATTCTCATAGCAGATTTGTGTTATTTGAATGTAATAGATATGTTACAATTTGCTGCTGACCAATGCGTATAATGCTCTTAGTATTGTTTTGGGCCAAACCTGTTTGATTTGCAAATACATAACTATATAATGCCCTGCCAAATCATAAGTAAGCCCTTCTTAGCCTACATGCATATCGAAATCAGTTTGCTTGCTTAGTTGTTGCAAATCTGTGGATTGTAAGCCGAGAATGCAACTGCCTTTTTGGGCTTTGTTGCTGGGATGTGAAGTGATGCTGTTATCTAGGAAATAGCCATGTTTTCAACTGTCTTAGGCAGTGTGCATGTTCCTGGGTGCTTATAATTCTGACTCTTAGTGAGTTCCAGAGTTTAGTGGCTTTTACTGAGAATTCTGTGCCTTCTACAGACTTCTTATAGTAAGGTGGTATGTTGATAACTGGTGCAATCCTGCAACGCAATGTTCTCTTTTTCTCTATTGCTTTCAATTAACTTGTAGGTCTAATGGTCCTTTTTCCTTGGGAGGCTCATGCACATTGCACCGGGCCTTGTACATTGGCCTTTTGGCTATTACTTGCCAGTGGAGCGATTGCAGGGCTGGAGTCCTGCGTTTTCTTGGGTGAAGGCAGAGAAGAAGACTTGCAGCAGCATTTTGGATAAGTTGTATTTAGCGTATGATGAATGTTCGTAAGGCAAGGTATAGTCTGTTGTCATTGTTAAGTTTGGTTATTATGAGTGTGAAGATGGCTTACATTTGGTATGCAAGGTATGGGAATATGAAACCTAGTGTTTTGATTTTGTAGAAGGCACTCTGTGGTGTTAGCATTAGGGTATCAAGGATAGGTCTGAATTTGTGGTTACCCCAAGGTTTTTAACTTCGCTTCCTTTTGTTGGAGGGACCTCAAGTTCTGTACGCCATATGGGTGTAGGCTGGTATTTTGTGATTGTCTGCAGGTCATAATCTCTGTCACGGTATTGAGCTTCAGATGATTATTCATCACCCACATGTTTGTGATGTGAAAGCAGCCTTCATGTTTTGAATTGTAGCTGTTTTTGAGGCTATCCAGTTTTAACATTATTTGGGTGTCCTCTACAAAGTTGTAACAGGTGAGGTTGAGTGAGGAAGTGATGTGAAAGGTGGTAGGTAGACTACACTTTGTGAGGCAAAAAGTAATCAATTTTAGAGCAGTGTCATGAACTCTGAGATTGTGAAGTCTTTGTAGTGGAGTGTGGTAGTGTGGACGATGTCCGATGCAGTTGATAAATCCGGAAGCAACAGAGTCTGTGCCTCTGCCTGGTTTGGAGCCGGACTGTTGGTCCGACATTAAGTCCTTATGTTCTGTGAAGTTAGAGAGTTGAATGAATACTGCTTTCACAAAACTTCTTCATAAGAATGGTTTATTTGGTATGGGTCTGTAGTTGGCTGGGTCTGATGGGTCAAGGGTTTTCTTGTTGAGCAGAGGTCAAATGTAGAAAGCTTTCAGCTCAACTGGGACTTGAGTAAGCATCTGGCTACCTCCCCTGCACATGGTGAACAAAGGATTTCTTTAAAGATCTTTGGCGGTGCAGGGTTTGTAGGTGATCCTGATTGTCTGGCTGCAATTATAAACTCGAGAAACTCTTGGTTTGACAGGATATTGAAAATAAGCATTATTATGCTCTCTTTCTATGTTGATTAACTCATGTGTTGTCTGCGTTCTCCCTAAGGTAATTTTGAACTCCCATATTGAAACAATTGTACTGGAATTCTTTCTAGCTGAAAAACAATTAGCCTTATTACACAACTCCCCACTGTCCCTAACGTCATAATATACACTTAGCAGTTTGGCTAGCCAATCATCTTGATGATTTGAATCCTCAAGATTAGGGTCAAGAAGGGTTCAACCCAAGATATAGAATAAAATCTGTACCAATAGCTAATCTGGATCATCTGCATTCTTGGCAGGATGAGCAACTGTGTGGATTAATTATGCTTCTTGTTTTAGAAGTAACATTCTACATGGCTGAACAAGGCATCCTGTTGGTCCACCTTGAAGCCACTGTGATTGCTGGGCAGGCTTCAGATTGGTTTGCCCCCTTCCTTACAAACAGAATTCAATCACTATCTCTACCTCCCTACTGCTCCATCAACACTTCACTGTCTGTCAGCTCTGTTCCCAATCCAGTGCAATAACTAAATCAAGTCTCTTGGTGGCGTGATCTGCTAATTTGAGTTTGCAAACCTCGTATATGCAGATGATGTACAGCTGTTTTTTCTGACCAGCTTTCCACCAACTCCATTGGGCAGCTCTGAGATTGCATGGTAGGCATCCAGCAATAGATTTTTGTGCAATTGTTTTTAAACTGAATAGTAACAAAATAATATTTGTTAATCATTGATGGGTTCCCCAAGACAGATTTCTGGCCTACTTCCCCACCCACCCAACTGTCCATCACCCGTGCCGTCCTTTCTATTGCAGATAGTCAAGAATCTGGGAGTGTTACGCACTCATGCTCTATTTAAGGGATTGACTGACATGACTGAAACTAACCCCATGACTGCTAAACTCCTACGGAGGGAACATTTTGCAGATATATCGTTCAATTGTGAATACTTCCGACTTTCTCCCACCTCAAATGTTGTGTTCATTTATCTTGACCGAACCAAAGGGCAGCAGAACACTGTTCAGTGTTCAATTTTTTTGGCCCTACTAAGATTGATTTTCATTGAGGCAGTCATTGATTTCAAAATGCTTTACCACCCTATTTGCTAGCACACTTGAGGAATCTGTAACAGGTGTTTAGGAGCAGCAAGAAAAAACGTGATTTGGGGAGTCGTTGCAGAATTTGTTTCTCTAGTAATATGGGCCCTGGTCATAGTAGTCCTAATACATGATGCAGGCAGCATTTTGAATGTGTTCTGTTAAGAATTGGATGCAATTGCACCCGATGTAATCTACCAGACTCTTCAAACTTCTTCAAGCTAAGCTGTGTGTCTGCCTTCTCATTGTGTATCAATTGGAGCTATCCTATATTTCTCTTAGCCATCTTTTGCGAAGGAATGAAATCTATAGCGGAATGGATGAAAAATAACTTTCTCCAACTAAACGCCACCAAGTCCGAGATAATGCTTTTTGGCGAGGCCCCCTTGGTATGGTCTCCTACTTGGTGGCCAGAGGAACTGGGCCCCAGCCCTTGCCCTAAATCAGTGGTGAAAAACCTTGGAGTCCGCCTGGACCAAAAACTCACCTTGAGAGAACATGTCTCCGCTACCATCTGAGCCTGTTTCCACAACCTCGGCATGCTCAGAAGAGTTTTCCCTTTCTTACCTCTGTCTTCTAGAAAAACCTTGATCCAGGCATTAATTTTAAGCCGCTTAGACTACTGTAATGCGCTGTTGATCTCAGCTAATGGAAAGGACATGAATAGATTACAGGTAGTCCAAAATACCGCGGCTCGCATGGTGGCCGATGTCCCCCCCCCTAGAACAGCATCCCTTTCCTTGCTTAAGAAGTTACATTGGCTACCCATACGAAAAAGGATTCATTTCAAAATCTGTTGTATGCCCTATAAGCTGTATACAGATTAGGCCTTAGCTATCTAAATAAGAAATTAGTAAACAATGTGCCTCCTAGACCACTCCGTTCAGGAGACAAAGCCTTGATTTCTGTTCCAAAATTCAAAAATATCGACAAGGAATGAAGGCCTTTTAACATCTCGGCCCGCGCCTATGGAATGATCTCCCCATTCGCCTATGGCACTGCACAGATTACCTGGCCTTTAAGAAACTACTGAAAACCTCGCTCTTCTAACATCTCCTGGGTTCGTTGTTGTATCCTAAGCACGGAGATACCCTTATGGGGTGATTCATGCGCTCTATAAATAAATAAACTTTATAAATAAATAAGGGTCGAACAAGGATTGAATAATTGCATTTAACACCACAATCCTATATGCAAGGGATAGTTATAGTAATATTCTCCTATTGATTTTACACTGGGAAAACAGGATTATTTGTGGCAGTATCGTATAGATTTAAAGAAAGTTTAGAACTGGAGTGCTAAGACGCCTCACCACAATAGATGGTCAAGGAGTAGCTTCAAGAAAAGCCTAAAAGCTGTTTGCTGACTTAGCTGGTATCAAAATTTCCATCTTGGTTGGTGTAGTGCGTAAAAAGTTATTCATGTCAACCAATACTGTATCTATCACATTGGCAAAGTTGAGCTCATTTGGAATCCCGGTCTTGGGGGTTAAATTAGACCTGTGTGCTGTGCATGTATAGGTAAAAAATGAGATGGAATTCACAAAGCAGCTGGGCAAGAGATTGCATATAAATGTTAACAAGCATTGGAAATGCAATAGGTCTCGCATTAGGAAAGTTTGAGCAATTGGTATTGTAAAGGACACTTTTTTTCTTTGTGTTGGTTTTGAAAATAGCAAAAGTAATAGCTTTGTCAGTTACAATGTCAATAGTTTTAACTTTCGCAATTGTGCCACCTATAGCATTTTTAATGCAATGTGTGTTGTCTTTACGTGACTTAGATGTATTGATATTGCCAATAACAATGGCTTTTAATTTTGTAAATTAATACTTAAATAAAATTTATTGTAATTTATAATGGCAATAGCTTAAACGTTTGTAAAATAATTTTGTGAAGATTATGTTCTGGGTTCAAGGGTTTTCGCTTCGAGCTCTAGGACAGAAGCGCTTCTTTTCTTTTCCGCCGTCTTTGATTTCCTGTAAACTGCGGCTGCTTTTTGTTCTGCCGTCTAGCGTTTAGTTTCTCCCGTTTTTTATTATACCATTAGTTATTGCTGTTCTGTCATCTTTATGCTAACGTGGACAAAGACGAAAATAAACTCACTCCAAAACGACTGTGTGGAAAAATATAATCGGGCCCTGCATGCAAATAACCGCAACCCGGCCGTAAAGATGCATCACGTCCCTTGGTGGGCGGGCAGGGGAGGGGGCGGAGCGCGGAGAGGGGAGAGGTGCGACACGGCAGGCAGGGGAGGAGAGTAGGAGGAGGAGGGGGGAGGAGAGTAGGGGAGGCACAGAAAGGTCTTCTGCTCGATGTTAATGATAGCCAAATGGCATATATATATAACCCAGACGGGGCTTATTTACAAAGCCAGCGGGGATCCTCAAAGGGTGGCACAGCTCTTGCCCCGGTGGAGCAACAATGGGCAATGCAGCCGTCCAGGACTGTGTAGCTATGGAGAGCGCAATAATATAATACATGGTTTGCATCTATGACTCTGCAAACTGAGGCTGCGTGCCAGACTAAAGTTAATGAGAACCTGGTTCTGGGTTCAGGGGTTTTCGCTTCAGGCTCTATGACAGAAGCGCTTCTTTTCTTTTCCGCCGTCTTTGATTTCCTGTAAACTGCGCCTGCTTTTTGTTCTGCCGTCTAGCGTTTAGTTTCTCCCGTTTTTTATTATACCATTAGTTATTGCTGTTCTGTCATCTTTATGCTAACGTGGACAAAGACGAAAATTAACTCACTCCAAAACGACTGTGTGGAAAAATATAATCGGGCCCTGCATGCAAATAACCGCAACCCGGCCGTAAAGATGCATCACGTCCCTTGGTGGGCGGGCAGGGGAGGGGGCGGAGCGGGGAGAGGGGAGAGGTGCGACACGGCAGGCAGGGGAGGAGAGTAGGAGGAGGAGGGGGGAGGAGAGTAGGGGAGGCACGGCCTAGCGGCCGTGCAATCAAGAAGTGAGGGGGCGGAGCTGGGGGAGGCTGTGAGAGAGAGAGTAGGCAAGGCAGGCGGCTGGGGGCATGTGCACGCGCTTTTAAGCTCAATGCGCATGCGCATTGAGCTTAAATTTCTCGTGCACTGCAAGAAATCGCCACGATTCCTTGCAAGTTGGTTAAAGAGTGGATAAGCCCCCATAGTCTCGCAAGCTCGATGCGCATGCGCATCGACAGGCGAGACCTAAAAAGCAGTAGAGGCATAGACGACCCCCGAAGTCCATCCTAGCTGATTAGTTAAATGTTAATTACACTAGTTGCATAGATTGAGGTATCCTTTGTATTAAAGCCTCAAGGCCAAAGAAATGGAAGATTACTTTTTAAGCAGCAGGAACTACGACCTTATTTAATTCTAGGATCTTTAACCTCTTGCCTTCTAAGGAACACCAAAATGTAAACCCTTTCCTGGAATAGGAGGAAAATGGATGTCCATATTATGGTGGCGGAGCATGGGTCCTGTATATTCGAATGGCAGTAAGTAAAGCCTGGGTATTGGAATAGCAGGAAGTGAGCCCTGTGTATTGTGTTGAAAATGGTAAGAAGTGAGACGTGTATTTTGCGTTGAAAATGGCAGGAAGAGAGACCTGTATTTTGCGTTGAAAATGCAAGAAGGGACACGTGTATTGTGTTTGAATTGCTGCAAGGGAAATCTGGGTGTTGTGTTGGATTGGCAGGAAAGGAGACCTGTGTGTTGGAATAGCAGGAAATTGGATCTTTTGTGGAACAGGAGGATGCATGACCTCTGTTGAAATATGAGAAGTCATGACCTTTCAGATCGAAAAGGAGTATGCATGACCTGTGTGGAGAATCAGATATGTGATACATTTATTTTGGAATGGGATGAAGTGACTCCTCCTTCATGAAAAATGAGATAATAAATGGATACACAGGCTTTTTGTGAGCCCAAAAAGACAGCGAGTAGTGATGGTGAGAAAAAGAAGCTGATAAAGAGGTGAAGCACAACATATTTAGTATTGTATTGCTGGGTTTGCATAGCACTTCATACCTGAGATGACGTGTCAAAGTATGTTTGAAAAATAAGGAGGCCCCCTATTTGTAATTGTCTAGGACCAGGGGGAGATTAATGCAAACCCCCGGGGTGTCCCACTATTGCAGGCCGGAGGCCTTTGTACAGAGGTAATACTATCTGTTCCTCTATGTATGATGAAAGACTCGGGACCCAGGGTAAACCTTTCTCGTGATGTTTGGGAAGCGGAAAAGGCTAAAGGCAACAAGTATCTGGTGTGTAGCTGATGCAAGAATACAGCAGAGATACCCACAAATATTACAATTCTTGTTGCTTGTGGCAGGTGACAATCAAATAGTCTAATGTAAATAGATTTTAGTAAAAAAAGTGTACAGAATTTGTTTCACATACAATATCAGTCATTTAATAATAATAAAAACAACCATAAGGGTAATCACACATCGTATTATTATACACAGTTCATAAAAATTAGAACATAATACAGAAAACAAGAATCGCAGGTAAGTCGACGCGGTGTTTCGGTTTTTTCTTCATATAGCACCTTCAGGACAGATTCTCAGAATTAAAAATCGTTATTTCTGGACCCACTTATATATTGTCGTTCATTATGCCTCAGTCTTATAGGATCTGTTGGCTTCCGATGCTTCCTTTACTGAAAGTATCTTTGTTTGTTTTACATCTGGCGTTACACACTGTGCGGAGGAGCTACCGGTATATGTAGGACTTGCTTCTTCCTTATGTTTCGTTTGTGGTTAAAACAAGCCGCTGCAGTGGATGCCCTGTTACTGAAGTAGTCGGCACACGAAAGGTCAGGGGTTGTCCTCCCGTACTGTTTATTATACACAATTAAATCTTAGTATATTGTTGCGGCCTCCCTGCTCCTACTCGTCAGTGTCGCCGATTCCATCTTCTATTCAGTAAGATGATGGCCAAAGTACCCTGCTGGTGGGTAACATGCTACTAACTAGATTGTTTTTGGTTTAAAGGGCAAGGGTTTGGAGTATGGACTATGTGGAAAGTGTTTTTGTTGCTTCTGCATGAAGTGAAGCAAAAATGATTAAGATAGGAGCACTTAAGATTATAAAGTGTTGCTCTGTCTGTTTGGAACAGTGTGCTAAAGCAAATAATGGCCTAGTTGGAATCATTTTGGCTTGGTGTATAATTATCAGAACCTGCTCATATCGCGTTGGTGCAAACCTGTTGTACCTGCACTTATCGAGGAGTGAAGAAGAATGAGAAGTAGATGTTGTGATGTTGTGTGTACATTCTTATGTGTTATTTAGTAGCATTGTTAGCTAAAGGTATGATCCTGTTCTTGTACCCGTTATTGTGCACCATATGTTGGTGAATGGATTGGTCTCTTGGTTGGTATGATTCATTTCTTGAGTAGGAGTTCCTGAATTTCATATGGTGTTGAATAGTTCTAGTGTCTGTTAGGCAAGCATGCTATAATATTGCTGCCTGTTGGTGAGTGGAGGTTGCTTCCATTTTTTTCCTTGCAGGGAAGGAAGTGTCTGCAGAGGTGCCACTCCTAAAGCATAACGTTTTTTTTCTGCAAATATCGTTGGAGTTTTACTTGGGTGAAACCTGGGCCCATAGTTTGGGTTGCAATGTGAATTACTTTAAGGCAGAGAGTCTGGTATTTTGTATCCAGTGCAGTATTCGGTGGGATGGTGTGATGTCCCATAGCCAAAGGTCTACGATTTGTCTTGATGAAGTGTTTTGGATGGTTGCAGTTTTTGGAGTAATAAGCTGGGGTCCATAAAGAATAGCTTTGTGTAATCTAAGAAAAACATGACATGGGCGGTGGTCCCCTGTAAGGTCTCTGGGAAACCTAGATGATAGAAGATGCAAGTTTGCTTTGTGTAGAAAGCAATTCTTGTGACATTGATAATGACCGCTTGTCACTGCAACACTCCCAAATTTCTTACTTTATTAGCGGACATTGAGCGAGTTCCTGCAGCCAGATGCTTGGTAGCTGGTAGGTAGTTCTTCCCATCTTTGCCGGTTTAGTTACATGTTTTGAAAGAATTGGGTAGACTTAGACTGTATCCAATACTTGACAGCTTGAGATCGTGGCCTAGACATAATTTCTCTAGGTTGTTGTGGTTTCCCTACTTGATCATGATAGGAGTGTCATCAGCCTATTTGTAGCAGGTTAGGTGAATCACCTTTTGGGGTCTGGTAGTGGGCTGAGGCAGGCATTGAAGACCAGTAGTGATATAATTGGGCCTCTAGGTGCCGCATGGTCTGTGCTTAAAGGCAATGTAAACTGGGGAGTGGGATGATGCTTAATGTCGGAGGTTAGGTGAGAGCCATTTGTGTTGTGTACACTATCACCAGGGAGGGTATCCTAGTGCTGAGCAAGTGTGATGAGTCTAGCCAAACCTAAGGCCTGGTGGGACTAATCGGAAAGCCAGGTCTTCAGCTTCTTGCAGAATTCAGAGTCCCACTGTGAGATGCTCTTCCTGAAGATCATGATTTTGGTCTTTTAGTTGTTCTGCTTCAGACAGTTGGTCTTCATACAGTGAAACATTTCAGTCATTCTATCATTGAACTTGATACGTTTACTGGGCATCTTATTTGTGAAGGAGAGAATAGCTTTTGTTGTTGATGTCTTTAGAGTTGATGCAATGCAGATGGATCATGTATGTGTTGAGGAATGTCTGACTCAGGGAGGATTCTTGCGCAACTCTGTAGATGAGGCCGCAAGCTTCCGAGACTGACTGGGTCCTTCCTGTCCGGAAGGAGCAGGTACATCAGAGTGCGTATCCGTGGATTTCGAGGTTTTGTAGTTGTTGCATGAGGATGGTTTGGAAGACAGTGTCAACCACTGCATAGGTTTGGGAGGATGAGGGCTGCAGTGTCTCCTCCATTCAGCCCTGCAAATATGATTTGTGGTGGTGAAGAGGGCAGTGCCCACGCACTGATTGGTTCTGAAATCAGACTGAGTGGTGCTGAGGAGTTGGAGGACATTGAGGTATTCAGTGAGGCGTCTGCTTATGATTTTCTCTAAACCTTGGCCTGGAGTGGTGGTAGGAAGATAGGTCTGTAGTTGGTGAGCGTTGAAGAGTCCACAGAGGACTTCTTATCTAATGGAGGATAGTTGCATATTTCCTCATCTGGGAAGGCCATGGAAGAGGTGGAGGAATTCAGAGTGGTTGTGAGCATGGTATTGATTGGTTGCAGTCCTCTGGCAGAGGCGTGTTGGGAGCAGAGGACCGATGGAGACCCTGAATGGATGGACTTCATTAAGGCAGCGTTTTCTTTTGGGGTGATTGTGGGCAATGTGATTAGCATTGGTTCTTTGAGTAATATTGGGAGGTGTTTGGCAAGGTCTGTCCGGTCCGGTTGCGAATTGAAGTAAATGGAGGTGATTGTGTTCCTTTAGAATCGAGGGAGATTTTGATCGAGTTGGGAGGCAGCCACTGGTGATCTGAAATCTTTCACAGTGTCAAAGATTTCTTTGCTTCTGTTGGTGCCGGAAGTGATACAGTCTGCCAGAGTGGCACATATGTTGGTCCGAATCGTTTGGTGGCATTGTCTCAAGGGGGATTTGAAAGTGCTCCTGTCTGCATTGTCCTGGCTCATTCTCCATTAGCGCTCCAATTGTTTGCAGTGGTGTTCCTGCGTGTACAAACTAGCATAGGGTCTAGATCTTGTCATATTGCTGTTTGAGGGGGGCCATGGTGTCTGCGCAGAAGATTGTCCAGTTGTTGAAATTCTTGATGGCTTCGGAGAGGCTCTTGCTGTGTTCGGTGGGAGGGTGTTGATAGCAGTGTTCCAGTCCTTGGTAGTGATGCTGCTCCACTTTCTGCTAGCCGGTCTGGCGGTGGTCCTCTTAAACTCAAAGGTTCCGAAGGTGGTAAAATTTGGAGCTAGGTGGTGTCCAGGAAGATGGATTGGATTGGATGTGGATTTATAAAGCGTGTGGTTACCCTGGAGCGTCCCAGCGCTGCAGAACCCAGACTACTGAAAACAGAGAGTGGAATTAAAGGCCCTGAGGGAACAGAAAAGTTTTTAGGAGCTTTCGAAAACGAATAAGGTTAGGTTCAGCTCGGAGCTTAAGCGGTAAAGAATTCCACAAGGTTGCTGCATTGATGGAAAACCGCCGTCCACTTGATCGCGCCCTTTTCGCTCTGTGGACTTTGGCTCGACACTCATGGTCTGAGCGAAGGGGCCTATTAGCTTTGTAGGGGAGCACTATGTCCTTCAAAATAGGGGGACCCTTGCCTTGTAATGATTTGTGAGCAATACAGAGGGATTTAAACTTTATCCTTTCGTGGACAGGCAACATGGATAGGTCCTTTTTACTCATTGGGTGAGGCAGAGGCTTCCAAGTTCTTCGATTAGTGCTTTTGAGTTGGGGTTGGCATGGTCTTCCAGGTGGAAGTTAAGGTGTCCAAGTAGGATGTCATGGCTAACGTCAAGGTTGAGTGGTGCAACTAAGTCTGTGATAATGTCAGTGAAGTTGATGCGTAGTCCAGGTGGTCAGTAGATGAGTAAGCCACTCAGGGAGAAGTTGGCTGTGACGTAGAACTTGAACAACACGTGTTGGAGATTGGAGGATCACATGTCTGTGGGGATGGGGCAACTTGTGGTGTTCTTGTGGATGGTGACGATTCTACCTCAGGGCTTGTGAAGTCTGCTATACCTGACGATCTTGTGTTGTGTTGGTGGTTGCAGAACTGTGAGTGTGAGAGATTGGGGTGTTACTTTCGATGCAGGCGTAGTGAGTGTTGGGTGTGGTAAGTGCATACGAACGCTCAAGAAGGGCAGGAGAATGCTCCATCCGTGTTGTGCAGCGAAGCAGCAGCTTAGGGAGCAGTGGCTGGAGTTGAGGGCGTGCATAGTCTCCGCGGATTAGTGGGGGGATGGGAGGTAGAGGACATAGGTTCCTGGCGCTCAACGTGGTCCAGACGCGGACGTAAGCAGAAGGGCTTGCCTTTGGTGGGCCAGTGGCATGTTCGAGTTGCATCCATCTTTAAATCGGTCCAAGGAGGGCGGAGGAATTAGGTCTTATTGGTACATACCAGTGATTACTATCTGCGTCCTCTCACCATGGGAATCCTATTTTATTCTCTTGCAGTAAAATGACCAGTTCCGACTGGTAAGCATTGTATATACAAGATGTTTAACACTAAGATCCTTCCATAACAGTCCAGTCTGGATATGTCATAAGCAAGATACGGAAATGATGCTTGTAACATGTTATACATGATTTGGCAAGAATGTGAGAAATAGCACGCAGTGACTCTAGAACATATGCTTGCAAGATGCAGGACACTGTAATTGAGGGTAGCACATTATTGTCATTGTTATATTGATGCACTGGAAAATGCTATTCTGCATATGTGTTCTCTATCTCTGCTCTCTGCATCTGATTGTTCTATACAAAGTCGTAATGATAGTCATGTCAAAAATAAAATATCAATAGATATTTAAACCAAAAAAAGAGGGGGAGGAATGGTGGGTAAAGGATCCAGTGATGTCCCTTCTTGTGCAGATTGATGATGGGATATTCAAAGATGTCACTTCTTGTGCCTATGAATGATGAATGTTTCCTTGTATGCCACATTTCTCTAGTCTCCGGTCCAGCAGTAGTAGTGTGGCAACTCCATTTCTGTCCAGCAGTAGGGTTTATCCAGGACGTTGCAACTCTTGGAAGTACAAATAAATAAACATCACATATATGCAAAAATCCACCCTATCAAACTTACAAGTATCTAATATATTTGAATTCATAAAAAATCCTATGTAGTGAACATTACCGCTCAGCCCAACAACAAAAATCTTGAGAGTAAGAATAAAAAACATTGTAATGCAAATAGTTCAACTTTATAAAGGTTGATGTGTGTAAATGTGTGTGTAAATTGCTGGTGTTTCGGTCTCTAAAAGGTAAATACCCATGAGGCCCTCTTCAGGACTATATTTGTACACAATGACCATCTCATAAGTATGGACTCCGTGTATACAATACCTACTATCCCAATGCGATGTCTACCTTTTTCAACCGCTACATTGCAGATGGTGGGCTTTGACGCTGCTGCTGTCTGTTGCCATTAATCGGCTCTGAAGCTGGGAACTTCTCACACATTGAATTAATATATGAACTGCAGTGTTCGAGGCATGTGGGCCAGTATCTCAATGCAAACTCAGCACCAGAAAAGAAGATTTACAGATATAAAGTACATTGTGTTGAAATTGTAGGTATTGTCGACATGGAAGTCAGGCTTGGTGTTTTGATATCTCACTCCTATGCACCCCTGTGTACATGGTCCCCTTACATGGTTTCAGTGATGATTAGTTAATTGCTTTATGAGGCTTTTTTCAGATTGTGAATGGTTCGACTGTTCTTAATTGAACATTGATGATCCCACTTGTTCTGTTAGGGTGTGAAATGTTAGTGTTGTAGTCACAGCATGTAGATTAGAGTGATCTTGAAGTGAGGATTTCCTGGAGGTCTTCATGCTCTGGTCTTCTCAATGGCTACACTGGCAGTTTTATTAGTAGGGGCCGGTCACCTTTCTGCTGCTGGGGTCTGAAGTGTTGTGGCAGTTACTGGTTTATGATCTAGTTCTTGGAACGAGCCCATGCTTTTAACTTTTTGGCAAAGGCTGTATGTTGCTTTAGTGTTTATTTTGTCCCGTTACTTTCTATTTTTATTGGATTTTTCAGCATAAACAAGTCTCTAATTTGTTTTAAAACGTACGCTGTGTTCTTTCTAATTGATTCAAATTTAGTGTGCCAGCTGGCCTCTTCCCAACCTGGAATACGAACCACCAGAAAGTCTTCATTGTTTTGCTGCCCTTTCCTCTACCCTGTGCCTGACTTGAAAGTGTAGCTCTGCGTGTAGGTTTGATAGTAAGATCAAGAAACGCTGAGGTTGTTTGACAAATATAGTGTAATAATCGTTGAACTCAGAACTAATCTCACATGACCAAATGCTGCCAACCAGTATACAGTATTGAACGATGGAATTCCCAGCACTGTATCAAAAATGGCGCCATATTAAGAAAGCACTGTTATACTGTCCAGATGATCATAACGTCAACCCCCTTGGAATCGGGCGCATGGCAGGTTTGCAGGATACAAGGTTGTCTTCAAAGTCTGAATGCTTGTGTCCGTTTTGGCCTTTAACTAGTTTACAAAAGCGTGACCTGTCGCTATGAAGCCTACCTCTCTGTTTTACAACATCTTTATTTATGAGGGTGATGTGATTGTGTGGCTTGTAGTGCCTTCTGAAAGATGCTAGGGTGCATTCCTGTCACTTTAATTCTCCAATCTGATACAGGCCATCACAAATGCCACTTCTCTACATTCTGCTTTCCAAGCTGCATTTTAAATACAGACTTTTCTGTGTAGGAAAGAATGTTCTTTGGGTAAAAAGGAAGTGTTTGTTTATAGGCCTTTTGGCTCTGAAATTTTAACCATAAAGAAGTTAAGTATTCACGTTAATTCTTTTTCATTGTATAGTAAATCTGTATTACTCAAATTCTATGAGTCTGACTCATTTCTTGGAGATTGTGTTTAACCTCTGGCTGTTTTCCTTGCCTCTAGCTGAATCCACTAGGGAGGAAGAGGAGCAAGCAAAGGAGGAGAAACAGGACGATGATGAGGCTGTCCTCAAAGCTCGTGCATGGGATGACTGGAAGGATGATCACCGCCGTGGATATGGCAACAGAAAGAACATGGGCTGATCTGTTCCAGTAGCGACCATGGCTTGGGTGTTTAGTTTTCCACAAGATGTACTGACAGATACTGTCAAACAGGCTATGGAGTAGGCCTGTTTTGGCAAGCTGCTGTCTCACGTAGTCTTATGTGGCTACTGGAATGTGCCATGGTTTACGCTTTGAGTGTGGTAGGCCAGATGAGAGCTTTGCCATTGTGGATTCGGACTGTGTGAAGCAGTATCCCCAAGCTGGCCACAAGAGCGCGTGATGGATACTCCAAAGACAGGCATCCACAGATGTGGCATACAGACCTGATGAATTTGAACTTCAATGTAAACCAACATGTTAACATTATATCTACTTATTTATTATTTTCGTTTGGCCTTCATTTTAAAAAAAAAATAAAGTGCTGGTTGCTCTTTCTTCCATTTTATGTATGTATATATGAATTTGCATTGAGCACATCTAACAAAGAATACAATTAGCAAGTGGTTGCAGAGGTAGCTGGGTTTTGGGAGCAGAAGTGTACTGCATCATAATGTAGTGCTCTATAAAGATGTGGGTCCTCAACTCTTTTTTGTAAATTGGAGCTGGGGTGGCAGTCCTGACGGATACAGTGTTGTTGTTCCATGATATAACTACGAGCCATGTTTCTGTGATGAAGAGCTTACTAATGTGATTGGCAAAGAGGTCTGTTATATTTGGAGCATGGAGTACTGAAGCATGTGTTGTAGAGCATGAAGTGTTAGTTTGAAGGTAGTTGGTATGAGGTATCTATTCGTTGTGGAGATAGTGTGTGTGCATGTTTGTATAGTCTAGGTATGGGTGCAATTGAGAGGCTGGGAGAGGTTAGTTTGTGGTTAGTGACACTGTTATCCATTTGAGCTTCTTCACGGTAAACTTTCCACTCTCCTCCTCCCCCTCTCGTACCGTAATCATTTGAGTCTCCTGCACAGCTCTTCATTTGCCTGTCTTGTAGGCCAGCTTGGAATGGTCAGTGACTCTGGGCTTTCCACGCGAGCCCCACAATTAAAAGTAAATCCATTCCACCAGGCGATTTTTCCTCTTTATGATCCCACCGCCTCTCCTCTAAATCATGCCCTCTGGTGCTCAGAGCATATTGGACTCCAGACTAGAGAAGCTAGGTATGAACAGCTACATTATTAACTATCTGACCAACTTGTCCAAAAACTTGGTTAAATCTCTCAATCATAGACTACTCAAGTCTAATCCAGAAACCTTTATCTCTGACCCTTCCTTTTGCATAAAAAAGGGGCTATTATTAGTGATCTGATATTTTATACGAAAAGAAGAGCCCAGTGGAGAGAGGCATTCAATTTGTCACTCAAGATCGCTCAGCTAAGAAATGTCCACATGGCATAAGGCTCACTGCTGTGCCTTCACCCACATACAGAGCGAATACCACCATATCCATTTACAACAATGGGACTATCCCCATACAAGCCACCGATCGGAATCTGGGTATCTTTGATGACTACTTGTCCTCCTTCAAAAAATCTCTTGAGCAAAGTAACTTTCTCAATCTCTCTAGTGATGCCAGCCCCCTAACCAGCCCTCAGGACTTCCAAGAACGCTCTTTATTGAGCCACAGTCGCCTGCTGACTTCCCCTCCTACATTGAACACCGCCCATATGAACATAGCACCTCAACAGCTAGGTTGCACAGACTCACCCTCCAGCTCCTGTCCAGCCGGATTGAACGGTCTCCACTCCCTGATGGCTGGATCTAACGATAGCCTTAGCCCTGATTACCTCTAAAACACTTACTTCACTCCCCTTCCTCCTGCCACTCACCTAGATAATTCTATTTTTCCACACCCACTCTCCTCGGATGGCAGTCATCCCTAACCACATTAACAGCAAGGGAACTCGCACCTCTGCAAGTCCTCATCCCTTGAACCTCTCTCCCCCTCCACCCATGCTCCTTTCTAGCTCCCCCTTGCAGCTCCCTTCTGACCAACAGCTCGGAAACTCCTTCTCTGAGGAAGGCCTGCCTCTTCCAATACCCAATAGCCACGATCCCCGATCCTGACCCGCCTCTAGGCTTAACAAAATAAGTCTGGAGCTTCTAATACTCAAAACTAACATTGAAAAACTCATAAACATCACTTCGGAGTTGGCCCGTGACCTATCTTCTAACAAGACCTCGCAGGAGATCCTGCAAATGAACAACCAATACCCCAAAATACCGACTCCCTCTGTTATGCAATCGACTGACCATGGGCAGAAAATGCCCATCCGGAATTGGAGTACTTCTCCCTACCCTAACACCCCATCTAGACCCACTAGATCCAAGAATCACCTATGTGGTCTGGACATTCTCTCCCTCCTCTGTGACTACAACGCCTCTCTTCCAGTCAAGCAAGTCTTTACTGGAATCACCCAAACTGCCCCTCTAATACCTCCGAGAGCTACTAATCACAAGCAAGTCATAGCAGTGGCTATACAATCCATTCCATCTAACCCACACAGAGCGCCCAGACACCATGCTAATGCCTTAAACACTGCTAACCTTATGCAAATCCCCATTACTCCGCCTTCTACCACTGACCTTAAATCACACCTGAAATGCATGTTGCTCAACTGTAGATCAGGGGTGTAACATGCTACAGACCTTGATGATCTCATCCTAGATCAGGAATTAGACCTCCTAATCCTATCATTGACATCCTAATCCCTCCTAGCTACAACATTATTAGACGCAACAGAGTTAAGAGAACGGGAGTGGGCATAGCCTGTATTTACCACAACAGTCTCTCAGCAAGTCAGTACCACTCTGCTACTCTCTCATCCTGTGAATATATATTATCAGCAAACATAGACCCCTATGCAACCTACACATTTTTTACCATCCTCTTGGTGATAACCTCCCTCTGATTGAACAAACTCTGGAAACCATCTCGTCCAACCTGGGTCTACACAGCCCCCAGATCTTCCTTGGCGACTTCAATCTTCACTGGATTGACCCGAATGATCTGGCAGTGATCAGTCTCAAAAATTTCCTGGCTGACCTCAACCTGACGAAATTCTGAGCCTGTCCAACACACCACTTAGGCTAGATCTTTGATCTAATCCTCTTCAATCCCAACTCCATTCAGCTTGAATCTATTGACCTGTGTGACTGGTCAGATCATCACTATATCACCTTCGGAATCCTAGAAAGGTGGAACTCCAAAAGAGGGCGACCTTTAAAACAAAAATTCTGGAAAAGATCGCTGCATAACACAAACTTACATGAGTTCATTTCCCATTGCAATCTGTCCCTCCCGCCACCTGCTTCCATGTCTGATGTTCACGAACTCACTGAACGCTACAGCAACTCCATCTTGACTGCCCTGAATGCAATTGCCCCCCCTTTAACTAAAAAATAAGTCAAACAAAAACTCCAAACCATGGTTCAATGACAGTCTAAATGCAGATAGACGCAACCTGAGACTGGCTGAACACTCCTGGACATCCTCTCCATCTATGGACCTCCTTAAGATTCTAAGACTAAGAAGGAGTATTTACAACAAGCACATCAGATCAGCGAAAGAGACCTTCAAATCCCAACTGGACAAAGCTAAAAATTTACCCAGAAGGCTGTTTGAACTGATTAAGTTACAAGCCATTAACACGCCTATTCAATCTCCTCTCATCTCCTGCCCTGAGCCTCACTGCGATTACTTTGCAGACTTCTTCCTTGAAAAGTCGAACATGATTGGATCGGATCTGATCATATCTATCACTCGCTCCTGACTCCTTACCTGAGCTGCCTGCCATTGTGCCCTGTCACTCACCTAAAAAGAATGCCTCTTGGAGTCAATTCATACCCCTCAACGACACATCCATCTTAAACATTCTCGCTACCATGAAACCTTCAAATCACTTCAATGATCCCCTCCAAACTCTTTAAAGACCTGATACGATCACTAGTCCCGCTCTGGTCCAAGATTATCAATGCTTCTCTCCTTCAAGGTGAAACCCCGGGCTGCCTAAACTCTGGTCTGGTTCTGCCTATTCTTAAAAAACAGACAGCTGACCCTGAAGATCTGAATAATTTTCTCCCAATCACAAACATCCCTATGCTGGCAAAACCCCTTGATAAATGTGTTCATGAACAATTGTGGAACCACCTTAAGTAATTCAAACTCCTTGATCAATTCCAATCTGGCTTCTGGCACTGCCACACCACCGAAACAGCCATCACTCACATAGTTGAAGCCGGTAAAAATGACAACCAAAAGACATAAAAGTGGCAGGCAATGGGGTAGTATAATTGCCAAGTAGGCCATAATCAGTGTTACATGATAGAAACTCTTGCCCTTTCGTCTCCTATCTCAGCGCGGTGATCATCGGTAAAGTTTTCACTATCCTTTTGAAGGCGAGCATAGAAGGAATCCGTCTGGTTTCCGGAGGGAGGGAGTTCCAGATTCTCGGAACAAAATCTGAGTAAGTACAATTGTAGGTTTTCATTTTTTATATTTCTTTGGCTTGAGAAGCAGGGTGCTGGAGCTCCTTGAGGCACAGGCACCGCCTGACAATTCAAGATTATTTGGCAGGTACAAAGGGGAAATGCAGTGCTTTATGAGTCATACATGCAATTTTTAATTGAATACTTGCCTCAAACTGAAACCAGTTGAGAGATTTCAGGTCCGGAGAAATGTGGTTGGATTTCTTGGAGCCAGTGATGAGCCTAGCCGCCACGTTCAGAGATGCTCTGAGGGGGGCTAATCTGTGTCTTGGTAGCCCTCAGACTGTGGCACTAACTTATTCCAACCATGAGATGACTAACGATTGCACCGCATATTTGAAGTCCGCATGGGGAAGGAAGGGTTTCAGTTTCCGGAGGATGCTCAGTTGGGAATTCGCTCCTTTGATAGAAATGCTGATATAATCCTGCATGTTTAACTTCTTATCCAGCACTATTCATAGCGATTTCGTAGTCCATGATTTGGGGTGTGCAGTTGAGCGGAGAGGTTTTTCACACATTTCTCTACAATGGGGGTTTGCTTGAATAGTGATATAAGTAGGAATTCTCTTTTGACGGCATTATGTTTGAGGTAGTTGGAGGTTAACCACTTTTGGGTTTTGAGCAGGGTTCCGTTGAGTATTTTAATATCTTCAAGGGAAGAGATTTTCTTATACAATTGGGTGTCATCTACATACATGTGATATTGGATGTTAGATGCTTTGAGGATTACAGTAAGAGGTTCAATGAATGAATTGAAAAGCGTGGGGGGAGAGAGAAGACACTTGTGGCACCCCCAGCGTACAGGGACTGGAGTTGGATAGAGTTTGATTGGATCTGACTCTGCGTTCTGTTATTGAGAAAGGAGTTGAACAATTTTAGTACAATGCCATTAGCATTAGTGAGCCATGGTATGGTAGTTGAACTGTCAAATTGGGAGTCCTGGTTCTGTCAAAGACCCGGGCGTAGATTCCTTTCTTGGAACTTAACCAATATCTGGTTTATGATTAATATTTCTAACCATCTATTCCACACCTTAGAAAACCCCTTATGGTGCCAGTCAGGATCCAATGATTTTTGTAGCCGTGTTCCGCTAGGTGGCACCATGGCGCTCTGGGGGGGACTCCGTAGCACCTGAGAAGCGATGGCGCAGAGTTTAGTGGCTCCATTTTGCAGCCCCAGCTTCCCTGTACCCCAACAGCTCGGTGAGCAAAAGATAAAAGAAGGTGATCGGCACCCTGAGTTTGTGCTGTGTATACTTGAAACATTTTAACGTGATTTTTCCTGTACCTGTGACTGTTTAAATTTACCTCCCAGATTCTGTGCTTTGTACTTTAAAACTGCTGTTATTTTACTGCCCGTGACTGTTTAAATTGCCCTCATGGTTTTCACTGTGCTCTGCTATGGGCAGCTGATGGCAATCCACCTCCACCTCCCTTTTGTTTTAACAAGGTGAAAATGCTAAATACAGCTCAGAGACTAATCAGTGTGTTTAAGAGACCGTTTAATCTGCTTTTAGGGTTTGAATTGTGTGTGGAATGTGTATGTAGCACACTTGGCTAGAAGAGTGGTTTGTTAAAGTGTGGAAGAAGCAGTACTTTCTGATAGATACATCTGCCGTGTGGATTCCTCACCTTGTGAATATCCCCCTTGCGCCAGCAACATTCGGAAATTCTTTTTCGTAGCCTCGCGCCGACGTGGATAGGACGTCACAGAGACACGGCTCCGCTCGCCACTCCGCTGACGTCACCGACGCCTATAACAGGCCCACGCCGGCGTGATGACATCAGTTCCCTTTTTTCCGCGTCGTCGACGCTAACGGTTATCGGGAATCTCTGTAGCCTACTGGTACATTGTTGCCATTTTGTTGGTTAATTCTGCTTCTCTGTATCCTGTTTCTTCGAAAATGTCATCTAAGAAGACCGGCTTCAAGCCCTGCAGGGAGTGCGGTAAAATGATGTCCATTACCGACCCCCATGAAGACTACATCTGGTGCTTAAGTCCCGACCATGATGTGGAGGATTGTTCTTCATGTCGGAAGATGAATCCGAAGGCCCTGAGGGAGAGAGAAGCCAAACTTCTGGTTGCGAAGGTGAAAGCTGGAAGGGAGAAGTCGTCGAGGTCTCGTTCTCGAAGGGCGAGGTCGAAGTCCAGGGCGAGGTCGAGATCTGCTTCTCGAGAGAGGTCGTCTTCGAAGTCGGCGTCGGATCATGTTTCGAAGTCGAAGAAAAAGCACAAGAAGAGGAGACATGAGTCCCGACGCCGGTCTGGTAAGGAGTCGGGCTCGAGGTCGAGGTCGAGGTCACCGAAGAAGGTACGTTCGAAGGTGGTTACCCTCGAAGTCTCCGAGCATGAAGGTGAGGCCTCGCCATCTGAGTCGCGTGGGCGATCTCCATCTCCGGCTCCGAAAGCTTCTCCGGTTCCGAGTCCGTCTCCGGCGCCGTCCCCGGCCCGTGAAGAGGAGGAGGCCCGGGAGGATGTGGATTCCGCGCCTGTCGTAGAGCCGAATCCGATCCCTCTTCAGGACCGGCCTGATGGTTTTCAGCCGCCCTTTCCTGCTCCAGGCCAGGACCCTTCTGCGTTTCTTAACGCAATGTATGGTGTCTTCTCAAGGGCATGGTACCCCTCTGGTGCGCCTTCGGGTCCCACGGGTCCATTGGCATTCAGCCTGGGAGTTCCTCACTCCTATCCTCCGGCTCCGTTTATGCCCTACATGCTGGCTCCGACGCCGCATTGGCATTTCCCGGCACCGCCGAAGTCGTCGACGCCGATTCCGGCGTCACCTGCTCCTGATCATCCTCGAGGGCATTCTTCTGTGCCGTCGGATTCGATACCGGCGTCGGCCCCGAATCCGTCGAAGCCGCTGGTGGATCCGGTTGCGAGGCGTGTTAAGGAGAGATCCAGAAGAGAAGCACAACGCCTTCTGGAGGAGCAGAGTTATATGGGCTCTCAGTCTGACGTTGAAGAAGGTGAGCTAGAGGAGAGCTGTTTTGAGGAATTGGCGGATTCTGGGACCCTTGATTTCTCTCCTGAGTGGGAGTTGCCCTCAGGCTCAGGTGCTCCATCTAAGGATATCCAGCCTTACCATCTAGTTATGAGAAAAGCTGCTGAGCTTCAATTGACTCTGCCTACAGTGGAGTTCAAGTCTAACCTCCTCACAGAAGTATTGCATTCTCCAAATTCGGTGGTTGAGCCTTTACTTCCATTCAATGATGCCTTGACTGATCCTATTATGGAAGTCTGGAAGAAACCCTTGTCTGCTCCTGCGGTATCAAAGAGTGTTGCAAGGAGGTACAGGGCCGCTCCTGAGGACCCGGCTTTTCTCTCTTCACATCCTTCGCCGGAGAGCCTGGTCATTCAGGCTGCCTGTTCAAAGAAGAGTCTTAGTGCCTTTCCGCAGGTTCCTTGTGAGAAGGAGGCAAAGAAACAGGACCAGGTGGCGAAAAAGACCTTTTCATCGGCTAGTATGGCCTTAAAGTCAACTAATGCCACATGCCTAATGGGGAGGTATGTTCATGCCCTGATGGACTCCTTACGTATCCTGGCCCCTAAAATTCCTGACGCAAACCGAAAGGATTTTGAGGAGGTGATTAATGACACTCAGGCGGCTGCCCGCCAGGTAATTCAAAGTGGTCTGGACACTGCTGACTCTGTGGCTCGAATTATGGGCACCGCTGTTGCGACAAGGAGATCTGCCTGGTTGAAGTCATCGGACTTTTCGGCTGATGTTCAGGCGACGCTGCTTGATCTCCCCTTTGATGGCTCAGGTCTCTTTGGGAAAAAGGCGGATGCTGCTCTTGAGCGGTTCAAGGATTGCAGGGCAACAGCGAAGTCTTTGGGCCTCCAGATCAGGGGCGCTTCTTCCGGCAGAAGGTTCAGGGGCTTTGGTCGCTCCTTTCGGAATTTCCGGCAAGGCCAACAGCAGCAACAGCAGCAGCAGCAAAATTCAATGTACAGATCGTACAGGGGAAAACAAAGAGCGCGTCCTCGTGGACGTCAGCCCTCCTCTTCCTCCACCTCTTCCAACCCCCCTGCCGCAGAAAAGCAGCCCTAGATCCGCTATTCAGGATCATGTGGGTCCGGTTGGGGGTCGGCTTACCCATTTTCTACAGGATTGGGAATCGGTTACGTCAGATCTTTGGGTTCTCAATCTTGTAGAAAATGGGTATGCCCTTCCCTTTCGGGAATTCCCCCCTGTTTACCCTCCTTGTCAAGGTTTTTGCACCCAGGAACATCTGTCTCTTCTGCAGGAGGAGGTTCTTACTCTGTTGCGAAAGGGTGCGATAGAGGTGGTCCCAGAGCAGGAAAGGGGTCAGGGATGCTACTCCCGGTATTTCCTGATCCCCAAGAAGGATGGCAGGCTTCGTCCTATCCTGGACCTCAGGATCTTGAATCTCTATCTGAAGCAGGAGAAATTCAAGATGCTCACCCTTGTTCAGGTTCTTCAAGCGTTGATGGAAGGAGACTGGATGGTGTCGCTCGACTTGCAGGATGCGTATTTCCACATCCCAATCCTGAAGTCGCACAGGAAGTATCTCCGTTTCACGGTTGGGTCGCAGCACTACCAGTTTGCGGTCCTTCCGTTTGGTCTTACTACTGCGCCTCGAGTCTTCACCAAGGTGATGGCGGTGGTGGCAGCTCATCTCAGGAGATCGGGGATACCTGTGTTTCCGTATCTAGACGACTGGCTGATCAAAGCGGAGTCGTCGGAGAAGGTGCTCCATCATCTGCAGGAGACAACTCAGTTGTTGTTCAGGTTGGGTTTTTCGATAAATGTACCCAAGTCTCACCTGGTGCCCTCCCAGCGCAACCTGTTCATAGGTGCCGTACTGGACACTACTGTTTGTCGTGCATTCCCTCCCCCTCAAAGGATTCGCGACATACAGGAAATGATTCCTTTGTTTTACCCTGGAGCGGTCGTTCCAGTCCTGAAGGTCCTTCGCCTGCTCGGTCTGATGGCTTCTTGCATTCTCCTGGTCAACCATGCACGCTGGCACATGAGGGCACTCCAGTGGTGTCTCCGCAGGCAGTGGTATCAGCACAACGGAGATCTCGGGGAGTCAGTGAAGATCTCCAGAGAAACTGCAGCGGATCTGTCTTGGTGGAGCGTGGAAGGCAACCTGTCGCAAGGGAAGCCTTTCCATCTACCTCCATCGGTGGCCACGGTGATTACGGATGCATCCACTCTAGGGTGGGGTGCTCATCTGGGGGATCTGGAGGTCAAGGGTCTTTGGTCTCCAGAGGAAAGGTTGCTTCACATCAACCTTCTAGAGTTGCGGGCGATACGTTTGGCGCTCAAGGCCTTCCTCCCTTCGCGGTCAGTCGATCCAAGTCCTGACGGACAACACGACCGCGATGTGGTACATCAACAAGCAGGGAGGAGTGGGGTCGCAGTGTCTCTGCAGAGAGGCTCTGCGTCTCTGGTCCTGGGTTCAGGACCACCAGATTTGCCTGATGGCAAATCATCTGGCCGGAGTTCTGAACGTACGTGCGGACAGTCTCAGCCGGCAGTTCTCTGCCGACCACGAGTGGAGGCTTCATCCGGAGGTGGTTTGTCACGTCTTTCGGACGTGGGGGACCCCTCGGGTGGACCTGTTTGCCACTCGCGAGAATGCTCACTGCCCGTCATTCTGCAGTCTCCAGTATCCGATGCAAGGAGCCTTGGGGGACGCGTTTCAGTTGTGTTGGGGAAGTCAGCTCCTTTACGCGTTTCCTCCCATACCCTTGATTCCTCGGGTTCTGAGGAAAATTCGCCAAGACCGGGCCCAAGTTATATTGGTCGCCCCGGATTGGCCAAGAAGGGTGTGGTATACAGATCTACTCCACCTCTCCTCTCACCCGCCGCTCCGTCTCCCTCGCAGGGCAGACCTCCTCTCTCAGATGGAGGGGCAGGTTCTACACCCCCACCTCCAGACATTGCACCTTCATGCCTGGAGATTGAACGGGGCAACCTGATTTCCTATTCTCTCACACCTGATGTGGTGGATGTCATTTTGTCTGCTAGACGTGACTCCACTAAGACTGTCTATTCTTATAGATGGTCTAGGTTTGTTGTTTGGTGTGGTGAGAATGATATTGACCCGTTGAGAGCCCATTTATCAGATGTGCTCCGGTTTGCTCTCTCTTTGGCTCAACAGGGGCTGGCAGTTGCCACAGTTAAGGGCTATCTTTCGGCACTGTCAGCTTTTATTTGTTTGCCTGATCAGCCCTCTCTTTTTAAGTCACCTGTTGTCTTGAGATTTTTGAAGGGTCTTGTAAATAAGTTTCCTCCTACCCCTTTTATTGTACCTCAGTGGGACTTGAATCTTGTTCTGACCTTTCTGATGGGCTCTCCCTTTGAGCCTCTTCATAAATGTCCTATGAGGCTTTTAACCTTTAAGGCAGTTTTCCTAGTGGCAATTACCTCGGCAAGGAGGGTGAGTGAGCTTCAAGCTCTTAGTTCCAAGCCCCCGTTCCTGACCATACATGCTGATCGGATGGTTCTAAGGACCAGGGCTGCTTTTCTTCCTAAGGTGGTGACTCCTTTCCACCTTGGTCAATCCATTACCCTCCCTACCTTCTATCCTCCCCCACACCCTTCCAAGGAGGAGGAGAGGTTGCACCGTCTGGACCCTAAGAGGGCGGTGTCTTTTTATTTGGACAGAACTGGAGACTGTCGCTTGGACGATCAACTCTTCATTGGCTTTGCTGGCTGCAAGAAGGGAAGAGCGGTCCATAAAAGGACTTTATCAAGATGGATCGTTCTGTGCATAAAGATCTGCTACTCTTTGGCCGGTAAGGAGCCTCCGGAGGGTATTAGGGCTCATTCCACTAGAGCTAAGTCATCTACCTCTGCTTTGGCTAGAGGTGTTCCTGTGGAGGACATTTGTAGGGCGGCAACCTGGTCTTCCCTCCATACTTTCGCGAAGCATTACTGCTTGGATACGGAAGTCAGGAGGGACGGCCATTTTGCGCGCTCTGTCCTTCAGGATTTCCTGGTTTAGAAGAGTGGACACCCTCCTCCGGGAGTGGGGACTGCTGTGGGATTCTATTCACAAGGTGAGGAATCCACACGGCAGATGTATCTATCAGAAGAACAAGTTACTTACCTTCGGTAACGCTTTTTCTGGTAGATACTATATCTGCCTGTGGATTCCTCACTGACCCACCCGCCTCCCCGTTGTCCACTCTTCTATGCCAGAGTTATTGTACTGTAATGTATATTTGTTTTAATGTCAAGGAAATGTTTCATTTGCTTCCTGCATTTGCTTTACACTGTGTGTTTTGCCTTGACTATTGTATACTGTGTATGCTTTGTATATATCTACTGTCATTGGTCCGTCCGTGTGCCTCGATGGCACGGAAAAAAGGCGGAACTGATGTCATCACGCCGGCGTGGGCCTGTTATAGGCGTCGGTGACGTCAGCGGAGTCGCAAGCGGAGCCGTGTCTCTGTGACGTCCTATCCACGTCGGCGCGAGGCTACGAAAAAGAATTTCCGAATGTTGCTGGCGCAAGGGGGATATTCACAAGGTGAGGAATCCACAGGCAGATATAGTATCTACCAGAAAAAGCGTTACCGAAGGTAAGTAACTTGTTCTTTAGTGGCTTTAGATTTGGGCCTTACCTGCAGAGTTGAACAGGAACTACAGAATGTGGTTAGAGCCCGGCGCTCTCCAAGGAGATTCTGACTTCAGGAGCAGCTCACTGGCCGCCATCCTATGCTTAAGGTCGGGCGGAACACAAAAGGGTTGAGGCAAACTACTGCACCTGTTAATGTAAGTGGCTTAATAATGTAGTGATGGTGCTAAAAAAAACAGAAAGTACAACCCTCTTCACTTCCAATTGGGCAAAAGCCCAAAGCATAAATGAGAAAAATTGGAATCGGCACCAATCAAGAAATAACATAGCTTTCCTTTTGCATTAAGTAAGTCCAAGAAAGTGATACAGAAAGCAGGTCCAGAATCCACTGATGGTCGGTATGTATTATTTATTGGTTAATCCAAGCACTTAAAATCCAAGTACAAAAGTGATTCTCTTTTAGCCAACCCGTTTAGTCTCAGTCGAGATTTCTTCAAGGCTAAAGATAAAACATACATCAATTACTAAAAACAATAATATATACATATATACATTTTTACAAAAAAAAACCATGTAAACAAAGATATATTTACAAAAGTATTAGAGAAAAAGTCCTATTAAATACATACCGCATCGAGATATTTAGACAATTCCGAGTAAGCTATTTACCTAATATAAAGAATAACATTTTTCAACACAAGACAGGATTTGATATGAATGTACATAAAGCACAAAAGACCGAAGGAAGGCATTCTTTCTAGTTAAGTGTATGCCAATAGAGATGCTACGTGTATGCCAATAGAGATACTGTTTCATCGGCCTTTTATACTTTGATCTCACAAATTCTAGGGAAATTGCGCATACTTTTTTTTAAATATAGCATCTAATCCGGAATCGCTTCCCTTTTTTTAGTCTAAAGTATCATATATTCTGGCTTATTTGGAAAACTACACCCCTATATATTAATAGATTCAGCTAGTTATTGCTTAGTTTTTCGAATGCAACAATTATACAATCATCTGTATATCTAGTTGTTGGTACCAGTTACTGGTACATCACTTAATTTGCTTTACTATATTGCAGAATGACAGAAATGTAACTGATGCCTGTCGTTGAACTTTATTCTACTAAGAGTGACATTTTAGAAACTATCAATTTGTTTTTTGAGGTATGTGCTAGTATTTCTAATCAAATTATGTGCAATGTAGGAGAGTAGGGTCTGCTTCCTATGGTCACCCCCACTTTTTGCTGTGATTTTCTGTTTTTTTACCTTAGACTGGCTGTGGCCCTGCTAATCAGGACCACAGCCTCGCTGTTCTCTCTAAATTGCTACCATGTACTTTAGGTACGTACCAGATTGGGTATTGGGTCACCTTTGTGAGCCCCTGTATAATGTACCATAGGTACCCAGGGCATAGGTGCATCCAATGTCTACCAGGGGCTGCAGCATGTATTATGCCACCCCTGGCTGGCCTTCCAAACTGACATCACAGGGTGATCACTCAGCTTGGGTAAGGTGGTGTTATTACCCCTTACTTAGATATAGTATACCCATATCTACCTTATATATAGACACATATGCACCTATAAGTCACTCCTATGGCAGACCTTGACAATCCTGAAGGCAGAGTGCTTGGTTTTATGTGAGAGGGTGCCCTAGCATGAGCTGAGCACCCCTGCAGCTTTCGGAACCATCTCCTTATAGCTGTTCTATGATATAGCCATACCATATACTTTTAAGTGCATTCTAATCCTCGCGGTTAATGCTAACTTTGGTTTGGCGTTATCAAAACATGTAGTGTAAGGTGTCAAACACTTTGGAATACTACCCCCCTACCAGTTCTGGTGGCGGGGGTAGCATTCCACCCTTCTAGAGGGAGAAGACATGCAAGTACTGCTTTACCCTGTTAAAGTTAAACAGCCTCTGCATCACAAAATGGATGCTGCTGCCAAAGACACACGTCTGACCACCTGCTGCTGGACGGAACTCCGGCAGGGGAGGCCTGGACAATAGGTTTCCTGCCCAGGGAGGTGCCAGCACCTTCCCAGACAGTTTTGTGTATTGGGGGAGGGAGGGCTGCATCAGCAGATGCTTTTCCAGACACTGCCTGTGGCACACAAGGTGATCATGCATAGCCCGGTTCAAACCAGTTGCTGGGGCACTCCAGCCCGCTCTGGCACGAAACTGGACAAAGGGAAAGGGGTGTAACCACCCCCTTCCCAGGTCCACCCATAGGAGAGACCTAGCAGGTAATCCAGCCTTTTTTCTAAGTATAAGTATAGGAGCTGTGTCCCCAGGACTTTAGATTATCCTAGAACGAAACTTTGATACAGAACTCTTGGACCTTCGACATTCTATTCTGACTAGAAAACGGAAGACATCTCCCTTGTGGTCAAGGAGTGACCAGCCTGTGCAAACAGCCACCAGCAGTAACTAGCCGGTCTGCTTTCTCGACGCTCCTGCCAGAACCCGAAGACTCAGCGACACAGGAACTAGACTTCCAGACTTATCTGACTCTGACCCACATGAAAGCGGAGACCCGTGGCGGACACGAGAGAAGTGGGACCAGACACCCTGCATTTTGCTAACTGCATCGACTCCTGAGGTAACTCGAAGTTGTGCATTGGGGTACGAGAAGGCCCAGACCCGAGCGCCATTTGCATCGAAGCTCAGCCCTCCACACTCCACAAGTGCTACGTGGGGCCTGCTCTTGCATTTCAGCTCAACGCGTCTTCCAGGTTCCTAGTCCTTTGGCTAGTGAGCCCCCTGAAGACTTTCTTTTGAAACCAAACTGCTTTCCTGGTTGCTCTAGGCTTGCTCCAGCTTCCCTGCAAAAGAGAAGCACCCTAGACCTTGCTGGTCTGACTTGAAGCCTATCTTCATCCCCTGCGTGGATTGCGTTTGCCAATGCTTGTTGGGTCCAATCTGGACACCGACACTGCAGTCAACTAGATCCTTCGTGGGACAGCTCGAATCCAGCTCCTGGTCGTCGTCGACGCCTTCTGGTGTTCGTGGCTGCAGAGACAAGCTTCACCTCTTCATCTGAATCGACACAACATTGCCTGGTTCCTTCCTGGTCACTGGCTAGTGACCCAGACTCTGTCCCCTCTGCTTTCAGGTTCTTCAGATCTTGGATCCACCCGGACACTTTTCCTCTGATTGCCTGTGTAGGAGAGTAGGGTCTGCAATCCTATGGTCACCCCAGATTTTTGCTTTTTGCTTCACTGGTTTACGACTTTCCCTGGCTGTGGGCCTGCTAATCAGACCCACAGCCTAGCTGTTCTCTCTCTAAATTGACATCCATGTACCTTGGGTGCATTTACCAATTGGTATTGAGCCACTATTGTAAGTCCTTGTACAGTGTACCATAGGTACCAAGGGCATAAGTGTACCCAAGGCCTACCAGGGGCTGCATCATGTATTCTGCCACCCCTAGCTGGCCGTCCAAATCTGACACAACTGGCTGATCAATCAGCTGGGGCAAGGTGTAATCACCGTTTGCTTTAGATATAGTATACCTATATCTAAACCTAAAATGGACACATATACTCCTATAAGTCACTCCTATGGCAGGCCTTAACAATCCTGGAGGCAGAGTGCTTGGAATTATGTGAGATAGTGCTCTGGCATGAGCTGAGCCTGTCTGCAGCTTTCGGAACAAAGTCCTTTAGCTGTTTCCATGATAACGCTACACCATATACTCTTCAGTGCATTATAATCCTCGCGGTTATTGCTAACTTTGGCATAGGATTATCAAAACATGTCGAGTAAGGTGTCATACGAATTGGGATACTACCCCCTCGCCAATTCTGGCGACGGGGGTAGCATTCCACCCTTCTAGAGGGACACGACATGTATTTAACTGTGAACCCCGGTTAAAGTTAACAGCCTCAGCATCACAAAATGGATGCTGCCACCACAGACACAAGTCTGACCTCCTGCTGCTGGGAGTCCTTCCAGCGAGGGAGGCTTGGACAAAGGTTTTCCTGCCTTGGGAGGTGCTAGCACCACCCCAGACAGGATTTTTTGTATTGGGTAGGACAGGCCTGAAAGGAATGAGACATGCCTGGGGCACACAAGGTGCCTCTGTGCATACACCGGTTCAAACCAGTTGCTGGGGCACTCCAGCCCCAGCTTTGGCACGACACCGGACAAAGGATAGGGGGTGTAACCACCCCCTTCCTGGTCCCACCCATAGGAGGGACCTAGTGATAGTACAGCCCCCTTTAGGAGAATAAAGGTAGGAGCTGGTACCATTCCAAATTAGATTATCCTGAATTTATTTTACAAGAAGAAACTCTGGACTTCGACGTTCTGCTCCACAGAAGACTGAAGAATCTCCCTTGTGGGCAAGGATTGTCCACCCTGCCCCAGCAGGCACCATCAAGTGTCCAGCGGCTTCACTTTGTCGTCTTCCCTCGAGGATCCAGACTTCTGAGCCCGACGAGACCCGGACTCCCAGACCTCTCCGACCTCTACCTACATCTGCAGCACAGCTGAGATCCGTGGGTGCGACGAGACACGTGGGACCGGCCACCTTGGAGAAACTGCACTTCGCTTCCAGCACGACTTCTGAGGTATCCTCGACGAAGTGCTTTGGGTATTGCGAGCAGCTCCTGCACAGAAGATCAGCCCTCCAGCATCCACGAGATCTGCGTGGGGCCCTTTTGCTTGATTGCTGCTCGCGCGTTGTCTGGTCACTCCTAGACGACGAACCTTGAAATCCACACCGCTGGTCTGGTTGCTCCAGACTGGCCCTTGCTTCCCGGCAAAGGAGAAGCGCCCCGGTCGCTCCTGGTCCGCACCAGACGCAGATTCCACTCACCGCATGGGTTGCCTTTGCCAAGGCCTGTTGACGCCGAATCCGGATCCAACACCGCCGACAGCGAGAGCCTGCGTGGGACAGCTCGTGCCTCCATCCTGGTCGTCGAAGACACCACCTGGTCCACGTGGCTGCAGAGTCAAGCGTCCACTCTTCACCTGATCGCGACGACAGCCTCTGGTTCCTTCCTGGTTCCACTCCAGTCACTGGCTAGTGACTTTGAACATTGTCCCCTCTGCTTTCAGGTCTTCAGCTTCCCTGATCCACCCTTGGATCACACCAGACATCTTCCTCCTGGCCGCCTGCAGCATCTTTTCTTTCAGGCTCCATAGACTGCAACGCGAGAACCCGACACAACTTCGCACCTATGCACCCGCAGCCCGTGGGTGAGGTAACGAGAGCATTTCGGTTCTCAAGGGTAGATTGACTCTCCTAGTGTCCAGTTCCACAGTCGTTTTGGTCCTAGCTAGCCAGGATTGTCCGTATTCACCTTTTTCTTGAACTGTACTGTCCATAGACGTTGTTACGCATCTCGCGTGTGAGTTCACACTCTGCACACGCGTTCCGTGGGCCTCCTACTACTTACCTAAAGTTAGGATAGTGTAGTCCCAGCGATCCTACAGCCTCTGGATAGCTCCATTTCCGTTATCGACTTTCACATTCCACTTACTTAGTATATGGTTTGTCGTGCCCCTAGGGCACCATTGTAATTTGTGCAACTTAACGTATTTTTCTTAAGAGTCTTGTCATGTGCTTAGCCCTCTGACCTCATAAAGAGTTCAGAGGTTTATGTTAGTTAATAAATATCTTGTTTATTTTCATAACAACCTGTGTGGTGTCCTTTCATTTGGTATTCAAGGGGTTATATGTGGTAAAACAGCTGGCTTCACATGCCAAAAGAGTTTAGCCTAAGACTGCTTTGTCCATGCTACCATTAGGATAGCTGGTCTATAAGGTTGACTTACAACCAATCACCATAAGGGTTGTTTGGACTGATACAAGGTGATCACTAGAATTAGTGAGCATCATATATCAGGCCAACTTCTCACATTGGTGTGCAGCGGTTGGGATTTAAGCTTGCTGTTGTTTTTACCAAATATAATCTTGAGATATAATTTGAAAGATCAGATAAGGTACCATAGGTACATATAACAAAGCTTAGAAATACTCTGAGTTCTACTGAACCAGCTGTTGTAAGAGAAAGGGAGTAGCACACCCTGACTACAACTCTTAGCAAGGGATCAGTAGAAAAACCCATAGTGTAGGTAAGTGCACCACTTACACCTCACTAGAAAGCATGTCTACCCATGGAGAGACTTCAGTGACTCCCCTAGAGGTTAGTGACCCTCCACAGGTCCTTTCCAGATATGCAGCTCTCAGTTCCCAGGAGATGAGACAATTGTGTACATCTCCTGGGGTGGGGGGATAAGGAGGGGGGGTGGTCCTCTACTGTTCGAACAGCCAGGTCTTGAGTTGCTTCCTGAAGGAGAGGTGGTCTTGGGTTAGGCGGAGGTGGATGGGGGTGGGGAGGGAGTTCCATGTCTTGGCAGCTAGGTAGGAGAAGGATCTTCCTCCCGGTGAGGCTCTTCGGATGCGGGGCACGACGGCGAGGGCGTGGCTGGTCGATCGTAGTTGTCGGGTGGGGGTGTAGAAGTTCAGGCGGTCGTTGAGGTATCTGGGTCCTTGGTTGTGGAGGGCTTTGTGTGCGTGGGTGAGGAGTCGGAACGTGATTCTCTTGTTGACGGGGAGTCAGTGCAGGTCTCTCAGGTGTCCGGTGATGTGGCTGCGTCAAGGGATGTCCATGATGAGTCGTGCTGAGGCGTTCTGGATGCGCTGGAGCCTGTTCTGGAGTTTGGCTGTGGTTCCGGCATAGAGGGAGTTGCCGTAGTCCAGACAGCTGGTGATGAGGGCCTGGGTGACCGTCTTCCTGGTTTCGGTGGGGATCCACCGGAAGATCTTGCGTAGCAGGCGTAGGGTGTTGAAGCATAACGAGGACACGGCGTTGACTTGTCTGGTCATCGAGAGGGAGGAGTCCAGGATGAAGCCCAGGTTGCGTGCGTGGACTGTTGGTTTGGGTGCGCTGCCCAGGGCGGTGGGCCACCATGAGTTGTCCCAGGCGGAGAGTGATGATCCCAGGATGAGGACTTCCGTCTTATCTGAGTTCAGTTTCAGGCGGCTGTTCAACATCCATTCGGCTACGTCTTTCATCCCTGCGTGTAGGTTGGTTCTGACAGTTGCGGGGTCGTTGGTGAGGGAGAGGATCAGCTGGGTGTCGTCGGCGTAGGAGAGGATGTTGAGGTTGTGTTGTCGTGCGACGGACGCGAGGGGGCTCATGTAGACGTTGAACAGCGTGGGGCTCAGTGATGAGCCTTGCGGTACGCCGCAGATGACTTCGGTGGCCTCGGATCTGAATGGTGGGAGGCGGACTCTGTGTTCTACCGGTGAGGAAGGAGGCGATCCACTCCAGTGCTTTCTCCTGGATTCCGATGTTGTTCAGGCGCTGCACTAGGGAGCGATAGCAGACGGTGTCGAACGCTGCAGAGAGGTCCAGGAGAATGAGGGCTGCTGTTTCTCCGTTGTCTAGCAGGGCTCGGATGTCGTAAGTGGCTGCGATGAGGGTGGTCTCGGTGCTGTGGTTGGCCCGGAAGCCGGATTGTGAGTGGTCGAGGGATCCATTCGTCTCGAGGAAGTCGGCCAGCTGTCTGTTGACGGTCTTCTCGATGACTTTGGTGGGAAAAGGAAGGAGCGAGATGGGGCGGTAGTTTTTGAGGTCGGTGGGGTCCGCTGATGGTTTCTTCAGTAGGGCGCTGAGCTCGGTGTGCTTCCAGCTCTCTGGGTAGGTGGCGGTGTCGAAGGAGGCGTTGATGATGTCCCGGAGATGGGGTGCGATGACTGAGTCGGCTTTGTTGAAGACGTGGTGAGGGCAGGGGTCGGTTGGTGATCCGGAGTGGATGGAGTTCATCGTGTGGATGGTGTCTTCCGTGTTGACTGGGGTCCAGGTGCGGAGGGTGCTGGTGGGTGGGGTTGGTGCGTTGGCTGTGTGCTGAAACTGTTGTGTATGTCTGCGATCTTGCTGTGGAAGAACGAGGCGAGCGAGTTGCAGAGGTCTTGCGAGGGAGTGATGTTGTTTCCGGCGCTTGGGTTTGAGAGCTCTAACAGATCTAATCATACCCATGTCTCTCGGGCATCTTCTCAGAGAGGGATGACATCCCCTCCGAGAAGAGAGCATGAAGCTAAGATGAGGGAAGTGAATCTGAGAATTGAGAGGGAAGAACTTGCCCTTTCCAAAGAGAAACTTGCCTTTGCCAGAGAGCAGAAATTGAGTGGGGTAGTCCCCACTGGTGGCAGCATTACCCCTAGAGATAGGGACAGGAGTTTTGACAATCGACACCTGAGTAAAATAGTGTCCTCCTTTAAAGTAGGAGATGACATCCACAAATGGATGACTGCTTTGGAGAGAGCCTGCAAAGTACAGCAGGTAGCCCAGAGTCAGTGGGCAGCTATATTGTGGCTCTCCTTTGAAGGTAAAGGAAGAGACAAGCTCCTCCCCGTTAGAGATGAGGATGCCGATGATTACCAAGTCCTGAAAAGTGCCTTGATTGATGGGTTTGGCTTAACAACTGAACAGTACAGGTTGATGTTCAGACACCCAGAAAACTCAAGCTCCGTATTGGACTGACTGTTGATTGTGCCACTAAGGCTTTGGAAGGCTGGTTACTGGGAAGTAAAGTTACTGATTACACAGGATTGTATAATCTAATTATGAGAGAGCAAATCTTAAATAATTGTCAGAACCAGTTGTTGCATCGGCACTTGATGATTGACTCACATCTGACCTCTCCCCAAGAATTGGGAAAGAAAGCAGACAGATGGATCAGGACAAGGGTCAAGCAGCAGAACCAGAACCAGGGTGGTGGCCAGAAGAAAGCCGACCAGAAGGGTAATAATGAGAATAAGCAAAATGACCAGAAGTCTTCAACAGGGCCCCAACAATCTAAGGAGGGTGGGTCCCAGAATTCACAAAAGAAGAAGAAAGATGGCCAAAAGAAACCCTGGTGCCAATACTGTAAAAGTAAGACTCACTGGTTTAGTGAGTGCACCAAGAAAGGCACAGCTCCTACCACTACTACCCCTAAGGCACCTGCAACCCCTAGTACAGTTAGTAGAGGTAGTGCACCCCCAAGGCTATAGTTGGGTTAACCCTGGGAACTGAGGTGGATTCTGACTTAGTTAGAATACCTACTCAGGCTGTTCTTGTTTGTACTGGGGACATGGATATGACCCCTACTGTAAGTCCCAGTACTCTGGGCAAATACAGATAGACGCCTTTAATTAATGGAAAAATGGCTCTGGCCTACAGGGACACTTGTGCCAGTGTCACCATGGTGACACCAAACTTTGTGGACCCTGAACAGGTAATACTAGGTTCAGACTACCTAGTGACCAATGATAGCAATGTCACTACCAATCACAGTATGGCAATTGTTAACTTCTCCTGGGGAGGGGTAACTGGCCTCAAAAGGGTTGTAGTTTGTTCAGACCTCCCAGTGGACTGTCTGTTGGGCAATGATTTGGAATCCTCCTTATGGTCAGATGTGGAGTATAGGACTCATGTGGAAATGTTAGGTTTGTCAGCACATGTCCTTGCTGTGACTAGGTCACAGGCCAACAAATGCCCAGCTGAACAAGTGCTGGATCCTGGAACAATGGACCAGACACTTCCCAAGAGAAAGAGTAGTAGGGTTAAGGCAGTGCCTTCCCCCTTGCCTCGGGTAGAGGATCAGCCCTCACAGGAGGCTGACCTACAGAACCCAGAAGGAACTGTTCTAGAGGGGGAGCTTGAACCTGAACAGGTTGTGTTTCTTGGGGCAGGGGGACCTTCCAGGGCAGACTTGAGGCAGGCACAGTTAGACTGTTCCTCTCATGAACCCCTCAGACAGCAGGCTGCTGCTGAGGCTGCAGGGAATGCTACAGGTACCCACAAGGTGTACTGGGATGATGGACTCCTTTACTCTGAGGCAAGAGACCCCAAGCCTGGTACTACCAGGAGGCTGGTCATGCCCTTGTCTCTGAGAGGTTTCCTTCTTACCTTAGCCCATAAGATTCTCCTTGCAGGTCACTTAGGCCAGAACAAGACTTGGGAAAGACTTGTCCCACACTTTCACTGGCCTCGTATGTCTGAAGACACTAAAGCATTTTGTCGCTCATGTGTCACTTGCCAAGCCAGTGGCAAGTCAGTTGGCACAACAAAGGCCCCCCTTATACCACTACCTGTGGTGGGGGTACCCTTTGAAAGAGTTGGGATTGACATTGTTGGACCAATGGATCCCCCAACAGCATCTGGGCACAGATTTATACTAGTGGTAGTGGATCATGCCACTAGGTATCCAGAAGCTATTCCCCTTAGGACCACTACAGCTCCTGTTGTGGCCAGGGCCCTACTTGAAGTGTTTTCCAGAGTGGGGTTTCCTAAGGAGGTTGTCTCTGACAGAGGTGCCAACTTTGTTAGAATACTTGACTGCAATGTGGAAGGAGTGTGGTGTCAATCACAAATTCACCACCCCCTATCTCCCACAGTGCAATGGGCTTGTGGAGAGATTCAACAAGACCCTAAAAGGGATGATAAAAGGGTTACCAGAAAAGCTTAGGCGAAGATGGGACATCCTTTTACCCTGCCTTCTGTTTGCTTACAGAGAGGTCCCACAGAAGGGGGTTGGTTACAGCCCTTTTGAGCTTCTATTTGGGCATCCTGTAAGAGGACCCCTATGTCTTGTAAAGGAAGGATGGGAGTTACCTCTCAAAAAGCCTAAACTTGACATAGTGGACTATGTACTTGGTCTCCGCTCCAGGATGGCAGAGTACATGGAGAAGGCATCTAAAAACCTTGAGGCCAGCCAAGAACTTCAAAAAGCTTGGCATGACCAAAAGGCTGTCCTTACTGTTTATCAGCCTGGACAGAAGGTGTGGGGGTTGGAGCCAGTGGCCCCAGCAGCTCTCCAAGACAAATGGTCTGGACCCCACACCATTATTGAACAAAAGGGAGAGGTCACCTACCTGGTAGACCTTGGAACTCCCAGGAGCCCTTACAGAGTACTTCATGTGAATAGGCTCAAGGCATTTGTTGACAGGGCAGACATGGGCTAGCTCATGGCTACAGATGAGGGGCAGAGAGTGACTCTCTCCCAGACCTGCTCACTCAGAACCCTGATGATGGGTCAGTAGATGGTGTAGTCTTTTCTGACAGCCTCTCTGAACATCAGCAAAAGGATTGCAAACAAGTTCCTTTAGACAAATGTTCTCTCTGACACCCAGTCAGACAAACTGGTGCACCTATGAGGTGGACACTGGTGACAGTCTGCCTATAAAGAGTAAAATCTACAGGCAACCTGACCACGTCAGGGACTGCATAAAACAAGAAGTACAAAAGATGTTGGAGTTGGGAGTCATTGAACCCTCAGAGCCCTTGGGCTAGTCCTGTAGTTCTAGTGCCTAAACCTCACACCCAGGGTGGTAAGAGAGAGATGAGGTTTTGTGTAGACTACAGGGGTCTCGATGCTGTCACTAAGACAGATGCCCATCCAATACCAAGAGCAGATGAACTCATAGATAAATTGGCTTCTGCCAAATTCTTGAGTACATTTGATCTGACAGCTGGTTATTGGCAAATCAGGTTAGCTGAGGATGCCAAGGCCAAAAAAAGCATTTTCTACCCCAGGAGGTCATTACCAATTTGTGGTGATGCCCTTTGGTTTGAAAAATGCACCTGCCACTTTTCAAAGGTTGGTGAACCAAGTTCTCACTGGGTTGGATGACTTTTGTGCAGCATATCTAGATGATATTGCTGTCTTTAGCTCCACATGGGAGGATCAACTGATCTACCTGAGGAAAGTTTTGGAGGCACTGCAAAAGGCAGGCCTCACTATCAAGGCTACTAAGTGCCAGATAGGGCAGAGTCAGGTTGTGTACCTGGGCCACCTTGTAGGTGGAGGCCAGGTTCAACCATTGGAGAGCAAGATACAGGCCATAAATGACGGGGCTCCTCCAACCACCCAGACACAGGTCAGAGCTTTCTTGGACCTGTCTGGTTACTACAGGAAATTTGTCAGAAATTATGGGACAATTGTGACCCCTCTTAATGACCTGACAAGTGAGAAAATGCCAAAGAAAGTGCAGTGGACATGTAGCTGTCAAAAGGCATTTGATGACCTAAAGCAGGCTGTGTGCACTGCACCTATTCTCAAGAGTCCAGACTACTCCAAACCTTTCATTGTCCAACCAGATGCTTCTGAGTTGGGTGTGGGAGCTGTTCTATCTCAACTGAATATTGATGGTCATGACCAGCCCATTGCTTTTATAAGTAGAAGGCTGACCCCTAGAGATAAACGTTGGTCAGCTATTGAGAGGGAGGCCTTTGCTGTGGTTTGGGCCCTGAAGAAGTTGAGGCCATACTTGTTTGGAACTCACTTCAAGATTCAGACAGACCATAAGCCCCTCTTGTGGCTAAATCAAATGAAGGGTGAAAACCCCAAACTTCTTAGGTCGTCCATTTCCCTACAGGGGATGGACTTTACAGTGGAGCACAGACCAGGGACTGACCATGGCAATGCAGATGGTCTCTCCAGGTATTTCCACTTAGAACAGGAAGACTCACCTGGTCAAGGTTAGTTTAATGTCCCTAATTTTGGGGGTGGGGTTATGTAATAGAGTAGGGTCTGCAATCCTATGGTCACCCCTGATGTTTGCTTTTTGCTTCACTGGTTTACGACTTTCCCTGGTTGTGGGCCTGCTAATCAGACCCCCAGCCTAGCTGTTCTCTCTAAATTGATATCCATGTACCTTAGGTGCATTTACCAATTGGTATTGGGCCACTATTGTAAGTCCTTGTACAGTGTACCATAGGTACCCAGGGCATAAGTGTACCCAAGGCCTACCAGGGGCTGCAGCATGTATTATGCCACCCCTGGCTGGCCATCCAAATCTGACACAACTGGCTGATCAATCCGCTGGGGCAAGGTGGTGTAATCACCCTTTGCTTTAGATATAGTATACCTATATCTAAACCTAAAATGGATACACATACTCCTATAAGTCACTCCTATGGCAGGCCTTAACAATCCTGGAGGAAGAGTCCTTGGAATTATGTGAGATAGTGCTCTGGCATGAGCTTAGCCTGTCTGCAGCTTTCGGAACCAAGTCCTTTAGCTGTTTCCATGATAACGCTATACCATATACTCTTAAGTGCATTATAATCCTCGCGGTTATTGCTAACTTTGGCATAGCATTATCAAAACATGTCGAGTAAGGTGTCATACGAATTGGGATACTACCCCCTCGCCAATTCTGGCGACGGGGGTAGAATTCCACCCTTCTAGAGGGACACAACATGTATGTAACTGTGAACCTCGGTTAAAGTTAACTCGAGCCTCAGCATCACAAAATGGATGCTGCCACCACAGACACAAGTCTGACCTCCTGCTGCTGGGAGTCCTTCCAGCGAGGGAGGCTTGGGCAAAGGGTTTCCTGCCTTGGGAGGTGCTAGCACCACCCCAGACAGGATTTTGTGTATTTGGTAGGACAGGCCTGAAAGGAATGAGACATGCCTGGGGCACACAAGGTGCCTCTGTGCATACCCCGGTTCAAACCAGTTGCTGGGGCACTCCAGCCCCAGCTCTGGCGCGACACCGGACAAAGGATAGGGGGTATAACCACCCCCTTCCTGGTCCCACCCATAGGAGGGACCTAGTGATAGTACAGCCCCCTTTAGGAGAATAAAGGTAGGAGCTGGTCCCATTCCAAATTAGATTATCCTGAATTTATTTTACAAGAAGAAACTCTGGACTTCGACGTTCTGCTCCACAGAAGACTGAAGAATCTCCCTTGTGGGCAAGGAGTGTCCACCCTGCACCAGCAGGCACCATCAAGCATCCAGCAGCTTCACTTTGTCGTCTTCCCTCGAGGATCCAGACTTCTGAGCCCGACGAGACCCGGACTCCCAGACCTCTCCGACCTCTACCTACATCTGCAGCACAGCTGAGATCCGTGGGTGCGATGAGACACGTGGGACCGGCCACCTTGGAGAAACTGCACTTCGCTTCCAGCACGACTTCGGAGGTATCCTCGACGAAGTGCTTTGGGGATTGAGAAGCCCCAGTCCCGAGCAGCTCCTGCACAGATCAGCCCTCCAGCATCCACGAGATCTGCGTGGGGCCCTTTTGCTTGATTGCTGCTCGACGCGTTGTCTGGTCACTTGCCGGCTGGCTAGTGGCCTCCTAGACGGCGAACCTTGAAATCCACACCGCTGGTCTGTTTGCTCCAGACTGGCCCTTGCTTCCCTGCAAAGGAGAAGCACCCCGGACCCTCCTGGTCCGCACCAGACGCCGATTCCACTCACCGCGTGGGTTGCCTTTGCCAAGGCCTGTTGACGCCGAATTCGGATCCAACACCGCCGACAGCGAGAGCCTGCGTGGGACAGCTCGTGCCTCCATCCTGGTCGTCGAAGACACCACCTGGTCTACGTGGCTGCAGAGTCAAGCGTCCACTCTTCACCTGATCGCGACGACAGCCTCTGGTTCCTTCCTGGTTCCACTCCAGTCATTGGCTAGTGACTTTGAACATTGTCCCCTCTGCTTTCAGGTCTTCAGCTTCACTGATCCACCCTTGGATCACTCCGGACAGCTTCCTCTTGGCCGCCTGCAGCATCTTTTCTTTCAGGCTCCATAGACTTCAACGTGAGAACCCGACACGACTTCGCACCTATGCACCTATGCACCCGCAGCCGGTGGGTGAGGTAACAAGAGCATTTCGGTGCTCAAGGGAAGATTGACTCTTCTAGTTTCTAGTTCCACAGTTGTTTTAGTCCTAACTAGTCAGGATTGTCCATACTCACCTTTTTCTTGAACTGTACTGTTCATAGACGTTACGCATCTCGCGTGTGAGTTCACACTCTGCACACGCGTTCTTTGGGCCTCCTATTTCCTAAAGTTAGGATAGTGTAGTCCCAACGATCCTACAGCCTCTGGACAGCTACATTTCCGTTATCGACTTTCACATTCCACTTACTTAGTATATGGTTTGTCGTGCCCCTAGGTCACCATTGTAATTTGTGCAATTTAACTTCTTTTTCTTGAGTCTTGTCATGTGCTTAGCCCTCTGACCTCATAAAGAGTTCAGGGGTGTATGTTAGTTAATAAATATCTTGTTTATTTTCATAACAACCTGTGTGGTGTCCTTTCATTTGGTATTCAAGGGGTTATATGTGGTAAAACAGCTGGCTTCACATGCCAAAAGAGGTTTAGCCTAAGACTGCTTTGTCCATGCTACCATTAGGATAGCTGGTCTATAAGGTTGACTTACAACCAATCACCATAAGGGTTGTTTGGACTGATACAAGGTAATCACTAGAATTAGTGAGCATCATGTATCAGGCAAACTTCTCACAGCCTGCAGCATTTCTCTGCAGCTCTCCATAGAAAACGACGACGAAACCAGACACGAAAAGACACCTATGCACCCAGCTTCCCTGGGTGAGGTAACACTAGTACTCCGGTGCTCCTGTGGGCCTTGACTCTCGAAGTGTCTTGGTTTAAAAGGGTTCCATCCAAGTCCATCCGGAAGTGTCCTTAAATTGTACTTTTGTAACTTCTTCGATTCCCATAGAAAGTCAATGGTAACTCGTGGCTGTGTTTAGACACTGCACGCATCTCCCGTGGGCCACCTACTTCCTAACCTTTGGTTATTTAGTGTAGCCCCAGCGATTCCCTAGGGCTACTTTCTATTTCAGGCGTGGTTCTTATACCACTATTTTAGTATATGGTTTGTGAGGCCCCTAGGGCAAAACTATATATTTGTGCAACTTATCATATGCTAATTAAGTAACTTGTAATGCACTTTTACCTCTGACCACATAAAGAGTGCAGAGGGGTTGTGTTTAGAATAAAAAAAAAAATATATATATATATATATATATATATATATATATATTTGATATATACCTTGTGTGATGTCCTTTCATTTGGTATTCAAGGGATTTTAAGTGTTAAAACAAACAGCTTCACATGCTCTTTGGAGTCTTAGCCTAAGACTGCTGGTCTATGCTACCACTAGGATAGCTTGTCTATAAGGTTGACTTTACAGCCGCCATCAATAAGGGTCGATTTAGACTGGTGCAAGGTGCCCACTAGAACTAGTGGACATCATATGCCAGGCTAACTTCTCACATGCAACATAAATAATGTGACCGGCACCTTTAGCAATGGGCTAGTATATCTTATCAAATTATGTGTAACATAAATGTTGTGTCAGACACAATGAATTACCTGTTCCCTCTGCCTATAAGATTAATAGAAATGAGTTCATATGCAACACTGTTAACTAGAAAGAATGCCTTCCTTCTGCCTTTTGTGCTTTATTTACATTCATATCGAATCCTGTCTTTGCTATGTTGAAAAAACGTATTCTTTATATTTTAGGTAAATAGCTAACCTCGGAATTGTCTAAATATCTCGATGCTGTATGTATTTAATAGGACTTTTTCTACGACTTTTGCAAATATATCTTTGTTTTCATATGTCCTTTTTTTTAAAAGTGTATATATGTATATATTGTTTTTAGTAATTGATGTATGCTTAAGGTCACATGCCCAATATATAAGGTTTTTACAGCTGTGCTCAGATTGGTTCCTATGTCTAAGGTTTCTATTGGATTTAGGATTAGAGTTCCGACTGGCTGATAGGTATGGGGTTCTGTTTGGCTCCAATGGCTAGGGTTTCTGTTGGACTTGGGGTTTAGCTTTTGATTGGTTGCTAGGGTTATGATTGGTTGAAAGGGCCAGGTCTCCTATTGGTGCTAGGGTTCTGATTGATTAGGGCTCCCATTGGACAAAGGTCACCTGACCTAGGGTTATTTAAGGTTCGGGCGTCTCACTTAAGGGTGGAGAGGACCAGAGCAGTTGCCTGTTTGGGACAGGTCGGGCCTAGCGTCAGAAATTCTGCCCTGTTTTCCATTCACCATCAAGCAACTTAAGCCATCCAAAATCATATTAACACAGTCACAGCAAATGCACTCTACTCATTTACTACAAACAAACCCTATGCACATTTCAATGTCTCAGCAAGCACTAAAACACCCCACAAACCAAACTTGTACTTCCTTCTTCCTCCAATACCACACATTGGCACCTTCACTCTCACACAAAACACCACTCTGTCCTTTACCTCTATCAAATCCACACATCACCAACACAGCACAAACCCACACTATACATAACTGTAATCCATTCAGACACCCTTTCTGTTAATACCAAACACCTGCTCTACCCTCAACTTTCTCCTAACAGAGACCTTTCTGTCACCACTAAATCTATACTCCGCTCTATATCATCTCCTCCACCAACACCCTCTTACAACCAAAAGCACACAACCAAACATATTACCTCTTCCATCTAACATCAACACTCATACCTCTTGTCCATCCCCTTTCACACACCATGTACACTCTTCCAAAACACACTACCACCCCCTTAACTATTCAACTTCCACTCACCAACAGTACTTTATATACAAATCCTCAGAAAACCAATACATCAATATCTCCTCTCCCTTCTCCACAAACATAACACAAACACACCAGCACAACAAACTCTCTCACACACATTTTCATAATATGTTATTTATCATCATTATTATGAAAGGAAATTTGTAAATAGCGCAACTAAACCCGTAGGCATCAAGGCGCTGGAAGATGGTAAGCGGAAAACTCAAAAATCACCTAAGGAAGAATTATAGATAGGCTTCTTTAAATAACCAGGTCTTGAGTGCTTTACGGAACATAGTGTGGGAAGAGATCACCTTAAGGTCGTTGGGGAGCGTATTCCAGAGTCTGGGTGCAAGGAAGCGAAAGGACCTTCCGCCCCATTTGGCCTTAGATATACGAGGGACAACTTGCAAGCTTTTACTGGAAGAGTATAATAGGCCACCAGAGCGCGAATAGCCTCCGGTCCGGACTCATTGAGGGCACTGTGTGTAAGGCATAAGGCCTTAAAATTAATCCTCGCCTGCATGGGAAGCCAGTGCAGGTTTTTTCTGCTGGCCGTGCCCGAGGAACGTTTAGGGCACCCACAACAAACCGGGCAGCCGCATTCTGCACCGTCTGGAGGTGCTGGACCAGACCATTGCTAATGCCAAAATATAGTGCATTGCAATAGTCCAGTCTGGAGGCAATGAGCGCCATTACTACCTGTTTGCGTGTCTCAGGGGAAAGATAGTGAATGATTTTTCTTAAAATCCTCAGAGCATTGCAACAGGTGCACACAGTCCTGCTGACCTGCATGTCTAGGGAGAGAGTAGTGTCCAGAATGACCCCAAGATTGCGGGCAAATAGGGACGGCGAGGGGCAGGTGCCAAGGATAGAAGGCCACCAGTCCATAGACCAGATCTCACTTTTGCCCCCTGCGATGAAGAGAACAGGAGGCTTATTTGGATAAGTAAGTGAAGTTTAATCCAAAGCAATAACTCCACCCGTACACGGAGCGTCTGGTCATTGGATTTTGTTTTTATTAGTAATAGAACAAACAGCTTCCTCTTGGTCAGAGTCATAATAATCTATTGCATTAACTCCTTGTTTCGATGGTTCCATCACTACTTTACTAGTTAATGTAGAGCGTTCAATACTTAGGGCGAGATCAATGACTTCAGTTAAAGATGGATTTTTACATCCAAGGATTCTTTGTTTAATCTTTCTAGAAACGCAGTTGAATACAAATTGATCCCTTATAAAATTATCTGGAGAAGGTTCAAAATTACAAGTAAGAGCCAGTACTCTGAGAGCAGCAATGTATTCTTCTACCGTCTCTTCTTCTTTTTGTTTCCTGGAATAAAAATTGTGCCGCTCTAGCATGATGTTAGGCTCATCACAGAATTGTTTTTTAAGTCTAGCAATGGCTTCAATATATACATTCCAAAGATTATCCCCACTCTCATCTTGTGAAATAGGAGGAGCTATAGGAACAATACTTTTAAAAATTCGCTGGCCAGCCTGGCCTAAACAACCAAAAAGAATAGCGAATTTCCTTTGGGAAGAATAGTCAGCAGCATCAATGGCAATCAAATGGTTCTCAAATAAACCAAACCACTCAGACCAAATGATGTCAGGAGTACCTGGTTTACTTAAGAAAGGTGGGGGTTGTGTAATTTGGTGCCATTGATTATTAGCCATGTTCCTAGTAACAGTAGAAGAAAGAACGTGTAATGTAAACAAAATGAATTAGAAAATAAATTGAGCAATATATGTAAGAAAAAATATAAATACCATAGCAAATATATCAACAAATTGCAACCAAACGCTTTAAATAGCGTGCATCACAGTAGTAATAGAACAATAAATATGCCAGTTTTAAAAGCGTGCGTATCGCTGTAGAAGTTGAATAATAAATATGCCAGTTTTAAGAGTGTGCTTATCGCTGTAGAAGTTGATCAATAAATATGCCAGTTTTAAAAGCGTGCGTATCGCTGCAGAGATACGTGGTCGAATGAAAGTGACACAAACGTGAGCGTATCGTTAACGGTAAAATACAATAAAATATGTTAGATTTGAAAGTGTGCGTATCGCTGAGATGATACGCTGTAGTTAACTAATGTGCTTCCAAGAACAACGTGCGTATCGTTGAAGGTACGCTTAGCAAAAGAAATATCAATAAAAACAATACCTTGCTGTGTCCTGAATATGATGAATTCACACGATACCTCAATGAAGTGGAAGAAACGAAAATCCAATGAGATCGATCGTGTCATGCAGCAGATTGCAACCGACCAATAGGTGAGGTTTGTTGAGGAAATGGAACGACTCAGACCTTCAATAGCCTATTAAAATCGTGACTGGCTTGCAAAGTTGAACTTCCTTGTTAAACAGGAAACACTTGATGAAGACGCTGATGATGAGGTGCCGAATAAATAACAGAATTCAGCGTAGGTGAGGTGGAGTTTCCCGATCGTCGCCAAAATGTGATGAAGAGAACAGGAGGCTTATTTGGATTAGTAAGTGAAGTTTAATCCAAAGCAATAACTCCACCCGTACACGGAGCGTCTGGTCATCGGGGAGCCAACGGTTACAATGCCCAACCGAAGATCTCAGCCGACCATGCACGGGAGACAACACATTCAAAGCATAACAATCAAATGCACGGGCTGCGGCTCGTGGTCTGAACACGAGCCGAGCCTCCTAATAAGAATGGTCACACGCCGCGTGAAATATCACGCGGCGTGAGACACACGTACATTACATTACACCCCCAAAAATGAGGACCTCCGTTTTCTCCCCATTCAACTTGAGGAAGTTCTTAACCATCCATCCGGCGACCGCCTCCATGCAGTTTCTGAAATTAAGAGCAGTTGCGCTCACAGATTGAGATATGGAGCCCATGATCTGCGTGTCGTCGGCGTAGGAAAGAACTTCTAGCCCAAAGGATCTTATAAGCCTGGCGAGTGGGGCAACATAGAAGTTAAAAAGCGTTGGGCTCAACGAGGAGCCCTGAGGGACCCCACACTTCACAGGCTTAATGGGTGACGTATACTCACCCAGCTTAACCCTTTGCTTCCGTTGGTCGAGGAAGGATGTTAGGAGGCTGAGTGCAGAACCCTTGACTCCGAGCTCACTGACTCGGCTAACCAGAATAGTAGGGGACAGGGTGTCGAAAGCCGACGTAAGGTCAAGTAACACCAGTAAGGTGGTCTGACCGGTGTCAACCTTGGACCGGATGCTGTCGACAACCACTGTGAGCGCCGACTCAGGGCTATGAGTCCTACGGAAACCGTGCTGTGAAGGATCGAGGGAGTTGGTGCTGTCAAGGAAAGCACTCCGATGAAGGTTAAGATGAGCCTCCAAGAGTTTAGCAGGGGCAGGGAGAAGGGAGAAGGGAAATGGGACGAAAGTTCTTTAATTTCCCAGGGTCCAGGGTAGGTTTTTTCAATAGAGGCTTGGCAGTGGCCAGTTTCCAGGAGAGGGGATAAACCCCCTCTGAAATGGCCAGATTCATAACCTCCATCAAAGGGGGCAGAATAGTCTGTCTGCAATCTTTAAGGACCTTTGAGGGGCATGGGTCTAACGGTGACCCAGACTTTAGCTTGTCCAGCAGCGTACTGAGATGTATAGGAGTAATGGGGGGAAACTGGGAGAGGGAATAGGAAGGGGCAGGAGCTTGGATTTCCGAAATAAAAATCGGAGGGGTGGCAAGTAGGAAACTGGAATTAAGGATTTCCAGGTCTGTGTAAATGTCCGAGATCTTCTCATGGAAGAATGTGGCGATCTGGCCACACAGAACCTGGGAGGCTGTTATGGGGTCAGGTGTCTGAATAAGGGAAAGGTTATCAACTATCTTAAACAAATCACTAGAAGATTTGAGCGAGGACGTACGTTTGGAGTAGTGGGCCTGTTTTTCTGTCAGAACTGCAGCTTTATAGCCTTTGAGAAGGGTTTTATGTTTGTCCTTCTCTATGGGGTCCAAGTGTGTCCTCCAAAGCCTTTCCTGCCTCCTACATCCTTGTCTGAGAGTCCTAAGGGACTCAGAGTACCAGGGGGCCGAAGGCCGTTTCCTGGCAGAATAGTGTTGCCGGGCTGGGGCAAGCGAGTTGACAGCCTCCGTCAGGGTATTGGAGAGGTCAAGAGCCGCAGTGTGAACCTCCCCGATAGATCGGGGTTTGAGTGTGGCCAGATATGGAGTGAGGGAGTCGTTGGTAATCTCCCCAAAGTTCCTTCTCAATACCCACTTGGTGTGATCAGGCCGAGGGCCGGTAGGAGAAGAGAAGGAGAAATCAAAGGGAACAACAAAGTGGTCCGACCACGACAATGGGAAGGGGGGGTACCAGTTTGGAGGCGGGAATCGTTGCTAAATACCCCATCCAGGGTGTGCCCAGCCGAATGGGTAGGCACAGTCACTAACAACGGAAAACCATAGGAGGATAAGGAGTCCAACAGGTGAGCCGTGTCAGGGGAATTATAATTTTCCAGATGGAAATTAAAATCCCCTAAAATGGTTAAACTAGGCCCATCAATATAGGGCTCTAAGATGTTGAGGGATTCTGAAATGAACGCGGACCTAAGACCAGGGGGTCTATAGACCAGTATTCCAGTAAAGGAGGCATTGCCTGAAGGCGTTCGAGCGGAGAGGACAGATGGACAGTCCGACATTTTATAGAGCTGTGGTACAATATCCCCAAGCCTCCTCCCACTCGACCCACTCTATCCATCCTGGCCAGCGAGTACCCATCGGGGATAGCATTTAACAGGTCCTGTTCGGAAGAGTCTGTGGCCCATGTTTCGATAATGAAAGCCCATGTGGGCTTTCTCTGTGAGATGAGATCCCTAAAGGAGATGTTATTTTTGACCAGTGAGCGGGAATTAATAATGAAACCTGCGTGAACAGCGGTATGCGACGGAGGTACCCTCGTGGGAGGAGGGCAACAGTTAGCCATATCCGCGGTTTTATGAATGGTAGCGGTGTCATTACATCCGCATACATATGCGTTAACAAGAGTTTCAGGGGTAAAGGAGTAATGGCAGGAAAGCTTAGAGGGTTTCAGTGCTAGCAGGGCAGATGCGGAATATAAGGGTTCACCTGAGGCAGAATGCCTGGCCCCTGGCGCCTCCTTGATGCTGACGGGCGCAGACTGGCTGGACTCTGGCTGGACTCTGGCTGGACTCTGGCTGGACTCTGGCTCGACTCCGCCGCGACCGCTGATCGCATCCGCTGCGCGGAGTCATAACTAGTTGTTTAAATACTGGCAACTAGAGCGCCGAGCTAAGAGTGCCCAACCTAATATGGCCGCTGCCGATTTGCGCAGCCCGGGAGCCTCAGCCCTTAGATTGGCCGAGAACCGCCCAGGGTGCGTGAGTATGGGGATTAAATTACTATCAGCGGAGCAGAGTGCAAATTCTAAGTAGTCCGTGACACAGCAAAGTGTGTTTAAAAATGGGAAGAGAGCCACAATAAAATCCGTAAGCGCTGAGTGATGGGGGGGAGGGAGCGGACACAAAGGGTCAATGAACAGGAACATATGTTAGTAGCACTTATGTAATGCCTCATTACCTTAGGTCTCTTAGCGCTTGTCGAAGGGTTTGCCACCTGACACCAACTAAAATTTGACAGAGACATTCAATCAGACTCTACCAAAGGCCTGTTCGTACAGAAATGCTTTCAATCTTTTCCAAAATAGGAGAGTGTTTTCTCTTTGCAGACTTTCCAGCTGTCTGTTCCACAGCTGAGGTATCAGGACTGAGAATGCCCAACCGCCCATGGTCGATTTGTTAAAACGTGGACCGGTCAGCAAAGTTGCCTCAGAAGAGCGAAGACAGCGTCCCGGTACATACTGCCTTAGTGTACACTGGTACTGTCCCATACAGGGTCTTATGTGCAATGCATAGCCCTTGAACCTAGCCCTTACTGGAAGCCAGTGCAATTGTTGCAACAACGGCGAGGCATGCTTCCGTCTCGGTAGATTATATATTAATCTTGCAGCGTTGTCCTTAAATACTTGGAGCTTACCATGCCGCTTGTCCCGCAACCCAATATATAATGCATTGCCATAGTCCACCCATGGCGCAATCTGTGCTGCCACCACTATTCACATCGTTGAGAAAGATACAAGAGGCACCAGTTTCCGAAGCTGCTTAGGCCCACGCTGCTTCCCACCACTGTCGTCACCTGCCCGACATTGACAATCTCTTATCCAACTTAATACCCAGGCTCTTCACAACAGGCAAGATGTCTGGTAACACCTAACTCCTGGGGCCAAAAACCATCTATCCAAGGATTACCATTTGTGGTGATTGCCAAGACCTCTGTCTTATCTGGGTTCACTTTGAGTGAGTTAACGTCCTCCAGTTCATCGTAAACCTAAGGGTATTCTGCGGGTTCAACTACGCTTGCTTACAGGTATCTATCTGCAGAATGAGCTGGGTGCCATCTGCATAATTAAACAGTTGGCAGTCCAGCTGTGCTGGTGCTGCCACCAAAGGCTGAAGATAGAGCAGATCCCTGGGGAACCCCACAAGGGAGTACTCTTTCTCTAGACACATAGCCACCCAGCTGTACCTTCTGTGACCGGTGCTTCGGGGAAGACGAGATCCACTGAAAGGCATAACATAACATCTAAGGGTTTTACATAGGAAAATCCACAATACATTCTATAACAAATCAGAAACATACGCCTACGTTTACAACCTCACAATAATACACATTCTAAACCACCTTTACTCCCTAATTCTCTATCTTCACCAACACCTATCACAAATACTCTGATACAACTCTCATTCACCCATCTCTCATCCTTTGCACAATTTAGAGCCTTTAAACATGACACACATGCTTCACCACCACTCCTAACCCATACACTTTCCACCCTAAACAGATGTAAACAAAATGAACAACATGCCACTCTGCACAACTTTGCATCTCCATGTGTATTACACAACAAGGTTACTCTACAAAAACAACACAGCTCTCCAACCCACTCCAAACCACCATCTCCACCACCTATACAGCAGACCCAACAAAGTGACTTCTAAGCGTGCTGGATGAGGAATACAATACAGAACACTATTGCTATCCTCATACTGCTAATACCAGAACCAATAAAACATCTGCTACAAATTTACAAAAATACTGCTCACTCTTCTAGTCTACAAAGTCACACCACCAAAACACAATCTCTAAACTGCTTATTAGTAATGCTTGATCACTCTCTAAAAACAAGCACCACATCTATGACCTACTTACTGACATACAACCTGACCTACACTTCAAAACAGAATCATGGCTGGGAGATGACATGGCTCCAGTGTTGCAAGAAGCCATTGCCCCAGGCTATGAAATGTTTACATAAAATTGTATGGGCAAAAGAGGAGGTGGGCTAGCTATTATATTCAATCAAACAATACATCTCACCAAAGCTGACATTTCCAAACAAGGTTGTCAGATTTATCACCAGATGCAACCCTACACCAATTTCCTCCTGTAACTGCCTCCTCCTTTACAGGCTGCCCCCTAGCAATGAAACATCCCCAGACAAAGTTTCTAGACATTTTCAAACCTTATAACACTGTACTCCAGCCTATGCATTCTTTGAGATTTACACATTTGGTTTGACAAACCCAATATACTCTATCTCTGGCTTAGACACATTGAACCTACATCAGATCATACTCAAACACATCACTGGACACATCCTTGAATGCATTTTTACAAATCCACAACTAGTTACCTTTCAAACGATTACTCCAGTCACATGGTCAGACCACCAATGGGTACCTTTCTGACATAAAATCCAACAAATCAACACACCTACGACCACCTTACATTACCTATCGTCCGTGGAACAAACACAATTTTAAATACTTGGAAATGCAACTAACATCCAACACAGATCTAAACATAATAAATTCAGTTCAAATACTTCTTTGAGTGGCTACAAGAAGCTTTTGATATTCTAATACCACTAAGAACAACAAAACAGGACAAAAGAAAACAAGCACCTTGAAGAAATACAGAACAAAAAAAGATAAAACAACTAATTAAAGCTGCAAGGCACCTGGCTCAAAACAAACTGCAATCAAAATAAACTTAACCCATGCAAACTTAACAGAAAACACAAGTAAACAATCAAGCTAAAAAAGGTACTTTTCAGACGGAATTCAAAATGCTGAATGGAGGAATAATTAATTTTATAAAATTAGCACTGAATATTGTAAACCTAAATGCACAGAAGGAGCGCATGCCATTACTCAAGAATTCACTGACAAACTAACAAATCATTACAAAACCAAAGCAGACACGTTGTACTCTTATTTAAAACAAAGGAAAACCATCACCACCAACCCATTTCCAAAAATTCCCTCCAAACGTAGGCTAATACAGCCTCTGCATTCTTTCAAACAAGTATCACATAGTGAAAAGCAAGCAGGCCAGCCAGCTGCCCTTTTGACCCTTGCCCACCACAAATCTTTAAGAACATTCTTTTAAATACCTCTGCTGTCGCACCAGTAAGCAGAATCATCCATAATTTTCTAAATACAAGAATCTTTGAAGAACACCTACAAAAAGGCATAAATGCACCCATTATTAAAGATGACTAACCTGGACCCACATTACACTGACAACAGACTAATTAAAAATGTAACCTTTCCTGGGCAAACTGATAGAAAGCACATCATTTGGGGACGTAGCTTGGACGGCAAAAGGATGTTTGCCTCAGTCAGCCGCTCCGCCGTACCTGAGAAGCAAAGCTTTTAAAACGAGACCCCATCACAGATGATAAAGAGGTATTTGCAGAGTCTTCCAGGAATCAAAGCGACACCAAAAATGGCGGCGAGAAAACGAAACTGAGCCCCACAAAACAATAAGCTATGGCACAAAGAGCAGCAGAGATACCCAAACGCTCCAGTCCCGAGGCCTGACCATCGCCCAAGGGAAAGAGAAGACAAAGCTGCTGCACCACCCCGACAGTGATCCATAAGAACCCACCGCAAGCCACCGGATGTGAAATAGTAAACACAGGTCACCCCGAGTACTCGCTAAACAAAGGCGCAGGGGAGGGGACCGGCCGCGGCAGTCTCACAAAAGGTAAGAGCGGCACAGAGGAGAAGATGGATTTTTTTTCGAATTGGCTTCAGATAGGCGCACAATTACCGGAGACCAACGGAGAGAAAACGAAACCAAAGCCAATCCAACACAGGGGCCACCATCTTGAGGAGGTGAGGAGGCGGAACTGGAAATCCCACCCTAGCGAGATCTCAGAAGCAAAGAGAGAGACAATAGAATGGAACACACCAAACCTCAGGTCGCTCAAATGACCATGAAGCGGAGACTGAGTTGAACAGCGAATCCAAAATAAGACACCGCAAGGGGACGCTGGCTGGGATAGAGTAAAGCAGGGTCCCGGATAGATCGGAAACCTCACAACGGACAACAGAGTCAAAGCACTTTGAGAACTTGGAGCGCGATACATGCCACAACCAGAAGAAAGGCAAACATTGAGAGCAGGTCATAACAGACCTGAGTAACGCGCAAAGCACCGCCGGGTGAATAGGTGAGGTCCCAAGCAATCGCGCAAAACGGCCGGAACCGGCCAGCGATTCCCCCGCAACTACTAGCCGCCATCTTGGAGGTGGGGGAACCTGTAATAACCGGCAAAAACTAGGGGGGAGCGCAAACTAAGTGTGGACTGCGGGGACACCCCACATCGGCCCCACAAATAAACCGCAATCTCCGAGAGGGCTCAGACCTGTCCAGACTACCGCAAGGGGAACTGGTGCATTGAGCAATAAACCCTAATAACTTAAATGTGGTGACAGAACCACCAACATAAGGGAGGCCCATCTTAAAGCCAAACCTTGCTCAAGACCTGGAGCGAAGGGGGAGGGAAAGAGACTGCTGTACCCACAACTGTGAGAGCAACATCGGATCACCCATTCCCCCATCAGGACAGCTGATCCGTGTATGCTGTAGGACGAAAAAAAACAGACCCGATAAAAGCAAGGCACTACCAAACAAATGGCCAGGTGAAAAGGCCAAAGACGGACACAAGACCTGGAGAGCCACCGCCAGGGAACATAGTACGAGCCTAATGAGGGGAAAAGATCACTAGCGGCAGCAACTGTGGAGCCCAAACATCATAAATACACCCTACGGAAACCACCTAAAGCCCAAGGTGCACTTTCTGCAATGCCAATCAACAGCAAGAGATTCGGACTACAGCAAGAGAAAAGAGCCCTAGGGAACATGGCAGAAAGAGAAGCACGGATGCAACAGCAACAAAAGAAGAACAAAATTGAATCCAACCTCTCTGATTCTCCTATCAAACAAAAACCGGACATTAACAACACTCTAGAAAGCATACTAAAGAAACTGGCAGAAGTCCACGACCTGGCCAAATCTACCAAATAAACCACGGACGCTGTACAACTCGAGTTAGCGGCGGTGAGGGCAGACATACATGCGGCCAATAACAGACTTTCTGCTACAGAACAGAGGATAAGTGACATAGAGGACGCGGACCTGCTGGTAAATAAGGAACCAAAATCTCTGACCATAGCAACAGCAGCCCTGCAGAGACAAACAGCCGAACAGGAAGACTGAAACCGGCGCAGCAATGTAAGAATCCTAGGGGTCCCGGAGGGGGCTGAAGAGGGCATGGGTTCATGCCTGACCTTTCTCGAGGCAATGTTACCAAAAATAACTAACCACAAACTTGACCACCCCTTCGAATTGGACAGGGCACACAGGATCAATACGTTTCGATCAATGACCAAGACAGGAACACGTCCGATAATATGTAAACCATTGAGATCTCAGCATAGGGAAGCCATTTTCAACTATGCAAGGAAAAACCACCAAATCATGTGGAATGGCCATAAGATAATACTCAGCAAGACTATTCGAAGCTCACAGTCGACACCAGAAAGGGCTTCCTATCCCTACGGGATAGCCTGAAGAAAAAGAACATACTAATCTCATTCATCTGCCCATCCAGATTCAGGATAACAGACAGAGGAAACGCACGCATCTTCGAAGACCCCAAAGATCTAAAGAAATATGTCGAAGGCCCACACCGCAAGACATGGAGACCTCCCAGTCAGCCAGAGCCAAGAGAAGGGCCTCGCCCGAGCTGGTTGCGGAGTGACCCGACCCCAACTCAATATTCAGACCATAAGAACAGACCAAAGCATAGACTACCTCACAGTCTACCTCAGTATCAACTCAAAATGAGCTAAAACATATCTACCTCAAGAAACACTCGGAAACACGAACAGCAAAAACAACAACAATACAGTTGCCAATCTCAGGAAACGACTGAAGGGACTCCAATCCAAAGAACAAGACACCAAAAGAGAAGAATCCACCAAACACCCAGTGAGAAATCGACTGGCAGGATGAAGGACAAGCAACCGGAGACACCGCCGCCGATAACCACAACAACACGTGATGACACAGACAATATATCCTTTTGTTAGCAAGTCTAAGTACAATGGTATCAGCAAGTATCAGGGATGGGGGGGAGGCGGGGAGGGGGAGGAGAGGAAAGAACGGCGGACAAACAAGAAGGGCCACGAGCGGGGAGACTCCATGCAACCTATACCTGCTTCAAAAGCAGCAGGAAAAAAGTATAAAAGAAGGAACATTATAGTACAGTGGTGTTCCACAACAGAATACCAATCTCTTGAGACGGACCAGCGACCTTGTCATCGCACGTCCGACATACATTGTTTTTTCTGTAGAGGGAAGAGGGGAGGGAGTGGGAAAGGGGGGTGGGCACTTCTATTACTAATGTTCGTATTTCCTCTTTCCATACTAGCATCTACTGTCCTTTCACTCTCACATCATGTCTTTCATTCGCAAGAAGACAGACCATAGGCCGCACTGTACAAATCTATCATGGAACCTGCATGGGCCGCGCACAGGACCAGCCCCGGGGAACTAAGCCTAGCTGAGGAGCGGAAAACACGAAACACTGGGGACACAGAATAACACCACCAACCAACACTGAACGAAGTTAATGGCTCCAACCAATAAACTCCTATTAGCGGCGGACATAAAAATAGTATCCCTTAATGTGAAGGGGCTCAACCACCCAGTCAAGCACAAGAAAATACTTGACTATCTTGCCAAAATCAAAGGGCATGTGGTCCTCCTACAGGAAACGAATCTGTCCCTCGAGGATCTAAGGGTAGTTCGGGCCAGATGGATAGCACAAACAGCATGCTTCCCAGAAGAGGGGAAAAAACGGGGGGTAATAACACTACTATCCAGAAACTCTACCCTGACAATAGAAGCCCGATCTCACGACAAAGTAGGAAGATTCTTACTAACACACTTGAAAAGAGGGGAGGACCGCATGCTCGTCGCCAACATTTAAGGCCCTAACAATGACGACCCGACCTTCTGGGAAGGCATAGCACAGAAATTCGACTCTTTACCAAAGGCCGACCTTACGGTGGTTGCAGGGGGCTTCAACGTTCCCCTAGACCAGATACTAGATAGGCAATCAAAATCCCACTCGCAACCACCCAAAGCACAAACTGCGCTGAAAAACATTTGCACCAAACTTAACCTCAAAGATTCATGGCAACTCCAACACCAGACACTAGAGACTACACCTTCTACTCTGCCCCACACAACTCATACAGCAGAATAGATTACATCCTGATCACAGGACCACACACATATCTAGTAGGATACACAGAGATATCCCCAAGACTGATATCGGACCATTCATGCATTACCCTTAAGTTGAGTGGGTGCCACAACGAGGATATTCCCCGTAGGTGACGTTTCAATAGTGACCTCCTAACAGACCCTGAAAACAAAAATAAGATAGCAGAGGCCATAAAGGAATACCTCAGACACAACAACACACCAGACATCAATCAAAATATACTGTGAGATGCACTCAAGGCGACAATTAGAGGCACAATAATTGAGTTAAAGGCCAAAATCAACAAAGCTGCAAACCTGAAGCTAGCACAGCTGGAACAAAGCATTAAGAAACTATAGGCAGAGCATATCTCGGCCAAACACAACGCCACTATCCTACGCGAACTAACTAAAAAGAAATACGAGTTTAACAAAATACTGAGTGAAAGGGCTGGGTTGTGGATCAACAAATACAAGGCTATAAACCTCTGCGAGGCCAACAGGGCGGGGAAACAGCTAGCCTCATACCTAAAATATAAACGCAACCAATACACAATATCATCCATCACAGCCTCGAAAAGAAAAACCCACATAAAACACAAGGACATCCTAAAAACCTTCCAGGAGTTCTACCAAGAACTCTACAAAAACAACCAAACCTTCGACCCGGCGGCATGCAGTAAATACCTAGCCAGAATAGACCTACCTAAGCTATCAAATGCAGAAATACAAAAGCTAGGGCAAGAAATTAGCGCACCTGAAATTGAAAGAGCAACCAAATCAATGAAAGACAGCAAGGCTCCAGGGCCGGACGGATACACAACAGCCTTCTACAAGGCCTTCCTGGACCAATTGGGACCCACCATGAAGAGGCTGTTCAACCACTGCGTTGCCAATGGGTTGGTCTCACAATCCACGTCTGAGGCCAACATAGTGGTGATACCAAAAGAGGGCAAGGACGCCCTCCTACCCAAGAACTACAGGCCCATCTCCTTGATCAACGTAGACTGCAAGATCTACTAAAAAATATTGGCCACAAGACTAAATCAGGTTCTTCTGAACCTAATAAGCAACTCACAAGTAGGGTTCCTTAAGACCCGCTAGTTGAGCGACAACACAAGACTTCTCTGCCATATATTAGAATGCACCTCAAAAAGGACCGTCCCAGTGGTGGCCATCGCCCTCGACGCCGAGAAGGCCTTTGATAGAGTTTCATGGGACTTCCTCAACCAATGCATGCAAGCATTCAACTTGGGGGAGGGATACATTAGGATGGTGATAGCACTATATGGAGACCCAAGGGCACGCCTAGTAATAAATGGATCGCTTTTGGACCCCCTCAGCCTACAGCGCGGCACCAGACAGGGCTGCCCACTATCCCCCTCACTCTTCCTACTAGCCCTAGAAGACCCTGATCAGGGATATTAAAGTGAACCCCGAAATAAAGGGGGTCAGCATAGAAATCGTGGACATTAAACTAGCCGCCTATGCGGACGATGTCCTCATTGTGACGGAGCAACCCGAGACCTCTATTGCAGCCATGATGGAGTCCATATAGCTTATTCAGCACAATCAGGATACAAGCTCAATAGGGGCAAATCAGAGTGCAAGCCCCTTAACATCCACACCACAAGAGAGTCGTTGGGAGGGCCGTGACTCACCTGGCAGAAAGGCTACATCAAATACCTGGGTATACACTTTGGGAATGACCTCATCACCACACTCAATGAAAATGAAAAAATACTACTAGGGAAAATAAAGACACCCCTAGAGTCCTGGTCCCCCAAATGTATAACATGGTGGGGCAGGATAGAGACAATCAGGATGATGTTCGCCCCAATGATCAATTACCTGGTGAGCATGCTCCCTTTGATATCCACGGATGACTTCCTACACAGAGTAGAGAAACTAATCACTAATTTCTTATGACGGGGAAAAGGGCACACATAAGCATAAAGAAACTCAGACTTGACAAGACACTGGGAGGAGTAAACCTAGCAGACTTTAGATCCTACCAGACGGCATTTTTAGCAAAACAAAGTTCTGCATGGCTAACACCCCCACAACCCTACACCCCAGCATGGCTACTAGTAGAGCGAGCCATACTAAACAACCTCGACCCACTGGTGCTTCTGACAGCGAATAAGCTAGCACAGGCCTCCAGCCCTTTCTTCAAGAATAGGAAAAATGCCCTTCTAAAAATTGACAAAAAAATGGAGAATAGAATAAGGAACTCTAAATGGGAATCCCTATGGGCCAACAGTAAGTTCAAATACAACGGTCAATGTCTCCAACTAGAAACATGGATAGAGAGAAGCATCTCCCACCCTCTGCAGCTGGAACCCCACACTTTTGAAGCGCTTAGGGGAACACACAACCTCCCGCCAATAGAGCTGTACAACTTCCTTAAAATCAAGACAGCCCTCTCAAAAACCAAGCTCTCGCCACACACCCCCTCAATCATTCAGTACGTTGCCAACCTCAATAAAATAAGCCATCAGGTATCATACCTATATAAACTACTATGCCCAAAGACCACCAAACTCAACGACAAAGTAACTAGATCCTGGGTAAAACAGACTGAGACCCCACTCACCGACCAGGACCTAGCTCTCCTCTGATCTTCACCATCATGCAAAAAAATCGCATCAACACTGTCACAGACAAAATTCTGGCTCCTCCACAAAACATTCTGGACACCCGCCTGTCTGGCATCATTAGGCCTCAGAGATTACAACCTATGCTGAAACTGCACCAGGGAGAAGGGAGATCTAGCGCACCTCATGTACTACTGCCCCAAACTCAAAAAGTTCTGGGAAGAAATCTTTGACTTCATCAAAAAGGCATTGGGATGCACAATAACCCCGGCTTTCTAATCCCTTACCACAGCCTTCATAACCGCACATCTCCCCACACAACACTATAGGGACCTCCTTCTGACTTCTGCCGTCAAGTTGGTCCTGACAAACTGGAAAAATACTGCCAAAACATCATACAGGTGCTGGTTCGACTGGGTGACATACCTCAGAGGAGCAGATAGCACGGCCCTGCAAAACTCTCCCTGGAAACCATCATGTAGGGGGATGTGGAAATCACTCGGCACCTTTCTAGAAACATACGACCCACTGTGAACCCACCAGTGCTCCCTCTGAGGCAGCAGATCATCCAAACGCTGTCCCCAACCCCGGCTAAGCATAGATCCAAAAAACACTTCTTCCACACTAACTCTTCTCTCCTCTACTTTCTTTCTACACTTCTCTAACCTTATTCTAACCTCGTCGGCAACACAGAGGGCTCCAGATGGATAAGCTTAGAAAAGGGCAATTTGCACTGTTGTTAACAGCAAATAAGCTACTATGTAATTATTGCTCCTGTTTGCTTTTTGATGTGACGATATGTAACGACCAACTGTAACTCTCAACTGCAATACGAATGTGCCTGTATTTGTAGAAAAATAATAAAAAATAAAAAGAAATTAAAAAAAAGAAAGAGCATCATTTGCCCAGATGTCACAATTCATTGAAGAGAACTGCATATTTTCAGACTGCCAAACGGGATTCCGCCCAGGAAGAGGCAAGCATTTGCCCTCATCGCCATCTGGGATGACTTTAAAAACACAGTAGACCAGAACGGTTTGCTATACTACTACTTTTGGACCTCTCAGCTGGCTTTGACACATTCGACAATGACACTAATACAAAGACTCTACGAAGCCGACATAGAGGGATATGCTGTCAACTGGATCACATCCTACCATCACAACAGAACAAATGTCATCCATTCTCCCCCCTTTCTCATCCAACCGTACTTCACAAAAGTAGGGGTCCCTCAAGATTCTATCATCTCACCCATGCTTCCTAACATCTACATGAAGTAATTACTGGCAATGATCAATGAATTTCACCTCAGGTGCTATAACTATGCAGATGACACACAAATACTCCTTAAACTGGAAAGTCCCAAAGACAGTGGAAATCCACAAATCTTTTGAGTTGCTTCAGAGCTGTTGATTAGTGGATGACATGGAGCCATCCCAATTTTTTTTATATATTTCTTTTTATTAAAACAAGGCATCAAAGAAAAAAACAGGTGCACAGTGTAGAAGCGGGTCGGATCTATATAACGATATATCATACAGAAAGTATTAGCTTGAGGGGGGAGGAGGGGGAGGAAGAATAGAAAAATCTGCATAAGTATACATGAGAGGGTCATGGGGATGTTGGAGTATCAAAAATAACATCAGTACGTGGTACACATATGTCCCCTCTATATCTGTTCCAAGGTTCCCAAACAGTAGTCCATTTTCGAGGGTGACCCCTTGCCAGATACAGTTTTTTCTCGGAACATGCACCAATCCATAAGCCATCCCAAATGTAATGCTTCCAAATCTGAAATACTCACATATGGCGATTGGACAAATTATAACCCACTCTGCGCTTGGCCTGACGATCTGGGACCACTTCCTTAAGCATCTACGGAAGTAAGAAACCTTGCCATTACGATGAACTCCAACGAATGGCCAAGTGGACAACTTAGCATGATTAAGCTTCATTACCATTAAAACTCTGTGGCACATCTTCTCCTACCAGGGATTTCCATACATGTTCCAGGCTACTATCTCTCTAGTACTGTCCAAACTTGATTACATCAATGGCCTCTACCACAGTTCATCTTTATCAACTATGAAAAGACTACAACGGATTCAGAATTTTGCTGCCAGACTAGTCTTACATGCAAAGCCACAAGCCTTGAGGGCTCTACATTGGTTACAGGTTGCTAGAAGATCCACCTTCAGGCTGCTTTGTACCACCCACAAAGTGATACATGGAACAGGACCGCTTTTCATCAGAAAAAAAAATCACAGAATACGTTCTCCTCAAAACCCCACCATACAAAGAACACATAGGTGGTATATCTTTCTGTGTTCAAGGAGCCAAACTATGGAATTCATTACCTCCAAACATAAGATACACGGATAACTGTCTTACCTTTGGAAGACTACTCAAGAGTTGGCTCATTCCTACATAACCACCACATGCAAACTTAATTTACAACATTTCCTGTGTTTGTAGACATTTATAATTGATTATATCTATGTATCTAGATGCATGTATTTCTTTCTACAAATAAATAGAATAACTGTTTTAAAATATGTAGATATTCTTTAGGTCTGCTTAAGAATTGTATATATTACTTGTAGTTAAATTTATATTTATATATATATATATTATTCTATGCTTAGCATATGCATGTTTATAGGTCACTGCATAGTTTACATATAAGTTATTTGATTAGATGCTTACGGGTCACTGCTTTATTAATCTATCACAATATGTGAATATTATCATAACTAATTTATCTACAAGTGCTTCACTATTAAAATATTGAGGAAAATATGCAATGAAAAAAAATAGCTTCAAGTACAGCAACACTTGATAGTCTGAGTTTGTGCGATACAACTTAAAATCTCAATATAGATCATCTTCTTTATACATGTATACCCTTTTTATGTAGTTATGTATCAATATATTTATTACTTTAGTCCTACTGTAGAAGAGAAAAAACACCTTTGGCTCTCTCCAATGCTCTGTCTCACCCTATACCTCTCTCAATATATCCTCTACCTCCGCTCTCGGAGTCATCCAAAACCTTATTCTACTGTTATGATCCCCAAAATAAACCTTTCTAGACTATTCCTCCCCCATCCCTCCTTGGCTCTCCCGAAACCTAATTTTACTACTATGATCTCTCAAGCAACCAGCTGCGGCCCGTGGAGGGAGTTACGGTGGGGCAGGAAGGCGGGCGGGGGCGGGGAAGGGTGGGGGGTGCTAAAAAACGTAATATGGCTAATTGGAGGTAAGTAAACAATTTAATAAATAAAACAAATTTCGTAGCGCACCCTGCATCCCAAAATGCGATGCAGTGCGCGCTACGAAATTCGTTTTATTATTTAAATTAATTACTTAACTCCCTCCACCGGCCGCGGCTGCAAGGAACCCTTTGTATATTCTTCCCTCGTGTATCCCTCCTTTGACTCACCCCAAACCTCATTTCACCACTATGGTTTCCCTAATCCCTTTCTAGAGACTCCATCCATGGAAGCAGTCACCAAGTGGATGAAGTATAGCTGCCTACAACTCAACATAGACAAAACCGAAGTACTTATTATGAGCCCACATCCCGATGCCTGGAACGACACCTGGTGGCCCCCTGCCCTCCCCCACGGACCATGCATGCAACCTCGGAATCATCCTGGATTCGAACTCAAAATGGACTGCCAAAACAATGCTGTCTCATCTTCCTGCTTCCACACCCACAAACTCCTACGAAAGACCTTCAAATGGATCCCCTCGAACACAGAAAAACCGTCACCCATGCCCTCATCAGCAGCAGCCTCAACTACGGCAAAACTCTCTATTCCAGAATCAACAAGAACCTCACCCGCAAACTCCAGAACACCTCCGCCAGACTAGTCCTCAACCTACTGCACCACAGCCACATCACCTAAGATCTGCGGACCTACATTGGCTCCCCATCGAGAAGAAAATCACCTTCAAGCTTCTCACCCACGCCCACAAAGCCCTCCACAACACTGGACCTGCATACCTGAACTACCACCTCTCTTGCTACACACCCCAAAGATCCCTCCGCTCAGCCCAGCTCTCCCTTGTAACGGTGCCGCGCATCAAGAAGACCGAACAGGAGGTTGCTCCTTCTCAGTCCCAGGGGCCAAGGCATGGAACCCTCTCCCACTCCCTCTCAGACAGACACCAACACTCTCCAAGTTCACAAAGGACCTCAAGACCTGGCTCTTCGACGGATCGCAGCGAACTTCCGGGACCTGTGCTGTCCCCGACCTCCCCCACCCCCACCGTCTTGAGACTCTCTCAGGTGAGTAGCTGCGCTTAACAAACACATGATTGATTGATCGATTGATCGATTGATCTCTCCTTTTACGCACCCCAGGCCTCATTTTACTACTATAATCTCCCAAATACACTTTCTACACTCTTTCCTCCTTTATCGTATTCAGTCCTACTAACATATTTGCATGTCCACTGCTCAAATTAACACACATTTCCCTATATTAATCCACCACTAATCCTTTTTGGGTTCCGGAGTAGCACGCTACTCGCCGAAAAGTGCTTTGATGCCTTGTCCGGGGTAGTAAGCGCTGCATAAATGCAATTGCATGTAAGCTCCACCCCTGTGCTTTGACATCGGTTCATTTCTTTCCATGCCTTCTGATGAGAATCAAGAGCTCCACTCCCAACTGTTTTAGTTTTCAGACGACTCCAAAAGTTCTCTACAGTTTGCTAGGTAATGAGTTCCCTACTGCAAATGAAAAGATTCAAGCTGTGTCTCGACTGCAGGAAGCAGATGTCAGTCACGGGCCTGCATGAGGTGTGCATTTGGTTCCTGGGCTCAGGATACAACAGATGTTTGGTAAGTGACCCAACAGTGAGGTTCCGTGACAATTGTAAGTGGTGTTTCCAACTCGTACGAATATGGTCGAGTCTGGTATCTATGAACCGCAAATGACGAGTTTAGTAAGTGTGCGCAGTTTCGCTGTGCTAACTTAAACCGTTCGTTTGTTACGTGGGCTTTTCATCTGTACCCACGGGTTCCATCTTAGATACGGCATCCATTTTGTCTCTTGCCCTCAAGTAGTCAGCGAACGGACGCTGTCCTCTTCGCAACCCTGGGACTCCCGAGATATTTGCGGAAGACACATGTCCTTTGAAAGTGTCTTTATGACGAGGGGGTTGCTACTGTAAGGCAGGTGGCGCCGCTCGAGGCTCATCTTGCCGCACGGACTTATTGTCTCAGCCGTGCATCTCATTAGGCACGTCCCTTTGATGCCTGTATCTCGTGCTCCCGACACCTCCCCTTTTACACCCTTTCCGATCTCCCCACTGTCTCCGTCTTCCTCTGCACCTGTCTTCGTTCCTGTTTCGATCTACTTGATTGCTGAATGGAATTTGCTAATGGTGGGAAGATGGGTTTTTACAGTTGGGAACCGCCAAATGTTTCCGCACTTATGTTCCGGACCTTATGTGTTTCAAAGCGACCAAAGCGACCCCTCTGGGAGCTCGATGTGGGAACTGAGTTGTAAACCTTTGTGTTCAATGTTAGCCTATGGGTAAAAACTGTATAAAAGGAGCGATCCACATAACCAATTTGAAGCAGTCTCCCCGAACTACACTCGATGTACTTCCTGTGACTTCTGTGTTCCCTGCAGTAAATAAACCTTGACTCTTTGACGCCGAAGGAAGTGTCCCGTGTCTCTGTGACTTGTACGCCGGAACAGGTTACCCACGAAGGTTTCAGGTGTTGTGCCCTGGCACCGCTGGGTCCAAAAGAACCCAGTCCTTCAGTTGGCGCCCAACGTGGGGCTGCATCAGTGGTACCGGTCCAAGCCCGACGATCGTGAGGAACTTCGTGTGAAATCTCCGAGGGAAGGTGCACCCCGCTTCATCGATCCTGTTGTCGAAATAAGTGGCCCGAAGACTTTTCCCGCGAAGATTCCCGCCTCCTGACGGCTGCGACGGACTGCTGCCCTGACTGTAGACCTGTTTTGGCGCCTGGCGTAGACCTTGGTATAGCGAGACGATTGACGGGCCTTCCTGAGGACGCCATTGATCTTTGAGTTAAGTATTTGTGGGTCGCTCCCAGAATCCTTGGTTGTAAACACTTTAGCGAGTGTTTTTGTTGTAGACACTTTAGCGAGTGTCTTTGTTGTAAACACTAGTGGCTTTGTTGTACACGCTGTGTGAGTGTTTTTGTCGGTGACACTTTGCTAGCGTACTTTGTTGTTGTATTTGTTTGACGACTGCAGCCGCCAAAGACCGAGGGTTTTTGTTCTTGCTGGGACTTGGTAAATCCCGTAACCCTTGAAGTTTGTGAAACTCGGCTAGTGTGCAAGATGCCTGGTCGCAGTACTTTGTTCAGTTGTTGTAGACCTTGTGGTGCGGATTCCCTGCTGGAGGACTCGTGTCCGATACCTCCGGTTGGAACTCCTACTTATGACTTATATAGCAAACATGGGCTAGGCCCGATTGCTTTTAACGATTATTGGATAAAATATACAAAGAAAGACGGCGATCTTCGTTGGCCACCTCACGGTAGCTTCGAAGCATCGATCTTAGATAATTTGGAAATAAAGTTGTTCGAACGCAAATCTAGGCCGGCCATGTTTGATGCCTTTCGGTTGTGGCGCAAAGAAGCCCGACAGAAAGAAATCAGACAGAATAAACGTAGTGAGCGAGATAATGTTGCTACCATAGTGAAGAAAGCTGAGCAGTTTCAGCGTGATAAGGAGGATAAGGATAAGGAAGTGTTTGAGAGGCTACAACGTATGACCATAGATAAATGCTATCCTGCTTTGCCTACGGAGTTGGATAAGAAGGAAGAGGCAGTTGAGGATCCTTTAATGTCCTATCTTATGAAGTCGCCACCCCCGTACGTACAGGGTACCGCAGCTCCTGTGGTCCCTGCCGTACCTGTTCTTCCACCTGTTATTCCTCCACCCGTTCCTCAACCTGCACCCGCTCTTCCGACTGTTCCTGCTCCTGTGCCTGTTTCTATTCCTACTGCTCCTCCGCTTCCACATACTCCTACTCACGCCACTGCTCCTGTGTTGTTAACCCCTGTTGTTGCTAACGTTTCTATTCCTCCTCTTGTTAGTCCTGTGTCTTACTCTTGTCCCTCTACTCGTAACCATAGTTCTCCCATTGCGACAAATTTTTTCCAGTCGCTCGGACCTGTTTTCGGGTCCGCTGGTTCTGATGGTCCACCACAGAGACGTAGTCAGCTTCCTGGTAATAGGGAACGCGCTGCGCTATACAATATGGCGATGGGTTGGATGGACAATCCGCAAAGAAATCCACCCCGAGTCGTTCTTGAAACATTTAGTCAATTCAACATACCGACTCAGAGATATGTGTTTGACGAAATGTGTAAACTCCTACATGATCAGATAGCGGCTGTTGCGCCTGACGAGGTGCTGACCGCCCTGTCTAATCTTCGGCTTCAGTTCGCAACTGGACTGATAGTCGATACTAATGTCCGACGAGCTATTGAGCAGTTGCTGTCTTATCGCCTTGCTCCTATTCCTCACGCACTGTTTGTTGAGGATCTTGAACGCCAGCAAGCTGAGTCTGGCCAATACCCTATGCGTGAAGTTCCGCCGGTTTGGGTACCTGCTGATAATGCTGATGTTAATAACCCAATAGCGGCACATTTCCAGAGAGTATGGATACATCTCCCATGGAAACGATCGGAAGTGCTTCAGGTGAAACAAACTTTGCCTGATCCTCGCAAAAATCCTGCGGGGTATTACAAAGAATTATCGCAGCTTGTGGATGCTACGGTAATGAATCTTGCCGATATTGACATGTTGTTTGGCAACGTCGTACCGCAGCCGGTATGGGCTAAGATTCGTCATCAAGATCACACAAATGAATTAGGTGGTGATTGGGCTGCCATTACAGCGGCAGACGCTGGACAAGTGGCTGCTGCTAAACCCGATCAGTTGATTGCACTTCTTCCCCAGCGAATCATTACATTAATGAAAACGCTTATGCCAGCTATGAGGGTAAATTGGGACAAGTTGTCAGCCTGTAAGCAGAAGAAAGATGAGAGTGTTTCAGACTTCTTTACGAGGTTTGAGGAAACATTTGTTGATCATAGTGGACAGGATATGGGTACTGAGGGTGGACAGAGGTTGTTTGTGGATAAATTCGTGTCGAACTTATTGCCCGACTTGTGCAATAAATTGAAGAATTCAGAAAGTGCATGGGCCGTTTCTACCTCAGCTCAGATTCTGGCTACGGCACAATATTATGAAAATAGGGAGAAAGAAGAAAATGACCGAGCTGATAAAAAGACAAAAGAGCTGAAAACTAAAGTGTTGTTACAACAAGCATACCCGCCGCGTTCTAATCAGAATGCGTCTCAGCAGAATAGATCACAGTCGCAATCGAATCGACCGCAGTTGCGTAATGATTCCTCTTTCAACAGATCTTCGTTGGGGTACAATCAATGTGCTTATTGTAGACAGGAGGGACACATTAAATTTGATTGTCCTGCTTTAAATGATCGTAATAGTGGTAATTTGTCTAGAGGAGGCCGTGGTGGTTCACAGAATGCATCACGTGGTAGAGGTCGTGGTGCTCAGAACGACCGTTCTGATAACTCGTCAAATTCTAATAACTGTTTCGACCAACGTGGATCATCGCAAGGACGATCTGCGCAGTACAATGTAGACGATTATTACGTCGATCAGGGAACTGACGACAGTAATTACTAGGACAGCCGAAGACAAGGAGAGGGAGTGGTATCAGTTCCGGTTGATCAGAGAGGGCCTTACGTCGCAGTTGCTACATCGGGCGTCGTTGAGCCTTTTCTGTTGGACACTGGTGCAGCGAAAAGTTCCATTATGCATTCGAAACTCCCTGGCGCACCTTTGTCTGGCTTAACAAATGTATCCGTTGGATTCTCTGGCGCCCCCGTTAGCAATCCAGTTTCACGCCCTTTGCCCCTTCAAATTGGGCCGCGTGAGCTCAAAGCTCCACTGATTTTGACCACTGGTTGTGGCGAAAATCTTTTGGGTCTGGATTTGCTTAAACGTTTGTATGCAACTTTGTATTGTTCTCCTGCGGGTGTAAAGCTTACGTTTGGGGAGAAAGTAGTCTCTCCTATGTATTTGTCTCTCGATAAGCTTCCACCGGAATTGGATTCTCTTCCTGCGTCTTTGTGGGCGACGGGTCCAAATGATGTGGGCCTACTTGATATCTCCCCTTATGTTGTTCAGTTGAAATCAAATGTACGATTGCCACGTATTCCCCAATACTGTATCTCCCTTGATGGTGAACGAGCTTTGTTAGCGATCATCTATGACTTGATCGAGAAAGATGTTATTGAGGAGACTCGGGGAAACGTGTGCAATAGCCCTGTACTGCCCATTCTTAAACGTACTGATCCTACCAAACCGCCTGTTTATCGTTTTGTTATCGATTTACGGGAGGTGAATAAAATTGTGGTTCCTCAATTCCCTGTTGTGCCTGACATCACGGCGCTACTGACTCTGATTCCAGCTACTGCATCATGGTTTTCGGTGATTGACTTGAAAAATGCGTTTTTCAGCATCCCGATCGCCGAAGAGAGCAGGGACCTTTTCGGTTTCTCTCTTGGTGGACGTAGCTTCCGGTTCAAACGCGCTCCTCAGGGCTACTGTGAAAGTCCGTCTATTTACAGTCAAGCCTTGAAGGGTCAACTGGATGCGTTTAGGTTGCCGGTTGGTGCGGCCTTAATTCAATATGTCGACGACTTATTGGTGGCTGCTGATACTCAGGACATTTGCAAAATTGCTACGGTGTCATTGCTGCAACATCTCTGTGAGTTGAATCACAAGGTGTCACCTTCTAAACTCCAATATTGTTGTCAAGAAGTAACCTATCTAGGTCACTTATTGTCAAAGGAGGGAAGGAGATTGACCCCAGAGAGAATTGCAGCGATTGCGCGAATGGTTGTGCCACAAACTCAAAGAGATGTACGTGCCTTTTTAGGTATTACGTCGTACTGCAGGCAATGGATTCCAAATTTTTCATTGCTAGCGAAACCATTGGTGGCTCTTACGTGCAAGGATGTTTCAACTCCTTTACCATGGACGGAAGAATGTCAGAAAAGTTTTTCTGAATTACGTGATTCATTGTGTTCGGCTCCTGTGTTAGGTACCCCTGATTACAGCAAACCGTTCACGTTATATGTTCACGAGAGAGAAGGCTGTGCGTTGAGTGTCTTAACGCAACCTTTTGGTGATAAGCAACGTCCATGTGCATATTTTTCCTCGACCTTAGACCCAGTAGCTAGAGCATTGCCGAGTTGTTTGAGAGCAACTGCGGCAGCTGCGGTCTCCATCCGACAATCAGCAGGATTGGTCATGGATAATATGCTCACGGTGATGGTTCCGCATGCAGTCGACACTCTTTTGAATCGAACGAAAACTCAGCACTTGACGAGTGCGAGGTTGTCTGGGTACGAATTGACGCTCTTGGCAAGCCACATTCAAATAAAACGTTGTAATGTCTTAAATCCGGCAACTTTGTTACCAATTAGTGCAGAGTCAGATGCAGTAACAGAACATGACTGCTATTTGCGTACAGAAGAGGAAACAAAAGGTCGAGTGGACCTTAAAAACACCCCATTGGAAGACCCTGACGGCACTTTGTATGTGGATGGGTCATGTTTTAAATTGCCGAATGGTGATGTGACTACTGCTTATGCTGTTGTGACGTTGAATACTGTTGTTGAGACTGCGAGATTGAATCAGAATTCTGCCCAAGCTGCAGAGCTGATTGCTCTTACTAGAGCATGCGTGTTAGCGAAAGGTAAGCGTGTGAATGTGTACACCGATAGCCAGTACGCTTTCGGTGTAGCGCATAGCTTTGGACGATTGTGGCGAGAGCGTGGTTTCTTGACGTCACACGGCACGAAAATACAGCATGGCCAGCTTGTGAATGATCTTTTGGATGCATTGACTTTGCCGGCTCAAGTTGCGATTGTTAAGTGTAGTGCGCATCGTAAAGTAACGGATGATGTTGGTCGTGGTAACGCGTTTGCAGATGAGATTGCTAAGGAGACTGCCCGGAACCTTAGCACTCGAATGTATGTGACGAGTTCGGTTAGGTGGCCTACAGAATCGAGTATGTGTGAGAATACTATAGAGAGCGTGAAAGCGATTCAGAATGAGGCCACCGACACGGAAAAGATGAAGTGGAAAGAAAGTACGGGAAAGTTGGATGTGAATGGTTGTTGGATTGATTTGTCGGATCAGAAAAGATGGATGTTGCCTGATGCGTATGTGCTGGCCGTTGTGACAATGGCACATGGGTTAGCACATATCAGCGCGAAAGGCATTTGCAAGTTGTTGTCGCCTGTATGGAAGAATGATGGCATTACAAAGTGTGCTGAACGTCTGGTGAAGAATTGTATGGTGTGTATAATGTACAATCCTGGCAAAGGAACCCCAACTCCCCCTGGCAGTTTTGCTCCTCCTTCGTATCCCTTTGAGGTGATTCAATTGGACTTCATCCATATGGAGCGATGCAATAACTTGAAATATGTTTTGGTTGTGGTTTGCGCATTCTCCCGATGGATTGAGGCCTATCCCCTCAAAGACAATACTGCTTTGTCTACTGCGAAAATCCTACTGAAGGAATACTTTCCTCGGTATGGAATGCCTAGAGTCGTGTGGTCAGATAATGGAAGTGAGTTCGTTGGAAGTGTGATGAAGAGCGTGTGTAAGGGCCTTGGAATTAATCAGAAATTCCATAGCGCCAATCATCCCCAGTCAGCTGGATTGGTTGAAGGGTACAATGGTACCCTTAAACTAAAGCTAGCGAAGATTCAGGCTACGACTGAACTTTCGTGGCCTGACGCTTTGCCTCTAGCATTACTGTCAACTAGGGCGACTGTACACTCCCGAATAGGGCTTAGTCCCTATGAAATAGTGTTCGGCCGTCCTGCGAATGTGTGGGGGGTTCCTAGGCCAGGTATATTCGTTGATCTTGAGTATCCGATGTTGATTGACTACTTACATGACTTGACTGCTAAACTGAGGTTAATTCATCAACAGGTTTACGACGCCTTGCCGACGCAGACGGAGGGTCCAGGCCACCAGCTTCAGCCCGGTGATTGGGTTGTCACCCGTAACTTCTCACGCAAGAAGAATCTGGACCCCCGTTTTGTTGGACCTCACCAGGTGCTCCTGGCCACGAGGACTGCCGTTCGTCTTGAGGGGCGGAAGAATTGGGTACATGCTACCCATTGTAAACGAGTCCCTATTCCTTTACCGGCAGACCCGTGGGTGAGGAAAGGCATTGCGTCAACAGAAGCAGAGACATTGCCGGCGTTTGTACCTTTTAGCGACGCACAGCTTGTTGGTGAACACTCAGCGCAGCAGAAAGCCACTGTTGGAACATTGTCAGCAAAAGACTCAAGACCAAATCAACCAACTGATCAGCAGGACGCTGCCTCTTCAACGGATCCTTTGTTCGACGAGCAGACACGTCCCGGGAAACATCGATATTCTTTGCGTTCTCACACTAAGGACCAATAAAGTTTTTCTTGCTTTGCTGAAATTGATAACTGTAATATCCTCGTTTCCCCTGATCAACTTTGAACATTCGTATCGTTGAAACTTGTTTTGTACATACATTAAGCTTCTTCCTTGTATCTTTTTCCTTCCACAGCAGAGAATTATTGTGCTAAATAAATACATATTGTGTATTGAGGGCCGTAGGGCCGCGCGCGTACTTCCTTCTGGACAGTAGGTCTTGACGCTAGGTTAAAGGCCGTCGGTTCCTAGGAACTCCTAGGGATTGACCATTGCTGCACAGAACGAAGTGCGTCAAGAAACGTTGCGGACGGTCATAGGGAAATGGCATTTTCGAAGCTGAACGATTTGGAAGGAGCTCAGGCGTATAGAGTCAAACTGCAGAAACTCAGTCGTACTAAATGTTTTGTATTCCAATTGTTTGTATTGTTCTTAACTGCTTCTGCATTCTTGGCGGGTGGGGTGTATTACGCTATGTCTTACTTTTTACTTCCTACCCCTACTCCTACTCCTTACCCTAATCTTACTCTTACTGCTACTACTGCTTCTCCCCATTCCTTTCACATTTTACCGGAACACGAACAGGCTAGACGTGTAGAATTCCGCAACAATTCCTTTATCCAGCTCCTCCATCAGCATCAGTTAGTGGTTAACACTACTAATTGTTGGGTGTGTGGGTTGATGCCACATACTACGGGTAAGGGAATTCCATATCTGGTGTTACCGTATAGTTCCCAAGGGTCAGCTCGAGCATTCCAAACAATGCTTCGAAGCGCACTAGGTTTCCACCCCACTCCAGAACAACGTTCCCCCAAACCTGGTCCTACCTCGTATCAGTGGGTGCTATCGATGGCAATAGAGGATATGGAAGATGAGATCCATGATGCTTTTCTCATCCCTAAGGAAGAGGTACAAGCCTATAGGGTCCTGAGTAGAGGGGAATATAGTATGTTCACCAATGAAAAGCAGCTTAAAAGCTCGCCTCCAATATGGGTCGTACCCCACACTGGTAATCTTTGTCTTGTGGGTCGTGGTTCGCAAGCCTCACTTGGAGTAAGTGCTTGCATTGAAAGTTACGTTCTGCCAATGTCCCCGACCCCTGTGTTTCTGGCTGCCAAGGGTACGTACTTCATCTGTCATGATCGTGCATACACATGGTTGCCCTCAGACTTCATGGGCTCATGTTTTGTTGCAAATCTGTTGCCTCCGACGTTCACTGTAGATGCCGATTACCATAAGACTAGAGTTGTACGAGGCGTAATTAGCGAAGAGGATACTGCCGGTCAAGAGGCAGGAGACTTTTTCAAGGGTTTCCTCCCGTTTTGGGGACCTATGGTTAATAGTAGGAACCTGAGACATTTGACTCGAGTGGTAGAATCGACAGCTAATGTTACTGCCAGTGCCCTTGGTAATATCACCACAGAACTTCAGGCGGAGAGACTTATGACGTTACAAAACCGTATGGTTTTAGATGTCGTCTTGGCAGATCGCGGTGGGGTATGTAAAGTGATCCATTCGAGCTGTTGCATTTTCATTCCAGATAATGCTCCTACTGTCTATCAAGCCATCTCGAAGTTGCATAAGATCTCCGAATCCATACACGTGGATGTAGGGGATTGGACGCTACTTGGTTGGTTTTGGGGCCTGATGTCGACTTGGGGTTGGAAGATTCTGATGATCATCGGAGTTGTGGTAGTGTTCCTGTTCACGTGTTGCCTTTGTGTGCAGTGTGGTCCTGCCTTATGTGGCCTCTGTGCTACAACGTGTATGAGACAACCACCTGTTACCAAGGGGACTCGGTTGGACAAGGCTATGCTACAACGACACCTTGATGGTCTGATGAACATCGAATATGATTCCGACTAGTGCTTGCCTACATGAGGGCAAAAGGAGCGTCTGAGGTTCCGTGACAATTGTAAGTGGTGTTTCCAACTCGTACGAATATGGTCGAGTCTGGTATCTATGAACCGCAAATGACGAGTTTAGTAAGTGTGCGCAGTTTCGCTGTGCTAACTTAAACCGTTCGTTTGTTACGTGGGCTTTTCATCTGTACCCACGGGTTCCATCTTAGATACGGCATCCATTTTGTCTCTTGCCCTCAAGTAGTCAGCGAACGGACGCTGTCCTCTTCGCAACCCTGGGACTCCCGAGATATTTGCGGAAGACACATGTCCTTTGAAAGTGTCTTTATGACGAGGGGGTTGCTACTGTAAGGCAGGTGGCGCCGCTCGAGGCTCATCTTGCCGCACGGACTTATTGTCTCAGCCGTGCATCTCATTAGGCACGTCCCTTTGATGCCTGTATCTCGTGCTCCCGACACCTCCCCTTTTACACCCTTTCCGATCTCCCCACTGTCTCCGTCTTCCTCTGCACCTGTCTTCGTTCCTGTTTCGATCTACTTGATTGCTGAATGGAATTTGCTAATGGTGGGAAGATGGGTTTTTACAGTTGGGAACCGCCAAATGTTTCCGCACTTATGTTCCGGACCTTATGTGTTTCAAAGCGACCAAAGCGACCCCTCTGGGAGCTCGATGTGGGAACTGAGTTGTAAACCTTTGTGTTCAATGTTAGCCTATGGGTAAAAACTGTATAAAAGGAGCGATCCACATAACCAATTTGAAGCAGTCTCCCCGAACTACACTCGATGTACTTCCTGTGACTTCTGTGTTCCCTGCAGTAAATAAACCTTGACTCTTTGACGCCGAAGGAAGTGTCCCGTGTCTCTGTGACTTGTACGCCGGAACAGGTTACCCACGAAGGTTTCAGGTGTTGTGCCCTGGCACCGCTGGGTCCAAAAGAACCCAGTCCTTCAACAGTAACTCGAGACTGGTGGGTGATGTATGTTACCATACACAGGAAGAGGTGGCAGCCGTTGCGTTGATCCTGCTTCAAGTTGCGGCCGCAGTCCTAGTTACAGGGCCATTCTCAAAACTGTCTCACTACCTACTCCAAGGCCTCTGGTAAGTCCAAGTCACAACGAAAGCAAAAAAATGCAATGCTGGGTTCCACCCCATCCCACCAGTCTGATTCCAAAGAGAAGGTTTGAGCGTCAAGATGGGAGTCGCACTCCTTCGAGGTCACTGACTGCGGAACGGATCCTCAGTGGATCCCTACATGCCCGAGTTTCCTGAGCACATTAAGTCCATGCTGCAACTTTACAGTGCTTTTCTGGGTTCCTCTGGTGCCCTTTTGGCCCCTTTGAAACTGTATGGGCACCAATCGGGTAACATGCATTGGTCCCTAATCTACACCGTGTGGCCCTTCTGGACTGTTACTGAGCCATGTTGACTGACTCTATTAGAGACTCCCTCTCTGGCCCCAAAATCCGCTTTAGTTTCTGCCATTCTGCATCCTGATGCTGATGCCGCTGACAGTGTTGGGTGATCTAGGGCTGATGCTTGTGTTGGATCCCCAATTGGCATTGGTTCAGGCTTCAAAGAAGGTGCTCTAAGATCACAAAAGCCCACCCTGTTGTCGTACACATTGACTTTAACCCTGTGCCTCTACCAGGTCACAGCTATCAACAGAGGCTCCATTCTCTTCTTGGCTCGGATTCTGACCCGGTGACGGAGCAAGATACACCTCGGGGTATTGATGACGGGCAGGAGAATGACTTGCTTCCCCCTCACTACATTGATAATGCTTTACACTTTGGTTTACGAAGAACCAGCGTGCTTGAAACCTCGCGAGACCTAGCTCAACTCGCCACATGGCACAACATTAGAAGAAAGTGCCTTGTTTGCAGCGGTGGTCAGGTGGGCAGTCGAAGTATTAGAATTACAGCTGCCCTCCATTGAGGCTAAGAGGAATATTCTGACGTAAATCCTACAGCGTGTGTGAACAGCATCTGAACCCTTGCTCCCATTTATTGAAGCGCTCACAGACACTCGGATGGCTACTTGGTGATGACCATCTTCTTGCTAACCTGTTAACAGGCAGATGTGAAGATGCCATAGAGTGGCACCTGGTGACCTGTGCCCAGACATCACCTCGCTCTAGAGAGCTAATTTGTATAGACCTTGACAGGTAAGGAGAGCCTGACCTATTTCCCATCAAAAATCTGGACAAAGAATCCAAAGGATTGACCTCTAGCCGGGCGACAGTCTTCCAACTTCTCTTCCTCTGCTACAGTGGTCCATAAACGGCTTTATTTTGCCCTCAGTGGCACATGTTCAACCAGTGGGGGTCAGGCTTAAGCACTTCCTTCCAGGTTGGTGATCCATGACATCTTGCTTGGGTGTTGCAAATTGGTCAAACAGGCTGCACCCTACCCTTTCTCTCCTTCCACCCAATATTCTTCCCAGAATGAATTTCAACAAGTCATCCGCTCATCCTGTTACGGGAGGTATGACTTGCTCGCCAATGGTGCCATGGAGATGGTACCGGACTCAGAAAAAGAATTGAGTTGTTACTCCTGATATTTTCTTTTCCCTTAAAAGGACGGGACCTCATGACTATCTTTTGGAAGAATAAATTCAAAATGCTCACATTGGCTCAGATCCTATCGCTCTGGACCTGGAAGACTGGATGGTGTCCTTGGGCGTGTGAGTTCATATTCCCCATCCTGCTGTCCCACAGGTGTGACCTCTATTTCAAGAATGGCCTGAAACATTCTCAGTTTGCTGTGCTCCTCTTTGGCCTCACCAACCCCTAGGCGGTTCACGCAAATGTTTGTGGTGATCGAGTTCCTGTATTCCTGTACATTGATGAATGGCTGCTGAAAGCTATCTCACCACTGTCAATCGTGGACCCCCTCCACATGATGGCTGAACTTCTGACTTTGCTGAGTTTCACCTGATTCTCTCGCATTCATTGGGGCGCTCCTGGACACGATGAAGTTTAGGGCTTTTCCTCTGCAGCAATGATCCCAGTACATTCAGGCTATGAGCATTATGTTTCAAGCTTGACCAAGATTAGTGGGGTTCTGAGCCTTCTTGGCATCTTAATTTATTGCATCCTCCTTGTCAACCACACTGTGCGACACATACACGCCCTGCAGCAGATCCTGAAGTCTCAGTGGGCCTAGCATCAAGGCCACCTTCCTTAAAACATCTGTGCCTTGGAAGGGGTGGCTTAAGATTTGTAGTGGTGACCGACCAATCACGCTTTGCCCTGTGGCAGAGCGCAATACCATCCCCACTTACAGCTGACATTGGTGATAGACGCATCTCTACTGGTTTAGGGCACTGGTCTCCAGCGGAGGGGCCGTCTTCACATCAGCCTACAGGAGCTACCACCATTCATCTGGTCCTGAAGTCCTTCTTACCACCAGTCAGAGGTAGACTGGTACAGGTTCTCATGAACACCACCACTGCCATGTGGTAGTGCAACAAGAAGGGCAGGTTTGGGTCCTTGCTCCTGTGCCAGGAGGCTTTGCACCTCTGGTGGTGGCTACAGTTCCAAGGCATCTTCCTTGTCACAAATGACCTTGCAGGGTCCTGAGTGTCAGAGCAGACAAACTGAGCAGACGCCCAGCAGCCCATGAGCAGCAGCCATATCCTGAGGTGCTGCACAGCAAATTCCTCACCAGAAGAGGAAATCGTGGCTAGATTTCTCTGCTGCCTTTGAGCATGTGCAGTGTTGCCAATTTCCTTCTATGCAGTTTCCAAAATAACACTCATTAGAAGACATGTTCTGGCTGCAATATGGGACAAGGCCCTTTTTTACACCTTCCTGCCACTACTTCTCCTGCACTGAGTTTAAGAAAAGTTAAGAACTACTGGGCCCAAGACATCCTTGTATCCCTGGATTTGGCCAGGAGAGTGTGGTAACTGGAGCACCTGAGGAAGAGCTTCTGTCTTCTGATCCAGCTACCTTTCCGGGAGAACCTCCTGTCGCGGCAGCAGGGCAGATTCTTGCATCCAAACCTGTGCACCCCACACCTCCAAGCATGGAGATTAAGCGACAGCAGCAAACGGCTTTTGGTCTGCTACCTGAAGTGGTGGATATCGTCCTCGCCACTAGACGCCCCTCTATGAAAACCATCTACGCTGGACTTTATGGCAACTTAGTAACCTGTTGTGGTCACCCCAGACCGTGGCCTTTACAGCTGAATTGTTTTTGTAATGCTCAACCAAGCAAGGCCTTGCATTGGGAACTGGAAAAGGTTATTTGTCGGCTCTTTCTGCCTTTCTATATTTGCCACAACAACTGTCCATGTTCAACTCACCTGTTGTGATGACATTTATTAAGTTGGGAACTTAATTTGGTCTTCTCATTCCTCATGTGTATGGTTGTCAAGCCTATGCGTAGCTGCTCGCTGTGTCTCCTGACCTTTAAAATTGTTTTCCTCAGTGCAATAAGTCGGCCATAAGTCAGGGTATACTGCAGACCCTTTCTGTGTAACCACCTTACACCATGTCTTTTTCCTGGACAAATTAGTGCTGAGGACTGTGGCAATATTCTTACCAAAATTCAGGACTCTTTTTAATCTTTTAGGCAATCCATCACTTTACCAGCGCGCCTTTCTCCCTCACGCCCCTTGAAAAAGGAGCAGAAGCGCCATCCGTTATACTTTTATGTAGACCTACCAAGTACCTTATAGTGGACTATCAACTATTTGTTGAGTTCTCCGGAGCACAGAATGGTGAGACTGTGTTTAAGACTGGTCAGCTTTAGGATGTTCTTCCCCCAAGCTTTTACTTTCACCCATCCTGTTTTCAGAACCCATGTTTGTAGGTTTTTAGCACTCTGTGCACTTTACAACTGCTAGCCAGTGCTAACGTTCTTGTGCTTTCTTCTTTAAAAATTGTAAAATTCCCTTGTACCCAGTTGGCAGATTTAATTTACTTATGGGTCCCTAGTAAAGTGGTGTTACATGTACCTAAGTCCTGTAAATTAAATGTTACCTGTGGGCCTGCAGCATTGACTGCTCCACCCACTTGAGCAGTCCTTTAAAATCCTGTCTCAGGCCTGACTGAGTGCAGTTTTTAACTGCCATTTCGACCTGACAAAATATACCTTTTGCCAGGTCTAAACTTTTTTTTTAATATATATATAGTTCACTCCTAGGGTAGGACATAAACAGCCCATAGGTCAGAGTGCTTTGTATTTAAAACATTGGACCAGGACAAAGTCACAAGTTCAGGCCGAACACAATAGACTGAGGGCTGGATACAGGGAGCATGTGAGGCCTGCTGAGAACTGCACCTTGTGTCCTAGATGTAGAGCATTGTGCTGCAACAGGGGTCCTACATAGAGTTGTTGGTTCCGATGAGGAGCTGTAGGGGTCGTGAGATGAAGTCAGCAGCTTGTTGGGTCATGCTGCATCTGTTACGATGGGGAGCTGAAGGGTCTGCGATGCGGGGATTCTGCGTAGAGTTGCATAGGTTCCGATGAGCTGTGAGGGCTGCATCGGGGAGTGTCCTGCTGTGTCGGTTGTGATGGGGGCCACAGCTGGGCTGGCAGAGCACCTTTATCCCCAAATCCAAGGGTCTAGGACTGTTGAGGCACTATTTGGGTTTGAAATAACACTAGGCAGAGTCGAGGTGTGGGTCCAATGGTGTTGGAGCCCTTGGAATCACTTTGGTGGTCCTGAGTTCAAGGTGACGGTCCAGTCCTTTTTCCTCAGGCAGCAGAGCAGTCCTTGCAGGCAGAGCAGTTCTTCGTACAGCAGTCTTCAACAGGTCCAGAGGTGATCAGAAGAGTTGGGCCTGATATTTATACCAGGTGCCCACTTTGAAGTGGAAGGAGCTTCTGGAGTTTTTCCCTTACAGAGCTCTGCCCCCTCATTAAGACAAGATGGCCCATCCCGCCAACATCCAGATCCTCTATTGTGATGCTGACTGAGAGGAATACACAAAGGCCAACTGCCAACAACACCTAGTGAGGGGACCCAGGAACAGGCTGCAGTCAACAAACGGTAATATCAACTTTCTAAAAGTGGCATTCTCAGAATTGTGACTTAAAATCCAACATCACCATTAAAAAGAGTTTTAAATGACTATTCTTCAGACACCAAACATGACTGTCCTACCTGCTCCCAGTCCAAGGTTATTATTTATTAAATGTAATAAGTTAACCTAATTTATCTTATTGGGTAGGTAGGCTTCACAGTAGTGAAAAACAAATAGAGTTTTTCTCTAACGGGACATGTAAAACCTAAAAGTACATGTTCATATTTTTTATTACAATGCACTCTGCCCTATGGGCTATCTAGGGCCTAACTTAGGGGTGTCTTATATGTATTAAAAAGGGAGTTTTAGGCCTGGCTAGGGGTATATTTTTCCAAGTCGAATTGGCAGTTTAAAACTGCACACCCCAGCTGCAATGGCAGACCTAAGACATGTTTAAAAAGGTACTTAAATGGTTGGTACAGTAGGTGCTGCAGGACCCCTAGTGACATTTAATTTACAGACCATAGGTGCATGTAATACCACTGTACTAGGGACGTCCAAGTAAATGAAATAGGCTAAATGGGTATAAGTCAATGTTACCATGTTTATAGGAGCGAGTACAAGCAGTGTAGCACTGGTTAGCAGCGATAAAGTGCAGAGATTCCTAAAAGCCAAAATAAAATGGACTCAGAAAACAAGACGGTGAAGGCAAAAAGTTTTGGCAAGACCCCGCAGAGAGGGCCAGGTCCAACAGTTACCAGCAATTGTTCACTGACTATGGGCGCAAAAAAGGGGAAGACTAGAATCTGACATCAGCTCGCAGGGGTGGTGCTTATAAGTAGCTACACTCAGTCACCTCTGAGGTGGAATGGAGTCAGGATGGAGGCGGGCTGCGCCACCTAGCAGCACATGGGAGTATGGCTACAAAAGTCTCCGGATACATTTTGGCTTCTGGGGATATTCTGAGGTCAGAAATCTGTGGTTTGAAGGAGTATGCACCAGAAAGAGCGTTCTATAAAGTAAGTAACTTGTTCTTTTGTGCAAATCACTTTTTTCCTGTTCCTCTAGTTTCAAATGTGTCGTGTCCCATGCAGTAATATGCCTCCTATATCACCCTACTTGGCATTAATGGCAACCATTTCCCATATACTACACGAAGAACACCTCCTATGTACATAAAATGTTCTCTGTCTAATGCTCGAAAGCTTGAAGCTAGATGGGCATTATTTCTGACTCATACTTTTAACAGCAGACTACTCACCTTTTGAATATGTCCAGGTGTCAAACTGGATCTGGAACTTTTCAAGCAGTACCTTTGCATGCCAGTAGGTGGCGTCATGCAGCTCCACACCGACGTCATTCTGCTCTGGAAGTGACATGCAGAGTTGCATATAAGTGCTGCCCACGTGCACTGCCATCAGTTCTTTTCTTTCTGTGCCACCAGATGCAATTCCGGAGCTACCCCTCATCTCATCATGAGACAATCCTCTTCAAAAAGAACAAAAAATCACGGGCATGCCAGAGATATGGCACCCCCTACAGCTACCAAACTAGTGGGGACTGTTGCAAACAAATGTCTGTGGGATTCCTGTCAGGTTATGTCTGTGGTGGATGGAGTCACAGCATAAAACCAAGGACTGTAGTGAACCACTCCACGTAAACCCCAAGGCGATCTGGGAGCTTGAGACAAAGTTAACAACCCAAGTGCCGGAAAACTCCAAACTGTGATCGGTCGAGGGCAAAAGGGGCATCCTGTTCCGGCTCCCGATGCCTTTCTCACGGCTGATCTTTGCTGCGAGTGAGGACCCCGGGTAAATCAAAAAAGAAGCACAAAAGTCAGAGTGGGACTCCAGCCGTTAGAACCACTCTCGAACTCCATCCATTATGAGGGACGTGAGCCGGGGCCCAATACACAGAAGACAGCTGATATGAGGAGCTAGAGGATGCTAGTGGTCTGGATACTTTTCCAGACACTCCACTTGTCTCCCCCCACTCTTCCCGCTCCGGTCCTCCCACTGAGGACAGCACCTCCTTCATGGTGGTGATGTGGAGGGAGGCTGATGTGCTGGAGCTTAAATTGCCCACCATGGAGATAAAAACAACAACAACCGCCTCTTTGAGGTCCACCAACCTGACAGACTAATACAGAGGTTCTTCTGCCTTTCAATGAGGCCTTTACAGATACCCTACTGGGGGCACGGGTGAAGTCATGCTCTAAGCCCTTGGTGATCCAAGAGATGGCTCTGCGGCAACTCCAGCTCCAGGTGACTCAGCTTTCCTGACGCAAAATCCGATACAGCTAGGTGGTCGTCATCCACCAGCAAAGTAGGCGCTAATGCTTTCCCTAGTGATCCATCAGACCATAATACTAAGTATTTTGAAACATTGAGCAAGTGCTTGTTTTCCTCCACCAGTCTAACCTTGCCCACCGTCAATGTCAGTCGTTTGCTTGCCTCTTAATCATATACACTTTGGGAATCCATTACCCAGGTTTTCGCTGCTGTACCAGAGGACCTGCATCCTGTCTTCACAAAGGCTATTTAGGATGACTGCAATGTGGCAAAATTCACCATTTAGATGCAGGCTGGATACTACAGACTGCGTAGGCTGGAGGACTGGCACTAGTGTGGCTCTCGGGCTTCACGCCTGGTTGAGTTCTACGGGCTTCTCCGCGTATGTACAGTCTTCACTGATGGATATTTCCTTAATTGGCTCTCAATTTTTCAGCAAAACAGGAGACTGTTCTCGAGCGATTTAAAGTGGGCATGGCCAGGGCTCGCTCTTTGGGCCTATCTGCCCCAGTTCCAAAATCACCTTTGTCCCTTTGAGGCTATGGTAGAGGTTTACAATTCCACCAGCAACAACCTACCCAGCCAGTGCAGCAAACCCCCAACCATTTTGTGGCTGATGCTTTGGATTCAACAGACAAAGTGGGCAGCAAGGACAGTGTGTAGCCCATCTTCCACCCTTCTAGATGCCACAAAACCCCTTTAGTGTGTCCTTTCAGCCACCCTGTCAAAGGCAGGAACCAGCATTTTTTCCCAAAGTGGCAAACATTAACTTTGGACGAATGGTCCTGCTAATTGTTCAGCTGGGTTACACTCTTCCAGTCTTTTCTACCCCCAAGCATGTGCTACCGAATCTATGACAGAATTTCGATAGACAGAATTTCGACCTACACAAATATCGGCGTGATTATATCGATAGCAAAAATATCGACGCCCTATGTACAACATGGTAAGTACCAAAATATCGAAAAAAAAATATCGATGTTAAAAATATCGTTGTTAAATATATCGATTTTTTTTTAAATAACATAAAAAATATTGTAAATAATAGTTATTAATTACTTAAACATATTTAAATATATATAATAATGGTTAAAAAAATAATAATACATATTTAATTTTACAAATAATAATTAAAAATCATATATAATATATAATTACTTAACAATAATTACTATTCCCACTCCAGTGGGTGCAACAGTAGGGAAAACTGACCCTGAACCCTAAAAATACCCCTTTACCCAAAAACCTAAAACTGACCCTGAACCCTAAAAATACCCCTTTACCCAAAAACTAAAAACTGACCCTGAACCCTAAAAATACCCCTTTACCCAAAAACTGAAAACTGACCCTGAACACCAAAAATACCCCTTTACCCAAAAACTGAAAACTGACCCTGAACCCTAAAAATACCCCTTTACCCAAAAACTAAAAACTGACCCTGAACCCTTAAAAACCCCTTTACCAACAAACTGAAAACTGACCCTGAACACAAAAAATACACCTTTACCCAAGAACTGAAAACTGACCTTGAACCCTTAAAAATCTCTTTACCCACAAACTGAAAACTGACCCTGAACACCAAAAATACCCCTTTACCCAAAAACTGAAAACTGACCCTGAACCCTAAAAATACCCCTTTACCCAAAAACTAAAAACTGACCCTGAACCCTAAAAATACCCCTTAACCCAAAAACTGAAAACTGACCCTGAACACCAAAAATACCCCTTTACCCAAAAACTGAAAACTGACCCTGAACCCTAAAAATACCCCTTTACCCCAAAAACCAAAACTGACCCAGAACACTAAAAGTACCCCTTTACCCAAAAACCCAAAACTGACCCTGAACCCTAAAAATAATCATTTACCCAAAATAAATTAATATTACAATTAAATTACTTCCCACCCTATTCCCCTATAAACCCACAACCTGCTCCAGCAGTAAAACATATAATTTAGGTAAAAATATAGATAAATTATCAATTAATTATTCTATTAATCAATTAAAATAAATCATTGGCAGTTAATATTCCATACCAAAATAAAGTAATCATTAAAAAATAATTTTTTCATTACAAATAAATTACTTCCCGCCCTATTCCTCTACAAACCCACAACCCGCTCCAGTAGTAAAACATATAATTTACTTAAAAAATACATAAATTAGCAATTAATTAATCAATTAATCAATTAAAATAATTAATTGCCAATTAATATAGAATTGCAAAATAAATTAATCATTAAAAAAAAGTATTTAATTACAAATAAATTACTTCCCACCCTATTCCCCTAAAAACCCACAACCCGCTCCAGTAGTAAAACATATAATTTACTTAAAAAAATAAATAAATTAGCAATTAATTATTTATTTATTTATTTTATTTATTGAACTTGTATTGCGCACAGCTACCCGCAATGGGTTTCCCGGCGCCAGGGACAGACTGAAGAAGAGAACAAGCAATTGCTGAAAGAAAAGAAAAACAGAACCGAAGAACTTAGAACAGAAGAGTCTTCAATTTTTTGCGGAAAGCAAGAAGACTAATTAATCAATTAAAATAATTAATTGCCAATTACTATTGAATAGCAAAATAAATGAATCATTAAAAAATAATTATTTAATTACAAATAAATTACTTCCCACCCTATTCCCCTATAAACCCACAACCCGCTCTGGTAGTAAAACATATTATTTACTTTTATATATATTTTTTTAATAAAAACATATTAAACACATATTATAACAATTAATTTAAATACTTAACTAATATTTCTAACACATATTAGTAAATCGAAATTACTTACATCGATATATATGCTATCGATATAAGTAATGTCGATATTACTTACATCGATATATATGCTATCGATATAAGTAATTTCGATATTACTTACCTTAGAGTCGATATTCTGGCCATCGATATTCTGGACATCGATATTCTGTCCCATCGATATTACCAACTCGATATTAGTGTAAGTCGAAATAACAAAATCGATATTTTGACTGTGTACCTGTGCTACCACCTTCAGAGTGGCTGACAGAGGACCAACTGGTGCAGTAGGAAAGGCAAGCCTTTTTGGCCTAAGACGAGATAGAGAGGGTACCAGCATCAGAAGTCAGAACTGATTGTTACTACTATTTTCTGGTGCCAAAGAAGGATGCAGGCCTTTGTCCTATTTTAGATCTTTGCCTTTCAATACCTTCTGTCAAAAGGCAAAATTCAAGATCCTCACCCTAACCCACGTCTTGTTTGCACGTAGAGTCAAAACTGCAGGACGCTTATTTCCAAATCTCTGTCCTACAGGCATTATTTGTGGTTCATGGTGGGCTAAGAGCACTTTCAATTCACACTGCTCCCCTTTGGCTTCACCAGTGCCCCTCTGGTGTTCAAAAGGGGCAGCAATTTTGCTGACTTTTTAACATTTGTTTTTTTTAATGGGAGGACCACTTTTAGTGTTTATGATTGGTGGTCACACACTTGCTCTTTCACACATCCCTATAGCCCAGATCAACCAATCCTAAGTGGTGCAGGAAGTGTGGCAAAGCGTCTGCTCACAGTGCACCATCAGGGGTTAGGAGCTGGGGCGGACTGGGAACCAAAACCAGCCCTGGCAAGGTCCTCGGCCCCCTCCCTCTCCCCCCCAGAGGGGAGGGGGTGGCTGTGGGTACTACCGAGCTCTTTGCCCGGGCCGGTTTTCAGCTGATTTTATTACAGGGCCGATTTTTCCGCTATGCTGCAAAAACGGCCCTGTAACAAAAACGTCCCCCTGGGGCCCAAAACCGGCCCCCCACCCGGGCGGCGCACCGGGGGATTGCCCGGTGCCCGCTATGGCCAGTCCGACCCTGGTTAGGAGTCCCTGTATCCTCCGACCACAATGACTGTCGCTGAAGGAGTGCTCACCCCAGGCAATTGTCTCCCACCTCCAGACTACAGCGGACCTCTTAACATGGTTTGGATTCACTATCGACGTGCTGAAGCCCCATCTGACTCCTTTGAAAACTTTCACTTTGATCTGAACTATTCTGGGTACCGTGAAGTATTGTACCTTTTCTCTGCAGTGGAGAGTCCAGGACATTTGGGATATGAGCCCAGTGTTTCAACCTCTGTCATGGATGTCTGTGAGGATGGTTCTGGGGCTACTGGTATGTCTGGCCTTCTGCAGATCTAGCATGCCAGATGGCACATGTGGGCTCTACAGTAGGCTCTGACGTCCTAGTGTGTACAGCATTGGGGAGGACTGTCCGTCCATGCCCAGATTTTGGAGGAGATTGCAAAAGATCTGCAGCCGTGGCTTCTTGACTGTGATTGGGTCAGCAACAGATCCCTCTCAGTACCCACCCAAAGTTCACAATGATGACGGATTCGTCACTTCTGGGTTGGGGGAGCCATCTAGGATATCAAAGGCATCTTATCTCCAGCAGTTCCACGTCAATGTACTGGAGCTGTGGGCCATCTGCTTGGCAATGAAAGCTTTCCTGACATCTACTAAAAGGTAAGGTGGTGCATGTACTCATCTAGAAACCTTACCCGTCTGATACTACAACAGGGCATGGTGGGGTAATTAACCCTGTATTAGGAGGCAAATCGTCTCTGGAAATGGCTGGATCACCAGAGGATTTTCCAGAAGGCGACCACTTGGGATCTCTAAATTACAGGGTGGACAAACTCAGCCGCCGATGTCTAGTGGATCACCTGGAGGTGCTGCAGGTGATTTCTCGTGTATGGGCAGAACCATGGCTCTATCTTTTTGCCATTGCCAAGAACTCTCCATGCCAGCAATTTTGCACGTTTGAGCTTCCTGCATGCCTGTATCTCAGGTGGAGCATTATATGGTGCTGCTGGTTAGGCTTCACCATGCAAAACTCTCACCAATCCCCCAAAGATGGTCCTTTGATTCACAATAATAAACCCTCAGCTTAGTCCTTGTAGAGTGACCAAGATCAGTCAGGTTTTACTACAGGAACATGTTTGTTTTAAGCGTTTCAGAGTACCAATATGGACAATAAGTAATTGACACAGCTCAAAAGAAATCTGACACCAATTTTTAAAAAATAAAGCAGAATATTATATACATTTATACACCAAAATGAAGCCAATCGAAGCATAACTGGAGTTATGGATTTTAGAAGCAAAACTAAATCAGGGCAAAAAAGTAATGAAAAACGTTATCATTGCGTGGTCAATGGTAAAAAGTACTAGTGATAATCGGTCACTTGGATGTTGAGTTGTGTGGGACCCAAGGAGGGTACTGGTTCGATTTTACCTAGCTCAAGAAGCCTGGGTGTAGAGTTGTACTGGCTGTACTTGGTGATGAATGGAAGCCCCAGGAGAGTTCATTTTACCAGAACTGGTGGGGAACCAGATGCAAGACCTCGACGAGGCCGTTGCTGATCTTGAATGAAGGTTTTGTGAAGTTCACGCGAGTTGCTGCATCGAGTAAAGAGGATGGTTGCCGGACTAGCGACCAACAAGCTTTGGCAATGGTAAGGTCAGCAGAAAGTTATTTCCACTTCTGAGTAAAACGGTAGCCGCCTGAAACTTGTTGTACGTCAGCACTACGTTTCCCACAATGCACTGGACCATCAACTTTTTGGGGGACCTCGCAGAGAGCCTGATTGCAAGCACATTCTTTGGTTCTGGTACATTGTTTTTTTTTACCTGCGGTGTGCAGGGGACTAGTGCCACTAGTCCAGGGGAGTTTAAAGCTTCCTTTGGCTCTCAAAGGGGTCTCTATGTCTGGGGGGGACTGAGAATTGATCCTGGACAAGTCGCAGTTGTGCAGTTCTAGGAAGATTTTTGCAGGTTCAGAGTATCATGCCTTTGCTTTGTGCAGATCCTGTTGTCACTGACAAGGGTCTCTTTGTCCTTTGTTGCCAGTCAGATTAGAAATGAAGTTCTGGTGTCAGGTGTAGCCCTAAAATCCTAGTTTTAGGGCTGTGGATGCAAGTGGCCAATATACTACTAGCCCTTGCCGCTAATCTGCTCCTGAGGTGACCACACCGGGGAAGGTCACATTTTCTGCCCAGAACCCTCTATTCTACCACTTTTAAAAATGGCAGAAGTCTTCCTCAGCTGTACAGAGCAGATGGCCAACCTTAGAGGTGCGGCTAGCCTTCTGCAGTGTAAACCTCATGACTACCTTTTCCCACCTGCCCGGGTGCAAATGTGCCTAAGGGAAGGCTATTTACTTCTTTGGGAGGCAGCCTTCCTGCATATCACAGGCAGTGAAGGCTTTGAAAATCACGAAATTGATGTACCACTTCACTAGCCAGGCTGCCAGGGAGCAATGTGTAACCTCATTCCCATTGAGGCTATTGTTTATGACTCCTTGGAAAGCTCACAACTCCTGGCAGGGAATCAGATTCCTGTCTTGGTGACAGCAGCTGCTGGCTGGCAGCCAGAGTACAGGAAAGGCTGGGGCAACCAGATGGGCTACCTGGGTGTATACCACATCGTCCTCGACACAAGGTTTGTGTCAAGGGTGATGAGGCACGTTGTTTTATACCAAACATGACCTATTTCCGCAGTACCATATTGGAGCTGGCGACCTCGAGTTTGCCTCTGTGCCAGCACATGTTATCCTATGGACCGCCTATCACTTATATTAGTCTTTAATGGTATAGGCCACTATAGGGCATATAAGCTTGCACTTACATGTCCACACCTTTAATATAATGCACCCTGCTTCTTGGGCTCAAGAGGCCTTTTTTTGATGGGTGACTGGCATATATTAAAAATAGTGCATTGACTTTGCCACACATGATGAGGGCAATGTTGAGTTTGAGCAGTTGGCACTGCTCCTGCAGTCTGCAGTGGCAGGCCCGCTGTCAGTAGTTTACTTGGGTCACTCAGGGTGGCACAGACAGTGCTTCAGGGCATGGTGACCCCATTAACACCCATGCTCTGGGTACCATTGGTACCATATACTAAGGACTTATAAGGGGGGTAAAGTCCTTGCCAATTGGGGGTTACCCATTCACATATATCAGTTTTAGGGAGAGAGCACTGGCACTGGGGTCTGGACAGCAGGCTCCAGTGCACTTTCAGAGTCATAACCATCAGCATTGGAGCAAAGAGTGGGGCTGGGGGGTGACCATATATAAAGGACACTTGCCTACAGCTGCATTGTGCCTAGGGTGGAGCTTGGGTCTCATGTATGCCTTCACTCCACTATCTCTCCTGCCTGAGTTCCCAAGAAGCTCAGGAATGACCGGGCCAACTCATCCTGGTGGCACCAGATTGAGCAAACTGTGCATATTTATTTATTTATTTATATAGCGCTAGAATCGACTCCCGAAGAAGTATCTCTGCGCTTCGGACGAGGAGCACAGATAGAATGCAACTACAGCCTGAATCAGCAGGAGAAGAGGGTAGTCTTAAGCATGTGTCCCAAAGCTCCTGGGCAGGAGCATCTGTCCTCCAATGAGGATGCAGCTTCAGGAGGATCTTTTGTCCCAGTAGCAGGCAGGGGCACCTAGGCTGGCGCAATCTTCTTCTTCTTCATTCTTGGAGATTGGGCAGCAACAGTTGACTGCATTGCACATCTCTCCTGAAGTTGTTGATGTCATTCTGACAGCCAGACATCTCTCCGCTTAATCAGTATACGCCTGCCGTTGGGGCAACTCTTGGGTTTTGGTGTGGTGCTTGCAGATTGACCCACTTCAAGCCAAACTATCCCAAGTGTTGCTTTTTGTGTTGTCCCAAGCCGAGTAAAGACTTGCTTTAGGCAGTTATGGGATACTTACAAGCTCTTTCTGCTTTTTTGTGGTTGCCGGATCAGCCCTCTTTATTTAAATCACGTGTTGTGATGCTTTTTTGAAAGGTTTGCGGCAAATGTTTCTGCCTACACCTTTCAGCATGCCTCGTGGGACCTGAACCTAGACCTCACCTTCTGTAACGTCTTGACACAACCAATCAATCTTGACTGTGCAATATTGTGGGAGCAAAATGAGAATATCAGAAGCTGATTCCCTGTTCCACCAAAGCCCTGCTAGCACCCGAGATACAACTCCAAGCAATAACAGCATCCGGGGGAAAGGGGAAGTGGATGAAAAAAATAGAGATTGCATCCCAGGGTCCCTTCAAGGTGATTGCATCAATTCTCTGCTCTGCAGATTCTTCCAGTGTTCAGGTGTTGTGGTACATTTGTAAGTATACAATGATGAATTAGGACCGGCGCCTTTTCAAGTATGGACATGGATTTACATAGAACATAATTGGTAAGCATGTGCTCTCACCTAATCGCTCCCACGTTCCCATTTTAATTCTAGCGGAGGAAGTCCCTGAGAATGCAGTGAAAATCCTGAGAGAATAAAACAAGTGCAAGTGGCTGAGTAAATTAAGGACCAGAATATCACTACTTCTAGCACACCCCATGACACCAAATAGTTACCTAAACAACAAAAGGCAAAAAGTGTAAAGATAGATTGGAAATGGAATTACATTATTTCTTCAATGTGTAGTAAACAATTCCATGTGAGAAGTGATTGAGTAATCTCCGAAGGAGTGCAAAAGTAAGCCTTTAGAAACATAACAGTCCTTGAACTCTCAATCACTATCCTTAATGTAGTAACAACAAATAACAGTCTTTTCCTTCTCTTGCTGAGTATGAATCTTCACCATCCACAAGTTCATGGATTCGCAGCATGTATACAGCCAACGGTTTTTGTATGCATGCACCTTACCAACTAGAAGAGCAGTCAGCTGTTGGTAAACCTATATCACCCTTTATGTCTTCGCAGGTTCCACAGGAAAGGCAGAAGCAGAAAGCATCACCGGACAGGCCGAAGGTACATGGTGCAGCTACCGGAGGAAGTCTAGAATCCAACACAGCGGCCATTGGATAAAAAGCAGAAATGCGGCTGTCGAGAGTATAAAGGCAATAATAGTGTTTTTTCCCATCCTAATTACTAGCACAGTGGTTATGTTGAGTGCAGCTTTTATACAGCCGTACTCGTGAAAACCCGACCTCGGCCCGCGCAGGCTTCTGGGGGCCGGACCAGCGCAGGGAACCCGGAAGTCTAGACCGTGTGCGCTGCCTCGGCTGCTCCCCTTACTTCCGGGAGTTCGGATGTGCCTTGCACTAGCAGCCATGATACATTCCTAATGGAACCACTCCACCGCTGTCCCTTGCGTAATCTCACTCCAAAGACAATTTTCCTCATCGTCATAACATTGGCGATTAGGAAAACTGCTGTAGGGTGTGAGTGATCTGCTGGCTCGCTCTGTCAGTCTGCCATACATAGGGAAAAACAACAGGAGTTTAACCCGTAGACCAGATTGAGATCTGGGTGTACATATGCATAAAACAACAATATCTCAATTGAGGGGGGGGGGCCCAACAGCATGGCCGGATAAGACGTGCTTCGGTGTAGCTCCAGATGAGCTGCTCTAAGATCCACCGTTAACACCAGTCCTGTAACCCTAAAACGATGGATGTGGGTCCGGAGGGGTCCAGCACCGTCCGGAGACCGAGAAATTGCCCACCCGCACTCGGAAATAGAGTAATCCGGTGGACAAGCGACAGTGCATCAGGACGGGTGCTCCAAGATGGCGGCGGGCCAAAGCTGAAATGGGCCGAGCGCTGTGGTGAGAATAGCGCAGAAACCACCAAGAAGCAAACCGAGACGTCCTTGATAGCTGCGGTGGCTTGGAGCGCTGCCAAGACGGGTATTGGTCCCGGTGCAGCCGCTTGCGGGGCAACGGAGCGGCACGAGGGGGCGGTGCCCCAGAGAGAGCGCGTCCAAGTCCCGAACACGGTCGAGACCGGAGGGCACCCCACGCCCAGGGGTCATCGTAGAGTGGACGCATTGAGCGAGTTCGGCCAGGGCGCCAGTCAAAAAGCAGAGGCCGCCGGCGGGAACCTCCGGGGGGGTGCGGGAGGCCGGGAGAAGGAGGAGGGGCGACCCTGGTGCCGGGGCCCATAGGAAACACGCGGGTAAAGCGGGCGAATGAGGAGAGTGTCAGGGATGCCTTTCCCTCCCCCTTCACATTCCCAGATGCGGATACATATCACCGGCTGCCCCGGGTAGCTACGGGAGGAAGCTCCGCCAACCGAGAGAGGAGACGTCGGGCCCGGGCGGGCAGAGAGTGGCCGGGGGGACTGCGGCTAGGAGGGAGAGTGGAATAACCGGCCCGGAACGCTGCCAGCTGCCCCCCGCCCCCTGCATCTTACGGGAAAGGCCTGCAGTGGCGGGCGGACTGCGGAGGGTCCGGAGAGCGGGCCGGGCCCTCACTGCGCAAACAGACGCCTGGAACACTGATGAGACACACGCAGGGGGCTGAGCCCGGGCGCAGCGGAGAGGTGCGAGCCATACAAGGCAATAGGGAATGCGGCTGCCGAGTGGTGCCAAGGCTGCAAGGAGAGATCAGCAACGAAGGTGAGGTGCAGGTGCGTCGCAGGGGAGGACCAACCCCCTCCCTATGGGTCCCACACGGCACAGGCGGCCGAGAGGCCCACGGAGTTCGAGAAGAATCAAGGTGCGACCGGAGGGAGGGATACCACTGAGAGAGGAGGTTGCAGTACCGATGGAGAAATCAGGAAGAGAGGACAGAGGGATTCAAGGATAGCCACTATAACAGTGGCCTACGGAAGGCGACCCCCCACTCGCGGACGACAAAAAGGTGGTGAGGAGTGTGTAAGGAAGCCGTCTGAGGGGGTGAAGGCCCAGAAGGATACGAGATACGGAAAAAAGAACCGGTCGCCAAAACCACGGCCCGTCCACAGAAAGAGGCTGTACCTACGGCCTCTGGCACGCGCTCGGACACTAAACTGCTGATGGGGGCAATACAAGCGTCTAGGACGGATATCCAAGAATCACGGGCTGCCCTGGAGGTCAAGATTGGCGAGGTATGCTCGGAGGTGATGCTACTACGTCAGGACTTCTGTAATCTGACAGAGAGGGTGACTACGGCGGAGACGCGGATCAGTGAGGCGGAAGATTCTCTCACCGCCCTCCAGAAAGACATTGCGGAACTTCAAGCATCGCACCGACAATTGCTATGGAAGGCATACGATGTGGAAAACAGGGCAAGACGCAACAACCTACGCTTTGTGGGCTTTAGAGAAGGCATCGAAGGAGCAGACATGGCGACCTATCTACATTCCTGGCTGAGGACAACATTTCCGAAAGCACGGTTCTTGAATTGCTTTGTTATTGAACGGGCACACAGGGCGCTGTTGTTGAAGCCGCTGGAGGGTGCCAGGCCGATACAGGTCATTGCACGCTTCCTTAACTTTGCGGACTGAGATCTAATACTCCGAGAGGCCAGGAAGTTGGGAGAGATCCGCCTAGAAAATACGAACATTATGATTTTCCCAGACTACAGCCATGAGATACAAAAACAACGATGCTCCTATGATGCAGTAAAAGCGAAGCTGAGGAACCTGCACACATAACATACATTTTGCTCTTTCCGGCGAAACTGAAAGTGATATTTGAAGGTAGAACACACTTCTTCAACCGCCCGGAAGAGGCCTGGCAGTGGCTGGAGGAACGTCCTATATTCCGGGGGCGGAGGCCGAAGGAAATAGGATAAGGGAAGAGATGGCAGCCACCAGACTTCGGCGAAGTCCTCCAAAGACCCAAAGATCTAACAAGCATTTACAATGCAATGGTTTTGCCTTTGTTAAAGTTAGAGCTATTGGCATTGCTCTTGACATTATTTTTATTTATGTTTTTTTTAACATAAATAAATGGCATTGTCATTTACAATGCCACTAGCTTTATCTCGCAAATGACACACACAAACACCCACAGAGAGCCCCCCAAACACACACAGAGCCCCCCCCCACACACACACCCACACAGAGCCCCCCACACACACAGCCACACAGAGCCCCCCACACACACAGCCACACAGAGCCCCCCCACACACAGCCACGCAAAGCCCCCCACACACACAGCCACGCAAAGCCCCCCACACACACAGCCACGCAAAGCCCCCCACACACACAGCCACACAAAGCCCCCCCAAGTATAAGGTACTTAAAATGAGTAATTTTGTCAAAATTACATGTCATGTGTAAGATTATAATGTGTTATTACGCATGCTCCGTATGTGCGCCTGGTATTGTTTGGCATTAAGATGTGCTACAAAGTGACGCTTGGTTAGTACTTCTTACTTTGTTTTAAGTCCATGGGATTTTTGCTGTCCTCCCCGATGCCCCATCACTGCATTTTGCCCTCTTTGTATAAATTAACCTGAGTTTGGTGCTTTGTGATGCAAGGCCTTTTTGGGGCTACACTTGCCTCAGCTTTGGAGACACAAAGACTTTTAGAGCGAGTAGGTGAATGGACACTCCTGTATGCTCCACTTTGACTCATGCAACAGCCACACAGAAACAAATAGTAAATCTGGGACTGGCACTATGTGGAGGTAGTAAGTAGCACTGCTAGTGATGGTTAGATTTTGTTTAATGCCCCCTATTGTAATAACAAGAGCATGATAGACTAGTCTTACCCAAAAGGTCTAAGTACTCTTTAGGAGAAAAACATGGAACCTAACATCCTTAATACAGGTAAGAAACAAAAAAAATCCTCCTCAGTAGGTATGCTCAGCATCCCTCCGGTGATTTCTCTCTCACCCACACCTGTGAGCCTTGAACTTGGTTTACAGCTTTGCCTTCCTTGCTCCTCTCATGTACACCTGGGTGCATTTGTGAGGGTCCTGGAAGTAATCAGGTGCCTTGAAATAGGTTTCGGAGAGGAGTCTGGCATCCTGAAGCCAAATGACAGACTAGGAGCATAAGATTCCTCGTGCCCCCCTCCCACATGCACAGTGTCTCACTGTGTTTTTAAGCTGGATCCAAGCTGAATCCTAGAGCTAAGCAGGTTTTGTTAAGTTTTATGTTATGCAGATTTCTAGAGTGCACTATCACCGAGAAAGTATCCTGGCACTAAGCAAGTGCAAGTCTAGTCAGATCTCGGGCCTAGTGGGACTCCTTGCAAAGGCACATCTCATGGATGAGTGGAGGTGTAAGGAAGCACGCACCTTATACTGTAGAAATAATCGATACATATCCTTTTTGGAAGTCTCAGCGAAGTCAACTGTGATCTTTGTTGTATTCTCTATCAATATGAGTGAGTTTAGTCCTGATGAAAGCTCCAATACTTTTTCAGAATGCTGAAACATGATGACCTACTTTGATGACATGAGGAGTCTAAGTTCAGAACCATGTGTTTTTTTATCATGCAGAAGAGGGGCGTCAACCTATTTGTTACCATTTGTTTTACCTGTATTGTTGAAGTGGATTCACCGAGTCACAGTTACGGAGAGTAGCTGTAGTTGGGAGAGGGGCATGGCAGGGTTGGTGGACACCTACCTTCTTTCACTGGTTGACAAACCTCTCTCTGTGTTAACACAAAGAGAGGCGAACAAGACCCTGTGAGTTTGTTAATGAGGCTGGAAATGTGCCTTATTGAGGTTCAACCATCCTTTACCCTCATCTTAAACCACACCCTCACTGTGCTTCTTAGGTTGTCGCGCATTCGACATCGCCACCCTCTCCAATCTTCAGACATACATTGGGGAAGTGGTGGGATCTTGGAACAGGTACAGAACAGGATTGCCCTCCCATAGCAGTGCACTACGGAGCCCCTCAAGGGTCACAGCTCTCACCACTATTTAACTTCCATGGTCTACCACTTCGCAAGCTTTTCCAGACGCCAGATTTCTAATTTCATCGCTGTGCTGATGACACCCAGGTGGTGATCCACTTATTATAAAGTCCTGAGCAAAATCTAGCAGCTGTCAGGGATAATTTCCAGGAAATTCAGGCCTGAATGAATGCCAATGTGCTTAGTTTAAATGAAAACAAGACATAAACCCTGCTTTTGGGAACTGTTACCTCTCTGAGGGAGATAAGTCCCCTTCAGTGCATTTATATATGCAACAGGACCATCAATCCAAGAGGGGGAGTAAAAACTCCAGAAATGAGCATGTCCAAACAGGTGAAGGCCATCCCTGCCTACACAACACAAGCTAAGAGAATACAACACACGTTTTTTTTCTGTAATCACATTATGTTTCTGTAAAGACATTAAATCATAACTTAATGTCAACCTTCAGAAGATGCTTTGTTACACTACATATTTCATAGAAGGTGCTGCCTACAACTCAGTGCCTTCTTAAAACTGAAGCAGCATGCTTGGCAAGCCTTCGCCTGAAATGTGTGATCTTTTGTTTGGTTTCTGCTGAACGCAGTCTATTTTGATTTTAAGGGATATGAGAAGTTCTGGCATAGATTTGAGCTCTGTCTGTCGTGAAACGTGTATACGGGGTACACAGAGACAGATAAACAAAATTAACAAGCAATTGCATGTTGTGCACCATGGTCAAGGAAAGAAAAGGTGCAATTACATGGCTGTAATGACAGAGATCGATGAGTACATAAAGAAGAAAAAAGTTGTGGAAAAGTACTATGCTTGTTTTTTAAGGCAGAGGGACCGGCACCATTATGCTGCCCCGTACGGCCCTAAACGAAAAATAAATGAAAATAAAATGTTTTAAAATAATAGAAAGGAGGTGATGACCCTGGGGGCTGGTGGGAGGCAATACAGGAGAAGGGGGAGCAATTGGGAGTGGACAGGAAAAGGAAAATCAGCACACAAGGGAGACAGCTGGAAAACACATCAACTCTCATGGAGTGCTTAGGCAAAAAGAAAAAAATATTTCCCTAAAAATGAGCAGTTGACGGACAGACATCAGCAAACCAGAGACATGGTAAAGAGGATATACTCCTGGGGAGATAGACAAGCTTGGATAAAGGAAAGTGCAAGCTAATGAATAAGAAGCGTACAATGATAACACTAATAAAACCAACCAACCACAAGCAATAGGGTGGGTCATTAGCCACTGTAGGTTCTTGGTATGCCCACAATAGGCCCAAACAAGTTGTGGTGCAAGGGGAAACCTGAAAGGGTAAGTAAGTCACAGAGACAGGCAGGTTGAACACCCAGGATAGAAAAACTCACAAAGACGCTGACACTGACAGAGAGACAGCACACAGTGAAACAGGCAGGCTGACAGCTAGACAGGACACACACCGGTGGAGTGAGCCAAGGACGGGCACGAGAGATAGAAACAAACAGACTGACATAGAGGCTGCCAGAGTGACGCAAGGACTAACATGAAGTACACAGCCAAACACATACACGACACAAACAGACAGACGAGACATGCAGGGGCCGACAGGACATGAAGAGGCAGAAAGGCCAGAGACACACCAGTGTACAACTGCACTGAGCAGCCTGCAGGAGGATCGCCTTTCTGGAACTGTATTGAATCCAAGCAGCCAAGGGTTAATCCAATCCATCCCAGACCTGACACGTTAGTGAAGGGAAAATGGCCCCAGCACATGGAACAGCCTGGAGATGGGGAAGGCGGCCATTGTCCCAGGGGGCAGAGGTCACGGCCTCAGCTGGCTGCAGTAGGAAGTTGAAGGTTAAGCAGCTGAACTAAAACCAAAAGAATCCTGGGAAAGCCCCTCGCCCTCCACCCCAAGCCATGTGAACCCCCACCACCCCCAGAGGCCAAGACTGCTAGGAGCAGGCCGGAGCTCACGTCTTTCCACCCCCACCACTCCCACAGGCAAAGACTGCAAGGAAGCAGGCCAGAGCTCACGTGTGTCCACCCCCACCACTCCCACAGGCAAAGACTGCTAGGAGCAGGCCAGAGCTCACGTGTGTCCACCCCCTCCCCCTACTCTTACAGGCCATGTATCACCCCCACCACCCCCACCCCCACAGGCCAAGACTGCTGGGAGCAGGCCAGAGCTCACGTGTGTCCACCCCCTCCCCCCACTCTTACAGGCCATGTATCACCCCCACCACACCCACCCCCGCAGGCCAAGACTGCTAGGAGCAGGCCAGAGCTCACGTCTATCCACCGCCAAGATGTGAGCCTTGGATGGAGGCGCTATCACCCACCCCAGTCCATATATCCGGTGTGAGCGTCGGCAGGAGGAGCTAGAGGAATCCCAAAGACCTACCGTTGAGGCCACCTCCCCACCCCGCACAGCCCAGAGCAGTGCTCCGGGGGTGTTGTCCCCAGAGCACTAACAGAGAAGCACCTGCCTCATCACTTACCCTCCCTCCCCAGACGAGGGTAAAGCAGGCCAGAGCTCACGTGTGTCCACCCCCTCCCCCCACTCTTACAGGCCATGTATCACCCCCACCACACCCACCCCCACAGGCCAAGACTGCTAGGAGCAGGCCAGAGCTCACGTCTATCCACCGCCAAGATGTGAGCCTTGGATGGAGGCGTTATCACCCACCCCAGTCCATATATCCGGTGTGAGCGTCGGCAGGAGGAGCTAGAGGAATCCCAAAGACCTACCGTTGAGGCCACCTCCCCACCCCGCACAGCCCAGAGCAGTGCTCTGGGGGTGTTGTCCCCAGAGCACTAACAGAGAAGTACCTGCCTCATCACTTACCCTCCCTCCCCAGACGAGGGTACAGAGCAGTGACATCAAGAGCAGTGCAGCCCCAGACTAGTGGCAGAACCCCCACCCCCCGCCCGGTGCACGCATTCCAAATGTGCCCCAGTGGAGCATTTACCGCCATACTTCTTGTCCTGGGCCGCCGTCCTGGCGGGGGCTCCTTGCAACGGCGGCAATCTGTTGGGCACTTCTCCGGTCTCCCTCTTCAGCATGGGAGACCGGCAACGTCCTCCCCTTCTTCCGGGGCTCCCTCCAGGCAGGCCACGGGAGCCCCGCGTGGGCCGCCATACTTCTTCTCCGGGGCCGCCGTCTTCCTTCTTCCCCCGGGCTGCGGGGGGGGGGGGGGGGGGGCGGGCACTTCCGGCCGGCCGTGCTAGGATTGGCCGGCCGGCTAGTAACTTCCGGGTCCGTCTCTACGCCCCCCTTTCCTCCCACCTCCCACCTCGCCCCTTTCCCCACCTCCAAGGGGAACATTGCTGATAGTACAAAAGTGCCCTGCCTCCAGATATGGTTAAGTCCCAGCAAGTGGCACATAGGACAGACATGTTAAACAAGTGAGATAGGGGAAGAACCAGCTATAGAAAGAGACCTGCCTTGACGAATCAATTCTCCACATGATTTCATCTCACACAGCACTGAGAAAGAAGCACTCACCTGGACTTCGTTCCGGGGCCGAGGCGGGACTTGCTCTTTCCCCGGGGCGCAGCGGTAGGGGGGGCGGGATCGGGAGCCGAGGCAGCGGTAGGGGGGCGGGAACGGGGCCGGGGAGACACAGACAGCGAGGCAGCGGTAGGGGGGCAGGAACTGAGAGCCGAGGCAGCGGTAGGGGGGCGGGAACGGGGCACAGGAAGGCGGGTGCCGGCTCAATGCCGGAACAGATTCGGGGGCGTTCCCGGCTTTTGGCTGACGTCGCGTGACGTAGCCAAAAGCCAAAAATTCTCGGGAACGCCCCCGAATCTGGTCCGGCATTGACGGACAGGCCCGTCTTCCAATGGCTAGCCTCCATTTATGGAGCTAGCCAATGAAAGACGGAGGCCGTTCCTGTCTCCCGTATATATCTCAATAGGTTTTCGCCTGCGCGAAAAAGATGCGCAGAGCGCATCTTTTCGCCAGGCAAAACCTAAAAAACCGAGGACCAGAAGAAACATACAGACGACACCATATCCAGGTCTTAACACTTCCGGACGAAGGAGACGAAACTCGGCGTCATCAGCAAGAAGTGCAGCGACGGGGTCTCGATTCAGTTTCCTGGCGAGGCAGGCTCGCTCCGAAGGAGATGACGACACAGGGGGTCGATCATCGGAAGCGGAGGAAGAGGAGAGACACTCTTTGCATCCCCTGGTGACTGCAATTCGAGAAATGGAGTAGGATGCACCTGGACTGGTAGAAGATCCGAGCAATGGGACACAGGACTCGCATTCCTGAAAAGGGACAGGACTGGTACCTGAGATGACAGCTCATTGCTGAGGGGGCAGACAAGTTAAAAATTCCCCTTTACACATCGTTTGCTATTTTATTTCTATGTTATGTTCTTGGGCATTGCAGGTTGATCGGGCGGGTAACGGGCCACGCACCCGCTATGTAGATTGCAATTGTAGGTTAAAGAGGGGGGGATCCGAGGGAGGGCGACAGACCCTCTCCGCCGGAAGTCTTGGTACTGTGGGAGTTGAGACTGAAGGGTGGGGAGGGGGTGCAGGGGGGAGTTATGGATGTTTCCAGTTTGAAGGAGTTGTGGGGATGATTGGGGAGGGGGGGTGGGGGAGAGGGGGAGGAGGGGAAGAAGGGGAACTAACAGGTCATGTCAGGAAGGTCGCCCTTTTGCCGCACTGCGGGACACTCCATTAGAGAGCGCCTAGAACACCACACACAGCAGGACATGGAGGGATGCCGGGTAGACACATAGATGAGGGACAGGATCTGGAGGGTCTTTCGATAATGACATGGAATGTGCATGGACTAGGCAGTAGAATTAAACGGGGCCTTGTGAACGCATACATCAAGCAGCAGGGCCCGGATGTCGTGCTGCTGCAGGAGACGCACCTTATGGGGAGCAAATGCGGTTTCCTAGCGAGAGGGTAATACACAGTCTTAGCACATGCGGGATTCACCAAGGGCTCGAGGGGAGTGGCAATACTGGTGAGGAAAACACAACCATTCCAGGGGGGCCAGATATGGTGGACCCACAGGGAACATATGTGGGGGTGAGAGGCACATGGAGGAGAAAGGAATACACGATAGTGTCGGCGTATGCACCACCCAAACTGCAGGCAGCAACATGGAAAGGTATCATTGAGATTCTACTCCATACGTCTGACACTATACAAATGCTGGGAGGAGACTTTAACGACGATAGGACGGGAGTTAGAGCGGAGATCAGAACCAGACCGCTCTATATGGGGTGGACTGACGGATGTGTGGAGGTGGCTGCACCCGGTAGAGCGGGCCTATTCCTTCTACTCTAGTGCACATAAGGTTTTTTCAAGACTGGACTATATCTTCCTTGCCAGATACGCGATAGCGAGAGATGACTCGGCCAAGTACAAAGCTAGGGGGATTTCAGACCACTCCCCGCTCGTGGTGAAACGGACCCAGGGACAGAGGGCATGGCAATTATCAGCATGGGAGCTGCAGAACCAGAACATACTGAAGGGCATTCGCGCAGATATTAAAGTCTGTATGGCTGAGAATGAGGGCTCAGTGTCATCCAAAGTAGTCCTGTGGGAGGCCTTTAAAACAGTCATGAGAGATAGAGCCCAAAACAGATTAGCAGAGGCGAAACGTGAGGTTCGACGAGAGCTGGAGACACTGGAAACACAGATATTAAGACTCGAGGGGGAATATCAAGACGGGAAAGCCGCAAGGACTCTCCGTCAACTAACAGACGCACAAACTCAGTATAGGGACCTGGCAACGGGAGAGGCCAAAACACAGGCACTAGCGACGCTCCACCTTCTGTATGATGTGGGTGACAAATCAGGCAAACTGCTGGCATGGCTGAGCAGGAGGGAGGGAGACGCTCGATGGATAGAGCAAATACGTGACACCCAGGGGAACCTGACTGGATCGGACGCCCAGATAGCAGAGGCGTTTGCCCCGCACTACAGGGCTCTTTACGAGGCAAGAGATCTGGGCACTCAGGAAGATGCTCTGAAATAAATGGAGCACATCGAACTCCCGGTACTGGCAGACACAGATGTCACAGACCTGGAGGCTCCCATTAAGCTGGAGGAGGTTCACCAAGCCCTGGCAAGGCTACGCGCAGGAAAGGCCCCGGGCCCTAATGGGTACCCAGCGGAGTTTTTTTTAAAAAACGGCAGACCTTCTGTCCCGCCATATACTGGGACTATTTGAGGAGGCGAGGCAAGAGGGGACTCTTCCCCCAGACCTTCGTATGGCCACAATCATCCCGATTTTCAAGGCAAGTAAACCACCAGAAGAATGCAACTCATACCGTCCTATTACTCTACTGAACATAGAGGTCAAATTACTGGCGACGGTATTGGCGCTTATACTGAGGAGGGTGATCCCAGACCTGGTTTATTTGGACCAAACAGGATTTCTCCCGGGTCGGGCTACAAGATTTAACCGTAGGTGATGCCATAATTGGCTGCAGGAGGTAAGTAAGCGACGGGACCCACATTGGTTCCTCTCGTTGGACGCGGAGAAAGCGTTGGACGCGGTCCATTGGCCATTCCTAGAGGGAGTCCTGGTAAGACTGGGCTTTGGTCCTAACTTTCGGCAATGGATAAGTCTACTGTACACGGACCCAAGAGCAAGAGTCAAGGTGAATGGGACTCTGTCGGGGGACTTTCCAGTAAGACGGGGAACCAGGCAGGGTTGCCCACTGTCCCCCCTGCTCTTCACGCTAACTATCGAGATACTAGCAGCAATGATCCGACAGCACCCGGATATTAGAGGTTTTCTGTTGGGGACAACTGACGCAACGGAAGAAAAATATCCTTATACGCGGATGACGTCCTCCTCTACATTACGAGCCCGGAAACTACGATACCAGTGCTCTTTTCAGAGCTGGAACGCTATGGAGAACATGCTGGCTATAAGATTAACTGGCACAAGTCGGTACTCTACGACCCTAGGGGACTAGATCAGTGGTCGAACCTCCCAGACAGGCTACAGACGACTACGGAGGGCTTCACCTACCTGGGAGTCTTTATGACCCTAGACAAATCGGCCTCGTATGAAAAAAAATGTCAGACAAATTCTGCGCGCCTTTGTAGAGGACGCGACTAGGTGGCGGCTCCTACCCCTCACTCTCTTGGGTCACGCAGCTATGTTAAAAAATATGACACTGCCCAAGTTCCTCTACGCGTTTCAGAATGAATACTACCCACTTCCACGCAGGGTGTATTGAGAAATTAATGCGGAAGTCCGCTCCTATCTATGGCTCGGTAAACAACCTAGAGTAGCATTGTCGACCCTACAAAGACACCAATATAGCGGAGGGATCTCACTTCCCAACGCTAAAGTCTACTACTGGGCGGAACACTTGGTAACCATTAACGATTTGCTCCATGTCCCAGCTACACACCCCACTTATGCGTTAGAGAGATATGCAATGGGTACCCGCTCCTACCATTATTATCTACACGGGGGTAAAGGGACAGCGAGATTATTGCCAGCCACCAGGCTCACACTGGTGCTATGGCCCAGAGTGAATAGGACTATCGGATAGGACAAAAAGCCTACGAGACAGACTCCTTTGTGGCACTGTACGTGGCTACCGGACTTGAATAAACTAAAGGGATTTAAAGGATGGGATAGTATAGGAATTTTGACGCTAGGAGATGTAATAGCGAAGGGGACGATGAAATGTTCCCGGCCCTTAGGGCGGAATCTGGCCTGCGTCCCACGCAATACCTTAAATATGTCCAACTGAGACACGCGTGGCGAGCGGAGGACATCCAGGTAGACACACTCACTGAGTATGCACCTTTGGAGGGCCGATTATTGCAGGAGCACATACCAGAGAGAGCGGTGTCACTTACGTACAGGACCCTTATGAATAACATCCCAGAGGACCTGGGGGCACTTAGAAGAAAATGGGAAACTGAAGTGGGTGACATGGATGAGATAGACCGGGACACTGTTCTCATGCATCCCAGGGAAGTAGCGATTAAATCCCGGTTAATTTAACATCCTCCATAGAACCTATTTTGAAAAACTACGCTTGTATAAAATGGGGAGGATAGGTGACACAAATTGCCTATGATGCGGTAGAGAGGGTGGAGATTTCTTTCACACACTTTGGTTGTGTCCGCAGATCCAGGCATACTGGGGGGAGATTCTTAGAGAACTGGGTGAGATGCTGGAAGCCCCGTTACCGGCAGACCCCAAACTAGTCCTACTTGGTATGACTAATGATATTGACCTTACCCGCCCATTGTTGATGTTCTTGACCCTGGCCCTAGTAGTAGCGAAGAGAGATGTGGCAAAATGCTGGGGGACAGCCACGACACTGGGGAGAGAGGAATGGAGAAGGGGCCTAGACCTGTACATGGCGGCTAAAAGGGTGAACTACAAGGCGCGGGCTGCCTGAAAAAGTTTTGCAGGGTCTGGAATAAGTGGAGAAAATACAATTGCCTTGATGGGGGCATGTGAGCGGGGGGGAGGGAGGAGGAAGTACACACAGCTGCCGGGGGGGCATGGGAACCTGGGGGGCACGGGACTGAATGGTCCACAGGTTGTGCAGGTGAAATGGTGCGTGATGGACATTGAAGCATTGATTTTATTGGTGTGGGTAGGGGGGTGGAGGGGGGGGGGGAGGCGGGGTATGGGGTCCGATGATGACATGACTGTTTTATTGTTCTATGATAAAATGCAAATAAAAATATTTTTTTTAAAAATCGCAATCGGATTCACAAAAGCGGCAGATATATTTGCATGTACAAGATATTACAAAGAATCTGAGCGAGAAAGGAAGAGAGACTCAAAATGTACATTTTTTTAGAAGTGCATATAGCATCATATATTTAAAGACATATTTTATACAAAACAGTCAAAAAAGCAGCACTGGAGGCATAAAATGCGGTGGTAACCCAAGGGGGCTTTGTGCACTGAGTGATAGTGAAACAAAGAGTGACGGCGCAAGTGACATGTGGGTGAACACAGCGAGGGGCGCAAGGTGACACAGTGAAAAAACAGTATATACAAGAATGATGGTTCGTCCTCAGTAAATGAGTGATTGATGTTTGATTGAGAACCAAACAAGGTGATGCGCCATGAGTCGCCCTGTATTGATGGTCGACGGCGTTTGGATCCTATCGATTTAGGATCTTCATCAGGACTGGGTTGCCGAATAGAGCGAGTGCAGCAAGGTAGGAAGGGATAGGTAAGGGATTAGAGGGGATGTGAGGTACGTGGTGCGTCAGCTGGGGGGGGAGAGAAGGAAACCCGGGGGTCGGGTAAACAAAAGGGGGCGGGAGGTTGGGTGGGGGGGGCGGGGTGCCAAAGAGGGACCGCTACCACGCGTGACGCCCGCAGGTGGCCTCCACACACGCTACAGCATCAACCATGAATCAAGCTGCCGCCGCCGATGGCGCCGGGGCCCCGCTGCTCAGACCCCACAGGTCGCAGCGCCCCAGAATGCAGCGGCGCCTCCAGTCAACGTTGGCGGCCAAGGACCTGCCGCAGCTGCACCGCCGGCCCACGTCGGCCATGGAGTAGCCGCCCCCCTGCCACCTTTCAGTGAACTCTCCGGTCCTTTTACTGCGGCAGCGCGATGGCGACTATGGATTGCTCGACTGGACCACTATTTTGTCGGCGTAAGGGAAACGGACGGCAGAGTCAAGCGGTCCCTGCTCATGTGTTATGGCGGTGACGAACTTTACAAGCTATTTGAGACTTTACCAGACAGGGGCGAAGCTCGTGATTATGACGCCGCCGTCACAGCACTGAACCGGTACTTTGACCCGCGTGTTAACCCGGACTACGAATGGTTCAAACTGCGCCAAGCGCGCTAGAGCGGAACAGAGTCTATTGATTCCTACTATGCGCGCCTCCGCAAACTTGCTACGGCCTGTGAACTACCGGACCAAAGGGCACAACTTCGGGCGCAACTAATACAAGGGTGCAGATCAGTCCAGCTTCGATACCTCATCCTCCGGCAACCGCGAATCTCACTTGACGAGATACTTGTGTTAGCCCGTTCCCACGAACTGTCCAACGCCCGAGCTGATGAGATGAAAGCTGCGCTACACCGGCCGGGTGCGACATCTCGGATGCCGGCGATCAAGGAGGAACACCTTGACGAGATCCACAGACGCCCACAATCAGGGAAAGGGAGCGGAAGGGCCATGCCCCAGTCATCCTGCGGAAATTGCGGGATGGAACACCACGCCAGTGGAAAATGCTTCGCAAAGGGTAAGACATGCTCGAACTGTGGGAAACAGAACCACTTCGCGAAGGTGTGCCGAAGTGGTGCCAATCGTCAGTCAAGCAATTACGGCGCAAAAGGAGTGGCTCGAGGAGTACATCAACTATCGCTCAAAGATTCCGGGCCTTGCAGTGACCCGTCCCGTGCAGCGTTTAGCCTGGAAGACGATGACAAGGTGTACTTCGTATCCTTCGTTGGCAGGCATGGTGCCAGACGACGACCGCCACCAATGTGCGACGTACAGATTTTAGTATCCCCAGTGCATGCCCTGATTGACACCGGGGCGTCGGTAAATGTCATGGACAGTATTCAATATGACCGCCTCTCCCCTCGCCCACCTCTCTCCCCGTCCAATGCCAAGATATACACCTACGACAGCGACGACTCGCTGCCCCTGCGTGGAGTGATCGACGTGGTAGTCACCAGCAATGGTCACCAGGTGAAAACAAAATTGCACATCACTGGAGGAAAACGTGGCACATTGCTCAGCTGCCATACAACCGAAGACCTTCAACTGGTATTCTTCGCTAATCAGGTGCACCAGCTGCACGCTGACTTGATGCTCAAAGACTTTCCCGCCCTTTTCCGAGGTCTGGGCTGCCTCAAAGACAAGACATTCAAGTTATACATAGATAAGACCACTCGACCAACGGCGTTGAGGCACCGGCGGGTGCCATTCCATCTGCGGCCGCAGGTGGAAGAAGAGCTGCGGAAGCTCGAGGAGCTGGGCGTGATTGAGAAGGTATCCGGCCCGACACCCTGGGTATCACCTCTGGTGGTCACACCGAAGCCCAAACAACCTGGCGCCATCCGCCTATGTGTAGACATGCGCCTCCCAAACAAGGCCGTCAAACGGGAAAGGCATCTCACTCCCACGATGGACGACATCGTTGCGGACCTGAATGGGGCAAGGTGGTTTTCAAAGTTGGATCTCAACGCGGGGTACCACCAGCTGGAACTCCACCCAGACAGCCGCAACATAACCACCTTCTCGACGCACGTAGGATTACGGCGTTACAAACGGCTTAGCTTCGGTGTCTCCTCAGCGGCTGAGGTTTTTCAGAATGCGATCAAAGAGACACTCTCCGGCCTAACAGGAGTTATTAATCCTAGCGATGATATCCTTGTATTTTCAAAGACGCTTGAAGACCATCATGCTCACCTCAGGGCTACCCTGCAACGTTTGACAGACCACGGCGTTACTCTACACCGAGGTAAGTGCTCCTTCTACCAGGAGTCAGTAGAGTTCTTTGGATACATATTCTCGCGTGAAGGACTGCGCGTCGACCCGAAGAAAGCGGAAGCCATTCGCTCAGCACCAAGACCTACATCGGCCACTGAAGTCAGGAGTTTCCTGGGGATGGCGACGTATTGCGGACGCTTCATCCCCAACCTCGCCTCACTCGCTGAGCCCCTGCGATCGCTGACCAAAGCCGGCCAGCTTTGGACATGGTCGGCGAAGGAGGACAGTGCGTTCTCTGCAGTCAAGGATGCCCTTATCGACGACAAAATCATGGCGTACTTCCGCCCGCATCGTCGCACAGAAGTCGTGGTCGACGCCAGCCCCGGCGAGTTGGGGGCAGTACTCATGCAAGAGACAGAAGCTCATGAGTGGGTTCCCACCGCGTATGCTAGCCGTGCCCTAACGGCCACAGAAATGCGATACGCGCAGATTGAACGCGAGGCTCTAGCGATTAAATGGGCCTGTCGTCATTTTCACTTGTACCTGTACGGTCACGAGTTCAAGGTCATCACAAACCACAAGCCAGTGGTGCCCCTGTTCGCAGGAACAAACCGGCTCGCCTCCCGAGAATAGAGCGGTGGGCTATCCAGCTACAAACTTATTCATTTGAAGTCATCTTCCGGCCAGGGGCAGACAACCCCGCTGATTTCCTGTCCCGACACCGAAAGGCCACCACCCTCACGATGGATCAAGAAGACACAGAAGAGGTGGAAGAGTTTGTACGCATGCTGACGCAGGATGCCTGTCCAGAAGCCCTCATGCTTGGTGACATTGGGAAAGCCACGGAAGAGGATGAATGCCTGTGCCGAGTGAAGGCGACGCTAGCAGGCCGAAGCTGGAAGCATTTTCTGGATGGGGCTAGCGCCCTCACAGCCGTAGAGAAGACCTTTCGTCAGCAGATCTGGAAAGCGCAAAGCGAACTCAGCGAAGGTCCCCATGGGGTAATCTTGAGCGGCACCGCCATCGTGATCCCCTCGAGTTTGCAGAACGAAGTGGTGCGACTCGCGCATCAGGGCCACCAAGGAGTGTCCAAGACGAAAGCGCGTCTGCGCAACAAGGTGTGGTTCCCCGGCATGGACCTGGCTGTCGAGGAGGAGGTGCGTAATTGCCATTCATGCAACATTACAGGCCAGGACCCGGCCCCTCACCCAGTCATCACTGAGGAACCCTGCACAGAGCCATGGACGAAGCTGAGCATTGACTTTGGTGCATTCCCAGACGGAAGGCATGCTTTAGTGCTAATAGACTCACGCTCCCACTTTCCAGTGGTCGAAATAGTGCCGTCCACGGCATTTTCCCACGTCAAAGCAGCGCTGGACCGAACATTTGCCATGATGGGCCTGCCCTCAGAGATACGGTCGGACAACGGCCCACCATTTCAAGGAAAAGAATTCCAAGCCTACCTGGAGACAAGAGGTATTCGCCACAGGAAGATCACGCCTCAGTGGCCGCAGGCAAACGGCGAGGTCGAGAGGTTCATGCGCACGCTAAACCGAGCCCTTCAAATCGGAGTGGAAAGAGGAGAGTCGGCGGAGGAATGTCTGTCGCAATTTCTGAGTGCATACCGCCAAACGCCACACTGCACCACGAAATGCGCACCAGCACACCTAATGTTCTGGAAGGCCTCAAGAGACTGTGTACCGGCAGTTCCCTCCTGGCGCCCGCCGAACTTGGACCATAACGCAACACAGCTGCAAAGACAACGGACAAATAAAAGAGCAAGCCAGTGAAGTAGAGCGAGACCTAGGACCCTGGTGGTTGGAGACCGAGTGGTTCTGAAGCACCGACACCACAACTGGAAGTATCTTACCACGTACGAACCTGAAGTGTGGGAAGTCGTCAACGTTCTGGGCACCATGGTGTCCGCAACCAGAGGCAACAGAGCCGTGACGCGGAATGTGTCTTGGTTCAAACGTGCCACAAGAAATCGAGAACACGAGGAATCCACATCGGTGGACGGCGAAAACATGACAGGAGGACAGACCTCTTGCGAGACACCACCGATTCAGCAGAGTGAGGATACCCCTTGCGCAAGATCAGAGCAAGAAGCAGCAGGAACAATGAAAGCACGACAAGTCCGTCTCAGGATCCAACAGAAGAAGCTGGAGAAAGTGGAGAGAGTCCGCGGAGTCTGAGATACAATCTCAGACTGAACCCCACCCGAGTCAGCGACTGAAGGACAATGCCTGGACAGTGGGTCCAATACAAATGCCCCCATGAGATGAACTATATATCTGTGAGTTTGGAGGGATGTACTGACGGAGCCACCTGGCCCGTCCATACTCGCAGTCCCACACACACGTACACACGCATGCATGCATTCCTACACCCCGAGGACGGACTAGCCCAGGGGTATAAATAAATGGGCGCAAGACCGCTCGTTGTCTTCGGCCCATAGCCATAGTCAGTGTCCGGTGTGTGTTATTTGTCACAGTATAGTTTAGAGCCCACTCTGCGTCCTAGGTACTTCCTCCCCGTGCCCACAGCACTACAGAGGGTGCTGGCCCAGAGACAGAGCCCCGCTCTGGTTCAGGTGCAAAATTAGTTTGCGTGTAATAACAGGTACCAGGGTGCTTGATCCACTGGAAATTAGCTGGAATGGGGAAGAAAGGGTAGAAAATGTGAGGCCAATTAGTGGTGGGATAACTCATATGTACGGAATGGCGGGACGCAGCGGAGAGAAACACTTACAAGATGGTGAAGGCACAATAACGGAGCCCTTTTTGGCCGGATAGGAAACTGATGCTAGAAGAGTGACAAGGGCACTTGGTCCAGGAATTATGTCTGCTCAAAGGTTCCTAAAAGGGGGAAAGGCAGTCAGGAGATCAGTGGTTGGCAAGAAGGAGAGAGGAAGCGCTAGGTGTGTAAAAGGGCGCAGTGGGTCACTTATATCCAATTTAGGCAATGGAGCCGGAACGGAGCCCCATTCTGGCCATGGAGGCGATTGACTGTGAATAATGTGGTGCGGCAGGGTCAAGGGATCCACTGCCTGTCTCCCAGTGAGGACACCTGGAAAATGGGTGAAACAACTGGGGGTCGATTGGTAGGCGAGTCAGAAGGGGGTTAGGGGAGGGGGCGTGAATGGGAAGGCCCCTGTGGGGCAGCGGGCTTACCATGAACGTGATGTCTGGGAACCATCTAAGTCCGGTGACTGATGAGCGGTCTGCGATCTGGTGAGTAGATCTCGATCCGTGGTTGGCGCTGGAGTGCGGGGCGCCATGAGAATCTGGTGTCGGTAGTTCTGGGGTGGGCGGGGCCAGGTGACGCGGGAGCGATTGGTAGGTTGTAAACACAGGAGTATCATAGGAGGGCCGGGGGCATGGAGGGGAAGAGACTATGGTGGGCGGGTCAAGGATAGACTGGAAAATGTCTATGTGTGTAGGGTTTGGTTACAACAGAAGTCTGATGGACGTGAGATACACGGAAATGTGATGGTGTCCATAACCCTGATAGCAAGAAATACCCCGTTTGTTGACATTGGATGAATGTGGTAATGTCAAAAGTAATAATATACACAGCGGTAAATACCCATTTAATTGGAAGACATTGTCAACTATACATTCAGAACATAGTATAAACGCAAAGACAATGTGAATAATAATTACAGACTTTGGGAATGATAACCAAGATTAAATTAGGTTAGACCAATACAATTTAATTGAATTTGACCGTGAAGGAATAGGGGGTACTGGGGGTGCATCAAGGGTGGAACTTGAGAGATTTACTGTGCTAGAGATTGAGACCCAATTGACAGTGTAGTAATGGGGTTTGGTGCTCACCGATCCTATGGCATTATATACAATCGTGTCTCATGATTAAATGCCAATAATGAGTGTGTCAACAAATTAGAGGATAATAGAAATCCATAATGAAATAATTAATAAAGATCCATTCAGAATAAGGATAGTGGACTACAGTGCGCTCAAAAATACAGGCTGAAGGCACTGAGCCCAAGTTAACACCACCGTAGTCAAATGAATAATGCCAGTACGGTCTCTCCTCGTTTGCTCATTGTCTAAATCACATACGAGGAGACCGTCAAGGATATTGCGAGCACGCAACTACATTGCCCATGATCCTCTAGCCATTGGATAGACTAGCAGCAACCTGTGCGACGGCGCTATTGGCGCATGCGCACTGACAGGAGTCCGGATCGGTGTACATCACCTACAAAAACATAATGGTTGATTGTTAGAGAGTGGGCTTTCTCCGTGAGGTTGCCTCACTGTTGTCTTTGTGGTCTATTTTTTCTTAAACATTAGAGCGGTGCCCCTATTATTCCTGAGCTGTGGCCAGGTGAGGAGCGGCGCCGGCCTCTCATATTCTAGGTGAGTGAGAGGCGTTTGTTAATTAGTAATGGTTGGGTATTGTGCTTGCAATATGCAAGAACACAAAAAAATGTTAATCATTGGAACTCATGATGGATAACATTCACTAAAGTGTTTCTTTCTGTGTTCTTTCATATATGTCCTCCGCACTTGATCGCTTTTTGCCTTTGTTCAACAGCTTCTACTAAACAGGAGCACTGAGAAGGCCTAACCAGGTGATATCTTGTATGTTCGTTTGATTTATGTTATACACACACTCACTTTTTACAGCAGTAGCAGAATTTAACCTTTGGTCCTGAAGAAGCAGGTGATACTCAATGTATCGATAGCTGCAGAAACATGTCGACCACTATATAACAGGCAGTAGATATTTGTTTGAACTACTGTTATTTTGCACTCCACGCTTTTTAATCTTGGAAGTGGTTTGCTCCTCATTAAAGTCATTTTTGCACCCACTATCCAATTTTACTCACTCACTTTCACTGATTTTCCTTTTTGCACTGCTTCTCAGTTAGTTGGATTTGAGTCTACTTACTGTACGCTGTGGACATACCACTTGCTGAGACTGACCCAAATGATGACTAACAGGGCGGTCCAGATTGTGTAACTGATGGGATTCTGTACCAGAGAGTGACAGTCCACGGGTATCAAGTAGTGGACACGACATTGTCTGAAACACAGAATTTTGAGTTCCTTTAGACCCACAGTTATTATTTGTGTATACATCCTCCAGTGAGTGTCAGCCCTCCTTCTCATCTTTAACAGAACTCTTGTGAGGTAGACTTGGTGTAGGGTCTTAAGCTGGACCAGTCTGTGCCTCATGGGGATGGCATTTTCCTTGGGGGAAGCCAAAGCGTCACGCCAGTCGTTGTCTTCTAATTCGCCCACAACTGCCTCCCATTACTGCCTAAGTCGTGTCAATTGGTCCGGCCGATTGTTAATCAGTTTTTTGTATTTTAGGGAGATGGCTTTCTTGGACATGGGATGCAATATCAACCTGTCTGAGTGGGGATGCCTCTGGTAATGGGCCTCCCTCGGGTATCACTGCTTTGAGGGCATGGCTAATCTTTAAGTAGCTAAAAGTTTCGGACTGTGCAAGTTGATGTTCTTTCTGGAGGTCCGCGAATGTGACCATTCCTTTTTTTATCCACAGATCTCCTACTGATGAAATGCCTATCAGGTTTCATTTATAGAGCCCGGGGCAGGTACTTAATCGGCCCAGCCACTCTGGTTCCGAGAGTGGGGTTGAATGAATGAAACATTATTTGTATTGCGCAGCTATGCCCAGTGGGCGTCAAGGCGCCTAGTCCAAATATCGACTGTGAGCAGATAGAAACAGAGCCTACTGATATGCATTGATAAAGAGCCAGGTTTTCAATGACTTCCTAAAGAGGTCGAGGGAGGGCAGTATTTTGATTTCCAGGGGGAGTGAATTCCACATCAGAGGAGCCAGTATGGAAAAAGCTCTGCTCCCCCATCTAGCCTTCTTGGCTCTGGGAACAACCAGTTGGTTAAGCTCACTGGATCGGAGACATCTACTCGGAACGTATCTAGAGAGTAGTGATCCAAGGGCATCAGCCGAACCTGCAGTTAAAGCCTTATATGTAAGGCAGAGGAGTTTAAAGGTAATCCTTGAGGGGATGGGGAGCCAGTGAAGGTTCTTCCTCGCTGAGGTCATAGAGGCCAGCCAGGGCAGAGCGAGAGCAAACCGCGCTGCCGCGTTTTGTATAACCTGCAAGCGTTGGAGCAGACCCTTGTTGGCCCCGGCGTACACTGAGTTACAATAATCAAGCCTTGAGCCAACAAGGGCGATCACCACCTGTTTCCGTGCCTGTGGGGACAGGTAGTGTACGATTCTTTTCAGGATCTTGATGACTCCCCAACAGGTAGCCACCGTTCTGTTGACCTGAAGCTCCATGGAGAGCTGGGTGTCAAAGATGACGCCTAGGTTCCTGGCAGATTGTGTTGGTATTGGGCAGCTACCTAAAGAAGGAGGCCACCAATCGTCTGACCATATGCCCTGGTCCTTGCCAAAGACCAGGACCTCTGTCTTGTCCCCGTTCAACTTCAGGGAGTTGGCAATCATCCACTCTGCAACAAGTTGCATGCAGGCCCTAAAGTTAGAAGCGGTTTCACCCACAGAGTGAGTCAGGGACACCATAATCTGCGTGTCGTCGGCATACGACACTACCTCCATCCCCTGAGATCTTACTAGTCTTGCAAGTGGGGCCACGTAGATGTTAAACAGGGTCGGACTCAATGCCGACCCTTGTGGCACCCCACATTGCAGAGACTTAGCAGGGGAGAGGTATTCACCTAGCATGACACACTGCTCTCGTTGTTGAAGAAAGGAGCTCAGGAGACTGAGTGCCGGTCCTTCTACCCCTGCCTCCCTTAACCTAGTTGTTAAAGTAAGGGGAGACAGGGTGTCGAATGCTGCTGAGAGATCTAGCAGCACCAGTACGGTGGTTAGACCCAAATCCACTTTTCTGCGGATGTTATCCATGACTTTCGTCAGAGCAGACTCCGTGCTATGCATCTTTCTGAAGCCATGTTGGGACCCGTCCAAGAAACCAGAGGTATCGAGGAAATTTGAAAGATGGAAATTCAAATGGGTCTCCAACATCTTAGCCGGGGCCGGCAGAAGAGAGATGGGTCTAAAATTCTTCAGTACTCCAGGGTCCAAGGTGGTCTTTTTAAGCAGCGGCTTTACAATGGCTTTCTTCCAAAGTGACGGGAAGACGCCCTGCTCCAATGCTCCATTCATGACTTCCAGCAACGGAGGAAGAATAACCTCTCTGCAGTTCTTCAGTACTTTCAGAGGAACTGGATCAAGTGGAGATGACGATTTAGTTTTGTCCAGCAGGCTGTTAAGATCCTCTAGCGAAAGGGCAGGGAAATGATCAAGGGAGTGAGAGGATTCTGTAGTCCAGGCTTCCAGACGTGTAATTTGGGAGAAATCCTCAGCACTAAGCGAGTTCCCCTGCGACTTTAGAGCTATGTAGATATCATCTATCTTTTTGTAGAAAAAGTCTGATATATCATTGCATAGCTCCTGGGAAGCGACTACAGGATCGGGGACCTGGAGGGAGCACAAAGAGTCCACTATTTTGAAGAGCTCTTTGGAAGATGTTAAGGAACAGGTTAAATTAGAGAAGTAATCCTGTTTCTCCTTAATGACTCTCTTTTTGTACTCTCGTAGTAGGCTCTTATAGCCTTCTCTGTCCCTGAGATCCCAGGATTTACGCCACCTGCGTTCCTTCTGTCTGCAAGATTGTCTGAGAAGCCTCAGATCAGCAGAAAACCAGGGGGCAGTTGGCTTCTGTCTAGCTGCAGGTTTAAGGGTAGGGGGGGCTAGTTCGTCAGCTGCTCTGGTGAAGGCATCAGCGATTTCTTGGGCCGACTCATCCACCTTCCGCTGAGTTGAGATATGGGCGTTGAGAATAAAAGGGGCCACTGCCTCCGAAGTAAAGTTTTTGAAGCTCCTTTTGAATTGTTTGTTACCGGAGCCCGCAATGACAACGGGGCAGGGAATGTCTAGAAACAGCGGGACTGCTAAGTGGTCAGACCAGGTAATCGGGACCGGGGTACCAACACCTAATCTGGGGTCGTTGGAAAAGATCCCGTCGAGGATATGCCCCGCCCTGTGAGTCGGGAGGAGAACTCGTTGGACAAAGTCACATGCCTCCAGGGAGTTGAGCAGGGAACAGGTCTCTTTAGAAGTAAAATCCTCTAAGTGAAAATTAATGTCGCCCAGAATGGTGAGATGGGGTCTACCAAAATAAGGTTCCAAAATTCTGAAGAGTTCTGAGCAGAAGTTAGCTCTAGACCCAGGGGGCCTATAAAGTAGTATGCCAGAAAAGGAGCTCACCGGGGTATGCACAATACAGAAGTAAAGCGCCTCAAAAGGATCCGTAGGGACCGATAAGGGTTTTATGGTACATGTAAGCGTGGATTTAAAAAGAATGGCAATTCCACCCCCTCTACAACGTTCTCTATCTAACCTTAAAAAGGTATATCCTTCAGGTATGGCCAGAAGCAGATCATGGCCAGAGGACTCGGTGGCCCACGTTTCTGTAACAAAGATCCAGTCAGGATTCCTTGAACTAACAAAATCGTGGAATTCAATCCCATGTTTGATCAATGAACGCGCATTGATCAAAAATCCATGTTTGGAATGGGAGGTATGACTGGCCGACAAAGAAGAGATTGAATGACTGCGGTCCTGAGTAGGGCCAGCAAAAGGAACGTTGCAAGAGGGACACAAGTGGGCGCGACACAATGCCTCGGGTCTAAGCTGATGATGGCAGCAGAGCGCCTGGGGTCTAAGGGATAAAAGGAAGGCATATAGATCCCCCCGGGAAGTAGTCGCGCAAACGCCAGGAGACCCAGGGTCCAGCCCGTCCTGCAGCGCGTCCTCAGCGCGGACGGGCGCAGACGGGCTGAACTCTGGCGTAACTCCGGCGTCAATCTGGCGTCCCCGCAGCGCGTGACCGCTGCGCGTCAGCATGACTGGCTTAAATACACGCCTAGCGTCCTTCTGACGACTAGAGCGTCAAGCCTACCTGATTGCGCCGAAAAGCGGCACCGAGTACTTTCAAAATGGCGCTCCTGAAGTGCAATTACGCGATGATGCGGACCCGCCCAACAGCGGTGTGGTTCCCGTAAGTTAGAGTGCAGGTAAGGGCCAGGCAAGTTTTAAAAGCAGGGGAAAATGCACATAAACCAAATAAAATGAAAAACGAGGTAGTTTAAAAATACACAGCAGCTCTGGTCCTACAGCGCGCACAGCGCATGTAACAGTCGAGAAATCAGCTGAGAAGGGAGAGCCTAGCGTTTACGTGGCTTAAATACACGCCTAGCGTCCTTCTGACGACTAGAGCGTCAAGCCTACCTGATTGCGCCGAAAAGCGGCACCGAGTACTTTCAAAATGGCGCTCCTGAAGTGCAATTACGCGATGATGCGGACCCGCCCAACAGCGGTGTGGTTCCCGTAAGTTAGAGTGCAGGTAAGGGCCAGGCAAGTTTTAAAAGCAGGGGAAAATGCACATAAACCAAATGAAATGAAAAACGAGGTAGTTTAAAAATACACAGCAGCTCTGGTCCTACAGCGCGCACAGCGCATGTAACAGTCGAGAAATCAGCTGAGAAGGGAGAGCCTAGCGTTTACGTGGCTTAAATACACGCCTAGCGTCCTTCTGACGACTAGAGCGTCAAGCCTACCTGATTGCGCCGAAAAGCGGCACCGAGTACTTTCAAAATGGCGCTCCTGAAGTGCAATTACGCGATGATGCGGACCCGCCCAACAGCGGTGTGGTTCCCGTAAGTTAGAGTGCAGGTAAGGGCCAGGCAAGTTTTAAAAGCAGGGGAAAATGCACATAAACCAAATAAAATGAAAAACGAGGTAGTTTAAAAATACACAGCAGCTCTGGTCCTACAGCGCGCACAGCGCATGTAACAGTCGAGAAATCAGCTGAGAAGGGAGAGCCTAGCGTTTACGTGGCTTAAATACACGCCTAGCGTCCTTCTGACGACTAGAGCGTCAAGCCTACCTGATTGCGCCGAAAAGCGGCACCGAGTACTTTCAAAATGGCGCTCCTGAAGTGCAATTACGCGATGATGCGGACCCGCCCAACAGCGGTGTGGTTCCCGTAAGTTAGAGTGCAGGTAAGGGCCAGGCAAGTTTTAAAAGCAGGGGAAAATGCACATAAACCAAATAAAATGAAAAACGAGGTAGTTTAAAAATACACAGCAGCTCTGGTCCTACAGCGCGCACAGCGCATGTAACAGTCGAGAAATCAGCTGAGAAGGGAGAGCCTAGCGTTTACGTGGCTTAAATACACGCCTAGCGTCCTTCTGACGACTAGAGCGTCAAGCCTACCTGATTGCGCCGAAAAGCGGCACCGAGTACTTTCAAAATGGCGCTCCTGAAGTGCAATTACGCGATGATGCGGACCCGCCCAACAGCGGTGTGGTTCCCGTAAGTTAGAGTGCAGGTAAGGGCCAGGCAAGTTTTAAAAGCAGGGGAAAATGCACATAAACCAAATGAAATGAAAAACGAGGTAGTTTAAAAATACACAGCAGCTCTGGTCCTACAGCGCGCACAGCGCATGTAACAGTCGAGAAATCAGCTGAGAAGCTGATTTCTACTGTAATTCTTTTGTCCCAGCCGAGTTTTTGTTGACTGTATGCCAGATTTCTACTGTTCGGGCCGTCGGGGGTCCCGTTAGACCTAGTCATTTGGGGTTTGTATATAGTGCACTGTGATATCCTCCCTGCCCCATCAGCAACAAATCAGTGCGAAGGCTCGGCTCGACTCAGAAACCATATACCCAGCGATTAATTACTGTTAACTCTGATGCCCTGTAATAAAGCTTAAGGTCAGGCAGTGCAATCCCGCCATCGTACCATCCTGCCGTTAACTTCTGCATCGCAATACGCTGTGCCCACCCATCCCATAATAGAGTACTCACCGCGCTGTTGATGTTTGAGAAATAGGAATCTGGGGCCCTATAGGGGGTGTTTTGCAGTGCGATTAGGAAGCAGGGTATCACTAACATTTTGATGAGAGCTGCTCGACCCAGCAAAGTCAGCGGGAGGCCTCGCCAGTGTTTGACATTGGTTTGCTGGCGTGTCAAAGGACTTTGTAAGTTGACTGCATAGAATTTTGTAGGGTTCATGGTTATAAATATCCCCAGGCAACGGAATTCGTCTGTTGCGACTGGGATGTCCTCGCCTTTTGGTAGTTTGGGTCTAGGAACATGCACTGGGAAAAATGAAGAGTTGGACCAATTTATTATTTATCCAGAGTGGTTACCAAATATGCAGACGATATGAAGGATGCAGTGGATTGAGGATGCAGGGGATGCCATGTATAATAAAATGTCTTCTGCATAGAGGGATATTCTGTCTTCGTGATGTTCCACCCATTTAAGTCCCTCTATCAACGGGTCACCCCTAACCCAGCTTGCCAGGGGTTCCAATACCAGTGCAAAGATCAATGGCGAGAGTGGGCACCCCTGACCGGTTCCTCAGCCCAACCAAATCTGCCGTGATGTATGACCATTTACTACAATTTGTGCTATTGGGTCCGTGTATAAGAGCTCAATCCACTTTATGAATTTGGGTCTGAAACCCATTAGTTCCAACACAGCAAAGAGGTATGGCCACTTGATAGTTTTAAAGGCCATTTTGGCATCTAATGACAGCAGGGCTACATCCTCTTTTAATCTGTCTTTCCTACCCAGAACACTGTGCAGGCGACACTGTTTAAAGCAGTGTTTCGGCCGGGCATGAAGCCCGACTGATCCGGGTCAACCAATTTAGTGATCAGCGGAATGAGCCTGTTCACTAATACTTTTGCGAGTATTTTGGCCTCTGCTGTGAGGATGGAGATGGGTCTGTACACCCCACAATCCTTTGCTGGTTTGCCCTGCTTATGTATTACCACTATCGTAGCTAATCGGATCTCGGCTAGCAGAAGAACTTTTTCATAACTCTCTAGGTACATTTGGTGGAGGTGGGGTGTCAACTTAGTTGCAGCCAACTTGAAGAACTCAATCGGGAGCCATTTAGTCCCATTGCTTTGCCCGAGCTTATGTCTCGGATCGCAAGCTGTATTTTTTCTACTGTGGCCCAAGTTTGCTCAAGTTGTTTCTCCATGTTCAAGGTTGCTTTATTATTGTTGAATGTACTGTCGGAGACTTTTGTAAGCTTCATTAAGATACAGGCTGGAACATGTGAGAATGTAGAGGGAACGTGGGAACTCCTTTTGCCTTTGGAGTGCTTGCATGGAAAGTGGTCAATTCCAGTAAGTTTGCTTGGTGCAGAAGGAAGGCCTCTCGAACATTCTAGTGTGCTTTGATACTATGAAGCTGAGGGTTGTTGACTTAGAGACTGGGATTGTTTTGGAGTCCGAATGGTGATTGATGCATGTACTTCGGTACAGCAGAACCCAAGTTTGCTGAGGCTCTTAACCCTGGCTGTGAAACCCCCAGTGTGGAGTGGGCTAAGATGCAGTGTTTGCAACCAGTGAAGTGATTTGTTTTTGATTATTGCCATTGTGATTTGTGGCTGTTTGCATGCATATTCAGTTTCCAGTGGCTATATCAGTCATTGTGATGCATGACTGTCTGTGTGCACCTTCAGTTTCCAGTGGCTATAATCATCCGAGATGTTTTCTTTAGTATTGACTATGTGATGTGTGAGTGACTATGTGTGCACATCCAAGTTAGTCATCTGATGTATTTAGTGTATATATATCTTTCTTATTTCTTGTAGGATATCCAGTTACTATCATCTGCTTTTTTTTATTATTATCCTTGTATTTAATAGTTTCATTTGCCAAGTGTGTTGTTATTACTTGCATATACATGTGTGTATATATATATCTATATATATATATATATATCTATATATCTATATATATATATATATATATATATATATATATATATATATATATATATATATATATATATATATATATATATATATATATATATATATATATATATATATATATATATCACCAATACTTCCCGTCCATAACATGCAGAAACAAGAAGGCAGACCCAAGGATAGTGCAGATGACGGGTTTATTCAAAGAACGCCCTCACCACTGCCATAACGCGTTTCAGACTCCTCCGAGGCCTTGATCACATATATATGTGCTACTGGTCCGTAGTTGTAGTGGGGGAGGGCAGAAGTTTTTTTAGGTCGAGCATGTTAGACTGATCATGTTCTGTCTGTTGCGAGGATTACCAAGAACATACAGGGGTTTGGAGCCTGACCATTGCTTACCATTTGAATGATGTTCATTTGATATCTGGGAAAGCCCTTCTGTCAGAGAGCACTGCATAAATGAAACCCCAAGCCTTATTCTGAAAAAAGAGTCTTTGATCTGCTTCATTTTATAAAGTAAAATCCCGTTCCAGGGGATCTTGTGTTGTGTCCATTCCTTTGTCGTGTTTCAGCCACCGTGGGGGAGTGGTATTTTAAATCATCTGACTAAGTGCGAAGCAAGACAGTCATGATATGTCATAGGCTAGACATCTTCATGTCTCAGAAGAGATTGAATATTTAGTAGCCATTTCATTTTGATTCAATCCTACAACATAAGAAGTCTAATTAGTCAAAGTATTTAGTGCTATTAAAATAATTTAAGGTTTGCCTTAAAAAAAAAAATCGTCGCCCATCCATTTATCTTGTATCTACAAACAAAGGATAGTTTAAAAATAAATTTACCGGAAGTATCTATTTTGTTCTGTTCGTCAGCTAAATAAGTAAGTCGGGTCGCGTGCTCTCGGCGTTCTACTTACAGCCACACCATTCATGTGTGCATGATGTGGTTGTGCTTCGATTGGAATGGATGGTTGCGTTGCTTGGCACCAGACCTGTAACCCATGGCTTTCAAGGATGAAGACACTCTGAACCAGAGTCAACCCTTTGATTTTGCTCAAAAGGTTGGATGTTAAGATGAAGGGCTTGGAAACCAACAAAACACAGGCAGAGCCTACCAACTCCACACTGATAGTAGCCTATTGTCTAAAGCTGCAGACAGGTCAAGGCGACCTGGAGAAGAGGTGAGGTTTAGGAGGTGCACAGAAGTAGGCTTGTTGGAGTTGTGTGTGAGATCTGTTTTAGTCGCTTGTGATTGACAAAAACCATATTATTGTGGAAGCAGAAGATTGTGATAGCAGAGGTCTGGGTGAGTCTGTTGAACACATATCATTTGAGGGGTTCACAACACAGTTTGGGCTACTGGGCCGTAGTGGGAGTGGGGGAGGGCAGAAGTTTTTTTAGGTCGAGCATGTTAGACTGATCATGTTCTGTCTGTTGCGAGGCTTACCAAGAACATACAGGGGCTTGGAGCCGCCTATTGCTTACCATTGGTTGGTTTTCCTTGTCCCTCTCATTTTCCTGCTTCTTATTCATACCGCAGCTTGTCAATCTTGTGTGTGCCCTTCCCATGGAGCAATACCTCTTAACAAACCCTATGATTTACTGGCATCTCTGCTTCCGTTGCTTTCTTTTGAAGCACTATTTATTTTCTTTTGTGTTGAGCACCCTATGAGAGAGCATGTGTTTTCCAGCTTTCTCCCTCCTGTACTTCTCTTCCCCGCGCCGTTGAGCTCCCCATGTGTTTCTCCCCATTGCCTCATAGTGTTTATTTATCCCCTGTGTTACTTCCGCATTCCCCGTCCTTTCCATATTGCTTGTACTATCGCGATAGCAGACAAATGCTGAGGCTCGGCACACTCATGGCCTATTTGTGTGGGTTCTGTCGAGTGGCACCATAAGGATGCCCATCGCTGTTCTGTCAGTGTGATCTCACCTCTCATTTTGTGTCATCTTGTCCCATCCTTCATCCCCACACTGTGTAGTTTATTGACATGAACCCAGACGTTTTGTAAGCACACAGCTGAGGAAGAGGTGAAGCAGGGGAAGGGCGCAGGACACTGCAGAGCTGTCAATTTTCCCAGTCCATACATGATGCACCGGCCATGTACAGTTTTTTCCTTGAGTTCTGGGACTTGTGGTCCTGTATTATAATGGAATAAACAAGACTACAAGTCCCAAAATTCAAAGAGAAAACCCTGGGCTGGAGCATTGCATCGCGCATGGACCATGGAAACCTGAAAGGGCTAACTACCTTTTCTTGGTTTGTGTATTTCAGGGAGAGATGGTTCTGGCGCAATTGTTTCCGTCTTGTGGATGCGCTGTGTTCTTGTTAGACCAACAAAAACAAAATTGGTAAATGCATACAATAATAGATTTGACACTGGTAGCTGAAGCCTCCCTAGTTTAGCGTAGACAGTCCTTTTAACTGCGATGGTGAGCAGGGTTGGACTGGCCTATAGGCAATCAGGCAGTGCCTGATGGGTTGTTCTGACAGATCAGTGCGTGGTCTGCTTTTTTCAGCATTTTGGAAAGGTTCAGAAAGTTGGCCTAGGAATGCATTAGCCCGGAGCTTACCACTGGCATTGTGGTTCGTAACTCACATTTTCTGGCTTTCTATTGGCTGGCTTTATTTGGTTTAGGCTTTCCACCTTGAGTTCGTCCCTTCTGTTGCCCAAACCTTGTTTACTGTATTCTTCTACGAACTCACTTTCTGTAAACAGGACTTTAAATCTTGTTCTGATCTTCTCACGTTTTCTGGGCATTTAAAGACAGAGGTAAATTGTATTGCCAAGCTTTGTCTTTCAAGGGAGCTTGGCGTTTACCTTTCTTTCCCTGACTTCAAAGTGAGAGAATTTATGTGACAATCCATCCTGCTGAGAACCCATGGGAGAGGACAGGCTGTAGCATGTTCTTTTTTCTAGCACACAACACAAATTAACTGTGCCGATATTTCAGAATACATCAGAATGAGAAAAGTAGAAATGAAGCAATCTTTTTGTAATTCTGAAGTGTGGAGGTGACATTTCCATATATTGTTTGTGCACAATGAAACGGTATGCCTGTGCAAACGTAATGAAAACAAAATGAGGAAGTGCAGAGGCAATGGTGATAGAATCACCCTTCTAGACGCTGTGCCTAACCAATGAGATTCTATCAATGTGGGGAGTGAATATTTTATTTGTTTTTATTAGCTATAAAGACCTGGTGTCTAGAAACAGTGAGGAAAGCTCTCTTTGCGAGTGGCAAAAGGAGAGCACTATGTGCTTTTAAAATACCCCTCACACACTATGAATCCCATAGTGTCATGCTTCATCATAGGGGTCTTCCCGTCCCTCTACGGGGCGTGCTGTGACCTACGAACCACGCGGTAGCACTTAGTATAATGACGATAGGCTATGTGTGATGTGTGATGTGAGGACAGTGGTAAGTGATAGGGGGGTAGGGACCTATTTAAGTGTAGTGGTGATTAAAGAGAATAAAAATCCCTGGCTAGTAGAAAAAAATAATTTATTAACTTCTCTGGCTGGGAACAGTAAAAAGGGGTAATGAAGTAGAACGAAATGCGTTATCTACTTGGTCGACATGACATGTTTCGTAAGCAGACCCCTCCTGCTTACTCCTCAGGACCTTCATGGTCCCTACTGACAAAACTCAATTATGGATAAATGTAGTACCCCTTTTTAGGTTTCGCCTGTCGAAAGCTGCGCAAGCAGCCTTTTGCGCAGGCGAAATCATATGTCTTACACTGTGTGGCTTTGTTCCGCCTCTCTGTTCCATTGGCTAGCTCCATAAATGGAAGCTAGCCATTGGAACAGACATCTCTCCGTCATTGCCGGAGCAGATTCGTGGGCGTTCCCGCGATTTTTACTCATCCCGCCCCTTTGCGATCGTCATGCGGCGGTGGGCGGTGGTTTATTTATTTATTTATTTATTGGGGTCATTCCTCCAGGCCGACCGCTGCCGGAAGAAGTCCTGGTGAGTGCTCCCCTCCCCTCCCGCTGTCCGTGTGCCCGTTCCCGCCTCCCCTCCCACTGTCCGTGTGCCTATTCCCGCCCCCCCTCCCGCTGTCCGTATGCCCCTTCCCGCCCCCCCCTCCCGCTGTCCGTGTATGCCTTCTGGTTGGGTTTTGTTTTTAATGAATGACACCACCTCTGATGACTGAAACAACGAGGCTGCTCCCCCAGCCCATCTTCCATGAGTGACTCACGGTGCTGGCCTCAGTCCCTCTCGATGGATGTATGGGTGGATGAATCGCCACGCCCCTCCCCCTGCCCCCTGCCCCCAGGACAGAAATAGCTCTCCTCTCCTTTCAAGCAACACAGCCGGTTTTTGCTGACAAATGCCATTCTTGGCCGCCCGGAGCGCGCTCACTCTCTGACTCTCTCTTGCTGCCCTGCCAGACCCCCCCACCTCCTTCCCGGCAGGGAGATGAGCTCATCCCTTAGTGAAGGAGCTCTCTGTGGGGCTGCTTGTAATTAGGGGTCCAGGGGAGGGGGCTTAGGGAGGGGAAGAAGGGAGTTGTACACTGGAGAGGAGGCGCAGAGACAAATTAAATGTGATCGCCACAGAGCGAGGGGCGGGGAGCTCAAAACTGGGGGGCACGTGGGGTCTGAGAAGCCCCACTGCCCCCAGAAAGAGCAGTGAAGGGGTTACACCCTGAGGCTAAGCCTGTGGGCCGGAAGAGAGATCCTCTATTTATTCATTCATTTAATTATTTTTATATAGCGCGGATATTGCCCACAGGCGTTAGAGCGCTTTACAACTGAGATAGATCATTGCATAAGATGAAAACTTACATCATCCGAGGACACATACACATTTAATGCCACGGACACTGGGGGGCAGTATTAGTTGCGGCATGAATGGAAGAATCCACTGAAAGGCGAGGCACTGGGAACATGGGACCTTTTCTCACTGTGGTTTTTGCACGTATGTGGGGGTGGGGGGCTGGTAGTGTAGAGACGTGGACAGCCATCAGGTGGGGGAGGGGTGAGACTACTGTGACAACAACACTGCCAACAGGGGTTCTACTGAGAGACTGATGACGTAGGTCCCATGTCAGTGGTCACAGAAAGAGCAAAGGTCACCTCACGTGCACAAGAAGGGATTGCAGGTTCTGACTCAGGTAAACACACTACAGAAACTCTTCTCAGCGCCATCATCTTTAAAACTGTGCTCGACCACATCCTCGGTCTCCCGAGAAGGGTCCAGTGAATAAAACCTGGCTCTGCCCCCTGTGAAAAAATACTCCTGAGCAAGATAGGGCATTCGACCCTCACCTTTTCCTGCCACAATGTGAAAATCCCTTCCCCAGTCAATAGAAGAGCCAGTGTCTATGCTAGGAGTGGGGGGCCCTTGGGAGTGGGGAACACGAGGGGTGTCATGGCCTCGCGCTCTTACGGGGCTGTCCATGGACACCCCGTTGGCTAAGGTACATGTCAAACCTGTTCAGTTTAACTGAAACGGGAATACAACTCCCAGAATGCACTAGTTCAGGTGCCTGCCACACGGACTCATCGTGGTTTATCGCGGTAACTCAGATGCCGTTGCCCACATCCTGCTGTCATGGAAACGAAATACGCACCAGGACCGGTTCCAGCAGGTGAGAACCCGCTGCAACTGGGGGGTGTTGTGGGAAGACCGCTTTGCTGCAATAAATGCTTCTTCCAGGCAATTCTGTTTTTTCAGAGCAATCCCCAAACTAACCCTCTCTCTTAAGAACGAGGTCAGTCAGCCTTGAGTCCAAGCTCCCTCTGTCAGGCAGCAGGAGAGCTACAGTTAGCACCGGCTGCGGTGTATGTATCATTTGTGCAGCAGGTGCAGTGGCCACAGGGTAACAGGGGTCCACTGCACCCGAATAATTTCTGCAAGATGAAGATACAGTATAAACGCGAAAAAAATGACTACAAAATTAATAAAATAATAGAAAGTGGGGAAAAAAGCACTGTCTGAATCAAGTATTATCTGACAAGTCATGGGAGTGAAGTGCACTACTTGTTAGGCGGATGTGCACAGGTGAAGAGGCTGAATGCTGTCGCCTACCGACTGGCCCATTGTCTGAGGCTGTGGTGGGCGGGAGCAACACGTGAAAGACAGTTGTACAGACCAGTTAAGGAAGGCGCCCGATGCAATCCACTCAATTGATGTTTGTAAATATGTATTTTTTTATTGTATGGCTCACCCGCTGACGGGAAGGGCATGACATGCCTTCTATTCCAAGGATGCTTCTACTCTGCCCACTTCCCAGCACGACTCCTCTCCCTCTTCCTAGGAGGCTGTCACTCTGTCTGGAGTCCCAGTCAGTGGCTAATTAATATAAGACTTTATATAACCATCAGTTGCACACTTTTTTGTTGGTTGTTACCAATCTTTACAAATTTACGGGTTTTCTTAATTTTGTGCGACTCCCTCATTAAGTGTTTTGTCTCGGAACACTGTCAAGTAAATAAACATAGATGAGAGCAGGGGTACTACTCCCGAGTTCAAGGTGTGCACACTTTTTCATGGACCAAAACCGGTCCTCTTCTTCACATCATCATTGTTCAATAAAAAAATCTTTGAATGCTTTTTCCTTGTACCATCTTTCTGTACAATGTTTTTAATGATAATTTCTCATTAAGTTCATTTTTTCAAATATTAGCAGATTTCATTATTTCACACATTTCACCACAACCCAATGCATTTCGGGTACAAATGGACCCTTCGTCCGGGGTCTCTATGAAAAGAACAAAAAACACGTTGTGAGCCCAAAGCTATGTTCACCATTATACAATTGATATGTTCACCATTTTTTACAAAACTAATCATTGGAAAATCAAAGATCTCGTGAAACAAACGTAATTATCCATCTAAGGTTCACCAAAATATGACTGCCATGGTCTATGCACAATGTGTCAGCGACACTCAAAAGTTACACTAACAATTATACGAACATGATCTCTCTACCGTAACTAACGCGGTGTTTATACATTTCTAGGTTAATTGTGAGTTAGAACGACCAGCGTTCCGTGTCTGTTACTCACTGAAATGTTGGCGTTCAGGCTACCTTCCGTTTCTTCCAATACCTGCCAGGTTAAGTTCGCGTTTCAAATTCTAACCTTATAACGCTTCTGATTGGTTAGCTTCGCGGTCACATGATCGCCTCCAATATTAAACCTTGGCGATTTATATCTATATGCTGCGATCATATATTGACTGGGAAATTAAATGACATTCTGGGTTACATGTAAATTAGCTGCACTGATATTTACGAAAATATTAAATAGTTTATCGCTATTCAAATTCCATGCACGATGCTATCCTATTTTACCTTCGTCGTTGATTAGTGTCACTGTAAATAATTACCACAATTCTCGGTGGGTGAAATGCTTGCATATAACAACTAAACATCGCAAGTAGAACAGTGTGTTCACACATGTGATAGGAAACCCCTTACATCACAGTCATAATATGTCGGCCATGTTTAAAAAGACATGTACCACGCTATTCAATGCATATACTACGGTATTCAGTACATGTAGTTATAGAAGCGTTATAAGGTTAGAATTTGAAACGCGAACTTAACCTGGCAGGTATTGGAAGAAACGAAAGGTAGCCTGAACGCCAACATTTCAGTGAGTAACAGACACGGAACGCTGGTCGTTCTAACTCACAATTAACCTAGAAATGTATAAACACCGTGTTAGTTACGGTAGAGAGATCATGTTCGTATAATTGTTAATGTAACTTTTGAGTGTCGCTGACACATTGTGCATAGACCATGGCAGTCATATTTTGGTGAACCTTAGATGGATAATTACGTTTGTTTCACGAGATCTTTGATTTTCCAATGATTAGTTTTGTAAAAAATGGTGAACATATCAATTGTATATTGGTGAACATAGCTTTGGGCTCACAACGTGTTTTTTGTTCTTTTCATAGAGACCCCGGACGAAGGGTCCATTTGTACCCGAAATGCATTGGGTTGTTGTGAAATGTGTGAAATAATGAAATCTGCTAATATTTGAAAAAATGAACTTAATGAGAAATTATCATTAAAAACATTGTACAGAAAGATGGTACAAGGAAAAAGCATTCAAAGATTTTTTTATTGAACAATGATGATGTGAAGAAGAGGACCGGTTTTGGTCCATGAAAAAGTGTGCACACCTTGAACTCGGGAGTAGTACCCCTGCTTTCATCTATGTTTATTTAATTAATATAAGAGCCGGAGCCCCCTCTCCCCCCCAGACTAGAACCCCAGACAGAAGGCCCAAGGGACTGAGGATCGAGGTGGGAGGGGCACTAACACACAAATGGCAGTAGTCATTGTGTACAGCGCTTAGCCAAAGGCACTAGGCGCTAAAATAATACACGTCTCTCTAACAGTCGCTTTGACCCCCAGGTTCTGTCGCCCACCTCTTTCTCTGCCCCTCTATCATATTGTCACTCTCGGTCCTCCTTCCCTGCCTCTTCTCCTTTTCTTACCCTCTTTACCTTTCTCCAAGTCTCTTCCACCTCTCTTCCCCTTCTCCCACTACTTCTCTCTCCATCCACTCTCTTTAACCACGCGTGACGCTCCTCACTTGTTCCAGCTCGGTTTCCTACTGCCTCCCACCTTGTTTTTTCCTCTCTCTATCCCCTTCTTTCTCTGTCCTTCACCCTCTCTACTCTTTCATTCTTAATTTTTTAAATCAACGGAATCTTGTGTAGCACCATCCCGTGCGACTGGTTACCTGTGGTACTTTGGGGGACAGATGGTTTGTTGACTGGCCTCCTAGTCAAGCTTCTAGGACTAGTCGACTGCTGTGGTCACTAGTTCCTTGGGCGTCAGACCGTATCATTCCTTTTTGAAGACTGTCCGGCAGCTGATTGGAGTTTGTTCAGGGTTGGTTGAGAGCGGTGATGGTACGGCCCGGGGGTGGGTGCTTGCGGCCCTCTTGACCTTTACATCTGGCCCTCTGGTGAATAGTAGTACCAGCTGCTGTTTACTTGCTGAGCACTAATATTCAGAAAAAACGATAAATAAACGGGCAAGAATTTATTTGCAGGGTAAATGAACTGCTGTGGTGTCCTGCACCACTTAACTTCAATTAACCTGCAAATAAATGCTTGCCCGTTTATTTAACATTTAGACGTCCTTACGCAATCACTGACCCACCCAGGACCACTACCGCTATAGTGCGGCCCTCTGTCACACCACAGATCTGGGTGTGTGTGTGTGGCTCTGGGTGTGTGTGTGTGGCTCTGGGTGTGTGTGTGTGTGTGTGTGTGTGGCTCTGTGTGTGTGTGTGTGTGTGTGGCTCTGGGTGTGTGTGTGTGTGTGTGTGTGTGGCTCTGGGTGTGTGTGTGTGAGTGTGGCTCTGGGTGTGTGTGTGGCTCTGGGTGTGTGTGTGTGTCTGGCTCTGGGTGTGTGTGTGTGGTAGTATTTGCTGTCTTCTGAGCTCGTCCGTAGGTTACAATAGGTCTCACATTTGCGAGAGATTAAGCTAATGGCAATGTAAATGACAATGCCATTTATTTATCTGCTTTCAAAACCAACACATAAATACAAATTTTGTCATTTACAATGCCAATAGCTCTAACTTTTCCAAAGGCGAAACCATTGCATCGTAAATGCTTGTTACTGTTCCCAGCCAGAGAAGTTAATAAATTATTTTTTTCTACTAGCCAGGGAGTTTTTATTCTTCTTTTTTATCACCACTACACTTAAATAGGTCCCTACCCCCTATCACTTACCACTGTCCTCACATCCCACATAGCCTATCGTCATTATACTAAGTGCTCCCGCGTAGTTCGTAGGTCGCAGCATGCCCCGCCCCGTAGAGGGACGGGAAGACCCCTATGATGAAACATGACACTATGGGATTCATAGTGTGTGAGGGGTATTTTAAAAGCACATAGTGCTCTCCTTTTGCCACTCGTAAAGAGAGCTTTCCTCACTGTTTCTAGACACCAGGTCTTTATATCTAATAAAAACAAATAAAATATTAACTCCCCACATTTATAGAATCTCATTGGTTATGTTGTGCAAACGTAATGGCCATGTCAATTGATAATGTGTTGTCACCAATTGCAGTTCACTATCACAACATGTATACTCCAAACTATGCCACTCCACTTTACAATACTCCACTCTTCCCCACTCTACACCAATTCACTCTGTAACACTCAGCTCCACTCCGTGCTATGCCATGCCACTACACTCCGCTCTAAGACACTCCACTGTAAGTCACTCTACAACACATCCCGCCACTCTACGCCCCTCCACTCTATTCCCCTCCACGCCACTTATCCCTCCAATCTACCCCACTCCACTCTAACCTACCCCAACCAAATCTACCCCACACCACTCCAATATACCCCACTGCACTTCACTATAGTCTACCTCAACCCACTCCACTCTACCTCATTCCACTCCAATCCACCCCACCCCACTCCAACCAATCCCACTCCACTCCAATCTACCCCATTCCACTCCACCCAATCTACCACACTGTGCTCCACCCAATCTACACAATTCCACTCCAACCTACCCCACTCCCCTCCAACCTACCCCACTCCAATCTATCCCAATCCACTCCAATATACCCCACTGCACTTGACTATAATCTACCTCAATTCACTCCACTCCAATCTACCCCATTCCACTCCACCCAATCTATCCCACTCCGCTCCATCCAATCTACCCCACTCTGCTGCACCAAAACTACCACAGTCCGCTCCAACCAATCCACCCAACTCCAACCTACTCCATTCCAATCTACCCCACCCAATCCACCGCAAATACTCTATATCACCCTAATCTACCCCACTCCACTCCAAGGTACACCACTCCACTCTACAGTACTCCAGTCTACACCACCCATCCCAGTCCACCCCAACCCACCCTACTCCACCCCACTATACCCCACTCTAGTCCAATCTTCCCCACTTCAATCTATCCCATTCCAATCTACCACAATCGACCCCACTCTATTCCAATTTACGCTACCCTAATCCACCCAATCTATTCCACTCAAATGCACCCCTTTACCCTTATCTATCCCCCACTCCACTCAACTCTCCACTCCAATCTATGCAACTCCATTCCAATCTAGACAACTCCAATCTACCCTAATCTACCTCACTCCATTCCAATCGATCCTACTCTAAAACACATAATCTACCCTACTCCAAGTACCCCATTCCACTCCACTCCAATCTACCCCACTCCATGCCAATCTACCGTGCTCTAATCCACCCAATCAACCCATCTCTAAGTACCCCACTTCACTCCAATCTACTCCACTCCATTCCAATCTACCTTACTCTAATCCACCCAACCTACCCCACTCCCCTCCACTTCAATCTGTCGCACTCCAATCTATCCCAATCCACCCCACTAACTCTTCCCCAATCTACCCCACTTGACTCTAATCTATCCTGATATACTTCCCACCACTCTACCCCAATCTACCCCACTCCTATCTACCGCACTTCTATCTACCAATCTCCACTCCAATATACCCCACCCCATTCCAGTAGCAGCTGCTACCGGACGGGTGGTGGGGCAGGAATGGAAAAAAATAAAAATGACTCACCTGAATTGGACGGACAGACATCCCCCTCTCCTCTGTCCTCTGTCCTCTTCCGGTTTCCAGTCCCAGTCGGCAGCAGCAGCAGGAAGCACCCAGGCACACAGGATCTTCTGAGCCAATCACAATGCTGCAATGCAGCATTGTGATTGATCTGAGCGCCATGGTTCGGCGCTCAGACGGGGACAGGGATGCTTTGTATGTTCCTCACCATGCTGTGTAATGCAGCCTTGTGGGAAACATGCATATTGTGCAGGATTGCTTGGCCAGCCCAAGAGGGCCAGCCAACCAATCATTAGCACTTAGGGACTGCAAACTACTACTCATCCTGCCAAGCCCCGCGAGCCACTGACTTCCATAGGAAAAATACAATGATTGCCCCTCTGAGCACCCTCTTAGGACCCTCCATCCAGTCAGTGATGAACATCTCATCGACTAAAGGACAAGTCCCAATGGAATGGAAGACAGCGGTGGTGAACCCAATAAGGAAAAAAGCGGCATCCCCATGGACAAATCTCTCAAACCTGCGGCCCATCTCCCTCCTGCCATACATCAGTAAGATGACCGAGAAGCACGTGAATACTCACCTATCAAATTACATCGAGGCAACGGAGGGCCTGGACCACTCACAATCTGGATTCAGGCCCAACCACAGGACCAAATCAGCCCTCCTAGCAGTGACCAACAACATCAGGATGACACTGGATGGAGGGGGGTCGATGATTCTGGTGCTGTTGGATGTATCCGCTGCCTTTGATACGGTGTCACATGAGGTGCTTCTCGGGCGTCGGAGGGATGTGGGACTGGGGGGTGTAGCCCTGTCCTGGATGGAGAGCTTTCTATCAGGCCGCTCTCAAGAAGTCAGGCTGGGCTCCCATAAATCCATCTCTAGGGAGCTCACCAGGGGAGTGCCACAGGGCTCATGCCTAAGCCCCACATTATTTAATGTGTATGTGGCCCCCCTGGCTGACTTAGTGAGATCCTTTGGGTTCACCCCGGTATCTTATGCCGATGACACCCAACTTCTGTTCCCTTTTAAAACCTTCACACCTGCTCTAATAAAATCATTTGCAGACGGAATGAGGGCAGTGTCAGAGTGGATGGCCAAAAACTGCCTACAGTGCAACGTAGGCAAAACGGAAGTTTTGTTGTTTGGGGAGGCAGTGACACTGTGGTCCCCCGAATGGTGGCCCCTGGAACTAGGACCTGTTCCTAATCCCAAACAGACCGTGAAAAACCTGGGAGTGCTATTAGACCAAGCCCTTACATTCAAAGATCATGTAAACCAAGTTGCCGGTACATGTTTTAGGGCCATTGGACTGTTGAGAAGGGTGTTTCCATACCTACCTGACAGACACAGGAAGACCTTGGTCCAGGCATTAGTCACTAGTAGACTGGACTATTGCAATGGTCTTCTTCAATCAACTAATGAAGAACAGCTTAACAAACTGCAAATAGTCCAGAATACTGCGGCAAGGTTAGTCCTCAATGCTCCATCTAGGACTCCCTCCCGCCCTCTATTGGCTAAACTACACTGGCTCCCAGTGCGGCAACGCATCAAGTTTAAAATCTTATGTACCATCCATAAATGTCTGTCAGGTACGGGGCCCAAGTACTTTACAAAAATCTTCTCACCTTATATTCCAGGGCGTTCCCTACGCTCCAGTAACCTCCAGCTATTGCAGGTTCCCAGAATCAAAACATCTAGGCAGGGAGGCCGTGCCCTAGCCCACACTGGACCAGCTCTCTGGAACTCTCTGCCCCAGACATTAAAACAGATCACTAATCACCTGACCTTCCAGAAAACCCTTAAAACCCATCTTTTCACAAATAGTTAAAACACCTATCTAATCTAATCAGTCACTTTGAACTTAGACCAGTACAAATCCGTGTTCCTTCATCAGCAAAAGCGCGGAGATACCCCTTCGGGGGTCTATTCAGGCGCTCTATAAGAACATAAAATAAAATAAAATAATAATGATCCTTTGTTATCATTGTACTTACCTTTTGAGCAGTCGGGCGACGCTCCTCTGCATTAACGGAGGAGCCGTCATTGACCCATTCCACTCCAATCTACCCGACTCCACTCCAATCCACCCCACTCCACTCTAATCTACTCCACTCCACTCTAATCTACTCCACCTCATTACACTTCAATCTATCCTACTGCGCTCCAATATACCCCTCCTCACTAGACTCCCATCTACCCCCCTCCACTCCAATGTACCCCACTTCACCCCACACTACCCCACTCTACCCCAATCCAACCCACTCTAATTCAGACCACTCCAATCTACCTCCAATCTACCTCACCCCACTCCAATCCACCCCACCACCCTCCAATGAACCCCACTATACTCAACTACAATCGACCCAACTCTAGCCTACCTCACTCGAGTTCAATATTCCCCACTACAATCTATCCTATGCTACTGCACTCTGCCTCACTTCACTCTAAACCAGTCTACCCCAATCCAACCTACCCCACGCAATTCCAATCTACTCCACCCCATTACAATCTACCCCATCCCACTCCACTCCAATCTGCCTTACTCCACTCTACCCCACTTCAAACTACCCCACTGCAATCTATACCACTCAAGTCTACACCTATCGACCCCACTCCACTCCAAGCTACCCCAATCCATTCCAATCTACCTTACTGTAATCCACCCAGTCTACCCCACTCCACTACAATTTTCCCCATCCATTTTACCCACCCCACTTCAATCTACCCCAATCTACCCCACCCCACTCTTCCCCAATCTACCCCACTCCACTATACCCCAAAATATCACTTCACTCTGCCCCAATCTATCCTGATCTACCTCACTCCTATCTACCCCAATCCACCCAAATCTACTCTACCCTACTCCAATATACCCCCCCAACTCCACTTCAATCTACTCCACACCTCTAAAATCTACCCCACTCTGCTCCACTCCAATCTACCCCACTCCAGTCTACCTCACTTTAAGCCAATATACACCACTGCAGTCTACCCCATTCAACCCACTCTACCTGGCTCTAAACCAATCTACCCCACTCCATGCTACCCAACCTATCCCAGTCCATGCTATTCTACTCTAATCCAACCTACCCCACTCTACCAAAATCTACCCCACTCTATGCTTTTTCAATCTACCCCATTTCACTCTACCCCAATCTACTGCACTCATTCTACCCCACACCACTCCAGTCTACCCCAATCCACCCACCTATTCCCCAATCCACCCTACCCCACTCCAATCTACCCCACCCCACCCCACTCTACCCCACTCCACTACAATCAATCCACTCCGCCATACTCTACTCCAATTAAATCTACCACTCTCCAATCCATCCCACTCCAATCTACCCCACTCCAGTCTACCTCACTGTACCTAATATACCCCACTGCAATATACCCCATTCTACCTCACTCTACCCCACTGAACTCAAATCCAATCTACCCCACTCAATTCTAAACCAATCTCCCCCACTCCATGATACCACCATCTACCCCACTACTTGCTACTGTACTCTACACCAACATACCCCACTCCACGCTACCCCAATCTACCCCACTCCATGATACTCCAATCTACTCCATTCCACTCTACCACAATCTACACCACACCACTAATGTTTAGCCATACTGAACAGCAGCCACACTGGTGCACAAAATTGCTAAAACACATTGCCAAAGTCAATAGCTCTCCGTCTCATTGGCGAGATCTAGTGGTTTTGTCAATGCTTGTTTAGCTATCTGCTGTCCTGAGGGGGGCTACTTTTATTTTGGTATCCGGGCCTGTGTTTTTGACACTGTCTGACCCTGGTGGAGAGAAGAAAGCGCTTTGATGGTTAATTCCATCCCCAACATTGTTTGCGCTACACCTCATGGTCAGTGTGAGTCTGTACTACGCAGCGCCTTTCTTTGCCGTGGCTTCTCCGGTGAGCTTTAATAAGCCCTCTATGAGATTAATTCCCATTTTAAAATTAGAAATGCCAACTGTTGTCGCTATCGTATACGTTCTTGTTGCACAGTGGAAAATGTCCTGCTTGTACGCAGACACCCCTCTTGTAACTACGAACTTGTGCAAGGGAATAATAAACAAGCCTGGTTAAACTTTCCTATCATAAATAGAGGCCTGCCATAACCGCATACAGGCCACTAATATCCACAGTAGCGGCTGCTGCCAAAATAAAATGGTAAAGCACTGGGGCAAATCATTTTAAAAACTGCACTTTCCTGCTTCTCCTGCTCTGTCTGTCGGATGCCGCGGTGCTCCTCTTCCAGGGGGCCGGGGCCAGCACAGGCTCCAGACCCCCCGCCCGATCCCGACCAGCTCCCACGCTGTGAGAGCAGCGCCTGGATTGGCCTGAGCGGCCTGGTTAGGCGCTCACAAAGGGACTGGGAGCCTGTGCCATTTCTTGACCCAGCTGTACAATGCAGCTGGGTGGACAAATTCTAAGTGCGCATGTCTGTTTAGCTGGCCTGAGGCGGCTGGACAAACAGATATGCGCACTTACAAGTGCCTGCCACTCCCCCTCCCAGTCCCCGCTAGTATCAAGAGAGGACTGCCTGGCCCCGCCCTAGACTTGGCAGCATTGGCTGCCAGTAAAAAATAAAACAATAACATTGTTTTATTAACGTTTTATTTTTCATTCTCAGTAGGGCAACGCTCCTCCACCATTGCGGAGGAGCCGCCGCTGAATTTCCATGTCACGGCTACAGCTGTGTTTTAAAAGATGACTTTGCTTCTTCCCGGTTTATAACGTATTAAAGTCCACTTGTGTCGTCACAATGCCTGCTGCCAGGTGAAAGGCGGGTCACTGACGGAATCACAATGAATGCTTCAACAAACGCACAATTAGAAGCTTTCTGGCTGAGTTTGTTCTCATGGATATTTACATTGTTAGGTTATGTTATGTTATGTTAATTTATTTCTTCTATAGCGCTCGGCTACTCCGAGGAGCATCCCGGCGCTTTGGCGAAGAATTACAGCAGGTAAGACAACAACATAACAACTAAAATGCAGACCGAAGAGAGAGAAAAAAAATATTTAGTAAAAAGCCACGTTTTAAGATCTTTTCTAAAAACAAAGAGTCTAGGAGCCTGTTTAAGGGAAAGTGGTAGTTCATTCCAAGCCTTCTGAGCTAGGTAGCGGAATGATCGACCTCCCATCCTTGTCCGCCTGATAGCCGGGACTGTCATCTTGGATAGACAGGATGATCTCAGGGGCCTACTAGGTACATATCGGGAGAGACGTGTCCTTATGTACTTGGGGCCAGTGCCTTGTAAAGCTTTGAAGGCAAAAGTCAGGCCTTTGAAAAGGATTCTCTTTGCGATCGGTAACCAGTGTAAGGTGTTTAGTAGGACAGTGGCACCTGCTCTTCTCGGGAGCCCGTAGATGGCACGGGCTGCCGAGTTCTGGACTACTTGCAAACGGGTCAAAAGATATTTGGGTAGACCCAAGAAGAGAACGTTTGCATAGTCCAGTCGAGATCCGATCAAGGCCTGAACAATTATCTTATTAAATATTCTAATGAAACATTCACTTTACATTCATTGCACTAACGATGTTCATTACAGGGAAGCACAGATCTGTAAATTAATCTAAGGCTGGGTGGAACTTGTAGAGTTTGAGTCTGTGGAATTGCACGATTACATAAAAACTCAGCAAGATACCCTGCAGTTCCGCCAATGTGCGGACTGAGGCATATTGTGCTGTTCGAGCTGTGATATAGCGCACACCTTGATCTGAACTAAAAAATGAATGAGTACAGCCCCCGTGGTGCTATAGAGGGCGCAGCGACTCGAGGTGATTTTTCTGCTGTTCGAGTAGATTTTCTGCTCGAGCTGCAGCCTTCTGACTGTGAACGGTTGCGCTTGCCTAAAGTACAAAAATCTTGATGGTTGTTCTCCTAGCGACTGGAAATCGTGCCAGCGGAAGCTAAATCTAGCTTGTGCTTGCCAACCTACCAGTTCTGAAGCTGCACGGGAGAAATAAATTACACCACGCTGTGATTGGCGGAATTTGGCCGAAACTCTGCATTACAAGAGTACCGCGGAGTCGCAAAAATGCCGCAAATTCGCTGCGGAACGGGGGGAGGGCACTTTTGTGACGCAGCGGCGGCGCAAAAGATGCACCATGGTGCGGGGTACTTACAACGTGACGCATCTGGGAGATGCGTCACGTTGTAAAGCCCTGCGCCAGATGAGGCGTACCATCGCAGGGGGAGGCGTTCCGGTGCAGGGGGGGTGTTCCTGAGCAGGAACGCCTCCCAAAAGTGGCTGGGTGAAATCTACAAGATTTCACTCAGTCACTTTTGGGCCCATGCTGCGTCAAAACCCTGCGCCTGCTTGAAGCAGGCGTAAGGATTGACGCAGCATTGGGCACACAGGGCCCCCCTGATCATTCCTGGAGCTGCGTCACGCTTGCAACGCAACTCCAACAATGCGCCGCTTTTACGGCACAGATGCGTCACGCATCTGTGCCGTTTTTGCCCCATGGTGCGCCGCATTGTAAATGCGGCGCACCATGGGTGGCGGAGCTGCGGCGCACAATTACTGGTGCATCCCTGCCGATATGCAGGGATGCGCCAGTAATTGTAAATCTGCCCCGGAATCTTTTACCCACCCCTATAATTCTTACTCAGAGTAAGCATGGGAAAGATTGAGGTTAAAGGGGTCACCAGTCTGCGAAAAACAGCGCTGCCATCATTCTGCGGACCTGCACCGAAAGGTCCTTTCATAGCAAGCAGGAAGAGCTCAGGAGCAAAGGGTGTGGTCAAGGTGATGTGTGTTACCGTGCATTAAAAAGTGATAAAATATCCCCTGCGTATGAGAAGATATATTGCAAGGCACATATGAGTCAGTAACCTTAAAAACAGGCTTTGGCTTTATGCGTTCTTCTTTTCGGCCTTAGAATTCCCTGCGACGCGCAGTATCCTCATATTGGGCCCTATGTCCAGGGCGGCTGGAATTATGCAGCAGGGGAAGACCAAACTATGTGACAGAGTTGACGAAACTATGCGGCAAGAACGTGATAATTCTGTGGTGTAGGGTAACTCAGGGCTTTAAGTGGGCCGGGTCTCAAGGGGTCTGAGCACCGGGAGTTTTTTAAAAGAAGCCTCGAAACGGGTCTCTATCGGGCTTTGTTTTGAGCCCTGGCACAGGCGGTCCGTTTTTTTCCAGACTGCAGAGGCAGCAGTTTACTGTCACTGCAGTCCGGAAAAAAGTGCCAGGGCACAAAACAGCCAGATAGAGACCCGTTTCGAGACAAGCACATGGATGTGCGCTGCCCACACTGCTCACTTCTCACTAATGGAGAAGTTACGGCATGACGTCATGCCAGGTGAGCTTTGTGGGGGAAGGGAAATCCTTTAGAGAGAGTCATTTTCTCTCTGGATTTCCCTTCTCTTTCTGAAACGCAAGATTGTGGTAGGGTCACCAGGGCTTTAATTGGAAGCTTTTTCAATATTATATGTAACAAGATATAGTTGCAGCTTATTTATCTTATGCAACTAATAACCATTGACAAAGCCAATAGTCCTTACTTGTGTAATGTTGCTTACACCCAAATAACCACACAACACATCTTGTGGAGTTCCACGTGTTAATTGGGTCTTATACTCAGAGAGCGCCGAGCCCGATCCGTGCTCCGCTCCGGCACTCGCGCTAATGCCGTGCTAGGCTGCGCGCGCATCCTAAAATGGCCGCCGCTGCCATCACCTAAGTACGCAACGTGCGTGCACTAGACAGCGACACTACATATCTCCCTTTTTTACAAACAATGAAAACTGAGACTTACAGTCCGCTGCTCATGTCAAAGTCCTGGAATCTGGTGGGCCTGATCACCGCTCTGCCCCTTCTGGTAAGTCTTACCGGGGTAGCCGTGGTCTCTCTCACTGGAGTCTCTGCTCTGGCCCCCCCACTGTTCAGCGTAGCCAAGCTCTCCCTTGATCCCCTTGAGCTCGTCCCCTTCTCCATTCTGGGACTTCCTCTATTGCTTCGCTCCTCACCAGATTCTTCTCCTACCATGCTTGCTTCTCCATCAAGCCATCCTTCCTCTACACTAGGCTCTTCCGTGATGTCAGATCCTCTTTCGGCTTGGTCCCACTGTAGCACTTTATTGCATCTCGCCATGCGGTCTTGTGACCACACATTCCCGTCGCTCAATAGAGCGGCCCTGTCATACAGTTCCTTCACCTGCAACGGTTTACTGTACTTGCTGTCACCTTTCCTTTGCAACATTGCCAGCTTCACTCGCACCCATTCTCCTTCTTCCAGTCCTGTGTCTCTTACATTACGCCGCTTGTCATAGTGTTTGGCATATATAGCTTGGGCTTTCTCCAGGTTTGCCAGGACCACTGCCGGAGACCACTGGCTCACTATGGTCTTCTTCCATACTCTATTGTCCTTCGTGAAAGGATCACGGCCTCTCAAGATTTGGAAGGGGCTGTATCCTGTACCTGTGGGGGTGATCCTGTAGGACCCACTCCTTCCTTGCACTCCTTTTAATTTCCGTACAAATTTTACTCCATGCGTGTAGATGTCGGTTTGCAAATTTTATTTATATTTTCAAACATAATTCTGTAGCGAGTCTTTAATCCATAAAGGTTATATCTCATTCATTGATTTTAATATGCTTGTATTTATTCCCAATGCATTTCAAGCATTACGCTCTTCATCAGGGGATTATTAATCCGGTATGCGGTTCTGCTCGTCTCCCCCCGCTACTTTGGCGTGGGGAAATACAAGCATGTTAAAATCAATGAATGAGATATAACCTTTATGGATTAAAGACTCGCTACAGAATTATGTTTGAAAATATAAATAAAATTTACAAACCGTCATCTACACGCATGGAGTAAAATTTGTACGGAAATTAAAAGGAGTGGGTCCTGTGAACGCAGAGCGCACATTTCAAAGTTGTTTACACATACCCTAAACTGCTCAGTAGGGTACCGACCTTTTGCACCAACGACTTATACAAAGACAGTATAACATACATAAAAACTATTGAACACCAGAGTGCAATACCACACCTCTTGGGTGATCCTGTAGGCCCATATCATTTTCCAGATTTCCTTCTCCCAGTCCTTGTTGTTCGCTATTGCCGCTTGCACCGACCCCATCACCACACGATTAAATCATTCCACCAGACCGTTGCCCGCTGGGTGGTAGATCGACGTGTGCTTAGAGAGGATGCCATTTCTTTCCATGAAGTTATTCCATTTTTCCGAAGTGAACTGTGGACCATTGTCGCTTAGTATCGATTTAGGGATACCTTCTCTCAGGAACGTGTCGTCCAGGAAATTCAAAATCGTTTCTGTGTCCATTATTTCATCCACCCTCATCTCAGGCCATTTCGAGTATCTGTCTATGATGAAGCATACGTATTTCTGTATGCCTTGCCCATCCAAGATTGGGCCCAAGATGTCGATGGACAGCTCCTCCCACGGGTTTTGTGGAGGGTCAAATTTACCTAGTGCGGGCGCAGTGGTTTGAGCCTTTTGTCTTGTGGTAAATTGTATATTACCGTATCTATTTTTTGCCATATAATTTCAAGTCATAAGGATAGCTCAAATGAGAGGCAGAGTCCGTGGTATCTGAGTCATACGGGCTTTAATATAATGCTTCGAAGCATGGGACATCGGGTTCCATCACCACTCAGGTTCAGGAAGGGACATTCAACATTTTATTAGCATCACACATTATATATAGTAAAACAGTATACATGGAAGTGAATACAGTAGGCGTAACAGGTGAAAAGAAAGAGATAAGAACACATGTGCGTAACAGGAGGCGTGTAAGAAGGCGTACACATGGGCGTGCACTGGACATGTCAGAGAATCGTCACATGAAACGTCACAAGTGGGAGGATGCTTTAGGGAAAGTTGCAGAATCAGCAGAAACCTATGACCTGTATGCGCGCGCAGCTGAGCATGACGTGTAACCGGGGAGAGCTGGGGGCTTTGACTTTTGCACGAGTAGAGGAGACTAATGTCTGGGGTGTCAGAACGACCTGCACGTAAAACATATCTGATATCTCATGTTTGGAGGATGTAGTGTCTGGAGTAAAAGGTCTCTCGGGCAAGGGCCGTTCAACACTGAATGCTAGTGCGTGCATATGAATCTTCATGTAGAGTGCGGGGGCCATGGGCCTACCATGGTAACAGGAGCAGTAAGTTACTTGCATGGAGACAGGAAAGCAGGGAGGCAGGGCCCTTTGCTCTGCAGCCGGGAATATGTTTACCTATTTCACTAGACTGGAATGTGTTTTCGAGGAGGCTGGACAGATAACTTGTAGGTAAAACATCATCTTGGCAAGCGAACCAGGCCGAGCCGGGCACCGCTCGTCTGAGGCAGGAAGTAAGACAGAGGTCAGGGATGCATACCTAAACGGCAGCTTTCAGAGAGAGAAAAGGAACTTGGAGCCTCGTTTAAGGGCCTAGCTCGACTGGGCCAGAAAACGTGGAGGAAAACGTGAAAGTGCACCATGTAAAGACGTTGGCACCGTAGGTTTAGAAGCCTAATTAACGGGATATTTATGCATGGCTGGATAGTTGACATGTTAAGGATGGATGCAAATGTATTTGCGTCTGCCTAGCATAAACATAACAAAAGTTACACGACATACAAGGAACATGGGTGCATGGATAGGGTGCGAGTGGGGGACACATTAGTTACCTGAAAATTTCTATTACCTCATTCCCTCCTTGGCCCCTACCAAACCCTTTAGGATATATCTATATTCATGAGTCCATCTATCTGTTCATATAACATCATTTGTTCATCTTTTATCATTCGGGAACGGGAACTTGGACCTGGAATACAGGCTGTGGCGCACAAGCCGCAAATCGCTGGCCCACATTGCAGACAGAGACAACAACTGAATACTGTGACCAATATTATACCTAGGAATGATAGCAATTTCCATCCCCAAGCGGATATCACACTCCAGAGCCAACCGGACCAAGTCCAGGAGCCTGGATTCTGGTGAATCAGGTGAGCAATATCGTGAAGCCGCGTGATGGCCTTAAACACGGATGGCGCGTTATTAGGAATAAACACGCAACAACTGGATCCGATGACTCTACAAGCCCCGCCCCTATCGGCCAGGATGACGTCAAGGACAAGGCGATTTTGAAGAACAACAATTCTCATAGCAGATTGCTCTTCGGTCAGGTTACCTAAAGCAAAAGTAGTTTCGTTCACTACCACTTCAAGGGTTCTCGTTAACCTGCGTATTATTTTACTGTTCTGGACAGGACCTATGAACCAGAAATATCCTTTAACATAATCCCATGTGGATCCGGAATCATCAATAACAATAGGAAGATCTCTTCTGTGTCTGACGTTCACAAGGCGTGAATTTCTATGATAATCAGGTGGGGCTAGGAAAACAGGTGGCAAGAGGAACGCAATATAACACGTCCCATCCCAATCAAGGGGCAGATGTACATAAGCAGTGTGACCACAAATGAAATAAGAATGGCGAGAGGCTTTAAAAGTAGACTTGCCCTTGTCACTGAATTCGACCACAGTATTACAATCACTGTGTCCTAGATGTACTGAGCCATTCTTTCTGACGCATAATTCACCTTTCACTGGCAAAACTGTTATAAACGGCAAGTTCGAATTAGTCTCAGACTGGACGTTCAGGATCATAAGATTGAGGGAAAAATTACCTAAGTTATACACTTCATTTTCTAGATCGGTCCCTTTCCTTTGGGGAAGACCGTCTGCATCTGGGAAACATGCTATATTCATGACTGTATTCAGGTTCCCCCATATCCAATTGCCTTGGGAAACTTTGGACTTACTGTCTAGGGAGGACATTAAAGTAAACCATGCACCACATGAACCATTATGTGTGAACGGGTAAGGAAAAAGAGGCAGAGCTCCCTTGTATTTCTGATAAGGCGGGAGTCGGCCACATACCCAGCAATTGGTGGCATTGCTGGCCTGATGAGTATGGTGTAGCATACGAATGAATGTATTGTTGCGCATTGCTAATCGATAGGAAAGTTCATGTGGGGGTAGGTCGCTGAAAGAATGTTCTGCAGAATTATTAGAAGAAGTATGCATATGTGAATCAACAGGGAAAAACACATGTAACATTAAACTTATGCATATTATCGTAAGACTCAGAAGAAACATGAAAATTAATGCTATTACACATCGACTGTGCAAATCTTTACAGTATTGTTCTCTTTTCTTGATACGCCTATCTCTCTGACTACTTGGGTCTATCTTATACATGTCAGAAACCTGTCTAACCGCTTCACCCAGGGGGGACTTAAACAATTAAACGCTGTCTGACTTACTAGACCTTAGCTTGGAACGATACTCCTGTTGAGGAGTTTTCTCTATCAGGGGAAGTTTAGAGTCAGAGTCCGATAGGGGGCAGTCTTTAATCGGAGTTTCTGGACACAGTCCGTGAAATTTTTTAACGTGGCTGGAATGCAGCCATCCCTTCCTTCCTTCCAACTTAACGGCGGTCCTCGTCGTCATCAACACCAACTTCGGCTGTTTCCACCTCGGCTCCAGCGGACTTGAACGATCAAAGTTCTTCACAAACACCAGATCACCCGGAGCGACTTCATGCGATTTTACTTGGGTGTTGTCCGGGAAGGCAGCTGCAACCTGTGAACGACATGATTGTAGTGCAGACATCAAGGAAGCTAGGTAATCTGTCAGCATATTACAGTCAACATCAGTGATTTTACGAGGCATAGGCGTACCCCACATAGTGGGAGGCCGCCCGAAAACCACCTCATAAGGAGATAGTCCGGTTCTGGAATGAGCAACCATGCGCATATAGAAGAGGGCAACTGGCAAAGCTACTATCCAATCTACACCTTTTTCAGCACATACTTTGGCTAGTCGTGTTTTCAGGGTTTGATTATGTCTCTCTACGAGACCAGCTGCTTCAGGGTGTCGTACGCAGTGGAACTTCCACTGGTAACCTAACAGGAGTGAAACCTGTTTCATGAGCTCGGACGAGAATGGCTGTCCATTGTCTGAGTATACGACACGGGGCAAGCCGTATCGCGGGAAGAATTCACGAACCAACTGCTTGGCAGTGGTCGCGGCAGTGTAATCTGGGACTGGATATGCTTCTGTCCATCGGGAAAGGGCACATACAACTACGAGGACATATTTAAAACCTCTACATCTGTCCATCTGGATATAATCCATCTGGAGGACTTCAAAAGGATGGTCAGGAGGATGGAATCCACCTTGTTCCACGGGAACACCTTTGCCTGGATTGAACTGACAACAGATCATGCAAGTACGCACTTTCTGTTTAGCTGCTGCTCGTAAATGTTTATTGAACCAGAGGTTTTGAATGCTGTCTAACATGGCTTTTTCTCCTAAGTGTGCTGGACTATGTGCTGTGTTAATGATTACTTGAACCATAGAGTCGGGGAGGAACCATGTGGCTCTTCCCTTCGTCATCCATCCCTGATCTGTCTGGATCCCTCCTTGTTCAGTCCATTTCTTGATTTCATCGGGAGTAGCATGTGTCTGTATGTCGAGTACGTCTAAAATGGGATCCTTCACTGTCATACAATGTGTCTGTGATGTCACGTCAGTCTTTGGCATGTCCGTTGGGATGTCTGCCTGAGCTGTGAGTTTAGCTGTTCGATCTGCCAGGTCGTTACCCTGAGAAATAGTGTCGGTGACTTTAGTGTGTGCTTTGCACTTCATGATAGCAATGGATGCAGGTAAGTGTATTGCATCTAACAGAGCTTGAATGAGGGGACCATGCTGTATCTTGGCGCCATGAGAAGTTAAGAAACCTCTCTCTTGCCAGAGGATACCGAAGTCGTGAACGACTCCGAATGCATACTGTGAATCTGTGTATATGTTTACTTTCTTGTTCTTAGCTAGTATACAGGCTTGGGTCAGAGCAATGAGTTCTGCCGCTTGAGCAGACAAGGTGTCAATACGATGTGTTTCTATGACTTCAGCTTCAGTGGTCACTGCATATGCGGCCACTAACTCTCCTGTGCTTGTTCTCATACATGAACCATCCACGTAAAGTGTCAGGTCGGGGTCGGGTAATGCAATGTCTGTCAGGTCTTGTCTGGGCTTCGTTACAGTATTGATGACTTCTACACAGTCATGTGGTGTCGGATCAATTGTGCTCGAGGGTAACAATGTGGCAGGATTTAATGTGTTGCATCGTCTGATCTCTATGTGTGGCTGAAACAATGTCAATTCATATCCTGTCAGTCTTGCTATGGTCAAGTGTTGAGTCTGGGTACGGTTCAGGAGTACTTCCACTGAGTGTGGAACTTGTACTGTCAGGGGATGTCCTAACACTATGGAATCCCTTTGTCTGATTGCTAAAGCTGTTGCTGCAACTGATTTGAGGCACGCAGGCAGAGCCTGGACCACTGGATCTAATGTACTAGAAAAATAAGCACAAGGCTTATGGTGTCCTGCTTGATCTTGTGTGAGTACAGATAATGCTGTGCCATCGCGTTCAGTAACAAAGAGTGTAAAAGGTTTTCTGTAACATGGTGTCGCTAAAACTGGTGCTTGACATAAGGCTTTCTTTAATTCGTCAAAAGCTTGTGTATGTTCCTGAGTCCAAGGGAGGACAGTCGAAGTCGCTGCCTCCTGTGTTGTCAACTGTATGAGTGGCTTTGCTAGGTATGCATACTGAGGGATCCATTGTCTGCAGTAAGAAGTGAGGCCAATAAAGGCCCGTACCTCCTTTTGTGTCTTGGGTTGTGGCAGATGTGCAATTAACTGAATGCGGTCTGGTGTCAGCTGTCTCCCCCATTTGGACAGCAAGTGCCCAAGATATACCACTTGCTGGGCACAGAATTGTAGCTTCGAAGGGGACACTTTATGCCCCTTCTCGGCCAAGAAATACAAGACAGTCAGTGACGCGCGCTCGCAGTCACGTTCGGTCCGTGCAGTGATCAATAGGTCATCCACATATTGGAGCAGAGCAGTGTCAGTAGGCATGTGGATACTGTCTAGTTGTCTTTTCAGTGCTTGGCTGTAAATACTAGGACTTTCTGTGAACCCTTGAGGTGCACGTGCAAATTTGAAGCTTCGGCCATTTAAAGAGAATCGGAACAAATACTGGCTTTCAGGATGAATGGGGACACTAAAGAAAGCGTTCTTGAGATCAATTACAGTAAAGAACGCTGCTTCGGAATCAATAGCCGTCAACAAGGAAGATATGTCTGGCACTACTGGGTACTGAGGAATGATGCATTTATTCAGTTCGCGAAGATCAATCACCAATCGGTAGACTGGTGGTGCATTTGGGTCAGTTCGTTTAAGAATCGGAATAATCGGGGAATTACATACATTGGAATCAGTTTCAATGACTACTCCTTGAGCAATGAGCTCGTCAATAATTTTCAGTAAGGCTGTTACAGCTTCGGGTGGCAATTTGTATTGTCGAATTCGGGGTAGTACAACTCCTTGCTTGAGAGTGACACGATAGGGAGTAATGTGCATACAACCTACATCAGTTGGACCTTGTGCCCATAAATGTGCTGGTACATTCTGCAATCTAGGATCAAAATCTCGTAACACATAGTGACCTTTAAAGTCACGTAGGAACAATCTCACTCCTTCCGGAGAACAACATATTACAGCACCTAGTGCTTTCAACGTTTTTATACCAAGTAGATTTTCAGGACATGCTTTCGTAAGTAACAAGTCAGTAGTACGAGACAATGGACCAACTTCAAGAGAAACTGGCTTTGACACTTCATTAACAATAGGCTTTCCTGAAAAACCCAGGGAAACATTCTGTGAGCCTGAGAGGGGTGCCCCTGGAACCTCGTCATGACTAATGGTAGTTCTGCTCGCCCCTGTGTCAATCAAAAATGTTCTGTCTTTCCCTAATACCTGACTATGTACATAGGGACCATCTTGATCTACAGGAACCTCGATAAGGGGCAAGCCAACCTCCCTCTCTAGGCTGTTTCATGTGTACTGCTGATAATCGGGATAATCTGACTGTGCATACTGATACATTTGTTGCGTGACATGTGTGGCAGCAATAGGCTGCGGTTGGGGTTGGGGTACAGCTACTGTCTGTTGTGCTTGCTGTGGTGGTTGCGTGTTCTGTGGAACATGCTGTGGAACGTGTTCTGGTCTAGGGGGACGTGGTCTTTCTTTTGTTTTGCCTGTAGAAATATTGTGTTTCAAAACTAAACATTCATTTATATAATGTCCTGGCTGTTTACAATAGTTGCAATTCCCTTTAACGGGAGCTGCAGATTGACCTTGCGGTGCCGTACCCTTTTTATGACCATCTGCTGGAACAGATTGAGCAACTAATACTTTCATTTTCGTGTCTCTCATACGTCTCTGTTCATGATCATGTTCCTCTCTAATTCGGTTCTGGTGATACTGTAACATTTGTAACATCTGGGAAGGGGTATTTGCTTGCCATGTGCTCTCGACTTTCAGTACTCTATTCTTAACTTGTGGTAAGGAATTCTCAACTAATTTAGTTACAAAAAGATGTGGATATGACTCGCTACTTGTTTTCAGGCCACTATTTATAATGAAACATTTCTCGAATCTAGAATAAAAATCACTAGTGTCTTCGTCGTGTTTCTGTTTGCAGGCTGAGATTGCATCCCAGTCTTCCTTTTTAATTGTCAATAACCTCGGCAAAACCTGTACTAATAATCCTGGTAATGCTTTAGCTTTTTCCCCAAGCCCTAAACCCGGGGTACGTGTATTTTCTTCGTCCTCTAATTCAGCCCAATTAATCTTTATATCTCCCACCTCCCATTCTTTCTCTTTCAATTTTTCGTAAATACCAGCCGGTAACAATACCTTTAACATTTTCAGAATGTCGGAATATGTGTAATCTCCCATTAGTAACATGTCTTTTATTTCATGGTGAAAACCTGCTGGATCTTTATCATGACAGGGCACTATTTTCTTCATTTCTAATAGTTCCATTTTGCTTAAAGGTGTGTATACGAATACTCGCTGAAGCGTACCCCCTGCAGCCTGGACGGGGTGAACTTCTCGTAAGGGATTCTGTCTGTCTATGTGGAATGGTTGTCTTACTGGGGGTGGGACAGAAACGAAGTGTGGAGTCAAGAAAGTTCTGTATTTGTGTCGTTGTTCTAGAATGATATCAATTAAATCGGTACCTAGGCCTCTCCATCTTTTTAGGAGTAATTCTTCCAATATATTATAAAAGGGACCTGGATCAGAATGCTGACTCTCATATAGTGAAATGAGATGCTGGATCATGTACATACCAGCAAGTCGCTGTTCGTCTGGGGAAAGGGTCAAAAACGTTTGTGCTACTGAATCATCTTTATATATGCTGTCATTTCCAGCCCATTGGACTGCTGACCGTGCTAATTCCTGATCTCGCAATGTACTAAGTTCATAGTAACCTATTCTTTCTTTCAGTATTTTATCGGTGTTCTGAAACACATGTTCAAGAGAACATTGTTCTGGTATGGGAGAAAGGAAACGTTTCTTGTTTTCTAGGCGAATGGGTCTGTCAAAAGGTCTATCAAAATAATACTGTTTGGGAAGTTTCACTCTACCTACGTACACCATCGTTTCTGGCGTTTCTTCTTCAGTGCTATCTACCTCCTCCTCTGAATTATCACTCTCTTTCTCGGCTCCCCTGGCTACTTTCTCAAATTCATGTATTTTTAAGATTACTTTACGAATCTTTCTGTACATGGCTTCTATGCTATTCTGTCTATCATGTTTGCCATCAGTTATGTTATTACTCCAATATACCAACATATCCATTTCTTCTTTGCTTGTCTCTGGCCGATCTCATTCCCGTATCAGACAATTTATCAGGAACCGTAAGATCATACCTTGTGTCTCGACTTTTTGATGTGCCATGGCCTCGCGAATGCATTCTGGTTTCTCTCCTGTTCTTATAAAATGATATATTTTGTCTAGATGGTCCGCCATGTCTGGTAAAAGAACCAAATAGTTTGCAACTCGCCGTAAACGTAATGAGTATAGAACCATCCCGTCCTCGCCGGGTACTGGGTCATATCTGCAGTCTGTAACATACTCTTTAAGGGCTGCGAATGTCGCTGCCCTGGGTGTACGTTGTAAAGCTAACTCTCTACATGTTAGTCGCTTTATCTGTGGCGGGGTACGAAGATGACCCCCTACGGCGCCTCCTGAAGCGGAAGCGTAACCATCACCTAGTTGTGATGATGTTGCTGGTGTCATTAATTGGAAAGTGGGTGCAGGTAATGTCGGACCCTGGGCCGCCGGTATACCGAACGGATTATGAGGACCAACAGTAGTGGGAACAGTAGTAATAGTAGTGACAGGAATGGTTGTGACAGGGACAGTAGTAACAGGAGGGAGAATAACAACGGGTGGGGAAGTCGAGTCTTGAGGGGGTGCAGGTGACGTGTCTTGGACAGACTGTACGGATGGAGCAGGCTGCTGTATGTTATTAGCTGGAGGTACGTGAACATTAGTATATGCAGGAGCTACGTCATCTAAATAGGAAGAAAGGAAAATGTCCGCTGCGGTCTGTTTGTGACGGAGTTTAGTCGGAACCAATGGTGGTGGCAGGTTACGGGGTGCTTCCGGGGTCGCCTTAGGCAGGCCCTCGGCAAGAACTGGATACAGTCCTGTAATAAGTGCATTTCTCTGTCTGTCTTGTTGTTCTATTCTGACTCGTTCTCCTTCTTCTAGTAACTCTTTTTCTCTAGCTTTTTCGGATTCTTCTCTACTTCTCTCTGCTTTTCTGAGTTCTTTTTCTGTTCTTCTATGCGCTTCTTTACGCCATAATTCTATGGCATCTTTCTGGGATTGTCTGGCTTTCTTTTTCCATAATGCTTCTTCTACTCTCATGATGCAATCAGCATCCCATGTCCCTGAGACAGGCCATCTATACTTTTCTTCCAGACCCTTGGTATAATCTGCCCATAAATCTAGATACAGTATGGCATCTAAGCCATGCTTATTGTACATAAAATGTCCAGGAGTGTCCCTAGGCGGGACAGGAACTGCTTCTTCAAGTATCCCTTTCCTGGTCCCTATCTGACGTAACTTTGAAAACAGAGGCATTGTCGGATTGCTTTAAACGTGGACACAGTGAACACAGTAATGAATAGCAAAAACAATCATTCATACCACGACATTAAAACCACATTTAAAACATGTTACCTGATACATAGAGAACACATAAAAGCTGAAACTGAAACTCGAGTTGCAACACTAGAATACTGAATCACTGGATTACTAGATGCACTGCTAAAACAGTACAGACAATACCGGTCCCATAAAGAGACACGTCATACCGCATCCACCTAAGTGAACACGTTCGGACCAGGCCTGTGTACCCAGACCTGTCTTGACCGGGAACAAATTAATGAACCCGTCTAGATGCGTTCCCAACAACGGTACTCACCGGGAAGCAAGAACTGAAGGCCTCGGAAACTGGACTGGACTGGACTGCTACAACATCTGGCTGCTACGCTTGCGCTTCGGAACAGGTGGGCCTCTGAATACCTCGGACCTTGCTCTCTCGACTAGGGGCTCTGGTCGGGATCCTCCGCATTCCTCACCGCCTCGTCTGGACGCCGGACCGCAGTCTCCGTCTCCTCCGTGGGCCCGAGGGAGATAGCAGGAAAACCCGCAGGCGTGCATGGTTCCGTCGCGGCTGTAGAAGGGGTCAAAAGCTGCGTGACATCGCCGGCGAGTGTGGAAGGGGGGGTTCCTATTCGGGCGCCAAATTATGTGGTAAATTGTATATTACCGTATCTATTTTTTGCCATATAATTTCAAGTCATAAGGATAGCTCAAATGAGAGGCAGAGTCTGTGGTATCTGAGTCATACGGGCTTTAATATAATGCTTCGAAGCATGGGACATCGGGTTCCATCACCACTCAGGTTCAGGAAGGGACATTCAACATTTTATTAGCATCACACATTATATATAGTAAAACAGTATACATGGAAGTGAATACAGTAGGCGTAACAGGTGAAAAGAAAGAGATAAGAACACATGTGCGTAACAGGAGGCGTGTAAGAAGGCGTACACATGGGCGTGCACTGGACATGTCAGAGAATCGTCACATGAAACGTCACAAGTGGGAGGATGCTTTAGGGAAAGTTGCAGAATCAGCAGAAACCTATGACCTGTATGCGCGCGCAGCTGAGCATGACGTGTAACCGGGGAGAGCTGGGGGCTTTGACTTTTGCACGAGTAGAGGAGACTAATGTCTGGGGTGTCAGAACGACCTGCACGTAAAACATATCTGATATCTCATGTTTGGAGGATGTAGTGTCTGGAGTAAAAGGTCTCTCGGCAAGGGCCGTTCAACACTGAATGCTAGTGCGTGCATATGAATCTTCATGTAGAGTGCGGGGGCCATGGGCCTACCATGGTAACAGGAGCAGTAAGTTACTTGCATGGAGACAGGAAAGCAGGGAGGCAGGGCCCTTTGCTCTGCAGCCGGGAATATGTTTACCTATTTCACTAGACTGGAATGTGTTTTCGAGGAGGCTGGACAGAAAACTTGTAGGTAAAACATCATCTTGGCAAGCGAACCAGGCCGAGCCGGGCACCGCTCGTCTGAGGCAGGAAGTAAGACAGAGGTCAGGGATGCATACCTAAACGGCAGCTTTCAGAGAGAGAAAAGGAACTTGGAGCCTCGTTTAAGGGCCTAGCTCGACTGGGCCAGAAAACGTGGAGGAAAACGTGAAAGTGCACCATGTAAAGACGTTGGCACCGTAGGTTTAGAAGCCTAATTAACGGGATATTTATGCATGGCTGGATAGTTGACATGTTAAGGATGGACGCAAATGTATTTGCGTCTGCCTAGCATAAACATAACAAAAGTTACACGACATACAAGGAACATGGGTGCATGGATAGGGTGCGAGTGGGGGACACATTAGTTACCTGAAAATTTCTATTACCTCATTCTGCTCCCTGGCACTGTGGGCATTCTCTGACGTATCTTTCTGTTCTTAGGTCCATGCCTGGCCACCAATATCCTTGCTCGGTTCTCATTTTCATCTTGACTATCCCCAGGTGTCCTTCATGGAGTAACGCCAAGAGTTTTTCCACTATGCCTTCGGGGAGAACAACCTTGTCTCCCCGGTACACAAGCACTCCCTTATCATCCACCGACAATTCCTCACGTATCTCATAGAACATTATGAGGGCTGCGCTGATGTGTTTCTTTTCTGGCCAGCCCTGTACTGTGTACCTCTTCACCTCCTGCATGATGGGGTCTTCCTTATATGCTTCATCCCACTCCTGGTTGCTGATGACATTCTCTTGGTCGTCTGTCAGGGCCACCATCTCTTCTCCACTCGCTTCCTCTTCCCCTGGTTCAATGGCCGCCGCTCTACTCAAGTAGTCCGCCACTCTGTTGCGACTGCCGGGGATGTACTCCACATCGTACCTAAATTCAAGCAATTTTAGTGTCATCTTTGAGATCCTGGGGGTGGCACTGGGGTGGCCACTGGACGTTAATACCTTCACCAAGGGCTTGTGGTCTGTTTTCAATTGGAAGCGGGTGCCCCACAGGAATTGTCTAAATCTTGTCATAGCCCACACCACTGCCAGCATCTCCTTCTCTATGACACTGTATTTTTTCTCCGTGTCACTCAATGTGCGTGAGGTGAAGCTAAATGTTTCCCTCACTCCCTGTCCTCGATCCTGCATCAACACAGCGCCCAAGCCCTTGTCACTGGCGTCCGTAATTAGCACAGTTTTTCCTTGCGGATCATATCCTTGTAGGGGTATGGCTCCTACCACATCCTTCTTGATGCTCTCAAACTCCCCTTGTGCTTCCTCTGACCAGTGGAACACCGAGCTTTCTCTTGTCAGCCTCCTCATGTGGTGTGTCTTTGTTGCAAAGTGCTGAACAAATTTACTACAGTACTCTACCATTCCTAAGAAGGACCTGACTTCTTCCTTGTTGGCTGGCGGGGGTGCGTCACAGATTGCTTTCACATTCTCAGTCTTTGGTGTGATGCCTTGCACCCCGATCTCATGTCCCAAGTATTTTACTGATTCCATGCCCAGTCGGCATTTCTCCCATTCAGCCGTTAAGCCCTTTCCTTCAAGTGTCTTCAGGACTTTCGTGAGTTTGGCGTCATGGTCTAATTTGTCTCGCCCCATTATCAGAATATCGTCCTGAAAATATTGGATGCCATCCATGTTCTTGAACAACTGGTGCATCAGTTTCTGAAACACCGCGGCCGCCGAAGCCAGTCCAAACGGCATGCGGCGGAACTGGTAGCACCCAAAGGGGGTTATGAATGATGTTAACCTTCTGCTCTCCGGGTGCAGGGCAATCTGATGGTATGCAGATGTCAAGTCGATGGTAGAGTACCATTTGATGCCTCTCGTCATAGCCAGCATCTCTTCAATCCTTGGCAAGGGAAATTTCTATACTACAATATTCTTATTCAGCTCTCGCAGGTCTACGCAGAGTCTTACCTTTCCGCTGGGTTTCATAACCACTACTAACGGCGCCAGCCATTCGGCGCATGTGCTCGGTTCGATTATTCCTCTCTTTTCTAGTTCCTGTAGCTCCACTTGCACCGCCTCTCTTACTGCCAATGGTACGTTCCTCACCTTATGAGCCACCGGTATGGCATTTGCCTTGAGGACAATTTTGTGCGCAAATTTTTCTAGCTTGCCCACGGTGCCTCCAAAGACTTTGGGATAGTCTGTCTTCCACTTATCTAAGTCTGGCCATGCTTCTAGTTCTGTGAGCAGGATCTGCTCCTTGCCGTCCGGGTCCAGTTTGATGCCCAAGTCGCCTTGGTCCATCCATCCCAGCACCGATGGACCTTTCTCAGATATGTACAGCTTACAATAGGCCCTGCGTCCTCTGAATTCGAATCTTAGTGGTCTGAACCCCAGCATGGGTATGTGGTCCCCATTGTACGTGACCGGCCTGATGTCGAATTTCTCTAGGTCTGGGCCTAGGTGCGGCTTGAAGGTGTTGTTCCAAACGGCCCGCTGGACAATAGTGTAGGGTGATCCTGAGTCCGCTACCATACTTATTGGTACGCCCCCAATGGTCATGTCCAGCACCGGCTTGGTCGACCTCTTGTTGTCCACACTTAACACCTGGTCGTTGATACAGAGTACTGTGTCGCCATCTTCATGGTCCTCCCCTTCTCTGTCTTCTTGCCCTTGGTCAATGTATTTAACCATGCTCTTTGAGGATTTCCTTTGGCATACCTTTTTATAGTGCCCTACTATTCCACAATACATACATTTCCTGTCGTGAGCTTCATGCGCCCAACTCCCGCATCTGTAGCACGATTTCTTGCTGGTTCCCGTCTGCCTGCTTGGCGGTCCCTGGTTACCTTGCCATCTGTTCGGTCCCATGCTCCTGTTTTCCTTGTGGCGTTCATCATCATCGATCTTGTTCACCATCGTGCTCACTGCGGTTTCCCTTTTTGCCGCCTCTGCGCTCCTTCGCGCCAATTCCGCTCTTCTGACAATTATCATTACTTCCTGCAGCGTGGCGTCTCCGCTGGCCCATAGCTTGTCTTGTACTGCGGTGCTCATTGTGTGCATAACAATCTGGTCCTCAATGAATTCATCTTGGAACGTATCGTACCTACACGTGGACGCTAACTTTCTCAGTGCGGCGACATATTCTTCTACTGACTATCCTGATTGTTGTTTCCTCTGCTGGAAGTTGTGCCTGTCTATCGACACACAAACAGTGGGTTTATAATGTTCGTTTAACTCCTCCATGGCATGTGCATACACATCGTCATCCATACTTGCTTGTGGTTTGGGTACCAAGTTCTTGAAAATCCTTAACCCCTCCGGGCCTAGGTTGTGTAATAATATCTGTCTCTTCCGTTTACTGGAGAACTTCTCTTCGTTCTCGTCCTCCAACACCTCAATGAAATTATCTATGTAGTCTCGCCAATCCTCCCGCTTCATGAGAGGTTCCCCTGGTTTAGGTAGGAACTGTACGGGGCGGTCGCTGATGCTGTTTGCATGCTCATCTTTTCACGCTTTTCTGTGGCCGGGGTGTCTCCGTGACTATTAGGGCTCCCTGGCGCGCTGTTCTCCTCCCGATATTCTGTCTGTGATTGGGGGGACCCATATTCAGCCCCTTCGTTGTTCCTTGAGGTAGCCAGCCCTCCTGCTCCCCGTTGTATTGCGTCGTGGGGTGCCCCAACCGATGTGCTCCCTTCTCCGTACTATCTTCTGCCCCTGTTCTGGGGTCGCCTACCTTCCTGGGGCTGTGGGCTCTGCCGCGTGCCTTATTGTTTCCTGGTGGCCTGTGGCGTTGTTTGTATCAGTTTGCAGGTTTTTCCAGGTTCTGTTCGATTTTGTTCGGCGTTTTTTTTTTTTTTCTTGGTTGTGGGGGGTGTGTGGGTTCTTCTGCCTTCTCAACCCGACCTCGTCGCCATTGTAATGTTGCTTACACCCAAATAACCACACAACACATCTTGTGGAGTTCCACTTGTTTATTGGGTCTTATACTCAGAGAGCGCCGAGCCCGATCCGTGCTCCGCTCCGGCACTCGCGCTAATGTCGCGCTAGGCTGCATGCGCATCCTAAAATGGCCGCCACCGCACGTCACGTAAGTACGCAACGTGCGTGCACTAGACCGCGACACTACAACTTGTTGTAGGTATGATGTTACTTATTGTATCACATATCTGGATGCAATGACAGAAACAGCAAAATACATGTTAGGCGGCACACTATACTAAACAAAGATTTTTAGCGCAAGTGTTTAAAAGCCACGCCCCTAATTAGTGGCCACGCCCCTTTGAGAGACCCCCCAGTTTTTTCATCCCACTTAAAGCCCTGGGGTAACTCATTTTTGCTAACACATTTTTTGTTCTCCTGTTCCTAGGTTGACCAGATCCTGAGAGCCTAAAACCGGGACATTGTGGAAAAATAGAAGAAGGACTAACATTTTTTATCCACGAAATCCCGCAGAATGACAGCTCTCAAAATAGGATCACAGAAGATGCATTAGGAAAATATATAAATCAAAATGTAATTTCTACAAGCAACATCATACTTATGAATTCATTTCCTTACTTATAACATGTTTAACAAGCACAGCTTCGGAAGGCCCATAAAAGTGCCTCTCACTGCGTTCATTTGACCTCCTCTAAAAACCGGGATATGAACCAGAATTACCGAAATCTGCCGGGACCGCTGGTGAAAAAAACGGGACTTACCGGGCAAATCCGGGACATCTGATCACCCCGCCCGTACCGGACAGCTTTTGGCTTTCTGTAAGCGAAAGCCTTGTGTGGATCATACCAAAAGCCTACTCCCCTCTGTGCTGCTTTTACCCGCCTTTTCCCTTTCTGCACACTCAGCTTTATTTCATTTAATTCACCCCCACCCACCTTACCCACTACTCCACCCCCCCACACACACACTCGCTGCTCCGTTGGCCACACACCCCTACCTAAATATATATTTTTACATTTCCTGAAAGGCCCATGCACCCCTCATTTGCTTGCAGAAAGGCATTAAAAACAAATAAAAACCTGCGTCCAGTGGCATCTGCCACCTTAGTTCTGCTAATAATGCACTGAATAAAATGGGACCATCCACATACACCAGGTGCGCGCGTGCGCGGTGGCGCGTGCATGCGCATATGTCATGCATTCTGTGTCCCCACGTACGCATAAGCATACTGAATGACGCAGCATCAGCAGCGTCACGACACAATTGTTTTTTTTTATTGCCAAACCCAAAATCTCCCATAGGCGTGACCTATTGGCTTTGCAAATGATTGTTTTCCCTTAGCTTCAAGGCAACTCCAGATTTGAACCAGTCTGCGTAGGGTCCAAGTAACTGCAGACATTTGTACCACTAAAACGGTGCAACTATAACAACAGACCTGGGAAAACTATCATTTATGAATCACAAGCCAGGAGATATAACATTAGCCTTAAAAAAATGTGCTAGACAGGAGCTATCCTTGTCACCGCAAGAGTTCAAAGGCCATCGAAGTTCAGATGGCTGAAAATCAAAACTTCTCTGACCTGCCTGTCAGAATCAAGCGCCTGTCGTTTCAAGGGTCCTGGTGAAAACAGACGCTGGGATAGCTCACAGAAGCCTGACACATGCCTGATGCACGAGAGCCAGCAAGCATTGAAAATAGGCAAAGAGCCGAACACCCCCGGACCGAACACCCCCGGGCCGAACACCCCCGGGCAGCTGGGGCATTTAATGCTAAAATCCATACAGTCAGGTGTTATATTTACACAGGGGGCAGATTTACAATGAAAGTGACTCAGTGTGTTCCGCGAGCAATTTGGCTGTGCCGATGAGACATGTTTACACCAATATGTTGCATCTCTGTGATTCCCCCTGCGCTGGCGCACAAACTGCAGCCATGCCCCGGTACAAGTGCCCTTGCACCATGGTGCAGGGGTGCCTGCGTCGTGGGGAGATTGTTTTTGTGCAGGAAGGGGCACCTTCCTGCACGAAAACAATCACTACAGGCTTTTTCCTCTTTCAATGCGTGCTGCAGAATGCAGCACGCATTGAAAGAGGAAAAAACGAGGAGAAATGAAAACATTTCTCCTCATGTGCCTGTCTACTCCTCTCCTAGGGCGGCGTAGCATTCAGACGCATTTCCAGATTCACGATTCCCATAAATCTGAAGATGTGTCTTGTTCCATGGGTGTTGTGTGGCAACACTCACAGCAAAACCCACAGAAAGCCCCTTCTACGCGAAGTGCTGCGCGTAATGGGCCATATATACAAGGACAGGAAAAGCCACTTTTCCTGTCCTTGTAAATATGGAGCAGTAAGATACGCCACCAGCACGTCTCAAAAAGTGATGTACTGCTGGCGCAGGGGGCTTGTAAGTCTGCCCCTTGGTTTCTCTGTGCGAACGCGCAGGGGGAGGGACAGTTGACACACTGCAGAGAGGCGCTAGCGACAAACGCGGCTTCTCTCGTGAGAAGAACGAGAGGCCTTGACTGCTTGATACGGAGTCCAATAGTAACACTGCTGACCTCCAGTGTTCGCTTCCTTGTGCCAACTTCAGAACAAGGGTGCCAAGTTTGTAACATAGTAAGTGCCAGGGTTTTCGTCAGGACCCTCTGCAGCTTGCACCACTCATTCCCACAACAGCCCTGCCGGTGACACTACAAACACACCTACGAAAGTGACACTCCTTCGAGTGTGGCACTTCAGGCTATTCCAGGCCCGCAAACCTATAGCTTGGGAGGCAGGGATTAGTCATTTTAATTGTACATTGAATTAATAAACAATTACTGTTGTGGGCAGCTCTAATAAACACAAGCAGCGCCACCAGGTGGCAGACTGTCATAGGACCCCATGTTGGCAATTAAGTACAGGTGGGAGTACCGGAAACCACCGCCTCAAATTAAGCATGGAATTGCTTACTAGAAGAGTTAGGCTCAAATGTGCAAGGTAGCACACAGGATAACAGAATGGAGGTGCAGTGTTCAATGGTGCTAAAGCTTGCCTACATTTTAAAAGGAGGTAAAAAACACAAATCTCAAGTGTTAATACAAACAACATGAACTTTACAATTTACATTCTCACCATGCATTATTTATAAGGTGCTCATGCAGTCCTGCTTTGCATTCTGGGGCTTGTAGTCCTGCAATTTAAATAGCACATGGAAACTACAGGTACCAGAATGGAAAGAATAGCAGCAGGATAAGGTAGCATATTCACAAAGACATGGACCGTTCCCCTTTCTCATTGCCAGTTGTTCTCTTTGCCAACTTTTTAAGCCTTTTCAACAGTTCTGAATAACATTTTATTTACCAAGAATAAAATTATTAATGGATTGCGTTATTTTTATAAAGCAAACCAGAGGAGCATGCAGTAAAAGAGAACATTTTTACAAGCACAGGGCAGAGTCTCTCTTCCATCTCACTTGTCTGATGCTACAAGTGGGTGTTAAAATGTGTAGTAGGAGTTATGGAAATGGAAACTATTTACTCCAAGATCCCGTAGCAGTGATTGGCTTAGTAAATACAAAGTAACGCAAGGCCGGGAGCGGTGCTGCCATGCGCGCCTTACTTTGCGCCGGGGAGGGGTTACATCAGTGGAGCAGGGGCGTTCGCATGCCTCAACCCCTGTTACGGTAACTCGGAGTTACTAACAATGAGTTTGCGTGAAAATGGAGTGCCTGCCCGACAGAGGTGTAACGGGGAGAAATACATTTCTCCCTGATGCCTCTTTCTTTGTGTTTTACATATTCTGCAGGTCACATAGAAAGATAAATATGTCTCTAAGGGTTCTTTGGTGCAAAAAGTTATCCCTTCCTGCACAAAAACAGTCCTGCCTGTAACACAGACTTCCTTGCGTTATGGTGCCGATATCACCGGTGGCAGGGAAGAAAAGTACTGCAAAGAGGGGCTTTTCAGCTCCTCTCTGGAAGCTGGTAGCACTCAGCGTCCATTAAGGGGTGTGAGAACCATAGGACAGCGAGGCACAGGGATAGATCGAGGGAGACAGTCTCTTTTGACTGTGTTGATCCTCCCCTGGACCGGGGGCGTTGTGAACCTCCTCGCCCCCTGTTTCAGCAGCTACAGTGTGGGGGGTGAGGGGGGTTCCTGATGAGCCTCGTCTGTCTGCAGCTCAGCACACAAAGGCTCGTCATCAACGTGAAAAGGTGGAGAGTGAGTGAGTGAAAGGAAGGATGGATGGTTCGATGTGTAGGTGAAAGGCTGGATGGATGGGTGAGTGAAAGGGTGGATAGAGAGATGGCTGGACGGATGAGAGAAAGGATGAATGGATGAAAGAATATATGGATGGGTGGAAGGGTGGATGATTGCGTGAAAGGATGGATGGATGAGTGAAAGGATGAATGGATGAAAGAATACATGGATGGGTGAAAGGGTGGATGATTGCGTGAAAGGATGGATGGATGAGTGAAAGGGTGGATGAATGAGTGAAAGGGTGGATGGAAGTGTGGATGGATGGATGTATTTGTAAAAGGGAATATAGATGGATGAGTGGAAGGGTGGATGGAGTGGATGAGTGGAAGGGTAGATAGAGGGATGATGGCTGGACAAGCTTGATGGACAGGTTTGATGGACAGGTTTGAGGGACAGGTTTGAGGGACAGGTTTGGAGATGAATGGTGAAAGGCTGAATGATGGATGACCGAATGAATGAATGGATGACAAAATGCAAAGGTGAAATGGTGGATATCAGTGGGTGGATGGTAGTATGAAAGAATGAATGGATAGATGCATGGATGGAAGAGACAAGTGAGCCCTTCTGTGGAGGGTCACGATGACGTGCTTCGCTTGCTTGGTGCCAGAAGGGCTTTCCTTCAAAGTGTGTGTGTTGGGGGGGGGGGGGGGGGGGGGTATTTTCATTTTAAGGCTGTTCCACATTCCCGCTCAGTGCATAAGTTAAACCTGTTACTGCCTTTTTGCCGGCGCCTAGAGGCATTGCAAACACAAGGGCAGGGTTTAAGCAATTGTTTGGCGCACTAGGGTCTAAAGTCGTACATTAAAAAATACTTCTCATTCCTTAACATTTAAATGCCACATTATAATCATATTGTGTGCAGATATGGGGAGACTCCCCAGCCTCCTCCAAACCCAATTGGCGCCTAGGCTGGCTCCCCTTGCAGCAGTCCAGTGAGGGTGGACGTCGGCCTGGGTTTGGGCGGTGACGTCACGCGGCCTTGACCTGGGCTGGAGAAGGTGCAGCAGATAAATGAACCACAAGCTGGCGCCTCCCCAGCTGGTCGGAGTCCATCTGCACGCAGCAGTGTCCCTGGTCCTTGCAACACTCTCAGGAATGTACCATTCCCTCTCTGGAGGGGTGCAGAGGCGGTCGCTGGGCACCCACAGACAGGGCTTCAACACCTGGCCTGCATGGAGGGTTGACAGTGCCAGCACTACAGGTGTGTCTGCCCCACCTCTCCGCCCCCAGGGCTTGGCACTCCCCAGAGCGCGGCTTTGGGGGCTTTAAGGGTCGGCTCCCTGTGCCCGGTGCCAGAGGCTGGACGAGGATTTGAGTTGGATTTGGGGCTAGAGGCCCGGGCCCGCGGGGGGTCGGCAGACGCCATGAAGACCATCATGGCGGCCTATTCGCAGGACCTGCAAGGTAAGAGGCTCTGCCCGCTGCCTGGCACGTCCAATTGGTCGCTTTTTGTTTTCTGTTTTTCCAACATGGCACATTTGGGTGACTTTCGGGCACTCGGATACTGGGAACTCCCAGAATTATGAGCGCAGGAGCCAAGTCCATAACATGTGCGCAGTCGTGGAACACCAAGGAGGCAAAGTATGTAAAGGGGTTTAAACTAGAGCAGGAAGTTAGGCTAGGGTGCTAGTTAGTACAGGAAGTTAAACACGGGGTGTAAACTTGTGCAGGAAGTTAGGCTAGGGTGCTAGCTACTGCAGAAAGTTAAGCTAAGGTGCTAGCTAGTGCAGGAAGTTAAACAGGGGGTGCTAGCTAGTGCAGGGGGTATGCTAGGGTGATAGCTAGTGCACGAAGGTAAGCTAGGGTGCTAGTTAGTACAGGAAGGTAAACAGGGGTGTAAACTTGCGCAGGAAGTTAGGCTAGGCTGCAAGCTAGTGCAGGAAGTTAAGCACTGGGTGTAAACTAGTGCAGGAAGGTAAGCTAGGGTGCTAGCTACTGCAGAAAGTTAATCTAAGGTGCTAGCTAGTGCAGGAAGTTAAGCTAGGGTGCTGTCTTGTTCAGGAAGTTAAAGTAGGGTCGTAAATCAGTGCAGGACAGTTGAACTAAGGGGCATATGTACAAGCCCCTAACGCCACCACAACATCACTTTTAACGACGTTGTGGTGGCGACAGGGGCTTGGCTTTATTTACTTAGCTTAACGGTGCCTTGTAAATAAGGCCTCCTTTCACACTATGGTTAGTGTGAAAGAGGTGGGCAGTGGGTGTTGCGCTGGGAGTTCCACCACCACACCCAGTGATTTTGAACCTGCCCCCTATGTACAAGGCCTGCGTACATAACATTAAGACCAGTGAAAACTTGGGCTTAACTTAGTGAAATGAGGAGAAATGCATTATTTCTAGGGTGACCAGACGTCCCGGATCTGCCCCCCAGTCCTGGTTTTTCACCAGCTGTCGGAGCAGATTTCAGCCATTTTGTCTCATGTCCTGGTTTTTACGAGGGGTTGACTGAAAACACTGAGAGGCACTTTTTGGGTGTTCTAAAGCATTGCTAGTTAGCAACTGTTATAAATAAGCAATTTCAATAATATGTATGATTTTGATTGTAGAAATGATATTGTATGTACTTTCTTAATGCATCTTCTGTGATCCTATGTTGATGACAGCTGTCATTTTGCGTCATTTAGTGGATGACTAATTGTAGTCCTTCTTCTATTTTCCCCAAAAGTCCCAGTTTTTGGTTCTCAAGATCTGGTCACCCTAATTATTTCTCCTCGTTTTTGCTTTGCCCATGAGTGCTGCATTGTTCAGCACACCTGTAAAAAGTAAAATGCCATGGATTGTTGATATACAGGAAGGTCCCCCTTCCTGTACCTCAACAATCTGTAAAAAACAGTGGCATTGTGTGCAGCATGAAGCAGCACACATGAAAGTGACAACATGGCATTTTAGTAATGTTTAGAAACGGGGTGGTTTGAATGTAGAGGTGATGCTTTTCTGGAAAGAAAAGAGGCCAGGACTGTAGTTACAGGCAACCATTGGCAGGTACGAAGTACGTTGTCGTTTGGGTGGCTGCAGAATAGGAAGAACGTTTAAGGGTGAATGCGGTACGCATTGCGGGAATGGGTTAGTAATGTGAGCAAGTTTAGAACAAGAGGGGATTCTTCTGTTCCATGTAAATCAGGGAGATTGGGAGGGAGAATGAACAGGAATAGGGCGGCCGCAGGTTTGCATGTGGGATTTCCGTTCATGAGGACGAGTGGCGAGTACACGGCCAGATAAGGGGATAAAAACAGTGAGTATTCTCAGATTAAGAGCGGGGGGAATGAAGCTGGTTGGTTACTAACATGTTGGACTCAACAATTGGAAAGAGGGTCCAAGGGCAAGTTTAACGACCCACAACTAGATACACACCCCAGTAAATAGTACTCATGACAAAAATTATATCTAGGGGTCAAGCAAAAGTGAATCTCAACTGTAAAGACAGACCTTGACACGGCAAGATGTTTATTACTAGTGGAGGTGAAAAACCCAAATGTGCAATTAAGTGTGACAAAAAATATGTGAGCTAAGACTCAAGGGTATGGGGGAAATATTCCATCAGTAGCCGTTCTGTACCACCCTTTTTAACATCATATGGGTTCTCCTTACCCAGGAGACAAAGTCCACAACCTACAGGTGTTCTCAAGGCTGTGTCTTAACCTTTTGCGTGATGTGTTAATAAATGGGAGGTGCAAAAATTGTATAAATATAGGTGGCAACTGAGTAAGCAGACTAGTCGGACCGCAGCATTTTGGACTATTTGTAGTCTATTGCACAAACCAGAGGCAAGCCCGAGATAGAGACCATTGGCGTAGTCCAGGTGAGATGTAATTAACGCCTGGACGATGATTTTCCTGGTATGGCTGGGAAGATAATTAATGAATTTTTTAATCATTCTGATTTTTGTGAAGCAGGCAGCAGAAACAGCATGAATTTGGTTGTGAAAAGAGAGGCATGTATCCCATCTAACCCCAAAGTTTCTTACTGATTCCTTGGTTGAGGGGGCCACGCTCAGATCTACTGGCCACCAGAGGTTCGGATCCAAAGGGGAAGGTTGATGGAAGAAAAGAACCTCAGTTTTTCCTGCATTCCATCTGAGGAAATTGTTGTCCATCCAACGAGCTATATCGCGGAGGCAATTTTTCAAGGGGTCGAAAGTGGTAATGGAGTGGTCATCATATGGGAACAACAGTTGTGTGTCGTCGGCTTAGGAAGTCACCTTTATTCCAGTCCTGGAAATAAGCTCAGCCAGTGGGGGATAATAAACATTAAAAAGAAGAGGACTCAATGACGAGCCCTGGGGAACACCCCATTTAAGCGGGCGGCTGGAGGAGGTGTAAGGTGGAGTAGACACTGCTTGCGTGCGATTAGACAAGAAGGAAGACACCCAGTAAAGAGCCCTACCCTGAATGCCTATTGACCGAAGATGGTCAAACAGGACAGGGTGGGAGACGGTGCCGAATGCTGCGGAAAGTTCCAGCAGCACCAACACCGCTCTTGATCCCCTGTCCAGCGTCCAACGTACGGAGTCGGCCATCTCTATCTGTGCCGACTCAGTGCTCTACCCGGGTCTGAACCCACGTTGGGAGTTGTGAAATAGTCCATGAGTTTCTATAAAACCGGCCAATTGCTGATGCACCAGTTTTTCGAGGATCTTGGCTGGGGCAGGGAGTAGGGAAATAGGCCTATAATTGGCCGTGTTATCGGGGTCGGCACTGGCCTTTTTTAGAATGGGAACCAGTTGGGCGTGTTTTCAAGATTCTGGATATACACCGGTCCTAAGGGAGTCGTTCTAGATGCCATTAAGAATAGGATTGAGAAGTGGAGCAAGAGCTTTATATTGCTTGGCCGGCCAGGGATCACAGGGTGATCCTGACTTACATTTCAAAATCTCTGAAAGAGAGCGGTCCTCCGTAATCTCCTCGAAGTTTGAAAAAACTAGAGCTGGAACGTGGAGAACAGATGATTTATCCCTGGTATCATGGTTATCAGTGTTGGAGAAAGACTCATATATAGACACTATTTTCTCCTCAAAGTAATCGGAGAGGTGGGTGCAGATAGATTGCGACACTGGGAGTTGGCAGTGAAGGGCCTGGGGGTCAGTGAAGGTTTTTACAGTGTTGAAAATCTTTGGCTTTGGTCCGGAGTTCATTGGTTGGGTACGTTTGTTATTCCCTGATCCCTTGGCAAGGGTGGTAGTGAACAATTTTAAGTCGGCTGATTTTCCACTGGGGAGGGGTACGAGACAGGGGTGTCCTTTGTCCCTGCTTCTTTTCGCTCTTGCACTGGAACCTCTGGCGGCATGGGTCCGGTGGGACCGGTCAGTTCGAGGCTTGCGGTGGACGCCGTTGTGGGAGGATAAAATTTCACTGTATGCCGACGATATCCTGCTTTATCTTACCAACCCCAGGGCGTCTTTGAGCTGTTTTATGGATATACTAGCCATATTTGGTAGGTACTCCGGATTTGCCATAAATTGGTCGAAATTGTTACTCTTTGTCCTTGCGGGCGAGCCACCGATAATCCCGCAGTTATGCCCGATACAGATAGAGCCAGTTGGGTTCATTTATCTTGGTATCTACATAACACTCGACCCGAGGCTACGCTCTGCCAACAATCTGGGTCCTCCATTAATCCGGTTTAGAAGGGACGTGGAACGCTGGAAGGCTCTTCCACTATCCCTGCTGGGTAGGGCGGTGCTGTTTAAGATGATGGCACTTCCCTGATTTTTGTACGTGCTTCAGAACACGGTAGACCCGGTGCCGTTATCCTATTTTAAAGTGGTAGGGGCCCTGCAGAGGAGGCTTCTCTGGGATGGAAGACCTCGAATAGCATTCGCCAAGCTCACTCTCCCATGGCATGATGGCGGGATTTGCCTGCCGGATTTAAGAAAATACTACTGGGCTTCACAGCTGGCAGTGGTGAACCATATCATGTATGGCCCCCCTGGAGACCTAGGATATGCCATGGACCGTGGGCAGACGCTGGGCGGCGATATCACGAGGGTGCTTTACACCAAGCCCGAGCGGTTTCCGCTGACGGGCTCAACAGTGCACGCAGTCCATGTGTGGCATGCGGCCAATAAACATCTTACTTGGGAAGGTAAACTGACCTTGGCCACCCCCCTGTGGAACTGAGAGAAACTTGGGAGCTTGTGGAAATCCAAGGGATTTGATAAATGGGATCTCATTGGAATCTCTCAGATTAAGGATGTTTGGGGATGGGACAGAATGCACACCTTCGAATCCCTTAGGCAACAGAACAGTCTACATGATAATGAGCTTTATCAATACCTCCAGATCAGCCACGCCCTCAACACTCACATACCTAGAGACGCCACGCTTCCGGAGGCCTCTCCTCTCGAAGATAGAGTATTAGATGGCCTCCCCGAGAACACCATCTCATTAATATATAAAAAGCTTATTAACCATATGGAGAGCCCCCTGGGACTTCTCAAAACGCAGTGGAGTGCAGATGGAATGGAGCTAGATGATGAAGACTGGACCGAAGCGCTTTCCTCTCCGCGGGTGGTGGCGATTCAGATGAGGCTCAGACTGGTGCAATTAAAGATCTTGCATACGTCGTATATCACAGGGCAGAAACTGGTGCGTATGGGGGTAGCGGTGACTGGAGAATGCCGGAGGATGTGTGGAGAGAAAGAAACCTTCATGCATATTCTGTGGCAATGCGTGGAAGTACAGAAATACTGGACGAAGGTTCACGAGGAGATGAGAGAGGCCTTGGGGGAGGAGATGCGACCAGAGGCCCGGAGATGCGTACTGAACATGTGGGAACCCACGGATCTGAATGAGTATTGTAAGCAATGGGTGACATTGACCTGTATGATAGCTAAACGGAATATTGCTCAGCTGTGGGGAGCCAGCCAACCACCCTGGGTTTCTAAATGGGCTGAGGACTTGGATTGGTGCATGCTTAGAGAGAAGTCTGTGTATGTGGCCAGGCGCTGTCTGGAAAAATGGGGAAAGGTCTGGGGGGCATGGAACAGCCATCGTGGGGAGATTTGCACACCACCGGCGCGGCAAATGGTAGCGGAAGCGCAAGAGTCCCTGTGATCCCATGTATCATATATTGTTTTCACCCATTCTGTAAGTGCGATGTTTGATTCGTCTAATGTAAATTACCACCCCACCTAATGTATTTCTTTTTCCTTTTAATATTTTGTTAATAAAAAGATATTTTAAAAAAAAAATCAGCCTAGCTGCATCGTTAAGTACCACTTGTAATTTATTATTAAGCTTTTGAGGAAGGCCTACATATAGGGCATTTCCGTAATCGAGTCTGGAGAAAATGGTGGCCGACACAATCATTTGTAAGGAGGCAGTTGAAAGGAGAGGGACAAGTTTCCGTAACTTTCTCAGAAGCCCTATGCAGGTGCCTACCACTGCACTAACTTGGTTAGCCTTGGAGAGCTCGGAGTCAATTTTAATGCCTAGGCTTTTCACGGCAATTGCTGGGATGGGAGTGGCACCCAGTTCCTGGGGCAAGAATTGGTCACTCCACAGATTGCCTTTTGTAGGAATGACAAGAACTTCAGTTTTCTCTGAATTCATTTTGAATGAGTTTGCGGTCATCCAGTTTACTGTAAATCTAAGGATATTTTGCGACGCTTCCTGGGCATGGGTGGAGTTATCGATCCGGAAAATGAGCTGGGTGATGTCTGCATAATTGAAGACACGGCAGTCCATATGCCCAAGGGCCGACACCAGAGGCTGCAGGTAGATGTTAAAGAGGAGCGGGGATAGGCCGAGCCCTGGGGGATGCCACAGGTGAGGACGCCACTATCTGATACCTGTTCCCCCGACTGAATCCTCTGGGATCGACCCATCAGGAAGGATTCCAGCCACCAGTGTGCTGGACCCTGGATCCCCAAGGCCTTTAGTTGATACAGTAGCCTGGCTGACCGTATCGAACGCTGCCGATAAGTCTTATAGGATCAGGGCGCTCGGTTGTTTATTATCAGCCATGGTTCTAAGGTCATCCAGGATGGAGAGCATCACCAGTTCGGTGCTATGGTGAGCCCTAAAACCCGCTTGTTGTAATTGAAGTAGTTGGTGTTCTTCCAGGAAAGGTGAGAGAGTTTTGAGAACCGCTAGTAAGGGAATCTGGGAAATAGGCCTATAGTTTTTGAGGATGGCTGCGTCCGCTCCCAGTTTCTTTAGGAGGGGAATTACTCTAGCCTTCTTCAGACTGGAGGGTAGGTGGCCAGCCTCCAGGGGGTTGTTCAGTAGTGAGAGAAACTGTTTTTCCAGGCCTGGGGGGGCCATTCAGAAGATGCTCGGAGGGCAGGGGTCGGCAGGGGAACCTGATTTGATACGATTCATTAATTGTGTCAGTGAGGTGGAATCAAGACGGTGGAAGGCAGTGAGTTGGTAATCGAGGGCGGGGGGGCCTGGTGTAGAACTAAGGTGTTCTGGTTGGTGGGGGAGTAGCCAATTTTGGAGATAATATCCCTGCCTTTTTGTAGGAAGTAGGTCTGAAAGGTGTTGCAGTCTAGCAAACCATTTGTAGAATTACTTCGGATTTTTGGCTAAGTTCTTTCAGAATTTTAGAAGTTTCTTTCTGCTTGTTTGGAGCGATGGAGATTCTCGACTCATAGTATTCGGCCTTTCTGCCAATAATGGTTCTTTTATACAGTTAGTGGGGGTTTATATATTGCCAGCTCCTCTGGTTCATAGGCTTTCCGCCACCGCCTCTTGGCCTGGCGGAGGCTTTCCTTGAGTTCCCTCAGGGTATCTTCCCTTTATTTCTCACTCTAACTCTTCTCTCCGGGTCCACTTTGTCTATGGCTTGGCGTAGGGTATTGGTCATGGCCTCGCTCTCCAGGTCTAAGTTTCCTAATTTAGGGTGTGGACATGTGGGGGAAGCTAAATAGAGGTCCTACTAAGTTGTCGATGTCGATATTCTTCCAATTACGTACCTTATTCCACTCTGAGTGTGGTTGTGACAATTGGTCGTTCAATGGGACCCAACAACTAAGAAGCGCATGGTCGACCAGGTGCAGGGGCTGATGTCTGTTAAGCTGTCCCATGGTTGCGAGGTCCAGGTGAGATCTAGGGTATGCCCTTTTGAGTGAGTAGGGACATCCACTAATTGGTGGAGCCCCATAGCGCGCATTCCTGTCTCAAACTGGCTAGCGGGTGGCTCTTTCGGGGCAGTGTCCCAGTGGTAATTAAAATCACCGGTCATAAAAAGACATTTGCACTGAGAGCAAAGATCAGTAACAATTTCCATAAACAATTAGTTGAAATTAGGATTGAGCCGCGGGGGGCATAAGGGCATACGGGCATACGACCAACATTACTAGGCAGGGTGATTTAAATTGGAATTTGACCCCTAGTAGGTCTGCCTGGTCAAGCCTCTCTGCCACTATTTTAGTGGCCTTTATCCGCTTATTAAAGAGAATGGCTACTCCCCCTCCCCAGGTGAATGTAGCGCCAGGGCAGGGGGAAGCGCAAGCTTGCACCATTTCCTTGTAAATAAGTACACTTCCCTTGTACATATCCCCTAGGGGTGCAAGCTAGTGCAGGAAGTTAAGCTAGAGTACAAGCTTGTGGAGGAAGTTAAAGCGAGGGGCATAAGCTAGTGCAGGAAGGTATTATAAAAGTCTTTTAACACAAACTCTACCCGTCTAAAAACCATTGCTAGTTAGTGTTGTTTGGGAGCCCCTGGGGGCCACGGTAGGCTAGAGGAGGAGGGGGCTTAACTGGTGCCAGTTTTACTGGAGGAGACTGATCCGTGTACTTTGAAATATGGTAATGGGGACAGTCAAGAAATGGTTTAGTTAACACATCAACACTTTGTGACTTGCATGGAGAAGCAGGTTTGCATGAATGAAGGATTTAGGCCCAGATCTTTGTACTGGGGTGAATGTAAGACATTGTTCTGCATTCTGTCAATCAACTGTGTTTTTTGCAATTTTCACCCCGAGTGTGCTGGGTATGCTCAGACGTGAGTCCCAGGCTCTCCACATCACTGGAGTCAAACTATCCAGGCTGAAGAAGGCTGATAGCCAGAAACCGGTCCTTGGATGCTTGATTCCGGTCTGGGAAAGACATGGCTTGGTACTTCGGACTGGACTGTTCCCATGAGGCACAGGGTCAGAGCTGATTTGCATATAGCCAGGGTCTAACCCAGGGTGGTGTGGAGTGCAAAAAAACGATGGATTTAGGCCCAGATCTTTGTACTGGGGTGAATGTAAGACATTGTGCTGCATTCTGTCCATCAACTGTGTTTTTTGCAACATTACTAGGCAGGGTGATTTAAATTGGAATTTGACCCCTAGTAGGTCTGCCTGGTCAAGGCTCTCTACCACTATTTTAGTGGCCTTTATCCGCTTATTAAAGAGAATGGCTACTCCACCTTCCCAGGCGAATGTAGCGCCAGAGCAGGGGGAAGCGCAAGCTTGCACCATTTCCTTGTAAATAAGTACACTTCCCTTGTACATATCCCCTAGGGGTGCAAGCTAGTGCAGGAAGTTAAGCTAGAGTACAAGCTAGTGCAGGAAGTTAAGCTAGAGTACAAGCTAGTGGAGGGAGTTAAAGCGAGGGGCATAAGCTAGTGCAGGAAGGTATTATAAAAGTCTTGTAACACAAACTCTACCCGTCTAAAAACCATTGCTAGTTAGTGTTGTCTGGGGGCCCCTAGGGGCCACGGTAGGCTGGAGGAGGAGGGGGGCTTAACTGGTGCCAGTTTTACTGGAGGAGACTGATCCGTGTACTTTGAAATATGGTATTGGGGACAGACTAGAAATGGTTTAGTTTTTTTTTTAACATAAACACATCAACACTTTGTGACTTGCATGGAGAAGCAGGTTTGCATGAATGAAGTCTGCATTGTTTCCTATTTATTCTGTGTGTGAAGGAACCGTGCACTGCTGTGTGTGACAGAGGCCTGTACTACTTCCGTCACTCTGTACCTGTTCTGTGTATTCTGCCGCTGTACCTTCCGCACTTTTTTTCTTTACAAGAAGCATGCCCTGCTGTTTCCACCGCCCAGCACGAGCTGCTGCTGGGTGGGGAGGGGGCATGTGTGTGTGTCTCATGCTGTATTTGTTCTTTATGTAAGGAGGAGGCATAGCAGCTGGCAGTGCTGCACAGATGTGTGTGTTCGGGTTGTGAAGCTTGCACTGCTGGCGTTGAACTTTGCAGTTCAGGTGCTGAAACTTGCAATGCTGGGGGTGAAGGTTGCAGTGCCAGTGGTGAAGCTTGCACTGTTGGGGGTGAAGGTTGCAGTGCCAGTGGTGAAGCTTGCACTGCTGGGGGTGAAGGTTGCAGTGCCAGTGGTGAAGCTTGCATTGCCAGGGGTGAAGGTTGCAGTGCCAGTGGTGGAGCTTGAACTGCTGGGGGTGAAGGTTGCAGTGCCAGTGGTGAAGCTTGCATTGCCAGGGATTTAGGCTGCAGTGCCAGTGGTGAAGCTTGCATTGCCAGGGGTGAAGGTTGCAGTGCCAGTGGTGAAGCTTGAACTGCTGGGGGTGAAGGTTGCAGTGCCAGTGGTGAAGCTTGCATTGCCAGGGGTGAAGGTTGCAGTGCCAGTGGTGAAGCTTGCACTGCTGGCGTTGAACTTTGCAGCTCAGGTGCTGAAACTTGCAATGCTGGGGGTGAAGGTTGCAGTGCCAGTGGTGAAGCTTGCACTGTTGGGGGTGAAGGTTGCAGTGCCAGTGGTGAAGCTTGCACTGCTGGGGGTGAAGGTTGCAGTGCCAGTGGTGAAGCTTGCACTGCTGGGGGTGAAGGTTTCAGTGCCAGTGGTGAAGCTTGAACTGCCAGGGGTGAAGGTTGCAGTGCCAGTGGTGAAGCTTGCACTGCTGGGGTTGAAGGTTGCAGTGCCAGTGGTGAAGCTTGCACTGCTGGGGGTGAAGGTTGCAGTGCCAGCGGTGAAGCTTGAACTGCTGGGGGTGAAGGTTGCAGTGCCAGTGGTGAAGCTTGCACTGCTGGGGGTGAAGGTTGCAGTGCCAGTGGTGAAGCTTGCACTGCTGGGGGTGAAGGTTGCAGTGCCAGTGGTGAAGCTTGCATTGCCAGGGGTGAATTATCCCTCCAGCTAGAGGTGCCCAGCATCTTTTCACTCGTAGTGTTAGAATCATTGAAGGGTCCGCGGCATGGTACTTGTGAGCACACATCTCAGTCGCACACATCCGCTTCCGGTACAGAGTGGGTGTTTGTGGCACCGTCTCGAGGGCAGCGCTCTTTACACCGGCACGTAATGTTTGCCACCTGAGAGGCACGACTTGTAACGTCAGAGCGCACTATTGGGTCCCCGTCCTAGTGCTACTCACATGCGTAGGCAAGGCATACCTCCACGTGCACATACATGTACACATGTACTTTAGTGCCCGAGGGCATGCGACACTCAGATGCCTCTACCCTTGCTAACAAGTTTTGTTTCTCTTTTGCCAAACCCTTTCCTCCACACCGACAACTCATGGAGACTTCGGTCCCCTTCGCCACCCTGAATAGGGTCTTACTCCTGCCCTTGACGGGAGTAAATCTCGAGATCCACCCTGCGTGATGATGTGCCTAGAAGTGTTTGTACATGTGCAAAAACTCAGAAGCCTGTGGGTCTGCACCTGATGAGGGAGGCTACCCTCCCTGGGGATGCCCACAGCAAGCCCTCTGGGGAATATTTACTCACCCATGTGATAATCTAAGATTACATGCGAGCAAATTCAATTTCCATGTAAATGTACGTTTATGGCATAACAAACGTGTGCCTTTTGGGCCCTTGTGTTCTACGAGGGCGGACAAGTGCCCTTGTGAATGACTTCATTGCGTTCTTTAGTTGCAACAACTTTACTATATGCTGTGTTCATCGTTTCACCAGTGAATGTCGTTTTGTTACCAGAGGCTCGAGCCTGGGCTGATGGGCTCGTGCACTCAAGGTGTGAAGGCCAGGCTGGCCGCAGCGCCCCTGCCTCAGTTTAATGTGTTGTAATTGGGGGTTGGGGGGCTTCTTTATGACAGCCCTGCGCCACTTTTGCACCACGTAAAGTGCTGCATACATGATGAGGGGCAATCATAAAAATGTATGAAGCCACGCAAAGCCACCCTGCGTGGCTCTTAGTGGCCCTTATAAATCATACGTAAGGCGACGCAGCGCAAATTGCTGCATCGCCTTCAACTGCACCTCGGAGGCGCTCCATGAGCGTTGCCACGGGCTTTCCCAAGCAACACCCATGGAATCTGACGCTGCCCCAGATTTACAAAGTCATGTGAACCGGGGGAAGCGCCAAATCCATACGCCTCCCGAGGTGAGGCGTAACGAGGAGAAATATGTTTATTTCTCCTCGTTTTTTCCTCTTTCCATGAGTGCTGCAGATATGGAAAGAGGAAAATGCCTGGTTCGGTTGTTTTTGTGCAGGAAGTTTCCCCCAAAAACAATTCTGCCTTGAACCGGTGCCATGGTGCACGGGTGCTTACGTTGGCGTGAGGCTGACGAAACGACACCAGCGGAGGGAGAAAGGACAGAAATGCACCGTGTTGCTTAAAACGGTGCATTCCTGTCCTTTCACTTTGGCGTAGGGCAGCACAGCGAGCAGCCTTGTTGCGCTTCCGTGTGCCAAAATACCAGAAATGAGGCCCTCGGTTTAAAAAGCGCGTACTACTCTTAACAAGATGATTTTGTGCTTTTAGCATGTAGCACGCTACTCTGTAATCCGAAGTTAGGGGTCGTCATCGCAATACCTCGTAACGCCCATTGTGCCTGTCTTCAAGGCCAGTCGGTGCGTCAGTCCTAATCACAGGTCAGGGGCACCAGCCTTTTCAGCTGTACCTCTCGAGTGGAGAAGGCCTTTCCGAATCTACCCTATAAAATCTGTTCTATTCCAGATAAGTAGGGTCAGGTGGCATCCCTAGATGCGATTGTTAGAAAAAAACAAAGGATAAAGTGAGAATTTTAAAACAAATGTTATGTTTCACCTAACTATAACGTCACTTTAACCTTTGTTTTTTTCTGTGAATTTCCAAGTTTTTTAATACATATAATGTAACAATATAACGGGTCTAATATTAAGTAAGGCAGACCTACTGGCTTTGTCAAAGGGTCAGAAGACCAAAATATTCATTTAAGGTCTATTGGATTTATCTGGGGTCAGAACATCAACATATATAAAGTACACCTATTGGCTTTGTTAAAAAGTCACCACAATAATGTATCAATGACCATAATTCAACATATTCCTTATAAATACACACTTGCAATGCTTAATAATAATTGTTGTCATAAAAGTAAAGCATTTTTCATCCAAACAACCATAAACTTATATTTGAGTCTTTTTAACACTCTTCGGGCCACAAAATGCAGCCATAGGACCAACCACAAGGGGTCCCCGCTCCCCAGCTGCAGATCAGAGAGCGCGAGCTTGGAGTGCCTAAGAATAATGGTAAGCTCCCCTGGGTGTAAGAAATTTGGGGGCATATTACCAAGCAATAGCGATATTTATCGCTATTGCTTGGTTAGAGACAAAAATTTACCGCTGAGCTGCAGCGATTTTTACCGCAAATAAACCTTGGTATTACCAAGGTTTACCGCAAATGCGATAAAAATCGCCGCAATGAATGAATATCGCTGAAAAGTCAGCGATATTCATGCATTACCGAGCTAATGCTCTTAGCCATGTTATCCACCTCCCATTGGATAACATGGCTAAGAACTGCTCAGGGCAGGTGTTAGCTTTTGGAGATATTCGCGCTTAGCGCGAATATCTCCAAAAGTTGGTAATAGGAGATAGCGATGTTAGCGACTGTTTTCAGTCGCTAACATCTTGGCACGCCCACTTTGCATGTCATTCTTGATAAATATCACTAACATGCAAAGTGGGGCCCAAGATGGTCGCTATCTCCTACTAGCTGTCGCTAACTGGTGTTAGTGACAGCTAGGTAATAGGGAGATAATTTTATCTCCGCTTTCTTGGCTTTTAAAGCCAAAAAAGCGGAGATAAACCCCCTTGATAATATGCCCCTTGGTTCTCCAAGTTTCAAAAGAACATTCAAGCAGCGTTTGCGTGTGGATCATCCATACCAGTACCGGGGGAGCTCCCCCGGTACTGGTATGGATGATCCACACGCAGATGCAAACGCTACTTGAAAGTTCTTTTGAAACTTGGAGAATATAATACTCACCAGTATGGGCCCTTAATAAAACTTAAAAATAGAAGAGGATGACATTTTTCAAGAGGTTGGACCGACCAACAGATAAACACCTGTTAACAACTGGTTACTGATGTTCAGACTCTTTGAGGAGATTATAAGGATTGAATATTCATCTGTTTTACGTGGGAATTATCACCACTTTACTCCGTTCAGGGGTCATCTATAATCCCTTGGTTGCCCTACCTTTTTAATGTCATGATGAAGACTTGCATGGCCCAGGCATAAATGACCGTATGGCCTTCAGACGAGTCGAAACGTCAACGCTCTTTACACAAAAAATCTGGACCTGTTCGTTTTCTATATTGATGTGCAAATATTTATGATATATTCATCTTGGAAATAGTTGAGAAATTTCATCCAAATAACTTAACGGTCAGGTTTCGCAGGACGGATGAATGTGGATCCGTTACTGTGCTGCTAATCAATTTGAATATTTTATGTCACCACCTTTTTGAATTCTTTTCTTTCTTATCACCATACACATTCTTTCTGCACTCCTTTGCTATGTTGCACGTTCCGCTTGGGGCAACCACCATGATCTGAAATGTTTTGCAGCTATGAATTATGGTATTTGTTTGCCCAAGAGACAATGGATTAAAAATATTGCTCTGTGTTGATACTGTTGCTTGTTTTATGCCCATATTATTTTTTCATGAATATATGCATCATTGGACAGAGCTGATTAATGTGTACATGCTCCTAAATTTGCCTAATTAATGACTATGCACTGATTAATTCAGTCCTTAAAGCATAGAGGTCTTGGACCACTGTTTTTCCAATAAGGATCTGAAGGGGAGCCTGATCTAATCTCCTTGATAATCATTTGAACTGTGGTGGTGTCCAGATCTGGAAAGAAGGATAGGACAGGAGTTACGGCCTCTTGCTGACCTGATTCTGGAATGGCAGGGTCGTACAAAGTTGATTTCCACTGTAGGGAGCTGTAGATAACTGCGACCTGTTTGTGAAAATAAGTCGCTAGCGCCTTACATTTCTCTTTTGAGGCTTGGTGGTAAGGGGTGTCTTGATTGACTGTGGTTAGGGACTATACCACTCTAAACAACTCTTTAGAGGAATTGTGTGCCTGTATGATCATTTTCTCGAAGAACACTGCTTGAGGCTCTTTAATTTTCATATGGTAGCTTCTAGTCTCTTGTCTATATCTTTAAGTAGGGGGTCAAATGTCTTTCTCCAGCCCCTTTCCATTATTTTGCAACCTTTCTTTAGTGATCCTAGCTGATCATTGAACCACAGGGAATTTTTGGCCCGGTTAGTTGGATTAGAATTCGTCAAGGTTGCGGCTTCCTTCAGTGCCCGGCGGGCCCACCCTTCCCAGTTAGCACTGACTTTGTCAATTTTTCCGCCAGCATTAAAGCCTGAGGATTGCAAAGCTTCCACCCAGACTTCAGATCTCAGCTTGGTCCAGTTTCTCAATTTAGGTACTGAGACCGACTTTCGGGCTCCATCTTCCCAAAGGTGAGGGTAAATAAATAATGATCTGACCAAGGTACCGGGGTCTGAAGGCGTATAGATATTTTAGGGTCATTCGTTATAACGGGATCAAGTATGTGCCCTTTGGAGTGAGTGGCCGATGTTATAAGCTGAGAGAGTTCCAGACTCTCTAGTTCATGCACCAACCTTACAACATTCTGGCTACTATGATCACCGGAGTGCAGGTTCAGATCCCCCAAGATAGTGATGTGGGCTTTCTTTTTTTTAAATGTTTTAAAATACCTTTATTTGCAGTGTTAACCAATACAAACACAGCTGGCATGTCACGAGTAATCATCCAAGCACCCAGAAACCCACCCACCCCCTCCTCTCACCATCCACAGTGACATCAGCGTGGCAATCAGTCCACCAAGATCCGGCTTCATCCTGAATGATATTATTCAGCAGGTCTCGTTCATCCTCCCACCGACTCCCCTTATTTCTAGGGCCCATGGCCTGCCACCCATCGTCTTGTAGCACAGCCTTACCCAGCAGGGCTCTCAGTATTTCAATTTGGTCCCAGACCCCCATCAAGACCATGATACCTTCTCCATTTTCCCCATACTCTGCAAAATTTCTGGAGACAGCCTCTCGCTTTGTTGGGGACCCTTTCCGCCGCCATATACATATCTATTACCCTCCTCCATTCTCCAAATTGGGGGGTTGACAATGCTCTCCACGCCCGCGCCACGTCTCTTTTCGCCACCACCAGGGCTAACATTCAAAAGATCAGGTGTGGGCGGCTCAGGTCTGCATCATTAGTTATCCCCAGTAATAAAAATGTTGGTTCCATGGGAAGTGTTAGCTCTAGCACCTTACTCTTTTTTTTAAAGCATTTTATTGTAATAATTGACAGTTACACAGCACGTCATTTTAAGCTCAGTCCAGCGTAGCAGAGTATAGTTAGCTCACTTACTGAATGATTATACATAGCCATTTAGCCAACAACCCGAGTCGGGCAGGCGGCGGGAAACAACTGCGGGGAATGAGATTTTGATATCAATTTATGATCAATTTAATAACTTATCTCATTCGAAAATTTTGGATCGCTTGATTTCTGTCGTTGAGTAAAAGACAAACCCCGCATAGGTTATATCAACCCCATAAACTGACGCCACTCTGAAGAACCACTTACAACTGATAAAGTTTTGAAAGTTTTATATAAAAGTCAAATTTAAATGCGAGTACAATCCTCTTAGGATAAATCTCAAAAAGTATACAAAAGAATACAAAATCAATTCCAGAATCAGCAATTTAAAGCATCGATGTGAAGTGGTTCCTTTGCGTCATCTACAGAAAGAGAAAAGTATCAAGTTAAATCTGTCCCTACTCTATATTAAGTGACATCCCTATTTCGCAAGTTCCTAACCTAAAAAGGTGTCAGCAGTTTGACTCCCAAAGAAGTTCAAACTCTCTTAGCCTCTAAAGGTAACTTAAGTTTAAGAAACAGTACCCTCTCTGCCTACCCATCCGCTCTCTAAGGGTCCTCGGCCTACTGCTCTCTTGCGCACTGATCTCTCTCAGCGCATCTGCTCAAGTCATCTACTCTGAGCTCTCTATGATGGCTTCTGCTCGGAGCTGTTCGCTATCTTATCCCCGGGGTGCTGTCCCTAAAATACACAATCACAGTGTGGGTGGAACGCCCCTTCGACGCCCACCACGGACTTTCCCCGTGAGGTAATCTTCCAGCCTTTTCCTTGCTTCGTCTCTTTCGCCATTCGTTAAGTTGACCTTTCTCCTCAGATGTCATCTTCGTCTTCTTGTTGGTGACTTCATTCAATATTACAATTGACGCCTTCAGATCATAAGTCAACAACCTCAGCGGAACTTTAAACTTTACGACTATGATTTTGACCCTTCTAGGTCCTGTGAATGGACTTCTCAAAACAACTCTCAAATTCTAAGCGCTTCTTATCACGTTCAGGCCATAAACTTCGTCCAGCGTTGTCACCCTAAATCTAGCAAACGCTAGACTCCTTGGCTCGCACGTTCAAAGCAAGGCTATTCACGACTCCTGTGAGCCCACTAAATTACAAACAGCGGACTACACTTCTGCGAACCCTTGGTCAGTCAGGTTAAAACCACAAATGACCTAAACCCTTCTAACATTTCTTACAAAAAGCTTTCTACACAGTATAACCTTTAACACACATTTATATACAATCGCATTTAGCAAATCCTTACATTTAAGTGAATATATGGTACATAGAATATAAACTACGTAGAGTATAACTTTATATTCTCATTTGTTACATCGCCGTATATGCTCTCTGCACATTTCTCCATGTTACATTTCACGCGGTTTCTCCATTTAAAGTTACACACGTACATGAATTCTACTTTGCACGTTATATATTTCGTAAGCATTTCTACACATTTCTACATTAGCCCACTACGTATACGGGTCTTCTAAATCTAATACATGTTCTAAAGTGAATACAGTTACATTTCCTATATTACTTTTGATTATATCGGTTAGCTTTATGCTATAAGTGTCAACTTCACGTTACGATATACATTTCATTCCTACGTTATACGATGTGCTTGTAAATATGGCTCATACATATTTTGTATTCAAATTTGCGCTCTCTCACAACGTATTAGGAAAAACATTACAACTAGAATGACAATTACCAGCACCCAGGTTTGTGAAAATAGTATAGACTCCTCGGTCGTAGTTCGGAAACCTATCCATTAGCAACCCGCCCGCGAAGGTTTCTGTCCTCGGATACCATACTGCTATTAGTCTCCACAGTAACCTATTCACTGCTGTAGGCACGCTCCTAGTGTTCATCTCACGTTACCAAATAAAGAGACTAGACCCGCTAAGCCTCAGCCAATTCCAGCAGGTTCATCCACACTCCGATCCCTCCCGGCACACACATCATCTGTTTCTTCCTCGGCAGTCCCTTCATCACGCTGCATATATGATATATATAAACCCCAAAAGTTTTTTGGTCTGCTTCTGGGAGGTAGCAGCTTGCTATAAGTTTCCGATTGTATAGAACAGTACATCATGTCCCTCGACCATTGTTGCAGCGTCTGGACAGGCCCCCACATCCAGCACAAAGCCACTCGTCTCTTGGCTAAAAGCAGCCCCATGTCAACCAATCAGCGCACTGCCCTAGGTAGCGCCTTTGTGTACCTCAAAAGGGCCATCAATGGATCTGGTGTAAGGTTAGTTTCAACCACTCTGCCCAACTCCTCAAATACACTTTCCCAAAAGGCATAAACTCCCGGACACAGCCATGCCAGATGTGGAAAATCGGCAACTGGCGAGCGACATCTCTCACACCTAGCATCATCACGCAAGCCATATCTGCATAGCCGTTCAGGGGTGTATTAGATCCTATTAAGATATTTGAAATGGACCAACCTATGCCTGCCGTGTAGTGACACTTTCCTAGTGTTCGTGCAGCAATAGACCCACTTATCATCCTCCAATTGCACATTCAAATCTCGCTGCCATGCAAGTCTGGCCGCGGTGTACTTATGCGCCATGTGTGACATTGCTATCTTGTAAATAGCTGTAACCATTTTGCGGGGAGAAGCGCTTTTGATAACATGCGTTAACTCCAGAACCTCCGATGGCTCCTCCATACTATCACCCAATTGTGTCCTGAGTGCCCTCCTCACTCTGTGAAATTGAAATCTATTCAGGAGTGAGACATCCTCCAGTTACCCATCACTTGCTCCAGAGTGCAAACCACCACGTCATGAAACAGATCCCCTGCAACCTTCATATTCAATTCATGCAATGCCAAGATAACGCCTCATTCCGTACAAGGTCCCAGCCATCTCCTCCACTCTATAGGCTTAGCAGGGGAATACAATAAGGCACCCGCCTGATTCTGCAAAAGCCAATTCCACGCATGCCTAGTAGTTTTCAAGGAGTCTACAATACCTTTTTTTTTTTTTTAATATATTTTTATTGCAGAGTTATAAACCACAGGATACAATTAGTCAGCCAGTTCACTCGTGGCATCCCCCCGTTCAGTAGTAAAACACAGATCGTACACGGCCATTCAGCCCGCATCCCGGAGGCCAGGCGGCATAATACTCCACTTCAAGAGGAAGCCATCACGATGCACGTCCCATAGGGACCATGGTTGATATGTCGTTTTACGTATCTGCTTTTACCCCCCCACCCTCAACATTGCTCCCGTCAGCCATCCCAGTGGTGATCAGTGGTACCGCCCCTGTCGGGACCTGCCCAGGTGCTGTATGTCTATCCTGCCTGGCCGCTCCCCCCAGCCATTCCGCATTCCACGCAGTACCCCACCAACCTATTAATTCCAAGGTGCCCTGACGGGCCACCAACTATGTGGCTTCCGACCCACCCCAACTCCCATTAACCAACCCCCCCTAAAAACCCCCCCTCCCCAGGCAACTGCTAAGGTGCATGCCCTGTCCCGACAAGTTGGATGGATCCACTACAGAGCGAGTTATGATACTGTTCGTGTTCCCCCCGCGGTGTCCAACGGCCTAAGACTCACCGTCCTCATCATCCACCATAGAATCACGCAAGGCCTGCACCACCAACTCCCACGCTCGTGCCACATCCAATGCTTTCTCATTCCCCATCTTAACGGCCTGCTTCATCCGGAGCACACTCTCGCAGTCAGACCACCGCAGCAATTCATTCTTCCATCTACGCAGTGAGGGTCCCCCCCCTGGACTTCCAATGCCACGATATTTCCCTTTGCGCCAATATCAGGCCCAGATCAATGAATTTGCTCGTCACCTTGGTGTGTTTGGTGTGCGGGAACCAGAGCAGCAGGCATGCCGCCATATCGAATTCCACCTCCCTGTCAGTCACTTCGTTCAGGAGGTCCCCTACCTCCGCCCAATAGGCCGCCAAGTGCGACAAATGGTCCATGTCCGCTCCCAGAGACGAACACCGTGGGCATCGGGCATCCGGTACCTGAAAGTACCGCTGTCATTTCTCAGGGGTTAAGTAGGCCCTATGAAGCACATAGAAATGTACTTGCTGAAAGCGCGCATTTCTCGTGCCCTTCCACGTGCGCCGCAGGATATGGCCCCACGCCGTGTCCGGTATGGGCCGGCCCACACTCTCCTCCCATTTAGACTTGAGCCCCTGGAGCGGTTCCAGTCCCTCATTCAACATCCTATTATGGAGGCACGTCACAGCTTTGAACGTACCTGCCGCCATTACCACATACTGGCACGCCATAGTCGTCGTCGGTTCCATGAGTCCCCCTTTCCAGTGCTTCTGTATGGCAGCCACCACCGCCGCGTGCAGGAGGAACCCCCCGTCGGGCAGCCCAAACTGGTCCCGGAGCGCTTCGAACTGTGCCAAAGCCCCGTCTATGTATAGGTCGCCTATTACCTGTAGTCCCGCCTCTTCCCAATCCAGCAATGGGGACCAATCCCCCCCGTGCGGCAAGGCCGTCAGCATGCCGATCGGGATCTCCGGAGCATAAGGCCGCGAGGCCTTCGCTCTCCGAAGGCTCCTCTGCCAGCACAGCCGGAGTGTCCGTTCCTCCATAGTGAGGCCCCGCAACTCAAGCCTCTGTTGCATGATAATATAGGACAGTACGTGGCGTTGTATTCCCTGATCCCGGTCCTCCTCTGGCCCCCGAAACACCCTAGCCACATTCTGCGTAAGTACCTGCAACTGCGCCGCTAGATAGTACAGCTCAAAATCGGGCACAGCCATGCCCCCTTCTATCTTGGGGCGAAGGAGCGTTCTCAGGGCCACTCTTCGGCGGCCTTGCCCCCACAGGAAGCCAATAATCATTGACCTCAGGTCTCTAAAGACCCCCTGAGGGATCCAGACAGGCAGCGTCCGGAAATAGTATAGGAAGCGGAGGAGCGCCACCATTTTTAGAAGTGCGATCCTACCCAGTACCGTCAGCGGGAGGGTCGACCAGAAGGACAAGCTGCCCCTCAGTGCCCAGACACATCGACCAATGTTGCCCTCCAATAGGTCCGTAGTCGCGTGGTAGATGCGGACTCCCAGATAGGTGAAACAAGATGGCTCCCAGACCACGCCCAAATTGCCGCCGGGGTCGGGCGATCCCGCTCTCAGTGGAAACACACAAGTCTTCGCCCGATTGACCTTAAGGCCCGAGAGCCGGCCAAACTCCGACAACAGGTCCATCGCTCCGTCCAGTGCCCGCGCCGTGTCAGCTAGGTACAGGAGCAAGTCATCCGCATATAGCGATATATAATGCCACTGCCCACCGCTGGCTATCCCCGCGTACCTGTCACCCGACCTCGCATGGACCGCCAAAGGTTCCATCGCCAGAGCAAACAATAGAGGGGACAGGGAGCACCCCTGTCGCGTGCCCCTGCCCACCGGGTACGCCGCAGACACCAGACCGCCCAAACGCACCCTCGCCGTCGCCGAGGTATATAAGACCCTCGTCCACCTGCGGAACCCCTCGCCCATGCCAAACCTCTCCAACACTCCATCCAGGAAAAACCACTCTAAACTATCAAAGGCCTTCTCGATGTCCACGGACAGGGCCGCCGGGGCTCCCTCCCCGTCCAAGATGGCGTCCATTACACCCACTAGGCGGCGAATATTCAGCGCCGTGCTCCTCGTGGGTATAAACCCGGCCTGGTCCCTGTGTACCAAGCCCGTCATGTGTGGGGCCAGCCTGGTGGCTAGAATTCAGCTCAGAATCTTATAATCCACCGTCAACATAGATAGCGGGCGATAGGACCTCACATCCGTTGCATCCCGGCCAGGCTTTAGGAGCGGCACAATCAAGGCCTCTCGCATGGACCCAGGCAATTCCCCGGCCTCAAAAGCTTCCGTATATACCACCAGGAGCCTGGGAGCCAAGCTGTCTATATACTGTTGGTAAAATTCAATCGGCAGTCCGTCCACCCCAGGCGTTTTGTTGCGGGCCATATGTTTGATGGCCACCCGTATTTCTGCAAGCGTGATCGGGCCGCCCAACTCCCTCGCGTCTTCCACGTCCAGGACCGGAAGCTGCCTCTCCCCTAGGTATTCCGCAATGTCCTGAACCCCCACCCCCAGCTGACTCTGGTACAATTCCTCATAGTACCCCCTAAAACATTCCAATACTGCTGCCTGGGAGTATACCATCTCCCCCTGCGCATTACTAATGCTGAGGACCGGGCAGCCCCTAAGTTCTGGGTTAGCTAGTCTGGCCAAGAGGGTGCCCACCTTGTCCCTCTCCGCATGTGCCCTGATGATATACTGCCTGTAGTCGTAGCATCGTAAACGTTCCGTCTCGGTGGCAACCACCTCCTTCGCTTCCAATAACTGGGTCTGCAAATCCGGCCTAGCCGGCCTGCGGCGCTCCAGTTCCCTCAAAGTCTCTTCTGCTTTCAAGAGTGCATTCAACACAGTCGTTCGAGCATTTGAAAACCGACCCAAACACACCCCTCTCACCACCACTTTCATTGCATCCCATTCAGTAGCCCTACTCGTGGCCGTGCCCTCATTCATTCCGAAATAGCTATCGATGCCTTGCTGGACCGCATCGCTGAACACAGAATCCTCAAAGGAGTCTACAATACCTGTCCTGCGATCGACATGTTCCATAATTATTGCTGGTAGAGGAATAGGCTCGGCAAAAAGTCTCCCCATCTGCAAATATGGGACGTCAGCCCCACCGTGTATCCAGGTGAGCAATTGTGCTCCTTGGGCCGCCCTATAATAGATTTCGAAGTCCGGCGCACCCAGACCCCCTAAATGGTATGGCAGTGTGAGCACTCCCCACTGGACTCTAGCTTGCCTACCTCTCCAAGCTAGTTTTAACATTAATTGCTGCAGTCTGTGTAAGAAGACGCGCGGGAGCACCAAAGAGATATTCGTGAAAAGGAATAGGAGTCTGGGCAGAACCATCATTTTCATAATGGAGATATGCCCCATCAAGAACAATTGTAGGCGACACCACAGGTCAACATCATCTTCCGGCCGGGAAATGGCAGTGCCATAGTTTTCTCTAAAAACGATGTCAGCGTCTGTGTGCAGTCTAATGCCTAAGTATCGCACAGAGTCATTAGTCCACTGCAACTGATATTCCATATCAAATTCGGAGGTAGCTGGCGTAAGCGGGAACACAAGCGATTTGTCCCAATTAACCCGGAGTCCAGACAACCCTCCAAAGCGGACCACATCCCTAATAACTGGGGCCAAGTTGTTCTCAGGATCTCTCACATACAGGAGCGTGTCGTCCGCATATGTGGATACTATTATTCAATACATCCGGAATCCGATACCTTAATTCCCATGATACTCCCTCAAAGCACAAGCCAGGGGCTGCGCTAGCAGAGCATACAACCACGGGGACAGTGGGCAGCCCTGTCTGATGCCCCTAGTAATATCAAAAGGAGCCGTAACCAGGTCACCAATCTGCACAAGTGCCGTGGGCTTGTAATATAGAGTCCCCAGCAACTGCTAAAACACCGCCCCAAGCCCCTTTCGTGTTAGCACTTGCTTTAAGAACGACCATTCCACAGAGTCAAATGCTTTTTCCATATCGCGGAAAACAGCCACCGCTTTGTTTTCCTGACGGACATGCTGCATCGTACCAAATACCGTGCGGATATTATAAGTTAAGTTCCTGGACGGGATCAATCCCGCCTGCTCCGGGGCAACCAATATATGTGACATCAGAGCAAGCCTGGTGGCTAAGATTTTCACAAATATTTTCACGTCCACGTTTAGGAGAGACAGAGGATGAAACGAACTGCATTCATCCAGCAGCTTACCCGGTTTAGGGATGGCTACCAGCATGGCCTCCTTCATGGATGGAGGTACAGTGCCCGTAGTACACATATCGTCAAACAGGGCTGCGAGGTGCGGGAGCAATAGGTCCAAAAATGTCTTATAGAATGCAACTATCAATCCATCTGTCCCCGGAGCACTACCAGTTCTCATACTACCTAAAACCTCAATTATCTCATCCCTCTCAATCGGGTGCATTAGAAGTTCCCTGTGTGAGTTTGGGAGAAAGGGAAGTCGGATATGCTCCAGATATTCAACTATCTGGTCGGCTGTCTCTGCCAACCGGGATCTGTATAGCTCTGCGTAATACTGTTGGAAGCTAGCACCTTACTCATCTCTTCCAGTATTTGTGTCCAGTAAGTGTGGATGATGGGGCAGTCCCAAATATTATGATAGAAGTCCCCCCACGGGTGCCCACATCGGAGACAACTGGAGTCACTGGCTCGACCCATATGGTGTAGCCTAACCCTATCATAGTATACCCTGTGTAGTATCTTGCGTTGAACGAGTCGGAGGCAGGATTTATTTATGACTTCTCTATGGTGCATCAGGGCAGCTTACCATTCTATTGTGTCCATCTCGCACAGGTTCTGTTCCCAAGTTTCTCTCAGTTTCCCCAGTCTATCTGGCATGTTATTATTCAGGGTCTTATACGTAAGAGATACTATCTTAGCGGATATATGTTCTTGCAGTAGACGACCCTCCAATCAGGCATATTCTGGCAAGGGAGAGGAGAGCGCAGCCTCAGCCCTCCATGCATGACACAGTTTGCGCATACTTAAGAGACTGAGTGGGACGCAGCCCAAACTCCACCGCCAGGGTCCCAAAATGTTTAAGATCCCCCTTCGTCACTAGGTCCCCCAATGTTGAGATTCCGATGTCATCCCAACCTCCAAAGCCCCTGAGTTTGTGGAGCTCCTTCAACCAGGAACAGGTCCATATCGGCGTCTGCTTTGCTGGTTTATGTCTCCACCCCATCGTCTTTGTCGCCCTATCCCAGACATCTATGGTTATCTGTGTGGCCGGGAGTAATCGACTCCTACCCGTGCCCCCATACAAATAGTGCAGACCGGTGCGACGCTCCATGGTGTCCCTTTCTAACCTGTATCTGGTGTGATCAGCTGATGCACGGAGCCATTCATTTATCGGCGATAGGTGCTCAGCCCAATAATAGGCCTCAATATCTGGTAAAGAGATCCCTCCATTATACTGGTTTCTCTAAAGCGTGTCCAGGGCAATCCTCGGTTGCTTTCCCAGCCACAGCAGAGAGCGCAGTTCCGTTTATCACCTTAAACGTCTGCCTAGGGTGGGGGAAGTATTCATTTTGTAGGGTATTCATAAAATGAGGCAATGTAATCATTTTGAACATTGCGGCTTGGCCTAATATCGTGAGGGAAAGGGCTTTCCATCTAAGGGCATCGTCCGCAAAGTTCGTAACCACTCGCTGGATGTTTCTTTGATAGGAGAGGTTTCTGTCTGTATTCAGGTAGATCCCCAAGTACGTAAACCCTGTCTGTGTGACCTGGAGGGCTGTGGGCTGTACAGGATCAATTTATGCCAATTTATCTTTTACCCCGAGAAAGAGCCATATCAGGAGCCTGAACAGTGCAGGGACCGTACTGGCCGACTGAGCAACATACAGCAAAATATCATCCGCATAAAGCGAGATTTTTTCTTCCTCTGTGTCAGTCTGCGATATTTGAAATCCCTGTATCTCATTTACCTTCCTGACCTCACAGGCCACTATTTCGATGGTGAGGGCGAACAATAGTGGGGATGGAGGGCAGCCCTTTCGGGTCCCCCCCCTGATAGGAAAGTCGTCAGATACTATGCTGTTCACCTTAACCCGAGCTCTGGGGTCTGCATAGAGGAGTCCCACCCATTTCCTAAAGTTAGGGCCAATGGGTGGGATCCTTAATCAGGGCTGCCTCCAGGAAGGGCCAATGTACAGCGTCAAACGCTTTTTCAGCGTCAAGGGAAAGAAACATGTGTGGATCTTCCCGTCCCTGTACCTCCAGGAGCCAGTTATGTGTCTGTCGCTAATTCTGTCTAGTCGCCCTGTCTGGCAGGAATCTTGTCTGGTCCTGGTGTACCAGGCCTGAGATTACTTGGCGCAGGTGGAGGGCTAAGACCGTCGCTAATAGTTTAGCCTCCACATTCAGGAGGGAGATTGGTCGATAGGTCACGCAGTCCTCGGCGGCCTGCCTTGTTTATATATAGGTATGATCGTGGCCATCCGAAGATCAAGTGGGAGTATGCCCTCCTGGGCTGCGTCCTTAAACAGCGCTAGCAGGTGGACCGTCAATAAGTCAGCCCCCCTTTTAAAAAATTCAGAGGGGAGTCCATTTGGGCCTGGGGACTTCCCAGGATGGAGTCTGGTTATTGCCTCTCTAATTTCAGTGGCCGATATGTCGGCTTCAAGGGTCTCCTTGTCCTCGTCCGTTAAGAGCGAGGTTTGCATAGTAGCCAAGTAAGCCATGATCTCTTCTGGGTCACCCAACTCTCTGGCTTTGTAGAATTCCTTAAAATAGGAGGCAAACACCTGGACTATCTGGGTATCCCCCCTCTGTAGCTGCCCCCAACTATCCACTATGTTTTCTATCCATCGGGCGTCCCTTTCCTTGCGGCTTAGCCATGCTAATAGCTTCCCAGACTTGTCTTCAACGTCATATAGTCTATGTATGGTCACCTGTGCCTGCGCTTTAGCTTCGTCCATCGCAAGGGCTCTATAACGCTGTTGTGTATCAGTCAGGCGTCGGAGGATGTGGGCTTTCTTTATCAAGGGGCCTTCACTATAAATCCCTCTAAAAACGTTGTTTCCGCCCCAGGGTCCTGTAAATTAACAGCCCTGAAAAAGTGTGGGTTGGTGAGAAGGTGATGGTAAATTGACTGCATTCACCGTCAGCAATAGAGAGTTGTTCAAAAAGACACATTTGAACTCTTCCCTGAACTGGATCTCGAGTCCTTCTCCCACCTTTCCTATTTGATTAGGTGTGTGCATATGGAACGGCAAAGTCATCACAATATCTGGGGCCGAGGTATCATTGAGCCAGGTCTCCGGGACAAATAATACGTCAAATCTACCCTCTCCAGCAGCATCTGAATTTGCAGGCGATGCTTGGGGGGCGAGCGACTGTTGATGAGCCGCAGGGCCAGGGAGGTCTTTTCTATTGTATTCTTTGGTCCCTCAGAATTAGTCCCCCCCAAGGGTTTGTCGAGTAGTTACAACCTTTACATAACTGTTGTTTATCAATATAACAATCTAAACGTCCTCCCCTGTCCCTACATGGTACCTGGGTTCCAGCCAATGATAGAAGCTGATCTCCTGAATAGAGTATTTTCGCGGTTTGGACCGGGTTCCTGGCCCCTGGTCCTGGTCCCGGTCGGACGCGGACGGGCGCATACGGGCTTGCCTTTGGCGGACAAGTGTTCCTTGCTCGGTACAAGACAAAGACATCTAGAGCCAAGCACAGAAAGAAATGGCTTTATCAGTGCTTGTTGAGGCCTTGTTGGGCCTGTTTGGCTGGAAGCTGCCAGGCTGCTCCAAGTTTCAGCTCTTTTTGCAAATTCCCACTTCTGAAATCTATATTCTAAACCTTTGGTCTCACTGGGCCTGCATTAGGTGAAGATGGGTAATAAATTCACAATTATTCCAAACAGAGCAGCTCCCTGACCGGTCCTCCTCGGTGGGGCCACATCTGTGTGTGTGTGTGTGTGGGGGGGGGGGGGGGGGGGGGGGGGAGGTGCAGGGGTGCTAACACTCAGAAGAGAGATAAAGTTTAGCGAGTAATGTGCACAGCTGCCCCAGAGTCAAGGCCACGAGGGGGACCGGCCCTTCAGCCTTATCTGCCACCGGGGGAACAACACATCTCTGGCTTCCGAAAATCTCGGACTCATCTGTTCAGGGCTTCGGGAAGTCGAAAGGTTCTTCCAGATAAAGTGCACAAACAGGTGCTGCCCTGAGACAATAACAGGCCCTTTAACCACCTGTTATCTACAGGCAGGGCTTTAAGTGGGACGGTGTTATCTACAGGCAAGGCTTTAAGTGGGCCGGGTCTCACCGGGTCTGAGCACCGGCAATTTTTTAAGGGGGCCTCGAAACGAGTCTCTTTTGGGGTCTGTTTTGTGCCCTGGCACAAGTAGTCTGTTTTTTCCGAACTGCAGTGACAGACACGACGTCAGTCAAGCCAGGTGAGCCTTGTAGGGGAAGGGAAATCCTTTAAAGAGAGTCATTTTCTCTCTGGATTTCCTTTCACATTTTGAAGCTCAGGAGCAGCAACATTGTCGTGATGTCACCAGGGCTTTAAGTGGAAGCTTTTTCAATATTATATACAAGCCATGGTTGCTGCTTATTTAGCTAATGCAACTAACAACCATTACAAAGCCTATAGTCCTGACTTGTTGTAGGTATGATGTTACGTGTTGTATCATATTTAGATGCAATGACAGAAACAGCAAAATACAAGTCGGGCGGCGCACTATGCTCAGCACAGATTTTTAGACTAAGGGGCAGATTTACAAGCCCCTTGCAACACTTTTACGCGGCCGTTGCGTCACTTTTGTGACGCAGCAGCGGTGTAAACAACGCGCCATGCTGCGACTTAATTACAACATGACGCATCTAGGCAGATGCGTCACGTTGTAAAGCCATGCGCCACATGAAACCTGCGTCAGGTTTCATGTGGGCGTTCTGTCGCAGGGTGGGCGTTCCCTCGCAGAAAAGCCCTGTAAAACTGATGCAGTGAAATCTACGAGATTTCACTGAGTCAGTTTTACGACGCTGCTGCGTCAAATCCTTACGCCTGCTTGAAGCAGGCGTAAGGAGTGACGCACCACGTTGAGTATGGGTGGCCCCTGTGCATTGCAGGAGTTACGTCCCGCTTGCGTCGCGACTCCAGCAATGTGCCGCTCACGTGTCACGCATCTTCCCTTCCTTGCACCATGGTGCGCCGCATTGTAAATGCAGCGCATCTGTGGTGGCGGAAGGAGGGGATTACATGACGCATCTGTTCTGGCGTATCCCTGCTGATTTGCAGAGATGCACCAGAACATGTAAATATGCCCCTAAGTGTGTTTAAGCCACGCCCTTAATTACATTGGCCATGCCCACTTGAGAGACCCTCCAGTTTTTTCACCCACTTAAAGCCCTGTCTACATAGGGTGATCAGATCATGGGACCCAAAAACATGGACATTTCCCAAAAATAGAGGAAGGACTACAAATTTACATCAATAAATTGGCAAATAATGATAGCCCTCTTCCTCATAGAAACACAGAAGAGGCACTAAGAAAATAAATAACATGTCATTTTTAAAACCAGCATCCTACCTGTTAATTAAATTGCCTACTCATAACAGCTGCTTACTAGCCCTGCTTTGGAACACCTAAAAAAGTGCCTCTCACTCACTGTTTTCGGTTTACTCTCTCAAAAAAACGGGACATGAGCCAATTTTACAAGAATCTCCCGGGACAACTGTTAGAAAACAGGGACAGTCCGGGTAAATCCGGGAGGCCTGGTTGCCCTATGTGTACAAGAGATGAAGCCGCACGGGAAGGAGGCACTGCTGCCCCCCGAAGAGCACAGGCCACGGGCTGCCCCCCACGGTGGGTTCATAGCAGCTGCCAATCACAGACCGGACCATGAGCTGTTCTTCAAGCCCTGCTGACTTGCAACCGGCAACAAAACAAAGGAAGGACTTATACAAAGCAGTGAAGAGGGCTAGAAAGCAGACCTGGAACATTTTTTACAGCTTTCTTGTGGTACTTTATCAACATTCTTCTAGTTAAAAGCCCCAAAAATAGTGTAGTGAACACTGCTCTCATATCGACATGTTTAGATGCCTAGGGCCTCATTTATGAGGCTGTGCGTCACTTTTACGCCGCCAGTGCGTCACTTTTTGTGACGCACCAGTGGCGTAAAAAATGCGCCTTGTGGCGCCATATTTACAAAGTGATGCATCTAGGTAGATGCGTCACTTTGTAAACCCCTGCTCCATATTATACCTGCGCCAGGTATAATGTATGCAAGGGGGGCGTATTGACGCAAGGAAGGGTCGTAGAAGTGACGCAGTGAAATCTATGAGATTTCACTGCGTCACTTTTTGGACGCCGTTGTGTCAAAATCCTGCGCCTGCCTCACAGCAGGTGTAAGACTGATGCAGGCCCTTTCACATGGGGCTTTCCCATGTGAAAGGACGCATTGCTGGAGTTGCATCACTTTTGTGACACACTCCAGCAATGCGTCACTTTTGCGCTTACAGATACATAAGAAATACTGACGTATCTGTAACTCCTTGCAACATGATGTGTCATACATTAAATATGACGCATCAGGAATGTCGCAAGGAATGCGCACTGAGAAGTGACGCATCGCTGCTTTCACGCAGCGATGCTTCATTTCTCATAAATGAGGCCCCTAATGTTTTGTTACACCCCGTGTCGTGTATGGTAAATTCGAAAGCCTAGGCCAAGCTCCCCACAACAAAAGTGGGACCTCATCCGACAGCCTGCAACACTCACCCCCACCCATCAAAATATCAGAAAACAGTCAATAAAAGGCCCCGCTCAATAACTGAGTTCTAGAGCAGCAGAATAATTAAAAAGATTTATTACAAAATTGAAAAAGCAAGATGATACAGAGTCAATGCCACACATGCTCTCAACAAACAGGGCATTACGAGAGGTGCAAAACCAAGATTACCCAAAGTCCCAAGTGGGAGTCAAATCAAGAGGGAAACAGACCGCAACCCTAGCAGCATTGGAAAGATTTCTGGCTCATCCTCAAATCTAGGTTTTTTTTTTACATTATTTTTCCATATGAAATTAGTAATTCTGCAGATTCATTGTGGTATGATCAAATATGTAAAATTCCTTGCAAATCACAGCAGAATTCTAGTCTGCGTCATATTGCCTTAGCACACAGACACAGAGGGCGCGATTCACGGAACTGGCTTAAGACAAAATCCTAAACTTACCACCATTTTGGTATTCACAGAAAGAACTTACTCATTTTGGTATTCACAGAAGGCACTTACTACCATTTTGGTATACACAGAAAGAACTTATTCATTTTGGTATTCACAGAAGGCACTTACTCATTTTGGTATTCACAGAAGGCACTTACTACCATTTTGGTATTCACAGAAGGCACTTACTTATTTCGGTATTCACAGAAGGCACTTACTACCATTTTGGTATTCACAGAAGGCACTTACTCATTTTGGTATTCACAGAAGGCACTGACTACCATTTTGGTATTCACAGAAGGCACTTACTTATTTCGGTATTCACAGAAGGCACTTACTACCATTTTGGTATTCACAGAAGGCACTTACTCATTTTGGTATTCACAGAAGGCACTTACTACCATTTTGGTATTCACAGAAGGCACTTACTACCATTTTGGTATTCACAGAAGGCACTTACTTATTTCGGTATTCACAGAAGGCACTTACTCATTTTGGTATTCACAGAAGGCACTTACTCATTTCGGTATTCACAGAAGTTAGGAGTCCTAACTTTAGGACTCCTAAATGCCTTCTGTGAATACCAAAATGGTAGTAAGTTTTGGATTTAGTCGTTAGTTCTGTGAATCGGGCCCTATCCCACTAAATGAGTAAATATTCTGCTCGATCTCTCCTGGAGATGGTGGAACAAACTAGATGAGTGAACAACTGTAAGCTACTATGTATAACTATGGTACAGTGACCTAACGGAAGGACCTTGGAAAAGAGAGACAGTTTTGTGACTAAGTTGGGGAAGGAAGGTTAATTGAGACCAGCATGAACAATGACAATGGAAATAAACAAATATGTTTCTGTTTGACTGTTTACTGAAGAAACAACTACCAGTGAAATGTGCAGGGGGAGACAGGAGCAGCAGCCATTTAACAAAGGAGGCAGATAGGCCCAAATTGAGGCCTAGTTACAAGGGTCTGGAAAACACTTGTTTATACATCATAGGAAACTCATGTAAAAACACTAGTGTGTGCATGTGTAATCGAGTGTACACAACTGATATTGTGCGTAATGCTCAAAAACAGAAATGCTCAAAATTCATCAACACTGGTCTCCTACTGCTTCCACGGGTGACTTAATCACAAAAGGTATGTCCTTGTGTACAAAAAATGACATGATACAGCAGGAAACCACATTACAGATGTGATTGCCATGAAATTTTACAGAAAGAAATATTGCAATTTCCATACCAATAGTCAACACACTACATTTAGCTTACTGGAAGCAGAATAGATGAGCATTTCTTAAATTTCTTGTCACTGGTGCTTTTATGAAAAGTGCAGACTTATAGCAAAAGCAGAGATTTTGCACTGTGTTTGAAGCCACAAACCCGTGATAAGCTGAAGGGTCTGCCTCAAACCATGGGGCATATTAGCAACTCTTTGCGTTAAATATCGCAAAGCGCGCTTAGCGAGTATTTTTTCATCACCGGTTATTACTGGATTCCATCGCCAATATAGCACGTTATTAGCACCGGCTGTCTCCACGGCGATGAAAAATCCAGCGATAGCAGCGAAAAGCGGGATTATCGCATGAATTACAGCGATAATAATCCAGGACATTATTAAAACCATTAAATCTGGATCGGCTTTAGATCCCTGTCCCCTGAACACCCTCCGCCCACTTATGGACACTGTGACTCCAGTCATAACTCAAATATGCAACTTAATGTTTCGTACAGGCATCTTTCCTAACCATTTAAAAAAGACCTTACTAAAACCTCTACTGAAAAAACCCGGCCTAGATAAAACTGAATTAAAAAATTACAGGCCCATAGCTAACTTACCGTTTCTTGCCAAAATAGTCGAGAAAGCCATGAATATCCAACTTACGGAATTCATCGAGCAATACCATCTGCTCGATGAAACACAATTTGGATTCCGCAAGTTTCATGGAACTGAAACAGCGCTCATTAAAGCGGCGGATGATATCCGACTAATCAGAGACCAAGGTGGCACGGCACTATTGGTGCTTCTAGATTTATCGGCCGCCTTCGACACGGTTGACCATAAGATCTTAGTCGACCGTGTCGAAAAGATGGGCGTGCAAGGCCTAGCAAAAAATCTATTGGCATCCTTTCTGACGGAGAGATCCCAGGCAGTTATCCTGGGTCAATTTGAATCTGCAGAATTATCACTGCCATGTGGGGTACCTCAAGGTTCATCCCTTAGTCCGACACTCTTTAATATCTATGTGTCGGACCTCGCAAAAACCATCAAAGCGCACGGGATGAACCTTACCTCATATGCAGATGATACCCAGCTGATTCTGGCTGTCAGAAATGATGGGGAAACAGTGGCGGAGAGTTTCAAAACAGGTATGCTGGCCATTGGACAATGGATGTCAGCAAACTGTTTGAAATTAAACTCCGATAAAACTGAGGTGGTCACTTTTGGCCATCTCAGTCCTAACTGGTCCCCAATATGGTGGCCATCATCCTTCGGAGCCGTGCCCAAACCTGCCACGAAAGTGAAAAATCTGGGCGTCATCTTTGATGACAACCTAAATTTCATGGCACATGCCAATCAGACTGCCGCCACAGCATTCTACAAATTACGCCTGGTCAGGAAGATCCTCCCTTTTCTTCCCAAAAATGTAGGCAAGACACTGGTCAGCGCTCTTGTCCTATCAGCACTGGATTACTGCAATTGCTTGTTTGCCAACGCCCAAGCCAGGGTTATTAAGAAAATGCAGACAATCCAAAATGCGGCAGCCAGACTTCTTACAAACATTGCTAAATTTAAGCCTATAGCTGAGACCTTAAGAAGTTTTCATTGGCTCCCTGTTAGGAACAGAATTAAATTTAAAACATTGTGTATTGTTTACAAGTCACTACATCATCAAGCGCCTCAATTTTTGAGAGACCATCTTGTCCCATACATTCCCTCTCGGACACTCCGTTCAGCAAAACAGAACGACTTGGTAGTGCCACGGACCAAGTTGGTCATTTGGGGAGACAGACGCTTCCTAGTGGCCGGCCCAAGACTATGGAACACAATTCCGCAATACATACGATCCAGCCCAAATCTTATGTTTCAGGAAGAAACTGAAAACATGGTTATTTAACCTCTAAAATTTCATAAGACCACACAGGAGAGCAAACAAATGTACAGCGCCGAGATGCCTGCGGGCAATTGTTCGCGCTTAACAAATGCTAAAAATAAATAAATAAATAAATAAATAAATTAGCGATAAATATCGCTGACATCCAAAGTGGCAAGGAAAACGGTCGCTGTCACTGGAAAACTGTCGCTAACAGGCTGTTAGCGACAACTTGTTAATTGGGCGATAATAATATCGCCACTTTAGTGGCAGCAAGTGCCGCTACTGCGTTGTAAATGTCCTTGCTAATATGACCTCATATCATATAAATTGCACCAGTATACGGCAGGGTTACCCCTGCTGAATCCAGTTTTGCAGCAGTGTCATGCAGGCTTGCAGTGATTTTTGCATCTGATGTGTTGGTGCAGGAAGCGGCCAAGCGCTTCTAGCTTTGGGCTGCAGGATTCTCTGCTCCTACGAGGCGGCAGCTACTGGGAAATGAGAACAAAGGAGAAATGCTTTAGCACCTAATATCAAACTTCATAGATAAACTAACATTAGAGCGCAGAGACGCCAGCTTTCTCAAACATTCAAGGAAAATGCTGCAGAGGCTTAAAATAACCAAAGTCAGTAGGTTAAAACAACCTTATCTACTCCTATACAAAAGAAATAAGTAAGACACTCCCATCCACATACACTGGACCCTACTGTCAGGGATTCAGCCCGGCACATGCACCCCAGTTCTGTCTATTTCTGTGTTGCTTCTTCCCTAGCTGCATGAACTTGCCTTGTTGCTAGGCAACTTGCTCCATCCACTGTATTCTATCCCATCCCGGTGCAGCTGCTCTGCAGACGCATGCAGCGCGTTTGCCGTTGTTGTGCCAATTGCAAGCCCATCTGCACCCAATTACGTTCAAGACTAGAGCCTGGGGCTCTGCTGGGCTTGGATCCGGATTCTGTTACTCTCACCGCTTAATTTAAGCCGTTGGTTCTGGGAGCTCAGCACCAGCACTTAATTATGAACACCAGCACTTATGACAGTCTGCCACATGGTGGCGCAGCTCATCTAATTTAGCAATTAGCACAACAACAGTTGTTTATGACTACAATATACATAAAAAATTACTAACATTTACCTTCCCAGCCATTCCTATAGCATTGGGGACCTGGAATAGTCTGAACTGTCGCACTCGCAGAAGAGAGATGGGTAGTAGTTGTTTTTGTTTTGTCCCTGGCAGCACTGGCAGCGGCAATGGGTGGTACAAGTAGCAGTAGCCTCCTGGTCAGGGTCCTGACACCTATTATTTTACAAATCAAGAACTGGACCTCCTGAGCGTAATCTCTGTACATCACTTGGTACATAGGGTTATATTTATCAAGTAGTTGCGTCACCCTCACGCCATGCAAAGGGGGGCAAGGGTGACACAACTACTAAGTTAGATTTATCAAGCGAAGCAAAGGCCACCTCGCGTGGCCTTGCTTGGCCCTGCGTGGCCTTGCGTGGCCCTGCGTGGCCTTGCGTGGCCCTGCGTGGCTTAATAATTGTAGAGTAACAGAACGCAGCGCAAGTCACAGCGTTGCGTTACTCTGCCCCAGGGAGGCGTTCCATGGGTGGAGTTTGGGTGTTCCCACTCATCCACCTATAGATTTTGGCTCATTGCCAGATTTCCCATTGCTGATAGACCGGGGAATGTGTCAAAATGCTGTGCCTCCCCCAATGAGGCGTAAGAGGAGAAATAACATTTCTTCTCTTTTTATGTGTGATGCATTCTGAAGCACACATAGAAAAAGGAAAAGGCCTCAGACGATTACTTTTGTGCAGGAAGGTGGCCCTTTCTGCACAAAAACACAACCCTGCTTACAATGCTGGCACCCTAGCAGCTCGGCACAAGGGCGCCTGCGTTGGCGCTCGGCAGCCAACAGGCTATGAGTGCAAGGAAAGGACGGGAATGCGCTGTATTGTGTGAAAGGAGGTCACTAGTCAGAGGAAGGAGATGGGATGATAAAAGTATCATAAAGAGTGGGGTAGGGGTCCTTTGTAACCTTTTGATGCACATAACACTGAAGTGGAGTTCAAGGCATGAACCTCTAATTACCCTCATGGCGAGTGTTTTACGGCTAGCAAGGTTGGAGACTGTCCTGCCGGGATAGACTGCTCCCTGGGGGAGGCAAAAGATACACAATTCATGGACGGAATGCTGAACAAATCAAAACATTCACCCCCAATCAATAGATCTGGGTTAAATCCATCATTCTTTTGCTCACCAAGCCACCCCAGTTTAGACCTGGCCATATGCAAATCAGACTTGACCCTGTGCCTCATGGGAACAGTCCAGCCCGAATTGCCAAGCCAGGTCCTCCCTGGACCGGAAACAAGCATCCTAGGACCGGGTTTGGGCTTTCAGCCCTCATCAGCCAAGATAGCTTGACTCCAGTGGCACAGTGAGCCCGGGACCCACGTCTGGGCATACCCGGCGCACTTAGGGGGAGAAAGCAAAAGACACACAATTGAAGGACGGAATGCAGAACAAATCAAAACATTCACCCCCAGTCAAGAGCTCTGGATTAAATCCATCATTCTTTTTCTCACCAAGCCACCCCAGTTTAGACCTGGCCATATGCAAATCAGCCTTGACCCTGTGCCTCATGGGACTAAATCACAAGTGTTTGTGGAAATGGATTATAAAAACAGGAGTTTAACACTCCCAAATTGTTAAGCTGAAGCTGTACATCAGCGTGGAGAAGCTCAGCACGAGTCCTGCCTATTCTGACCAGGACTGGGCATTAAGGGTCTGCCAGTCCTCATGCTGGGTGAGGGAACATCACTCAGTAGAATCTAGAACACTCACCCGGTGGGCACCAGATTTTGCCTGAGCCATTAGCAGTGGGCCCTGTGAGGGAAGGAGATTGCAGTGAGGAAGTGAGGTCCAGTGGCGGTTCTACTAAGAGGATCCCAGGAGCGAAGTGTGAGATTCTTGTCTGACAAGAACAGCGTACATATGTGCACTGTGCGACCTGCGTATGCCAGGTGGGGTCCATGGGGAGGACTGGACCATCGCACCATTTGGGCTGCTCGCCCATGTGCATTGTGTGACCTCCTGATGCCATGAGGGGGCCAAGGCTGAGAGGAAGGGTCATCCTCTAGTGAAATACTGCCAGGAAGGGAGATCCGTAGTCCTTGTTAGGGCTGCTCTTGAGCAGGGTTGTCACCTTATTATTGTTAGTAAGTGATGCCCATATGGCTAAAGGGGATCGCAGAGAAAACCAAGGACTGTCGCCTGTGCCCCCTGCACATCAGCAGGTGGCAGAACCTAGGAAGGGGACCATCACCCTAGGACAGCATGGAGCCAAATCCCTAGCAGGGAGGGAACCAAGTTTCACCTCCCTAAGTCAGGGAGCACCCAAGACCTGTCCCCAGACACAAAATGAGACTTACCCCCAGATGTGAGGAGCGATGTGGACATCTGCCACCTCAGCCTCAGAATCCAGAGACCTGCTCAAAGCTGGGCTGGAAATGCCTGCTCTGGGAATCCCAAACAAACAACCCCGGCAAGTGCAAATAAGACTGATACCTGGCCCTCAGGTCCTGCAGGAAGGACCTTGTTCTGACTGACGTGCCCAGGCGCAGGAACACATGGACTTTTGCTAAAAGCCCTCATAGAACTTCTGAGGCTTGAACTCACTAGAGAGGTCTAGCTTGGATGTCGCCATATGTGAATGGGGAATAACCATCATTCATAGATGGGGAAGTGGGACAAGAGCTGACACAGGTAACGTTAGTGGGCCTGCCTTAAGAAGACTGTGTATTTTATATGCAGTCTGTGGTATTGTACTTCGTGTTAGTAGATAAATACTCCTTTTTACAAAAAGCATATATTTGATTGGAGGATCATTTATTGGGGTTGCAGGGTGTATTTTGAGTTGAGAGTCTGTGTTCACCCTGCACCTACCTCCTCGCCGAGAAGCCTTGGACTGCTCGGCTCGTGCTACTACTGAGAGTTACGCGCTGAAGGGTTTCTTGGCACAGGAGCTCAGAGTCCATAGTAGGCCGGGCCCTGGGACATCCGGATTAAAAGGCCTCAATGCCCGCGTTTGGGCCCAGTATCTCCTGCTTGGACCGTAGGTCTGTGAGGAGCTAGAGAGTGCTGCCAATAACATGAAACTATGAAGCGCGTGAGAGGGCTGAGGAACGCAAGGATGCAGTCAGTAATATAAAGCTGCAAAGGGCATTATAATATCCAATTCCAATTCCAAAAATTCTTTATTTCGGTCATATAGACCATAAAAGATGCAGTGCAACATACAGACATTAAAATACATTATTAATAAAATACATTTACATAAAATCCACTCTCCCAGCAAGGGTAATTTAAAATTACATAGAACAAAGTTCATGGTGCTTCAGTGAGTCTTTTCTTTCTGATCAACCATATGGCCATAAGAAATTTTGAAACAGCAAACACAATGTGGCCCAGGGTGCTGGTTTTCAAAATCCTGTATGCCTGTGCGTACTCTCTGAACCCCAAGTTCTTACATAGCGGCCCTATCCAGTATTTTCTGGGCCTTTGGTAAGCAGGGCACACAAACAAGATGTGGGGGTCATCTTCCACATGGTAGTTGCAGCAGGGACATAATTTCTTGCCCCCATTTGTCCACTTACACGTGTATGAGTTGATAGGGAGCGTGCCAAGCCTCCATTGAACGTACAATTTCCTTGCCAGGATGGGAAAGATAAAATCCATAAAAGGTTCGAAAGCATATGAATTTTTGGATTCTAAAAAAAGCATAGTTAGGGTGCCGCTATTTTGGGCGTCCATCAGGAGAGCAAGGGACCTGGCTTTAAAGATTTGTGCCAGGGCTTTGCGCGAGATTGATAGGCAACCACGCGCAGGGTCCTCCCACAGGTCACGGAGATTGATGTCAGTCAGTTCTTTTTCCACAAAATTGAGCCAGGGGATTTTGACACTGCGGTTAAGACTCATGACGTGGGTAAGATCCTCCCTATAATGATGGAGTTCGTCCGTAGACCAGAGCCTGTGCCAGAACTTCACTGGCTTTGACACAAGCTCCTCAGCAATAGGGGGGAGACCCATGTCCATTCTCAGAGGCTGAAGTGGCGTAGAGCTTGGAAGGGCTAGAAGGCGCCGCAAAAAACTGTTTTCAACCATTGATAAATCCTTCACCGCTTTGTGCCCCCATAGTTCGCTGCCATACATGGCCGCGGCCTTGGCCTGGGTCTTGTAAGTTTCAAGGGCCGGGCTTATGGGCTTGAAGGAGGAGGAATTAGCCACTTTCAGGATTGCCCCCGACAGTTGGGACAGTTTGGCCCTAGATCGTACTATCTGGCGGTCCCATGACAGGTTTTCCTGCAATGTTACCCCCAAATATACGAAGGTAGATACCCTCTCTAGGGTGGCAGTCCCCAAGATGGGATTGGGCCTGGTTTTGGATGGGGGGTTGAAGATCATAAACTTGGTCTTTTCTGTGTTCACTTCCAGCCCATGCTGAAGACAGAAAAGACCAAAACCATCCAAAATCCTCTGGATCCCCATGGGGGATTTTGAAAGGAGGAGGGTGTCGTCGGCAAACATAATTGCCGGTACCCTCCTACCTGCCAAACAAGGGGCATCGTTATCCTTAACGCTTTCCAGGTGTGAGATGACGTTGTTGATAAATAAACAAAACAGGGTCGGAGCCAGGACACAGCCCTGCCTCACACCTCGACGGACTGGAAACCTGGACGAAAGTTTGCCATCCCTCCCACACCTGACTTGTGCATAGTTGTTTTCATGCAACCTGGCTAGTATGTTAAGTAGCTGGGGGGGAATTCCTAGCTTTTCCAGCACCTCCCACAGTTTCCTGCGCGGGACTAGGTCAAAGGCTGACCTCAGATCCACGAAGACCATGTACAATCTCCCCCCCTCGATCATCACCGTCTTCCAATAAAGGAGAACGAGGCGGAAGATCTGGTCCATGGTCGACGTGTTTTTCCTGAAGCCAGCCTGCAGGGGACTCATGATGTCTTTTTCCTCCACCCAGTCCAACAGATGGTTCAGAATGAGGCGCGCGAAGAGCTTTTGATGGACATCGATCAGGCTAATAGGCCTATAGTTTGCCGGGCTCAGAGGGGACCCCTTCTTGTAAATCGGCACTATTTCAGCCCCTAGCCAAGAGGAGGGGACCGCCATACCTCCCAGAATAGCATTAAAAAGAACAAGAAGGTACGGGCCCCAGATGTCAGGATGGTATCTGAACAAATCGCCAGGCAGCTTATCCAGCCCTGGAGCCTTCCCCAGCGCCAAGTGTTCCAGAGCTAGCTTCACTTCCCCCAAGGAAAATTCCAGGGACACATCCGGGGGGCAGGGAAACTCCAGCGACATCCCTTCAGGCCAAAGAGTAGATTCCTCATATAATGTCCCAAAGTGGGCCTCCCAAACTGAAGGGGCAATGTTGGGTTCCACTGCAGATAACATTATATCCTTGCACCTTGTTTATATTATATACATGCTTTCTCCACCACTAGCCCAGTCTGTAGAATGCTGCAGTTATGATGCGCATGAGAATGTTGGGAATCTGTGGGCCGAGGTCTTCAGTTGTCATTGGGCTGAGCATCATGCTGGAAGCTCCTGGTGGGACTGTTCCACCTTATCTACATATCTTCTAATAAACATCTTTAACTTCATCTACTGTGTGTGAACTTGAATACTACAGGTATTAATAGTGCTGTTGGTATCGTGAGACTGCTACACTGAGAGGTGAGAGTGCAGTCAGTAGTATGAAACTGTTAGTTTGTGTTCTCTATGGGAGTGCTTTTTGTAAGGATGAGACGGCTACTCCGTGAGGCATGTCAGAGTACTTGCAGTGGTGCGTGACCAGGGCCGGCTATAGCCCTGGGGGTGCCCGTGCGACAATCATTACTGGTACCCCTACACCCCATGACCACCTCCTCGGATTCTCTCACTACCATCGGGAAAAAAGTGCCCTTCGTCTCTCCAATCATTAGTTATTGCTAAATACAGTGCCACCTCCTGAGGTCAACGCCCCCTCCGCAGGTCAGCACCCAGTGTGGCCGCACCAGTTGCACTGCCCTAAAGCCGGCCCTGTGTGTGACTGTTAGTCTGTGAGGGGTGTGAGAGTGCTGTCGATAGTGTGAAACTGCTACTCTGTGACTGGCGAGGGAGTGCTGTCGGCAGTGTGAGACTGTGAATATGTGACAGCTGTCAGGTTACTGTCAAAAGTGATACAATACATGCTGCCATTAGGGTGGGTGTGTATTTAAGATGAAAAAAGGCAGTGTATTATTAATTGAATACCAGAACCAGAACCTCTTATCTAATTTGTGTCTGTCACATCGGAACAGATATAAAAAGTGCAAAGAGCGATGTTTACTCGCGCACTCCTTTAGGACGGAGGCATCCTTGCCTGTGGGAGTTCCCTGGCCACGTCCATTAGCCCGCTATCTCATCACGCGCGATAAGAGAATAACTCTGATGAACGCTCCACCTGAGCGCGTGCACTCTGTATTCAGATATCATGTATGACTCGCCACTGATTATATGATGTGTCCGCACGTGGCCGACGTTAATGATTTATGTTGGAAAAATATGTTTACAACATATGTTATCTATTGAGAGGGGAATCATGAGCAGGTCAAGGGGGTGGGGCATGAGAGCTGCTCTGTATATATATATATATATATTTTTCTTTTTTTAATTAAAAAAACAAAGCTTAAAGTGACATTATAGTTAGGTATAGTAATACTATCTTACTTTGCATCAAAACTAAAACTAAAACTATAGCAACCTCCAAATCTCCAAATCAGCGGGAATATGTGCAAGCACAAACAAAAGTGATGTTCACCTGCCAGCGTCAGCTTCTCTACGGTGAAGCCAGGTAGCAGTCTTATCGGTACCTAATTTGTAAAATAATAAGTTCTAGGCCCAAACCTATTCCTCAGGAAGCCACTGCTGCTTGTGTCATCTAGGGTCCCTGCCAGCGCTGCCGAACACCAGTACCAACAACCCCTTCTCACCATTACAGGCCTACAAGTGTTACACTTTGGACTGTACTGGGTGACTGATCCCCACAAGATTGGCCTGAGCACCCCGGTATTATTATTTGGAATCATATTTTGACAGGCCCTAGAAACAACCCTCTGCCAGTCATGGATGAACAAAGTGCACCGCATGGGGTTGTTCGCCGGCAGGAGCTGGAGGTAAGTCTGGAAATAACATGACCTTACCTTAAAAATGCCCTGAAAACTCACTGAAAAACACAAAGCTTACAGGGATGTTACAGGTAGGTGAAAATGTCAATGAAAACATACAGTGTAAAAACGAATAAAACTACTAAAATTCACCAGTTATAGTTATCTTAAGTAACTATAACTTGTGCCCTGAAGTAACTCATGCCTTGCTATGCTCAGTGTTGTTATCAAAGATGTTATCTCAGACGATGCAATTATGTTAACACTGATGTCATAGAACATGTCATGCGTGATGTAGTATGTGCAGTAATTAGCACCCTATGGCAAGGGCATGAGTTATATCCATACTAATATAATAAAGAGAGAGCCCAAACCTTTGAGGCGGGTAATCTCAGGAACCACAGCACCAATCACAATACCCAATACAGCGTTGGAAAGGGCAGTTGCAGCAGAAGGACACAGGCTATGCAGACGCCCACCATATACATTTAAAAGGTAAAAGAACCGTGCCAGCAAAGTAGTCCCTTGTGGGTGTGTCTGCGTTGTGCTGTGGGCGTGTGCGGTGGGCGTGACAAACGCTGGGGGCGTATGGTACGTTCCGCCCTTAATGCCATGTCTCATATCGTGTGCTAATCCCACCCTGCTCCCTTTAAATACCCCTGCACCCCATAATCATAACCCACCCTTACTTCTTAAAATACCCCAACACCCTAAAACACTAACCCATCTTAACCCTATAAATTTACCCGATACTCCAAAACCCAAACCTATCCCTAAACCCTAAAAATACCCCTGTACCCCAAAACCCAAACCTAGCCCTGAACCCTATAAAAATACCCATGTACCCCAAAACCCCAAACCATATCTGAACCCTTAAAATATCCAAACACCCCAAAACATATACCTCAGTACCCCAAAACATATACCCCTATACCCATACTTACCTTATCAAAAGATTTTAAAAAAACACGCTTTTACCATTCATGCATTTACAATGAATTTCGTTGTAAATGTATGCGTGGTAAAAGCATATAAAATGTAATGCCATGCGTTATAATGGCATTGCGGAGTCATGGTACTTTCGTAATGAAAGTATACGGAGTGATGGTATGCGGAAAGAAAGTTGAGGAATAATGGGTGTTTACCCTCCCCCGGTAAGTACATTGGTGGCACGGCGGCCCACATCTCCAGCAACATACTCATATTTTTTCAGCACCCGTTTGAAAAATGCACAGGCCTCTCTCATTGATGGCCAACACCGACATACACTTTTAGACACACCTTTCTGCCACAAGTTCTAGAATTGCGAACTTTAGAGCTGGGGAGCTACGTTCGAATCTCGGCATCAGCTCAACATCCTGTGATTCCAGGCAAATCGCTTTGTCTTCCCGTGCCTACCACAAATGAATGTGTTCTGTAATGTAAATTGTGCTCATGCCATGTTGTCGAGTTCGCGCTATATAATATTGCAAGGAAAAATAAAGTAGGGAGACTCGAGTTCACACACTACTGAATGCGCACTCTTAAGTGCATCAGCAGTGCACTGTGAATCGGAGCGTTTCACAGGCCTGTCACAGATAAGAAATGCTATCAAAACGAAATCCTACAAAACAATATACTACTGGCCGGCAGCAATTCATACCCGGACAACGTCGGGACGGGCTGCTAGTATATATATATTTTAGTTAATTTAGGACTCGAGTTATAGTTACTTGAGATAAGTATAACTGGTGAATTTCAGTGGTTTTGTTACTCTTCAACGGTATGTTTTAACTGTCATTTGCATCTAACTATAACACCACTTTACACTTTGTTTTTTTCAGTGAAATTCTAGGGCGTATGTAAGGTAAAGTAATATTATATTTCCATACTTACCTCGATCCCCAACGGTTGGCCAACGCTATGCAGTGCGCGGTGTTCGTTTGTGATCGGCAGAGGGTTGTTTCCAGGGCCTGGTCAATACATGATCAAAAATAATAACACCAGGGTGCCCAGGCCATTCTTACGGGGCTCGGCCACCTGGTACAGTCCAGATTGTAACACTTGTAGGACTGTATTGGTAAGAAGGTGTTGTTGGTTCTGGTGTTCGGCAGCGCTGGCAGTGACCTGAGGTGACACAAGCAGCAGGGCCCTCCCGAGGACTTGGGACCAGGCACGTATTATTTTACAAATTAAGCACTGATAAGACTGCTGCCTTGCTTCACCTTAGGGAAGGTGACATTGGTAGGTGAACACAACTATTGTTTGTGCTTGTGCATGTTCAGCTGTGATTGGCAGGTTGCTTACCACAGTGTGAAGCACCCAGGTGTACCTCAGGGCTGGGCAGGCATTAAAGTGGTCTCAGGATGGGACTAGAGATGAGCAAGAACATCTCCAGACTTGGAAGTTTAGTGGAGAGTTTCTTTGTGGGAAGGAATATTTTCCTGGGCAGAAAAATATATTGTGTACAAATACAGTTTTATGTTCAATTTACATATATGACGTTGTGCACCTGTTACAATGTCAAATGTGGGAGTGACTTCACTTTCAGGCATTCAAGGAAGACGACAACTGTCTTTCAATTCATTGGCTACTTCTATAGTGCCAAAAAGTCAGCTTTGCCAAATTTTTACTTCATCTTCATCTAAGTGAACGTTGGATGTGGTACATGGTCATTTTCTACTCTTCTGCCAATATTTTGTTGGTGTAAATTTACTAGTGTTTTTAGGGTTGGGGACTACCCACAACTGGCTTGGGAATCTCACCAAGTACAGACCTTGTAGGTGATCCCAGAACAGTTGCATTCCTCTCCCACTGATTTCGTCCCATTCACCCACGCTCTTCTTGAGTTTACTCAGGTGAGCTGGAAACTCTACCCCTGGCATTCATGTCTCTAAACAGGATTTTCAATTTGCGTGAGCAGAGTTTTATACACACAAAAAGCAAATGTGCCCTAGAGGCCTACCTTTTTGGGCGCTACCACCCTTACTTCGGGAGGCAGTCCTCAATCATGGGGGGGTTTTGGTATCTGCCAGGTTATTGTGGGTGGTGTCTCTGCAGTCTCTCACAAAAAATGACAAGACGGTTCACACACCCCTTGGGTGTCATGCTTCATCATTGCACATCCTGAGCTTGCTAAAAATTGTCTGGTGGGGGCCCAGACCCTTTCTCAAGGTGTTTTAAGAAGAGTCTTTGCGGGAACAAGGAGAGGGTTGACTGAATAAAGAGCCCTAACTTCTACCATGTATATACTTCAAATTTTACTTGTGACGGAGGAGGCATGATTAAAAAGTAAAGGGACAGTTTAGTTAGATACTCCTGTCTAATCTAGGTCAACATGTTTCAGTCATGAGGGGCCCTCAAGGGGTCTATAGCATTCTTCAGGACCAATTGGGATTCCTAAATGTCCCTATATTGTTCTCTATTGTCTAGCATAAACACACGCACCCACTTGTGATGGAATAAACAATACCAGAATCCTAATTTCTGGTTAGGTTCACTCATAGGAATTTCTTTGTCTGTTTGTACGTCCCTAATTTTGGGGGTTAATTTCCCCATGGAGGAGTGAAGTGGTAGATCTTGTAATTACACATTCGTCACAGTAACCTAGTTTTGGCTCTGGTCTCCTTCTCGTGTAACCCGATCCAATCGATCATTGAGCATCTAAATGATGGTCCTCAGGAAAAACTGGTTTTACAACGAAGGTATCAATGATGTTGTAGAACATGTCATGAGTGATGTAATATGGGAAGTAATTAGCAGTGCATGGTGAAGGCACAAGTTATACTTTCTTTTTTTTTTTTTTTTAAATTTTTGAAGACCTTTATTGTGCATTGTGCAGAAAAACAAATACAGGCCTACAACCTTCCGGCCGGCCACAATACTTATAAGCACAGGTGTCAGCATTATAGTCCTCCGGCGGCATCAAGCAATATGAGAACAATTAATAACAGTTACACTGGAAAGGACGTGCCGCCATGGAGGAGGATCAGTAAAGGTCAAATTTAAAGTTTTTTAGTGAAATAAAATCAGTGTAGGATAGGTATAAAGGAGATCCGAGTCCGTACGTGAAGTCCACATGAGTAGGCAACCGGAGAAGCAACATAAATTACGGGAATCTTAGGCAAAGCGGCAACACAGTAGAAAACAAATCAAATCACCCATCAGGAGCCAAGCTCATGCCACTCCCAGCGCCACCCACTCCCGACCATCCTCTATCACAGACCCAGAAAGGAAAATAGTATTAGAAAGCGCAGAAAAGGAAGAAAAAGGCCCATAGAAACTAAATACGAAGAGAAAATCTACCCCCCCACCCTGCATCAACGCGGAGGCTACGGCCTACCCCCCCCCCGACAATGTGCCTGTCGCCCCATAAAACCCGAAATATAGGTAAAATAAAGAAGAGAGAGGAAGAAGAGAAAAAATAATAAAAATGGTACCATGAAATATAGAGAGTGAGAAAAGGACATCTAATCTACGACCCTCAAAAACTACAAGGGAAACGGGAGGAGGAGCCAGTCAAACCATTCCCAGAACCCCAGCCCAGAACACCATCCCCACATAATATGCGAGTATTGAATGCCAGGTATGAACATAAAAGCAATTAGGGGAAAGACATTTCAACTCGTGTGACTTAAGCAAGGAAACACCACTTCTACTCCCGGTCCCACCAGCCCAGCGTCCGACAATACAAGGAGCGTCTAGCCCTGACCCGACCTCGGACAGACCCAATAGTGAGGCACATGAAGAAAGCCCGCCCCCATCAAGACAAAGAACCAACATGGCCGCACGTCGAAACCCTTAATACAAAATGGCCATTGAACGTCACCAGTAAATCTTTTCTCCGGCACAGTTGAGTACCACGGTCCATCTGGGAGACTTAGGGTTTCTGGGGCGCAGGGCGAAGGCAACAATGAGAAATCCACCGTGGGGGCCAGCTGCTGTAAGACACGGGCATGAGACAGCAACACTGTTGCAGGAGGCAGATCGACACGTCCCGGAGATGAGGGAAACAAAGTAGCACAGGCAGAAACACTTGCCGGCCCGTGGCAGGCATCCGTAGCAGCAGAATCATTCACGACTTCACTGCCAGGGCTGGGAGGCACTGAATCCCCCGTCGGTTCGGCCGATGAGCAAGCCAGATTGAGTTGGTCCTTCACAGCACGATCGCCGCGTACATCAGCCGCCATTTTATCAAAGCAATCACCCAGCGCTTCAAAGCACGTACGCATCTCCAGTCTAAAATCAGCCAAGGCGGTCAGGATAGTCTTGTAGGAGAGCGGCGGCTGGAGCCTTCCGAGTTCATGGCCTCGGAAAGGAGCGAGCATACTGGCCCCCCTTGCTCGTCGGGGGACACAGTCAGCAGACAGGGATGTGCACACCCTCCATGTCTCTGCGGCGGCAGACCCCAATCCAATGTGCGAGACTCAGAGTAAGCCGTAATTCAAACGTTCCACGAATAGTCAACAGCACAGGGCTCCAAGCTCGATAAATAAAGAAGGTCGGGCTGTATGGGGACTGCAGCGCCACAAATCGCCGAGCCAAGACGGGGTAGTAAGCATCCAACCCTCCACAAACATGGCCGTGCGCTCCTGATCTCTCGTCCCCCACAGCAGGCAAAGCCGCGTTGCTTGCGAGGCGTCCCGGAAGGCAAGCAGTCCACAGGGATCCAATCGCAGCGTTCCAGTGTGGGCAGCCCAGTCAGGATCTCAACCCGGGGGGAGAATCCACCCTTGCAGAGTCGGCGGATCGCGGTTGAAGCGGCCGCCCCTCAGCCTCTCAGACTCGGGGGCGGTCAGCGGCGTGTTCCGGGGCCAGGGGTCAGATCCGTTTACCGCATATCTCCGGCTGCCGGGTGAGCTGATGGGTCCGGGGAAGATGAACGAAGTCTACACAGCGTAGCGCACCTTCCGCTGTCGAAATAATCAGGATAGGAGTCAGGATAATGGTGCGGAGGAAAGGCAGTAGACGGAGCCGGGAGCCTACACGTCTTCACCAGTCGCCATCTTGGCTCCTCCCCCAAGTTATACTTTCTTAAGGGCACAAGTTATAGTTACTTGAGAGACTATAACTGTCTCCGACAATCCAATCCTCCGGGTAGGGGGGCGTGTGGCCTCTCCTCAGGTCAAATCTAACTTTGAGGACCCCATCCCTCTGGGCTGCTTTTCTAATGTAAGGGGGTTGCACAGGGTGTGCTTAATCTGGGGACTTCAGCCCATCCACCGGCTTCCCATTTGCTCGTTCCATCATCTGTCTCATCTTTGCCTCCATTTGTCCCTGGCATGCATGGTCATGCCTCTTCTTGTGTTTACCCCTCCCCCAGAGCCCGGACCAAGTCCTTGCAAACATCTACTGCTCTCGTTTTTACGACCATTTCAAGACCTACTTTTTTCTTTTCTTTTTCAGCACTCTACACAGGGCTCATGCTTTTAGCAGCTCTGTCTCCTCCCATCCGCCCTCATGCCCTGTCCACAGACCGTCCACTTCCACCTTCACTGCTTTTCTCATTGTTGCTGCTTTTACTTTCCCCACCTCCTCCCTTCTGTCACTGCTTGCTCCATCGCACCTGCCGGTGCTTGCCCCGTCCTCCCCATCACTTCTTTTCCCTTTCATTGCTGCTTTCTGTTTCAATCTCCTCCCTCCCATTTTGGCTAGCTCTGTCGTACCTCCCCGTGCTTGCTCGTCCACAAACCACTCCCTCTCCTGACCCGTCACTCCTTTAAACCCCCATTGTACTCTGTTTTGTTCTAGTGAGTGGTGATGTGCTGCCTTTTAATGTCCTGTTAGTGAATATCTGACGTGCTGACTAAAGCATGGATGCACAGCTGCTATTACTTGGCACACGTGTAGTCTCTGTTTATTTTCTGTTCACGTGTGTACAAGGTGCGTGTGCATGTTTACACCATTTTTAGTCATTCAGCAATGGTGTTTATAGTTGAAAAAACAGACCTCAAGTGAATCAGGTATGCTGATCACAGGGCAGGCCAGAGCCAGTACCAGTGTCTTCTGCTGTAATTGCATAGCCACGTTTCTCCTATGTGAAATTATTGAACTGTTCGTGTCCCACCTTGTTGCTTCTCATTTCATAGGGTGGGACTCCTATTACTTCAAATTTTTCCCATTTAGACTCTTTCTTATTCTTTTTACGTTTGCCGGTGAAGAGTTTCTGTGCTCCATAGTTGCTTATCTTGAGTTCCCTTCAAAGGAGCCAAGCTGACACTTGATGTCATGTCTCTTTCCATCCTCCGTCTTGCTGTGGTCTCCCTTCTAGACATACACACATGCCACTGAAATGCATGCCCATAAACATAAACGAATGCGTTTCTTAAAAAGTTGTTAAAACATGAACAGCACTTTTGTATTTATTTTTTTGCATGATCCAATGGTATTGGAGCGCGCGCTCCGTCTTCCGTCTTGCCATAGCGTGAACTCGAGCCAATGGTATTGGAGCACTTTAAGTGCTCACCGGTTGCATTCCACAATGACACATTCAATTTTACTGCGGATTCTGCTTCAATTAATGTATTTATTCACCCCTTCATTGTCGTTTCCTCCCGCCCTCTCCCATCTATGCTTGACCATCTCCATATCCCCTTCTGCTTCCCTACTTGACCCGTCCCCCGACTACCTCCCTCGTCGCTGCTGCTTATAATGATTGATTTATTTTCACACTCCAATAGTATTGAAGCTCTTGTTTCGTCGTTCATCTAGCCATAGTACTGATACCAGCCAATGGCATTGGAGCACTTTAAGTGCTTACCAGGTCCATTATAAAATGACGTATTCATTGTCGTATGCAGGTGGGAAGCATAAGTGATTTGCCCAGAATCACAAACTGTTCAACCAATTCTGAAATTTGAACCTGGGTCTGCAGATCTCACTGTCGGCAGCTCTGGCTAGTACACCACAACTCACTTCACTTCAAAGTTCCTCAACTACTTCTCACTATCACTTTCACATTTGTTCAGCAAGACTCCTTCAACACTGAACAAGCACTGGCAAAGCCAATAGTTCTCAGCAATATCCAAGCCATTTGCCTTGTCAATGTGAATGTCTGTTAGCCATGTTGTCTAGAAGCACATCTGCTGTTCAGCATGGCTCAAAGTCATTGAAAAAAGTGCGATGATGCACCCAACGCAGGACACTTCATAGCACTTTTTTGTGTTTGGAGGGGCAGAACAATAAACACAACATGGAGTCGGAGAGACTTGGTGTTGGCTCAACATCCAGTGATTCTGTGCTTCCAGTGACTTTCAGCCAATCTTTGCTACGAGTAGATATAAATACGCAGCCTGATTGATTAGGAAGAGTCGTGGGCTTCCTTTGTAAATATTATTTTAATTCCACATCTGCAATACTAGCAACAAGGAATTGTTGTGAATTGTCTGGGTTTTGAAGCCCGACCTGTGCAGATATCCCACTGTTTGGTTCCAAAAATGTAATGAGACACTGAGTGTATCCAGATCTAATAGTTTGTACTTCAAATTTGACGCTGGTAACACAGTATAATCTATATTTTGGGTGCCCATAGTTTTCATGCTTGATTTGCACGTTGTCGATTCTGTGATGTATTTTATATCTGTGTTTTACTCTGATCAATGTTTTGCTGTTTCACAGCGCTATACTTTATATTCTCTGTGCCCATAGTGTTTATGCATGTTTTGCATGTTGCAGGTTCTGTGGTGTATTTTACATTTCTGTTTTTATTTAGTATATTCAGAGGGCACTGATCTACATCTTTTGTTCAAAACTGTGATCTGATCTGAACTTATGTTTTTAAAGGTTTCATGTAAATATTGTTTTACTTTGGTATATATGCTGGTTTAATGGGGTTACACCCCAAAATAAACTTTAAAAAGAGAAAAGAGTGGTATTTGAGACGTCCGACAGTCTTTTCTCCTCCAATCCACTTGCTCTGCACAGCCTTCGGCAGTAACCAATGCATGTTGGTACAAGGTGTGGCCTTCATCCACGTATTGTACCTTTTCCAAACTCAGTACTCTTGGTCATGGGCTTGGTTGTGCCCAGAGGACGCTTGGAACAGTTAGAAGTATAAAATGACCTGTGGCCATGTCTAGCAGTTTATGGGCACAAATGTGGCCTTCCTCCCAGGCCTCATCAAAAATTCCTTTTGGGAATTTCAATGGAAAGTTCAAGTTTTGAGATTCAGCTTCCCAACACATTTTTTCTCATATTTCTGGGGGGCAGTTTTCTCTTCTTGTGAGGAAAAATGTAAATATTTTTACTGCCCCTTACTGCCGTGTTTTTCGCAGCAGTAAGGGCTATTGGAACATTGGAAGGTTGGGAGCTCCATTGAAAACAATGGAGTGCTCCGGGCTTATAATGGCTGGTAGAAGCCCCGAGCTCCAACATTCCATTGTTGACATTCACAGCTGTTGCTGTGAATAAAGGCCTCACGGTGCCCGAGGGGATTTCAGCCTCATCTCGCTCCTTGAGCCCTTGTTTTACAAATGAAAACAGTCTGCCCTCTATTTGCAGAATGTTCTAATAGCCCTGCAGCCCTCCGTAGCGGGCTATACCGGCTAGTAAATGCCCTTTACCTTGTGAAAGGCCCTCGCCAGAATGCTGGAGCGGGCCTTTAATGGCCCGTATAGCTTGATATGGCGGACTATAAGGCTATCGTAAAAATCTGTTAATTTGACCACACACTCTAAATCAGATGGGCAGTTAAATGGCCAAACATCTGAAGGGCTTTACTCTGCCCAGCTGTCGGACGAGTATGTGAACCAGTGAGTCAGGCAGGTGAACCTTTGGTTTGGCAGAGAGGGCTCTGCGTCGTTGATACACACAGTCGTTATGGCTCCCTGTTGCTTCCTATGTCTGCGCCAGTGCCCAAAATACAGCACTGGTGCTGGGTCAAAGGGTTTCCTGCATATGCATGGGGTCATGGCCTGTGTACATGAGGGTGCACCCCCATGGGATGGCACATGTGTAGAATTGGAAACCATAGAATGTATATTATGGAAGAAACATCTGCAGCGTCTTCAGTAATAGCAAAATGACCCAGAGGTGCAGCAATCAGATGGACACTTTCTTTAGTACTGCCGCAGGACATGGGTCCAAAAGGCAGTCTTCATTCTCCTCCGCGCTGCATTAAATAACGCACAAATGGATTGTATGTGGTCAGGCGCAGGTATGAAAAGTGTGTTCTCATCCCAGGCCTGTTTGCTTTCCGTGAAAACTTATTGATTTCCCCTTTCACCATAACAACACAATGTACCTGGTTAATCAGGTATTGTTTGTATACTGAGTGTGCCATGATGTTGACATATTCCTAAAAACAGACTATCTTGGCTCAAGCTGGGCATAGGGTGTGCTGCGCCACATCCCCTTGGCCTTACCCCAGAACAGAAACATTGATTTAGCATTGAAAAGGGCCTGGTCCCGCCCCCACCCGTGACAATAGATCAATGAGCTGATAAGGCCGGAAATAACCTCACTCTCTTTTGGATTCCAGGAAGCAGAGCCAGTGTCCAATCAGCGCTGCGCAACCTCTCCGTGGACACCTGGCTGCCCAGGGTGGAGTTGACCGGATGTTTACAGCTGATCTCTGTCCTGCAGTGGCTCTTCACCTTCCTGGTGATGGGTGAGTGTCAAGGATTGGCCACAGGTCTTTGTTTATAAAGTGTGTAATCCTCCCCCTGCTGCTAGTGCCCTTCTATCACGGTAGTTCTTCTCCTCAGCCACCGTGGATGGGGTGTGAAGTTAGTTTGTGCTTCAGCACTAAAAGTTAGGTGGTTGACTGCAGGTGAGATGTGGCTCAACATTGAGAGTTGGACTAGGTGTGTAGGTGGTGTCTGCTTCAGCAGTAAAGGGTTGATGGTTGTCAGTAGATGAGGTGTGGCTCAACATTGAGAGTTGGACTAGGTGTGAATGTGGTCTGTGCTTCAGCAGTAAACGTTAGGTGGTTGTCTGCAGATGAGGTGTGGCTCAACATTGAGAGTTGGACTAGGTGTGAAGGTGGTCTGTGCTTCAGCAGTAAATGTTAGGTGGTTGTCTGCAGATGAGGTGTGGCTCAACATTGAGAGTTGGACTAGGTGTGAAGGTGGTCAGTGCTTCAGCCCTAAAGGATTGGTGGTTGTCTGGAGATGAGGTCTGACTCAACATTGAGAGTTGGGCTAGGTGTGAAGGTGGTCTGTGCTTTACCACTAAAAGCTAGGTGGTTGTCTGTAGATGAGGTGTGGCTCAACATTGAGAGTTGGACTAGGTGTGAAGGTGGTCAGTGCTTCAGCCCTAAAGGATTGGTGGTTGTCTGTAGATGAGGTGTGACTCAACATTGAGAGTTGGGCTAGGTGTGAAGGTGGTCTGTGCTTTACCACTAAAAGCTAGGTGGTTGTCTGTAGATGAGGTGTGGCTCAACATTGAGAGTTGGGCTAGGTGTGAAGGTGGTCTGTGCTTTACCACTAAAAGCTAGGTGGTTGTCTGTAGATGAGGTGTGGCTCAACATTGAGAGTTGGCCTAGGTGGGAAGGTGGTCTGTGCTTTAGCACTAAAAGTTAGGTGGTTGTCTGTAGATGAGGTGTGGCTCAACATTGAGAGTTGGCCTAGGTGGGAAGGTGGTCTGGGCTTTAGCTCTAAAAGTTAGGTGGTTGTCTGTAGATGAGGTGTGGCTCAACATTGAGAGTTGGCCTAGGTGGGAAGGTGGTGTGTGCTTTAGCACTAAAAGTTAGGTGGTTGTCTGTAGATGAGGTGTGGCTCAACAGTGAGAGTTGGCCTAGGTGGGAAGGTGGTCGGTGCTTTAGCACTAAAAGTTAGGTGGTTGTCTGTAGATGAGGTGTGGCTCAACAGTGAGAGTTGGACTAGGTATGAAGGTGGTCGGTGCTTTAGCACTAAAAGTTAGGTGGTTGTCTGTAGATGAGGTGTGGCTCAACAGTGAGATTTGAGTGGTTGTTGAATGAATGAATGAATGAATGAATGAATGAATGAATGAGGGGTTTCTTGTAACGCGCTCACTTAGCCCAATGGGCGTCAAGGCGCCTAGATCAAATACAGGAGCTTACATCCTACCTGGTCCTATTTTATCATAAGTAGGCCTTCTTAAAGAAATAGGTTTTTAGAGCCTTTTTGAAAGACTCGATAGAGGGGAGAGTTTTTATTTCCGTGGGGATGGAGTTCCACAGCTGCGGAGCGACGACGGAAAAGGCTCTGGCTCCCCATCTGACAAGTTTAACACGGGGGACAACTAGCTGACAAAGTCCCGCAGAGCGAAGGCATCTTGTGGGGACGTAACGCGAAAGAAGGGAACCAATGGCACTAGCAGGACCATCCATCAATGCTCTGTGGGTAAGACAGAGGATTTTGAAGGCGATTCTGTGTTGTACCGGAAGCCAATGAAGCTCCTTCCTGGCTGAGGTGGCAGAGGAGGCTTTAGGAAGATCCAGTACAAAACGCGCTGCAGAGTTCTGAAGAATCTGCAAACGGTGGATCAGCCCTTTGTTGGCTTCCATATACAGGGAGTTGCAGTAATCCAGTCTCGAGCCTACCAGGGCGACTGCAACCTGTTTACGCGCCTGGGGGGAGAGGTACCCACGGATTTTATTGAGTACCCGGATCACACCACAGCAAGTGGCCACGGTCCTGTTAACTTGCAGGGACATAGAGAGCGAGGTGTCAAATACCACTCCAAGATTTCTGGCAGATGGGGAGGGAGTGGGGCAGGTGCCAAGGGAAATGGGCCACCACTCGCTCGTCCACAGATTTTGGTTCTTCCCAAAGATCAACACCTCGGTTTTTTCACCATTTAGTTTCAGGGAGTTTATAGTCATCCAGTCTGCCACACACTGCATGCATACCCTAAAACTAGCGGCAGATGTACTAACCGAGGTGTGAGCAAGAGAGACCATAATCTGTGTATCATCTGCATAGGATACTACCTCCATCCCCTGAGATTTGATAAGTCTTGCAAGGGGGGCCACATAGATGTTGAAAAGGGTCGGGCTTAGAGCCGACCCTTATGGCACCCCACATTGCAAAGACTTGGCAGGGGAGAGGTGGTTCCCAAGCATCACTCTCTGTTCCCTTTCGGTCAAAAAGGAGCTTAGGAGACTCAGGGCCGGTCCAGTGACACCCGCTTCCCTCAGCCGAGATGACAGAATGGCGGGGGAGAGGGTGTCGAACGCGGCCGTGAGGTCCAACAGAACCAGCACTGTGGTTTGACCAGAGTCCACCTTGCGTCGGATGTTATCGACCACATAGGTAAGGGCGGACTCTGTGCTGTGGTATTTTCTGAAACCGTGTTGGGTGTTATCCAGGTATTCAGAAGAATCGAGGAAGGCAGATAGATGGAAATTCAGATGAGTCTCGAGCATCTTCGCGGGTGCTGGAAGGAGGGAGATGGGCCTGAAATTTTTCAACATAGCTGGGTCCAAAGTCGGCTTCTTAAGCAGTGGTTTCACAATTGCCTTCTTCCAAATCGGAGGGAAAGAACCTTGAGTAATGGCCTTATTTAGGACCTCAAGCAAGGGAGGAAGAAGGCAATTTCTGCACTCTTTCAGTTTCATAAGTGGTATCGGATCAAGGGGAGAGGCCGATTTAGTCCTATCAAGAAGTGAGTTCAGAGATTCAAGGGATAGGGAGGGAAAAGTTGTGAGTAGGCAGGGGGGATCCTTGCCAAGTGCATCAAGATTGGATATGAGAGGAGGAGTTTTTTGGTCAAGAGCAAGACGGTGGGCTTCGAGAGAAACGTGAATATCATGTATTTTGTTGTGAAAGAAATCAGAAATATCATTACAGAGTTGTTGGGAGCTGACTACGGGATCGGGGAGTTGCAGGGAGCATAGGGAGTCAGCAATTTTAAAGAGCTCCCTTGAAGAAGAAAGAGAGCTGGTCAAATTAGAAAAATATTCCTGTTTCTCGATTATCACTTGCTGTTTGTAGGCACGAAGTGCGGATTTATGAGCCTCTCTGTCTTTTGCGTCCCAGGATTTCCTCCATTTCCTCTCCCTGCTCCTGCATCCCCGTCTCATCAGTCTAAGCTGGTCAGAAAACCAAGGTGCCGTAGGTTTAAGGCGTGCTACATAGCATAAGGATGAGGGAGCGAGATGTTCCACTGCTTTAGAGATGGAGTCAGTCAGAGTTTGGGCTGCCTCTGAAGCATCAGTGACAGCTAAGAGTTCCGAAGTGGAGATCAAAGGGGCAAGAGTCTCATCGGAGATATTCCTTAGGTTTCTCCTGAGAATGAAGGGATGGGTTGTCTTATTAGTGGGACAGGTGACGGGGATGTGAAGTTCAAATGGCACAGCAAAGTGATCGGACCAGACCACCTGTATTGGAGCGCCGATGGAAAGCCTATCATCATTGGAGAATAGTCCGTCAAGAATATGTCCTGCCTTATGAATGGAACTATTAACATGCTGGCTGAAGTCACATGCTTTGAGGGTTTCAACAAGAGAGATCGTATCTTTTGAGTTGGTCTCATCTAGGTGAAAGTTAAAATCACCCAAGATGGTAAAGGCTGTTTTTCCAATATAAGGTTCAAGGATGGTCATAAGTTCAGAGGGAAAGCTGGCCCTAGGGCCAGGGGGTCTATAAATGAGGATCCCCGAAAAGGAGATTGAAGGAGAAGGGGTAATACAAAAATAGAGTGCTTCCAAACGTGATAGGGGTAGCGGTAAAGGTTTGATCACACAGAGAGAGGGGGATTTTACAAGAATGGCAATACCACCTCCTCTGTGTAAGAGTCTATCCTGCCTATGAAGGGAGTAGCCGTCGGGAATAGCCATAAGCAGGTCATGTCCGGAGGTGTCGGAGGCCCAGGTTTCCGTGATGAATACCCAGTCTGGTTGTCGACTGTCGACAAAATCGTGAAAAGCGACATTATGCTTGATCAAGGAGCGGGCATTAATTAGAAAGCCAGATCTCCGCTGTTGGGCAGGCTGTGTGAGCGGGGGAGACGTGCTGAGAACGACAGCCTTCGAAAATTTGAGGGAGGCTGAACAGGCCCAGCACCTATGGGAGTGCAAGATCCCTTCAGGGGAGAAACGGCGGGAACAGGGCAGGGACACGGGACGGAGGGCAAGGAGGTCAGAATAGGAATAAAGTCCGGAAGATTCACAGAGCGAAGATGTGAGAGTTGGGTCCAGCCCGACCTGCAGCCCGTCCTCAGCGCGGACCGGCGCAGACGGGCTGGACTCTGGCGTGACTCCGGCGCGTCCGCAACGCGTCCGCTACGCGGAGAGGCTTGCCCGTATTTTAAGGGCAGCTAGAGCGCGTGAGTGCGTCCCCCACACCCAAGATGGCCGCTGTGACCCCTCGCCTCCCCGGGACCAGCTCTCAGCGTCAACACTCAGCTGAGAGCGGCCCAGGTGGTAGAGGGGGATTAGAAAAGGCAGGAAAGTCGGCAGAAAACAAAAACGCTTTAAAATACAGCGCAATTAAAATAAACACAGGTCACTCGAGGACCGAGTCTAAAATACCGCTAATGACACAACAAGTAGTCTGTTGGCAAAGCAATTAAGGGACAGCGTAGAGAAACCTCCGGCTTCCGCCTCAGAGGGTGAAAATGTGAAGTTTTTGGAGTCGCTAACCTAAGCCCCGTTTTAAGGGCAGCTAGAGTGCGTGAGTGCGTCCCCCACACCCAAGATGGCCGCTGTGACCCCTCGCCTCCCCGGGACCAGCTCTCAGCGTCAACACTCAGCTGAGAGCGGCCCAGGTGGTAGAGGGGGATCAGAAAAGGCAGGAAAGTCGGCAGAAAACAAAAACGCTTTAAAATACAGCGCAATTAAAATAAACACAGGTCACTCGAGGACCGAGTCTAAAATACCGCTAATGACACAACAAGTAGTCTGTTGGCAAAGCAATTAAGGGACAGCGTAGAGAAACCTCCGGCTTCCGCCTCAGAGGGTGAAAATGTGAAGTTTTTGGAGTCGCTAACCTAAGCCCCGTTTTAAGGGCAGCTAGAGTGCGTGAGTGCGTCCCCCACACCCAAGATGGCCGCTGTGACCCCTCGCCTCCCCGGGACCAGCTCTAAGCGTCAACACTCAGCTGAGAGCGGCCCAGGTGGTAGAGGGGGATCAGAAAAGGCAGGAAAGTCGGCAGAAAACAAAAACGCTTTAAAATACAGCGCAATTAAAATAAACACAGGTCACTCGAGGACCGAGTCTAAAATACCGCTAATTGTTTGGAACATGATGCCGCTGAGCACAGAGCACTGGACACATGTCTGTTGAGGTGACGCATTGAGCAGAGTGGACTGATGGTCTGTGGAAGCGATGCACCGCAGCACTGAATGCTGGGTCATTGTCTGTGTAACTTAAAATGAAACATTTCTTTGTCCATCTTTAGGACAATAATTTTTTGCAGATTTGCTTTTACAAGACGTTTCTGCATTCACCGCATTCAGATTCCACAGATCAGTTTACAGAAAAGAAGAGCTGGTCAGCAAAGCATGGGGCGGGCTTAGAGAGAGAAGCACCTTTTACTGTCCTTTAGTTTGATGAAATAAAGTTAGTACTCGCACATACGCTGCTCCTGGCTGCAAATGTGTTTTCAGCTTTACCTTCCTGCACACATCTTTCTAGTCCACTAAGAGACTTCAGTCTAAACAGAAGATTGCAAAATTGTGAGTGACCTGTATGGAGTCTGCAAACGGACAGCACAGAATCTGCCAGTGAACAGTATAGAATCTACAAGTGACCAGTATAGCAGCTGCCAGTGGACTGTATGTATTCTGCCAGTAAACAGTATAGAATCTTCATGTGGACAGTTTAGATTCTGCAGGTGGACAGTATAGAGTATGTCGGTGGACAGTATAGACTCTGCCAGTGGAGAGTGTAGAATCTGCCGGTGGACAGTATAGAATTTGCAGGTGGACAGTATAGATTCTGCAGGTAAGCCGTATAGAACCTGCAGGCGGGCAGTATAGAATCTGCAGATGGACAGTATAATATCTGCTGGTGGGCAGTATAGAATCTGCAGGTGAACAGTATAGAATCCGCAGATGGACCGTATAGAATTTGCAGGTGGTCATTATAGTATCTGCAGATGGACAGTGTCGAATCTGCAGGCGGGCAGTATAGAATCTGCAGGTGGACAGTAAAGAATCTGCAGATAACAAGTAAAGAATATGTCAGTGGACAGTATAACTCTCACCCTCAACCTAGTCGTATTCCATGTTGAGTCGCTGAATAGAATTTATGGGGCCCTACAAACTCGAAGGGCCCGATTCACCTGTTAAATATAAGTGTGTAGTGTATATTTAGTAATAAACCAATGAGGAGCTCTCCACTTTTTATTTGCTATTCACCATTTCCGAGACCCCCTTCCTCTTAGTTAGAGCGGCGTCCACCGCTTCTCTGACAGAAGACTCAAGTTCTTCTCCCAAAAAAACTTTTATGGCTATCACCCAAGAACTCCTTAGGGGGCTGTTGTGGGTTGTTAATATCAGGATCCATCTCTTAATCAAGATGTATTGTTTTAAATAAACTATAAATATATCTATACTAATATAATAAAGAGAGAGCCCAAACCTTTGAGGCGGGTAATCTCAGGAACCACAGCACCAATCACAACACCCAATACAGCGTTGGAAAGGGCAGTTGCAGCAGAAGGACATAGGCTATGCAGACGCCCACCATATCCATTTAAAAGGTAAAAGAACCGTGCCAGCAAAGTAGTCCCTTGTGGGCGTGTCTGCATTGTGCTGTGGGCGTGTGCTGGGGGCGTGACAAACTCTGGGGGCGTGTGGTACGTTCCGCCCTTCATGCCATGTCTCATATTGTGTGGTAATCCCACCCTGCTCTCTTTAAATACCCCTGTACCCCATAATCATAACCCACCCGTACTTCTTAAAATACCCCAACACCCTTAAACACTAACCCATCTTAACCCTATAAATATACCCTGCACCCCAAAACCCAAACCTGTCCCTAAACCCTAAAAATACCCCTGTACCCTGTACCCCAAAACCCAAACCTAGCCCTGAACCCTAAAAATACCCCTGTACCCCAAAACCCAAACCTACCCCTGAACTACAAAAATACTCCTGTACCCCAAACCCCAAACCTAGCCCTGAACCCTAAAAATACCCCTGTACCCCAAAACCCAAACCTAGCCCTGAACCCTTAATATACCCCTGTACCCCAAAACCCGAACCTACCCCTGAACCCTAAAAATACCCCTATACCCCAAAACCCAAACCTAGCCCTGAACCCTAAAAATATCCCTGTACCCCAAAACCCATACCTATGCCTAAACCCTAAAACTACCCCTGTACCCCATAACCCAAAACTATATCTGAGACCTTAAAATACCCAAACACCCCAAAACATATACCTCAGTACCCCAAAACATATACCCCTATACCCATACTTACCTTATCCAAACATTAAAAAACATGCTTTTACCATTCATGCATTTACAACGAATTTCGTTGTAAATGTATGCGTGGTAAAAGCATATAAAATGTAATGCCATGCGTTATAATGGCATTGGGGAGTCATGGTACTTTCCTAATGAAAGTATGCGGAGTGATGGTATGCGGAAAGAAAGTTGCGGAATAATGGGTGTTTACCCTCCCCGGTAGTACATTGGTCGCACGGCGGCCCACATCTCCAGCAACATACTCATATTTTTTACCACCCATTTGAAAAATGCACAGGTCTCTCTCATTGATGGCCAGCACCGACATACACTTTTAGACACACCAAGTTCTAGAATTGCGAACTTTAGAGCTGGGGTGCTACGTTCGAATCTCGGCATCAGCGCAACATCCTTTGATTCCAGGCAAATCGCTTTGTCTCCCCGTGGCTACCACAAATGAATGTGTTCTTATGTAATGTAAATTGTGCTCATGCCATGTTGTCGAGTTCGCACTATATAATATTGCAAGGAAAAATAAAGTAGAGAAACTTGAGTTCACACTACTGAACGCGCACTCTTAAGTGCATCAGCAGTGCACTGTGAATCGGAGCGTTTCACAGGCCTGTCACAGATAAGAAATGCTATCAAAACCAAACCCTACAAAACAATATACTACTGGCCGGCAGCAATTCATACCCGGACAATGTCGGGACGGGCTGCTAGTAAATAATAAGTAAAGTGTCCTTCACTTACAGTTGTGCAGATATCGCACTTCCAATCAGCACATGGACTTAGGTATGTCACATTCCTTAATTAAGCATATCCAATACTTGAGCGTAATATATATAACAGGCCACCAGGTGGCAATGGTGTTATTTGCACTCTATCTGCTATTTTTGTTTTAAAATGAGAGAGAGGGAACGGAAAGAAGCTCCGGGTCAACCAGGCACCGTTACGCGCCCAAGATAATGAGCTGTAACCCTGGTAACCTGACGTTGAGTTGGAGGCTGGAGCGCAGCGTTAGCAGCACGCGTAGGGCATAATAGCACGCTGTTGCATCTCTCAGCAGGTTGCTAGGAGACACGAGAGTCAAAGGACACGAGCTCCGGTTTGAGACTTGTTTCCCCTCTCTCTTTTTTAGGTTTCGCCTGGCCGTATCACTGCTCGCGCAGGCGAAATTTAATGTTATCTCAGTATTGGGGACTTGAACCCGCCCCTTCTTCCATTGGTTAGCTCCATAAATGGAGGCTAGCCATTGGAAGATCCATTTGTTCCCGCCTCCTCCCTGTTGTCCATGTTCTCTATCCGTGCCTTTTCCCTCCCGCCCGCCCACTGTCCGTGGCCTTGTTCTCCATTCTTTTGGATTTACAAGTATTCCCATTTGCTCAGCTAAGTGACTGGTAGAAGCCGCTTCATGGCGCACGTCGGTATGCAGACGCTTAAATGAGATTTCCCACGAGATCTCTCGGGAGACACAGTTTATCATTGTGTCCGACAATGAAGTATAAAACATCCCTTTGAAGCAACTGACCAATGCCCTCTTCCTCGGTAAGAGATTCACCATACACGCCAGATTGGCGGACATATATTCACGTCTTTTCTGCACAAAACGATTTGCTTACAAATCCATGCGTACAAGATGCATTATTCTCTCGCACGAAGCGAGGCGAGGTGATGGTTACAATAAAGTTGTCACTCTTGATCTCAGTGTTTTAGGAGGCAGCGTCCTCCGAGCAGCGCTCTCACAGGAAGCCTCGGTTACTAAAAGCAGCCCGAGCACGTGCAGTTATCCTGGCTAACGAGCTCAACGCACCCTGGGGATCCGAGGCTGCAGCGGCTGCTGCTTCGAAATCTTTCAGCAATTACTGGATCACTTAGAGCCCCTTCCGCACTGTCTATCCATCCCCTGCCGCCCGCTCCAAGAACTCACAGGTCTCGCGAGCGCAGCCCGCGCCTAGGACCGCACCACCTGGTGACTTTTAGGGGAGCACTGGGTCCATTCGCCCCATGTGTAAGTAATGAATACAGTTTTTTACTGGGGCATGTCTTTGTCTGTCTTTCTATCCACGGGTGTAATTTAGTAATCTGTCATTGAAGTGGGTTGAACTTGCTGCCACCGTATTTTACAATTTGAGCCTCAGAACATTTGAAGGCCGAACCCCTAAAAGAGGGTATGAATTATAGTGTCACTGAATTGTTGAACTCCGTCATAACAAAAACTGAAAATGCTTTTACCTAGAATGCCCGCACACCATTGAACGCCCACTTCCACACAATAAATCCAGGATATCATAAACCTCTTTTTTTCATAAAACCGTAAGGTCATTAATGTGTGTTTTATGCAACACCTTTGTAAGGCTCTACGAATAGCACTGCTTCTCGGCGCTAAGGCAGTGCACAAGCCATTGCTCATAAAGACAAACTTTTTTCTTTGTATCTTTAGATAGAAGGGGGCTTTAACAAACTTATTAGCCTGGGTGTGTTTTGTTATATTTTACTTGTCAGAGCTGTATTCACTGAGGCTTCTTTGTGCTATCTGAAAAACATAACAGGTAAAAAGAGAAAGAAAATTAAAAGTAAATAGAAAAAAGTACATCATCAAAACAGAAATGCTATGCAAAATCCCCCCACAAACTACAAAGAACCAACACAGGGTTGTACAGGAAGGTCTTACGTTTGTCACAGCTACCATCCCTGCCTACCCCAAATTCACTACATTTGTATTTCGATTTTGCTCTATAACTGTGTCACTGGAGGGCAGCTGTTGAACGGTGGGGTGGGGAAGTCTGGTGATGGAACTCTTCTGTCAAAAAAGAGGTGGGGTAGAATGGATAATGTGACTAAAAATGATCAAGGCTTTTTTTTTTTTTTTTTTTTTTTTTTTATGTCACGGGAAGCATCACGAGTGAAACACACTTATGGCTCATCTGAATAAGTGGGTTTGTACAGCGCCAGTGCTTGATGCGTGTTTAATTGAGAACTGTTAATGAGTTCTATAGCCGATTGTCAGATAAGGAATTTTGAGAACTGCAAAGCACAACACGTCACATGGCATACGATAACAAGGCATGTGATAACAAAACAGAGTAGTATAACAGAACAACTTGCCAATGCAAAACAATAAAGTACAGCTGATCAAAGCATGACACAAGGCTGGCTTTAAGGTGATACAGATACAAAAAATAACATGGAAAGCGTAGCATAAAATATTATGACATAACGTAACACAACATTACATAATACAGCATAACAACAAGTCTTAACATGGCATAATATAGTATTACAGCATGTCATTACCTAAATAATTGTATTTATTGTAGCATAACAACATGCCATAACATAACATAGTATCACAATATGCCACTACTGTACATAACATAATTGAACAAACGTAATACCACAGCTTACTACTTGTCACTAAGGGGACCAAGAGGGATGTACTACACAAGGATTGGGGGCTGTGTCTAACTTTCTATATTTGCATTTTAATATTCTTTCCTTTCATCAAGCATTGCGTTTTTTATATTTGAATTATTTGGTGAGAACATACTGTGTTTGTGGGGCTGTGTGTGTGTGGCTGTGTGTGTGTGTGGCTATGTGTGTGTGTTTGTATGTTGCTGTGTGTGTGTGGCTGTGTGTGTGTTTGTTTGTGTGTGTGTGGCTGTGTGTGTGGGGGGGCTCTGTGTGTGTGTGGCTCTCTGTGTGTGAGTGTGGTGCAAATGCACTAGTTCTCGTATTTGCGAGAGATTAAGCTATTGGCTTTGTAAATGACAATGCCATTTATTTATCTGTTTTCAAAACCAACCCATAAATAAAAATGTTGTCATTTACCATGCCAATAGCTCTAACTTTTTCAAAGGCGAGACCGTTGCATTGTAAATGCTTGTTTTTTGTGTGTCAATAGAAATAAAGCGTATTAAGCCTGGAAATGGACTTAAGGGCTTGACTGAAGGAGATTGAATCGGCCGAAGGCGCTCGATTCAGTAAATGCTACGCACTCGCATAAAGTGAATCCGGCCGACCAGCAGGGAGCAATTATTAGGGTAATACCACTTACCTGCTCCTTCCGGCGATCGCACAGAGCGATCGGAAGGAAAAAGAAGTGAAGGCCACTCCCCGCCATAAATTGGACAGGGGAGGATGGCGAGTTTTAAAGGAAAACCTGTTGGTAATTACAGAAAAAAAACGAAGGTAAGGTAGGAAAAGGACTTGTGTCAAACTAATACAGTTCACCAATAAAAAGTAATACAAGAGTATTAAAGATCATAAATACAGTTAAGGATATCTGATGAAAACGAATGAAAAGTGTACTCAGCTGTGTCAGGAGCAGCAAACAAATGAGGGAGATAGGAGTCTGCACTGTCTTCTTATGATGTTACTACTGTTCTATTTATTGTGATGTGTTTACATTCTTTAACCCCTCCCCTGCTGATGATGGAACCGCTCCGTCATCAGCCGCGGTGGCGCTGTGCTGATGACGGAGCGGTTCCGTCATGGCCTGCCCGACGCTCCTGCGCGGCGCGGATTCCGCGCCTGCGCTGAGCGTTCTATTGAGCGGGCGGGGCCTTGACGGGACCGCTCCGTCATAAGCACAGCGCAACCGACGCTGGTGACGGAGCGGTTCCGTCAACAGCATGCGCCCGCCGCATTTCTGCCCCGCCCTCTTAGCACTGCGGCGGAATAGCAGTGAAGGGGTTAAAGGGCTGCATGTTGGGCAGCAAATAAAAGTATTTGCATAATGGTAGCTTCCGGTCTTGTAATTAAATCTAGCTGCCATGGCCAGAATTCAAGCTGGGTAAGCTGTTTCCAAAGGTGGCAGCTCTAGCCACTAGGCCAAATCTCCATCCTTAAAATGTTTACCTCCTTTAAAAGTATTACGCACCATTACTACCATTTTTATTTAATATTTTCTAAATATTGTTAAAATTATTTGTTTGTATACTTTAAATAGTTTTTCTTTTGTATTTGAGGTTTAATAGTTATTTTATTTTTTGTTTAAAATACATGTATTATTATATTTTAAAATAAAATACAATAATGAAGCAATACTTATACTGTGCCAAAAAGGCAGCAGAGTGAGGCAGTCGGTCAAAGTGAAGGATACCGTCAACTGGATGTATGACGTTCCAACGCATACTTTTACAACGCATACCTTTACAACGCATATTTTTACAACGCAACATCCATTACAACGCATTCCATTACAACGCATGCCATGACAACGAATTTGTAAAAACTACCTTTACAACGCATTCCATTACAACGCATACTACCTCTACAACGCATACCATAAAAACGCATAACATGACATTGCATGTATGGTAAGTATTGGATAGTGTAGGGGTAAAAATTACTATTCTAACTCCAGGGGGGTGCAACAGTAGGGTAAGTGTTGGATAGTGTAGGGGTAAAAATTACTATTCTAACTCCAGGGGGGTGCAACAGTAGGGTAAATATTGGATAGTGTAGGGGTAAAAATTACTATTCTAACTCCAGGGTGTGCAACAATAGAGTAAGTGTTGGAAAGTGTAAGGGTACTATGCGTTGTAATGGTATGCGTTGTAATGACATGCGTTGTAGTGGTATGCGTTGTAGTGTCATGCGTTGTAGTGTCATGCGTTGTAATGGTTTCGCTGCAATGGCATGCGATGTAATGGATGTTGCGTTGTAAAAGTTTCGTTGTAATGGTAGTGCGTTGTAAAAGTTGCGTTGTAAAGGTTGTTTCCCCCGTCAACTAATGATAGTAGAGGTAGCTGGTTTGTGAATTGTTACTGCCTTGTTATGTAGTGTTATTTAACAAGTTGTGTCTCCAGCTCTTACCTAAATTCAGGCAGTGAGTGTGGGGCGGCCCTTATGGATAAGGGGATGTTGTTCCAGATTCCGGGTGCATGCATACGAAAGAAATGTTGCTTTCTTTTTACACTTCCTAATTTACAGTCTTATGGTGATCTGGCTCCAATAGTCCTGAGAGCCAAATGGTAGTTTGTCCGCAAGACAAATGGGTGTGCTGATTGTGGTAGCTTTGTTAATAACGCTGCTGATTTTGTGGATCGTAAGCGCCCGTAAGCAGAGCCAATGGAGTTCCACCAGGTTAGAGGTGATGTTAATATATTTAGTCAGGCCCTGGATGGGATGTGCTGCTGTGTGCGGGATGACTTCAAGGGGTGTCTGTGAGGCAAGAGAGGAGGGTGTCACCACCATCCAGATGTGAGAGTACAAGGGCTTGAACAGAGGTTGTGATGAACCTTTCCAGAAGAAACTGTTTCACTTTTTCCTATATTAGCTGCTACCTGGGCATCTTTGTTTTTGGCGCTGTTCCTTGAGGATGAGCCTCGTGTCCAAGATGAATCCAAGTGACGTGATAATTCTGTGAAACTTGGGGTTTGAAGATGTCATGGTTCTTGTAATTGAGCCATTGTGTACTATTTATTGCTGTTGTTTAGACAAAACCCAGGAATTCAGTCTTGGTTGAGTAGGGCTTTAAGTAGGTGCTGGACACCGAGGTCTACATGAGGTGCAGGCAGTGTTTGAGACATTGGATGTCTGGAGCAAAGATGACTTTCAGGGAGAGTTGTGTACCAGCAGCATATGTGTGAGTCTTGATGCTGCTATCTGTGAGTAGTTGGTGAGTCTTCATGCTGCTATTTGTGAGTAGTTAGTGAGTCTTGATGCTGCTACCTGTGAGTAGTGCTCCAGAGGACTCCATGAAGAGGTTGAAGATGACAGAAGACAGAATGGAACCTCACAACACTCTACAGGTGATGCAGGTCTTACTGGACCTGGCTGCCCCCATGCCAGCAAACTGGTGTCAACAGGAAAGATAGGAGCAGAACCACTGAGAGACAAGGCTAGTGAATCCCATTTGAACTCCAGGGTGTGAATGAGGGATGGGTGGTTGGTTTTTTCTAAGGCAGCGATATCAGCTAGCGGGGGGCGACTTCACCTAGGTAAGGAGGGTGTCTTCTAAGGTAGTGGTCTCTGTGCTGCAGCATGATCTGAAGCCGGACTAGTAGTCATGCAGGAGATGATTAACATTGATGTGATCTTGGGGTTGAGGGTAGACCACTTCCTCAATTATTTTGCAGATGATGGGTACATGAGTGATGGGCCAGTAGTTGGCGAGGTCATCAGGGTCTAATGTAGGTTTCTTTAGGAGTGGGATGTGACCTGTCTTGAGAGCTTCTGGGTACATGCCTTGAGTGAGAAAGCTTCCATGGAGAGAGCTTTGATGAAGGATGAGAGGAAGACATCATCTTAATAGGCAGTGGTTTGGGGAAATTGAGCAGGTCGGCAAGAACTGTGAGACACAAGACTTTGAAGGAGGACCATTTTGGAAGCCTCCGTGAATGGGTGGATGCACGACGAGAAGCAGGCTTGGTGCTGTTGAAGTGTCCTTGCATTTTCTTTTTTGTTTTTATCAAAGCAGAGGTTCATTACAATACAATTGTCTGTGGTGTGTTGGATAGACGTATCCGGTAAAAGGTTTTAAAGGTGTTTAATTGTTGTGAAATGTGTTCTACTTCTGTTCTGACTTCATGATGATGCTACGTTAATACTTTTCTCTGGATGAAAAGATGGGCTGTCTGATTATTGTGCAGAGGGACTTCCATATAAAGATGTCATCATGAGTTCTGTTTTTCTTAAATTTCCTTCACTGAATATAGATGAAGAGTTCATTGTTAGTAATGTTGTTAAGAAATTCCAGGGTGCTGAAGGTTGCCATGCAATTTCTTGTTTTTGTTTGAGCATAACTGTTCACATAGTTTTCCCCCAAAACTTTTAAGCCATTTAGACGGTTGTTGGACCTGGAGTTGGCGGGGCGAGAATTCATTTCAGCCATTAGATCATCAGTGGAGAAGTCTTTGAAGGATCTGAAGGTTTGGTTTTGGCTTTTTGGGTTGATCTCCGTTTGTCGATAGACTGCTGAGCAAGGAGATAAGCATATTGAAGTGGTCAGTCCAGGAGCATGGGTGGTTCGCATTGGAGTGTTTGTGATGGTGAAAAGGCGAGGTCGAGGATCTGGCCTTTGCAGTGCATTGGCTGACTGATGTGCCATACCATGTTGCATGTGTCAAGTAGATTGGGGTGGTTGTCTCTTATATTTTTTGAGGTTTAGTTGTTTGGGAGGTTGACTTCATCCAATATGATGTTGTGGTTGTCTTAAATGGATGAGGTGGCAAGGAGATCCGAGAACTCATCAGTGAAGTCCTTGTTCTGCCTGGATGGCCTGTAGATGAGATGGATGGCAGCACCCTGAGTTGCAGACAGATGGGAATGACAAGTCAGCAACTCCATAGAGTTCAGTGGTTTTTACCCGCCTAGTGTGCAGGACCATGAGGGCTTATGGATGACAGCAAGACTTCCTCCCTTCTTATGTGTGTGGGCTACCCAATGGATGCTGTAGCCTTAGGAAGAAAAACATCTAGGTTGTGTGAGGATGTAAGAGGTGAACCATGTTTCTGTGATGAAAAAGATATCAAGCTGGTGGTAGGTGATGAGTTGTGGTGTGTTGAGTACCATTGAACAAGTGTTAACAGGCCCGATTCACAGAACTAACTTAAGACAAAATCCTAAACTTACTACTTTTGGTATTCACAGAATGCACTTACTACTTTTGGTATTCACAGAATGGATTTACGACTACTAACTTTACGTCCGCACTCAGGCCGGAAATTCTGGCCCGGAGGCAGAGCTTCCGGCTTGGGGGCGGAGCTTATGGCCCGGAGGCGGAGCTTCCGGCCCAGAGGTGGAGATTTCAGGCATGGCCAAATCCCCACCTCTGAGCCGGAAGCTCCGCCTCCAAGCCACAAGTTCCGCCTCCGGGCCACAAGCACCGCCCCCACACCGGAAGCCCCGCCTCCGGGCCGGAATTTCCGGCCCAAGTGCGGACGTAAAGTTAGTAGTCATAAATCCATTCTGTGAATACCAAAAGTAGTAAGTCTAGGATTTTGTCTTAAGTTAATTCTGTGAATCAAGCCCAATGAGCATGGATTGAAGTGTGTGTTCTGTAGTTTAAGGATGTGTAGCACCTGCGGCCAGTGCAGGTGAGAGCGGTGGGGCAGGGTTGAGGGCGGGTTCAACAGACGACCACAAGGGATGTTTAAATAAATAATTAATTTCCCCTCGTCGTGGTCTGTCGAAACCCCTGCCCCCCCACCCAGCCCCACTACCCTACCGCTATTACCTGCACGGGATGCGGCTGGTGCACGATAATTTGTGGGCCTGGTATGAGTTTGCAAAAGACACACAATTGATGGACGGAATGCAGAACAAATCAAAACATTCACCCCCAGTCAAGAGATCTGGGTTAAATCCATCATTCTTTTGCTCACCATGCCACCCCAGTTTACACCTGGCCATATGCAAATCATTCTTGACCCTGTGCTACATGGGATAAGTCCAGCCCGAACTGCCAAGCCAGGTCCTCCCTGGACTGGAAACAAGCATCCTAGGACCAGTTTCGGGGTTTCCACCCCCTTCAGCCAGGATTGCTTAATTCCAGTGGCGCAGTGAGCCCAGGACCCACAGGACATCTGGGCATACCTTGGGCACTTAAGGTGAGAAAGCAAAAGACACACAATTGATGGACGGAATACAGATCAAATAAAAACATTCATCCCCAAGTCAAGAGATCTGGGTTAAATCCATCATTCTTTTGCACACCATGCCACCCCAGTTTAGACCTGGCCATATGCAAACCAGTCTTGACCCGGTGCCACATGGGAACAGTCCAGCCCAAACTGCCAAGCCAGTATGACATTGTTCTGCATTCTGTCCATCAATTGTTCTTTTGCATTTGTCACCCCAAGTGGGACGGGTGTGCTCAGACGTGTGTCCCGTGCTCTCCATGACACTGGAGTCAAGCTATCCTGGCTGATGAGGGCTGAAAGCCCGAAACAGGTCCTAGGATTCTTGTTTCCAGTCCAGGGAGGACCTGGCCTGGTAGTTTGGGCTGGACTGTTCCCATTGGGCGCAGGGTCAAGACTGATTTGCATATGGCTGGGTCCAAACTGGAATGGCATGGTGAGCAAAAAAACGATGGATTTAGGCCCAGATCTCTGTAATGGGGTGAATGTATGTCATCATTCTGCATTCTGTCCATCAATTGTTCTTTTTGCATTGGTATGAGTTTGGATTATGTCTTGTGAGTATGGTATTGGTTGTTGGGATTGGCAGTATGGGTTGCTGAGTGAGAATCAAGAATAATATATCTTACCATGTAGGTTTCAGAGAAACATGGGTTCTGCTAAATGCTCTTCCTGGACCTACAGGCCCAAACTGACAATGTCACTGTCGGGGTCTGTCCTTTGTTGGAGACACACAGATGAGATGGATGAAGTAAGCATGCCACTTCCTGTGCAGGTGGATAATGGGAAATGCAGTGGCATCAGATCCTGTGCAGATGAGGAATAAAGGCCTCTTTTCTGGCCTCTTCTAAACATCGTTTTGGTGGGAAAGCAATGATGTAACTTCCTGTGCAGATGGAGAGTGTGAAATAATGTTTGTGAATTGCATTTTGTAATGTGTGAGTAGTACTAGTGTAGTAAAAAATGCATTTTTTTCAATTGGGTTTGTAATGTTTACCTTTCTTAGCTTTTGTGAGGCGCCCATTTTAGCCAAGACACTACAACCTCCTGGATACATCTCATAATCTGTGAATAGCTCTATGAACTTCCTTCAGGGCCCAAATTAAAAAAATATTCTTACTCAAGGTTTATGCGGGAGGTACAGATGCGTAGAAAGATATAATCATATTAAGATGAATAGAGACTGATAAATATGACTTTGAGGGACACAGACAGAAAGTTACCTGTCCAAAGGGGCTCCCCAATCAAAACCTGGCAATGTCAGATCTCTATTTCCTCGCTGGATGTTGGGCGCTTGTCTGTGGAAGCGACGCGCACTAGGGTCGTAGCTGTGGACACTGTTGGCGGCATTACCTAATGACTACTACATCATCCACGCCAACTGTCCACCAGGCAGACTGGGGGGGAGTTGCAGCCATTATCCATACAAAACTCAAATTTACTGCCCTAACTTGTCTCAGCCTCCCGGAAGCAGAAAACATTGTAATCAAACTGGAATCTGCCTCCAACCCAATCATCTGCATGCTAGTGTATCGGCCCCCACACCAAATGCCTCTATTCTCCCCAATTCTCTGAGCGAACAGATCGCTAACCTTGTAATCAACCACGCCAAAATCTTACTTGTGGGTGACTTCAACTACTGGTACAAGGACCCACATGGAGGGCCGCAGTCATCTGAGCTGACCGATCTCCTAACTAACCTAAACTTTACCCAGCAAGTGTCCTCAGCCACACACATCAAAGGGCACATTCTGGACCAAGTCTGGACTAACAGCATGATGATATCCTCACCTACTATCCTCCCTTGCATATGGTCAGACCATCATCTAATAAAGTTCACTATGAAGAACTTCGCCACTGGTAAAACCTCAACGGTCGCAAGGGGGATGCCCAGGAAATGGAACACCCTTAATAAAAAGGAATTTCTGGGCACACTTGTTAGCACAGCCCCAAACTCTGCATCTGATTTCAATATCTCTGAGGTAAAAGTATCGGCCTAGCTACTAGCGGCAAGTGATAAGCATGCACCTCTCAAAAAAGTAAAACTGGCTCGCCGCACCGACGCTCAGAGATGGATCTCTCACAAACTAAAATCTCAAAAATTGGCCCTTTGCCAATTGGAAAGGCAGTGGTGCCAGAACTATTCTCCAGATAGGAAACTCCAGTACCTGACAGCACGGAAAAAATATAAAAAGGCCATCTTCTCGGCCAAAGCTGCTCGCTTCTCATCTCAAATCCTTAACTCCAGCAAGAGTACCAAAGAAATCTTTTCGATTGTGAATGAATTGTCCAACCCAGACAGAATCCTTTCCAAGGCCACTCCAACTCAAGCACTGTGCAACTCCCTGATCGATTACTTCATCGAAAAGATTACCACCATTAAAGCTGGCATCCCTAAACACTCCCCCATTACGACTCCTTCGGCCATGCACAGCAACAACTGCACACTCGATTATTTCCCAGCCATTAGCACCGAGGCTTTCCAGGATCTCCTGTCTAAAGTTAAATCAGGAGCCTCCACGGACTGCTGCCCACCACATGTGCTAAAAGACCGCCCTCTCCATCTTCCCGGGCCAAGCACTTGCCCTCCTGAACGAGTCCCTCTCCCTGGGTCGCTTTCCTACAGCATTCAAAGAAGCTATTGTGGTTCCTCTCCTGAAAAAACCTGGAGCAGACACTATGAGTCCCTATAACTACCTTCCCATCTCCCTGCTCCCATACCTGGCTAAAGTCCTGGAGGCTCATGTGGTGAGGTGCCTGTCCAACATCTTGGAAGAATCAAACTACCTTGACTCTCATCAAGCGGGTTTTTGCCCACGCACTCCACAGAACTAGTGATATTAGCGGTCTTGGATACTCTACGAGACAAAGCTGACAGAGGCTCTTCCCGGGTCCTGGTGCTACTGGATCTTTTCGCCGCCTTTGACATGGTCGACCAAGATATACTGGCATACCGGGTCAGGCTGGCTGGCATCCAGGACACAGCCTCTAGCTGGCTCAGCTCCTTCCTAGAAGACCGATCCCATGCTATCTGCTCAGCCCAGTTCACGGCTCCCAAGCGAAGAACTACGTGTGGGGTTCCGCAAGGCTCCTCACTTTCCCCCCCACCTGTTCAACCTTTACCTTCTCCCCCTGATCCAGTCCCAAAAAGATAGGAACGTAACTGTTTTTAATTATGTCAATGACATTCAACTGGTGTTTACTGTCGACAATTCACCAAAATCAGTCATAGAATTTCAGGCCACCATGATGCATATCCAACACTGGATGGATCATAACCACCTAAAGCTAAATCCTGGCAAGACGGAGCTAGTCCTAAAAGTGGGTAGCCACAGGGTCTGGGGCCCACACTATTGGCCGATGGATCTAGGACCCCCTACCATACCCTCCCCCTCTGCCAGAACTCTCGGTGTCACCTTAAACAATGATCTCTCATAAAAAACGCAAGTCGGAACGGTGATCCTGAAATGCTTCTTTCAGCTGCGAAAGATCAGGAAGATCTGCCGATTACTCACGCAGGAAGCTCTGACACAGGTCATAATAGCCATGGTACTGTCGAACTTGGACTATGCAAAGTCAGTATACCTGGGTATGCCACTCTTCCTTACCAAGCAGCTGCAGATGGTCCAGAACCAGGCAGCCAGACTGATCCTCCGGCAACCTAAGTGGCAGTCGGCCTCCCCTCTATTGAGGAAACTGCACTGGCTCCCCATCCATCAACACAGCTTTTTTAAAACTGGTTGCTTGATTTTCAAACTTTTCACGGTCATAGCCCCATATTCGTAAACGATCTGATACTAGGGTACACTCCCTCACGCAACCTACGATCAGCTCAGCTTCTGCTTCTGTCCACCCCCACGTTCAAGCGAAAACGTCAAGGAGGTGGCAGATTCGCCTCTGTTGCTCCGAGATTGTGGAATTCCTTCCCTTTGGAGATCCGGTCATGCACTGTCCTACTGAGCTTCAGGAAGACCCTTACAACCTGGCTGTTTGCAGAGGCCCACAAACAAATTTCTCCACTGGAAACGGCCAATTCCTATCCCAGCACCATGATCCCAATCGGTGTATGCACGCTTTACAAATCTTTTTTAACATTAACATTAACTCACTGTGCCCTGTTCTCCTCACAGGAATTATTTTTCTGCTGATCCTGATCTATCTGGCATTCACAGTCTTCTGGCCTGTCTCCATCCTCTACCTAACCTGGTTTCTGCTGGACTGGAACACGCCGCAACAAGGTAATGCTGGACATGCACAAATCATTCATATGGACATAAACCATTTTATTTTACATTTATTTATGTATGTTATTAAACGATGAATAAAGATCATTTATATATAAACACTGTAGAAAGACGAAGTACATATTATAACACCATAAGTCACAAAGTACAAATAAATTGTATTCACAGATATTCTGAAAAAGAAAGCTGCACACCCAGTAATAACAATATTCAGTCTTCCTGTATCCTGTGGTAACCATGCTTAATGGTTTGATCCATGAAGAGCCCTGCGGCTTAATACCGGGTCACAGCACGGCAATGAATATACAAAGGTTAACACACATATTGCACTTGAACTGGGTGTATCTGATGGAAGTCCTGAGGTTCATGGATTTAGGGGCATATTATCAAGGAACTGCGTTATAATTATCGCCGCTTTAGCGGCAGAAAACTGCTGCTAAAGCGGCGATAATGGGCTTGGAGTGAACATGGGCTTCTATGGGAATTCACCAGAGCATATTATCAAGCCCATTATCGCCGCTTTAGTGGCAGTTTTCTGCTGATAAAGCGGCAATAATTATAACGCCATGCTTGATAATATGCCCCTTAGTTTTTTGGGGATGGGTGAATTTGCTGTGTACAAATCCTAGTGCCAGGGCCCGGAGCAGCAGGCTGATATCAGAAGGGTGGAATATGTAAATGTAAAATGTAATTTGTAAAGCGCACAGCTACCTCCAACGGAAGTGTCCCGGCGCTGTCCGTATACCGCTTAGGAACCCTTCCTGGTTTTTCCCTGTGGAATGTCCACTCCTGGGCACCCCCAAGGTGAAGCCAGGCATCCCAGCGCTGTTGGGGCCGTTGTGGAGATTAAGCAAGCTATTGCCCAAAGTTGCAGAGTGGGACTCATGGTTAGAATAGGCACCGAGGCAAGAATTATCAGGTCCGAGGAAGTTGAGCCCAAGACCCGCCGAGGCAGGTATCGAACCCTGGTCCCGGGCCAGACCTCTGCGTCAGGGACCGTGGCACTAGACAGGGATGCCCGCTCACACCCTTACTCTTCACTCTGCCGCTTGAACTATTTGCAATCCTAATCAGAAAGGATTTGAAAGAATAAAGGGTCACCATCGGAGGCAATGCTCCATCATCTTCTTCTGAGCCGATGATGCTTTGTCTTACTTACAGCTGCCTAGGAATTCTGTACCAAGGCTCATGGTGCATATGGAGGGAGTTTGGGAGGTATGCCCCCCACCCCTCCCCACCCCGGCTTCTACTTTTCAACCTTCTTTTATGACCTTATATAAGGTAATAAAAAAAACCTTCGGAGATGCCCAGCCTCAGGGCTCCTATGGCAGGGAGTTTTCCCTGGTATGTACAACTAAAGGTGTATTTAGATAATGCATATTTAGATCCTTTTAGGATTAAGCTCTTCCGATCAAAACCATTTGAAGTGCAGTTTTTACAAATACCTAGTTTTGATAAAAATATTATTATTCACAATCATAGGCTTTTGGCAAAGTACAATCTGCCCTCCTATTTATTATGCATTGTGCATTTACTTCATGTATCCTAGCATTGTTTATGTACCTGTTGATGGCTGACCCATTCCATTCTGGAGCTGCTGTGTTGATTCCAGAACTATAGAGGGGTATAGCGGTTTCTCCTTCTAGGGGTTGGTCCACTACAGCTTTGGTTAAATAAAGACAATGTTTATTCACTTAAGTCGTGCGATTATTCACCAAATTATTGTCAGGGATTCACAGCATCATTTGAACCTTTTTAAAGGAGTGGGACACTTTAATTACATTTCCACATAGCCCCGATCACAAAAACACGATCCGCCTACCATTTTAGTGCTTTTCAACATATTTTGGGGCAGATTTACAAATCACTTTTCGTAACGTACTGGTGGCGCAGGGGGCTCCTCCATATTTACAAGGACAGGAAAAGCCACCCTGCGTGACTTTTCCTGTCCTTGTAAATACGGCCCCTTCACACGCAGCACTTTGCGTTGAAGGGGCGTTCCATGGGTGTTGCTATGGGTGTTCCCACGCAACACCCATGGAACGAGACACATCTCCAGAGGTATGAAAAATCGTAAATCTGGAGATGCGTCTGAATGCTACCCCACCCTAGAGGTGGCGTAGAGAAGCGCAACGAGGAGAAATGTTTTCATTTCTCCTCGATTTTTCCTCTTTCAATGCGTGCTGCATTCTACAGGACGCATTGAAAGAGGAAAATGCATCTCCCCATGGCGCGGGCATCCTTCACCATGGTGCAAGGATGCCGGCGCATGGCTGCAGTTTGTGCGCCAGCGCAGGGGAGAGCACAGAAATGTGACATATTCTTGTAAATATGTCGCATTCATGTGCTCTGAAAGGGCTGTAGCGTGGCGCAGCCAGGGGGTTTGCGGTGCGGCGCTGTGCTGTGGCACATTCCTTTAGATCTGCCCCCCAGTATCTATTTAAAAGTAGAGGGGCACTTGGCCTACATTTCACTCGCGACCCCGCTCGTCAAATTATGTCATCACACATCAAGCACGCCATGACGTAGGTAAGTCACATGACGCACACACTCTCAGAATGTGGAATAACAAATACTTGAAGTCGTCCTTCTTGTTGCAACTCGCCTAGATCATCTCCTCCTAACGTGTTCTCATATATGTTCCTTGGTTTAGAGTGTGTCTACAAGGGTGTCCTTGTGAAACCCCCTCCCCCTGGTGGCCCTCTTTATTTCAAGTTAGTTATCTCAACATGTATGAGTGTGGACAGCATGCTATTCTGATCACCTGCATGGATTTGCAGTGGTTTGCAGGGTGTACTTATCACAAGTGTTGCATACAGATTATTTGATCAGTCCTCATGAGCATGGAATGGAAACAAGCACCTTCTATGTTGTGTAATGTTTGTCATTTTGACAATTTTTTTTCTTGTTGTGTCTTTAAATCTGTGCATTGCCCCAGCGTAATTATTGATTTGCATTGAAATTTTTCACAATTCATATGAGCATTGCAAATCACAGGCTGAGTGAGCATTGCCGGCAGGACTCTACTCATAAGTGTGGAAGGGCTGCTTACTGACTAATGAAACTTCTCTACCACAGATAGGAGTTAGGAAGTAGGGAGCTAGGTCCTAAAGAAAGACTGCGACCCATGGTGGGGCTGCTCTGTAGGCTGGAACACGTCGACCCATTACAACGAAGGGTTAACTGTGTTGGCCAGGAATCGAACCCGGGTCAATTGCTTGGAAGGCAGCTATGCTCACCACTATACCGTCGATGCTTGCATCATTACAACGAAGGGTTAATGGTCTGTCCCACGCATCACTATAGTTTTTAATCATCCCAGAGGCTCATCCATAATATTATAAGAGATTCCTGGGTTTAGTGCATTGGGATTTTTAAGTTGTCGAGATCCTTGATCCAGTAACCTGCCTCCCTCCCACCCACGCAGCACCCATTCACCACTAGAAATTTCTCTGGTGAATGTGGCATGGCCAATGATGAAGCATGTTACCCAGGGGGTGTGTGAGGCCATGCCTTACAATTTTTTGTTAACCAGTTTTTTATTTTTTTAACAGAGTTTTATCTAACGTAAAGTTGACCAGAAGGTATCGGGTATCAGAGTGCTTTACATAGCACCAGTTTTGTTACATGAGGTTACTTTCCTTTTTGTTGGGCATGGGGAGATTAAGGGATTTGCGCAGAATCACAGGATGTTCAGGGTCATTGCCGAGACTCGAACCCAGTTCCCCAGATTCAAAGTCGACCGCCCTAGCCGTTAGGCCAACTCCTCTCCTGTTTGGCCTCCATAGATTGTGAGACACGACACGGTGAATGAAGAGCTCCCATACAGCGGGTACTTGCCTATGAGACAGCTCTTCAGTAGGTCTTGTTTTCTTTGGGTGTTTGCTATGAGATTGCAACACCTCTGGGAGACGTGGCTGCTTCTAGGACACAGGGCGTCACAGCTGTAAAGGAGACACACCTTGAAAACAAGGCCATTCAATGAATATGCCAACCCCTTCTTTAGGAAAGCCATCTACAGCAGAGCGTCTCCGATGCTGCTTTTGCACATCTCAGCGTACTGCAGTTGGGTACATTTATAGTTTTTCTTTAGGAGGAATGTCCAACATAAGACCAGAAGGGATGAATACATTTACATTGGACAATAAATCCACAAGAAATAGGTTTACACACAATTGATCTACATTGAATTGATTTACTTATTCAGTGGGTATTCTGAAAATCTGACCCTGATCCCAGTTTCCTGGACCTACGCAGAACACCCCAATGTTACGGAATGTCTCACTTGCTTGTCACTCACCTGCCTTGGATGCAGAAGGTGTGCCACACCCTCTAATGCCTTCTCTGTTTTCCAGGAGGGAGACGGTCCTCTTGGGTCCGGAACTGGAAGGTGTGGAACTATTTTCGGGATTACTTCCCTATTCAGGTGAGAACCCAAGTGGATATTTTTACAGGTTGTACAAGGTGCAAAGAAACTGTACCCACCTCTCGTACACGTAGACAATGTGCCTCAGGTCTTACACTGTGGCAGTTTTTGGTTTTCGATGAGTTGTACTGATCACATCAAGTGCGATGTAAGCCTTACTTCTGTAAAGTTTGGTAAATCTCTCTTTGTGGTTTGCGGATTTGTGTACTTCAACTATTGAGGTAGCACAACACATGGAGTGAGACACACACCTACCGTAAAGATCACATGTCTGCAAATGGGAATAAAAAAGGACTACGTGTATGTGCTCATAAAATAGAAAGATGATGCAATATAGGTGCAACTTGACTTTAGGTTTATAGGTTTTATCCTTGTCATTCTTATATGATTATTATTTCATTCAGTGGTTCTCTTAGAGACTAGGAAATGTTAGGTGAAAAGCAGGAAAAGACTTTGCTTAGACATTAACATGTACATGTACAATCTTACAAAGGTTCTGTGAGAGTTCATGTAGGATAATTGTTAGATTTGGGGGTCTCTAGTTGGCAGAGGTAGGTACCTTTGTGCAAGTGGGGACCCTTGCGTCTAGTCAGGGTAAGGGGGTACACTCCTAAAATAACCCCTGCTCACCCCCTTGGTAGCTTGGCACAAGCAGATAGGCTTATTTCAGAGGCAGTGTGTAAAGCATTTGTGAACACATACAGTAACCCAGTGACAACACTACAGATGGACACCACACCAGTTGTATATTAAATAGATATTATAGATTTAACATGAGACCACAAACGACAAAAATCCACAATACTGTACTTTAAAAATGGTAGAAATAGCTCAGTTCTCTTAAGATGTAAAATGCGACACTTTGAGTTCAATATACCTATGGATGCGTAATGCTATACAACGAAAGTGTTGCAGGGAAGTTGATGCATCGGTTCCTTACACGCAAGAACAGTTATGCTTCGGGTACCTACTGATGCGTAGGGAATACGTCGGTTCTTCTCGGAGTGGGGAAGTGATGCATCGGTTTCTTACTGCGCTTTCGGGGCGATGCGACCAGCAGCGCAGTGATGCGATGAAGATCCGGTGCAATGAAATAAAGATGGCATCTTCTTCTTGATGCAACACGATGCGTGCATGCCCGACGGCCGTGCGGTGACTCAATGATTCTTCTGAGCCGCTACAAGCCCTGCGACACACTTCCCGGTGATGCTGCGGCATCTGATGCAACTTCGATCCTCTTCTCCGGCGATGCGAGGCGCGTCCGCGATGCGATGTGAAAGCTTCAGAGGCGACACCCTTCTTCAGCGATGCAGCGGCTGAGGCGGTGACGCGCTTCTCCAATGATGCGGCGGCGGCGTCTGATGCGACGTAGATCCTCTTCTCCGGCGATGTGAGGCGCTTCGGCATTGCGAAGCGGCAGCGGCGACACCCTTCTTCAATGATGCGATGACAGCGGCTGCGACGGCGACACTCTTCTTCTTCGTGAGTCGGACTTCCAGCTCCTTGCGACACGCAGTCCCTCAGAAGGCCCAACACGACCGCAGGCACTTCCAGAGAACTCTTGGGGAGCTCGTGGGTGAAGTCTGTTGTCCCTGAGACTTCAGCAGAAGGCACGCTCTATCTCAAGTCCTTGAAGAACCTTTACAAGTTGAATAAAAGTAGCACAAAGTCCTTTCTCTTTTCTTTTGCAGTCAGGCAACCACTGCAGGCCAATCCCTCAGACAGCACTCAGCTTAGGGATAGTCTCTTCCTCAGTTCTTCTGGTTCCTCTCCTCAGCAAAGGTTTCTTCTTGTTTCCTAAAGTGATCTAAAGTTCTTGTGCCTGGGTCCCAATATTTATACCAGCAAATCCTTTGTCCTCTGAAGGCGGAGGGTCATGTACCCAGTCCAAACCAATTCTGTGCAGTCCTGGAGCACTTTGTTGACAAGACTCCTTCTTTCCTTTGACCGTGTGGGCCAGGGACATCAGACGCACCACAGGAGGTAGAGCCAGCATTGTGCAAGGCAGGCCCAGCCCTATTCAGGTCCCAGGTGCAACTCCTCCCACCCATCTACATGCAGATAGCCCTATTCAGCCCTGTGCTGACTCACCCTGTCTCCTGGAATCCCCCAGCCCCTGTCACTCAAACTCCAGACAAAGAATACACAACCTAGCAGAGGCAGGCTTGGATAGTTAGACAAGAAAATACCTACTTTCTAAAAGTGGTATTTTCATACACAGAATGGTAAAACCAACTTCACTAAAAGATGTATTTTATCATTCTGAGTTCAGGCATATTAAACTCGAATTTCTACCTAGTTCCCTGAGTCAGTTAGGATTATAAGATGTTATAATCAAACTGCCCATTCTGGCCTATGGGGAACAGGTAGCCTTGCAATAGTGAAAAACAAAAATGGCTGCAATTCCCTATTAGGACATGCCACACATATCAGGGCATGTCCTACAGTTGACCTACAATGCACCCTGCCCTGGGGCCTACAATAGGGGTGACTAATATGAAGAAAAGTGAAGGTTTAGGGACTGGCAAGTGGGTGCACTTGCCCAGTCAACATGACAGTACCAGAATTCACACAGGCTCTGCAATGGCAGACCTGAGACACACTTTACAGGCTGCTTCTGTAGGTGGCACAACCAGTGCTGCAAGCCCACCACCAACATTTGATTTACAAGCCCTGGGCACACTCAGTGCACTGTACTAGGGTTTGACAAGTAAACCAAACCAGCCAATCATTGAGTCACTAATCCATACATCAATTTATAATAGGGAGAGCATATGCACTTTAGCACTGATTAGCAGTGGTAAAGTGCCCAGAGTCATAAAACAGCCAACAACAGGTCAGAAAAAATACAGGAGGAAGGCAAAAAGTTCAGGGATGACCCTGCAAAAAGGGCCAAGTCCAAAAAGAATGATATGACTTACTTTGGAAATAGTAAGAGAATTGACATGATAGAATCCATTATGAAAAGATCTACTCAACACCTCGTTCATCTGCCTTCTCGAGTGTCTTCAACATACCATATAATGCAAGCTAAAAAAACAAGGTACACCCTCTCCAACCTCATTGATACACTCAATAAGATACAGCATGTCACACAACCAACACACTCCAAAGTCCAGGTGATAACCTACTTTTCTTAATAGCACCAACCATTCAATAAAAGTCACCCATATCCCTGGACTGGATCGACCAGTTTGCCATTCCACTCTCCCTGCTCAGCATCCTACCATCAAACCAAGGTCAACACAAAAAAAGAAGACCAAATCTTCAGATTTTGCAAAGAATTCTCCAAAGACAATTGAATGCATGATCTCATCCCTCTCAATTTACTCCAACGTCTGATGCCAACACCCTTCTAAACAACGTCTATGCTTTTATTGAAACCTACGTGAAAATCCATGCTCCAATTACACCATGCAAGTGTGAGCAGAAACCTTCAACACCCTGGTACTCTAAAGAAATTGCTAACAATAAACGATCCATCCACAGACAGGAAAGAAGATGGAAGAAAAACAGAACTCCTCCTGACCTTATTATACTGAAGTTATTATAGGAAACAGGGGTCCTAGGGAGTTACGATGTAACAAGAGATGCTAATATAGACCACAATCAGTACTATATTTTTCGGCGCCCAGCCGGGCGTAGAGTAATTTATTAGGAATAACATAGAATTACATTGACCTAGAGAGGGTCAAAATATGAACAACAAGATAGGGTACAGTCCTGTACCTATCCCGCAAGGTTGGAAAACCAATAGAGTCAAGTAAGGTAGAAGGAGGGAAAGAGGTTTTTCAGGCAAGAAGAAAAGATTTTTAGAGCCAAAGGGTGGCTTGCGATTTCAATAGATAGTTTCGCAAAATACACCCAACTGTGTCAACAATTGATTATACAAATTAGGTCATATGTTACACTGTTTAAAGCGTTGATGTTTCGATCCCTAAGGGCTCTTAATAAAATGGGATCATCATCAGGACAATTTACAATCACTGCCTGTATTACAATGCGAATGCCTGTAAGAAAAAAGGGGGGGAAAAATAGAAACATAAAGTAAGGCATCCGCCTGAATTGATAAGAATTTAAAACCATTCGACAGGGCCCAAGTGCTACTTATAAAGGCCGTTGCTGTGTTACTACTCACGGACAATTGACTAGTGTGAAGGTGAGTAGTGATATTCATATCGTTAAATAAAGACGGCGCGGTGACATGGTGATAGATCTGTATCAGTGTAGATAGTGGTATCTACTTTGTGCGCAATTCTTAAAGCGTGTGAAGTGGTTCCGTGAGTCGGATTTGGGAGCATGGTTGGGTTCAATTGACATGCGGTGGTGGTGAAAGTGGGTGAGGGATAAGGGTGGGCAAAAAGACTGTCTGTGGGCAGTCATCAAGCCATGGTCAGGACAAATACCTTCACAAGTCCAAGATCAAGGTCGTGACGGCATGATTGTTCTTTGTTGGAGAAGATTTCTCTTTCCGGCTCTTGGAGCTGATTGCTGTATGGTAAAAGAACATTACCATGAGCGGGATTATGGGGGCAGTGATGCCGAGGTCGAAGGGGTAAAGGTTGAGGCTTACCTGGCTACACTTTGGGCAGCCGTGGGGTGGAAGTAGAACACAATGGTTTCTTCTCGTTTTAAGAGTAGGTTACCTCCTTTGTTTTGATCCGCAGACTCAATGCTAAATAACAAGGATTAAAGTTAAGACAAGCCCTTCCGATGACGGTGGGGTCGAAGTCTGAGCTGCGTTTGGGAGTGGGCTTACCTGACTTCTCGATGGAAGCGGTGGGAGAAACTCAATGGTCTTCTCCCCCTTCAGTGGCAGCGCGAATCCGCTGTGCAGGGGTATCTCGTGAGTTGGTCATTTTAAAGCCGGCGAATGATAACTGAAGTCACTCCACACAACACAAATACAGCTCATTACATCTGCCAAAGCAAAGTACTGCACCAACACCATCAATAAAGTCACCATCAGATGAACGACACTGATTATGACAGCTCATGCCAGATCGGCCTATTTCTCACTCCACAGAAAAGTGCAGTGCCATCATCTTCTTCAGTGAAAAATACAGAAGATTCAAATGCACGCCAACAGCACCAAGCCAGCTTCATTCCTTAGGCCCACACCGCTTGTATCATCCTGCAAAACTCATCCTTAAAATCCTTGTCTCTCACAGATCTCACTGACATATCCAACTCCCTCAAAGTCACTGCCTCTAAAGATGACCGCCGACCTCACCCTTCATTAAAGCTCACTCTGGGGACACTCTCTCACCACTTCTCACCATTGTCAATGCATCCTCACTCAAGGCACTTTCCCAGAAGCTCTCAAGTCCGGCCAGATCTTCCCACTCCTAAAGAAACCTACAGTAGACCCTGATAACCTCACCAACTACCAGCCCATCATTCAACTACCATTCATCCGCAAGATAATTGAAAAAGCAGGTCATCTTCCACTCCAAGATCACATCATGGTAAGCATCTCCTGCACGACGACCCTTCTGGCTTCAGATCACGCTGCAGCACGCAGACAATACTTTCTCGACCACAGATGAAGATGACATCTGCCTTCTGATAATGCTGGAAATCTCAGTTGCCTTTGGCACAGACAGGCATCCCACCCTCATACGCACCCTGGAGCCTCAAATGGGATTAAATAGTGGTGCCCTTTACTTGTTCCCCTCCTACCTTTCCAGCTGGCATCACTTTATTTACATGGTTACCTCCAGGTCACAAAATATCCCTATCAGCTGCAGGGACCCCCCGGGTTCATCCTGTCTTCTGTCATCTTCAATGTTTACATGGAGGAGCCACTTGGTGCTCTATTCAGAGATACCAGCATGAACATTCTCCTATTTGCTAATGATACACAACTGAATCTGGAAGTCTCCTCCAGACTTCCATCTCCTCAAACACTGCTTGTACATAATCCAAACCTGGATGTCCAGCCCCTGCCTGAATCTCAAATTAACCATGAGTGACTTCCTGTTATTTGTAAAAAAAAATAACAAACAAGAAGCAGTACAAACATGGCTTAATATCATGAACACCAATTTTGACCAAATGGCAGGCAACTTGGATTCACGCATAATACAAACCTCACCTTCAAGAACCACACTGATCAAAAAAGAAGTTCTAGAGCCAGCACTTTGTTCTGAAAGTCAAACTGTTTCTTCCATAAAGCAACTTCAGAACTGCTGTTCAAGCGTTTGAACTCTCCGACCTGGATGGAGGTGATGCCCTATACCATGGCCTCCCTGGCTCCACGTTAGCACCCCTTCAGGGCATTCTACATATGGCAGCACGTCTCATCCAGGGCCTGAAAAAATATTATCACACCACCCCCCACTCCATTGACTCCCATACCCAGCCCACACCACCTTCAAAAACGGCTGCATCATCTACAAAGTCATGCAGACCGGACCTCCCTTATGTTGCAGGCAAACTCTCCAACTCTGGTGGTTCCTGGCACATCTGATGCCAGGACACCGTCAGCCTGGAGAGTAAGAAGTGTAAAAACAAAACAAGACAGCAGGCCTTATCCATCCATGCACCCAGGATGTGGAAGAATCTCCCTCCCCCAACGCTGCTCCAATTTAGGGAAAGAGCTGCAGGCGCACCTCAACAAAGAACACTACATCACGGTGCATTAACCGTCCACAACCCCGCCTCCTCTCCTATCACTTGTTTCAATTTATGCACGACTTTGATCATGTACAGCGCTCAATTGACTTTTGGCTAGGTTTTCAATTTATAAAATGACCATATATGTATACATAGTGCATACATACATACAGCCATATGCAAATCAGTCTGACCCTGTGCCTCAAGGGAACAGTCTAGCCCGAACTGCCAGCCCAACCTCACTGGACTGGAAACAAGCATCCTAGGACCGGTTTTGGGGTTTCACCCCTCTTCAGCCAGGATAGCTTTACTCCAGTGGTGTGGAGAGCACGGGACCCACGTCTGAGCATACCCGTCCCACTCGGGGTGACAAATGCAAAAACAACAGTTGATGGACAGAATGCAGAACAATGTCATACATTCACCTCAGTACAGAGATCTGGGCTTAAATCCATCGTTTTTGTGCTCACCATGCCATTCGAGTTTGAACCTAGCCATATGCAAATCAGTTTTGACCGTGTGCTTCATGGGAACAGTCCAGCCCGAATTGCCAAGCCAGGACCTCATCAAAGAACACTACATCACAGTGCATTAACAGACCACAACCCGGCGTCCTCTCCTATTACTCGTTGACTTAATGCGCGACTTTGATCATGTACAGCGCTCAATTGACTTTTGGCTAGGTTTTCGATTTAAAAAACGACCATACATGTGAATATAGTGCATACATACATGCATTCTTTTATGAGAACCATCGTCCTTTATCTATGGATTAGCAGGACATTGATGTTCTTTAAAAGCTTTTAAGATGTCTTTCGTATTTAGTCCTTTATTTGTGCCCCGCTTCCTGATCTGGTGTAAAGGTGGCAGGGGACTGCAGAGCTGGTTATTCTTGGATTCGTACCTTCATGCATGGCACGTTTTGTATGCTCTACTCAGTGCTTAGATTGTAAAAAAGTAGGTGACTGGGCCCTTTTCAGGTGTCCACTGCAGCCTGCACCCCCCATTGCCGCTGCCAACGACCATACCAACACAGCTACCAACCATCACACTCCTACAAGTGAGGCAACTCAGACTACTTCAGACCCCCAGAGCTAAAAGAATGGCTTGGGAGGCAGGTAATAGTCATTTTTATTGTAAATTGAATTATTAAACACTGTTGTTGTGCATATCTCAAAATTAGTCAGACAGCGCCACCATGTGGTGGACTGTAATTTTTGCTGGTGTTGTGAATTAAGAGCAGGTGCCGACCGAGCACCGGAAACCATTAAGGGCTGTTTCACTGCATTCACTTTATGTTTTGGTTGTTTGTCCTGTTTGTCTAATTTATCTGAGCTACCTCTTAATTGTAATTGGTCAGTCTTTAGATACTATCTTCTCTCTCCCTGACCTGTTAACTCCTGTTTTCTTCAATGGATGGTACTTACATGCCATTTTAAAGCAGGCAAGTGGGAGATTTAAAGAAAATAGTCGGGAGAATGCATTTTCCCCATTGATTTATATTGAAATAGAAGACAATCTGTCTGAATCCGGTCTATTGGCATTTCTGATTTGGCAGTTTAATAGCATGGCACAAAGAAAAACAGAGTTCTAAACTTTTTGTATGCTCTAAGAAAAACTGCCAAAAATAAATAAAATGTCCTGCCTGTCACACGCTCCAACCTCTCCCTCCCAGGATTATTTACAAAGCGTTAACTTTTGATGTCGGAGATTATTGGAGCGGGAGATGGGCGCGAGCCTGGCAGGCATCAACACTTCACTTCGGCCTGGTGTCCAGCAGATCAGGATCCAGCAATCCGAACCTGGGGGGCCGATTAGGATGGCGGGAGGACTTTGCCCGCCCGCCACACCTGTGGAAAACGGGACCGTCCGCGACGTGAGCGGCGGTCCCGCCATGCCAATTATGATGTGCCCGCCACAATGGCGGGCGCATCATGCATTTTTAACATTGCGGCGGGCGGTGCTAAAAGCACCGCCCGCCACAATGTTAAAAATGCTGGCATGCATTTGTACACACAAAGCGGCAGGCACCGCGCAGTGACTGCTGCTTTGTGTATGCAAATGCAGGGGGTACCACAGGTACCCCCCATGTGCACCCCCCTCTCGCCTTCACCATGGTGACCCGCAGGGGGCCCCTAAAGTAAAGACCGCATGTCTTTCCGTGGCGGCTTTGCCGCCACTGAAAGGCATCTGCATGAGGCCATCCTAATATGGCTGGCGGTGTCTGGAAGACACCACCTGCCATATGAACCCTTTTCTGCCCTGGCTGCAAGGCGACCGTGGCAGAAAAGCGACGGACGGTGTTTCCGTCCGCTGCGGTCCCCCCCGCCATTGTAATATGGCGGCGGGAAATAGTTGGCGGCCGGGATTGGATGTCGGGCGGATCGCCACTGCCTGCATGGTGGTGGCGATCCGCCTGACATTCTAATGGACCCCTTGGTTTCTACATAGAGGATTCAGGAGGCGGGAGACTAGCCTTGAAATCATTAGTCTCTTGCCTGAATCGAGAGGGTTGGCATGTACGTATATATAAAATTAAAATGTAAGTGGGAAAGGATTGAGACAACCAGTCAAAAGGAATATTTGAATATTTATCTAGACACAAAGTGGATATATGCCTGCTCCACGAATTACATATTAATGACAGCTTTCTATCCTCTTTAAATACAGGGCGAGTAGCAAAGTTTGTCTCCTAAGGAGAAGAAAATGAAGCAGCAATCCTTTTTTAAAAAAAACGTCAACCACAAATTTCCGACTTGCTCTCATAGACAGATGGTGGGTCGGTGTGCAATGAAGTCAAGTTAGACCAATGTATTCTGCACTTAATTAAATTAATATATAGGCCTACAGCTGACAATCTTATTTTTTGGAGGGATATATTTGTCACGAGTCCGCAGTGAGCCATGTGGCGGAACATTCCTCAGGTGCTAGTCCACCAAACTCCACCCAGTAAGGACTGTAAGGGTGGAATAGGAAATCTCACATCTACTTGCTCGATATTGGGGAAATGGGGAAAGGGGAGAGAAGAGAGAAATACCCTGGAGCAGAGGACACGTCTCCGCGGGTTGATGGAAGGCCTCCGTTTAAGCCTCTCTCCTACTGGTGTCTTAAAGGGACCCCCCACACCACAGTTTCTTCTGTTCTGGCTAAATATTGGTACAATTGTGAAAACTCTTGAAATGGTGCAACCTTTAGCAGAATACAATCCCAACTCCATTCCACCTTAGTTGATGATCTGTAGACAAGGCGGGTATCGAGCTCAGGTAGTACCTTCTCCAAGTTTGGGAGTACCAAGAGGCGCTGAAGACTGGTGGGTATGAGTAATCAAGCGGGAAAACGAATCTCAAAGGGATGGGGAAATGAGGAAAGCGAGGAACAAAACAACAGTGCAGGGATACGCCAAACGGTGCACAAACTGAGCAAATGGGAGCCATACAACTAAGCAGTCACAAGGCAACTGGTTCAAGCCTTTGGCTGCTTAAATTAACCAGGAAACAGTCCTTCCTGTTGACCTGATTGGCTGTCTTCCTCAGCTTGACCTCGAAGACCCGCCTCCTGCATCTCAGCCCCATCCATCCACTTATGAACCGGTCTCCTTGAGTCTCTGAATGTTGCTTTTTCTCTACTCCCTACAAATCCTTCCATGAGTCTTGACAGTTGCCTCAGAAGCTCTACATCTTGGTAAGGGCCCCCTTATTGTTGATAGAGATGTTATTCTGATAAGGGACCCATTGTTGGATAGACCACCCGCTACCAAGTTACGACCACCAAGGTCCATTTGCTTCATTTGGGGCATTGCTCAAATATTCAAAGCTTGTTGATCAATACAGACGTAATTTCCTTAAATATAAAAAAAATAACTGTTTTCTCCAACCCCACCTCTCACATTCAAAAAGTGACTGTTCACTGCAAGAAATACATGCCCTTTAGGGCCAGATTTACATCTAGGCGGAGAGGGAACTCCTTCACAGCTGATTTTAATGTGGGTCGATCATAATTTGACGATGGCCTGACGGATATAGGGCCGTAAAGGTCGTTGAAGGGTTGGCTATATGTCCACCCACCATGTGTGCTTCTTCCCACTCCCATTATACTCTCTCCCTTGTGTGATGCTTTTCGACTACCCGCTCCCACCAACTGTCCCCATTCGCTCTTCCATTACCTGCCAAACCTGCAATCTTTTTTTTTAAGTGCACTTTTTCTCCCCCCAAAATTTTTTTTACTTACTGATTCAAGTGGCATCTGTCATCTTGAATCAATAAATAAAAAGTTAAAGCAAATGGCGCTGCATAATTCCACTGGCGCGTGCGTGCTAACGCATGCAAGCTCATAAATCATCAGGCATGCGCATGGCATTTGAATGACGCAACCTCTGGTGACATTCACTATTTATTTATTTATTTATTTTTTACAATACTGCACATCAGTAAAAGCTCAGCCCTGTAGAGCGTTGGATAAATGTACTGGGAAAGCCAATAGGTCCGAAAGGCAAAACCTATTGGCTTGTTTTCATTGAAGAAAAAAAATCAAAGCAAACTCGATTTGTAGAGGGGGAATTTACTCAAATGTTTTTGCTTGAAAAGCTCCTTGTTTGTACAGAAACGCTCAGTCAAAAGCCTCTGCGGAGGACATTTTTTACCCAGGAGACTCGGGGCCTAATTTAGAGTTACGTCGACGGGCTACCCAGATACAAAAGTGGCCGACATTCCATCTGCCGTATTACAGGTGCCACTGGATACAATGCACTTGTAATACAGTGGACAGGACATTCCTCGCGTTTGTGACAGAGTAACCCATCCGCCGAACTCTAAAACAGGTCCATTGTCATGAAGCACAACAAGTGCTGTGGTCCTTTTGCAGACCCCCTATTTAAAATATAAGGCTGTGTGTCCTGGCTTCAACCGCCATTCCTGGTTTGCGGCCCTGGCTGCACCTTCAGGGCAGCACTTTCTCCAACTCAAAATTACTACTTTTCAACCTTTCCTAAAAATACTTGGGGAAATTCTGACTTTACCCAACATATTCCAGGACTGGAGCTAGAATAATAAGTACGCCTCCTGCAATATTTGGGGGAAGGTTGCTCTTTACCCAAATACCCTAGGACTGGAGTTAGAAAAGAACATTTGACCACTTGAACAGTTCAAACAGTATCTGTTTGGGAACAACATTTACTCGCACTTTGCAAACGTGCTCTTTGAAAACTGACCGGGATTTCAAGCCTTGGCCCCAGCATGTGTTTTTGACATGCATTGCAAAGGTTGGATGGAGACTATACCTTCTCTAACTCTCTCTTATGAACTGTGTCTGAATCATATTTCTTCTTCTCCTCACTGTTCACTTCCTGGATGTTTTCACCCTCACATCTCACTCCCTAACCCATGTGATTTTCCTCCCTCCAGCTGGTGAAGACCCACCCCCTTTTGCCTAGCCGGAACTACATCATCGGGTACCACCCCCACGGAATCCTCTGCATTGGCGCATTCTGCAACTTCATCACTGAGTCCACCGGATTCTCTGAGAAATTTCCTGGCATCCGACCCTTCCTGGCGACACTGGCCGGCAACTTCCGGCTTCCGGTACTGCGGGAGTACATGATGAGTGGAGGTGAGCCCTACTCTCTGGTGTGACACGCAGAAGGAGTGTTGACATATGCAGACCACAGCCATTCTGGTGGTCAAGTACCAAGGGTTTTGATTGGCTCATTTGAATTCTGAAAAAAACTGCAAAAAACACAGTTGATGGACAGAATGCAGAACAATGTCTTACATTCACCCCAGTACAAATATCTGGGCCTAAAACCATCGTTTTTTTTGCACACCACACCACCCTAGGTCAGACACTGGCTATATGCAAATCAGCCTTGACCCTGTGCCTCATGGGAACAGTCCAGCCCGAACTACCAAGCCATGTCTTTCCTAGACCGGAATCAAGCATCCAAGGACCGGTTTCTGGCTATCAGCCTTCTTCAGCCTGGATAGCTTGACTCCAGTGATGTGGAGAGCCTGGGACTCACGTCTGAGCATACCCAGCCCACTCGGGGTGAAAATTGCAAAAAACACAGTTGATGGACAGAATGCAGAACAATGTCTTACGTTCACCCCAGTACAAAGATCTGGGCCCGAATCCATCGTTTTTTTGCTCTCCACACCACCCTAGGTCAGACACTGGCTATATGCAAATCAGCCTTGACCCTGTGCCTCATGGGAACAGTCCAGCCCGAACTACCAAGCCATGTATTTCCTAGACCGGAATCAAGCATCCAAGGACCGGTTTCTGGCTATCAGCCTTCTTCAGCCTGGATAGCTTGACTCCAGTGATGTGGAGAGTCTGGGACTCACGTCTGAGCATACCCACCCCACTCGGGGTGAAAATTGCAAAAAACACAGTTGATGGACAGAATGCAGACCAATGTCTTACATTCAACCCAGAACAAAGATCTGGGCCTAAATCCATCGTTTTTTTGCACTCCACACCACCCTAGATCAGACACTGGCTATATGCAGATCAGCCTTGACCCTGTGCCTCATGGGAACAGTCCAGCCCGAACTACCAAGTCATGTTTTTCCTAGACCGGAATCTAGCATCCAAGGACTGGTTACTGCCTATCAGCCTTCTTCAGCCTGGATAGCTTGACTCCAGGTCAACTTCCGGTCCTCGATTCAGTTTTGATTGATTCAGATGCTCCGTCCATCACCACCCCCTTTTGTACCGCTTTTGGCCGCCATAAGTGTGGCAGGGTATGCTCAGACGTGAGTCCCTTGCTCACTTTGCCACTGGACTCAAGCAAGCCGGGCTGAAGATGGCTGGAATGCCAGAAACCGGTCCTCGGAAGCTTGTTTCCGGTGCAGGGAAGACTTAGCTTGGCAGTTCGGGCTGGACTGTTCCCATGAGGCACAGGGTCAGACTGATTTGCCTATAGCCATGTCTGAACTGGGGTGGCAGAGTGGGCTAAAGAACAGTGATGGATTAAACCCAGATCTTTTGACTGGGTGTGAGTGTTTGATTGATTGAGATGCTCCGTCCATCACCACCCCCTTTTGTACCGCTTTTGGCCGCCATAAGTGTGGCAGGGTATGCTCAGACGTGAGTCCCTTGCTCACTTTGCCACTGAACTCAAGCAAGCCAGGCTGAAGACGGCTGGAATGCCAGAAACCGGACCTCGGAAGCTTGTTTCCGGTCCAGGGAAGACATGGCTTGGCAGTTCGGGCTGGACTGTTCCCATGAGGCACAGGGTCAGACTGATTTGCACCCCCTTTTGTACCGTCATTTGAATTCTGATCAGGGTCTAGGGTAAAGAATGGAATCCACTTCCTGGCTTGTATCTTACTGAAGCATGAGTTTGTATGTGATTGCTGGTTTAGGGGCTGTGTGTGGGCCGTGGGCCAGTTTTGTGGTGTAGTGGGCCAGTTTTCAATCATCCTTTCATAATGACATTCAATAATATCCTGATCACTGTCCAAATTTCAAATGTCCACAAAAGATTGATGTTGTTATTTCCACTTTATTTCCGGTCTTCTCGTGTATCCAAAAATTCTGCACGAAATCGTAGCCAACATGTGTTTCGTCTCATGGTGTATATATACTATTGACTTCATCAGAGCTACAAAGCAAATGATAACCAACCCTAAACCAGGAAATAAACTTGAAAAATAGTGAAGAGTGTTAGTTCTCGATGCAATTGTATTACAGTACCATAGTTCATTCAAAGTGACCCTTATTCCACCACTGTGAACAGGGAGTAAAATAGAGAATTTGAGTAAAAATAAGAAATTATAATAATGATAAAGATGGTGGGCCGAGCTTATCCCCTTGCTAAGAGCCTACCACGCTTTACCACACATTGTCTCAACCTTATATCCAAAAAGGTCCAGTGATCAGCGTTACTTTGGCCAAGTAATCCATCCTACGGTTGTACGACAAAACAACATAGGGAAATACATTGCAAGCCTAAACCATGCATTTTTTTGCAGTGTGTATATTTTACAACGGATGACATTCCCACACATTATTTATTTATTTTAAAACAATGTATTTGTGGCGAGAGAACCCCACCAACTTACCTTAAATGTGTGGTAAAGGAACATGCGTGCTTAAAAATGCGTGGTTAAGTCACAACGTGGTAAAAACCTTGTTGTAAAGGCTGTTTCCCACATCGGGAGTCGTCTCCTCGAGGCAACGAACAATTATGTATAAGACATAAAAAATATAGTTCAAGTTCAAGTTCAAGTTCAAGAATTTATAAAGCGCACTACTCACCCAGAGGGTCTCAAGGCGCTTGGGGAGGGGGTTCATTATTTGTCGAATAGCCAGGTTTTAAGTTCTATTCTGAAGGAGATTGGTTCTGTGTAAGGCGGAGGTGAGTGGGGAGTGCGTTCCAGGTCTTAGCCGCCAAGTAGGAGAAGGATCTTCCTCCTATAGTGGATCCTTGGATACGCGGAACTGCGGCGAGGCCTTGATTGGAGGATCTCAGTTGGCGGGTGGGTGTGTAGAAGGATAGTCGAGTGTTGAGGCATTCGGGACCTAGATTGTAGAGGGCCTTGTGTGCGTGGGTGAGGAGACGGAATGTTATTCTCTTGTTGACGGGAAGCCAGTGGAGGTCTTTCAGGTGGCCAGTAATGTGATCTTGGCGAGGGATGTCCAAAATGAGTCTCGCTGATGCGTTTTGGATGCGTTGGAGTTTTTTCTGTAATTTGGCTGTAATTCCGGCGTAAAGGGTGTTTCCGTAGTCTAGTCGACTCGTAACCAGTGCGTGGGTGACAGTCTTTCTTGTCTCGGCGGGGATCCAGTGGAAGATTTTTTTGAGCATACGAAGTACGTTGAAGCAGAAGGATGAGACGGCGTTGACTTGATTGGTCATCGAGAGTGAAGAGTCAAGGATGAAGCCAAGGTTACGTGCGTGGTCCATGGGTATGGGTGCTGAGCCTAGATCCGAAGGCCACCATGAGTCGTCCCAGACAGAGGGGGTTGATCCTAGGATGAGCACTTCCGTTTTGTCTGAGTTGAGTTTAAGGCGGCTGTCTTTCATCCATACGGCTACTTCTTTCATGCCTTCGTGAAGATTGGTTTTGGCGGTGTTGGGGTCTTTGGTGAGGGAGAGGATCAGCTGGGTGTCGTCTGCGTAGGAGATGATGTTGAGGTTGTGTTGACGCGCGATGGAAGCAAGTGGACTCATGTAAACATTGAAGAGGGTGGGACTGAGTGATGATCCTTGTGGTACACCGCAGATGACTTCGGTGGCCTCTGATTTGAATGGGGGAAGTCGGACTCTCTGAGTTCTCCCAGCTAGGAACGAGATGATCCAGTCCAAGGCTTTTCCTTTTATGCCGATGTTGCTGAGGCGTTGTATGAGTGTGCTGTGACAAACAGTGTCGAAGGCGGCGGAGAGGTCGAGTAAAATGAGGGCCACTGTTTCGCCATTGTCCAGTAGTGTTCGGATGTCGTCTGTTGCTGCGATGAGGGCGGTTTCAGTGCTGTGTTTGGCTCGAAAGCCGGACTGTGAGGGGTCGAGGGAGTTGTTGGATTCGAGGAAGGCAGCGAGTTGGCTATTGACGGCTTTCTCAATGACTTTGGCCGGGAATGGGAGGAGGGATATGGGGCGGTAGTTTTAAGTTCAGAGGGGTCTGCTGTGGGTTTCTTCAGGAGGGCGCTGACTTCGGCGTGTTTCCAGCTTTCTGGGAAGGTGGCAGAGATGAAGCAGCAGTTGATGACATCACGGAGATGGGGTGCGATGATGGAGTCTGCTTTGTTGAAGATGTGGTGGGGACAGGGGTCGGTTGGCGAGCCAGAGTGGATGGAGTTCATTAGGCGGATGGTGTCTTCGGTGGTGATTGGGTTCCAGGCGCTGAGGTTGTTAGAGGGCGGTTTAGGTTCTGAGGGGGGTGGAGCTTTACAGATAGCACGTGGAGTGCTGAACTATGTGTTGTGTTAGACTTAAGGTAACAAGCTTAGGATACGCGAAGTGTGTTGTTGTGCTGTTTGGAATCAATAACGTTAGGGCAATACGTAAAGGGGAGTGTCGTCAACTCAAGACATGAATGCTCATATTAGTATGTATTTGTCGTCCTCAGAGAGACTGGTGTCAGATTCTGGCACTATGTTTATGGTAATTGAAAGTCCATGGAGCAAGGTGTATAAAATAAGTTGGATTTATTAAAGCTTAGTTCCAGTTAAGTTTATTAGAAGAAGATAGGTAGATGGACCGCAAAGGCTACTCACCACCCTAGGAACAGAATTGGGGCTTAACGCTGCCTTGTAAATAAGGCAAAGCCCGTATAGCGACCACAACGTCAAAAAAGCAACGTTTTGGTGGCAATAGGGAATTGTAAATATGCCTCTGAGTTTAGGAACATTGGAAATATCTTTTTAGCTCCGGTGCAAACTGAGCTAGGTCACATAGAGTGCAAAATGGTATGAATAGCTGTGATGTATTCTAGTGTCTCTCTAGTGCTCGCCACTGACGTTTGAGCTGGCGAGGGTTATCCATAGGCTATCTATTGCTCTTCATGGGGTTAGGCTTCTGGATGGACAAGGGGCAAATAGTCTTTAATGCCCAAGAACATTTTTTGAAGATGCTCTTGGATTTCCTCAGCTACCTCCAAATGGGGTCGTGAGTCTAAAAGCAGTTGTATGAAATCAGGCTGTTTGTGTATCTGTAGAATACAGTGTCCTGGGACTGAAGAAGGATTCATTTTTTTTATTTGTTACATAACACACTTTCATGAAGGAGTTAATTAACCTATGGTCTGACCAGGGAAGTGCTGGGAGCTGATGAGGAGACGCTTGTTAATTGTAGAAAAATAAGTGAAGGCAATGTCCTTGTCAGTGAGCTGTGACACAAACACATTGGGAATCATGGGGGTAAGAGAAGTGGGTGAGTTGTCGTTGTTACAAAATTATGAAAGTGTAGTTGAAGTTGCATGGGGGTTGACCACATGGTGTGTGAGACTGGGGAAGAATAGGACCCTGTTGTGTGAAGATGCATGGGGGATTACAAAATATTTCCGCTGGAGAGAAGGTGTTCATGCAAGAGTGTGGAGCCATTCAGTTAGGAGGAAAGGTCTTCATTCCATTTTAGGCCCTTAGGTTACAGTCTCAGCTGTATAGGTCCTGTTAGGCATCCATTACCCTCCAACTGCAATATGCTCCCAAGTTTCACCCAGCACACAGACACCAACATTCAATGTGTCAGCACATTCTCACAGCATCCACACCCATCTTTCAACAGCATCCACACTCAACATTCTATCTACAACATCCACACTCAACATTCTACAGCATCTGCACTCAGCATTCTACAGCATCCACAGTCAACATACTACAGCATCCACACACAACATTCGACAACAACATCCACACTCAACATACTACATCATTTGCACCCATCATTCTAAAGTATACACACTCAACATTCAATCTACAGCATCAACACTCAACATTCTACAGGATCCACACTCAACATACTACAGCATCCACACACAATATTCGACACAATTCACGCTTAACATTCTACAGCATCTGCACCCATCATTCTACAGCATACACACTCAACATTATATCTACAGCATCCACTCTCAACATTCTACAGCATTCGCACCCTCCATTCTACAGTATACACATTCAACATTCTATCTACAGCATCCACTCTCAACATTCTACAGCATCCACACTCAACATACTACATCATCTGCACCCATCATTCTAAAGCATACACACTCAACATTCTATCCACAGCATCAACACTCAAAATTCTACAGCATCCACACTCAACATACTACAGCATCCACACACAATATTTGACACAATTCACGCTCAACATTCTACAGCATCTGCACCCATCGTTCTACAGCATACACACTCAACATTATATCTACAGCATCCACTCTCAACATTCTACAGCATTCGCACCCTTCATTCTACAGCATCTACACTTAACATTCTACCAACAGCATCCACTCTCAACATTCTACAACATCCACACTCAACATACTACATCATCTGCATCCATCATTCTAAAGCATACACACTCAACATTCTATCTACAGCAGCAACACTCAACATTCTACAGCACCCCCTCTCAACATTCTACAGCATTCACACCCATCATTCTACAGCATCTACACTCAACATTCTACTGTATGCACACTCAAAATTCTACAGCATCTGCACTCAACATTCTATAGCATCCACACTCAACATTCTACAGCATCCACACTCAACATTCTACAGCATCCCCACTCAACATACTACAGCATCCACACACAATATTTGACACAATTCACGCTCAACATTCTACAGCATCTGCACCCATCATTCTACAGCATACACACTCAACATTATATCTACAGCATCCACTCTCAACATTCTACAGCATTCACACCCTTCATTCTATAGCATCTACACTTAACATTCTACCAACAGCATCCACTCTCAACATTCTACAGCATCCACACTCAACATACTACATTATCTGCACCCATCATTCTAAAGCATACGCTCTCAACATTCTATCTACAGCATCCCCTCTCAACATTCTACAGCATCCCCTCTCAACATTCTACAGCATTCACACTCATCATTCTACAGCATCTACACTTAACATTCTACAGTATGCACACTCAAAATTCTACAGCATCTGCACTCAACATTCTATAGCATCCACACTCAACATTCTATAGCATCCACACTCAACATACTACAGCTTCCACACACATTTGACAACATCCACTACAGCAAATGCACCCATCATTCTACAGCATACACACTCAACATTCTATCTACAGCATCTACACTTAACTTTCTATCCTCAGCATCCACACTCAACATTCTATCTACAGCATCCACATACAACACTCTACAGCATCCACATCCATCATTCTACAGCATCCACACCCATCATTCTACAGCACCCACACTCAACATTCTATCTACAGCATCCACACTCAACATTCTACAGCATTCACACCCATCATTCTACAGCATGTACACTCAACATTCTACATAATGCACACTCAAAATTCTACAGTATCTGCACACAGCATTCTACCGCATCCGCACTCAACATTCTACAGCATCCCCACTCAACATTTTACAGCATTACACTCAACATTTTACAAAATCCACATTCAACATTCTTCTGCAAGCACACTAACATTCTACAGCATCCTCACTCAACATTCTGCAGCATCCACACTCAACATTCTACAGCATCCACACTCAACATTCTACAGCATTGCTACGCAGTCCATGCATACACATCACATCACTACATCACCCCCTTTTATCAGACTCTGAACATACTCCGAACAAACCAGACATGGCAGACCACTACATACCCGTACTCTTCCATTGCATTTTTCCATAGTCCTTTTTTTGTTGGCATGTTTGACCTATGAGTATCAAACATCAGCAGCTACAAGTGGGCAGAGCAATGAAGAAGGTAAGGTAGGGCTGCTGTCCCTTCATAGACCTTAACATTGAGGTCAGCTCTTGGGAAATGAGAGGCCACAAGGTTGCAGAACAGCCATTGTTTTATGTGCACAGGGTCTAGACACCCTCATACTCTGGTGCCAAGACAAACTGATTACCAGCATCCACCCTACCTTACAGGGGCCAAGTATTGAGACAGCAGAAGTCCATGTCTGTCCCATTCACCCTATGTCAACTCTTGGACCAGCCATGGACAGTCGGGGAGTGTCGGCATCCTCACTGGCTCGCTGCAAGTATTTGAGTGACCTTGTGGGACGGAAATCTGACCAGCTCGACAAGGCTCACGTTCAGATGCAAAATATCCATGCACAACTCCCCTGTGCTGCAGCGTTACCAGAGGTTATAAACGCTATAGCCCTTGGCACGTGTCCCAAATCAGACAGCGGACAAACCGGCTGACCGCAGAGATGCTTGATTGTCAAAAGCCCTCCTGTCCCTCACATCTAAGTATGTTGTAGGCTCATGTGATATTAGACAATTCACTCTCTTATATAACAGGCATATTCTCATCATTATATAACTTCCAAAGGCCTATGGTTCACAAAGCGCAAAAAGTTGTATTTACGTCTGTTCCCTCTTCTTACCCTCAGTATGCTTTGTTCACATGCATGCCGCTCTTACTGGACTCAGTTTACCTCTGGTAATCAGTGCTGGTCACACCACATTTCAAACAACATCACCAGGACAATGTAGATGTAAGTTACGAGAATTCCCCAAAAGCCTATTACATTGTGGATTTTCAAAAATATGCTTTCTACGACAGCCAGAATTTTTTTTTGTTAAACCTCAGAGAACTCCCACCTAGTCACATCCTACGTTTGTCTATGTTAGAGAATACTTGTATGAATCAGGGGGGCATAGGTTGCGTGTATGTCATGTTGGACTTGTATCTGAGTTACGCATGCATAATTTACAACTTACTGTATGTCAGATGTATCTTTGTGAACATCTTTCTGAATTGTTCCGTAAATCAGGTGAGGAGTCACTCACATAATTTTCTCCCTACAAGGAGCACAAACAGATAGGTGAGCATTCTCCATTTATTTTTATTTATTTATTTAATGCATTTTTTTATAGAGTAGACTTTACCCAAAGGTGTCGGAGCGTTTCACAATAGAACCAAGTACGTTACATGAAGAAAATGTATATATTTACATGTTACAGATGCAAACGAGATAGATAAAAAGGTAAAATAAAAACAATAGGTTGCAGTCACACAAAAAACAAAAACACATTAGGATGCAGATCCTACAGGCATAGATTACATATTTACAACACTGTAATAACTTCCTTGAGGGACATAAAAAGGGATGTATTAATTCTGGAAGTGTCTTTGGAAGAGAAGAGATTTGAGGTCAGTTTTGAAGGTCCAGGTAGAGGTGGTGGTACGGAGTAGTGGAGGAAGCGAGTTCCAGATTCTAACCTCTTTGCCTGAGAAGAATTGAGCCGTCGATCTTTCCCTTTTGAGGGTGGGGGGCTCAAGCAGTACATTTTCTGCATTACGTGACGGTCTCGAGCATCCAGAGATTTTAAGTTTATTCGCCAGGTATCGAGGGGAGGAAGTGTGCAAGGCTTTGTGGGTGATACAGGCAAGCTTGTAGATTGACCGTGCTTCAATGGGATGCCATTGAAGAGAAAACAATATGGGTGTGATGTGGTCACTTCTTTTGGCCCCAAAAACAAAACGAGCCGCTTAATGGAGTACGAATTTAAGAGGGGAAAGGTGGGATTTAGGGAGGCCAGCAAGAAGAGAATTGCAATAGTCCAATCTAGAGAGAAGCAGAGATTGGACCAAGGTTTTTAGGTCTTGCTCCTGAAACAAACCTCGAATCCCCCAGAGAAGGCGCAGTCGGTAATGTGCATTCTTTGCAATGGAATCGATGTGGAAGAGTAGATTGAGCCTTTTGTTAAGTATGACACCAAGGGATTTAACGCTGTCGACAATGATAGGTTTAAGTAAATTCAGCTTATCCATCCAAGATTGAACAGGAGGAGGAGAGAGTAAGGTAGCGAAGAGGAGGAATTCAGTTTTGGAAGGATCAGAATGAGTTGATGAGCTAACATCCAGTTTGAATAAAGTTGAGAGTAGTGTTGAGGATTGAGATGTCGTGTGCGGAAGACATCTTAAGGTATATTTGGGTGTCATCCGCATAGAGATGGTAAAGAATACCAGATTTACTTAGGAGATTTCCCAAAGGTTCCAAATAAAGATTGAACAAAGTGGGTGCAAGGTTAGATCCTTGAGAGACGCCTTGACCTACCACCATTGAAGGTGAAAAGCTGTTCGCTATTTTAATCACTTGGGATATGTCTGAGAGGAATGAAGAAACCCATTTAAGCACTGTGCCTTCCAAGCCCATTCTCTGTTTTAAAGTGTTTAGGAGAGTGGTGTTATTAACAGTGTCAAAGACTGCAGAAAGATCTAGAAGAATCGGATGACAAGGCTCCCCGAGTGAAGTACATGCAGGGCATCGTCGATCACTTGCGGCAGGGCTGTTTCAGTAATGCTGTCTTGCATGAAACCAGATTGGAATTTGTTGAGAAGATTGTTATCCTTGATATGTAGGGAAAATTGTTTCGCTGCACTTCTTTCTGAGATTTTTGCAAGAAAAGGGTGGTTGGTGATGGAGCGGAAGTTGTTGAGGTCGTTCGCATCAGCGAACGGTTTTTTAAGAAGAGGGGTAACCTATCCTGTTTTAAGGGCAACAGGAAGGGAGCCTTGGGTGAGCAAGAGGTTAACTAGATTTGTCCAATAGGAAAGAGTATGGGTGTAGAAGTGGATGTCAGTCGGGATGGGGGTCAAAAGATTGGTTAGAGGGTTTTATTTTGAGAATGTATTTGTGGAGGGCATCCTCAGAGATAACGTCAAAGTTCTGCCAAATAACTAAGGATTCATGCTCCTCTAGGGGGGTTATGGTGAATTACATTATCCAACAGTGATTTCACTTTTTCATAAAAAAATATAGCAAATTGTGCTGCTTTCTTTGGAGGGTCGTCAGGCTTGATGGTTGAGGGAGAGAAGTTTGTATTTTTCATGAGGTCAATTAGTTTTTGGGTCTATTTTTGGCTGAGTCGAGTAGGGTTCTGAGTACTCACAGTAGCAGTGTAGGACTCTCCCACGAGCCCCAGGAAGGCCTGCTGTCATTGTGTGGTATGAGGTGACCGGAATTACACTGCTGAGGTCTGCAGCTTGTGTCAGGAATAAGGGTTGTATATCATTAGAATGGAGTCCTTTACGAGGGCTCCACTCACCCCTGCCTGTGTGGTGTGAGGGATGCTGCGATGGGGGTTTGTGAAACAGCCTTCTGGTGCCTTCCTGGAGTAGAAAGGCATTGTTTATTCAGAAGTATAGATTCGGGACAAACATCACGTTCTACCCTCTCCTACAGAGAGGTTGCTAGAATTCTCACTCTCTCTCTCTCTTTGTCTCTCTCTCTCTCTCTCTTTGTCTCGCTCTCTCTCTCTTTCACACACACGCATACTCACACTCTCACACACGCTCTCTTTCCTTTATTTCCTCTTGCCTCTCTTTCTCTTTCTTTCTTTCCCTTTCTCTCTGTCTCTCTCACTCTCTCTGCCTCTCCCTCTCGCTCTGTCTCTCTCTCTCTCTGTCATGCTCTATCTCTCTCTCCATCGCGCTCTCTCTCTCACTCTCTCTCTCTCACATACACACACTCTCTCAGCCTTGAAACAAAGGGAAGACAATAACACATACCTGTTGAAATACTTAGGTTTGTACTTCTGACACATATTGTAGTCGGGTTCTTCAGTTGCCAACTTGTCTGTGGGTGCTCTCTATTTCCCTCTCATCCCCATCACCCGCCCTGCAGCACTTTCCAAGCACTCTGTGACGTTCATTAGACAGGGAGACACAAGTCTGCCCTGTGCTGCCTTAACCTCTCACTAACTTCAGTTTTCCAGACCCCCTTTCCTCCCTCTCTCCCTCTGACTCTCTGCCATGCACCTGCTTTCCTTGCTGTTACCTGTTGTCCGTCCCTTCTGGTCCGATTGTCTCCATCACTTACACTGATCCTTCTGGCTCTTGATTGGGTGTGTACCCTAGATGCACCTCTACCTGTAATTAAGCCTGGGTGCAGTTTGCGGAGCATTACTTAGTGGATCTGTGCAAAGTCCCAGATAAATACGCCACACTCCACGGAGTTCCGCCAGCGGTAGAGTCTCTTAAGTTGCGCTGCTCACACTCATTTTTAGCACCGGGAGTTTGGCCTGTGCTTTAAAATCAGCGTGAATTGCCCCATGCGTCGAGCTAGAGCGCGCTGCTGCTTTCTGCCGCTCGAGTAGACATTCTACTCGAGCGGCAGCTTCCTCAATGCAAGTGGCCGATTTCTCAACACATGCGGTTGCGACCTGCCGCGACCACCCGCGATTAAAATCTCGCTAGGAGGAAGTCTAGATCGTGAGTTTTTTTCACAAGCCAACGTAAACTCACTGAGCCGCTCGAGAAAAACAACTGCATCCACGTCACTTCGCTGAGTTTTTCAGAACTCCGCAGGGAGCACAGAGTGGGCAAAACTCCGCAAACTCCGCCGGCGAAGCGGAAGTCTTCGCCCACAGCTCCCTGTAATCTCTGCACGCCAGTCTATAGTTGGTACTCATTCTATCACAACAGCTTTCCCAATGCAGTTAATAGCTCGCTGCGCGTGCCGTTACATCCATGAAAGCGGGGTTCAGTCTCTCCCTGATATTTAATAGCCCCTGGATTCACCCTCTCCTGGCTTTGTCCTCATCACCCAAGAGCACAAAGGCACAAGGTTGAGATGTCCGCCCAACAGTGAGTCTTCTTTCAGTGGGTGGATACTGAGCGCCTTAAGGGGCTATGCAAATTGGGGATTCGGTTCATGGGTGTAACATACCCTGAGAAGCCTCTCTCTGTTGCTGTCAGCTTCAGCTGCCAACAACAGCTCCATTTGCAAAGTTTCATTGGCGCCTTGTAAACCGAAGGTAATGTTCAGGCTCTTCTGCTTTCTAGACCAATCATCTCTTACGTTGGTTGAGTGGCCACGAGCACGCCACCAATGTTCACACCCCTCGTCCAATGAACATGGCTCCCTTGAGTACTCCTCTTTCATAACTTATTACCTTGAAGTTACCCGTCAAGCTCACCTATAAATTGGTAACAGGAAGGTAACACAGACACCATGCCATCTTGATGCTACTGTCTGTGCAGGTAACTCCTGTTCACCCTCAGCACACCTCGAGAAACGGTCTGCGGGGTCACGGCTATTCTGCCGCAGCGCTAAGGGGGCGGGGTGGGGGCCGCACGGCGCACCCATGCTGTTGACGGAACCGCTCTGTCACCAGCTGCGGTCGCCCTGTGCTCATGACGGAGCGGTTCCGTCACGGCCCCGCCCGCTTAATGGAAGGCTCAGCGCAGGCGCGGAATCCGCGCCGTGCAGGCGTGTCGAGCGGGCCGTGACGGAATGCTCCGTCATCAGCACAGCGGTACCGTGGCTGATGACGGAGCGGTTCCGTCACCAGCAGGGGAGGGGTTAAAGAGGACCATTGTGTTCATACTACCGTTGCGCTGCTCCTTCAGCCAGGGCCGGACTGGGAACCAACACCGGCCCAGGCAAAGTCCTCAGCTGGCCCCCCGTGGGGGTGGGGGAGGTGGGGGATTTTGCGACCGAGCTCTTTGCCAGGGCCGGTTTTCTGCCTAATTTGGTACAGGGCCGGTTTTGCAGCTATGCTGCAAAAACGGCCCTGTAACTAAAACGGCCCCCAGGGGCCCAAAACTGGCCCCCATCCTTGCGGCCCACCGGGGAATTGCCCAGTGCCCGCAACGGCCAGTCCAGGCCGGCCTTCAGCAAGAAGCAGCCGGTACTTGCTGCTTGTGGCACTCAGGGCCTTTACTTTTGACCCTCTCACCAGTCCGTGTGTGGTGCAAGGACTTGAGCCCCAGAACTCACCAGACCACCTGATGAGATGTATAAACACAAATGCTTGGATTTGTGCTGTTTCAGTGACCCTTCACTTTTGTCTGGGGCATCTAGGCTCTCTCAGGAGTGTTCCTGACATAACTTTGAGTATTACTTGCAAGGATATCATGAGTAATATTCCATATTTGTGAACATTGATCCATGGCCAGATCAGTTCCTCTATAAATGCACTCAGGTGCACAGCAACCACTAGTCTGCGGGAGAGCGCAGGTTCCCTCTTGCTTCTGTTGTATGTTGTGTGTAGAGAGAGGTCTGAGCATGACCTGTAGAGTCCATTTGGGCTGCTTACGTCACACATCTTATGCAGGAAACCCATGCACCCGGTTCTGCGGGTGCTCTTCCCAGATGTGCCCTCATCGTTTGTGATAGTGGACATGCTTTAATCTTCCCTCATTACCAGGTGGGACAACCCAACCATCTGAAGCGATTTATATGGCGTCTCTTTCCCGCCCTGTTTGAAGTTTAAATCCTCTGGGGGTAGCAGAAGAAGGTATCTAATACATTGTCCTTCTGGTAGATTGCCAAAAACTCTCCCAAGACAAGATGTGTGGAACCCTCTCCTCTTTCATGTGAGTTTATTTAATCAACATGGAACTCTGTGGGAGAGAAGGAGGTGGATGATGGACTTACCTGTCTTCCATAAGTGTAGAACACTTTAAGTTTAATTTCACTAAGAGCTGGGTTTCAGTTACTAATCTACGATTCAAAAGGAACTTCTGATCTCTCCTTCATCCACGTTCTGTGGGACGGTTCAAAGGATTGAACTTTTCATATTGGCCATCCAACCACACTTCAGCGCTGGACAGATGTACCCCGGCACTCAACAATATTACTACGACATAGATTTTTTCAGTCAGTCAGTCATCAGCTTTTATTCGATATGCAAGATATCTTATAAGCACATTTTAGAATACAATCATTACAGTGTACAAAAAACATTGCTACAAGAAGCCAGTATAAAACTCATTTAAAAAGATAAAAGGACATGAAATGCCCATTAATAAATTAGCTAAAAGGGAATTAAACAGCTACTGACAATCTCTTACAACGAATAAGCCAAAACTGTTTTAAAAATTTTGCTGTTCCACACACAATAGGGGGGGAAGTGTCCGTGGTTAGGATACGCAAGGCTACTAGATTTTTTATAATTGAAACACAAGATCTATGTACTCTATTGATTGTTCAAATCACAGGATATTGCCATGTCCTATGATTTGAGCAATCAATAGAATACGTAGATCTTGTGTTTCAATTATAAAAAATCAATGTTGTAGCAATATTCTTGAGTGCCGGGGTACATCTGCCTATCTAAAGCTTAGCACGGCAATCTCTTCGGTGAACCTTGCATCAACACCCAAGCTAGTGGGATGTTTCTGTTACCCTGATTGACACCTAAACGAATGCTTTTTCATATTTGGAATTTGCCAACTCGCTGCCCAACTTTACACTTCTTTGTTCTTCTGATGTGCGACTGTCTGTGCCACCACTACCCCTTGTCTATTGTATAAGCTTCAGCGGTGCTCATACCCTGGACGCCATTTGCGTCATGGATCTCACCAGGTGTCGTGTTATCTCAAGGTCCAGTCGCAGCCATGTCTGAGTTCATGCTGAGCGGCAGCCCCTCATGGTCAAAGCTTGCCACCGTGGGGTCCTCTCCATAAGGAAGACACAACGAACCCCAGGGCAACTCCTAACTAAAAACAAGTTCATTTCTGGAGTATGTAAACTACGATGGGACCGAAAGAGGACCATGGTGTGTGTTCTTCTTGACCCAACTGGTCATAGCTTCAGGGTCAAGGTTCATCTGACTGCTCCCAACTATCTCTTCCACATCATCATTCCAACACACACCAGCAACCAATCAGAGTGCTCGCAAACTAGGCAAGGTACAGGCTGTCATCACTTGACCAGCCTGCTTACATGGCATACAGGGCAATCCATCCCCTCCTTGCATAGCCCGGGTAGACTGTGCCGTGGAGGGCCGAACAGGAGAGCTACGCAGAGGGACCTCTGCGTGATGCACCAGAGATGCTTCAGCCCAGCCGCCGATGACGCAAAATGGACAATTTCCATTGAGGGAAGGTGACCATGTTCCCTAATTCCTGTTCTGTCCCCTCAACATTATTTCCAGCTCCCAAAACCACTCCCGGTGGTCGTCGAAGGTGGCACGTGCCTCTTCCAACCCGAGCCACAATGTAGACGCGGCCTTGAAACGCCCAGAAGTTTGACTGGGTGCCTAGATAACTAGCCCTGCAGACTAACCCAGAGGTGCCAGCTCGCCTTGCCAGCAGGTTCTCCTCAGGCAGCATTTATTCCATGTACTTTGGCACATGGGTCATGCTCACGCCCAGGTCTCTTGGCTCGTGCCAGGTGATGAGTGCCATCTAAACAGACGGAGCTGATGCCAGCTGGACCAGCAGGTGTGCCCAGATACGGAACACCAGCGGAAGCACAACTCTTGTCTCTGATTGATGGTGCTGTCGGCTTTCACTGCCCACTCCACACTTTGCAATTCTTTGTTCAGAGAACAGCGTAGAACAGCTCAGTCAAACTCTTCAAAACTTTCAAAGTGTCTCGAGCAAAGCACAAGGCTGACAACCATGACACTGCTGCTAGGTTCGTGGATCCGGGGTTCTTCATCCAGAGGACCAGAAATGGCCATGTGGAACCCGTGGCAAAATGGGAAAGTACCACGACAGTAGGATTTGGTATTCCTGATTGCTCCGGAAATTCCTCATTTCTGAAGGCATCGCAGGGAACAGCTTTCTCTGTAATTCCTCATTTCAGATGGTGCCTCAGGGTACAGCTTTCTATTTAATTCCTCAATTCTGAAAGTACCTCAGGGTACAGCTTTCTCTTTAATTCCTCATTTCTGAAGGTGGTGCGCAACGTTTACAACGCGCGCGTTACCACGACCTACTATTACCACGCGGTTGTAATAACGAAAGTTGTTACAATGCATTGCGCTGGGGGGCGCTCGAGGATAGTAAATCATTTAATTTACTATCCCAACACCTTCCCTGCTATCCACGGGGACTGGTGTTGGAATAGTAATTTAAATGTTTTAAATTTGCGCCCCCCCAACGCAAGTCGTTGTAACGACTTGCGTTGTTACAACCGCGTTGTAATGGTAGGTCGTTGTAATGCGCGCGTTGTAACGACATATATCCCTGAAGGTACCTCAGGGTACAGTTTTCTCTGTAATGCCTCATTTTCAAAGGTGCCTCAGGGTACATCTTGCTCGGTAATTCCTCATTTCCGAAGTTACCTCAGGGTACAGCTTACTGTTTAATTCCTCATTTCTAAAGGAACCTCAGGGTTCAGCTTTCTCTGTAATTCCTCATTTCTGAAGGTGCCTCAGGGTACAGCTTTCTCTTTATTTCGTCATTTCTGAAGGTGCCTCAGGGTACAGTTTTCTCTGTAACGCCTCACTTCCGAAGGTGCCTCAGGGTACATCTTGCTCTGTAATTCCTCATTTCCGAAGTTACCTCAGGGTACAGCTTTCTGTTTAGTTCCTCATTTCTTAAGGAACCTCAGGGTACAGCTTTCTCTGTAATTCCTCATTTCTGAAGGTACCTCAGGGTACAGCTTTCTCTGTAATTCCTCATTTCCGAAGTTACCTCAGGGTACAGCTTTCTGTTTAGTTCCTCATTTCTTAAGGAACCTCAGGGTACAGCTTTCTCTGTAATTCCTCATTTCTGAAGGTACCTCAGGGTACAGCTTTCTCTGTAATTCCTAATTTCTGAAGGTGCCTCAGGGTACAGCTTTCTCTGTAACTCCTCATTTCCGAAGGTGCCTCAGGGTACATCTTTCTCTGTAATTCCTCATTGCCGAAGTTACCTCAGGGTATAGCTTTCTGTTTAATTCCTAATTTCTAAACCAGGGCACAGCTTTCTGTGTAATTCCTCATTTCAGAAGGTACCTCAGGGTACAGCTTTCTCTGTAACTCCTCATTTCTGAAGGTGCCCCGGGGTACAGCTTTCTCTGTAATTCCTCATTTATGAAGGTACCTCAGGGTACAGCTTTCTCTGTAACTCCTCATTTCTGAAGGTGCCCCAGGGTACATCTCCCCAAAAGCTGAAGTGACGTCACAGACATACTTAATCATTGGAATTGTATTTTTGTCAATCCCTCAACAACTAGAAGGAATGTATAACTGTGTTTCCATTACTGCACTGGTTCATGCTTTTATGGTGTGCTCAACTATGTTGTTTCACCTGCCAAGACTTTAGGAAATCCAATCACTCTGGAAACATTAAACCTTGTAAGCACGTGACGCAATCACACTGATTCCGCTGCAGCAGTTCAGTTCTTTGATACGGTCTTTGTTTGGTATATGGGTTTTTCTCATTCCCATTTGAGTTCCCTGGAGAGAGAGCATGTTCCCCTGGTTCTTTCAGGGTGATGGTGTGGCCACAACCATGATGGGTTGGCTCAGACTCACTGAAACATTGTGGCCCAGAAGTGAAGTGAAGCTGTCACTTGTACAAAGCGGCAGGATGCGACATGTTATTTCAAAGGGGTCTGTGGTGGAAAGTGGCACTTTTCTCACAGCAAAACCTATTTATGTCAAGTAGTGTTACTGGGCAAATCACCGAAAATATCCAAAGGTTTTAATCAGTGCTTGATTTGTAAAATAATCAGCAAAGATCAGCTGGCCTGCAGGGCATCAAACAGAGCCCGATGGGCTGCTCTGACGGGTCAATGTGTGGGCCGGTTTCGGCTGTTTGTGGGACCGGTTTATCGTCTGGTGGGCAAATTGTATTCAGCGTGTCTTTACAAGTTCAAAACTGCCCCAATTTGCAAACATGAGCCACTTTCTTAGCTATCTAATTCACTAATGGGGCCACTTTCCTCTAGGCACCCGGGCCCTGTTTCTGTTTCGGTCCGACCTTGAGAATAAGTGCTGGGCCCAAGGTTTTGCTCAGAAGGCTGAGGCCTGAGCTGTCGAATGTCTGGATTGCCGAATGAAAAGGCTGCATAATCGGTTTTTTTTCACTGAGTTTTATATAGCGCAAACTTGACCCGAAGGAATCGGGTATCAGAGCGCTTTACATAGCCCCAGTTGCGTTACATGAGGACACATTCATTTTTGTTAGGCTCGGGGAGATGAAGTGATTTGCCCAGAATCACAAGATGTTCAGCATCAATGCCGAGACTCCAACCTGGTTCCCCAGATCCGATGTCGACCGCCCTAGCTGTTAGGCCAAATCCCCTCCTCACGTGTCCACTTCATGCATCTTTAATCCTCCCCAGATTCCACCTGCCTCCCTATCTCACTCTTGCATGGTCTATTTCATCCAAGGCCTTCTCTCTGTCACATTGTTTTCATGTCTTTTTCTTCCTTCTCCTTTCCTCCTTTTGCATTTTTCTCTCTCTTGCTTCGGATCTAAGTCTGTTGTTGAAAAATAATAGCTGGTGTGCCCAACCGCCAACCACAAACTAATGTACAACTTTGTCCCAATAGGTATCAGCCACAATGACTGTGATTCAAGCATTGATTATGTCAAGGCTTGATTATTGCAATGTCTTGTATCTTGGAGTTACTCATGGGAGAACTCAGCAGCACGCCTACCACTGAATTTGTAGGGCGTGCGGATATTGGGTCTGCGCTGAGGAAGACATTGGCTGCAGGATAAGCAGGGGTCAGCTTCTTTCAAAGCACTGTGCTACTGTCACTAGGCTTTTCCCAATAAAGGGACAGGATACCTCCAATCCCTAGTAAACCATGTGAACCTTTAAGGGGCTTAAGATCAACAGGAGAGATGCTAGCGATTGTTCGTAGGGTCAAGAGAGGTGGTTCTTTGGGTTACCTGGGGCCAAGGATATGGAACGCCCTGGCCCCGTCACTCCATCGGATGCAGTCAGAAGAGCTTTCAGGAGGAGACTTAAAACCTGGGGGCATATTATCAAGGGGGTTTATCTCCGCTTTTTTGGCTTTAAAAGCCAAGAAAGCGGAGATAAAATCATCTCCCTATTACCTAGCTGCTGCTAACACCAGTTAGCGACAGCTAGTAGGAGATAGCGACCATCTTGGGCCCCACTTTGCATGTCAGTGATATTTATCACTAATGAGATGCAAAGTGGGCGTGCCAAGATGTTTTAGACTGAAAACAGTCGCTAACATCGCTATCTCCTATTACCAACTTTTGGAGATATTCGCGCTAAGCGGGAATATCTCCAAAAGCTAACACCTGCCCTGAGCAGTTCTTAGCCATGTTATCCAATGGGAGGTGGATAACATGGCTAAGAGCATTAGCTCGCTAATGCATGAATATCGCTGACTTTTCAGCGATATTCATGCTTTGCGGCGATTTTTACCGCATTTGCGTTAAACCTTGGTAATACCAAGGTTTATTTGCGGTACAAATCGCCGCAGCGCTGCGGTAAATTTTTGTCTCTAACCAAGCAATAGCGATAATTATCGCTATTGCTTGGTAATATGCCCCCTGGTTTTTGTGGCATGAGGTTTGAGAGTTTTAAGTGGTGCGTAGGATGCGGAGTCCGGCTTCTGCTGGGACACCTCATGTGAGGTAGTTATGCGCTTTATAAAATATATTCTTAATATTATTATCATTAAACACCAACTTTAGAAGATTTGTGTAATACTTAAGCAAATGTATTGTGAAGCGTCTCAAGATGCTAAGTGAGGATACGATTACAAAGAACAATTTGAGCAAAGATATCACATTATGCATATATACTTAAACTAGCAGCCCGTCCCGACGTTGTCCGGGTATGAATTGCTGCCGGCCAGTAGTATATTGCTTTGTAGGATTTCGTTTTGATAGCATTTCTTATCTGTGACAGGCCTGTGAAACGCTCCGATTCACAGTGCACTGCTGATGCACTAAAGAGTGCGCGTTCAGTAGTGTGTGAACTCGAGTTTCCCTACTTTATTTTTCCTTGCAATATTATATAGCGCGAACTCGACAACATGGTATGAGCACAATTTACATTACAGAAGAACACATTCATTTGTGGCAGGCACGGGGAGACAAAGCGATTTGCCTGGAATCACAGGATGTTGAGCTGATGCCGAGATTCGAACGTAGCTCCCCAGCTCTAAAGTTTGCAATTCTAGAACTTGTGGCGGGAGGTGTGTCTAAAAGTATATGTCGGTGCTGGCCATCAATGAGAGAGATCTGTGCATTTTTCAAATGGGTGGTGAAAAAATATGAGTATGTTGCTGGAGATGTGGGCCGCCGTGCCACCAATGTACTTACCGGGGGAGGGTAAGCACCCATTATTCCGCAACTTTCTTTCCGCATACCATCACTCTGCATACTTTCATTACGAAAGTATCATGACTCCGCAATGCCATTATAACACATGGCATTACATTTTAAATGCTTTTACCATGCATACATTTACAACGAAATTTGTTGTAAATGCATGAATGGTAAAAGCATGTTTTTTTAAAATGTTTGGATAAGGTAAGTAAGGGTATAGGGGTATATGTTTTGGGGTACTGCGGTATATGTTTTGGGGTGTTTGGGTATTTTAAGGGTTCAGATATAGTTTTGGGTTATGGGGTACAGGGGTAGTTTTAGGGTTTAGGGATAGGTATGGGTTTTGGGGTACAGGGGTATTTATAGGGTTCAGGGCTAGGTTTGGGTTTTGGGGTACAGGGGTATTTTTAGGGTTTAGGGATAGGTTTGGGTTTTGGGGTACAGGGTATATTTATAGGGTTAAGATGGGTTAGTGTTTAAGGGTGTTGGGGTATTTTAAGGAGTAAGGGTGGGTTATGATTATGTTGTGCAGGTGTATTTAAAGGGAGCAGGGTGGACACCCGGAGCTGGAATGTACAGAACCTGGGAAGAAATAAATGTTGGGCACAAGGCTTGCTTTTTTTTCCGTAATCCCGCGCCCCGCACGCGCCCACGCCCCCAGCATACGCCAATAGCACACAATATGAGACATGGCATGAAGGGCGGAACGTACCACACGCCCCCAGCGTTTGTCACGCCCCCAGCACACGCCCACAGCACAACGCAGACACGCCCACAAGGGATTACTTTGCTGGCACGGTTCTTTTACCTTTTAAATGTATAAGGTGGGCGTCTGCATAGCCTATGTCCTTCTGCTGCAACTGCCCTTTCCAACGCTGTATTGGGTGTTGTGATTGGTGCTGTGGTTCCTGAGATTACCTGCCTCAAATGTTTGGGCTCTCTCTTTATTATATTACTAGCAGCCCGCCCCATCGTTGCCCGGGGCAGAAGGGGCTGGGGGCAGCATTTCAGGCTTGCGTGCACTCCCGACCCGGCCCCCGCCCGCCACGACATTGTCTGTGTCCCGGACAATGTCGTGGGTGCCGGGAGCCGGGGCGGGAGTGCAAGCAAGACGGAAATGCTGCCCCCAGACCCTGAGCCTTACCGCAGTTGTTCCGGGCCAACCTCCCGACTCGGCTCCCTCCCGTCCCGTGTCACAGAGCCTTACCTGAGCCGCCGCTCCTCCCCGAGCTCCTCACTTCACCGCCGCTCCTCCTCGTCATCACGTACGTTGCGGCCAGCGCTACGTCGTGGCCGTCAGCGTCTCGGCCGGCACTACTTTCAGGGCACTACTTTTTTTTTTAAGTTATATTTTTAAATTTACGTTTTTTTTTATTTTCTATAGCCTATGTCCATCTGCACACCCTGAGGATTACAACAATGTATTGGGTGTGTGGATTGGCGCTGTGGTTCCCGAGTTTACCTTGCCAAAAGGTTTGTGTTCTCTCTTTATAATAGTAGTATAGACTAGCAGCCTGTCCCGACCTTGTCCGGGAGCAATCAGGCTTCCCCGACCCCCGCCCGCCCCGACATTGTCCAGCAGCCCGGGACTTCGCCCGCCGCGACATTGTCCAGCAGCCCAGGCCCCTGACTGCCCCGTCCCCCGCCGGCCCCGTCCCCCGCCTGTCCCGACCCCCGCCTGCCCCGACCCCGCCTGCCCCGACATTGTCCGTGGGTCCCGCGGAGCCTTACCTCAGCCGCCGCTCCTCCCCGCACTCCTCAGTTCACCGCTCTGCCGCTCCTTGCCGCTCGTCACTGCTCCTCCCGCCTGTCCGTCGGTCTTCACCGCCTGTCCGCCGCTGGTCACCGCTCCTCCCCCGCGCCATGTCCGCCGCTCCTTCTCGCGCTCCTGGACGCCACTCCTCCCCGCGCTCCTGACGTAAGCACGCAGGTCGCGGACGGCGCTACTTCAAAGGGACTACTTTTTTTATGGTACATTTTTTAAATAACGCATATTTTTATAGTTTATATAGCCTATGTCCATCTGCACACCCTGAAGATTATAATGATGTATCGGGTGTGTGGATTGGCGCTGTGGTTCCCGAGTTTACCCGCCTCAAAGGTTAAAAGTTCTTGCTTTATAATAGTAGTATAAATATAGCAAAAACAGACAGTAGAAATGTGAAAAAAATACAGGTACTCGGTGTAATGTGAATACAAAGTGCTCAAACAGTTGTGCAGTGGACGTAAAAAAGTGATCACAATAAAAAATGTTTTAAAAAGATGGCAGGAATTTCAAGGCTTTGTGCGCTAAAGAAAGTGCAGTGTCCATAGTCCACAAAGGATCAAAGTATTGTTCAATGGTTGTCACTATCCTGCATAATTATCAGTTAATCAAAACCCTTCTCAGTCGGGTGGTTGGCGACGATGTTTCGACTCATGACACGATAAAGGGTCATCATCTGGACAAAAGCAGGTTGTAACCGAGCACACTAAGCTTTATAAGGTAGATCATCAATGCATAGCAGTCTTTGAATTGCTCAAGTTTATATTGAAAAATCAGTTGATGGGCATAGAAACATCTCATAGGGCAGTCCTGTAAACAGCAACTCCTGCCGTTGTCAAATGGTTGTAAGGAGAAAACAAAGGGATTGAGACACCCACTATCCCAATTATGAGACTCAGATGGCCACGTGCAACAATTAGAAGATTCCTGGCCACCAACAAAAAATAATGGCAAGTCATCAAGAGGAAGCCCTTCCGGAGGAGGAGCAGTCACGCAAGCAATCCAATCTGGCCCAAGAATCCTGCCAGGATTGGGCAGCCGCTAACCTTGAAGGTAAGAGTGGTTGGGCCGGGTTGGGGGGATTCGATAGACGACGGTAAGGGGAAAATGAAATAAACAATTAATTTTCCCTCTTTGTCGTCTCTCAAAATCCACCCCCACCTGGCCCCCCACTCTTACCTGCCTGGGCCACGGCTGGGATTGGGCAGGATTATCTGGTCCGACTGGATCATTGATTCTTTAACCCCTTCGCTGCGGCGGCTATTCCGCCGCAGCGCTAAGGGGTTAGGCGGGACCGCGTGGCGCTCCCGTGCTTGTGACGGAACCGCTCCGTCACGACCCGCGGGTGAGCTGTGCTTGTGACGGAACGGTTCCATCATGGCCCCGCCCGCTCTTTAGAACGTCAGCGCAGGCGAGGAATTCACTCCACGCAGGCGCGGCGAGCGGCCATGACGGAACCGTTCCGTCACCAGCACAGCCCACCCAAGGCTCATGACGAAACAGTTCTGTCACGAGCATGGGAGGGGTTAATAGTTGAAACCTCCGTCCTATTTGGTCGACGTGTTGCTCACGTGGTATTTACATACTACTTCCAATCACAGGCTGAAATTAAGCACGGATTCTGATGCAAAGCCTGATCTACTAAGAGAACCAGACCACACCTACTTAAAGCGAAGCAACAAGAAGAAATATGCTCACACATGTATGTTGCAGTGCAGGGCACACATCCAATGCATGCTAACCGTCTGAGGTTGTCTATGCTTAAACATTTGTACAGAGATTGCATGCTTCCAGTACAAATCCTAAGCTACACAGAGCCCACTCACCATTGCAGAAGGCCGCCTTGTGTGAGCACCAGCACAGGGGATGCATCAGCAGCAGCCAGGCTTAGTATCTATGGATATGTGCTGTGTTTTCTCCCTTGTGCAACACAAACAATTTCCATCCAGCACTGAGTGTGATTCAAAATATTATTCATGAGGAAGTTGGAGAACCTTACATTGAAGACCGGATCAAAATTAAACCTCTCCTTGCCTGGGTTAAAATCTGGATTAATCCAGAAGCGGTCATAAAAGACTGTCTGAAACGTGACAAAGGGGGTCACATACCCTGGCTAAAGTATATAAAGGACTCTCTGGAGGCAATTGGCTGTAAAAATGTCTTCATAGACCCAGAATCCTTAACTGGCCAGAACAAAACTATGGTTGAAAAACTTTTTTCAGACTGGTCCCTTACGACTAGGGCTGAGATGGAAAGACATAAGCCCACTGTTTTATCCTATTGCCAACTAACAGTGAAGCAAGGAATGGAACCATATTTGAGGGTCATGCATAATGCTCAGGACCGGTACCATATGACCCGATTCAGACTAAATATGTTCCACCATTTACTTGCGGTCCCTTCTGGATTCACTCTTACAGTGGAGGTGAAGGGTACCTGCGGCTGCGACACTAGGTCTCCGCAGGATACCCTTCACTTTGTTTTGTTATGCCCCTTTTACTCTGCTCCAAGACGTAAGTTTTTAGTAGGGATCCTGAAAGAAACGAAAATCAGACAAGCAAAAAAGGCCTTAAGATTTCTTCAGGAAGCCGCAGATGCCCATACGTTGCATTGCACTACAAGTTGTATCCGGGTTGCATTGCGGCTAAGGAACAATAGAGAAATAAATGATTTTAATGCTTCCAAATTACGCAAAGTAAATTCCTCTTTTCCCTATCTTTATGAAATGCGTTTTTAACCAAAATTTAACCTTTTTAAAATTTTGTATTTAAATATATGTGTGTATATTGTGTATGTGCTTTTATGGTGTCTTTTTAAGTGCCGAATAAAGATTTATAATTGAGTGAATCTAGGACTCCCTGGAAAATAAAACCCAGAACAGACCGAGAGGTATCTCGAGACATTAGATTGCACCTGAGCTGAGGAATGAGGGGGAGTTAAGAAATGATTTACTTTGAAAATGTAGCAACAAGAAATCCAAACTATAAAATGCAGATGAACGACTGGATGGATGTCACTATGAGACCAGCACTGTAGGCAAGCTGTGAACAGGCGGCCGCCTGGAAGCAGGTCAAGCAAGGTTTGATGGTATGGCTGTAAGAGAAGGTGGTGGAAGAGCCAGAATTGCAAGCTCAACTTTTGGTGACGACTGGCTCTTAAAGCGGCTCGAAAACAACTCTAAAATATAACAAATGGGAATGCTAATTTATCATTTTGAAAAACTTGATGCTAACTTTTAAAAAGGTATTTTAGTATTTGAAGTGTGAAATGAAAGAGTTCGCTTCATCATGACACCATCATGAAATTACATAGAATACGTAACCTAAATACACTCGTAATGATATGCCCAAGGAGTTAAAATCAGGTTAAACTGTGTTGCGGATGGATGGCATTAGAACGGTCCATAGCCGTAGTGCCGATATAGGCAACCCAGCCCACGCATGATGAACACAGCCTGCACTGCATAAATAATCACACAGAAGCAGGTTTGTTAGTAAACAATATGCTGCAAGTTAATTACATACAAGAAGTACACCAGCATTTTGGGTTAATTTACGGGTGATCCAAGGACAGGCAGCAGTGACTAACCTAAGCTGCCATGCCCGCCTGATGAGCCGAACTGAACCTTGGCCAACCCAATAGGTGCTACCATCTACCTGAGGCATTATGCCCCATAAATTACCATGGACCCTCAGTCCATGACTTTACTCATGCCTTTTTTGGGATGGAGCGTTGCAAGGCAAGCCCCCGGTTGCTCAGGCTTACAACCGCCCCAAGGACTAGCAGGGCGCTGACGTTTTCATCCAAGTTCCTGCTGTAAAGACTCATGTTGTTTGGCATGGGGCACCCCTTTGTGCTCCTGAAGATGGTGCCCCTATGTACAAATCAGCCTCCAGATCTCCCTCTAACTCCGCCATCGCTCTGGATGTGGCAGCCGTCAAACCCAGGGTTCCCCCTCCAAGGCAGGCAACTTCCTTCACTTACAACCCGCTGTTACCAGGGCTTCGCCCAGGTCCACCAAGAACAAGTCCATGCCCACCTCTGACAGGCTTACCCCCGTCCTCCTCAAAATACCCCTTGGTGTTGGCATCTACCAGTCCATGTCTTATGAAGCCAAAACCCCTCTGCCCTGTGTGCCTGCGCATGGCGCTGTTTACCCTCTGCGGGAATGATTCAAGTCCTCCCTTCACCTGGCCCTGTGCCAGCCCCTCCACGAGGTTATCTCTGACCACCATAACTCGCATTGCCCCATGCATTTGCTAATCTCAACCATCGTGGCTTTCATTACCTGTATTAGTGCACCTTGCCCCATAGACGTAAGGTCATTGCCACTGAGGGGAATTACTAAAATGTTAGGAGGGGGTCCCTTCCAGCTAGTCTCTGCTGCAGCTTGTTGAGCAAGCTGTGCCAACGCATGCCCGGGGACCCCATCCAAGCTTTTTGTGTGTGGTAGAACCCAGGACTTCCCATTGTGCCAACCTAGCGATGCATGAGTAGCCGATCACCCACACCTTGAACCCTGACGAAAAAAAAAAAATTGTACACACCATTTAGTTTTATAAACACAATACACCATTGTGAATCCTGAGCATACACGATTACACCTACAAAACCACAATGTAGGTAAACAATAAACCCCTCACGCTGTAAGCTAATGACACACTTCTACAAACCACACTAATTTACATTGTTCGCCCCTTTTTTCCTTTATGACCCCTTGTGGGCGAATATAGTGCTTACAGCACTGGGAATCCCACCGCCCCACCTTCTTGATGTGGTTGGGGGAAGGCCCACCTTGAAGTCTGAGGTGGCCGCTCCAATCCTGAAGAAATGGCTGGAAAACCGCTTTCCCGGACCAGAGTTTCCTGAAAACTCATGGCATGAACTCATAACCGGTTCAGCTTGGAATTTGGTGAGGGGTATGAGATGCACATGTATTAACAGGTAGCCCCTGTGTTGGGGCGGAGGGCCATGTAGTCTGAGACCAGCCCGACAGGGCAGTACCTCCTGTCACCCCGAGGATGTAGCTTTATGTCTTTCCTCTGCCCCGCCTGATCTGTTTGGATCTTCTCACAGATATTCTTAAGGAGTCTCCTAGCACCTGAGGGCCTTATTAATGAGAAGTTTTGCATCGCTGCGACAAAGCAGCGATGCAACTCTTCTCAGTGTACCCTCCTTGCGACACCATGGATGTGCCGTATTTACAGTACGGCACATCATGTTGCAAGGAGTTACAGATACGTCTGTATTACTAACGTATCTGTAGGTGCAAAAGTGAAGCATTTCTGGGTGTGTTTGAAAAGAGAAGCAACTCCAGCAATGTGTCCTTTCGTATGGGGCAAGCCCCGTGTGAAAAGGCCTGCCTCAACCTTAAGCCTGCTATGAGGCAGGCCTAAGGTTTTAACGCAATGGCGTCTTAGAAGTGGAGCATTAAAATTTTATAGATTTCAATGCGCCACTTCCATGAGGCTTTGTTTCGGGGGAACGCCCACCCTGCATACATTATACCTTTTCAGGTATAATGTAGCGCAGGGGTTTACGAAGATATGCATCAGCTTAGATGCATCACTTCATAAATATGGAGCAAAGTGGCGCATTATTTACGCTGCCACAGCATCACAAAAATTGACCAAACGGCGACGAAAATGTGACGCTGGGGCTCATAAATAAGGCACTGAGAGCCTTATTTATGAGGAGTGTTGCATCGCTGCGACAAAGCAGTGATGAAACACTTCTCAGTGCACACTCCTTGCGACACCTAGGATGCGCTGTATTTACAGTACGACGCATCATGTCGTAAGGAGTTACAGATACGGTAGTATTACTGACGTATCTGTAGACTCAAACGTGACGCATTGCTGGGGTGTGTCTGAAAACAGACGCAACTTCAGTAAGTGTCCTTTCACATGGGGCAAGCCCCATGTGAAAGGGCCTACGTCACTCTTACACCTGCCATGAGGCATTTGTAAGGTTTTGACGCAATGGTATCCTAGAAGTGGTGCACTGAAATCATATAGATTTCAATTCACCACTTCCACAAGGCTTTAATGCGGGGGATTGTCGACCCTGCATACATTATACTTGACACAGGTATAATGTAGTGCAGGGGTTTATGAAGTAACACATCTGACTATATGCGTCATTTTGTAAATATGGAGCAATGTGGCGCATTATTTACGCTACTGCGCTGTCACAAAAGGGGATGCAATGGTGGCGTAAATGTGACACAGGGCTTCATTAATAAAGCCCTGAATGCTTATAGCATCACCTGACCCATCCCTCTTAGATCTGGCTACCAACTCGCTGACTTTGAATGCAGCAGCAAGAAAGCTGGCCTCATACGTAGAATATGTGGCCCGTGCACTTCATCTATCATACCCTGTAGTGTGTGGAATTCAATATGTGATCTGAAGTCTGGTACCCGTGTCTCCTATCTAGCCCATTCCTTAAGTGCCGCCCTTATGGGGAACGCCCTGGCATGGTCCCGTTGCCCCCTGAGTTTGGCGTGGTGGCTCACTGCAGCTAATTTTTCCATGATCCCGGAGTGGCTCTTTTCCTGATCCTTGGCCCATCGCTGACTTTGAATGCAGCAGCAAGAAAGCTGGCCTCATACGTAGAATATGTGGCCCGTGCACTTCATCTATCATACCCTGTAGTGTGTGGAATTCAATATGTGATCTGAAGTCTGGTACCCGTGTCTCCTATCTAGCCCATTCCTTAAGTGCCGCCCTTATGGGGAACGCCCTGGCATGGTCCCGTTGCCCCCTGAGTTTGGCGTGGTGGCTCACTGCAGCTAATTTTTCCATGATCCCGGAGTGGCTCTTTTCCTGATCCTTGGCCCATCGAATAAAATGTTGCACCCTGGCCTCCAGTGTTACTGTATATCCGGCCCATGCCCCTGACACCCTGCAAAAAGTGGAGACGCAGGACTTGTACTGCCTCCTGGTCCCCAGTGTGACAGACAGTTCACCCAGTTTCATTAAACGCTGGCCCCCTGTAGGTGGCGCCAGAGATGTGCAGGGAAAAGAGTAATCTCTGCTCTCGCTCGCGGCCAAGCCTCCTGGAAACGGAGCCACTGAAAATGAGAACGAGTGTCAGCTGCCACGTTCTTGACCCCTTGAATGTGCCGGGCCCGAAACTCTACGTTGTTATGCAGGCACGCCCTCACTAGTTTCCTCAGTAGGCAGAGTACCTGTGGACACTTTGCAGATGGTGCATTTTTGGCCTGAACCACGGCTGTTATCCGACCAAAACAAAAGCCTTTTTGCTGCCACGGCCTCTAGCCACAGAAGGAGGGCTGCCACTATGGGGAATAGTTCCAAAACTGTGACATTAGCTGTAATATTCCTTTTTTGCCATTAGTTAGGCCATATCTATACACACCACACACTCCCCATTATTGTGCCAAAGCCTTCCCTGCCTGATGCGTCTGTAAACAGGCACAGTTCAGGGTGCCCGCCCAGGCTGCTCTCCGTATCAGTGTGCCTTTGAAGTCAGCAAAGAATTCCATGCACATTCTGAGGTCCTCTTCAACCCTTTGCTAAGTCTGACTGGGTGGTGTTTCTTTTTAACATTAGCTGTGACCCTGGCCAGCCTTCTGGCAACCCCCCTACCTGCTACGATCACCCTTGCTGCAAAATTGTGTTTACCCAGGAAGCTTTGTATGGCGCCCAAGGACGCTTTCATTTTTGCCAACATTGTCTGTATGTAAATCATTCGACTCCTTAGAATGGCCCATTTTCCTGTCTGTCATGCGTGGTATGGGTATGCCCGAATGCTTTGTCTCTACGGTTGCTCTCCTATGCACTGAACCCACAGATAGACTACGCCTGAATGGTACTCTTCAAGTCCTTTTACTTTATCTCGGGGCACGAGGCAGGGATGCCCCTTGTCTCCATTACTTTTTATATTGGCAATGGACCCATTAGTTCGACACTTTCAAGAAAAACATTCACACCACAGCTTAAAATTTAGCACTGGGTCTCTTCTGGTTTCTCTCTATGCTGATGATACCATTTTGTATGTTAGACTGCCCCATCTAAACCTTGAACCCCTTATTCAGGAAATTATTAGATTCGGTAGGTTTTCTGGTCTCAGCGTCAATTGGCATAAATCGGTTATTTTCCCATTGACTGCTAGCACGACTTCCTGGGACTGCGAATTCCCGCTTGAGTGGTACCAAGATGCTGTCAAGTATTTAGGAGTTTATATCCATCTGGACACCACCACTAAGATCCGACTAAATTATGGTAGGGCTCTTAGCTCCATGGAATCGCAGATTGTGAAATGGCTGCGGTTGCCCCTGTCAATGGCCGGGAGAGTGGCTATAATTAAAATTGTGGTCCTTCCTCAGTTTTTATACCTTTTTAACAATATTCCCATTCCTATCACCCAGACTTTTTTCTTCAACTGTGTACACTCCTCTTGTATCTTGTTTGGGGGGGGTAAGACACCGCGTGTTAACTGGCAGACCTTGACCCTGCCTTATGAGCGAGGTTGTTTTGGGGTTTCAGACATGTATTTGTATTACCTGACAGCACAATGTTGATATGCATATGCCTGGTACCACCCGGACGCAAGTGTCCCATATTTGAAACCGGAGGCTGACCTGGTACTCCCACGAAAACTTTCCGCTATCCTACCCACGGGCTTCCCCAGAGACCCTGTGACATCCAAATGGTATCCACCACCTGCTGGGCATGGGACAGGCTGCGTAGGCTGTTGGGCCTTATCCAGTTGTACTCTCCGGAGCTGCCTCTGCCAAACCCTTCATGCTTCCCATAACGGGGGAGGTCTTGATTCAACGCACACTTGAGAAATTCCACATCCACACAATAGGCGACCTGTTTCCTGGTGATCATATCTTCTCGGTGTTGGTGGAGGCTCGATTTAGTGATCGCTCCATTATGGACACCTTTGTTCTGAAGAGCATGTACTCCATGCTTAGGGCCAAGTTCCCTTCTTTTCCACCGGCTCCTGAGCCGGCCCCACCACTGACCCTGCTCATCAAAAGCCCTACAGGTGCACATTTGATCTCAAAACTATACAAACAATGTGGGACGTCCAGACCATTCTCTGATGCTAAAATACGCACAGCTTGGGAGATGGATTTGGGCAGGCCTATTACAGACGACCAGTGGGAACAATGCTGCAGGGCAACTAAAGAGGTCTCATTGAATAGCAGAATGTAACACACACCTGCACAATCCCAAAGGATAGACCATACTAGACCTCACCATTGCCAGAAATGCTTGACTCCATTTGCCAACTTTCCACACCTCTCCTAGACATGTCCTAAAATACATCAATACTGGACTCAGGTATACATCACGTTAGGGGACATACTCTCCATGCAGCTGCTACCCACTCCTGAGATTGCACTGTTAGGTTATGTGGTTAATTTCCCCAGGAAGGTCAGGAAATTGGCAGCATTAGGTTTCCTGTTGGCTAAGCGGGAGATTGCACTATTATGAGGTAGCAAGAGGGCCCCTTCACTACAGTCATGGCTTCGCAGTTTAGCATTTGCAATATTAATTGCGAGGAATACTCTACGTTGGTCCCTAGCTCTTTGCAACCGGTGGACATTTGGGGATCATACAAGACTTACATTGATCAGAAAGAAACTGAGCATGAATCTCAGACAGCTAGTGGTATCGTTCCTGAGGGGGTTGGCTAGGAGCATTGTGTGGGACAAATATCCATGAGGTTGGAAGGTCTTTATTAAACACCTCTCGCACTGAAGTTCTATTTGTACTAATAAGGGGCTGATGGTAACAAATATTTCTGGGTGCTGCAAATACTCTATTGAACAACTTGTTGTATGTCTTCGCTTTCCTCCCACATTCCAATGTTCACCTACACCAGTGAATGAAGCATATCATGCATGTCCCAATGCATATATTTTTTGTTACTGCCAATACTATATACTGCAATGTACTATATACCTTGTTCATGTATGTATAAAACTGAAAAATAAAGCTTAAAAGAAAAACATTGTATGTTCTGCATCAGGGCCTGCAACTTTCCCACTGGTAGTCTGGACACACCCTTCACCGCATCTAGTTCAATGCCCAGAAATGTCAAGACCTGAGCTGGGCCCTCTGTCTTCCCAGGGGCCAAGGGGTCCCATAGGTGTTCAGTTAATCCCTGAAAATGTTGCAGTGCCTCCATGCAGTCCTGTGTCTCCTCTTCCCCAAGGAATAAAAAATCATCCAAATAGTGTGTCACGCCCTTTACAACATAAGACCATTGGAGTGACCATTGCAAGAAGCAGCTGAATGCCTCGAAGTAGGCACAGGACACTGCACAACCCATCAGCATGCACCTGTTTTAATAAAACTGTCCTTCCAACTTAAAACAAACCCAGCAGGTGGTGGCTGCCTGGGTGAACCGACAGCAGCCGGAATGCTGATTCAAAGTCCACCATTGCTAACTAAGCCCCCTTGCCTGCTCTCCTTACCATGTCCACTGTCAATTCGAACGTGCAGTAAGTGACAGAACAAAGCCCGCCCTCCAACCAATTACCCTCGGGATATGACAGGTGGTGTATTAATCTGAAACTCCCTGGCTGTTTCTTGGGGACCACTCCCAGGGGAGAAATCACAAAGTTGTCCAGCAGGAAATAAAGGAATGGTCGTGACACCTCCCCTAATGCTAGTTCCTTTGCACCCTTCTCCTGTATTGAGGGGAGCTCTTTAGCAGACCGCACCTTAAATGATGCATGCCAGTTCGGATTTTTGCTGAATGAGTCCTTCTGGGGTGGGGTGAATTTGCCCGTGTGCTCGAGCTAGAGCTGGACCTCTTCCTGATCCCAGCCTAGTTTGGGGCACATGGCCATCTGCCTTCTGAAATCCCTGTCGTAATTATACCACCCAGTGCCCTTCCGACTTTATGGCCTTATTTTGGATGGTGCGGGAATACTGGAAGAGCCCAGGGCCCTGTTCCTGGTATTTTTCCATCATGATGGAGAGCGCCTCCAGCCAGTTTTCGATGATCTTGTCCTCCCCCTTCCCGCCCATCCTTCTTGTGTCTAACCCATCCTTCCCATGCATCAGTAGTGTGAATATATCCACAAATTCACGTCACAAAATCCCTTCTTTAGCTGCTATTGGCACTTGTCACGGCAGCTAGCAGCAACTCGATACCAGAAGGACAATTGTTATCAGAGGCTGTTTCCCCACCACAGGGTAAGCATGGGCGGAAAATCCGTTTCGCTCGCGGATTTTGCAGATTTTCGGTAAATTCGCAATCCGCGAGATTTGCGAATCTCCCGCAAAATCCGCAAATCCGCGAGCAGCGGATTTTGCTCGCACTGTTCGCGTGAGTTCGCGGCTTCCCAGTACAACTACGCGCCCCGCGAATAAGTGCAAAATTGCAGAAATACGATCTTAGCAAAACTGAAACTACTTACCAGGTTCAAAAGTTCAGTCTCATCATTAGTAGCCATTTCCTGTAGTGCTTCCTGAGGGGCCCCTCCAGAGTTCAGTTGCCAGTTGCAACTATTATGTGACCCTGCTCTGAACCTCAGAATAGTTACACATATGCCACAAAGGTCCTGAATTACAGCTAAGGGAGACAAGCAGGAGCCAGGCTGGAAGTTCAAATCCATTAATCAGCCCCTAATTCATTATTGTCAGATGGGGCAGGGCAGGTGTTGTAACTAATTTTGCAACAATGAAAGCACTTAGCAAGTGCAAAAGATCACTAATCAGGAAGCACTAAGGAAGCAGGTGCCAGCTAAAAAAATATTCTGTGACACATTAATCAGCCCCAAATTAATTCAGGTCACTTGAGGCAGGGAAGGTGTGCTTGCGTTGCCACAATAATGTACACTGACTGGACAACCAGAGGGTGCTGTGATGAAACAGAGGGTGGCATGGGTGGGCCAGAGGGTGGCATGAGTAGTCAGAGAGTGGCAGTGGTGACAGAGAGTGGCAGTGATGAAGAAGAGTGTCCCAAACAGGATGGACACGTAGAAACAACAAGTTTGCGAAACTTGCGACCCGACAGGTAAGTTCGCAATTTGCGACATTGTACAAAACCCTCGCGAACTGGCAGAAACCCGCGCAAACACAAAAAAAAAAATTCGCGAGAATTCGCGGATTTTGCGGATTGCGAGTTCGCAAATCCGCAAAATTCGCGAACGCGAGATTCGCAAAATTCGCCCATGCTTACCACAGGGGGTGTTGCCTTTGTTGCCTCATTCAAGTTGGGGGCCCTGTACCTGGTGTATTGACCGGGTGGCCTGCCTCAATGCTCTGTGCGTCAGGCCCTGTGCCCCAGCTAGTTGGACGGTGGAGACCACTGAGGGGAGGGGTTGGGTGTTTGGTGCCAGGAGGCTGCAGCTTGCTGCAGATGTTGACTGCAGCCTGGGTTGTCTGTGATTGCCTCTCTGCCTGAGTGGTTGGTATCGCAGGATTTGGGAGAGAAACTGTGCACCGTAACTGCTTCTTACTAGCTTGATCGCCCCACAGTTTCAAAATTGCTTGTGCACCATTCCCCCAGTGGTTGAGTCCTTGTGATTGGGCTGAGACCCCGGGTTGGTGAAAAGTGTATTAAAGCCCACCATAAAACTCCCATTCAGTCCTTCAGCTTACCCATTCTGTCCATGGACTTGGTGCTTGTTGGTGTTGTGCTAATAGTGTCTGTTGGCACTGCCACCGTCGGTGTCTCGCGCTACTTCGCCTGGGCTCTAGCCTTCGGAGGGCTCAGCTAGGAATTCCTTGTTTGTTGGCCTGCGGGCCCTTTTCGACCTTGTGGGCCATATGTCTGCTTGCGCCGACTGTTGGGCTATGGATCTATCGAATTCGACCCCGGAGTCCTCTGACTCTCGCACGTTCATTATGCCCCTCGCCCAATCTAAGCCTTTTGCCTTCACCATCTCCATGAACGCTGCCCATGACATGGTGGGCTGTTGCCGTCTGTGAAAATAGGGGGTGGTGAGCCCTGGTTGTCCATCCCCTTGCATATGTGCACTGGCCTCTGTCTTGGAAGATCCTGCAGGGAAAGAGAAATGTGTGTGAAAATGGCCCCCATGCATTCCATGACCCTTGTTCTGGACTGGTCCCATGTTTGGGTTTATGCATCCCAGTTTTCTTGATATTATCCCCCCATCCCTGCAATACTTACTTTCCAAATGGGTGCCGCGACAACCGATGACAACACTGGAATACTGTCCGTCTGCCCTAGAGGACATTCCACTATGACTCTCAAAGCGCAACCATGGGGGGTGTGAAAGATAGGTACAGGATATCCTACTACACCATGCTCCTTGGGGCAGTTTCGCCTGGGGTCTACATGCGTACCCTGTTTCCCACTGTGTTGCACGATTTACCCCTTGGGTCCTAGCCCCACCTTGTGGCTGCTCAGACAATGCCCCCGAGTCCTTTCCCAGGGTTGAAAGCCATGATACCTTGAATAAAACAAGCATTTACAATGCATTGGTCTCGTCTTTGTTAAAGTTAGAGCTATTGGTATTGCAAATGGCATTTTTTTCAATTTTTTGTTTTTTTAAAACATAAATAAATGGTATTGTCATTTACAATGGCAATAGGTGAGCATTAGAGAGTAGGAGAGTGTATTTGCGGGCACAGAGCCACACACACACATAAACACACACAGAGCCACACACACACACACAGCCACACCCACACACACACACCCAGAGCCACACACACACACACACACACAGAGGGCCACACACACACACACACACACACACAGAGCCACACACACACACACACAGAGCCACACACAGCACAGCAGCCCTTGACATGCTGAATAACTCCTCGAGCTTGAAAACGATTAAGGTATGAATTGGCCTAAATGGCAGCCCTTAGTTGGTTTGCCTTCCATCCGCTCTTAAAACTGTGGTCAAATATTTAAAGTAGGCAGCTCCAGGTCCACAACTAAACTACATTAAGTCCCACGTGGCATCAAACTCTCGCCCACTTTATTCAATATATATGTGCTTCCGTGGTTAATCAGTCGAGCATTGTCTATCCCTCCTACGCGGGTGACAATCCGCTTTATCTGAAAACGTCATCTGTAATGATAGGATTATGTACTGGCTTCACAAATTCTCCAACGAAATGTAATCCTGAATTACTCAACACCATCTCAAACTAAATCCTCCAATTGCCACCCCCCTCAACTGCCACATAGCTGCTCAAAGAAAGAATACCCCACAGCAACCCAAACAGTTCAGAATCAAATCTGTGCACATCTTCTGAGACAAACACCTAAACCGGCAACACGTCAAAAACCGCACAGTAGGAGCCCAGTACCAGCTCAGACTCTATGAGGGGTGAACCTAATTTTAAACAGGTTGCGAACATCTCGCCCATTTGCATCTCCAGGAAACTGCTTCCCACTGAAGCAAGAACGTATTCAAACACGCCTGTAACACTCATAAGGCACTACATGGGAATTCCGCAAACTCCTGATCACTGGTAGGCAGTGCCAACTGAGAACCACAGGCACTCTCTGCGTCGAAATCCCAACCCTGAAGGAATCTAGAACACAAAGGGAGGGAGCACCCTACCTTCAGACATCATGACTGTCCCTTCCAACGATTTATTCCCAAACCAGTCGAAAAGACTATTACTGGAAGATTACTTTCAACTTTAGTCACCGTAACTAAATCTCTGAAGCCACCCTTCTGTTCTCTCCTAAATTGTTCAATGCAAACTGTCCCAAGCTCGGATTTTGCATATATGTATATATATATATTGCTTCATTAGTAATTTCTGATTTGCTAAACACATTCGATCTTCTCCCACTTCCAGGGGAAGGCAGACTGTAGCCAATTCTCCCTATGCCTTTACATATATGATGGTTTTCTATATGTTGTGGGAACAATCGTCTGTTAAAGTCAGGGCCACTTAAATAATGCCACAGTTTTACACGCATATTTATGGATCTGCATAATTTGCTACATAATCCATCATTTACCAGCACTGGTATGCCCGCCTTGTTCTCCTCCTTTTCTAAAAGTGTAAGAAGGTTCTGATATAACAGGTTATCATTGTATAAAGTGTTTTCTTTCTACTGTTCTCAGAGCTGTTGCAATTAAACTGGCTACAAAAAAACAAAACTGCAGAAGGGAACCTAGAAATGCGCAGGGTCTCGAGGAAGGAATGGGTTAAAGGTGCCTCAGGATGGACAACTTCTGGTTTGATTTAAAAGCTCAAAGAGATGGCGGATGAGGGGGTCCTGAAGTAAACCATTCCAGGAGGATATTAAATCTATGAAACTATGCGAGGTCAGGCTCCACCCAGACCCTCAGGTTACACCACTTTCAAGATCTATCCTCCTTGATAAACAAAAGCGGGGCAGCCTCTCCTGCCCATGCGTGGGATGGCACCGTGGGCATGCCATTGTGCTGCTTTGTGTAGCTGGCATGGTGTGTACACCTGGACAGAAAGCGTCACATCAGTATCTAGCAAGGACCTGGCTTGTCCCCCTGGACACAGCACATTCATAGGGCATGGTGTGTCGGTAGAGCAGGACACATGGTGTTCTGGAGTTACTTCATCAGAGGTGGGACTGTCTCCAGTCCCCAGAAATGCACAGCAAAACGCCACTTTGGGCTTTACCTATATACAAACATTATTTTTTGCTTATTCCACATTTATCCATAGTAATCCAAATCATTTATCATCAGTATTCCAATCTTCCACAGACGAGAGAGCGCCCTTCGTGTACACGTTAATTTTCAAGTTTCTACTATTCTCCTGGTGTCACTAGGACTTTGACCAACAATATGACGAAAACGTGAATTCATTTCAGGCAGTATTTATTGTCACATAACCCAATGCATTTCGGGCATCCAGCCCTTCTTCGGGGGTCACTGTAAATTATAAAAATGCAACAAGATTACCGAACTGATTTACCCCTGTTGGTACATTTTTCACTGTCTGCACATGTCCAACCACATTTATCTCTCACTTCTCATTGGAAAGACATCTCAATAAACCCTAAATAAATCTACACATGTTAACCCAAAAAATACCACCTCAGACTCGAACCCCTATTGTATGCACATTACTTCATACTGCATTCTGGAGTTACTGTCATATTCAATTGGGTTCAGCACTTTTCACTGGGGCCACAGCACATCTCGTGGGTACCAGAGAGCTGCATTCACTGAGCATGGCACCGTCAGCTATGGTTCTGCGCCCACAGTGAATGCCTTCCGTTTATGAGTGTCAAAGTCATTCTAATGTCCTATTAGCCATAATATGGCGCTTACGCCAAGGTGTGGTGGCATTTCATTACATCCATAGTTTTTTTGCTTTTCTCACATCAACGCCCTAAGTGACACAGGCATACCCTGCCCACTGTACCAGAGGAAGGCAGCTGTACCTCCCTGGCGAAGCCTATCTAGGCTGAAGCCGGCCTGGATATTTTCTCGCTCAGAGATGGCCTAGCCTGGCAATTCGTGCTGCATTGTTCATACTGGAACAACCCCAAAGCTAGTTTACATACGGCTTGTTCCAGTGTGAAGTGACATGGTGGGCAAACAAAAACTGATGACCTTGGATACATCTCCGAGCACTTACTGGTGGCTCTGATTAATGCAAGCATTTCACCCATCAATGTTTTTATTCTTCATATCTCATTGGATATGGATTGTTCAATAGGCTATAGTCTTGAGGAACTTGGGTCCATATGTATCAAGGTACCAATTTGCGATTCTGTAATAGCGATTTTTAAGAAATCGCTATTTCAGAATCGCAAATTGGTATGTATCAAGAAAATTGCAATTTTTTAGCGATTCCCTGATATTCCTTAATTGCGAATTCGCAAATTGCGAATTCGCAATTAAGGAATACTTTCCCTTTCATTTCTTTGGGCCAGGAGGCCCATAGGAAGGAATGGGAAATTTGCGATTCGCAATTTGCTAATCGCAAATTGAGAAGAATTTCAAGGGTGCAGGGGTGTCCAAAGGACACCCTATTGCACCCCTGAAATAAGCATGGGTGCACATGTGGTGCACATACATGCCCTAAGGGCATGTATGTGTGTCACATGGCACTTTGAAAAATGCAATAATTGGCATTTTTCAAGAAATTCGCAAATTACCACCAACTTGAAGTTGGTGGTAATTTGCGATTCCTTAGGGACAATTTGCGATTTTCTTTAACTTCATACATTGCATTTAAGGAATCGCAAAATTTACGATTCCTTAAATGCAATTGCAAAATAAGGAATCGCAAATTTTGCGATTCCTTATTTTGCACCCAAATTCCATGATACATACCATTTTGCGAAAATGAGTTTGCAAACGCCGAAATTCTGCGAATTTCGGCGTTTGCGAACCCATTTGGCCTTGATACATATGGCCCATAGTGGCTATAGCACATCTCCCTGTGCATGATATATTCTGTTTCCCTAGGGGTGACTCATCACATGGCTCGAAGCTATGCATTTAGCTAATGCATATATCATCTCAACCATAATTCCACTCCTGTTACAAGCACACAATACAGATACCTTAAGACAACACTCTGCCCCCAAGCCCACCCCGATGCCGATTGACAACCCGGAACCCCAGCAAAATGAAATCAACAGCAATGCCCTTTATTTTTATTTATTTTATTTATCCATTTATAGAGCGCCTGGTTACACCTAACGGTGTGTCCCCGCGCTAAGACTCACAACTCAGCACAAGATGATAGGGAGAGAGATGCCTTCAACTGATTCATCTGTCGATCGGATGAGTACTAGTCATCCTAATCGTTCTTTTTTTCAAATAGCCACGTTTTAAGTTGTTTACGGAATTTGGTTTCACACGTCTCTGTTCTCATATTTATTGGAAGGGTGTTCCAGATCTTGGCTGCACGGTATCTGAAAGACCGACCCCCCATCCTGTATCTGTAGATTCTTGGTATGGTAACCATGTACTTGTCCGTGGATCTTAGATTTCGTCCGGGGATATAATGGGTTAGTAAAGGCTGCAGATATTTTGGGCCGTTGAGTGACAAGATCCGGTGGCAATAACACATTGCCTTGAAAAGCACTCTTTTCAAGTGCAGTCTTACCAGTGCTTACTTCATACTGTTTTTTTAGGTAGTCTAAGCACCAAACGGGCAGCTGCGTTTTGGACTCTCTGCAGTTTTGCTATTCCTTTCTTTGTGGCCCCTAGGTATAGCACATTGCCGTAGTTCATTTGGGAGGTGATTACGACATGTACTATCATTTTTCTTGCTGCGGGCAGGAGGAGATCAATGTTCTTTTTCAGGGTTTTTATGGCTCCATAGCATTTGCCAGCTACTTTCCTGATATGGTTATCAAACGTCATTTTCTCATCTAACCAGATTCCCAAATTTTTCACTTCTGCCTTGGGGGTGGGTGTTGTGCCTAGAGATTCGGGCCACCATGCCGAGGACCAGTTGGATGGTGCCTTGCCCACAATCATTACTTCTGTTTTGCTTCCGTTTAGTCTAAGGCAGCGGTTAGACATCCACTCTGCCACATGCGTTAGACATTCTGAGAAGCGGACTGCGGCTAGCTTTTGATCCTGAGACAGCAATACAATCAGCTGCGTATCGTCCGCGTAAGACAGGAACGACACATTATATTGCTATACTTGTTCTGCCAGTGGAGCCACATACAGGTTGAAAAGTGTTGGGCTCAAAATTGAGCCCTGTGGTACTCCCTGTGCTAGTGGGAAGGTCTTAAATAAGTGTATTTGTAGTGCGACTTGAAAACTCCTTCCAGAAAGGAACAAAGTCATCCATTTCAGTGCCCTGTGTCTGATGCTACAGATTTCGAGTCTTTGTAGAAGCAGTGTGTGAGATACGGTATCAAACGCCGAACTAAGATCCAACAGGATCAGTGCGGCCATTTGTCCCCCATCTGCAAGCTTCAGTCAGCACATACATCTATGCACATAACACGCCACACAGGCCCAGAAGTAGATCTAGCCGTCCACTGTCCAACATATTCCTGAACTACACAATACAATTCATCAACTCTAACCTTGCGGACCACAACCCAACACGATGCACTTGTAAACAATGTGAAACATGACCAAAACATACCAACTGATCACTTCAGCTCAGAATCCCAGAACCGTAAGGCCAGCCAAGATCCTTAGATTTGGGAATGCGCTATATATCTACAATACTGGGTATGATATGGCAAAATCTGACAAGGCCAGCATCGATCACATCATTCGATTTTGATGCCGGCCAAATGAACTTCTAAGCGCTACAGCCAACTGTTCAAAAGGACAAAGATGGGCAACGAGAAGCGAGGGGAAAACCAGACACCACTCTACGTTTTAAAGATCGCTCATCGACTGAAGTCGTGAAGCTTTGCAATGTGATACAAACCACTCAAACAATCGATTCAATGCATCGGCTGTCCGTTCATCAAGTGAGGGCATCTACTGCACATGGCGCTTATCCAATCAGCGTAAAGACCAGCCCGGGAAGAATCCCTTGGCTCTGCCCTCCTCACAACACTACAGCTTCAAGTGTTCTTCGATGACCACTTCTGTTTGTAGTGCTGGGAGGGGGGGTGCTGCAGACGGAGCGCTACGTGATGCCGTGCCCTCTGTGGCCCAAGCTCCGCCCAAGCGACAAATGCCAGTCCTGCTTAGCTACAATAGGCCCAATGATCAAGCCTCAATGGGAGAACTGTCCACACAGCCCTTGCTGCGTGCCCTGTTAATTCCGGAAGGAGGAATGGCTGCATGCACAGTCTGGGTGACCCGATGCCACTGCCGACAAGGAAAGGACCCGATGCCACTGCAGACAAGGAAAGGATTCTTCCCAGCATCCTTGGATTACCCGGAAGAGGCTCCAGTGCCAAATGTGCACCAGAAGATGCCACAGGATCGACTTTCAACCAAGCATGATGTCGGACTCCATTACAAAGAGTTGCCCTCTATTAAGCAACCAAATACAATTATTAAACCAGGCCCCCGCACGAGCTCGTCCGGCGCTCGCCATGCCTGTAAGCCCCGTCCTTTACGGATTGGGGGGGTGTTTTGGACAGATGATGTCACAGATAGAAAGGACAGCAAAAAACACGCCCCTCAATCCGAAACGGACGGGGCTTAAAGGGACAGACAGAGCTCTTCTCCAATGGCTGGCCACCATTTAGGAAGCCAGCCAATGGAGAAGAGCTGGCTCGTTTATCTCCCTACTCGAAGACATCATTTCTCGCCCAGCGAGACGGCGCAAGCGCAGCCTACGCAGGCCGAGACCTAAAAAGGTGGCGGGGATTTGAGAGGTTAGAGCATAAAAATGTGTAATTCCTGACATGTGCCTGAGCCACACGTGGCCAGCTGATACCTGATGAAGTAGAAGGTTCCCCCTCTAGTCTTAATCCCTTGTAGCACTGCGAGCAATTGCACTTCGCATACTTGTTAGGGGCTCCCCACCCTATATCGTTCACTCGCTCTGCTTACCCCGGTGCTTTGCTCCTCATGACCTTTAATGTTGTTGCCTAGGATTAAATTAACATGATAAGTGATGGTGCCTGAGAGCGATATCGCTTTGCACAAGCCCCATAGCACCCAGGTTCCCTGCTCACAGGTGTTACCCAGCTAGGCGTGAGCCCTCTGCATTTCCCTTGCATTTCCCTTCGTACAACCGTGCCATCTGATGGCAACATTGTTATGCCACCCATGTGGTACCTGCTTGATGGCTCACGCCCTGCGCAATGAGAAGCTTCCCCAACTACCGGCTCGTTCTTTCCCTGCTGCTGGGTTGGTCGAGGCAAGGCTGCAGGACACAACTGGGAAAATCAAGATTAACATTTTTTTTTTTAAATTAAATTTATACTTTATTGCATTCCCAAGTTACATACACAGCCGACATCGCCTACAACCCGGAGGCCGGCGGCATCAAAAAAGGGGGGGAGAAACACCCTCCAATCCCTGGGTACAGGTAAGTTACACAGCCATAAAGAACAACAGCTCTAGGGCCTGGCGGCGAAACTGCAGGTGTGGAACAAGTGTGCAGAAGCAACAGTTCGCAGTATCTACCATCGGATGATCATAGCATATAAGCAGGATGCACACCCCACAGCGCCAACAATGTCAGACCCAGGGGCAGCATGGCGTGTCAGATTGGCAGGATCGAAATAGCCACCTGGGAAGAACTGTGTGCAAACCCGGAGTCGAGGGCAAGACCAACGGGGACCCAGGGAAAGGTGTATAAAGGGGGAAAAAAGAACCTCCCAGACAATAGCAAACCCACCCACCCCAAAAGAAGAACAAGCCCGACTACCCAAACCCGTGCCCACCACCCACCTCCTACTCTGCACCCCAACCATGAGCCCCTCAGCTAGCCTAAGGGAAATAGGCAAATGCCCACCAGTGCAGGATGACGCTCTGGGAAGGGGACTGCGGTCGCCATGAGCCCGAACAGCCGTCCCCAGCAACTTACAACTCAAAACCTCTCAAAAGGCGGGCGAGACTCACCACATTATCATAACTTTGAAGCATTCAGCCGACACACTCCTCATCCACCGCTGACGCAGCCCCCTCCTCCTGCAGCACATCCAGCTCCACACTCTCCGGGTCCGACTCACCACCCTCTTTCGCACTTTGAAACGCTCGAAACAAACCCCAAAAGTTTTTGGGTCTACTCTTTGGAGGCAGGAGTTCACTATACACCTCCGATTGCGTGCAACAGTAAAGCAAGTCTGTTTCCCACCGTTTTCTAGTAGGGACTGGTCCTCGCATCCAGCACAGTGCTATAAGCCGCTTTGCCGTCAGTAATGCCATGTCCGCGAGGCGCCGCATAGCCACAGGAAGAGGCTTTGAGAAACCAAGTAAGGCGAGCGCCGGGTTAGGCACGATCACTTCACCAAGGATAGCGCTGAGGTCCGCAAAGACCTCCACCCAGTACTTATGTATGGCAGGACAAGTCCAGGCCATATGGAGGAAGTCTGCTGTGTGAAAATGACAACGCTCACACTCCGCTGATTCTCTAAGGCCATACCTATGCAACCTCTCGGGCGTGTAGTAGACACGCTGTAGGAATTTAAAATGTACCAGGCGATGCCTACCGTTGAGCGAGATTTTCCTGGTATTAGTCGCACAATAACGCCACATGTCGTCTGAGATGGGAGATTGGAGGTCAGCCTGCCAGGCCAAACGGGCCTTGGAGGGAGGATACAGCCGTTGTCTATCACCCAGGGACCGAAGAGCAGTGATCAATTTGCGAGCTGAGGGGGTCTTGATGACATAGGTGAGTTCCGGCACTTCCGGCGGTTCAGCCAAGTCCGGGCCTAAAACGGAAAGGGCCGCTCTACGAACTCTGTAGTATTGAAAACTGTGAAGTAGCGTTGCCCCGGGACAGGAGTGAAGGACCTGCTGCAGCGTTTTCAGAGTGCCGTTCGAGAAGAGGTCACCCATGGTAAGAATGCCCAGGTCACGTAGCGCCTTCAGGACGCCCTTCTCCGTCAGTGGAGCCAACCAGGCCGCCCATTCTACACGGAGCAAAGGTGAATACAGCAGCGCGCACTCGCGGGAGCCAGTCAGTGCATGCCAAGCATGATTCGTGGCAGCTATAGAGTCCAGATTGCAGACCCTCCTATCAGGCGGGTAACACACTGTCGCCGGAAGCGGGACGGGGTCTGCAAAAAGTCTCTCCAGCTTCACATGAGGGATACCCGGATCCCCATGAACCCACGTATGTAGGTGTGCACCCTGAGCAAGCCTGTAATAGCGCTCCAGGTCCGGAGCCCCAAGGCCCCCTTGGTCGTATGGAAGGGTGAGCGTTTGCCACTGTACCCGCGGCTGTCTGCCCCCCCACGCCAGGCGGACAAGTGTCTGGGTAAGTTGCCGGAAAAAGGCTTTGGAAAGGACAACTGGTATATTCACGAACAGGAAAAGGAACCTGGGGAGCACCACCATCTTCATGAGCGCAATCCTGCCCATGAGCGAAAGCGGGAGCCTGGACCAAACTTCGACATCATCCACCAGTTTGGAGTAGGCCACTCCATAATTCTCGCGCACCAGGACCTCCGGGTCCGTATGTATGCGTATCCCCAAATAGCGGATAGAGTCCGTGGTCCATTGCAAGGGGTACTCCGAGTCGAAAGGGAGCGTCACCGGGGTGAGGGGCAACGCCACCGATTTATTCCAGTTGACGCGGAGGCCCGAAAGAGCCCCGAACCTCACCACTTCCCGCAGCACCGCAGATAGGTTAACCTCCGGGTCCCGAACATATAGCAGAGTGTCATCCGCGTATGTGGAGATACCGATCTGGTACGTCGGGAAGTTGATCCCTTCAAACCGATGATACTCTCGTATAGCGCAGGCGAGTGGTTCCGCTACCAAGGCATACAGCAATGGAGAGAGGGGGCAACCCTGACGTGTGCCCCTTCCAATTTCGATGGGAGCAGTGACCAGGTTACCTATTTTCAGCCTCGCAGTAGGTTTGTAATATAGGGCTCCCAACATTTGCAGAAACGGCTCCCCTAGGCCAAACTTACGAAGGACCCTCAGCATAAACGACCACTCCACAGAATCAAAGGCCTTCTCCATATCCAAGAAGATGGCCACAGCTTTGTTCTCGTGTTTGACATGTTGGATCGTGCCAAGGACCGTGCGAATATTATAAGTGAGATTGCGTGAAGGAACAAACCCAGCCTGCTCCGGGGCAACCAGCTCCGGAACCAGCAGCGCCAAACGAGTCGCAAGAACCTTAGCGTACAGCTTCGCGTCCACATTTATCAGCGACAGCGGCCGGTAGGAGCCACACTGATTTGGGGGCTTGCCAGGCTTCGGGATGGTAATAAGCAACGCCTCTCTCATGGATTTCGACATGCTGCCCTGCTGGCAAATGTCATCAAACAAAAGCATCAAGTACGGGACCAGCTGCTCTTGAAAGGCCTTGTAGAAGGACACCGTGAGACCATCCGCACCAGGAGCGCTACCAGATTTCATGCCTTCCAGCGCTTCCATTATCTCCTCCTTCTGAATGGGGGCCATAAGGAACTCCCTCTGCCAGTCAGCGAGGAAGGGCATTCGGATGTAGCTCAAATAATCGTCGATTTCGTCCTCGAGATGTGCGTCCCTAGAGGAGTAGAGGGCAGTGTAGTAGGCGTGAAATTCCGCCAAGATGTCCTGCTCCTCTGTAACCACCGCCCCAGTAGCCGTCACCAACTCCTCGATAACCAATGGGGGCCTACTGTTGCGCATTAGTTTAGCTAGGAGTGCACCAGGCCGCTCCCGCTCCCCATACACCCGCGCTGTCGCGTATTTACCCATATGCTTAATTTCCCTGTCCGCCTCCTCCTGAAATTCATCTAACAAGGACTTAAGCTCGCCCGTATCAGCCGCGTCCCCCGAGTCCACCGCCCGACTATCCAGGGCATCAAGTTGAGTCTCGAGTAATTGCAGGCGCCGCCTGATGGCTTTGAGCACCCCTGAATGCCTCGCCATAGTCATCCCTCTGACGTAGACCTTAAATGCGTCCCAGAGAACTTGAACGCTGTCCACCGAGCCCACATTAGTTGCGAAATAGGCCTCTATATCCTCGGCGAGTTCCCCTCTGAAAACCTCGTCCAAGAGGGAGTACGGGGGGAACCTCCACGTGAAGGGGGGGATCCTCCTGGGAGGAGCCACCAGCAGCAAGAGCAAGGGCGAATGGTCAGATAGCGTGCGCGGGAGAACCGTGCAACCCTTAACCAGATCTAGCAAAGAGCGGGAAACAAACCAATAATCTATGCGTGTATGAATGTTGTGATAGGCCGAGTAGTGCGTGAACCCACCCCGCCCCGAGTGCTTATGACGCCACACATCAAGTAAATCAAGTTTCACGCATTCAGACAAAAGGAGGGACGCGGAAGCTGCAGGGGACCTAGGGGGGCCCGCAGATCTGTCAAGGTCCGGGTTCAGCACCAAGTTAAAATCCCCCCCCCCACAGCATTCTAAAGCCCACAAACTGCCTGCAGCTGTCAGCAAGCGAAGCATAGAACTCCGGGGAGTCGTAATTGGGGCCATACACATTCACCAGCAAAAGATCATGATCCTGTCCAACACAGCGCGCAACCACAAATCTCCCTTCCGGGTCTACAGCCACTCGGGTCAGCGACAATCGGGATTTGGGATTAGCCCATATGAGCACCCCCCTAGCATGCGTTGTGAACCCCGCAGCGACACAAGCGGAGCCAAGGCCCGCACCTGTAGCATAGGGCTGGAGAGCGGCAAATGTGTTTCCTGCAGTAAAGCAAGGTCAATGTGGTGGCGTTGCAAATAGGCCAAGACCTTCCTGAGCTTGCGAAAATCGTTGAGCCCCCTTACGTTCCAGGACAGTAATCTCAGAGAGCCCAGGGAGCGCTCCGCACTCAGTGAGTCAGCAGTGGACATGGCAGTTTAGAAAGGAAGATGTCGCAGAGCATATGGAGTGACAGACACAGTGTAGTAGTCGGCAAAAACAAACCCCCCACCCAACAAACCCTTAACCCCAAACGACATAGCAGCAACAATACTCGAGCATTACCAGCAACCACCCACCCACAGCCGACCAACCCCAACCCGGTCAGACAGAGCATAGCACTACCCACCCTGAACCCACCCGAAACACCCCACTACAAACCCAGGACCCCCTAGAGGGTCAAAAAGCCGAAAGCGCAGGGGCAGAGGTTCTGGCCAGACTACAATACTCTCCAACAAGGGCCAGATACAGTCGTCGCTCCCAGCCCCACCCCCATTGCGATCGGCACCCCAACTAATCCCCAGCAGCAGAACAAGCAGAGTGGTGAACAATCAGAGCAACAAAAGTTCGAGCTCAAGTCCGCGTTACCACCACCCACCAGGCATGTTAAGGGTCACAGACCAAAATGTTATGAAGGCAAAGGAGAGTCACACCGAAAACTGGAATACAATACATACAGTCACAGTGAAGCAGCCAGGTCAAGCTACGCAGTGTGAGACAGTTCAGCCCTGGCCCTCCGAAGATACAGCTTCCACATCCTCCGCACTCTGACCTCTCTGGCTGTTGCACTGTTCTTTGGCCCATTCCTTAAGCGATTTTTTCAGATCAGCCGGGTCGGTGAAAAAATGCGAATGACCTTGTTTATTTATCCGGAGTCTCGCCGGGTATAGCATGGCGTAGTCTAGCCCCATGTCCCTCATCTGCTTCTTGTAGGGGGCGAATCGTTTCCGCTCCTCCTGCACCCTAGCTGTGAAGTCAGGATAGAGGGAGATGTTCATTCCTTCAAACTGCAAGTCCCCCTTCTCCCGTGCCAGCCGGAGGGCCAGGTCGCGGTCCCTGTAGTTCAAAAGTTTAGCAATGATTGGTCTCGGTGGGAGGCCAGGCTGCGTCTTGGGACCGAGAGTGCGATGGGCCCTCTCAACAATAAACATGGGGGAGAAGACGTCCTCCCCCAGGAGCTTGTGAAGCAGCTTCTCGACAAACAGTTCCATCTTTCCGGTGTTGGTGGATTCCGCAACCCCTGTGATGCGGATGTTGGAACGCCGAGAACGCGCTTCCAAATCCTCCGTTTTGTCCTGTATGACCTGGAGAAGGCGGCTGAATTGCCTACGATCTTTGTCCCACTCCGTCTGGGCCTCCTCCGCTTCCGTCAGCCTACGCTCCGCCATGTCCAAACGTTCCGCATGTTTGTCCACCCTTTCTGACATCCTGTCCATACGGAATGATAAGGCGTCGATTTTCGAGCCGATCGCAGACATACTGTCCTGCAGGCCTTTCTCCATGGCGCCGAGCATCTCACGAATGTCCGCACAGAGCGAGCCTTCCGCCGCCTGAGTTGATGTCTCCGGAGGAGCGCTCTCCGCGCCCTTCGGCTTCCGTTGCTCGAACGTGAGCTTCGGCTGATTTCTGTCCCCTTTCCCCATGGTAGAGGCCACAGAGATGCGCCAAGCAAGGAGCAAGAGGTGGCTCGACGTGGGAGGAGAGCCTGGGGAGCAAACTACGCGAAGCAGTCCAAAGCGCAGCCAGGAATGGCGGTCAAAGATGGCGGCCGCGGGCCTCGTGGCATAGACTAGTCCAGGGGGAGAAATCCAAACTCCGGCCCAACGCTACGTTGCAGGCCACACCACTGGGTGCCGAGAAGCGTCAGCACACACCAAAGCACGCAGCACAATACCAGTGTCCTTCCAGCCCTCAGGCCGAACAGAGTATCGGGGAAGCCCGCCAACCGGCGGTCGTAGGGCGCCACTTCCCGCGGTCCGATCCGTGGGTCACTCCGGGTAGCCCCAGGTCTCCACCAAGGGGGTTGCAGCAAACACCCCCGAGGCAGAGGGGCCACAATGAACCCGCACTGTCGAGGACCGGTCCAGAAACAGCACCAGGCAGTAGGCTGTCCGGTAGAGCGGGGCCACACAGGAACCTTACGCCGCACGTAGTGTTACGTAGGGCGGACAGCCCCCAAGGATAGTCCGCGGCTTGTGGCCTGGTCCGCGACTCCAAACTCCGCGGGTCCGGTGAACGATACCTCCACCGATTTCGGTCAGGAAAGGTGCCCCCAGCAGCTCCAGGGGTCGTAGAAGCGAATTCCGCCCTCGCTGGGGATAGTGAGGCGCCAAAAAGGATCAATTTGACGAATATTAAAGGGGCTCAGGCGAGGAGCTCAGCGCTCACACGTCTTGCATGGACGCCAGCAAGCTCCGCCCCCCCCAATCAATCAAGATTAACATTTACCCCTAGGAGAACAACATTGCTCTAGTTTTCCACCAGGGGTGTGCAGGCCCAGGGCTTGAGTCGGGGTACCACGCGAGTGGACGGCATCCCCCCACATATTTTACCGGGAGCTCGATAACAAACTACTGCCAGAGTCTTAATGTATGTGCTTGTTCACGGTCGTAGTGACACCTCCTTTGATCTGTAAACTACAGTACACATGAAGGGGCCGATTCACAGAACTACCTTAAGACAAAATCCTAAACTTCCTACTTTTGGTATTCACTGAAGGCATTTAGTAGTAGTAAAGTTAGGACTTTGTCTTAAGTCTGTCTTTGTCTTAAGTCAAACTTAAGACAAAATCCTAACTTTACTACTACTAAATGCCTTTCTGTGAATACCAAAAGTAGTAAATTTAGGATTTTGTCTTAAGTTAGTTCTGTGAATCGGGCCCAAAGTGTCTTAGCTGTATGTCACGCACTCACTTCTCTGATGCAATCGTATCTAAGGGGTGAGCGAGGGGAGGCAATGAGTCTGATGGTGCAAGCCACCTTTCGTGACATCACTTCCGGTCTGACGTCAGCGTCCCCCCACTTCTTTTTTCAGGACTTGTGCCCTGGGTGTGCCCGAGACCATGCACCGGCCAGAACAAATGGACACACCCAGGTCTGATACACCCAACAACTGATCTTGGTAAAGAAGGGAAACACTGCACATTCAACCTTCTGATGGACTGTAGCTGAGTGGTAATTAAGCACCGACTTTGAAACGGGTCTATCTTTGGTTCTCACTCAGAACCATGCTCATATTTGTCCACTTATTCCCTCTGGCACCCCTACAGGATGGGTCAATGGGATTCTCCCCGTCGGACAAAACCAGGGGGTGCAGGATAATAAAGGATCCGTGGTTGGACATGCAGTCTCGCCCACCAACGTAAATGAGCTGACAGAACACTATCTAACTTCAGTTGGAAATATAGTCAACAACACCTTGCCATTAAAACTAAAAAGAATCACGGAGAAGACGAAAAATCCTTGGTTTGATGGATCACTAAACGAAGACAGGTGCAAACTAAGAATGGCGGAAAGAAAATGGAGACAACACCCATCATCCCCTGAGCTGAAAGCCCTGAGAAAAATGAGAAACGAATTTAACAAAAAGATCACTAATTCCAAAAAGGAGTTTATAAGAGCGGAATTGGACAACGCCAAAAATAGACCACGAAAACTCTTTGAAATCCTGAAGCAACAATCGAACAAACTAGCCAAAACAGCTCATGAATGCGCAAAAACGACGCTGAGCAGTGAGGAATTCTCAACGTTCTTCACAAAGAAGGCCAAATCGCTGGAAACAGAACTCCTAAGCGCCGCGACTAAACACCCCAACCAACTAATGGCTATAGGCGAGACCAACCCGACTGCAGGATGTAGAAATACAAAAAATAAGGCAAACTGGGACACATTCGAACTATATGATCAGGCCACGATAGCCAAAACGCTTTCCAAAATCAAACCCAATAACCATTATCAAGATCCTCTACCAGCGAGATGTGTAAGAGGAATTAGCCATATTGTGGTACCAATCTGGACCAAAATAATAAACGCATCACTATCACAAGGGATCCTCCCAGACTGCCTGAAAACAGGTCAAGTGGTCCCTCTGATCAAAAAAGCAACTGCGGATATTACTGACCCGAATAATTTTCGACCAGTGACCAACATTCCCCTATTGGCCAAATTAATCGAGAAATGCGTGCAGGGCCAACTGAGCCAACACATCTCCAAGTTCTCACTACTAGATGAATGCCAATCAGGATTCAGATCAGGACATAGCACGGAAACAGCGATCCTCCATATTGTGGATGACGCACTACAGGCACTTGATCGAAATCAAGCATGCTTACTAATTCTCCTTGACCTGTCATCTGCATTCGACACAGTTAACCACGAAGCTTTACTAGCCAGGCTAAAGGACAGAATGGGACTATCCGGAAATGTGCTGAAATGGTTCGACTCGTTCCTACGAAACAGAACACAACGTTTCCTGGTCAACCAAGCCATATCACCACCATGCCCCAACACGATTGGGGTTCCACAAGGATCAACATTATCCCCGGACTTGTTCAACCTGTATGTAGAACCTCTTACAGCAATTCTCAGCAACTCAAACATATCCTACCATATGTATGCGGATGACACGCAGATATATCTAAAGATATCCTCCCTTAAAGACATTGAGCGTATGAATGAAACACTAAAAATGACAACGGAATGGTTGACTACGAACCACTTGAAGCTAAATGCTCAGAAAACTGAATTCTTACTAATCTCTCCACCAAGGAGCGGTACAGAAATAAAAGAGTGGACCAAACTGGTGACGGCGCTCAACTGCACCCCGACGCTCGTCAAATCAGCCAAATCACTGGGAATCACTTTAGATGAGAATCTTGACATGAAAGCTCACATTAATTCAATGGCAAAAAGCGCCCGCTTCCACCTGAACTACCTTAGAAAACTGAAACCATTTATCTCGGAATCCGATCTGAAACTAGCAACCCAATCCTTAGTCATCTCGAGAATTGAATACGGTTGCACTACCTTAGCGGGTTTACCAAAAACATCCACAGCGCCACTAAAAGCCTGCCTCAACGCTGCAACGAGACTCATCTCAGGATCAAGGAAGTTTGACCACATATCCCCGCACTTGAAAGCTCTAAACTGGCTACCCTATGAGGCCAGGATTCAACTAAAGATCGCATGTATCACCCATAGAGCTCTTCACCACAATACTCCTGGATACCTATCCAAGAAAATTGAGCTGTCAGGAGGAAACAGACCGGCCAGGAGCGCCAAGGAGTTGGTGCTGAGACCAGCCATCTTCAAAAAGAAAAAAACTTATGACAGAGCGTTCTCCGGAGCAGCTCCTAGAATCTGGAACTCACTCCCCCCTAGCATTAGGAAGATTCCGAACACAGCAACATTTAAGCGGGAAGCGAAGAGCTTCTTAATGAGTAAATACCTTACATAGAAAATTGCATGGAACGCTGTATGCTACATTCCTGGACTCAAACTAAACACTTACGTCCTCGTAAGGAAATGTTCGACTGGAATCAGATGAAAGAGAAACAATGAGGCATAACCGATGACACCTCCTGTGATTAATCTGAACACCTACTGCTACCTCGTGTTATTTGATCTTATACCACTATCTGAAACCTTATAACCTACTACCTCTTATTTACGACGAAATTGACTTTGCTAATATCTTATGCTTTATAGTACGGTATAATGTAATAGATAACCTCTCTAATAGAAGGTAGTTATCTATGCTGTCACTTGAGCCTTATAATTATCTACCTCACACCATATATGTTCGAATGGAAGGTGGCTATTTATGCATTCACTAAAAGCCTTATAACTATCTACCTCATACTTATATGCTGTTTAATGGACTTCAGCTTATTATTAATTTGCTTAGCTTACCTCTATGTAAAGCGCTCTGATACCCACGGGTCTTGTTCGCGCTATATAAAACTTTTCAATAAATAAATAATAATAAATAAATAAACCCAAACCGCGAGGCAACCGGCTTCACTGAGGAAAAGCCTACAGCACCTGGTATCCCCAGGCTGTCTCCCATCCAGGTGCTAACCAGGCCCAACCCTCCTTAACTTTGGAGATCAGACGAGAGCAGGTGCTTTCTGAGTGGTTTTGCCATAGAACCAGATGACAAGCGAGCACAGCCCACGCAAGGGATGCGGCCCTCTCTGTGGCTGAACACGCCTTCACGCCCAGCATGCGAAACCGGAACCACGAGGCCAGTGGCTCCATGAAGGAAAAGCCTACAGCACCTGGTATTTCCTGGAAGTCTCCCATCCAGGGACTAACCAGGCCCAATTCTGCTTAACTTCTGAGAAGAGACGAGAGCATGTGCTTTCTGGTTTTGCCGTAGAACAAGGCGGCAAGCGAGCACAGCCCGCCCAAGGGATGTGGCCCCCTTGGTGCACACAGCCAGGCCCCCCAGGCAAGTTCTCCGACGCAGCGCCAGGAGGTCTTGAGCCTTAGCGTCAGCCTAATGTGCCTCCACCCTGCTGGAGGACCAAGGCAGGCACCTGACCCCCTTGGGACAACAGGCAATACCAAGTGGCCCCGGGGCCTGCGCGACCACCAGATGGGCCACTCCACCGTTCAAGGCTAGGGCCCCTCGAGGCAGCACAGGCGAGACCCCCAGGCTCTGACCAGACTCTGACTCAGTCCAGCACTACTTGAAACCGCAAATTGCCCAATGGCTGCCCAACCCCGTGCCCCCACAAAATAGGTGCCCGCCCCAGGAGGTCTGAATCGGCGGAGGCTGGGCACCCGGGATGCGGCACCAAACACAGTGGGCTGCCTGCTCGCCATACGCGCCCTACACGGGTGCCCCCAGTCCAGGCCCATGGAAAGGCACTGACCAAACACGCATGACACCCAAGTGGACCACGGGCGTGACAGCTGGCCGCCAATGTGGGAAAAGGGGGGGGGAAGCTAACCCACGCAGAGACAAGGGCACTCAGGGGAGGGGGCAAACTCACAGCAAAAACGCGCCGAAGGACGACTCTAGACCCTTCATACCACCTGGTGGCGTGACCAGGAGTGACAAAGAGGGAGGCTAGTGGGTGTTGGCAGGTACCTCACCTGACCCTCTGCACGCCGGAAGTGACACGGCTCGGCGCTGAACGTTCGGGGGGACTCCAAAAGGTCCCCACAACTAGAGCGCTGTGAAGTGCCAAATGCAGCACTAAGGTGGCTGCCCTTTTATGTGGGCACACGGCATGCACTCTAAAAACAGAGTACAACAGAGATGGTGCATGGGATTGGGGGTAGCAACAGTGACGTATCGAACCCTGAGGGGGGGGGCAAGCCAGATTACTGTACTGAGGGGGCCTGTGGAGCTCCGCCTCCCCCACACTGCGAGGGCCTCTGTTATGCCACTGGATAGCAATTAGGAGGGAATGGGTCTAGGGCATCAAAGAGGAGCAAGGGGGGGCACAAGAAGAGGAAAATATGAAAACTAGAAGGAAGGAAAAATATGATGAAAAAGAAGAGAGCAAAGAGGAGGTTTGGCAAGGGGGTGTATGACAGAATAGCCAAATATGAATAAGAAAATATGAAAGAATGCCACAATATTGCAGCCTAAATATATAAATATTGAGAAGGTAAGTATAGGTTTACTATTCTCAATTCCACATTTACGTAGCTTGAAGATATATATGTGGCCTAAGTATACTTAAGTGGAGTTACATACGTTAAACTCATATTGACCTGTATATATTTACATTATTGAGATGTGGTCACCAGTAGGCTTTGCTTCTCACATGATATCCAGGTAATGGACCCAAAGGCTGGAAGATGACAACGGAGCCGTGGTATAAATACAAATTGCAAATTCGAACCAACCGGGTCAAAGCAAAAATGCGCATTTCAAGGCTTTTGGATTCATATATTTTGCTTTTCATAAGAAGTTGTTCTAGCTAAAAACATTGAGCCACATGTACAACCCTTTCATTTAGCGCCTTGCAAGTTGCGACTCATTGCGAGTCCCAAACTGTGATGCACTGAATGAAATGTACAACAGTGTTATTACACTGTTTTGCAATTCCCAATGGGGTCGCAAATTGCGAGGCTCATTAATATTAATTTGATTCTCGCAATTTGCGTGTTTATTGTGAATGGCTGGCCCTTCCAGGGATGGTGGCCTGCTGGGCTCAGCAGACCACCATGTCTGGGACAGCTTTTTAATAAAGCAGCTTTTTTTTTTAAATGCAGCCCGTTTACCTTATAGGAAAACGGGATGCATTAAAAAAAGAAAAAAACTAAACGTTTTCATTTAATTTTTTAAGGGCAGGCAGTGGTCCGTGGGACTACTGCTTACCCTTAAACATATTTTAGAGACTATCACAAAGTGGAATGGGTCCCCTGGGAACCCCTTACAAATTGCGACTGCATAACCACCCTCTAGAAGAGGGTGGTAATTTGCAAGTGTTTTGCGACTGCAATTGCGGTCACAAAGCATTCACACATAGCATTGCGGACGCAATTAGGAAGGGAACGCCCTTTCCTAATTGTGACTCGCAATTCCTAAATAGTGAGTCACAAATAAATTGCGACTCGCTATTTAGGCATTGCATATGGCCAACAGTGATTTTGCATGCGTAAAAGGGTTCGCAAACCCGTTTGTGCAGGCAAAATCACGTCGTGTATCTGGCCCCTGCTTTTTCAGCACAGATTTCTGCAGCCCTCCTGTTCATTCGACACAAGTCCTTTTGCCTTGTTTTTTCAGTTTTTACATCATTGTCTCCAGCTTTGTAGCTCCCCATCCCTGTCGGCAGACGGCTGGGGTTCTGGGATGTATTCTCATTGGCCACCATCCCATTTACAATCAAGTTCCCAAAAATGTACTTCCTCCTTTTCCTGCTTTACTTCCGGGGAGGGTGCATCCGTTCAGTATGGAAGCATCTCAGACCTTTGAATTTTAAATAATAATAATGATAACCCACATTTGTAAAGCGCGAACAATCACCCGTTAGGGTCTCTAGGCGCTGGGGGCCGTCAGGAAGATTAAGCAAGCTATTGCCCAGAGTCACATGGTGCTGGGCTAATCTGCGGCCGGCGCCAGGGATCGAACCGTGAGCCCCAGATTCTAGCGTCAGTCGCCCTGGCCGTGGTGCCACACCTCTGAAGCATATTTTACATTATTTAACGTATTTAATGGCCCTTGGTGCTGGGCATTAGATGTTGACTCTGCTACAGTGATATAATGAGGAACTGAATGATATGGAAGAAGATGGCTTTTTACATTTGAAGGCAGGGAGAATGACAGCAGTTAGCGACAGCTTGTAGGTGATAGCGACCAGTCTGGGGCCCGCTTTGCATGTCAGCGATATTTATCGCTAATGAAATGCAAAGTGGGCGTACCCAACCTGTTAGCGACTGAAAGCAGTCGCTAACATCGCTATCGCCTTTTATCAATGCAGGTGAAGCGATAAAAAATTTTGCGCTAAGCTCGAATATCGCCAAAACCTAACGCCTGCTCAGACCACTTCTTAGCCTGTATATCCAATGGGAGGTGGATATTCAGGTTAAGACCCTAGTGGCGATGATGCCTGAATATTGCGGGATTTCCAGCGATATTCACGCATTGAGCCGCTATCGCCGGAAATTTTATCGCATTTGATATAAACGTTGCTAATATCACGTTATCTCTGCGATAAAATCCGGCGATGCCCGGCGATGAAAAAAATATGGCTAAGCTCCTTTAGCGATAAATATCGCTAGTTGTTGATAATATGCCCCATAATTCAAGGAAGGACACAATCTAGTTGAATGTCTATTGGATCACAACATCAACTGTGGTGTCCTATAATTCCTTTGGATGTGTACTGGTATTAGATAAGGGGTGACGTCTAACATTTGTTTTGTCTCTCTTTTTATGCTGGTCATAAATGGAAAGTGTCTGAATACACAAAAGCTTGTTTGATGTACAAGTAGTATTTTTAAACAAGCATTGGAAATGCAATAGGTCTCGCATTAGGAAAGTTTGAGCTATTGGTATTGTAAATGACACTTTTTTTTTATGTGTTGGTTTTGAAAGTAGCAAAATTAATAGCTTTGTCAGTTACAATGTCAATAGTTTTAACTTTTGCAAATGTGACACCTATAGCATTTGTAATGCAATGTGTGTTGTATTTATGTGACTTAGATGTCTTGATATTACAAATAACAATGGCTTTTAATTGTGTAAATAATTAATACTTAAATAAAAGTTATTGTAATTTATAATGGCAATAGCTTAAACGTTTGTAAATAACTTTTGTGAAGATTATGTTCAGTGTATTTTATTGTGACGAAAATCCAAGAACATTGCATTTGCACCTACACACACACAGAGCCACACACACACACACATATAGATGTGGTAGTGTTGGATCTGGGGGATATGGTGGTGGTGGATGTGGTGGTGGTGGTGATGGGGGATGTGGTGGTTGAGGGGGTGGATGTGGTGGTGGATGTGGCGGTGGTGGTGGATGTGGTGGTGGTGTTGGTGGTGGATGTGGTGGTTGTGGATGTGGTGAAAGTGGTGGTAGATGTGGTGGTGGATGTGGTGGTGGTGGATGCGGTGGTGGATGAGGTGGTGGATGTGGTGGTGGATGTGGTGGTGGTGGATGCAGTGGTAGATGTGGTGGTGGATGAGGTGGTGGTGGAAGTGGTGGATGTGGTGGTGGATGTGGTGGTGGATGTGGTGGTGGATGCGGTGGTGGATGCGGTGGTGATGGATGCGGTGGTGGTGGATGCGGTGGTGGTGGTGGATGCGGTGGTGGTGGATGCGGTGGTGGATGTGGTGGTGGATGTGGTGGTGGTGGATGCGGTGGTGGATGCGGTGGTGGATGAGGTGGTGGATGAGGTGGTGGATGTAGAGAGGGGGAGTAGAGAGGGGGTGTAGAGAGAGGGATGTAGAGAGAGAGGGCTGTAGAGAGAGAGGGCTGTAGAGAGAGAGGGCTGTAGAGAGAGAGGGGTGTAGAGAGAGAGGGGTGTAGAGAGAGAGGGTTGTAGAGAGAAGGGTGTAGAGAGAGGGGTGTAGAGAGAGAGAGGGGTGTATAGAGGGGGGTGTAGAGAGAGAGGGGTGTAGAGAGAGAGGGGTGTAGAGAGAGAGGGGTGTAGAGTGCACACCCAGCCCCATCTGTCAAAGAGGAAAATTGTGAAGATTACACCAGGCAAGAAAACGTTGCCACCGTGTTGTGTCCCTGTGGGGTAGGGCCTTATGACTGCCCCTAAGTAAAATTCTGATTTTCACATGGGTTCAGGAACATTGCAACATTAAGAAAAAAAGCAGATAATATGTTTTGGTTTCATAAATTACCTAAAGAAAGTTATACTTAAATCCTATTAAAATTGACCAATAGTCTGTTCTAGAACCTATGAGGTACATAGTTATAGCTCACTTCTTATAAAGCATTTTGTGCAGAATCACTGAAAGCTTACTCCTCGATCTATTAACAGTCTTTATTTTAGTGATACAATTTTTATTCTTCAAAACTTTAGTCTGCAATGGAGTGACAGTAACTTTGTTTGAGTAGACTTCAGGTCTGCTCAATCAGCTCAGAAATAGTTAAAAATAACATGGAGGGCAAATTTTATGAGTACAGCACAAACACATTTAACCGAGTTCTTAAAACCTCCGAATACTTGGCAATTTAAATATGGCCTCTAGCAGAACTGCGAAGAAGCATTTCCTTATTGATCATTCACACATCAACCTAGCAGATCAAGGGACCTTTCTGCATGATCATCCGTATCTTCGCACACTCCTTGAGAGGGATACGTTTGGGGATAGTTTTCCCCAGATCCAGGGCATATGCATCAGCTGGGAGCGTGCACAATCAATGATTGCAAAGAGGAGCTCGGAAAAGCTGCCACTGGCAAACATGGCTGCCAATCAAAGACAATCTTTTCTCAGATATCCTACAAAGGCCGAATAACCTCACTATGATTGGAACAGGCCAGCATTCAGACACAGACTAAAATGATGATGTCAACGAGAGGAAGTGGAAACTCGGCTACAAGAGCCCCATTTGTTTCTGGAGTGTCCTCTCGTTGCTCTTAACTTTGGTCCCAGCACCATGAAACAGGAGTCTCTTGAGGGGATAAAGGTGGGCCTGGCAGTCAAATGTGTGCTGTCATTGGCGAGGAGTCAAATAATCAGTGATGTCACTTTCGCTATCCTCAGCGAATTAATGAGCTGATGTCCATGTGCATATACATTCCACTCTGTACCGCGAGGATTGTTGTGGGTGAAAAACGCTCTTAAACTTATATCCTGGAGGCGTGATCCAAACCAGGTTTTCTAGACCCACAACAAAAAGCAACGGTTTATAAAAAAATATATAATTGGAGAGGTTAAAATGTGATTCAAATAGTAATTCAATCCCCCCCCCCCTCTCTCGCGGTCCTTGCTTCCTGGAAGGGAGCCAAGCTCTTGGGGCGGGGTGCTGCAAAGCAGGACAGGCTGTGGTATGCAGGTGCAACAGGAAATGAGGCAGCCTGCGCCCACGAGGACTCTCTCGAGCAGGGTTAGGTGCACAGTTTGTTTAGAATGTGTCCGTCCTGTAAGCTGAATGTTGCACCTTTGAACTTGTCGCGGGAAAGGCAGAGTTTTGTTTTTAATATACAAAATGTTTTACCTCTGCAGAGTCGTCTGGTCCTCGAGGAACGAATGCATGGTTTCCCAAAGTCCAGCAGCATGCCCTACTCCCAGAGTCGAGGCGAACATCCATCACCCCATAAACCGTTTCCCACGGCTTTTTATGAAAGTCAATAGATTACAGATATAAACAAGACCGAGGGAAGGAAGATAAGGGGAGGGGGGAGGAGAAATGCGACACGGCGGGCAGGGGAGGGGGCGGAGCGGGAAGAGGGAACAGACGAAGGAACGGCATATAAGGGGAGGGGGAGGAGAAATGCGACACGGCGGGCAGGGGAGGGGGCGGAGCGGGGAGAGGGAACAGACGAAGGAACGGCAGATAAGGGGAGGGTGGAGGAGAAATGCGACACGGCGGGGAGGGGGCGGAGCGGGGGCCTGGAGTGCGGCTGAGGGAACTGATGTGCACGCGCTTTTAAGCTCAATGCGCATGCGCATTGAGCTTAAAAGTCACGGGCACTGCAAGGAATCGCCACGATTCCTTGTAAGTTGGATAAAGAGTGGATAAGCCCCCATAGTCTCGCTTGCTCGATGCGCATGCGCATCGACAGGCGAGACCTAAAAAGGAGGTATTGTTTTTATGATGTTATAAGTGTATAATTTGATGTTATTTTAATCTGTTTTGTACAATGGAATGAAAATACTATTGATTTTTTAATAAAAGGAAACGATTTTTTACTGAATATAAGTTGCTACATTTACGTGTTTGTTTGACTATTGTGTTTGAACCAATTTTGGGTCAAGGGAATTATTTTGGGTCAAGGGAATTATTTCTTGCCTTGAGTGCACACAGGTTCAGATGGGTTTGCTCTGCTGCTCTGTTAGACTGTAGCATCTGCAGAGTGGAGAAGGGGTGGAAGCAAAGAATACTTAGAAAAAGCAAACTGGGGTGCAAAAAGCCGGCACCTCCATATTACTAACCCCCACAATCTCTTTGAGATGGATGTGCACATACAGATGTTGATTTCTCCCTTTCATTGTGGTCTCTTCCAAGGTCTGTGCCCTGTGAACCGAAGCTCCATAGAGTTCTTGCTGTCCCAGAATGGCAAAGGGAACGCCGTGGCCATCGTCATCGGGGGCGCCGCCGAGTCCTTGTCCTGCAAACCCGGAGTGACGACTCTGATACTCAAGGAACGCAAGGGCTTCGTGAAGATGGCGCTACGACACGGGTGCGTGAAGTGTCCGTCATTCTGTATCCAAGCTCCGTCCACTCCTCACTGGTCTGTTCTATCTCTCTGCCCTAGCCTCAGCCTCTCCCCTGAGAAGCCAGTCTCAGAGCCCTTTCTGTCTCCATCACCAACCTTAGCTACCTCCCTGCTTTAGCTGGCCATGATCCATCACTGGCCTCTGGCAGCTGCCTCTCTCTCTGCTTCAGCCGGCCATGGCCTCTGGCTACCTCTGGCAGCTGTCTCTCTCTGTGCTTCAGCCAGCCCCGACCCTTGAGTGCCTCTGGCAGGCGTCTCTCTCTCTCTGCTTCAGCCGGCCATGGCCTCTGGCTACCTTTGGCAGCTGTCTCTCTCTGCTTCAGCCGGCCCTGGCTCTTGAATGCCTCTATTTTCAAGAGACAAGGGAACCCACTAGGTAAGCAAGGACCTGGGGTATCAATCTAATTAAACAACAGCGGTCCTTGATAGAAGGAGATAACCATTAGAATAATTATAGGCTACAATCTGCGCTATAATGAACATGAAGTCCAGCCGGACTTTGAAATTTATTTGATACTGAGATAAGTAAAAATAACCAAACAACAATAAAGCAGTGGAACACAGTCCTGTATCCACAAGGCTAGACAAACAATTCACAATACAGATAACTGGGGATTTTCAGGCAATTTAAAAGTGAAGGAGCAACAATTTTTGGAATCTGTTTGCTTCACATATGTAGAAAAAACATGATTTGGCACAAGGTTATGAACTGGTGTTTAGACTACATAAACTGTCGACGGCGTTTCGATCCAGCTACAATTATGGATCATCATCAGGACATTCAATGCTTTGCCTGAATTAAAAGCTTCCGGGGCGGTATAGATGGGCAGCCAGGGCGGGTGAATTTCAGGGAAGGTAGGTCTGCCGGATGTTGGAGTCTCAGGGTGAATAGTTGATTCACTGGCTGAACGAAACGTGATGGGGAAGTTAAAACCAGGAGCGAGCCTCTGGCAGCTGTCTCTCTCTGCTTCAGCCGGCCCTGCTCTTGAATGCCTCTGGCATCTGTCTCTCTCTGCTTCAGCCGGCCATGGCCTCTTGCTACCTCTGGCAGCTGTCTCTCTCTGCTTCAGCTGTCCCTGGCTCTTGAATGCCTCTGGCAGCTGTCTCTCTCTGCTTCAGACGGCCCTGGCCCGTGACTGCCTCTGACAGCTGTCTCTCTCTGCTTCAGCCGGCCCTGGAACGTGACTGCCTCTGACAGCTGTCTCTCTCTGCTTCAGCCGGCCCTGGCCCGTGACTGCCTCTGACAGCTGTCTCTCTCTGCTTCAGCCGGCCCTGGCTATTGACTGCCTCTGGCAGCTGTCTCTCTCTCTGTTTTAGCTGTCCCTGGCCCTTGGCTGCCTCTAGCAGCTGTCTCTCTCTGCTTCAGCCAGCCCTGGCCCTTGAGTGCCTCTGGCAGCTGTCTCTCTCTCTGCTTCAGCCAGCCCTGGCCCCTGAGTGTCTCTCGCAGCTGACTCTCTCTGCTTCAGCTGGCCATGGCCTCTGGCTACCTCTGGCAGCTGTCTCTCTCTCTGCTTCAGCCAGCCCTGGCCCCTGAGTGCCTCTGGCAGCTGTCTCTCTCTCTCTGCTTCAGCTGTCCCTGGCCCGTGCTGCCTCTGGTAGGTTCGTCTTTACTGTAGCTTCAACCGAAAGTATTCACACTCAGCTCTCAACATTACATACTTCTACAACCCTAACTTCTCCTTTGCCATATTCTCCCAATGTTAGCTCCTTCTTTACTCTAGTTCCCAATTTAAGCCACTATTCTCTTTTACCCTCCTAACTCAGCTTCAGCGTTGCCATTTCACCTCATTAGTAGCTTCTTCTTTACTTTAAGTCCAAATCTTAGCGACTTCTCTCTTTGCTTCAACAGAAGCTGTTCGTTTGCCTTATCCCTTAATGTTAACTACTTGTTTACGTTTTATCCCAACAATAACAATCTCTTTTTTACCTAACATGAGCTCCTTCTTTTATTTTCTTCCAATGTTAACTATCTTTTGTCGTAACCTCCAAAGCTAAACGCTTCTTTGTGTTACGCTCTGTTCGCGGCTGCTTTGCCCCCCCAGCCTTATCTGTGTGTTTGCCTCATGTCAAAGCTAGCTGCCTCTTTGTCCTGGTGCCAGTCTGGCTTGCTTCATCGCCTCGGCTTCTGTTCACACCTGTTACACGCGCTACCTCTCTGCCGTAGCTGCTTCTTTTCCATAGTTGCATTGTGTAATAATTAAGGGTGGGCGTAGTTCGCATAGTAGCGCTACGCGAAGCTACGCGAAGTGCACTTTGCACTACGCGAACTTCACGTAGCACTACGCGAGCTGCGTAGTAGCATGTTCGCACTGTGCAAGATGCGTTTTCAATGATTGCACAGTGCGGACAAGCATCCGGCACTGTGCAATCATTGAAAACGGCATCTTGCACAGTGCGAGCTGTAGTTTTCTGCTGCTCGAGTAGATTATTACTCGAGCTGCAGCTTTCTCAACGCGAACTGGTAGTTTCTCATTGAGAGTGGTCGCGAGGATGCGCAACCACTCACAATGAGAAACCCTACCTCCCTGCGTTGAGAATCTCGCCGGGATGTAATTTTGCTTGCTCGCGGTTGCGAACATGACGTTCAGGACCTCGAACAAGCAAAAAATGAGCGCTGCACTACGCTACGCTGCACTCCGCGTGCTCGCACTGTGCTACGTGCAGCTCCCGTAGTGCAAAGTTGCGCAAACTTCGCAAACTCCGCGAGCGTAGCGTAGTGCTTCGCCCAGGCCTAGTAATAATGTACACAGGAGGGTAAGCAGAGATGACGGTGAATCCAAAAGGTAGTTTACTCCTCAGATGAAAGTAGGGCTCTTAGGTTACAGGAATAGCAGGGTTAAGGTAGTAGGGGTAACAGTAGCCCCACCGGGGGAGGATCCAACTTTACCTGTCCTGTATTTGAAGCACACTCTACCCTTGGCCTATGTCATTGGCAAACCTGCACTCTTTCACCTTCCTACCAATAGCTGCAGAGTGGACTTTGTTTGGACCGCCCTCTGCAGTGCTGTCTGCCATTTCTGGGGCAGTTTATCGCATATGAGTTTTCACAATAGTTGGTCCTTTTTTTTGCTTCTGAAGCCCCATAATTATTCTATTTCTAACTGTATCCTATGCATGATTGGTTAAAGGGTTATATTTATGTATATATGTGGTACTTATATATTTCACAAAACTACCTCACAAAATGTAGTGGAGCGCTGTAGAGTGTCCTGGTCTCCGGTACACTTCTTAAGCGACTAGAGAGAGTCGCTAGGCTGTGATAGTGGGGGTGACCGTAGTCAGATCATGATATTGTCTTCCTCGTAGATGTGCACCCTCAGGTATCTTCTAAATTAGACCAGGGTTGGGGCGGTCCTGATGGCTACAGGGATGTTGTTCCAGATCCTGAATGCATTAATGGAAAGGCCCTTTGGCCTTGTTTCATCTGTTCTGTACTTCATTGTCTGTTGATGTCTTGACTATGGGTGTTCCCAGAACCACCAGAGATGGTGGGCTTCTCAGCCTAGTCACTAGGGCGCTGGATGCGATAATGAGTAGTTTGATGACACTTATATCTGCATCATAGCTTCAAGTCTGCACAGTCAAGTACACGTTGGCTACAGAGACGTCTTCACCTATAACAAGGTCATCTCCATCGGCTCCCTAACCTGGAACTACTGTGGTTTTGCTCCTAATGTCACAGGGAAAGCTTGAATCTAAAATCAGAGACTTGATCTTTCTGAAGGAATGAATAAATGAATGAAAAATGTATTGTTCAGTTAATTAAAACTTACAGTAAAAAACATCTTAATATACATTGTTTAACATTTCATACAATAAAGCCTCTTTATGAAATTGCCTTACCATTCATACATAACCAATCCCGAGCCCTTATTTAAAAACCACATGATTAGAAAAGTACAGTTCCTCAATTCATAAATACAAAAAAATCTCTTCATTCATACTATTAGTCAATTTCCTCTCTGCTATTTCTATAAACTTCAAAAGTCTGCCAGTGAATTGTAAACCTTCTCCCTGCAGGCTGGCAATGACTGCTTGTTGGCACGATCGTATCAATTGACTACTAAAATCCTGCCTTAGCAGCCTTCTACATTCCAGTAATAGCCCCGGGCAAATACAGATAATAGTACAAATATCTTCTCTATTATAGTTACAGAGACAACACATCCTATTACCACTCCGCTTTATCCACATCGGGCTTCCCCACGGAATAGGCTGTGAGTGTTGCCTAATCAGAGACTCATAAATTTCAAATTGGCCCTTTGGCATTTAGGATCCCTAGATATCTCTGAGCTTCAGGCATACCATATGAAGCAATCGCTGCCCGTGCATGGGCTCTTTCAGCCAATACTGCTTTATCCAGCAGCAAGGACATTTTTGTGCTGCACCCATTTATCACTTCGTTAAATGCCACCTGTGGAAGGGGTAAAGCCCATAATTGTTCCGCCTTGAACCTATCGATAGCCAATTTGAAGTAATCGTTAGCCTGCTTATGTTTATTGTCACTTATCGCCTCCCAAATCACTGTCATCAGCGTTGCTATATTATCCCGTCTTTGTGATCAAATTTCAAATATGCCCCTAAACCGTTTAGGTTCTGTCGTCTAAGGCCAAATTCAAGTCGAATTTGCGCTGGTGATGTCTGCTGAGGCAGATGAAACAAGCGACGATAGGTACCTGTCACCAGCTTGTCTATAAGATTAGCAGCACGTCCTCTAAAAGTCTCTACACAATATGTCAGAGATGGAACATGTTTTACTGATAATACTTCTAGTAATGGTTTGAGGGAAAGGCCTTTTAAGTTGATCTTTAGGGTTGCGAATGCTGCAGTTACTGAGTTATTTCTTCTCTGTAGTGCAGCCTACTTATTCTTACCCGACCCCCTAGCGTCTAGTATGACACCCAGATATCTATACTCTGAAACTGATTCTAGTATAGACCCTTCTAAACTCAATAGAGGTTGCGCTGCTAACCCCCTTGACACCAGCATTGTTTTTGACTTCTTTAAGTTGACCTTTAACCCGTGAGATGAAGCGTATAGAGCAGTTTAATGTATTAGTCTCTGCAGCCCCACCTTTGTGTAACTTAATAATACAATGTCGTCGGCATACAGTAAATGGGAAACCTTAAAACCGGCCACCGACGGGGAATGAGTATTAATATCGTTCAACCTAGGAGAAATATCAGCCAAATACAGGTTGAACAAGGTAGGAGCCAACACACATCATTGCTTCATCCCATTCCTTGTTATATATTTTTTGACACTATTGTACCCTAGCCCAACCTTACTCTCGTCCTGGTATTAGTATACAGCATTTGGATCATTCTCAACAAACTAGGTGCAATTCCCCTTTTCAATAACTTGTTCCAAAGAATATTCCTTTGCGCTGTGTCAAAGGCTGAGCTAAAGTCAAGAAAACATAAATACAGTTTCAATGCTCTGCACTTTGCCATTTCAGTTATAAGAGCTAACATTTAAATGTTAATAATAGTCCCCACACCTTTTAAAAACCCCGTTTGATTAGTTGGCAGCTGTTTACTGCCTCCCACCCAAGCCAATAGCTCAATTTAGCAAAAACGTTTGTTTCACAATCCATTAAGGCTATTAGCCTATAATTCGCAGGGTCCGAGGACTGGCCTGCTTTAAAGATGGGGGCCAAGATTGAACTCCTCCATTTATCGGTATGATTAAATAGTATTGTCAGATTCTTAGCCCAATGTTGCGAGTTTTCTTTAAATAGGGCTTTAGGGATGCCATTTGGTCCTGGTACCACTCCGACGACTAGAACTTATAATTTTTTCCACTGTTGTGTACTCGATTTTTAACTGCGTGATGTCCCTCAGTTATCACCTGATCCATCTTCCACTGGCTTAATCATTTTGAACAATTCTATTGATATATTGATTTGTGCCCATTGGTGTCATCTGCAGACACACTGGTCGGTTAATAATCCATATGATCATATCATTAGCTTGTTGGGGCCCTATAGCTACAAGTCGGTTCTCACCGGGGCATTTCCTATCGGCTCACTCAACCAATCCACTATGCATGCAGGTACATCACTTTCAGAACCAGTGGTTCGTTATTTGGAAGAGACGCCGTAAACATGCTCTTACAAATACCGACTTGGAATAGTGTCGCAAATATAAAGTGTGGTTTGGTAACAAGTTACGAATTTGGAGTTTGTCTATTTAAAAAAGCACTTTTGCGGTCGCAAACGGCCCGATTCTGTAAATCAGGCCATTTACGTACTCAAAAATGCTTTGCACATCTGTTAGATACAATGTTGCTAAAACTTAATGTATCCCTGCACTTGTTGTTTTTTTTCCTGAGCCGGCCCACATTGCCGCTTGTTTTTTTCCTACTGTTTTTGCCGCTCCCCAGCGCCCCGATCTCCCCCAAGACCTACTTATTGGAGGCCGCAGTGTAGTCGCATAGCAGGCGTTTTCCAGTCGGCACCTGCCCCTGGCATTCCCTCACCTCGCAGATACACAACGGACTAGCTCCGAGCCCTGTACCCCTGACTCCACAGCAACAACTGCTGCTGCACCTCCCCTCAAGCCATGGTAGGACCATTTTCCTGCCAGCAGTGTCTCTTCTGCAACACTGGAGCACCCACATGCATGAAAACAACCATCACCACATCGACACCGACAGCTTCTGTACTACTCCACCGCCTCCTGCTCAACGCATGCCACAGAGATGTGGGACACCATCACCTCCCTCATCCTGATGTCATCTTCTTCACCAAGACCTGGCTTAACCCTGCATCCGCGCCTGACATCACCCGACGGCAACAAAATAGCACGCCAAGACCACATCAACAAACACGGAGGTGAACTCGCCATCATTCACAAAGAAACCATCCACTGCACCACCTCTGCAGACGACACCACACCGATCATGGAACCTCTCAACTTCCAACTCCATACTGATGGCAAAACCACCATCAGAGGCACCCTTGACTTCAGACTCCCAGGACCTCGCCCCAGCTTCAGGGACGCCATCCCCGAATGCATCGTCCTGCTCGACATTGATTCCAAACACTACATCTTCCCCGGTAACCTCAATTTTCACCTTAACAACACCAATACCGCCAACCTCCTTGAAAGCATGAACAACAGCGGCCTCACCCAGCTAGTAACCAACTCATTCACAAATGATTGCCAAAGGCACCCTGCATACCTTATTATTGCCCCAAAGCACGAGCCCATCCACAGCCCCCCTACTACTAAAAATAGCCCTAACCTATTGGCGAAGATCACTCCAATACACAAACCATAGGATCCCGCCCGCCCCCACTATCCCACTGCTAGGGATCCCGACTGCAGTGGGATTAGTAAGTAAGCGGAGCATACAAAAGTGGGAACAACAGGGGGTGAACGTGATGGGGCTGTTCTTCATAGATGGTAGACTGCTAAATCACGAGGACTTCGCTCATGAACAGGGAGTACCCCGCTCCCTCTTCAAGTTACAAGCCAACATAACCAAATTCATAAAGAAACACTGAACCTCTTACACACAAACTTGTTCACACTCTATACTTGATGGAAAATGGTTATCACCTGATCAAATGGTTTTATAGGCGCATGCGTTCACATGCAGCAACCCCACTTACAACTCTCTGGGAAAAATGGGATAGAGACTTAGGCAGGAACATGTCGGATAAGGAGTGGGACTCACTCCTAGAATATCCCAGGAAGGTTTCCCGTGATGCTCAATTTAAAGACATACAGCACATGGTGATGCACAGGGCCTATCTCACTGGCCACAGTGTACAACATGCAGGATGTAAAGAAAAACAGTGGTCCCTCAAGGGGGGAAGTTTGAACCTCTACTTCCTTGAAGAAAATGATTTTGGCCATCAAAAGATTGGTTCCATTTCTCAACACAACAAGACAGTTTTATTCAATTTGTTTAACAATAGAAAAAATAGTTGCAATGTTATATTCAAGCCAAATTGAAAGTAAAAAGATGATCTCAAGTGGCAAAACGGGGCAGCGCAAGTGAAATAAGTGAGTGTAACGTGCGCTGGTGCCATACTGTCTACGTACATAGTGTGCATAGGTGACTGGCCCAGGATGCAAAAGTGGTTGGTACACACTCTGACACAGGGTGAAATGCTTCAGAATCAAAAAAATATAGGGCCTCATTTATGAAAAGTGACGCATTGCTGCGTGAAAACAGTGATGCGTCACTTTTCATTGCGCCCTCCTTGCGACATGCTGGATGCGTCATATTTACAGTATGACGCATCATGTCGCAAGGAGTTACAGATGGGTCAGTATCTGTAGGCGCAAAAATGACACATTGCTGGAGTGTGTCACAAAAGGGATGCGCTTCCAGCAATGGGTCATTTCACATGGGCAAGTCCCATGTTAAATGTGCCTGTGTCGGTCTTACGCCTACCATAAGGCAGGTTTAAGATATTGACGCATTTGTGTCCTAGAAGTGACGCAGTGAAATCTCATAGATTTCACTGCGTCACTTCTACGAGGCGTACTTGCGTCAGAACGCCCACCAGCATACATTATACCTGGCGCAGGTATAATGTGTCGCAAGGGTTTAAAAAGTGACGCATCTACCTAGATGAGTCCCTGTAAATGTGACGCAGCATGGTGCATTTTTTATGCCGCTGGTGCTTCACAAAAAGTGACGCACCAGCAGCGCAAAAGTGACGCAAGGGCTCATAAATAAGCCTCATAGTACACTATTATTGTGTCGACGTTTCGCCCCTACAACAGCACACTATGTCTGTAAGGAATGACTTACTAGGGAGTTTATAGGCAGTGTGATAGAAGTGAACTCTTTGTCTTTGAACAGGATATGTTGGGAGGTGGGGTAATGGGGCAACAAACAGTAGAAGGGTACCGACCTTCAAAGGGGTTCAGGGACATGGGCGGTTCAGTGTTCACCGCCTGTACATGCATCCACCCCTCCATCCATCCATCCATCCATCCATCCATCCATCCATCCATCCATCCATCCATCCATCCATCCATCCATCCACCCACCCACCCTGCCTGCCAAGCCCGCCCAGCCCGCCCATCCATCCATCCATCCACCCAGCCCACCCATCCATCCATCCAACTATCCATCCACCCACCCACTCACCCACCCAACCCTCCATTCATCCATCCATCCACCCATCCATCCATCCACCCACCCAGCCCGCTCATCAATCCATCCATCCATCCATCCCGCCCGCCCATCCATCCATCCATCCATCCATCCATCCATCCATCCATCCACTCACCCCTCTATCCATCCATCCATCCAACTATCCATCCATCCATCCATCCACCCACCCCTCCATCCATCCATCCATCCATCCATCCACCCATCCATCCATCCACCGAGCCCACCCATCCATCCATCGATCCACCCACCCCTGCTTTGCTTCACAGGTGGTACACTCCTCTCTTTCTCACTCGTATGCTGTCGCTTCTTGCAGGGCTGACCTGGTCCCCGCCTTCTCCTTCGGCGAGAACGAGCTGTACCAGCAGGTGGTGTTCGAGGAGGGCAGCTGGATGAAGGCCATCCAGCAGCGGTTCCGGAAGCTGGTGGGGTTCGCTCCCTGCTTCTTCTACGGCAGGGGTCTGATCTCCGCGCACTCCAAGGGGTTCCTGCCCTATTCCAAGCCCATCAACACTGTCAGTAAGTTACTTCCGTCTGTGTTCAGGATCCGTGTGTTGGACTACAAAGGAAGGGGGGGTGCAAGGGTTGCATTTCAGCGTTGCGTTTCATTATTGTACATCTCCAGGGTCCCAGCGATGCATTTGAAGAGGAGGGTTATTTGTAAGATCTCTGTAGTCCTTCCTTTCTTTCCACTGCTCCGAAGTCTTGTGTTGGGAAGCAGAGTCTGGCAAAGGTAGTCCCTGCAGCAGTGCTTAATTTATAAAAAAGCTTTACGTGCCAAGGCTATCTTTAGGACATCACTGCAGCTTGCACCATGTATTGCCCCTGCCAGCGCTGACAATGATAGTAACAAGACAACGATTAACCGTCACACTCCTACAAGTGTGACAACTCAGACTATTTCAGGCCTCCAAAGCTACAAGAATGGCTTGGGCGGCAGGTAATGGTTATTTTTAATGTATATTACCTTTTGTTGTTGTCATCTCTAAATTAGCCAGACAGTGCCACCTTGTGGCAGAATGTCACAAGTACCGGTGTTGACAATTAAGTGCTGGTGCCGAGTCCCGGACACCAATGGCTCAAATTAAGCACTGCCCAGCAGGACCCAGAAACGAAGGAGCTCAGGACCCAGGGCAGAAGACAAGTCACCAGTGGGAGTCAAAAAGCACAAGATACTAACTGGAGGGGTGCACAAGGGCCAGAGAGGCACAGATGGGGAAAAGAAACTGGGTGAGAGTCACACACCTTGTAGCACAGATGTACTCACTCATTGAATATGAGTTCCACACATTACATTAGATGTGAATCTCACATTGGGCGGCACAGTCTCTCTCATGTGGTGCAAGGCTCTTGTGAGGAGCACCATCCCAGTCACTGGGTCTGAATTTCACTTTGAGCAGTGTTGGACAGGCCACATGAAGGGCCGCTCTCCCCCGGCCCAACCAGGCCTGAGTACCGCCACGCAAGTACCACACACCACCATTGCACGTCTTCTGTCCCCTCAGGGCCCCTGCCCTCGAGCACGTTAACCTCGTGGGGCCGATCCACTGCCGGCCCACGCGCCCAGCCTGGGCCGCCATCTTGGACACTTCACCACGAGGCCGCCTGGCCCCCGATCGACCTCAACCCTGGGCCTGGCCCGGCCTCAGACATTCCGGCACCACCCTCCACCCAGGAGGTGAGCGGGCTACTTGGCAAGTCAATGGGAGAAAGAGGTGCCGATGGCTCTCCCCCGCCAAGTGCCGCTCGCCCATCGCCTCCCCGGGCGCTGGCTCCACCCCCCTGCTGGGTGTCTGGACTCCCTCATCCCGGACCTCCCGACCTCCAAGTGCGAGGGTCCGGACATCAAAGCACGCCAGCCCTATAACTGGGGCAGCTCCGGAGCAGGAGGGCAGTTGTATCTTGGAGTCGAGAGACGTAAAGAGGAACTCATCCTAGACGGACTACTGGCGCTGCCGTAGCTCTGTCTTGTGCACCATCGTCCTGCCTGTTGGCGCTGCCACAGCCTTCGTAACCTTCATCCTTCATCGTCGTCGGGATCTGCTGGCGTGGCCGCAGACCGTTGTAACCGTCATCTTCACCGGGACCTGCAGGCTCCGCCGCGGACCGTCGTTTTCCTTCGTCCATCTCGGGACCTGCTGGCTCCGCCGCGGCCCGATCATCTAGAACGCCGAGCTCGAGGATTGAGAGCTATACCCACCTTCTGGTAACAAGACTGTCCCGCTACCCCTTTCCTAAACCAGAGACTAGAACCGAGGGGACCCCTGAGTCCAGACCTCCTTGTATCATCTTATCGTACCTAAGAATTGCATATAAAGTCTCGTTATAAGTCAATCTTGTGTGGTGTCCGTCTGTGGGGGGGAAGTTGCTTGTCTGTACAGTCGTTGGAGACGGCTCTCCCCGGAGACCTCTCCCCGTAACCTCGGCCGACCCTCCCGGTCCGTCTAACATTGGTGGCCAGCGGCGCGATCCGAATCACCGCATAACGTACAGAGAGTAGCTCACCCCACAACGAAATCACAATGACAACTAAAGAAAGCGGATCAACCGAGAAGTTCCAAATGGAGAAACTAGAGGAGTACAGCCACCGTGAACTAAAACAGTTCTGCATCGAACTGGGTATCGCTACCACCGGGCTAAGCACCAAAGACGATTTTAAGCATGCCCTAGAATCTTGGGCAGAGACCGGGGCTGCCGGAACCCCTGATCAAAGCACCGCGGAAAAAACCACCACGGCCCCTGAAGGGCAAAGAACGGGTCTCTCGCAAGACGAGATCCAGGAAAGAGAAAGAAACCGACTACACGAGCTAGAAATGGCCCGACTCAAGATGGACGTGGAACTCAAATTGGCCGAACAAAAAATCAACTTAGAGCACCTGCGTCTCCGAGAAGAGAGAGAGGAGAAACAGAGACAAAGGGAGCTCGAGGAAAAGAAACTGGCGTACGAACACGAACGAAACCTAGCCGAGATCAACCTGCGCAAGCAGAATAAAGAGTTAGGGGTGCCCGAGCGACCCCACACCGCAGGGACCACAGAGAAAAAGGTACACATCCCCAAGGATGTTGTCCGAGAATATTTCCGAGAAGACGACATCCAGCAATGGTTCAAGGCCTATGAAATCGCTATGACTGCACACCGGATCGATAGGAGCGATTGGGGAGCCGGTCTATGGGGGAGATTCCTCAATGAGGGCCGCGATACACTGCTACAGCTCCCGGACCACCAGATGACCTCCTACGACCATATGAAAGCGGCACTCCTCACCCGCTATGGCCTCACACCCGAGATGTACCGTCAGAGGTTCCGAGACTGCACCCGCATCCCGGGTACAACTTGGGTGGACTATGTAACGTACTTTAGCCGAGCTTTCGAAGGCTGGATCAGAGGAAGTAACGTCACGACCTACGAACAACTGTTCAATCTGATGGTGTGGGAGCATCTGTCGAACAATTGCTTCATTGAACTACGCCAGCACTTCCTCGACAGCAAGTTAACGGATCCGCGGCAGCTCGCAGCCGAAGCTGACCGGTGGGAGATCACCAGAGTGGGCCGGAATGGGTCCTACGAACAGAACCGGAACAACCATGGTCAGCACCGACCAAGAGGAGGAGGAGGGGGCCAAGGACGGGGAAGAGACAACGCTCCGGTCGCCCCCGCTACCAGCACCACCCCCCCGGCCAACAGGGGCAGCACCCCGGCGCGACCGGGGTACAGAGCCAATGTCACGTGTCACCGATGCCAACGAATCGGTCACTATGCAAACGACCCAAGCTGCCCGCAGTACCAGAGTCCAAGACCCCGCCAAGTGGCCGCTGCGGCCCTAGGGGAAGAGCAGATCTCCGAGGAACAGGAACCATACGAACAAGAGCATCAAGAATGGGAGCCAGCCGCCATGACTCTCGCATGCTTAGGGGGAAAAGACATGGTCCCGCGGGTCCCCCTACCCGCTAACACCCAGAAGTACAGCCAATGGGTGAGCATCAATGGACACCAGGCCGAAGCCCTTCGTGACACCGGGGCCAGTGTAACAGCCGTCCGCTGTCACCTGGTGACCCCAGAACAGTACCTACCGAACATTCTCTGCCCTGTACGATCAGCCGATAACTCGGAAAGTCTGTGTCGGATGGCCTGCGTCCCCTTCGAATGGGGAGGGGTCTCCGGCATGTTGAAGGTGACGGTCCGAGACGATGCCCCCGTAGACTGCCTCCTCGGAAATGACCTTGAGAGCTCCCCGTGGGCAGCCGTGGAGCGAAGAGAACACCTGGGAATGTTAGGCGTCCCGGACTGGGCGTGCGTCACCACCCGGTCCATGGCCGCCCGTGCCAACCATCGCCCAGAAGAACCAGAATGGCCGGCGCCACCGCCTTCGGTCGCCCCAGCCGAAACCACCGACCATGACATCCCCCTCGAACCAGCTCAACCTTCCGACCTCGCTAACCTCGACCAGTGGGCCCAAGAGGGGGGGCCCACGCAAGAACAATTTCGCCAAGAACAGAAGACCTGTCCCTCCCTCGAGGGACTCCGCCAGCAAGCGCTCGCCCAAAGCGCAGGGGATACCTCCGGAACTCATTGGGTCTACTGGGACAATGATCTGCTGTACAGCGAGCAAAGAATCACCGAGCTGGGGGCCAACCGAGTACTAGTAGTGCCCCACCGCTTTAGAGACTTTCTGCTGAACCTGGCCCACGATGTCCCCCTGGCAGGGCACCTGGGACAAGATAAAACTTACAGTCGCCTAGTGACCCACTTCTTCTGGCCCAAAATGAGGAACGATGTGCACCAGCATTGCCGATCTTGCCCCACGTGTCAAGCCAGTGGAAAGAGCGGCTGCAAGCTAAAGGCCCCCTTGCAACCTTTTCCTGTAGTCACTACTCCATTTGAGCGGGTCGGAATAGACATTGTGGGGCCCCTGGACCCCCGCACCAAACAAGGCCATCGATTCATCTTGGTGCTAGTGGACCACGCCACCCGCTACCCTGAGGCTGTTCCTCTGCGGACTGTGACAGCCCCGGTAGTCGGCCGGGCTCTGATGGGGATCTTCTCCCGTGTGGGTTTCCCCCGGGAAGTCGTCAGCGACAGAGGCACGAACTTTATCTCTAAATACATGAAATCCCTCTGGCAACAGTGCGGGGTCACCTACCGATTCACGACCCCCTATCACCCCCAGGGGAACGGACTTGTGGAGCGGTTCAACCGCACGCTAAAGGGGATGATCGGGGGGTTGGAAGAGCCCCTCCGTCGCCAGTGGGATGTGCTGCTGCCGTGCCTCCTCTTCGCCTACCGAGAGGTCCCTCAGAAATCCCTAGGCTTCAGCCCATTTGAACTGCTATATGGACACCCAGTGCGGGGACCGCTCAGCCTAGTCAAAGAGGGCTGGGAAATGCCCCCGTTAAAGAACCCTCCAGATGTCTTCCGGTACCTCCTCACCCTCCGCAACCAGACCCGGCGGTTCAGAGAACTAGCGAAAGCCAACCTAGAGGCCAGTCAAGAGGACATGAAAAAATGGTATGACCAGAATGCCTCATCCATTGAATTCGAACCTGGCCAACAGGTATGGGTAATGTCCCCCACGGAGCCATGCGCTCTACAAGACAAATGGACGGGGCCCTTCAAAGTAATCGAGCGCAAGGGTCCTGCCACCTATCTCATCGACATGGAATCCCCCCGGAACCCTCTCCGGGTCCTCCACGCTAACAGACTAAAACCCCACTTTGTACGAACAGAGCTCAGCCTCCTGATGGCCACAGACAATGGGGTTGAAGAAGACTCCGAGCCTCTCCCCGACCTCCTGCGGACTCAGGAGCAAGACGGCTCCGTGGATGGGGTCCGACTCTCGGAGACCCTCACCAGAGAACAACGCCAAGAGTGTCAAGCCCTCCTGTCACAGTTCGCCAGTCTGTTCTCCCTCACCCCAGGTGTCACTTCCTGGTGTGTGCACGATGTGGACACCGGGGACAGCCCTCCTATCCGCCACCGGGCCTACCGCGTGCCAGATCGGGTACGGGCCTGCATCCAGGCAGAAGTAGCCAAGATGCTCACGCTCGGGGTCATCGAGCCCTCCGACAGCCCCTGGGCCAGCCCTGTCGTACTGGTCCCCAAAGCAGCTGCCCCCGGCACCACACCAGAACTCCGGTTCTGCGTCGACTACCGGGGCTTGAATGCGGTCACCAGAACGGACGCACATCCCATCCCCCGGGCAGATGAACTGGTCGACCGAATGGGAGCTGCCCGCTACCTCAGCATCTTCGACCTGACAGCAGGCTATTGGCAGATCGGCCTCACACCCCGAGCACAAGAACGTTCTGCCTTCTCCACCCCCGATGGCCATTACCATTTCACGGTCATGCCCTTCGGCATGAAGAATGCCCCAGCAACATTCCAACGGCTCGTCAATCAGGTCCTGGCGGGGCTCGAAGGATTCAGCGCCGCCTACCTAGACGACATCGCTGTATACAGCCACCATTGGACCGAGCACCTCCACCACCTCCGAGCAGTGCTGCAAGCCCTTCAGCGAGCTGGCCTCACGATCAAGGCCAGCAAGTGTCAAATTGGACAAGGGTCTGTAACCTACCTCGGACACCAGGTGGGAAGCGGCCTAGTGGCCCCTCTACAGCTGAAAATTGCCGCCATCCAGGACTGGCAGCCCCCCATCACCCAAACCGAGGTACGAGCCTTCCTGGGCCTCACGGGCTATTACCGAAGGTTCGTGAAAGACTATGGTACCATAGTGGGGCCCCTCACAGAACTCACGTCAAAGAATCAGCCCAAGAAAGTCAACTGGACCCCAGAGTGTCAAACTGCATTCGAACAATTGAAGGCCGCCATGTGTTCCGCTCCTGTGCTCCAGGCCCCAGACTACAGCCGGGAGTTCGTCGTCCAGACGGACGCCTCCGACCAGGGCATTGGGGCGGTCCTGTCTCAAATGAACACCGAAGGCCTTGATCAACCGGTGGCCTTCATCAGCCGGAGGCTCCTACCACGGGAGCAACGCTGGAGCACCATAGAGAGGGAAGCCTTCGCTGTGGTATGGGCCCTCAAGAAGCTCCGGCCCTACCTTTTTGGCACCCACTTTCGGGTGCAGACCGACCACCGACCCCTGCAGTGGCTGATGCATATGCGGGGGGAAAACCCAAAGTTGCTACGCTGGTCCATCTCCCTGCAAGGTATGGACTTCACCGTCGAACACCGGCCTGGGCCAGATCACGCCAACGCGGATGGCCTGTCCCGGTTTTTCCGCCTCGACGAGGAGAGTCCCCAAGAGGATGGGTAACTCTCCCCGCCTTCAGCTGGGGGGGACGCATGTTGGACAGGCCACATGAAGGGCCGCTCTCCCCCGGCCCAACCAGGCCTGAGTACCGCCACGCAAGTACCACACACCACCATTGCACGTCTTCTGTCCCCTCAGGGCCCCTGCCCTCGAGCACGTTAACCTCGTGGGGCCGATCCACTGCCGGCCCACGCGCCCAGCCTGGGCCGCCATCTTGGACACTTCACCACGAGGCCGCCTGGCCCCCGATCGACCTCAACCCTGGGCCTGGCCCGGCCTCAGACATTCCGGCACCACCCTCCACCCAGGAGGTGAGCGGGCTACTTGGCAAGTCAATGGGAGAAAGAGGTGCCGATGGCTCTCCCCCGCCAAGTGCCGCTCGCCCATCGCCTCCCCGGGCGCTGGCTCCACCCCCCTGCTGGGTGTCTGGACTCCCTCATCCCGGACCTCCCGACCTCCAAGTGCGAGGGTCCGGACATCAAAGCACGCCAGCCCTATAACTGGGGCAGCTCCGGAGCAGGAGGGCAGTTGTATCTTGGAGTCGAGAGACGTAAAGAGGAACTCATCCTAGACGGACTACTGGCGCTGCCGTAGCTCTGTCTTGTGCACCATCGTCCTGCCTGTTGGCGCTGCCACAGCCTTCGTAACCTTCATCCTTCATCGTCGTCGGGATCTGCTGGCGTGGCCGCAGACCGTTGTAACCGTCATCTTCACCGGGACCTGCAGGCTCCGCCGCGGACCGTCGTTTTCCTTCGTCCATCTCGGGACCTGCTGGCTCCGCCGCGGCCCGATCATCTAGAACGCCGAGCTCGAGGATTGAGAGCTATACCCACCTTCTGGTAACAAGACTGTCCCGCTACCCCTTTCCTAAACCAGAGACTAGAACCGAGGGGACCCCTGAGTCCAGACCTCCTTGTATCATCTTATCGTACCTAAGAATTGCATATAAAGTCTCGTTATAAGTCAATCTTGTGTGGTGTCCGTCTGTGGGGGGGAAGTTGCTTGTCTGTACAGTCGTTGGAGACGGCTCTCCCCGGAGACCTCTCCCCGTAACCTCGGCCGACCCTCCCGGTCCGTCTAACAAGCAGGAGTGGAACACCTTGGATCAGGGTCACTCACTTGGTATCAAGCCCTCACCTTGGTGTACAGTCTCTCTTACTGGGTGTGGTCTCAAACGGTGTGAGTTTCACTTGGAGCATGATGTCTCTCACTGAGCTAGTATTATGCCTTAGAGCAGTCTCATTCCTCGAGTGTGAATCCTTCACTTTGGTGCAAAGCCTCACTCAGCAGGTGTGAACCCTTTACATTGGTGCACAGTCTCATTCCTCAAGTGTGAATCCTTCACTTTGGTGCACAGCCTCACTCACCAGGTGTGAACCCTTTACATTGGTGCACAGTCTTATTCCTCGAGTGTGAATCCTTCACTTTGGTGCACAGCCTCACTCACCAGGTGTGAACCCTTTACGTTGGTGCACAGTCTCATTCCTCAAGTGTGAATCCTTCACTTTGGTGCACAGCCTCACTCACCAGGTGTGAACCCTTTACATTGGTGCACAGTCTCATTCCTCGAGTGTGAATCCTTCACTTTGGTGCACAGCCTCACTCACCAGGTGTGAACCCTTTAGGTTGGTGGACAGTCTCATTCCTCAAGTGTGAATCCTTCACTTTGGTGCACAGCCTCACTCACCAGGTGTGAACCATTTACGTTGTTGCACAGTCTCATTCCTCAAGTGTGAATCCTTCACTTTGGTGCAAAGCCTCACTCACCAGGTGTGAACCCTTTACGTTGTTGCACAGTCTCATTCCTCAAGTGTGAATCCTTCACTTTGGTGCAAAGCCTCACTCACCAGGTGTGAACCATTTACGTTGTTGCACAGTCTCATTCCTCAAGTGTGAATCCTTCACTTTGGTGCACAGCCTCGCTCACCAGGTGTGAACCCTTTACATTGGTGCACAGTCTCATTCCTCGAGTGTGAATCCTTCACTTTGGTGCACAGCCTCACTCACCAGGTGTGAACCCTTTACGTTGGTGCACAGTCTCATTCCTCAAGTGTGAATCCTTCACTTTGGTGCACAGCCTCACTCACCAGGTGTGAACCCTTTACGTTGTTGCACAGTCTCATTCCTCAAGTGTGAATCCTTCACTTTGGTGCACAGCCTCACTCACCAGGTGTGAACCCTTCACGTTGGTGCACAGTCTCATTCCTCAAGTGTGAATCCTTCACTTTGGTGCAAAGCCTCACTCACCAGGTGTGAACCCTTTACGTTGGTGCACAGTCTCATTCCTCAAGTGTGAATCCTTCACTTTGGTGCACAGCCTCACTCACCAGGTGTGAACCATTTACGTTGTTGCACAGTCTCATTCCTCAAGTGTGAATCCTTCACTTTGGTGCACAGCCTCACTCACCAGGTGTGAACCCTTTACGTTGTTGCAGAGTCTCATTCCTCAAGTGTGAATCCTTCACTTTGGTGCAAAGCCTCACTCACCAGGTGTGAACCATTTACGTTGTTGCACAGTCTCATTCCTCAAGTGTGAATCCTTCACTTTGGTGCACAGCCTCACTCACCAGGTGTGAACCCTTTACGTTGTTGCACAGTCTCATTCCTCAAGTGTGAATCCTTCACTTTGGTGCAAAGCCTCACTCACCAGGTGTGAACCATTTACGTTGTTGCACAGTCTCATTCCTCAAGTGTGAATCCTTCGCTTTGGTGCACAGCCTCACTCACCAGGTGTGAACCCTTTACGTTGTTGCACAGTCTCATTCCTCAAGTGTGAATCCTTCACTTTGGTGCACAGCCTCGCTCACCAGGTGTGAACCCTTTACGTTGGTGTACAGTCTCACTCATGAGGTGTGAACCCTTTACGTTGGTGCACAGTCTCATTCTTCAAGTGTGAATCCTTCACTTTGGTGCAAAGCCTCACTCACCAGGTGTGAACCATTTACGTTGTTGCACAGTCTCATTCCTCAAGTGTGAATCCTTCACTTTGGTGCACAGCCTCACTCACCAGGTGTGAACCCTTTACGTTGTTGCACAGTCTCATTCCTCAAGTGTGAATCCTTCACTTTGGCGCAAAGCCTCACTCACCAGGTGTGAACCATTTACGTTGTTGCACAGTCTCATTCCTCAAGTGTGAATCCTTCACTTTGGTGCACAGCCTCACTCACCAGGTGTGAACCCTTTACGTTGTTGCACAGTCTCATTCCTCAAGTGTGAATCCTTCACTTTGGTGCAAAGCCTCACTCACCAGGTGTGAACCCTTTACGTTGTTGCACAGTCTCATTCCTCAAGTGTGAATCCTTCACTTTGGTGCAAAGCCTCACTCACCAGGTGTGAACCATTTACGTTGTTGCACAGTCTCATTCCTCAAATGTGAATCCTTCACTTTGGTGCACAGCCTCACTCACCAGGTGTGAACCCTTTACGTTGTTGCACAGTCTCATTCCTCAAGTGTGAATCCTTCACTTTGGTGCACAGTCTCACTCATCAGGTGTGAACCCTTTACATTGGTGCACAGTCTCATTCCTCGAGTGTGAATCCTTCACTTTGGTGCACAGCCTCACTCACCAGGTGTGAACCCTTTACGTTGCTGCACAGTCTCATTCCTCAAGTGTGAATCCTTCACTTTGGTGCACAGCCTCACTCACCAGGTGTGAACCCTGTACGTTGGTGCATAGTCTCATTCCTCAAGTGTGAATCCTTCACTTTGGTGCACAGCCTCGCTCACCAGGTGTGAACCCTTTACGTTGGTGTACAGTCTCACTCATGAGGTGTGAACCCTTTACGTTGGTGCACAGTCTCATTCTTCAAGTGTGAATCCTTCACTTTGGTGCACAGCCTCGCTCACCAGGTGTGAACCCTTTACGTTGGTGTACAGTCTCACTCATGAGGTGTGAACCCTTTACGTTGGTGCACAGTCTCATTCCTCAAGTGTGAATCCTTCACCTTGGTGCACAGTTTCACTTATCAGGTGTGAACCCTTTACATTGGTGCACAGTCTCATTCCTCAAGTGTGAATCCTTCACTTTGGTGCACAGCCTCGCTGACCAGGTGTGAACCCTTTACGTTGGTGCACAGTCTCACTCATGAGGTGTGAACCCTTTACGTTGGTGCACAGTCTCATTCCTCAAGTGTGAATCCTTCACTTTAGTGCTCAGCCTCACTCACCAGGTGTGAACCCTTTACGTTGGTGTACAGTCTCATTCCTCAAGTGTGAATCCTTCACCTTGGTGCACAGTCTCACTTATCAGGTGTGAACCCTTTACGTTGGTGCACAGTCTCATTCCTCAAGCGTGAATCCTTCACTTTGGTGCACAGCCTCACTCACCAGGTGTGAACCCTTTACGTTGGTGCACAGTCTCACTCATGAGGTGTGAACCCTTTACGTTGGTGCACAGTCTCATTCCTCAAGTGTGAATCCTTCACTTTAGTGCTCAGCCTCACTCACCAGGTGTGAACCCTTTACGTTGGTGCACAGTCTCATTCCTCAAGTGTGAATCCTTCACTTTGGTGCACAGCCTCAGTCACCAGTTGTGAAGCCTTTACGTTGGTGCACAGTCTCATTCCTCAAGTGTGAATCCTTCACTTTGGTGCACAGCCTCACTCACCAGGTGTGAACCCTTTACGTTGGTGCACAGTCTCATTCCTCAAGTGTGAATCCATCACTTTGGTGCACAGCCTCACTCACCAGGTGTGAACCATTTACGTTGGTGCACAGTCTCATTCCTCAAGTGTGAATCCTTCACTTTGGTGCACAGCCTCGCTGACCAGGTGTGAACCCTTTACGTTGGTGCACAGTCTCACTCATGAGGTGTGAACCCTTTACGTTGGTGCACAGTCTCATTCTTCAAGTGTGAATCCTTCACTTTGGTGCACAGCCTTGCTCACCAGGTGTGAACCCTTTACGTTGGTGTACAGTCTCACTCATGAGGTGTGAACCCTTTACGTTGGTGCACAGTCTCATTCCTCAAGTGTGAATCCTTCACCTTGGTGCACAGTTTCACTTATCAGGTGTGAACCCTTTACATTGGTGCACAGTCTCATTCCTCAAGTGTGAATCCTTCACTTTGGTGCACAGCCTACCTGACCAGGTGTGAACCCTTTACGTTGGTGCACAGTCTCACTCATGAGGTGTGAACCCTTTACGTTGGTGCACAGTCTCATTCCTCAATTGTGAATCCTTCACTTTAGTGCTCAGCCTCACTCACCAGGTGTGAACCCTTTACGTTGGTGTACAGTCTCATTCCTCAAGTGTGAATCCTTCACCTTGGTGCACAGTCTCACTTATCAGGTGTGAACCCTTTACGTTGGTGCACAGTCTCATTCCTCAAGTGTGAATCCTTCACTTTGGTGCACAGCCTCACTCACCAGGTGTGAACCCTTTACGTTGGTGCACAGTCTCACTCATGAGGTGTGAACCCTTTACGTTGGTGCACAGTCTCATTCCTCAAGTGTGAATCCTTCATTTTAGTGCTCAGCCTCACTCACCAGGTGTGAACCCTTTACGTTGGTGCACAGTCTCATTCCTCAAGTGTGAATCCTTCACTTTGGTGCACAGCCTCAGTCACCAGTTGTGAAGCCTTTACGTTGGTGCACAGTCTCATTCCTCAAGTGTGAATCCTTCACTTTGGTGCACAGCCTCACTCACCAGGTGTGAACCCTTTACGTTGGTGCACAGTCTCATTCCTCAAGTGTGAATCCATCACTTTGGTGCACAGCCTCACTCACCAGGTGTGAACCCTTTACGTTGGTGCACAGTCTCATTCCTCAAGTGTGAATCCTTCACTTTGGTGCACAGCCTCACTCACCAGGTGTGAACCCTTTACGTTGTTGCACAGTCTCATTCCTCAAGTGTGAATCCTTCACTTTGGTGCACAGCCTCACTCACCAGGTGTGAACCCTTTACGTTGTTGCACAGTCTCATTCCTCAAGTGTGAATCCTTCACTTTGGTGCAAAGCCTCACTCACCAGGTGTGAACCATTTACGTTGTTGCACAGTCTCATTCCTCAAGTGTGAATACTTCACTTTGGTGCACAGCCTCACTCACCAGGTGTGAACCCTTTACGTTGGTGCACAGTCTCATTCCTCAAGTGTGAGTCCTTCACTTTGGTGCACAGCCTCACTCACCAGGTGTGAACCCTTTACGTTGGTGCACAGCCTAACTCACCAGGTTTGAACCCTTTACGTTGGTGCAAAGTATCATTCCTCAAGCGTGAATCCTTCACTTTGGTGCACAGCCTCACTCACCAGGTGTGAACCCTGTACGTTGGTGCATAGTCTCATTCCTCAAGTGTGAATCCTTCACTTTGGTGCACAGCCTCACTCACCAGGTGTGAACCCTTTACGTTGGTGCAAAGTCTCATTCCTCAAGTGTGAATCCTTCACTTTGGTGCACAGCCTCACTCACCAGATGTGAACCCTTTACGTTGGTGCAAAGTCTCACTCACCAGGTGTGAATCCTTCACTTTGGTGCACAGACTCACTCACCAGGTGTGAACCCTTTACGTTGGTGCACAGTCTCATTCCTCAAGTGTGAATCCTTCACTTTGGTGCACAGCCTCACTCACCAGGTGTGAACCCTTTACGTTGTTGCACAGTCTCATTCCTCAAGTGTGAATCCTTCACTTTGGTGCACAGCTTCACTCACCAGATGTGAACCCTTTACGTTGGTGCAAAGTCTCACTCACCAGGTGTGAATCCTTCACTTTGGTGCACAGCCTCACTCACCAGGTGTGAACCCTTTACGTTGGTGCACAGTCTCATTCCTCAAGTGTGAATCCATCACTTTGGTGCACAGCCTCACTCACCAGGTGTGAACCCTTTACGTTGGTGCACAGTCTCATTCCTCAAGTGTGAATCCTTCACTTTGGTGCACAGCCTCACTCACCAGGTGTGAACCCTTTACGATGGTGCACAGTCTCATTCCTCAAGTGTGAATCCATCACTTTGGTGCACAGCCTCACTCACCAGGTGTGAACCCTTTACGTTGGTGCACAGTCTCATTCCTCAAGTGTGAATCCTTCACTTTGGTGCACAGCCTCGCTCACCAGGTGTGAACCCTTTACGTTGGTGCACAGTCTCATACCTCAAGTGTGAATCCTTCACTTTGGTGCACAGTCTCACTCACCAGGCGTGAACCCTCTACGTTGGTGCACAGTCTCATTCCGCAAGTGTGAATCCATCACTTTGGTGCACAGCCTCACTCACCAGGTGTGAACCCTTTACGTTGGTGCACAGTCTCATTCCTCAAGTGTGAATCCATCACTTTGGTGCACAGCCTCACTCACCAGGTGTGAACCCTTTACGTTCGTGCACAGTCTCATTCCTCAAGTGTGAATCCTTCACTTTGGTGCACAGCCTCACTCACCAGGTGTGAACCCTTTACGTTGGTGCACAGTCTCATTCCTCAAGTGTGAATCCATCACTTTGGTGCACAGCCTCACTCACCAGGTGTGAACCCTTTACGTTGGTGCACAGTCTCATTCCTCAAGTGTGAATCCTTCACTTTGGTGCACAGCCTCACTCACCAGGTGTGAACCCTTTACGATGGTGCACAGTCTCATTCCTCAAGTGTGAATCCATCACTTTGGTGCACAGCCTCACTCACCAGGTGTGAACCCTTTACGTTGGTGCACAGTCTCATTCCTCAAGTGTGAATCCTTCACTTTGGTGCACAGCCTCGCTCACCAGGTGTGAACCCTTTACGTTGGTGCACAGTCTCATTCCTCAAGTGTGAATCCTTCACTTTGGTGCAAAGCCTCACTCACCAGGTGTGAACCATTTACGTTGTTGCACAGTCTCATTCCTCAAGTGTGAATCCTTCACTTTGGTGCACAGTCTCACTCACCAGGCGTGAACCCTTTACGTTGGTGCACAGTCTCATTCCTCAAGTGTGAATCCTTCACTTTGGTACACAGTCTCACTCATCAGGTGTGAACCCTTTACATTGGTGCACACCTTATCAGGTGTGAATCCTTTACGTTGGTGCACAGTCTCATTCCTCAAGTGTGAGTCCTTCACTTTGGTGCACAGCCTCACTCACCAGGTGTGAACCCTTTACGTTGGTGCACAGTCTCATTCCTCAAGTGTGAATCCTTCACTTTGGTGCACAGCCTCACTCACCAGGTCTGAACCCTTTACGTTGGTGCACAGTCTCATTCCTCAAGTGTGAGTCCTTCACTTTGGTGCACAGCCTCACTCACCAGGTGTGAACCCTTTACGTTGGTGCACAGTCTCATTCCTCAAGTGTGAATCCTTCACTTTGGTGCACAGCCTCACTCATCAGGTGTGAACCCTTTACGTTGGTGCACAGTCTCACTCACCAGGTGTGAACCCTTTACGTTGGTGCACAGCCTAACTCACCAGGTGTGAACCCTTTACGTTGGTGCAAAGTCTCATTCCTCAAGCGTGAATCCTTCACTTTGGTGCACAGCCTAACTCACCAGGTGTGAACCCTTTACGTTGGTGCAAAGTCTCATTCCTCAAGCGTGAATCCTTCACTTTGGTGCACAGCCTCACTCACCAGGTGTGAACCCTTTACGTTGGTGCACAGCCTAACTCACCAGGTGTGAACCCTGTACGTTGGTGCATAGTCTCATTCCTCAAGTGTGAATCCTTCACTTTGGTGCACAGCCTCACTCACCAGGTGCGAACCCTTTACGTTGGTGCAAAGTCTCATTCCTCAAGTGTGAATCCTTCACTTTGGTGCACAGCCTCGCTCACCAGGTGTGAACCCTTTACGTTGGTGCACAGTCTCATACCTCAAGTGTGAATCCTTCACTTTGGTGCACAGTCTCACTCACCAGGCGTGAACCCTTTACGTTGGTGCAAAGTCTCATTCCTCAAGTGTGAATCCTTCACTTTGGTGCACAGCCTCACTCACCAGGTGTGAACCCTTTACGTCGGTGCAAAGTCTCACTCACCAGGTGTGAATCCTTCACTTTGGTGCACAGCCTCACTCACTAGATGTGAACCCTTTACGTTGGTGCAAAGTCTCACTCACCAGGTGTGAACCCTTTACGTTGGTGCAAAGTCTCACTCACCAGGTGTGAACCCTTTACGTTGGTGCAAAGTCTCACTCACCAGGTGTGAACCCTTTACGTTGGTGCAAAGTCTCACTCACCAGGTGTGAATCCTTTACTTTGGTGCACAGCCTCACTCACCAGGTGTGAACCCTTTACGTTGGTGCAAAGTCTCATTCCTCAAGTGTGAATCCTTCACTTTGGTGCACAGCCTCACTCACCAGATGTGAACCCTTTACGTTGGTGCAAAGTCTCACTCACCAGGTGTGAACCCTTTACGTTGGTGCAAAGTCTCACTCACCAGGTGTGAATCCTTCACTTTGGTGCACAGCCTCACTCACCAGATGTGAACCCTTTACGTTGGTGCAAAGTCTCACTCACCAGATGTGAACCCTTTACGTTGGTGCAAAGTCTCACTCACCAGGTGTGAATCCTTTACTTTTGTGCACAGTCTCACTCACCAGGTGTGAATCCTTTACTTTGGTGCACAGCCTCGCTCACCAGGTGTGAACCCTTTACGTTGGTGCAAAGTCTCACTCACCAGGTGTGAATCCTTTACTTTGGTGCACAGTCTCACTCACCAGGTGTGAATCCTTTACTTTTGTGCACAGTCTCACTCACCAGGTGTGAATCCTTTACGTTGGTGCACAGCCTCGCTCACCAGGTGTGAACCCTTTACGTTGGTGCAAAGTCTCACTCACCAGGTGTGAACCCTTTACGTTGGTGCAAAGTCTCACTCACCAGGTGTGAATCCTTTACTTTGGTGCATAGTCTCATTTATTAGGGGCCTATTTATGAAAAGTCACGCAGTGCAGCTCAGCATATCACTTTGCTGCCCTGCATTGAATGATGGGGAAAGGGCAGGAATGTGCCATATTTAAGGCAATGTGACACATTCAAGCCTTTTACTCTGCGCTGGTGCCCTGTTGACAGCCTAGTGCTGACGCAGTCACCCTTACGCCATGGTGCAAGGGGGCCTGCGTTGCATGCATGCATGTTTTTGTGCAAGAAGGGGCACCTTCCTGGACAAAAACAATCCACAGAGGTTTATTCCTCCTTCTATGTGTGCCGCAGAATGTCCATCCATTTTGCGTTTATCTGAGATACGTGGCCAAGTCAAATCAGGCTCCCCTGCGGACCCATTTATCCCACATGTGTTTCTCAGACTTGAGTGTTTTCTGCTCCCACCCTGCCTAGAACTGATCAATCTCTCTCTGGCATCAGCATCTGTACCTGGTCCATGGCAGCATGCCAAGGTCACCCTCTCCTGAAGAAACCTACTATGGATGCTTCCAAACCTGAACATTTTCACCCAATCTCTCGCCTGCCCTTCCTTACTAACATAGCAGAGAAACACGCCAGTGTCACCCTAAGTTTCTAGAAGAGAACCAGATTCTGGGCACCTCTCAGAATTACTTTAGGCCGATGCATAGCACAGAATCTGCACTTCTTGCGGTGACGGAACAACTTCACAGCACCTTAAATGAAGGGAGATCCGCAGCTCTGATTTTGCTCGACTTAAATGCCGCGTTTGATACGGTATCCCATAAAATCTTGCTCCAGCACCTTTAGGACATTGGCGTTGGTGAAGCTGCACTGTCTAGGTTCACCTCCTTCCTTCCAGAGCGATCTTTCCAGGTTATTTCCACCCTTGCAGTTCCCAATTGCAGGTTCTGTACCATGGCATTACCTCCGGGCTAGTCTCAGAGCTCTACTTTGTTTAGTATTTATATTCAACCTTTGTCTCAGGTCGTGAATTCTTTGTGGCTTGAGCTGTTGTCTTATGCAGATGACACTCAGCTCGTACTCTCCTTCTCCGACAACCCCAGGTTAGACCTGGCCAATTTTCAAAGGGGAATGCTTGCTGCTGCAGAGTGGCTGGGTGCAAACTGCTTACGCCTAAACCCGAGTAAAACTGATATTCTCCTATTAGGAAAAGATACCCACTGCCGGGGTGATCATTGCTGGCCCCCCTCACTGCAGGAGGGGATGAAAAGAGCCAGTGGGAGAGCAGAGGAGGGAATGAAAAGAGCCAGAGGGAGAGCAGAGGAGGGGATGAAAAGAGCCAGAGGGAGAGCAGAGGAGGGAATGAAAAGAGCCAGAGGGAGAGCAGAGGAGGGGATGAAAAGAGCCAGTGGGAGAGCAGAGGAGGGAATGAAAAGAGCCAGTGGGAGAGCAGAGGAGGGGATGAAAAGAGCCAGTGGGAGAGCAGAGGAGGGAATGAAAAGAGCCAGTGGGAGAGCAGAGGAGGGGATGAAAAGAGCCAGTGGGAGAGCAGAGGAGGGGTTGAAAAGATCCAGTGGGAGAGCAGAGGAGGGAATGAAAAGAGCCATTGGGGGAGCAGAGGAGGGGATGAAAAGAGTCAGCGGGAGAGCAGAGGAGGGGATGAAAAGAGCCAGTGGGAGAGCAGAGGAGGGGATGAAAAGAGCCAGTGGGAGAGCAGAGAAGGGGATGAAAAGAGCCAATAGGAGAGCAGAGGAGGGGATGAAAAGAGCCAGTGGGAGAGCAGAGGAGGGGACGAAAAGAGCCAGCTGGAGAGCAGAGGAGGGGACGAAAAGAGTCAGCGGGAGAGCAGAGGAGGGGATGAAAAGAGCCAGCTGGAGAGCAGAGGAGGGGACGAAAAGAGTCAGCGGGAGAGCAGAGGAGGGGAAGAAAAGAGCCAGTGGGAGAGCAGAGGAGGGGATGAAAAGAGCCAGTGGGAGAGCAGAGAAGGGGATGAAAAGAGCCAGCGAGAGAGCAGAGGAGGGAATAAAAAGAGCCAGGGGGAGAGCAGAGGAGGGGATGAAAAGAGCCAGTGGGAGAGCAGAGGAGGGGATGAAAAGAGCCAGTGGGAGAGCAGAGGAGGGGATGAAAAGAGCCAGTGAGAGAGCAGACGAGGGAATAAAAAGAGCCAGGGGGAGAGCAGAGGAGGGGATGAAAAGAGCCAGCGGGAGAGCAGAGGAGGGGAAGAAAAGAGCCAGTGGGAGAGCAGAGGAGGGGATGAAAAGAGCCAGTGGGAGAGCAGAGGAGGGGATGAAAAGAGCCAGCGAGAGAGCAGAGGAGGGAATAAAAAGAGCCAGGGGGAGAGCAGAGGAGGGGATGAAAAGAGCCAGTGGGAGAGCAGAGGAGGGGATGAAAAGAGCCAGTGGGAGAGCAGAGGAGGGGATGAAAAGAGCCAGTGAGAGAGCAGACGAGGGAATAAAAAGAGCCAGGGGGAGAGCAGAGGAGGGGATGAAAAGAGCCAACTGGAGAGCAGAGGAGGGGACGAAAAGAGTCAGCGGGAGAGCAGAGGAGGGGATGAAAAGAGCCAGTGGGAGAAATGAAATGAAAAATTATATTTATATAGCGCATAGACTACCCGGAGGCCTCGCAGCGCTTGACAGAAATCCAGTGCGGTAGGCTAGGGTGGTTAACAGGCTCTTACAAACAGGTGAGTTTTTTAAAGACCTCCTGAATGACATCCGGTTGGTGTTCTCTCTAAGATCAAGTGGGAGGGAATTCCATATTCTCGCAGCATTGTGCGAGAATGAGCGTCCGCCCCAGCGGGCCTTGTTGATTTTGGTCGTGGTGGCTAGATGCAACGAGCTGGAGCGGAGAGCTCTGAGAGGGAGGTAGGGATTGGCTAGGGGGTACATAATGGCGGGACCTGTTCTGTGAATGGCTTTTTGAACAAGGCACATAGCTTCGAATTGTATCCTGGCAGCCACAGGACGCCAATGCAGCTTCTTTAGGGCCTGTTTGGCTGACTGCCAGCGTGGAATATTAAAGAGCAGTCGGGCCGCACAGTTTGGGTGACCTGAAGTTTGTTAATCACTGCCACCGGGGCTCCTAGATAGAGGGCATTACCGTAATCCAGGCGGGAGAGTATCATGGCCTGGACCATGACTCTCCTCGCCTGGAACGGAAGCAAAGGGAGCACTTTCCGGAGCATTCTCATTAGCCCAAAACAGGTGGAGGCCGTTTTAGTGGCCTGGACGGTGAAATCCAGAGCTTTATTGAGCCAAACCCCCAGGCTCTTTCTCTGAGGTCTGGCGGGGGGAGGGGAACCTAGACACGTGGGCCAACTCGACGCCAAGATGGTAGGTGAGGGGTTGCCCAATAGCATTATTTCTGTCTTCTCCCCGTTTAGTCTGAGGCAGGAGGATTGCATCCATTTAGCCACTGCCTCTAGACAGGGGCCAAGTGTGCTAGATGACCCCTCAGTATGGTCCAATGAGACCACCAACTGAGTGTCGTGTGCGTAGGTGACAATACGGACACCAAAGGGATGGACTATCTCTGCCAAGGGCCTCAGGTAAACGTTGAAAAGCGTGGGGCTCAGGGCAGAGCCGTGAGGGACCCCACAGTTTAGCGGCTGCATGGAGGACAGTACCTCCCCCTCGAACACCTGGAAGAAGCGCTCATCCAGGAAGGAAGTCAGCCAAGCCAGGGCCGCGCCCGACACTCCTATGCCCTTCAAACGATGTAATAAGGTGGCATGGTTAACCGTGTCGAACGCGGCACTGAGGTCTAGTAGTATGATGGCTGCTTTCCCTCCCCGGTCAAGCACAGATCTTGCTTCTTCCGTGACTGCTAGCAACGCTGTCTCAGTTCCGTGCTGAGGGCGGAATCCCGTCTGGGAAGTGCACAGCAGATTATTAGATTCTAAATGATCTACTAAGATGTTATTAATATGCTTTTCTAGCAGTTTACTCATCCAAGGTAATAAGGAGATGGGGCTGGAAGTTAGCTGGGTTATTTTGGTATAGAGAGGGTTTTTTAAAAGGGCTTTAACCATTGCACTTTTCCATGCAACTGGAACAGTGCTCGAGGTGATGGAGGAGTTGAGAACATCGAGGATGACTGGGCGGATAGCGCCAATGACCATGGTAAGATATTGAGGGGGTGCTGAATCCTTAGGAGATCCTGAAACAACTTTAGGGATAATTTTATCCAAAGAGGTGGAATCTAACAGAGTAAATTTGTCTAACAGACAGGGGGCTAAAGTATTAGGACTTTCAGTGGTGGCGACGTCCGCGCCAGTTTTATCCGTGGCAAAAGAGGAGTAGATAGTCTGAATCTTCTGCGAGAAAAAAGTTGCTAGATTGTTGCAACAACCGAATGCTCCATCTGGTGACATACGTTCAGGGGGGAGGGAAATCAGTGATTTAGCTATTTTAAAAATTTCTTTGGGGGCGTTCGCAGCCAGATTTATTTTTGATTCGTGAAATTGGGCTTGGGCTAGCTTAATTTCCTTTTTATACAGTCCAATTGCGGCTCTGTAATCTGCTTTCTTATGATGTGTACGGTCCGGCCTCCAGGCTCTTTCCAGTTTACGACAGGATTGTTTCATGTCTCTTAAGGTGGGAGTGTACCAAGGGGCCACCTTTTGTCTTTTAATGGACTGCAAAGGTACCTTCGGGAGGACTATGTTGAGGGAATTGGTGATCCAATTGTCAAAGTTGGTACTCACTAAATTGGGTTTGGTAGTTTTCGAGGGTTTGAGTTCAGCAAGTACTGATTCCCATTTAGAGGAAGGAAGCGAGGCCCATTTCCTACCCCAGTGTTTTTTTGACTCTTGAGTAGCGGAGGGGTTTCTAGTAGTCCATGTGAAGGGTATTAAGCTGTGATCGGAGGAGGCAGAGCAGAGGAGGGAATAAAAAGAGCCAGAGGGAGAGCAGAGGAGGGGATGAAAAGAGCCAGCGGGACAGCAGAGGAGGGGATGAAAAGAGCCAGTGGGAGAGCAGAGGAGGGGATGAAAAGAGCCAGCGGGAGAGCAGAGGAGGGGATGAAAAGAGCCAGAGGGAGAGCAGAGGAGGGAATAAAAAGAGCCAGTGGGAGATAAGAGGAGGGGATGAAAAGAGCCAGTGGGAGAGCAGAGGAGGGAATAAAAAGAGCCAGAGGGAGAGCAGAGGAGGGGATGAAAAGAGCCAGTGGGAGAGCAGAGGAGGGAATAAAAAGAGCCAGAGGGAGAGCAGAGGAGGGGATGAAAAGAGCCAGCGGGAGAGCCGAGGAGGGACTAAAAAGAGCCAGAGGGAGAGCAGAGGAGGGGATGAAAAGAGCCAGAGGGAGAGCAGAGGAGGGGATGAAAAGAGCCAGAGGGAGAGCAGAGGAGGGAATAAAAAGAGCCAGAGGGAGAGCAGAGGGGGGGATGAAAAGAGCCAGAGGGAGAGCAGAGGAGGGGATGAAAAGAGCCAGTGGGAGAGCAGAGGAGGGGAAGAAAAGAGCCAGCGGGAGAGCAGAGGAGGGAATAAAAAGAGCCAGAGGGAGAGCAGAGGAGGGGATGAAAAGAGCCAGAAGAAGAGCAGAGGAGGGGATGAAAAGAGCCAGTGGGGGAGCAGAGGAGGGGATGAAAAGAGCCAGTGGGAGAGCAGAGGAGGGAATAAAAAGAGCCAGAGGTAGAGCAGAGGAGTGGATGAAAAGAGCCAGCGGGAGAGCAGAGGAGGGGATGAAAAGAGCCAGAGGGAGAGCAGAGGAGGGGATGAAAAGAGCCAGCGGGAGAGCAGAGGAGGGGATGAAGAGAGCCAAGAGGAGGGAATAAAAAGAGCCAGAGGGAGAGCAGAGGAGTGGATGAAAAGAGCCAGCGGGAGAGCAGAGGAGGGGATGAAAAGAGCCAGAGGGAGAGCAGAGGAGGGGATGAAAAGAGCCAGCGGGAGAGCAGAGGAGGGGATGAAGAGAGCCAGAGGGAGAGCAGAGGAGGGGATGAAAAGAGCCAGCGGGAGAGCAGAGGAGGGGATGAAGAGAGCCAGTGGGAGAGCAGAGGAGGGGATGAAAAGAGCCAGCGGGAGAGCAGAGGAGGGGATGAAAAGAGCCAGAGGGAGAGCAGAGGAGGGGATGAAAAGAGCCAGTGGGAGAGCAGAGGAGGGGATGAAAAGAGCCAGTGGGAGAGCAGAGGAGGGAATAAAAAGAGCCAGAGGGAGAGCAGAGGAGGGGATGAAAAGAGCCAGTGGGAGAGCAGAGGAGGGAATAAAAAGAGCCAGAGGGAGAGCAGAGGAGGGGATGAAAAGAGCCAGCGGGAGAGCAGAGGAGGGAATAAAAAGAGCCAGAGGGAGAGCAGAGGAGGGGATGAAAAGAGCCAGTGGGAGAGCAGAGGAGGGGATGAAAAGAGCCAGCGGGAGAGCAGAGGAGGGAATAAAAAGAGCCAGAGCGAGAGCAGAGGAGGGGCTGAAAAGAGCCAGAGGGAGAGCAGAGGAGGGGATAAAAAGAGCCAGAGGGAGAGCAGAGGAGGGGATGCAAAGAGCCAGTGGGAGAGCAGAGGAGGGGATGAAAAGAGCCCCTGAGAGTGCAGAGGAGGGAATGAAAAGAGCCACCGGGAGATCAGAGGAGGGAATGAAAAGAGCCCCTGGGAGAGCAGAGGAGGGAATAAAAAGAGCCACCTGGACATCAGAGGAGGGAATGAAAAGAGCCCCTGGGAGAGCAGAGGAGGGAATAAAAAGAGCCACTGGGAGATCAGAGGAGGGAATTAAATGAGCCAGTGGGAGAGCAGAGGCGGGAATGAAAAGAGCCACCGGGAGAGCAGAGGAGGGAATGAAAAGAGCCAGTGGGAGAGCAGAGGAGGGGATGAAAAGAGCCAGTGGGAGAGCAGAGGAAGGGATGAAAAGAGCCAGTGGGAGAGCAGAGGAGGGGAAGAAAAGAGCCAGTGGGAGAGCAGAGGAGGGGATGAAAAGAGCCAGTGGGAGAGCAGAGGAGGGGATGAAAAGAGCCAGCTGGAGAGCAGAGGAGGGGACGAAAAGAGTCAGCGGGAGAGCAGAGGAGGGGATGTAAAGAGCCAGTGGGAGAGCAGAGGAGGGGCTGAAAAGAGTCAGCGGGAGAGCAGAGGAGGGGATGAAAAGAGCCAGTGGAAGAGCAGAGGAGGGGATGAAAAGAGCCAGTGGGAGAGCAGAGGAGGGGATGAAAAGAGCCAGTGAGAGAGCAGAGGAGGGAATAAAAAGAGTATGGGGAGAGCAGAGGAGGGGATGAAAAGAGCCAGCGGGAGAGCAGAGGAGGGGAAGAAAACAGCCAGTGGGAGAGCAGAGGAGGGGATGAAAAGAGCCAGTGGGAGAGCAGAGGAGGGGATGAAAAGAGCCAGTGGGAGAGCAGATGAGGGAATGAAAAAGCTGCTGGGAGGACAGAGAAGGGAATGAAAAGAGCCACTGAGAGAGCAGAGGAGGAAATGAAAAAGAGGCAGTGGAAGAAGAAAATTGATCTTAAAAAAAAAGCAGGACTAAGGCAGACTGTTTTAAGTATCTACCACAACTATAGCAAGAAGGTTAAGCAGGATAGAGACAGAATGGGGATCGGACAAAGGAGAAGTCACCCTGATGATGCCACACATAAGTGGCCACCAAGGGCCAAAAAAACGTAATATCCATCACTGCACAAAATACGGATTGTTGCCATATGGAATATTGAATATAATAGAACCCTTTTAAGAAATACTGTGGGTATCACATTACTAGGTACAACACTGTTGCAGTGTCTCTTTGTTATTAATAAAAGACCACACAAGCAGATTGTATTTACAATACGGAAGCACATAGCATAATAATTGTTTTTGATTGTTTGAGTTGTGTGAAGTTTCATTAGAGTTGAGTGGTGGAAGTGAGCCACTGCCTAGCCACATCTTGTAGCAGCGGTACATGTATTGTAGGAAAGTGCCTCTTTTGTATGGTCACCCCCACACTCTTTGCTCCAATGCTGATAGTTATGACTCTGAAAGTTCACTTGCGCCTGCTGCCAGGGCTCTCTCCCTAAAACTGATATGTGTGAATTAGTAACCCCAATTGCCAAATACTTTATCCCCCTTATAAGTCGCTAATATATGGTACCGGTGGTACCCATGACATGAGTGTTACAGAGGTCTCCAGGGCCTGAAGCACTGTTTGTGCCACCCTGAGTGACCCAATAAAATACTGACAGCGGGCCTGCCTTTGCAGACTGCAGGAGCAGTGAAAACTGTTCGAACTCGACTTTGCCCTTATCATGTGTGGCAAAGTCAATGCACTATTTTTATTATGTCATATACCCATAAAGAAGACCTCCTGAGCCCAGGGGGCAGGGTGCCTTATTTTAAATGTGTAGACATGTAAGTTGAGGCTTATACATCCCTATAGTGCCTTTACCATTGGCGGTCCATAGGAAGCATGGGCTGGCACCGGGGCAAATTGGAGGTTGCCAGCTCTAGTTTGGTACCTCCAACATATGTCATGTTTGGTATCAATGTATCTTCTAACCCCTGATACAAAGCTCATGTCAAGGATGATGTAGCATGCACCCAGGTGGCTACCTTAGAGGTTTCCCACCTGGTTGCCCCAGCCTTTCCTGTGTTCTGGCTGCTAGCCTGCCATTACTGCCGCCAAGACAGGGTTCTGACCCCCTGCCAGGAAGTGTGAACACTCCCAGGAGTCTAAATGTAAAGGAGGCCACACCTTCGTCCCTGACAGGAGGGCTAATGAAGTGGCACATGAAGGCGGTGAGCTTCAAAGGCTGCACGGCCTCTGATATGCTTCAAGGCTGCCTCCCAAAAGAGTAAAGAGCCTTCTCCCGGCCCCAGGCACATTTGCATCCGAGAAATTAGGTATGCAGGAGATGTACACACCCAGAAGGCTAGCCATACCTCTAGGGTTGGCTAACTGGTCTGTAGAGCTAAGGAAGACTCCTACCATTTTTTAAAGTGGTGGAAATAGTGGGTTCTGGGTAGAAAAGGTGACACAGCCCTCCGATGTGGATACCTCAGGGGCTGATTAGCTGCTGGGACTAGTAGCCCATTTTCCACCTGCACCCACACCCCTAAGCCCCTAAATAAAGGATTTAAGGGCTAATCCTGACACCAGAACCTCCGTTCTGATCTGACTTGCAAGAAGGACAAAGAAAAGATCTATGTCTGCGACAACAGGAGCTGCAGAAACCAAAGACGCAATACTCTGCACCTGTAACAACATTTCTGGTACTGCACAACAGCGACTCATTTTGGACCAAAGTTCATCTCCCCCAGACATTAGATGTACACCCCCAAAAGACTAGCCACATCTGTAGGGTGGGCTATCTGGTCTGTAGAGCTAAGGAAGATTACTACCATTTTAAAAAGTAGTGGAAATAGTGGGTTCTGGGTAGAAAATGTGACACAGCCCCCCCCGATGTGGGCACTGCAGGGGCCGATTAGCTGCAGGGGCTAGTAGCCCATTGTCCACTTGCACCCACACCTCAAACGCCCCTAAATCTAGGATTTAAGTTCTATTCCTGACACTAGGACCTCAGTTCTGATCTGACTTGCAAGAAGGACAATGAAAAGACCTGTGTCTGGGACAAGAGGAGCTGCACATAGCAAAGTTGCGATACTCTGCACCTGTAACAATATTTCTGGTACTGCACAACGGCAAATCATCTTGAACCAAGGTTCGGCTCCCCTAGACAGAAGGAGCCCCTTTGAGAGCCAAAGGCAACTCTAAACTCCACTGAACTAGTGGCACGCACTAGTCCCCTGCAGTCCGCAGGTAAAACCATATACCAGAACCAAAGATTTGCTAGCCATCGAGCCCTCCGAGGTATTGCCCAAATGTGGATGGTTCAGTGCATTGCGGGAAATGTAGTCCTGCCTTCCACAAAGTTACTGGCAGCTACAGTGTTTCCCGGGACCTCCAGTTGTCAAAATATCTTTTTGTTGTGCTTACTGCTGCCAAGGCTTGATCGCCAGTCCAGCAACTAACCCCTTTACTTGATGCTGCACCTCGAGGCAACTCAGCACAATATTCATCCAATGTCAGCAGCAGCTCCATTGTTGACATTTTGTATCCGGTTTCCTAGCAGCACCATGTGAGTGGTAAAGGAAGCTCTCGCGTGGCTACAGCTTTAACACCGTGGACAGCCGCGACAACTCTGCACCCGGGCTTCTTGAGCCAGGTAAAATTGAACTGACTGTCGTGGCTTGGTCCTGGGACCTGCATCACCTCTACCCTCCTTGGGTTCCACGCAACTCGACCTGCAAGTGACCGATTGTCACTACCACTTTTTCCCATTGACTGTAATGCAAACGTCCTACAGAAGTGAATTGCTGTGATTTATATTTTCTTCTAAAATCCATAATTCTGGTTACATGTATCAGATATTTTGGTGTCTAAATTAATATAAAATCTGTTTTATTTTGATAAATTGATGTCTGATGTCTTTCAAGTCATGTACATTTCTCATAGTCCCTGTGGGTACTCTGAAACACTTGACACATCTTTACCACTCTATCATGACTGAGCTACGGATTTATTATTGTGCTTCCAAGGACCATCTTTGGGGTATTGTGAGACTATTGCATGGTGCGGCCTAACCAGTATCACCACATAACACTCCACCTTTCTACCTGTATCTATAATATTGAATCTCCAGTCACTGAGAGGCACCTGGGTGCCCCATACCTGAAGCTATGGCTGATTGAAGATATCACGCATGACATGCTATGAAAACTCATTCTTAGAAAGTGTTATGTCATGTTTTGATCTCTCTTCTATCCACATGCATGCTTAATAATTTCTACAGATCCATGTTACTACAACATGCGCTGAAAGATTAAAAAACTGATGTTTGTCATGTCTTGCTCTCGACCCCAGCTTTTGATCAAGGACAAAAGAAAAACACTACCAAGTGATCAAATATGATGTAAATTCTCTCAAATTCTTCACATAGTGAAAGTATAATTAGATTATTTGTGAAAATATGATTGTAAATCTGTGTTTATCAATATTTATCTTTTTTCACCCTTTTAGTGGAATTAACTAGTACGTGCAAGTTAAAACTCAAATCAGGAAGGATTGGATATGCAATACCTGTTCACATGCAAGCATCATAATCTTAACTCTTTGTTTAGCATTTTCCATATATACATCCTATGAACTGGAAGTAACTATTATAGTAACTATTATAATGAGTTAACTGGATAATTAAAGTTTATCAGGACCTACAGAAGGGTCTCTCATACCCTTGGCTGGAGTTCCAGTGTAAGCCACATAGGACTTTAATGGGGGTCTATCTAATGGGGCTGAAAACAGCGTTTACAACTAATCTATTACCCCGCAGGGAATCACAATGCGTTCGTTACAACGACCGCGTTGTGATTCCGCATACCATTACTCCACAAGTCGGAACAACGACTTGCGGAGGGGGGAGGTGTTGGATTTAAAATCCAACACCTTCCCTAGGGTCCGCACAGACTGGAGTTGGAATAGTAAATTATACTATTCCAACATCCAGCGCCCCCCCTTGGCAAGCCATTGTTCCGACTTGCGGAGTAATGGTATGCAGAATCACAACAGGTTGGTGGGATATAAAGGTATATTCAATGGGGCCTGATTGATCAATTATTATTTGCAATTAACTTAATAATGTTACACTATAGTACATGTGCCAAGCTGGAATGTTTTGCGGTGTGTGACCATTATTAGGTTTATTATTGCACGTATCATAGGCTTGGTGATCTTCGAGGACATTGCATTATGACATGAAATGTAGTCACAGCCCTACAGATTTGTCTTCTACCGCTTCCCCATTCTGTCCTATCACTCCCATTCTCCTGCGGCAATTTCTTGACTGCTGTCCTCTTTCTCTGTGTTTCCCTTGCAGTGGGAGAACCCATCACTGTGCCAACGGTCGAGAACCCGAGCCGCGAGATGGTCGAACGCTACCATACCATGTACACGGAGTCCCTCGTCAAGCTCTTCAACAATCACAAGACCGACTATGGCCTCAAAGAGAGTGACACGTTATGCATCATCTGAGAGAACTGAGATGGCCACCTGTGACATGTTAGGACCTCTTGGTATTAATGTCTATGCCAAGGCGACGAGCAGAGGAGAGCATTGATGCACCGAGCTATGAGCTTCCCCGGTGGAAGGCCACTCTTCCTTATTGGACACATAGCGTGCTTGAAATGGCGTTCATGCAGCCTGCATTGTAGCGCTTGATGAAATTCAAGAGATTTTCTTGACTTTAATGTTTTGGCAATATCGGGCTCTCCACGACTGAGAGAATTACGACTGAGGTATTCATCTCGTTCTAGTGCTGATGCATGGATTTTCCTGGAACAATAAGCTATGAAGGATGTGGGATCTTCTTCCTGCAGAGATTTGTGGGAGTGGCGAACAAATTTTTTAGAGAATATTTTTTGCAGATCGTGGATGATCAACTCTTTCGCCCTCGCTTTCTGTAAATCAATCATATTTCCTGTCCATGCTAAATGAGACATCATTTAGTGAGCACTTTGTGCCAGCATTGAGAAACAAATATTGTAGTGGCAAACCTCTGCAGATATTGAGAGGCAGTCACTCAGTGACCACATCTATTGGTCATTTGAACCAGCCCTTTGCTCTTGGGACCAATTTTGAGCAAAGAGTTTCTGCAAATATTGGTGGGAGGCCAATCATTTGATGACCATTTCCTGTAGATGTTGGAGACCAATAACATAGCAACCAGTTCTTGCAAATATTGAGGGACCAATCATTTTGTAGGAACTTCATGAAGTTAACCCCTTAAGCGCTGCGCCCGTCCAGCGGCCGACGGCACCACTACCTCGGGAGTGCTGCCGTCGGCTGTTGGACGTTCCAGCTGCACCTGCGCAATGGAACGTTCAGCACTGGAGCTGGACGTTCCAAAGCAGCTAAGGTGTTAATGGTGGTGGAGGGGGTACCTTCTTCTGTTGTTATTGACGACGGCATCTCTTCTTTCAGAAACTGGTGGATGAATTATTTAGGGTCTAAATAAAAAAACCTTACCAATAGTTCACTGATAAATGGCCTGATATAGAGTTTGACAGACATGTTACGCCGTTAAAAATGTGACGGATATCATGTTCACCTAATTACAGTCCATTGGTTCTAATTATGCTTGAATCCACTTGTAATTTGGCGGACAGGATATCAATTATGTTTGTGATAGGATAACCTGCCCGCGAATGTCTAAATCAGTCCCAAATTTCTACAAATTTTTGGTAATTATGGATGCATGATCACATCTTGTAAAGTTAGTGGCCCCAAGTCTCTTCCTTTGCATATCAAGGGAACAAACATTTTGACTGCTTCATGCTCATACTTCAAATAAATAAGATAATGCTCTTGATCCTGAGAATACTGGGGACCAGTTATATAGTGGCCACTTGTGCAGCATCACAGACGCAACCAGTTACGGGGCTTTTCACAAGGGGAGCTGATACTAGTGAGTAATTGACATTTATAATTTAGTCTCACAGTGTTTAATAATTTTATTACTGTGGGATATTCACAAAATCCGAGTGTAAAGTTACTCAAAATTGTAGACCTACATGTCCACACCCCCTGAGAAAGGGGGTGAAGTCAAACTTACAAAAATGAAATATTAGTAATCCCAGCACCTCACACGGCCAACCACTGGTAGTGCAACCTTCTCGTAGAAAATAATGGCAGTAAGGGCTTAGAACCCGATGTAGTTCCTGGCGGTAAGGATACTCCATTGCAGCGGGAAAGGAGTATCCTTACTGCCAGGAATGCAGTCCGCCGACCTTTGGATTAATCACACCACAGACTAATGTGTCTCTGTCTTGATCAATCTATTCCGGCGGCCCTGTGGAGTAAGGGTTATCGAAGGCTGACCTGTCATTCCGCCCACCTAATTTAGATGTTTGTTTTCACAACACGTCACCGCCAGTTAGACCCTGGCAGTAAGGGGCAGTGAAAAATGCGCCTCTCGCCTTGGGAGACAACTCCCATGGCAAGGGAAACATTTTATTTTTTATTTTATGTTTTAAAAAAAAACAAAATTTGGGGGTTTTCTTTTTGAAAAAAAAAAACTGTTTGGTCCAGGACTCCGTCCCACATACTGAGCCCTGGAACAAACAGGAAAATGCATTGACAGGAAATTCCATGTTGACGATTCCTGCCAATGCTTTATAAATGACCACAAGCTTGGCAGTCATTTATACATTTGGAGGGACAAGTAGTCTTGGTCTGGTGGACGTACAGTTCTCCAGCAGGCTAATGGAGATTACGTCGTCTGCCAACATCATGATCAGGCTCTTAAACTAAAACCCAGTAGGAAATAATGTTAAATTAAATTATTTAAAATAGTTAAAAATATAAATAAATGTAATTAATGTTTAAAAAGCATCTAAAAATAAAACATGTATTATTTAGTCATGAAATAGTTGAACTATCTTTTTTGCATGTATTGATCAACGTATCAGTACATTGTCTTAAAATATATTTGAACTACTTTTAGTTCTACACATCACTTAAAACTTCAGAAAAAAACTTGTTAGTTATTTCGTATATTAAAATGAATTAGAGATTTAGTTCAACATTAGTTTGATAGTGCTGTAGCATTTTTTTTATTTCTTCTACATTTAAAAATATATAATTAGTTTGCATTAGTATTCAATATAAAATATTTCTATTTGATTTAATATAACATTTAATAAACGTTTAACATTTTTCCTACACTTCACCATAAGGAGATCTTCACCACAACAGTAAAGCTTCCCTCATAGTAAAATATGGAGAAAAGTCAAAAGGTTTATTTAACTGAAAAAGTAGTAACAATATTGTAAATATTAATGTAATATCATGTTATATCTGAATTTCAATTTAGAACCAATTGAAAAGTGCTACGAAGTTTAAAAAAATACTATTAACTTAATTTTGAATTAAAAATATAATTTACATATGTTAAATGCAAATAATTTTTCTGTAATTTGAAAAGGAAAAGAAATATCAATCTTACGTAAAAATATATTTTTTATTTTGCCTTAATAAATATTAAAAGTGATGTATAGAAATATTAAAAGGTAGTTGAAATATGTGAAAAATAAAAAATAATGTTACATTACTTTATAAATTCAAAGGATGTTAAAATATTTTACAATTAAATTAGGAATATCTTTTCTTTTCAGATGTTTTTAATATTCTGTTATTTTTTTATATGTTTAACTCTTTGAAATAGTTTAATTTAATTTACCATTAGTTAATATGGGGTTTTATTTTAAGTCCCATTATTTTCTATGAGAGGGTATAGTATTATCCATGGTTGGCCATATGTGGTACTGGATTTACTCTACTTCTGAGCAGGAATGATTTACTAGTGTTTAGGTTCCTTTTATGATGGTAGTATCTTTAGAAGTGCAGCCTGTGAATAGCAATGAGTTTACTCTTTTGTGGGTGTGTGCATGTCCCTCTTTAAACCACACGCTAACCCGACCTAAGCCCCTCTTACTGCCCCCTATATCCCTCCCATTTAGTAAGTATGCCCCTTTTTCGAGCCACTTCCTGGGCCCCTCCCATATTTGCTACTAAGTAGAAAAGTTACATGTGTGAGGATCTCCCCATAGAAAAGAGAGGAGCGGTGGAGGTGTAGATTTACACTCGTATGTTTGTGAACTGCATTTTGGAGTATGTTAGTGCTAGTGTAGTACTACTAAACATTCAGCAAAATGTAGTTTGTGCATTCAACCATTTATTGTACCTAAAGCCTGGGACAAGACATGACACTTTCTGTTAGGTGACCACTTCTTGAATTCCCTGTCATGGGCTCAATATGTAGTGCCCACATCCTTAATATGATATGAAACTGATCATATCATGAGCAGATGTTGAGCATGCAGAAGCACCCTTTGTACATTTCCCAATTCCTGAGTTATCCTGATGGAGCCTGTGGTTATAACCATTTCATGGGCCAGGTTGGTCTGTTTCCTGCATAATACCTAGAGCTCCATGTTGTTTAAACTACTTTTTCCTAGGGGACCTGTTTTTATACCCACACACTGCCTTAAATCTCGGGCATTCATTTTGTTTAATCCACTTCCTGTGTATTGTGAGGTCACTTTCATACAGTGCCTCCATCTTGCATAACCCCAGAACCCACCACATGGGGGACCATTTACTGACCACATTGGGAGACTACCCATGTGTTGAACATTCGGAACCATATTTTATCCAATAGATAAGACTTTCTGCTCCTGAGATGTCCCTCTGCCTTGTAAAGGTGGATTTTTACTAGCAAGTGTAATCCAGAGCAGGTGAAGATGACATGGCCTATTGGCAAGAGGTGCTGACTTTAGTACATGGGGAATAAGGTTTGATTCCTGGCCTGCACCGGGAGGGGCGGCTTTAGGCTCATGGGGGGGCCCTGGAAGAGGGGGTCTGGGCGGGGCGGAGCGGGAGACCATTGAAGAGGGGGGGGCTGGGTGTTTGGAAGTGAAACAGAGCCGGAGGCCGCCAAGTCCCTGTCATGGGCCGCCACGCAAATGTGTATTCATCCTCAGAGGATGATTATATTAAGAATATATATTGGCGGCGTGGCCCCTGGGGTTTGGTGGCCCTGTGCAGGTGCACAGCTTGCACATGCCTAAGGCCGCCCCTGGCACCGGCGGCATATTCCTACCCCTTACCGCTGTGCCACCACCGCGGGATCCTGTATTCCAGGGGACGCGGCAGTCCTGTGATGGTCTGACTGTCGCACTCGAAATACTGCGGGTGGACCTGCAGTGGTTGCGGTGGTCGGACCACCACCGCAAGCACGGCAGTCCTAGGACCACCGTACTCGTAATAAGTCACTTTGTCTCTCAATGCCTAAAAACGAAAAACAAAAGTGAAACGTAATCTGGTTCAGCCGTAAAGCGCTCTAATCCCCACTGGCCAGGTTTGTGCTGTAAAAGTAGCTGCAAAAATAAAAGAGAGATCTGCTAAACCACTAGCTGATAATCAAAAGGTGAGACGTCATCCCCTTTTATACCTTTCTTTCTGCTCAAAGTGATTCCGGAGTATCCTCAATTTGATGAAGTAGCCGCAGCATTTGATAAAGATATGAGATTGTTTTTTCCTAATTGTGGGGGATTTGCAAGCCGTGTCCTACTCACATCATTAACCAAACTTATCCTAGTCAATAGCACATTATGAATTATAATGCCACTCTTCTACATACTTTTTGCATTGACATTTTTTCTTTGCAGAAAATCACTTTTTTTAAATTGCAATTATAATTTTTTTTTTAATTGTTTTATGAATGCACATTAACTATTGCTAAAACACGATGCATAAGGAGTGAACTACTTTGCTCGTGTGTCTAAAACACATTTATGTAAATAACTTTGTGGTTGTGAAAAAAGTGCAAAAATAATTTCTTAAAAGCATGCAATTAGACCAAAGGAGGGCCAGGGTTCAGAACGGAGGGCCTGATTAGAATGGCGGTCGCACTGCCACCGACAGGCCGTCGGTTGAGGACCGACCACCATCCAGCATAGGGGTCCGACTGCCGCATTATGATGCAGTCGGTGTGACCGCAGAGGTCGGAGGAACCATCCAACGCCTTTGACAGGCTGAGGGAGCCCATTGGGCCGTCGGACGGATCGTAATCCTTACAATAGTGGCGGTGCCTGCGCAGGCACTGCCATAGGGATTACGATGTCCCTATCCGACAACCTTTCCATGGTGGTCCGACCGCTATGGAAAGGCTGTTGGAAAGGGACTTTGGGGGCCCCTATCAGGGCCCCGGTCCCCTGTGGGCCTCTTTTATGAGGCCTGGAGGGCACCTGTGGTGCATCTTCAAACATCCATGACCCGTGTGCCAGGCACACAGGAATGGATGTTCCAAAACATCCCCTTTTCCACTGCGGCTTGTGCTGCAGCACTTTTACGGGCCGAAGCACAAGCCGCAATGGAGAAGGTGATGTTTCTGACCGCCTCCATGGCGGTCGCTTCTTAATTCGGCAGGTGGAACCACCAACTACATGTAGGTCAGTTTCCAACCTGCGCCATCATAATTAGGCCCTTAGGGGCATATGTACCAAAAACGATTTTTGCGATTCTCAAATAGCGATTTTTAGCAAATCACATTTAGAGAATGCAATGTATGTAGGATTTGCTAAAAATTTAGCAAATCCTACATATTCCTTATTTTTGAGATTCACAAATTGAGATTCGCAAATAAGGAATTCCTTCCCATTAATTCCTATGGGCTAGCAGGCTCATAGGAATGAATGGGAAGACATTCTCAATTTGCGATTCGCAGTTAGAGAATCGCAAATTGAGAATGCAATTTCAAGGGTGTCAAAAGGACACCCTGTTGCACCCCTGAAATATGTATGTGTGCACATGTGGCACACATTCATGCCCAGAGGCATGTATGTGTGCCCTGAGGGCATGTATGTGTGCCACATGGCAGTTTGAAAAATGCAAAAAAGTGCATTTTTCAATGAAATCGCAAATTACCACCAACTTGAAGTTGGTGGTAATTTTTGATTCCTTAAGGCCAAATCGTACTTTGTATGTGCTTCCTACATTGCATTTAAGGACTCGCCATTTGCGATTCCTTAAATGCAATTGCAAAATAGAGAATTGCAAATTTTGCGATTCTCTAATTTGCGATGCCCTTTTGGGATGATACATTCCAAAAGGCCTTTTCCCGTTTGCAAATGGGCCGCTTCTGAGAATCGGCCCATTTGCGAACGGGAAAAGAGCATGATACATATGCCCCTTAGTCTCCTTGTTCCACATTTCCAAATAGTCCACTAGACCACAACTTAGTTGGCAGTGATTCTGACGCCAAGGCCAAGGGTCTGCTCTCCTTAGTGAAACGTCAGTGGGCCCGATTAACAGAACTAACTTAAGACAAAATTCTAAACTTACTACTTTTGGTATTCACAGAAGTTAGGATTTTGTCTTAAGTTTGTCTTAAGACATACTTTAGACCGACTTAAGACAGACTTAAGTTAGGATTTTGTCTTAAGTCTGTCTTAAGACAAACCTAGGATAAAATCCTAACTTCTGTGAATACCAAAAGTAGTAAGATTAGGATTTTGTCTTAAGTTAGTTCTGTGAATCGGGCCCAGTGTGTTTTGGTCTTTGCCCAGCTTTAGAAGACCATGGGGCGTATTTATGAGCCCCTTGCGCCCCCCGTAGCATCCCTTTTTGTGATGCTTCGGTGGGGCAAACCTTGAAATCATATCTATGAAGCCGCTCGAAGGCACTCTGAGTGTTGTGGCCGTTTGCTATCTTATGCATTCTCCCCACAGTGTTGATGTTCCCCGCTGCTCAGCCAGTGAGTGAGGTCAGTGGATAGTTGGAATATTGAGAGTGTTTGTGCTCGGTTGAGTGGACAGTTGGATTGAGAAGGACTGAGCAGCAGGAGGCTGCCGCAGGTGGGGTTTCAACTGATTTACCTGTAACCTAGAACTGAGCTAATAAACCTACATCTTTTGTAACCTACAAGACTACAGCTTTTATTGCAAGTCTCCTTGTTCCCCATTTCCAAATAGTCCACTAGACCACAACTTAGCTGGCAGTGATTCTGATGCCAAGGGGCTGCTGTCCTCAGGGAAATGTCTGTGTTATGGTCCTTGCCCAGCTACAGACGTCCATATGGCATATTTATGAGCCCCTTCCACCGCCGGAGCGTCACTTTTTGTGATGCTCCAGTGGGTCAAACCTTGAAATCATATCTTTGAAGCTACTCGAAGCCGCCCTGTGTGGCTTTGAAAGGCCTCATTGATGTGGAGTAAGGCACGGCAGCGCAGATCGCTGCATCAACTTACTCTGCGTCCGGGAGGCGTTCCATGGGTGCTGCAGTCGGTCTTCCCACCCAACACCCATGGATTTTGATGCTTCTCCAAATTTACAAGACCATGTAAACATGGGGATGTGCCAAAATCTGAGGCCTCCCAAGATGAGGCATAACAAGGCGGAACAACTTTATTTCTCCTCGTTTATTCCTCTTTCTATGTGTGCGGCATTATGCAGCACACATATAAACAGGAAGAAGCCTCAATGGATTTTATCTGTGCAGGAAAGTGCCCCTTCTTCACTTAAACAATCCTGTCGGTTGCACCAGGGTGCAAGGGTGCCTACACTGGCACTAGGCTGCCACAACTGTGCCTGCGCAGGGGAAAGGACAGGAATGCACGCATTGGATAAATACGGTGCGTTCCTGCCCTTTCACTTTGGCATCCACCTTGCTGCGCTGCCCTACACCAAATCCCCGTACATGAGGTCCCGTGTTTATTTCCAGCTTATTTAGGTGACGTGGTAATCCTGATATCTGTTGTCAAGTAGCTGTGGCTGGATGTTGATAGCTAAAGTTTCAGATTATTTCATTCCATTTGGATACTACAATTGTTCATTTTCTAAACACCATACACACCATTTTAGAATAGGTAAGTGGGAGAATGGATTTCTCCCATTGATTAGTACTGAAGCAGAGGAAATGTCAGACACCTGAATTGGGTCTATTGGCATGTATGAACTTTGTCTCTCAAAAGTTGCAATAGCAAGAAGTCAAGGATTACTCCAGGAGCTGGTAAAGAGATTAGAACTCAAAAACAGTATGACTAGTAATCACACTTGATACTACTCTATTTGAGTTACAGATTTTAAAATGGCCAGATTTAGGGGAGAGGGATTTAAGATGAAACTCCAAAAATGTGCTTTGAGGCTCATAGTCCCCCTCGCTCCCCAGCAAACGTCTTCTGAGGTCTCTGAACCATATGAAGCATCTGCAGTCGACTTTTTTGTACAGCCCCTACCGTCAAACACCACCTTTTCAGCATGCATCAGTGCATATCTCGCTTCTAGTCTCTAAAGCATGGCGCAGTTTCCATCACCCACAATCGAGCGACATTGCGCTTGCCGATCTCCAGACCCATTGTCTTCCAGGTGCACTGCATACGATTCAAGGGGCATATTACCAACAACTAGCGATAATTTTTGTCTCTAACTTGTTTAGAGACAAAAATTATCGCCGCACATCGGCGATTTTTATCGCAGATAAACCTTGCTATTAGCAAGGTTTATCGCAAATGCGATAAAAAACGGCTGCAATGCATGAATATCGCTGAAAAGTCAGCGATATTCATGCATTATCGAGCAAATGCTCTTAGCCATGTTATCCACCTCCCATTGGATAACATGGCTAAGAACTGCTCAGGGCAGGTGTTAGCTTTTGGAGATATTCGCGCTTAGCGCAAATATCTCCAAAAGTTGGTAATAGGAGATAGCGATGTTAGGGACTGTTTCCAGTCGCTAACATCTTGGCACGCCCACTTTGCATGTAATTAGTGATAAATATCACTGACATGCAAAGCGGGGCCCAAGATGGTCGCTATCTCCTATTAGCTGTCACTAACTGGTGTTAGTGACAGCTTGGTAATAGGGAGATAATTTTATCTCCGCTTTCTTGGCTTTTAAAGCCAAAAAAGCGGAGATAAACCCCCTTGATAATATGCCCCCAAGTCTGTTACATCCCAAATATTGAGCAGGCACCACTTGGCCGAGAGTGGCATCTTACTGCCGCATATAGTTTAGCTCAGCTTCCTAACAGCTCTACACAGCCGGGTAGTTCCATATGATAGGATAGAAGGTACCCAGCTGCCCACGCAGCCGGCAGTTCGCATCTGTTGCCCTACCCCTTTTCACCATGGTGGTGCTTGCATAGCGGACCTATGGAGTATCTTAGGCTGTACTAAGAGAAACCCAGACCTAATCGCTATCTCTCTCAGGGAGGCAAGTGCCTCAGGCCATTCGTCATCCCCAAACCTCCCAAATCTAGGTCCTCTTGTTCCCGTAGACATTGGAGAGTGTCAGGGGAGTTGTTAATCAGTTTGCGGTACGTAAGTGAAGTTGCCTTCCTGGGCATGTAGGGGCAGGTTTACAATAACTGGCTCCTCCCTGCATATCAGCACTGATGCGCCAGTTATTGTGCTTCACGGCTCTGCCACCATGGATGCGCCACATTTACAATGCGGCGCACCATGGGGCAAAAACGGACAGATGCGTGACGCATCGGTGCCATAAAAATGGCGCATTGCTGGAGTTGCGTCGCAAGCGCAATGCAGCTCCAGCAAGGCTCTGGGGGGCCCTATCTTTACATTGGTGTGTCAATCCTTACGCCTTAAAGCAGGCATCGCCTCAAAAGTGACTGAGCGAAATCTTGTTGATTTCCCTCAGCCACTTTAAGGAGGCGTTCCTGCGCCGGAACTCCTGAGCCCCCTTCCGCCCCCCCCCCCGCACACAAGAAAGCCTTCTTCTGGCGCAGGGCTTTACAACGTGACGCATCTTCTAGATGCGTCACGTTGTAAATGCTCCACAGCACGGTTTTGCGCTGCTGCTGCGTCACAAAAGTGACGCAACGGCGGCGTAAAAGAGGCGCAAGGGCTTGTAAATCTGCCCCGTAGTCGTCAAGTAATCTATCCTCCAAATGGAAGGGGCCAGGTACTACCTTGCCTTGGGAAAGAGCATCTGCAGTAGAATGTTATCACAACCTGCTGGTCATGAGTACAAATTCAAGGTGGGCAAAGCATTGAAAGGCCTGTTCTCATAAGGATGATAAAATGAGTGAGACAGCACCAGTTAATAATGTGTTTCGCAGTTGCAAACCAGAGGCCGGAAATGCTGTATGTGAACCACAAATGCTTGTGAGAAGCCAAAGGCAGTTATATGAATGTCTGCCCCTCTAATGCACAATTAATACCATTCACACTGTTAAACATATTTTGTACCCCTTCACAAAGCAAACATAGTTGCCAAGGGCCTCATTGCATGTACGACACATTCAGGTGGTCACATGACATATTCAGGTGGTGTTGCAATGTGTGCCTATTCGGCCCACATTTAACAGGGACCACAAGTCCCACAATTTAAAGAGCTACTGGCAAAAGCCAAGCCTTGCCGGGTGTTACTCAAGCCACCTACCTACCTGCCTGAAAATGATGCTCCTTGTGGAAGAGAGAGAAAAAAAGCTGTAAAGGTCCTTGGGAACTTAAACCACCAGCCGCTAGGGGCACCCTGGGGAGCCACTGCGTAGACGACTCGCTAGTGCTGGCCGTGTTCATGCTTTGAGTTGACGGCTGGCGTGATCCTATCACATGCTAAAAACATAGACAAGCAGCAGTCATATGTAAGACCCTCAAATTAAGGGCCGGTGTGTGCTTTCAGATAAATTCAACATTTTATGGTTAATGAAGGAATTGTTTCTAAGACAATTCTGCAGAAAACAACAGCAAAAATATTATCATTGAATGCACTGCGGCCAAGTGCATCCCTCCAGGCGAATCAGTCTGGTGTGCCCAACCGCTTCTGGTTACTTCTAAATTAATAAAACCCAAAAGGTCTCCACAGCCCGCGGCCATCTTAAAGAGTGGAGTTCTGTAACTCCGCCCTGGGCCACTGTAATTGTATTTACACAGCGCTTACAACCCCTGATGAGGCGTCACAGCTTTTTTCTGCAAGTAGCACGCTTCTCTGGGACCCAAAAAAGATTAGTGGTGGATGAGTATAGGGAAATATGAATTAATTTGAGTGTTGGGCATGCACGTCTGTTAGTTCGATTGAATAGGATAGAAGAAGGAAGAGTCTAGAAAGTGATATTAGGGAGATCCTAGTAGGAAAATGAGGTTTGGGATGAGTAAAAGGAGAGATGGAGGAGGGGAGAGTCTCTCGGAAGGGATTAGGGAGACCATGGTAGTAAAAGGAGGTTTGGGAGGAGTCAAAGGAGGGATACATGAGGCCAGCAGGAGAGATGGTCAAAATGCAACCGTATAGTTGAAATTTAAAGCGCCTGCCTCCATGACGTCTGTACTTTAGTTAGTAGCGAAGGCGCTATAGAATGGAGTCAGCATTTCTCAGGAACGTTTTCATCAAAGTATACATACGCTTCGGAAGGAGGAGCTAGGCAAAGAAAACTGTTGATACCAATAATGTATACTTATCTAATAACAGAAAATATGGCATTTTGAAAGAAATAGAAGACCTGGCAGAGATGAGCAGGAATGAATGAGTATCTAGATCTTATATTAATGTTCTCTATTTTATATTCATAATTTTGTAAAGAGCAAAAACGAATCCTGAAGACAAACGGAGCACAGCACGAATAAATTGTTTAACAAGATATGTACAAAATGTTTTTAGAATGGGAAATGACTAAACAAATTAATTAAAATTAATAGCAATAAATAACCAATCAAAATGTTAGCTAAACGCATTGTACTCCGTTTGAAGCACAGGGTACTAGTCTGTAGAACAACATTGACGGGTAGCCAGGAAAACCGTGTTTTAAGAGTTTCTGAAAAACAAGAATGGAAAAAGAGTAATTTTGCAAACTACCTTGTTTCAGAGATGAGGAACTTCCCACGAGAAGACTTGACCAGGGGACTTGGCACAGAGAACTTTAGAAATCTAAAGTAACGGAATGTCCCACCACTTTGTGAGCCCACGGCCACCCGACGCCTTCTCTGTAGTCAACTCATAGTGTGATTGGCTCGCGAGGAGTGACTTGAAAGAGATGGTGCACAAAGGGGAAAGATTATGTCCAGATGTACAGGTTTAGCTCAAAGAGAAACAGGATGATGTAATCAAATGTCCAGATCCCTGAAATAAGACAGGCTGCGGAGTGAAGAAAGGATCACGGAGACATGGCCGAAAGGTAGCTCAGTCAAGCGTTGCCACTGAGCAGTCTAGAAAAAACCTATGACTGAGCGACGCTCCCCACAACTGCAGGGCCTCCGTCACGAGTGCAGAGACGTCCGCCGCGGGTGGGGAGGCCTTTTCGCGGAATAACTACACTCCACGCTGTTATTTGAAGCGTAAAGGCCATTTTATTAGGACAAGGTTGCAACATTGAAACTTTATTAATGGTACATAATTACAAGAATATAGAATAAGAATATAGGAGCATATTAGCAAGGGGCGGCGATAAATATCGCAAAGCACACTTAGCGCTTGCATATTTATCGCCTGCTATCTCTGGAATTTATCGCCCGGTCAGCGCGTTATCAACAACGCACATCACGAGGCGATAAAAATTCCAGAGATTGTGGGGATATCGCTGTTTTCCACAGTGGAAAACGGAAATATCCTAGAGGATAGGGCCTGTGGTCTTAGCCACACAATCCACCCACCATGTTAGGTATGCCTTAGTCCGGAATTTAACAGACGTTAAATTCCTGCTTTAAGGCATACTTAACGCAATTTTATATATGGCTAACCCTCCTTGATAATATTGCGAAGCTGCCTTTGTGATATTATCCCATGTTGTTTTCACAGCCACGCCTCCTTTGCATCTCATTATCGATGCGATGCGAGGCGAGGCATGTGAAAATCGGGTGATAAGTCAAGGAATCACGCGCTAGCGTGTCCTTGATGATAATGCGGTAATATTATCGCCGCTTTTCTCCGCAAACGGGCTCTAAAGCCGCAATATTATTATTGTCGCCCCTGATGATATGCGCCATACTTTTTCCACCCCATACCGCCTCATTCTCCCTTCACCACTCTCAAAACCATCTCACCTGTTTGACTCTTCCCCATTCACTCGGTGTCCTCCTTCATCTCCCCATTCTCACCTTCACTTGCCCTCCAAGCATCCTCTGTTGAATTTCCTTCATTGCTCATTGCCTCTCGCGCCCCGCTATCAGTCACCTGTGTACCCTCCCCCCCTCCGAGTGCTGGATCCACCCGTATGTGACTCACCACCCCTCCAAAGTACCGTAAAGCCACTGCTTTGCAACCTGCCATAAACTGGCACACCTAGAGCAACCAAACCCAAGCCTCCTGCCTACAACTTGTAGGTTGCGTGGGTGGACTAACTTTTCCTCTGCCTTCCCTGGGGGGGCATCATTGTGAATCAGGCCTCAGTGACTGCTCATGTGCCTTGTAGAGTGCTGGGGTTGTGAATAATGAAGCATTGCCTTTCTTTGACAGGGAAGAGGGGACCATTGCTTGAGAATGGTCACGGCTCTTCTGAAAAGATTGACTGGGACATATGGCCGACGGATGCCACTGTGTGACCTTGGACAGCAGCAGGAAAGAGGACAATGTGCAGTTCTAGAGATGTGGGGGGGTGGGGGGGTGGCAGAGAGTGCGGCGAGGGAGGTGCGCAGTGATTGGTTGAATATGAGGTTATTAACCCTTTCCTTGCTGCCGTCGGCCATTGGCCGTCGGCAGCACTACCTCCCCAGTGCTGCCGTCGGCCAATGGCTGACGCGGCCCCACCCGCGCACGGAAACGCCCGCACCGCGGCGGAATTACCGCCGCTGTTAACGGGTTAAAGTCAAGACACATGACGGCCTTCTATCCTACATGCGAGCTTAGAGTGTAGGTGACTTGCAGCTTGGACAGTATAACTCCCCCCTAATCACCCCTTACTATTTTGAGGTCCATCCTGATGTGGCATTTAAAGAGAAATGAGTGACGGAGCACATATCGCTCCTTGAGGGGGCGTGGCTTCAGGTAGCCTCACACCTCACTCTCACTCTGAGACCCATAATCGCAAACTGACATGGATTGAGAGACTAGGCTAAAAGTGGTGTCTGCAGAGTTTTTAAAGAAAATCCTTTTATTATTTTTTCGTCAATGGTACGTGTAGGAGAGTAGGGTCTGCAATCCTATGATCACCCAGATTTTTTGCTTTTGTTTCACTGGTTTACGACTTTCTCTGGCTGTGGGCCTGCCAATCAGACCCACAGCCTGACTGTTCTCTCTCTAAATTCCGATATGTACCCTAGGTGCATTTACCAATTGGTACTGGGCCGCCTTATCAGACCCTGTAACTCAGGGCATAGGTGTACCCAGGGCCGCCATGGGCTGCAGCATGTATTATGCCACCCCTGGCTGGCCTCGTAAATTTGACACAACTGGCTGCACGACAGCTGGGGCGAAGACGTGTAACCACCCTTCGCTTTAGGTATAGTAGCTCTATATCTAACCATACAATGGACACCCGAGTTCCTATCAGTCACTCCTATGGCAGGCCTTAACAATCCTGAAGGCAGAGTGCGTGGGCTCGTGTGAGCTAGGTTCAGGCCCGAGCCGAGCCCGGCTGCAGCTTGCGGAATCAAGACCCAATAGCTGTTCCATGATAACGCGTACCACATCGGTAACTTCGGTGTCGCGTTATCAAGGCATGTCGAGTAAGGTGTCATACGAATCGGGATGCTGCCCTCTCACCAACTCTGGCGACGAGGTTAGCATTCCGCCCTTCTAGAGGGACACGACATGTACGTAACTGTGAACCCCGGTTAAAGTTAACGAAAGCCTCAGCTCCACAAAATGGATGCTGCCACCACAGACACAAGTCTGACCTCCTGCTGCTGGTAGTCCTTCCAGCGAGGAGCGCTTGGACAAAGGGTTTCCTGTCAAGGGCGGTGTTCGCACCGTCCCAGACAGGGTTTGTGTATTCTGGGTAGGTAGGGCTTTTGCGAGAAGGTGACTGCGGAGTGGCACCCCGGTGCTCACTACGCATCTGCCGGTTAGAACCAGTTCCAGGGGCGACAGCCCTGGCCTGGGGAAAGTCCGGCAGGGGAGAGGGGCGTAACTACCCCCCTTCCTGGTCCCACCCTTAGGGCAGGACCTAGTCATGTACCCACCCCTTTCTTTAGGATAAAGACCGGAGCGGGGACCCTTCCAAATTAGATCATCTTTGAATCAAGAATACTTTCTACGAAAGGACTTCAAGACTCTTCTCAAGATTTCTCCCTTGTGGCTAAGGAGTAGTCACCCTGCATCAGCGGGCACCATCTAAGAACTCTGCGGTTTGCTGTAAGTCCTTCCTCAAGGAATCCGACGGCCCAGCTCGACGAGAACCGGCTTCCCTGGCACCTCTGACCTCTACCCACGTCATCAGCTCAGCTGTGATCTGTGGGTGCGACGAGACCTCGAGGGACCGGCCATCATCAGAACCTGCACGCTCTTAAAAACCAGCACGACCATCGAGGTAACTCTCTGGTGAGTGCTCTGGGGTCCGAGAAGCCCCGACCCTGAGCCGCTCCAGCACCGAAGTGCAGTCTCCCAGCATCTCCACGATCTGCGTGGGGCCCTTCTGCTCGCTGCTCAGCACGTTGTCTGGTCACTAGCCGCTGGCTTGTGCCCTTCTGTGACGACACCCGAGAATCAACACTGCCGGTCTGGTTGCTCCAGACTGGCCCTTGCTTCCATCTTTCCGAGAAGCACCCCGGACCCTCCTGGTCCACTCAAGACGCCGACAGCGACATCCGTCGTGGGACAGCTCGCACCTCCACCGTGGTCGCCGACAACGCCTCCTGGTCCGAGAGACTGCAGAGCCTAGCGTCGCCCACTCACCTGGTCGAGGTGACGGCCAACCGGTGCCTTCCTGGTACCCTCTGACTACTGGCTAGTAGTACGAACTTGGTCCCCTCTGCTTTCAGGTTTCATCAAACTCCGATCCAGGCTTGGATCTCTACGAACTGTTCAGCACTGGTCGCCGGCCAGCAACTCCTTTCTTCCGGCTCCTGGCTCGTCAGCGAAGACCCCGACGCCTGTAAGACTTGTGCAGCCGCAGCCCTCGTGGCTAGGTAACTCGGCATTTCAGTGCCTGCATAGCCTCCTTACTCTAGGGTCCCGAGTCCCCCGCTTCCGACTTGCCTTAACCTTTCCGTGTCCCCGGACACTTGTTTTAAACTGTGCACTTGAAGTATTTGCTAAAGAGATTTGGTTTGTGCTTAGTACCCTGTCCTCATAAAGAGTACAGGGCTGTTGTGATTCTTAATAAATATACTGTTTATTTTCATAACACTTGTGTGGTGTCCTTTCACTGGGTGTTCAAGGGGTACATGTGTGGTAAACAGCTGGCTTAACACGCCCTCTCGAGTCTTTAGCCTTAGACTGCTCGTATCCACGCTACTAGGATAGCTGGTCTATAGGTTGACTTACAACCAAACACCATAAGGGTCGTTGGAACGATACATAGCGGTCGCTAGAATAGCGAACGTTGCATATCGGGCCAACTTCTCACATTGGTGAGCAGCGGTTGGGATTTGAGCTTGCTGTTGTTTTACCACACGTATCCTAAGAATATCTTGTTGAAAGATCGCACAAGTACTGTTAGTACATATAACTAAAGCTTAGAATACTCTGAGTTCTACTGAACCAGCTGTTGTAGCTCCTCAAGGCTTAGCACACCTTGGCTACAACTCTTAGCAAGGGTACAGTAGGAAAACACATAGTGTAGGTAGGTGCATCACTTACACCACACTAGAAACAGTATGTCGGGCCAAGGAGGAAACTCTGAGTCTCCCCTTGTGTCAGTTGACCCTCCACAGGTCATCCCTTCAGGATATACTGTGCTGAGCTTCAAGGAGTTAAGACGATTATGTCACTCCCGGAAGATTCAGCAGGGGTCTAACCCCACAACGTCCTTTCTGATTGGTCTCTTGGAGACTTATGATGCCAGGAGAGCTGAGAAACTTCGTAGCTCTTCTAATCCAGAAGGAGACATGCCTCCCCTCGAGGGAACCCGGGACGATCCTGACCTCATTCACCTCGCAACCGAGAACGAGGATGTGGAGGAGGATGAGGATGAGGATCTCTCTGGGGACGAGGCAGATAAGGGACAGGTAGAAGTCGTCAGACTAACACGGTCCAACTTAAGCAGACACGATAGTGGTACGGGGGGAACCCCGGCGCTACTGTCGGTTCCGCTTAACCTGGGGAATGGACGAGCCCGATCTCTGTCAAGAGACTCTGGCAGATCCCTTCATACCAACGGCTCTCACAACTCTTCTCAAAGAGGGATGACGTCCCCTCAGAGGAGAGTGTACGAAGCGAAAGAAAGGGCAGCTAATCTAAGGGTCGAAAGGGAAGAACTTGCCCTGGCCAAGGAAAAGCTTGCTTTCGCTAGAGAGCAACAGTTAAGTGGGGTAATCCCCACTGGTGGCAGCAATGTACCTAGTAATAGGGAAAAGAGTTTCGATACGAAACACCTTGGGAAGATAGTGCCCCCCTTTAAACAAGGGGACGACATCCACAAATGGATTACTGCTTTGGAGAGGGCCTGCACTGTGCAAGGTGTTCCCCAGAGTCAGTGGGCAGCTATCTTGTGGCTCTCCTTTGAAGGTAAAGGAAGAGACAAGCTCCTCACCACAAGGGTAGAGGACGCCAATAATTACCAAGTCTTGAAGAATACACTCGTTGAAGGGTTCGGCCTAACCACTGAGCAGTACAGGGTGCTGTTCAGGGATACCCAGAAAACGCAGTCTCAAGATTGGTCTGATTTTGTCGATTGTGCCACTAAGGCTTTTGAGGGCTGGTTGCTGGGCAGTAAGGTTACTGATTACAAGGGATTGTATAATTTGATGATGAGAGAACAAATTTTAAACAATTGTCAGAACCAGTTGTTGCATCAGCATCTTGTCGACTCGGATCTGACCTCTCCCCAAGAATTGGGGCAGAAGGCAGACAAATGGGTTCGTACGAGAGTTAAACAGAACCAGGGCCAGAATCAAGGTGGTCAGAAGAAAGCAGACCAAAAGGGTAAAGATTCTAAAGGGGAACAAAATGACCAGAAGTCTTCGACAGGTCCCCAACAACCCAAAGAGGGTGGGGGTCAGGCTCCCCAAAAGAAGAAAGAAGGCCAATCCAAACGCTGGTGCCAGTACTGTAAAAGTAAATCTCACTGGTTTAGTGAGTGCACCAAGAAAGGAGGAGGGCAGACTCCTGCCACTGCAGCCCCTAAGGCACCTGTGCCCCCTAGTACAGTCAGCAGTGGTAGTGCGCCTCCCAAGGGTTTAGTAGGGTTAACCCTGGGTTCTGAGGGGCGTGACAACTTAGTTGGCACGCTCACTCAGGCTGTCCTTGTCAGTACAGGGGACGTGGACGTGTCCCCTGACGTAAGCCCCAATACCTTGGGCAAATACAGACAGACGCCTTTCATAAATGGAAAGATGGCTCAGGCCTATAGGGACACTTGTGCCAGCGTCACCATGGTGACGCCTAACTTTGTGGACCCTGGACAGATCATGCCAGGTACAGAATTCCTGGTGACCAATGCAAGCAATGTCACTACCAATCACAGTATGGCAATTGTATCTCTCTCCTGGGGAGGGGTAACTGGCCAAAAGAAGGTTGTAGTTAGTCCAGACCTCCCAGTGGATTGTTTGTTGGGCAATGATTTGGAGCCGTCACAATGGTCAGAAGTGGAGCACCGGACTCACATGGAAATGTTAGGTTTGCCAGCACATGTGTTCGCTGTGACTAGGTCGCAGGTCAGGAAATGCCCCACTGAACAGGTGCTGGATCCTGGAACAACGGACCAGACACCTTCCAAGAAAAAGAGCAGTAGGGTTAAGGCTGCGCCTTCCCCCTTGCCCCAGGTCGAGGATCAAGTCTCAGAGGAGGCTGACCTACAGGAATTGAGGGAAACTGAGCCGAGAGAGTTCGAACTTGATCAAGTTGAATTCTTGGGCTCAGGGGGACCCTCAAGGGAAGATCTGGGGAAGGACCAGTTAGACTGCCCTTCTCTTGAACCCCTCAGACAGCAGGCTGCTGCTGAGGCTGCTGGGAACGCCACAGGTACCCACAAGGTATACTGGGAAGATGGACTCCTGTACACTGAGTCGAGAGACCCCAAGCCTGGCATGACCAGGAGGCTGGTCGTCCCCTTGTCTCAGCGTGGTTTCCTACTTACCTTGGCCCACGAGATTCCCTTAGCAGGTCACTTAGGCCAGACGAAAACGTGGGACAGGCTTGTCTCACACTTTCACTGGCCTCACATGAACGAAGATACCAAGGAGTTTTGCCGCTCCTGTGTCACTTGCCAGGCCAGTGGTAAGTCAGGTGGCACGACGAAGGCCCCCCTAATACCACTGCCTGTGGTGGGGGTACCCTTTGAACGGGTGGGGATCGACATCGTCGGTCCCATGGAACCACCGACAGCATCAGGGCACAAGTTTATACTGGTGGTAGTGGATCATGCCACCAGGTATCCTGAAGCTATTCCCCTTAGGACCACTACAGCACCTGTTGTGGCAAGAGCCCTAGTTGGAGTGTTCTCCAGAGTGGGCTTCCCTAAGGAGGTCGTCTCCGACAGAGGTGCAAACTTTATGTCGAGCTACTTAACTGCTATGTGGAAGGAATGTGGTGTCAACTACAAGTTCACTACACCCTATCATCCACAATGCAATGGGCTTGTTGAGAGATTCAACAGGACCCTAAAAGGGATGATTCATGGACTACCGGAAAAGCTTCGGCGTAGATGGGACGTCCTGATCCCCTGCCTCTTGTTCGCCTACAGAGAAGTCCCACAGAAGGGGGTTGGCTACAGCCCTTTTGAACTTTTGTACGGGCATCCTGTAAGAGGACCCCTGTGTTTGGTGAAGGAAGGATGGGAGAGACCTCTCAAAAAGCCTGCAACCAACATAGTGGACTATGTGCTCGGCCTCCGCTCGCGGATGGCTGAGTACATGGAAAAGGCATCTGAAAACCTTAAGGCCAGCCAAGAACTCCAAAAAGCTTGGCATGACCAAAAGGCTGTCTTGACTGTTTATCAGCCCGGACAGAAGGTGTGGGTGTTGGAGCCAGTGGCCCCAGCAGCACTCAAGGACAAATGGTCCGGGCCCCACACCATCCTGGAGAAAAAGGGAGAGGTCACCTACCTGGTCGACCTGGGAACTCCCCGGAGCCCCCACAGGGTGCTTCATGTCAACAGGCTCAAAGCATATGTCGACAGGAAGGACATGAGTTTGCTCATGGCCCTAGATGAGGGACAGGAGGAGGAGAGTGACCCTCTCCCCGACCTGCTCACTCAGAATCCTGACGATGGATCGGTAGATGGTGTTGTCTTTTGTGGCAGCCTCTCCGAACATCAACAGAGCGACTGTAAACAGGTTCTTCAGTCGTTCAGACATATGTTTTCTCTAACACCCAGCCAGACCGATTGGTGTACCCATGAGGTTGACACTGGTGACAGCTTGCCCGTGAAGAGTAAAATCTACCGGCAGCCTGATCACGTTAGAGACTGCATCAAGAGTGAAGTGCAGAAAATGTTGGAGCTGGGAGTCATTGAACCCTCGGATAGCCCTTGGGCTAGTCCCGTAGTTCTAGTGCCGAAACCTCACACCCAGGGTGGTAAGAGAGAGATGAGGTTCTGCGTAGACTACAGGGGTCTCAATGCAGTCACTAAGACTGACGCCCACCCAATACCAAGGGCAGACGAGCTTATCGATAGATTGGCTTCGGCCAACTACCTAAGTACGTTTGACCTGACAGCTGGGTATTGGCAAATCAGGTTAGCTGAGGACGCCAAGCCTAAAACCGCATTTTCAACCCCTGGTGGGCATTATCAGTTCGTGGTGATGCCCTTTGGTCTGAAAAATGCACCTGCCACCTTCCAACGGTTGGTGAATCAAGTCCTTACTGGGCTGGATGACTTCTGTGCGGCGTATCTTGACGATATTGCTGTCTTTAGCTCCACCTGGGAGGATCACCTGGTCCACCTGCGGAAGACATTGGAGGCGCTGCAAGCAGCAGGCCTCACTATCAAGGCCACCAAGTGCCAGATAGGGCAGACACAGGTTGTATACCTGGGCCACCTTGTAGGTGGAGGTCAGGTTCAGCCACTGGAGAGCAAGATACAGTCAATCAGGGACTGGGCTCCTCCAACCACCCAGACTCAGGTTCGAGCTTTCTTGGGCCTGACTGGTTACTACAGGAAGTTTGTCAGGAACTATGGTTCCATCGTGACACCATTGAATGAACTGACAAGTAAGAAAATGCCAAAAAAGGTTCAGTGGACAGCGAGCTGTCAAAAAGCATTCGATGACCTAAAGCAGGCCATGTGCACGGCGCCTATCCTCAAGAGTCCGGACTACTCCAAACCATTCATTGTCCAAACAGATGCTTCTGAGTTGGGTGTGGGAGCTGTTCTTTCTCAACTGAATTTTGATGGTCAAGACCAGCCCATTGCTTTTATAAGCAGACGGCTGACCCCTAGAGAGAAAAATTGGTCAGCTATTGAGAGGGAGGCCTTTGCTGTGGTTTGGGCCCTGAAGAAGCTGAGGCCATACTTGTTTGGCACTCACTTCAAGATTCAGACCGACCATCAGCCCCTCTTGTGGCTAAATCAGATGAAGGGTGAAAACCCCAAACTGCTTAGGTGGTCCATTTCCCTACAGGGGATGGACTTCACAGTGGAACACATCCCTGGTACTGATCATGGCAATGCCGATGGGCTCTCCAGATATTTCCACTTAGAACAAGAAGACTCACCTGGTCAAGGTTAGCTAGTTGTTCCGACGTTTGGGGGGGGGTCATGTAGGAGAGTAGGGTCTGCAATCCTATGATCACCCAGATTTTTTGCTTTTGTTTCACTGGTTTACGACTTTCTCTGGCTGTGGGCCTGCCAATCAGACCCACAGCCTGACTGTTCTCTCTCTAAATTCCGATATGTACCCTAGGTGCATTTACCAATTGGTACTGGGCCGCCTTATCAGACCCTGTAACTCAGGGCATAGGTGTACCCAGGGCCGCCATGGGCTGCAGCATGTATTATGCCACCCCTGGCTGGCCTCGTAAATTTGACACAACTGGCTGCACGACAGCTGGGGCGAAGACGTGTAACCACCCTTCGCTTTAGGTATAGTAGCTCTATATCTAACCATACAATGGACACCCGAGTTCCTATCAGTCACTCCTATGGCAGGCCTTAACAATCCTGAAGGCAGAGTGCGTGGGCTCGTGTGAGCTAGGTTCAGGCCCGAGCCGAGCCCGGCTGCAGCTTGCGGAATCAAGACCCAATAGCTGTTCCATGATAACGCGTACCACATCGGTAACTTCGGTGTCGCGTTATCAAGGCATGTCGAGTAAGGTGTCATACGAATCGGGATGCTGCCCTCTCACCAACTCTGGCGACGAGGTTAGCATTCCGCCCTTCTAGAGGGACACGACATGTACGTAACTGTGAACCCCGGTTAAAGTTAACGAAAGCCTCAGCTCCACAAAATGGATGCTGCCACCACAGACACAAGTCTGACCTCCTGCTGCTGGGAGTCCTTCCAGCGAGGAGCGCTTGGACAAAGGGATTCCTGTCAAGGGCGGTGTTCGCACCGTCCCAGACAGGGTTTGTGTATTCTGGGTAGGTAGGGCTTTTGCGAGAAGGTGACTGCGGAGTGGCACCCCGGTGCTCACTACGCATCTGCCGGTTAGAACCAGTTCCAGGGGCGACAGCCCTGGCCTGGGGAAAGTCCGGCAGGGGAGAGGGGCGTAACTACCCCCCTTCCTGGTCCCACCCTTAGGGCAGGACCTAGTCATGTACCCACCCCTTTCTTTAGGATAAAGACCGGAGCGGGGACCCTTCCAAATTAGATCATCTTTGAATCAAGAATACTTTCTACGAAAGGACTTCAAGACTCTTCTCAAGATTTCTCCCTTGTGGCTAAGGAGTAGTCACCCTGCATCAGCGGGCACCATCTAAGAACTCTGCGGTTTGCTGTAAGTCCTTCCTCAAGGAATCCGACGGCCCAGCTCGACGAGAACCGGCTTCCCTGGCACCTCTGACCTCTACCCACGTCATCAGCTCAGCTGTGATCTGTGGGTGCGACGAGACCTCGAGGGACCGGCCATCATCAGAACCTGCACGCTCTTAAAAACCAGCACGACCATCGAGGTAACTCTCTGGTGAGTGCTCTGGGGTCCGAGAAGCCCCGACCCTGAGCCGCTCCAGCACCGAAGTGCAGTCTCCCAGCATCTCCACGATCTGCGTGGGGCCCTTCTGCTCGCTGCTCAGCACGTTGTCTGGTCACTAGCCGCTGGCTTGTGCCCTTCTGTGACGACACCCGAGAATCAACACTGCCGGTCTGGTTGCTCCAGACTGGCCCTTGCTTCCATCTTTCCGAGAAGCACCCCGGACCCTCCTGGTCCACTCAAGACGCCGACAGCGACATCCGTCGTGGGACAGCTCGCACCTCCACCGTGGTCGCCGACAACGCCTCCTGGTCCGAGAGACTGCAGAGCCTAGCGTCGCCCACTCACCTGGTCGAGGTGACGGCCAACCGGTGCCTTCCTGGTACCCTCTGACTACTGGCTAGTAGTACGAACTTGGTCCCCTCTGCTTTCAGGTTTCATCAAACTCCGATCCAGGCTTGGATCTTTACGAACTGTTCAGCACTGGTCGCCGGCCAGCAACTCCTTTCTTCCGGCTCCTGGCTCGTCAGCGAAGACCCCGACGCCTGTAAGACTTGTGCAGCCGCAGCCCTCGTGGCTAGGTAACTCGGCATTTCAGTGCCTGCATAGCCTCCTTACTCTAGGGTCCCGAGTCTCCCGCTTCCGACTTGCCTTAACCTTTCCGTGTCCCCGGACACTTGTTTTAAACTGTGCACTTGAAGTATTTGCTAAAGAGATTTGGTTTGTGCTTAGTACCCTGTCCTCATAAAGAGTACAGGGCTGTTGTGATTCTTAATAAATATACTGTTTATTTTCATAACACTTGTGTGGTGTCCTTTCACTGGGTGTTCAAGGGGTACATGTGTGGTAAACAGCTGGCTTAACACGCCCTCTCGAGTCTTTAGCCTTAGACTGCTCGTATCCACGCTACTAGGATAGCTGGTCTATAGGTTGACTTACAACCAAACACCATAAGGGTCGTTGGAACGATACATAGCGGTCGCTAGAATAGCGAACGTTGCATATCGGGCCAACTTCTCACAGTACGAACCATGGAAACTATAACAGACTGAAATAACGGTCCGCCATGTTTCAGGTACACATTACGCAGTCTCATCAGAAAGATGATTATGCAAAACTCAAAGAAGGCTTTATGTCCACAGTAGAGATCTCACCCCCCCCCCGTCCACCTGTAGCTGTACCAGGTGAGCATCCGCCTCTGTCCTCCTTGTCTCAGCCACAGGTTTAGTGCATGTCTCTGAATTCATGCCATGGGACCCACACGTTTTCAAATTTCTGAGGCACCCTTGTGCTTTGTACACAGTCTTTTCGGCCTGCACCCCCAGCTACCCACAGTCGAACGCTGTCTCTTCTGGCCACGGTGCACAGTAACAATGCTTAACTTGGGCAGGGTCTGCCCCCCCTCCCCCAAAGATGCCTAATATCGCCAACAGTAGCCAACAGTAGTGGCTGGCCATTTTACAAGGGTGGCGTGTGAAGGGCCACACTCACACTCACACTCATTCATTCACACGGGATGGGCCATAATAAACTGCAACTGAACAACAGCAAAACGGAGATTATTGTGTTTGGCAGGGCTGAAGATCATTGGTCCAGTGACTGGTGGCCCCAGGCACTGGGCCCCTGCCCATCTTCAAAACCAACTATATGCAATTTGGGGATCACCATCGACAATAAGCTCTCGATGAAAGCTCATGTTAATCGTGTATTGGGCACCTGCTATGGCATTCTGCGGTAATTGCGGAAGAATCTACAAATGGCTACCGATTGAAACCTGTAAGCCACTTGTTCAGGGCCTAATTATGAGTTGAGTAGACTATGGCAGTGCCTTACTGGCTTCCATTAACAATGACCTTTATTCTAAATTACAGACCCTTCAAAACACCACTGCCAGACTTATTCTGAACCTACCTTCAAGGTCATCATCCTGTGCCGACCTAAAAGCCCTTCATTGGCTCCCAATCAGGTTGAGAGGCCAATATAAAATTCTCTGCCTCACTCACAAAAGTATCTATCACACAGGCCCAGGGTGCCTAGGTAAAAAACTGCGAAAATATCAGCCAACCAGAACTTTGAGATCCAGTTCTAAATTTCTTTTAACCCCTTTACGGACAGGCACTGTGAGATACGGTGGTAGATCCTTTTCCGATCTTGCCCCCATTTCTGGAATAAGCTTCCCCCACACATCTCCTCCATCCCAGATCATCTGTGTTTTCGTAAAGAATTAAAAACCTGGCTGTTCCCTAATTAATGAGATACAAGAATCTAGGTGAGTGGCCTGTCTGCAAGCGCCTTGAGACCTAACGGTGACATGCTGCGCTATACAAGACCTTCTGACTTCTGACTTCTGACATGCACACACACACACACACAAATCCATTAATAACACTCACTAACAAATGCACATACATTCATACATACATGTACTCATGCAAAAAATACCAATAAAACATAAAATGTACCTTTCACTGTAGAGAGAGAAGCCTTGGAGGTTCCAGGAGAGTTGGGGTTGCTGCCTTCCCCCATCAGCCGACCGTGTCAGTGTTTTGACAAATGTGTGCCTCCTTTACACACAACTGCACTGGAATATGTGACTGTTGGTCTGAGTGCTCTGCAAAGAGGCCAAAGATTGGAAGAGCATGCATTCTGGACACCTTTCTGACCCAGTGACGGGCACTGCGAGAAAGTCGCACTGCCTTCAGCCTCCTCCTCAGAGCTCTCAATCGTGTTATCAGTTAAAACTACCTCAAGGTGACTAAATATGCTACGAGCGAAAAATATAGAAACGCAACATCCTAGCACTCTTTGCGAATTCAAGATTAAGAAAAGCATGGGAAACATAAACAGGAGCTAAATCGCTGACATTACCTTACAGTTTTTACACTCATTGTTTTTTTTTTTGCAGTTTTGTGCAGCGGGAAGGTATGAGGGTGCTCTACCTGTGCACCACTTACATTACACAAGGACACATTCATTGTTTAATAGTCAAGGGGAGATAAAGTGATTTGCCCAGAAGAATCACAGGATGTTTAGCCGATGCCAAGATTCGAACCTAGTTCCCCAGTTCCAAGGTCAGTAGCTCTGGCTGTTACACCACATCCTCTCCAATATTATACTATTGCCATTACCAGTCGCGGCCAGCATGGCTAGCAGGTGGGGGGGGGGGGGAGATTGTGCAGGGAGGGGTTGTTGTGCAGGGAGGAAGCGCGGTGGGAAGGGGGTGTTTAAGTTAATAAAAAATATTTAAACTTACCTTTCCGCCCACCGGGTATCACGTCTTTTCTGCTCCTGCTCTCCTGCCTCCGGCAGGAACAGGAAGCAAAAGAAGGCAGACAGGCTCTCTCCGCTAAGCCAATCACAACACTGCAGGCAACGTTGTGATTGGTCGGGACGCCACGCAGCCAGGGGCTTATGGAGAGGCCATGTTCTCCATGCGGGTTGCACTGCAGCCTGCATGAAGAAGGGCAGAGTGCATATGACTGCTTTGGACGGCCCCAGAGGGCCAACCAAGCAGTCTTTGCGCACTCGGGTGTGGGCAGGCACACCATTCCACTACCGAACATAAAATGGTAATAACTGAGTTATTACTATTTTATGTTTCTGCCTCTCGCACTGCGAGAAAACAGTGAGGCGGCGCTCCTCCCCCCTAGTGGAAGAGCCGCCCCTGGCCATTACAACTAAGCACATTGATAGGAACCTGTTTCAATATTCGCTTTTTATTATTAGCGAGTCTGAGACCCAGTGGGGCGAGGGGGTAGCCAAAAGGCGGCTGGCAGGGAACAGTGGCAGGGAAAGGTGGGAGGGGGTTAGGAGAAGAAAAAAAACCTTAGCTGGTGGTCGGCGTCGCCAGACGCCACCTCTCCTCCAGAAGGAACCAGGAAGCACACAGCCTCCCAGAATCTAGAGGCCTGACAGCAGCATTGTGATTGGTCTGAGCACCGTGGTTCGACGCTCAGACAGGGAGCCTGGGAATGTTCTCCACCCGGACTGTGTAATCCAGCCTCTGGAGAACATGTGAAGAGCCCGTTTGGCCGCACCTGAGACGGCCAGTGAAAATGCCGTACGCACTTAAGGGGCAGCCACCACTCCTCCTACGTCGACGTCAGGGGAGCCTGACCCTGCTCCGCCTCGTACTAACACCCTAGCTGCAGTTTCACTGCAATATTAAAAAGAAAATGACTATAGCGTTCCGTTATTATAATTTTATTGTTCCTTTGCTCTGCTTTGAGGCAGTGGGCGACGTCTCTCCGCTATGGCAGGGCGGCCCACTTAAGACCCTGCCAGAGTGCAAGAATGGTCAGCCTCCTCTGCTACATGTTAGTGTAAATTAAAGGAACCAATGAAGCAGCGTACAACACTCCGACCACTAGAGGGCGCCACACCCTTGCATATCTTGGCAGTTTGAAATGCTTTATTTTTCCCTTCACTCAGAACACTGGGGCCAACTTCTCAGTGCTCCGCAGCCTTTGTCCAGCCTGGGATCGTGGTATCTGTGCCTCGTAGCCCCCGTCTAACCTGTGCCCCTGATATCTCTGTCTCGTAGCCTTCCACCAGCCTGGGCCCCCCCGGTATCTGTGCCTCATGGCACCTGTCCAGCCTGTGCCCCTAATGACTGTGCCTAGACAGGTGGCTTGCCCATTTTAAAACAGTGTATGGAGACTCATCGCCTGGGATACAGGGCCCCCAAGCTATAACCTCAAAGTATGCCCCGCTAGTTTTTACTCCCGACGAGGTCGAGACAGCTATTTTGGAAACCTCGAAAAACAAAGCCCCAGGTCCAGATGGGGTCCCCGCAGACATTTACCGGCACTCCCCAAAGCTATGGGCAGGAGTGCTATCTAAAGTTTTCACAGCCGCCAATGGTAATGTCATCCCTATTTCCTGGGCCACCTCAGTTATAGTACCAATTTTTAAAAAAGGACAGAAGGAGGACCCAGGGTGTTACAGACCCATATCCCTCTTAGATTCTGCCATTAAAATTTTGGGCAGAGTCCTTCTGACAAAACTAAGGGACAGTGTGGAAAGTAGTGGGGGCATAGCCAATGCCCAATATGGGTTCAGAGAGAAGAGAGGTATGGTCGAGCAGTGTGCAAATTTACATCTTTTGCTTGCTAAATATACTGTAGCCAAGGAGGGGTCTTTATTTTTGGCCTTAATGCACCTCTCCTCGGCCTTTGACCTGGTAAATAGAACTAAATTATGGGACATCCTCTTGAAGATGGGTATAGACGGGGCCTTGGTAAACTTCATGGCATCACTACACCAGGAATTGTTTGCCAAGATCAGAGTCACCAAGGAGGGTAGATGTACGACCTCCTTTAGGTCCATGCGAGGGGTGCGCCAGGGTTGTATCCTGGCCCCCCTACTCTTCCCACTGTACATTAATGGCCTAAGTAGCTATCTGGAGGCGGTACAGGGTGATTTTCCGCTTATAGGAGAGGCTAAAATACCTGCCCTCCTGTACGCGGATGACGCAGTACTTATAGCCCGTACTGGTGTCGGACTGCAACGGCTGTTGGATGCTTTCGGGGTCTTCATGGACCAACTCAATTTAAAAATAAATGCCAACAAATCCCATACCATGGTAGTAGGCCTCCATTGCAGAAAGGGAAAAAGGATGATTTTTAAATGTAAGGAGGAGGTGGTCTCAAGAGTGGCCGTTTTTCCCTACTTAGGAGTACTCTTTGATGAGGAGGCTCATGGAGACCACAGGTTAGAGCCTGAGGTCTGGCCGTGGCAAGATCAACTGCTTCACTTATGGGGTTTTCTAAAAGGCTGGGGGCTAGGCCGATGCAGGCAATGTTAAAGATCTATAACTCCAAATGCGTAGCAATTGCAACATATGGTTCTCCTTTATGGGGTTACATAATTTATTTATTTATTTATTTATTTATTTATTGTTGGTATTTGTAAAGCGCAACTTATACCCTCAGGCGTCTTGGCGCTGGTAAAACCGGTTATTTATGATAATTAGCAAGAAGAAGGAGCAGTTATTGGTTAAAAAGCCATGTTTTTAGAAGTTTGCGAAATTGAAGGAGGGAGGGACTCTCCCTGATGTTTAGGGGTAGCGTGTTCCATAGCTTAGGGGCAGCCACCAGAAAGCGACGATCGCCCCAGGACACTGTTTTTGTACGGGGAACAACCAGTTGACTGAGGGTAGTTGAGCGTAGAACTCTGCTGGGTCTGTATCGTTGTAGCTGATCTTTCAGAAAGTGGGGACCTTGGTTGTTAAGCGCATTGAATACGATACACAGGGACTTGAAATGAATTCTGTTTCGGATGGTGAGCCAGTGGTACTCCTTTATAGTTGTGGATATGGATTCGTATTTTGTTTTACCCGAGAGTAGGCGGGCTGCTGCATTCTGGATTGTCTGTAGTTTGGATACTACTCTGGATTGGGCATTGAGGAAAAGACGACACCATCCAGAAGGTGGAAAATAGGTTTTTACGATCGCTGCTGTCGGTCCCTCAGTCTACCCCAACCTTTTCGACACATGTGGAGCTGGGGTTGGACGTTGTTTTGGATAGGTTAAGGCTAGCCCCAATAATCTTCTGGCCAAGGACCTGGTTGAACAGCGAATTATCCCTGAACCACTCTATTATGGCTGACGTCATGTCCTTAGATCACTCCAATAGGGTACCCTGGCTGGAATACATAAAAAGATCTTTAGTGGAAATGGGTCGCCCGGAACTTTTTTATTCACCCTCTTGTATTAGGAGGGAGGACATTGGCATGATTAAAAAACATTATATGGAGGGGGCCAGATTGGCACGGTAGGAAAGGGAATTGAAGAAGCCAACTGTTAGATCTCATTATTTGCTTCTACATTCCCCCTCAATGGAACCATATCTTGCCATTGTCGCCAAACCATTTCATAGGTTCCTGTTGACCAAGTTCCGTTTTAATTTAATCCACTACCAGTTGGGTAGTTACCCTAAATGGGCGAAACCGGAGGCAGCCCCATTTTGTAAATGTGATAATAGATCTGTACAAAACACAATGCACTTTACTATGTTCTGCAGGTTTTTCCACTGTGGAAAGGGCTACATTTTTCTACCTAATTTAAGAAAGGAAGGCTTTACCCAGGTAAGGCCTGCTGTAATCTATCTTCAGCTCCTAGGCAGTAGTTATGTTATATTTAGCGTTGCTAATTACTTGGTAGCCGCAACAAGAACAAAATCTCGTATAACAAGAACATGACTATATTAATATTTCAACTGTTTACATTTCTTGAAAAGAAATTTTTATAATCAATTGTATCTTTTTATAATCCTTGCTGCTATTTTGTTTTACTATGTGTCATCCTGTATTTGGAATGTATGTACATTTTAACTGTTCTACCTTTTATGATTTTAACAGTCGAATAAAGTGTACTTAACTGACTGACTGAGCCTAGTGGCTCCAGTCTGGGCCCCCGGTATCTGTGCCTCGTGGCCCTGGTCCAGCCTGGGCCCCTAATAACTGTGCCTAGTGGCTCCAGCCTGGGCCCCCGGTATCTGTGCCCCGTGGCCCCGGTCCAGCCTGGGCCCCTAATAACTGTGCCTAGTGGCTCCAGCCTGGGCCCCCGGTATCTGTGCCCCGTGGCCCCGGTCCAGCCTGGGCCCCTAATACCTGTGCCTAGTGGCTCCAGCCTGGGCCCCCGGTATCTGTGCCTCGTGGCCCCTGTCCTGCCTGGGCCCCCTGTATCTCTGGCTTGTGACCCCCATCCAGCCTGTGCCCCCGGTATCTGTGCCCCGTGGCCCCCGGTATCTGTGCCTCGTGGCCCCTGTCCTGCCTGGGCCCCTACTAACTGTGCCTAGTGGCTCCAGCCTGGGCCCCCGGTATCTGTGCCTCGTGGCCCCTGTCCTGCCTGGGCCCCCTGTATCTCTGGCTTGTGACCCCCATCCAGCCTGTGCCCCCGGTATCTCTGTCTCGCAGCCTTCCACCAGCCTGGGCCCCCACGGTATCTGTGCATTTTGGCCCCTGTCCAGCCTGGGCCCCCGGTATCTGTGCCTCGTGGCCAGCCTCGGATTGGTAACGTGGGCATTCGGGCAATGCTAGAGGGGCTGGTGTCTGAGTTCCTGCTGTGGGCTGCTTTTTTGAGCAGCCTGGGGCCGATTTGGGCGCTGTCTCCATTGTTTGAATGCAGCCAGCGGCAGCAGGTGTCTGAGTGGCCTTTCTGCAGGCAGATGGGCGCTCAATACCTCCCTCTACCCCCCACTCCCCCCACCAACACCGCTGGTCCCCCACCCCCGGTGAACAACAGGCAGAGGTGTCACTCCCTTTGTCTCCCGGGCCGGCCCATTAATGTGAGCACATACTGAGCGGGGGCAGGGGCCCGAGTTGAAGTGGCCTAACTTGTTTCCAGGTGTGTTTCACCAGTGTAAACTAACGCATGCATTTTTACCCCCCCCCCTCCTTTTTTTTTTATAAGATTACGCCCAAGCAGTGATTTGAGATAAGGCATTATGCAGACGTGGGCCGATTTTTTGGGGCGTGCTCGGGCCGATTTTCAATCACAATCCAACCCTGCTCGTGGCCCCCGTCCAGCCTGGGCACCCGTATCTGTGCCTCGAGGCCCCCGGTATATGTGCCTCGTGACCCCCGTCCAGCCTGGGCCCCCGTATCTGTGCCTCGAGGCCCCCGGTATCTGTGCCTCGTGGCCCCCGTCCAGCCTTGGCCCCTAATGACTGTGCCTAGTGGCCCCTGTCCAGCCTGGGCCCCCGGTATCTGTGCCTCGTGGCCCCTGTCCAGCCTGGGCCCCCGGTATCTGTGCCTCGTGGCCCCCGGTATCTGTGCCTCGTGGCCCCCGTCCAGCCTGGGCCCCTAATGACTGTGCCTAGTGGCCCCAGCCTGGGCCCCCGGTATCTGTGCCTCGTGGCCCCTGTCCAGCCTGGGCCCCCGGTATCTGTGCCTCGTGGCCCCCGGTATCTGTGCCTCGTGGCCCCCGTCCAGCCTGGGCCCCTGGTATCTCGGTGCCTCTCTCAGGCACTGCTTCGCCGAGTGTGTCCTGGAGACAGATGCGCCATCTTCATGGATACCTGGAGGTCAGAATTATTTCCGGGGACTTTTCTCAGCATTCGGGGTGCAACCTGGCGAAGGTTGAGACTGACTTATACTTTAACAAAAAAAATAAGAAGCAATTTATCACTAATTTGATTCAAATAACAACTTACATTTAAAAGTGATCTGTCACATTTCTTTTCCACAATTCCCTCTCTCTGAAAATGGCAGATAATGTACTTATCCAGACAAGGTTTGCGACACGACAAGCCCGCAGCATTGTTGTGCCGCCCTAGGGCGGCGTTAAACCACGCCGATTGCTGTGTCTCCGGGGGCTTCTGAGGGGAGATATTGACTATCGACCTTCGGGAATCACATTTACAGGACTTGGTTATCAGCAGCAAAACTCAGATCTTTCAAAAACAAATCGATGATTTGTCCCGTGCGGTCATCGTTCTGTGATCTTCCAAGCCGGGTCGGGTTGGTATGGCGGGCACTCGGGCATGGGCGAGGGGCTGGTACCGGAGTTGCAGCTCTGGCCGCTTTTTTGGCCAGCATGGTGGCCGATTTGGACTGTGTCTGGTGTGTTCAGAGGCCGCCAGTGGGGGGCCTGAGCAGCCGTTCCGAGGCAGATGGGCCTCTGTTGCCACACCTTTTACCAACAGGGCAGAGGTGTAATTCCTGGCCCGATGGGCCACATTTTTTACAGTGCCCGGGCCTGTTTTTGATTCCAATCCAACCCTGCTTCCAAGGGCTTCTCAAATGCTGCATTAAATTGCAAGAGATGTGGGCTGTTTTTTTTGTTCCTAGGGAGGAGATGTGCTTTGGTGACCAAGTGGCAGAGTTTAAAACCTTAAGGTCCTGGGTTGAACTCCAAGTTTACTAATTTGGTGAAATTGTGTGATCCTGGGCAGATCACTTTGTCACTGCGACTCAGTTCGCTTTCGAACGTAAGCTATGGAAGAACATTGAAATAATTTACATGGAGAGAATGCAAGGATCCCACCCTGCGCTACCCCGAGGGTTCATTCACAGCTTCATTCAAACCTGGAGTCACCTCATGTGATCCAGCCTCCTCCTGGCGCGTCCTCATGACTCAGCTGTGACAGCTAATCATGGTAGTTTCATCACCCCCCTCAATGCGTTAGGCTGTCTGAAAGAACAACCATGTCAAATGCATACGGGTGACTTTTTATGCCCTGGGGGAAGAAGAGAAGATGTAGGGAGATGGACGGAACTGGTAGAGTAGAAGGATGAGTGCGAGAGGGGAGTGAGGCTCGTGTTGTAGGAGGAGGGGAGGTTCAGTAGAGGATACACTGGGAAGGAGGGGGAGACAGAAAAATGGTGAGAAAAGGAGGAGCAATGAAGGACATGAAGCTGTAAGCAAAGAGGACTAAAGAAGTTGGGACTGCGAAAGAGGAGAATGGAATTGGTACATGGACGGAAAGAGGAAAGAGGGCATGAAATGGAAGGGGCAGACAGACAGGACCGTCAGCCAATGAGCACGGAGTGCTGAAGATAGCAATGGGGATGGACAGCTTGTGGTGGGAGGATGTGGGAATGCTACCAAACAAGGACAGAGGTGGAGGGGGTAGGGAGGGAGACCCTTTTCAGTGGGGGTCTTAGAGTCGTTGACTGCTTCTTACCCGTGAGTGATATGTTCCTCCCCTTAGAGTGAGTCAACAGAGGTGTCAGGGAGGGAAATCTTCATCAGTGAGGGTCTTAGATTAGCTGGCTGATGAGGGATGAAACAGGTCCCAGGACTCTTGTTTCTGGTCCAGGGAGGACCTGGCTTGGCAGTTCGGGCTGGACTGTTCCCATGAGGCACAGGGTCAGACTGATTTGCATATGGCTGGGTCCAAACCTGGGTGGCGAAGTGAGCTAAAGAACGTTGATGGATTCAACCCAGTTGTTTGTGACTGGGGTGAAATTTGCATTCCGTCCATCATTTGTTTCTTCTGCACATTTAGAAAGTAGGCATTTTCTTTTCCCAACAACCTGATGCCCAAAGCCTGTATTCTGGGTCACATGCCGAGGTGTGGATGGCAGTTGGTCTTTATGTATTACTTCCAGACAGTGAGACAAAGGGGGAATAGATGTTGGCAACATGGGCCATCTCTGACTTGATGAGGGGAGGAGTTGTCACCTACCACGCTTCCACATCACAAAGGCTCTGCCTCAGCTACTAAAAAAGGGGTTCACACTTGTCTTTTGTGCCCCAGACAAACTGGGTCAAGGGCAGGGAGGCAGGAAATTCCAAACACCTCTGGGGGTGGAAACCTCTAGAACCTTCTCGTACGACAAAGCTGGCACCAAGTATAAATATTGGCCCCTCAGACCCTACTTTTCAGTACACCTCTGGACCTGTGGAAGGCGACGCAGAAGAAGGACTGCTGTACTGCTGTGCTGAAAGAAGGACTGCTACTCTGCTGCCCTGCTGGCCTTCTGCCCTGCTGGCCTTCTGCTCTGCTGGCCTTCTGCTCTACTGGCCTTCTGCTCTGCTGGCCTTCTGCTCTGCTGGCCTTCTGCGGAAGGAAAAGGGCTGGACCTGCATCTTGAACCCAGGACTAACAGAGTGACTCCAAGTGCTAGTTGTCTGGCCTCTTAACAGAGCTTCAGGGATAGAAAAGGTTCCAACCGCCTTTAACCCAGCACCGGACCCTTTCCTGTGAGTTTTGCCCCCCAAAGTTCTGCAACCCCCGCCCTGGCCCCTTAGAAGTGGACCTGAAGGTGCTCTGCCATCCCAGCTGTGTATCTTGGGCACTTTTGCAGAACTGACGCAGAGTGATGCATCTTCTTGAAGCTCAGCATTGGAACCGCCTAGGCACGACGCGTCTCCAATGCAGGATCTTGCATCGGTCTTCTCAAAGAAGAAAGAACTGTGATGCCAAAAGTGGATTCGATCCTATGCAAGTGGAGAAGTGTGGCTCAATGGTTAGAGCGGCAGACACTGATGCTGAGGTCTGGACCGGGACCAGGGTTCAGTTCCCACCTTGGCGGGTCTTGGGCTCAATGTCCGTGGACTCGATAATTCTCGCCTCGGTGCCTATTCTAATCATGGGTCCCACTCTGAAACTCTGGGCAATAGCTTGCTTAATCTCCACAACGGCCCCAACAGCACTGGGATGCCTGGCTTCACCTTGGGGTGCCCAGGAGTGGGCATTTCACAGGGAAAAGCCAGGAAGGGTTCCACAGCGGTATGCGTACAGCGCCAAGACACCTCAGGGTATAAGTGCGCTATACAAGTACAAATTCATTTCATGTGTGCGCTGTTGTACACTACTGCACAGAAAGTAGTGTCTCCAACCAGTGGATCAGGAGCTACCAATTGTTCTCGGACACGTTCAGAGTAGCTCACAGCCTTGAGTTCATTTTTAAATAAGTACAGGGTCAAATTTTCCTTATAGAATTAAGGTAAGCTGTGTTTGTTTTATATTATTATTGTGGTGTTGGGGTAGGGGTACCCTTTGGGGGGGGGGGTACCTAAGGCCTAGTACCCAGATTATGTGGACACAGTAACCAGGCAAGTTATGCTAGTCCGTGTGCAAGCCACAAGCGACCTGGTACCATTTATTTATAGCCGAGCCCGGCCCCTCGGGTGAATACTGATACAATGTTTGGTAGTTGTTGGTTGGCTCACTACATCCCTCCTAACCTTAAGGGCTGAAACAAAAATACAAACTAAAATGCAGAACATCATATATTACTCCAGGTCCCAACTCTTACAGCTCTGAAAGAGGACAGGCACCCTTGTGGCCGAGGCGGCTTCCCTTTCCTCTTAGCATTCAAAGTCTTTTTGGCATTGGCTCGGTCGAGGATTATGTACAGGTGCCCACGTGCTTGGTCTGACGATGCCTGAGCACAACCTACCCCTTCCAGAGTGTCCAGTATGGGTTGACTCAGTTCTGGCTGAGCGAGATCGCTCAGTTCATGTTCTTCCCATTCATCACTGTCTTGATCATTGTCTGCATTTCTGTGGCATTCAGCTCTTATCTCCTCGCTTGTTTTGTTTCTCACCTCTATTAGGGTTTCCCACCTTCTTGAACCATGAACTGTTTCTTGACAAGGACGTTCCGTCTTTTTTGCAGTGATCATAGTTCCTTTGATTCCAACTACTTCCCACTTCTCTTTTTTAAACGGGGTCCGGTACTTTCACCCTGGATGTCTGTCTTTGACCAGTACTACATCACCCAGTCATAGTTTCGGCTCCTGGGCCTTTCTTGCCCTACCTGCCCACTCATTGGTTGTTTTTTACTTGTTCTGTGCCGCCTCCAGATTGAGGGTAGCTGGTGCCCACTCTGAGCAGACAGGTACCGGGTCTCTTACTGGTCTTTTCATGAGTACCTCCCTGGGGGCACACCCTGTCAGGGAATGCGGAGTTTGCCGGTATGCCCTTAGAACCTGGTGCAGGCACACTTCTAGATTTTCCCCTTGGTTTATTCCAATTCGCAATGCCTTGTTTAAAGTCCTCATAAAACGTTCTACCTCCCCATTTGCTTGCGGCCTCTGAGGAGTGATTTTCCGGTGGCAAACATTGAGACTGCGTAGGTAGTCTTTGAACTCCGCCCTTGGAAGGGTGGCCAATTATCTGTTTTGACCTCATCCGGGATTCCTAGCATCGAAAATATCTTCTCCAATGCTGGCTTGACATATTCAATTGAAGTCGAGCGTACGAGCTCCACGGCGGGGAATTTGGAATGACTATCAATCACTATCAAGGATAGTCTTCTATCTGGAAAGCTACCAAAATCCAGGTTGACCATCGACCACAGCTTAGTACAGGGCGCTTCCGTGATGGCAGATGGTACCGCTCCCCAGCTCCTGTGATGATGCATTAATTGCATCCCCTCACCTTTTTCTTCCACCAACCTGATGGCTGCAGAAAACCAAACTTTCAACTGCAGCCGTGCATTTGTTTTTGGTTGGCCTTGATGTCCCTGATGGGCCATTTCTACTGTGCATCTCCATTGACTTCTGGGAATCACTATTTGTTGGCCTCTTAATATGAGTCCTTCGGCACTTTCGCTCAACTCGAACAGGCAGTTCCACGGGTTTGTGAGCATCTCCCTCTCTTCATCAATGAGATCCTTTGTGCCCCGCAGGAAATCCTTTCAATGGTGCGCCTTTAAAGTTTCCTTTACTTTTCGTAAACCATTATCCATTTTTGGTGCTTCCACCAGTTCTTTGATGGACCTGGCTCTGAAGCATGCATTTTCAGTCACAAACTTTACGAAATCTTCTACTACTCCATCTGTTTGTGTCTCTTCCGTGGGGACGTCAGCCATCGGATGCCTCGACAGATAGTCTGCAGGGTTGCTCGATCCTGGACGGTAAGCAATGTCAAAGTGGTATTGTTGTAGCTGCCCTGCCCACCTTTCTATTCGTGGTGGTCCGCTGATCCGTCAGAGGAACGAGAGGCTTGTGATCAGTTATAACCTTGAACTTGTGTCTGCACAGATATATATGGAAATGGAAATGCTGATATGCCCATCGTATGAGCAAGGGAAACAACCTTTACAACGCAACTTTTACACCGCACTACCATTACAACGAAACTTTTACAGCGCAACATCCATGACAACGCATGCATTTAAAACACAACCATTACAACGCATGACACTGCAACGCACACCACTACAACGCATGCCATTACAACGCAGTCATTACAACGCATACCATTACAACGCATAGCATTACAACACATAGTGCCCTTACACTATCCAACCCTTACCCTACTGTTGCACCCCCTGGAGTTAGAATAGTAATTTTTACCCCTACACTATCCAACACTTACCCTACTGTTGCACCCCCTGGAGTTAGAATAGTAATTTTTACCCCTACACTATCCAATACTTACCCTACGGTTGCACCCCCTGGAGTTAGAATAGTAATTTTAACCCCTACACTATCCAACACTTACCTTACATGCAATGTAATGTTATGCGTTGTAATGGTATGCGTTGTAAAGGTAGTATGCGTTGTAGTGGAATGCGTTGTAAAGGTAGTTTCAAAGAATTCGTTGTAATGGCATTCTTTGTAATGGTATGCGTTGTAATGGATGTTGCGGTGTAAAAATTGCGTTGTAAAGGTAGGCGTTGTAAAAGTATGCGTTGTAACATCATACATCCTATGAGCAAGGCTTCCCTCTCAATCTGTGCATACTGCATTTCCACTACCATTAACGGCCTACTGGCGTACGCAATGGTCAACCACTCATTCCCTCTCTTCTGCTGTAGGAGGACTGCTCCCAGCCCCACCGGGCCAGTATCAATGATCAGTTCAGTCCTTCCTCCTGATCTAAAGGAGGCTATGGTCGCAAAGCAAGGCTCCCTTCACTTCATTGAAGGCATGTGGTGTTTCCTCAGTCCACTCCCACTGCTTTTCTTTTTTCATCAATTTGCGTAGGGGCTCTGTCAAGGTCACCATATGAGGGATAAACCGCCCGCAGTAGTTGACTATCCCCAAGAAGCTTTGCATTTCTGTGGGATTTTGTGGGATGGTTGCCGCTCGGATTTCTTCCACTTTTACTGGATCCACATGCAAGCCTTCCTTTGAGAACCGATACCCAAAAAACTTCACCTCGTCGGTGTAAAACGAGTACTTGTTCTTGTGAAGTGTAAGTCCTTGGTCCTCAAGTCATTGTAACGTGACTCTCAGCCTGGTGTGGTGCTACTCCAGGGTCTCTGAAAATATCAGTACGTCATTGCTTACATTGATGGTGCCCACCATTCCAGAGAGCATTTCCCTAATGGCATTCTGGAGTACCTCCGCGGCGGACAATACTCTGAAACTCAGTCTTTTGGACCGTCTTAGCCCTACGTGTATAGACAAAGTGGTTATATATCGACTTCTTTCGTCCAATAATAGCTGATGATAGCCAGAGTTTAAATGCACCTTGGAAAACTACTTGGTCCCGTTGATGTTTGTTACAATTTCATTGATTGTCTGGGTGATATCCAATTCCCTCTTTATCGCCTTGTTGGGCAATCACATATTCACACACAGCCTGATGATCCCTAGTTGCTTGGGTACGGGAGCTATGACGAGGGGCAATACCCACAGGGTTGGTCCAGACACCTTCTTGATAACACCTTATTTCTCTAGTCTGTCTGGTTCTGCCTCCACATGAGGCCATAGGTGAAATGCCACTCGTCAGTGTATCAGTGCCACAAGTCGTACTGTTTTGTCGATATGCAACTTGACTTTATCCCCCCTTAGGCATCCCAGGCCTTGAATAGATGTGGAAACTCTCTCATGATCTCTTCGGCATGTGACCAATGTAATTGTCTCGCAAAAAATACTAATCTCAGATCCTCGGCTGAGTGACACCCTAACAGAGTACCTGCACTCTCCATTGTGACATAGAATTTAGTTTGTACATTAGTGGGCCCATTTCGCACATCCACCTCAATAACTCCTTGGATGGGTATGGGACTGTCTCCTCCATAGTTAATTCTCTTGGCCTTGGTCTTTCCCAGTGGCGGATGCGGTTTCAGTTGCAAGTACTGTTCCCCGTCTAGTACGTTCACCGACGCTCCGGTTTCAACAAGCGATGTCCTCATTGCCCCGTTTACTTTGACAGTGCAGATGGGTGGAGGCCTCTTCTTCTGGTTCTGTCTTCCGGCAAATGACACAGTGAACACTTCCCCTCCTCTAGGTGTTTCATCTGCTGGCTTACCATGGCTGGTGAGCTTTGTTCTTCCCTTTCTGAGACGGCCCTCACTTTCCCAGCTTTCTTTGTTTTTCCTTCGCTCCGGCACACTCTTGTGAAACGGTCAATCTTCCCACACTGCAAGCATGCTTTCCCCGTTGCCGGGCAGTTCTTCAGCGGATGACTTGCAAATCTGCAGTTCCCACACAATTTGGGTGTTGCTCCAGTTGGGAATGTGGCTTTTCCTTGCCCAGCTACTCTTCAGATGGCATCCATTCGCTCCTCTTTGATGGTTCCTGGTGCCACCTGCGTATGCGTCAGTGTCCTGCGGCCAGGGCTGATTCCATCTCTCTCGCTCTCACATCAGCTAGTTCATGAGACTCGGCCAGAATCTAAATTTCATCTAGCAATACTCCTGGCTGACTGAGGATTCAACTCCTTAGCTTGGCCGACAGGAATACCTGAATTAATAGCGCTTGTATCTCCAGTTTCTTATCAGTGCCTGTGCATGTGCTTGCTAGCTTTCATGCAAATAACATGTCTACCAATTATCCTTCATTCTGGCGTGCCTGTCTCAGCTTGAAGTGTTTCTAATCAGGATTTAGTTGAGGATCGAAGTACCTGTCGAGCGCAGCTACCCCTGTATTGTAATCATCGTGGTTTCTCATGTTTGGCAAGTCCTGGAATATGTCATACAGCTTGCCCATTCCCATGTGGCACATGGGTGACCTTTTCCCCACGGCATCCATTTCCCGCGATGTGAGAAAGTAATTATCCAGTCTTCCTATCCATTTTTCCACTTTGGCGCTGCTGTAGCCGCTGTAAAGTCGGGCGCTAGGCCCGCATGCTGGAGAAAGGATGGTGACGCAGACAAGGTAAAGTACTGGGTGGAACTGGCCATGAGCACGTGGGCTCGGCCACTTTTATTGCAGCAACGTCACCTGACCAGTGACGTCTGTGGTGGGTGGGTGCACAGTGTAAGGCAACACTGTAACAACTAGACTGTGTCCAGCAGGACACTACATCCCTCCCAAAATTTAATGAAAGGAAAACGAATCTCCAACCTGCAAGAAAACAAAACAACAAAAATGTACAGCCCCAACGGAGTCTCTTCAGGCGATCGGCTGGAAGATGTTAAAGTCCTGGACCACAAGGTTAGTCAAATGAGATTCACCTCAGCGGTGTAGTTCAGATCGTCCTGGTCTCGCTGCGTTGGCTTTTATGTACAGTGTTCAACACTCGGGGTATCTGGAGCATAGTAGGAGTGACCCTTGAGGGGTCTCGCAGGTGTTCTGAGTCCGGTGGATGACAACGCTTGTTGGTTGTTGGAGATGACTGCAGCACGAGAGGTCCTTCCTTGGATTCGCTGATCTTGATGCTTTCAAACCTCCTGCCGGCCAAGTACCTTCCGACTTGCCTTTCTTGCCTGACTCCTCTCTCACTGGAGCCTCGAAGACTGGCCTCTCCTGCGTGGACTCCTCTCTCACTGGAGTCTCTGGGAGGGACCCGTATCTGGGTGTGATGGGACCGGGCGAGCCGTGCGGGGCTTCGCACGACCCGCGCAAAGGTGTCACAGAGGAACTGCCAACGGACTCACCGCCTAGTCTCTCAGGTTGCCGCTGGGATTTTGGGGTTATCAGCCTGGATCGTCTCGCTGTTAGGACCTTGGTTCAGTGCCTTCTTCAGACTGTTTCTCGGTGACAGGTGTTCATCTGGGGCCTCCCGTGCTTCCCATTGCCTGTCGTGGAGCTGCCACTGCTGCACCTCTCCAATACGGATTCCTCTGTCTCAGGAATTCCGCCGAGGCCCTTGTCCTCTGTAATGCCACGTGTCCTTGTGGGCTGTGCGGGTCGCTGTGGATTTTCAGACAGGGCAACAGTCGAGTCTTGTGTAGTCCCCAAGGGCGGATTGTCTAATGCACGGGTACACTCTGCTTCGGCAGTCTTCAGGTTCACGGGGCGCACAGACTGTTCTTCGGTGGTCAGCCTCCTCACATGCAGGTTGTCTGGATTGCTGGGATCCACACGGATGATGCGACGCTCCTTTGACATCATCGATGTTCCTGTATGCTGAACGTGGTTCTTTATCTTCCTTTGTGGAGCGATGTTGTATTACTCCTTCTTTCTCTTCGTGCTCTTTCTCGACGTGGTCCAGTCTTCTCTCTTGCTTGCTCACTCTAACCAGGCTTCTCCATGTAGCGGGCACTCTACATGTTCTCCCCCTGGTCTTGTCCATGCGGTGGGACACTGTCTTCACTTGGCTTGGTGACTGGACCTGTTGTCGTATCTTCCTTTTACTTGATCACTTCTTTTGCTTTTAATCAGGAAACCCTTCCTTGGTCATTCTTGTTATGACTCTCCTTCCTTGTTGGGTTTCTTTGGCTCTATGGTTTCTTCTTCAGTTGTTCTTCTGCAATTCCCTGGCGAATTGTCTTTTTGTCTTCTTCCCTTTTTTTGTGGCGTCGCGCCCTTCTTCTCCATGTTCTTTTTTGGGACGCGGTCTGGCCATCTTGCTTTCTTTGTCTTCCTGACCAGTCTTCTCCAGGCAGCGTGCACTCCGCTTGTTTCCCTCTGGTCTGGTCATGGCTCTCGGACACTGTCTGCTTCTCTTCTGTGACTGGACCGGTCGTCGCGATCTTCTCTGTTGCTTCTTCTTTTGGCGACCAGACTGGGAGGTCGGCTTCACCTCCTTCTTTGCGACCAGACTGGTTGGTCGGCTTCGCATTCTTCTTTGTGACCAGAATGGGTGGTCGGCTTCACTTTCTTCTTTGCGACCAAACTGGGTGGTCGGCTTTACCTTCTGCATGAGTCTTCATGCTTTGCTGTCTTCTGTGTGATCGCTGTTCACACCGTTGCAGTGTTTAAGCATTGGCTCGCTTCGTCTGCGCTCTTCCCGTGCTTCGCTGGCTGTGGAGGGTTACGTCACCGCTCCTTGGACCTTCTCTTGGGCATGCCATCATACGTGCTGATGATGGCGCTCTGGTTGCTGTGAGGCGTCGCTGCCTCACTCTGGCACCTTGTGCGCTGTCCTGTGGCGTTGGCGTGTCACTGTGCTGCGTCACTCTGGATGTTTAGTGACCTTGCGTCACTCTATCACTGACTGCCCGTGTGCGTGGAGTTCTGGTGCTCCTGGCACGTTCCGGCGCAGTTCTGTGCTGTCCTGGTGTGTTCCTTGCGCTTCTGGCGCGTTCCTGAGGCATTTCCTTTTGTCCTCAGGAAGCTGTGTACTGAATTGGCGTCCCTTGGGCGTGGTAGTGTTCCTGCCGTCCTTTGGCTTTGGGGTCAGAACCCTTTTCAGCTGCGGTGTATGTGCCTTGTCTTCTATCTTCCTCCTTGTGATGGGGAGACGTCCTTGTCTCACTCTGATGTTGCTGGCTCTCCTCAGTGGCTTTAAACAAATGTTGTTTTTCCCATTTCTGTGTATTATGTGGCATCAGGGTGGTCCTGCGCTATGGTCAGTCAGTGTGTGGCAGCTGGTATCTCTGTGGCTTGTTGTGGACTTGTTTTCCTTTCTTCCTAGCAGTACCAGGATGTGTCTACCCGGTGGCAGTGCAGGGGTAACTTGTGGCTGTTCCTAGCCGGTATCCTTGCTCGTGAAGCTTCGATCAGTTTCTTGACTCTGCCACTGTTTTCCTCCACACGAGCGCTGTTGGAGCAGCTGGGGGAGGGAATCGATGCTTCCTGACCACTCTGTATGCCCAGTGAGTGTCCTTTTAATTTCTCCTGCTTCTGGGTGGCACCGGGCGTTCACTGTCCTTCGTATTCCTTTGCCCCTCACCTCAGGCTCACCGCACTTCTCTGGAGACGCGGTGCACGTTGCTGTGGGCTGACTATTCAGGAGGGAGGGCTAGCTCCATAACACGTTTGCCGTCCGGACCGGCCGCATGCAGTCACTTCTATCTGCGCCCCTCCCTAGCAGCCTCTCGTCACACGGGCTGCTCGGGGGTCGCAACTGCCCAATAGTGCTGCTTTCCGATGGTGCATTTAGGACGGCTGTGGGCCGGGCGCTATGTCCTCTTCACACTCCCTGCCCAAGGCAGCCTCATTCACTCCGCTCGCGGGGAGGGGGCTGGGGCCATGTGTAGCCGTGCGGGGTTGGCACCCGCCGGCTATCCCTTGTTGAGGCGCTTCAATGCGGGTGGACTCTGCTTTCAGTGCTCAGCGCCCGGCAGCTCTCCACACGCTGCGGACGCTTTCCTTTGAAGTTCATTCTCCCCGCCGCCGCAGCGTCACATCACACACGCTGCTTGGCGGGGGACAGGGGACGCTGCAGGCAGGCCGCCGGTGGCTCCTCACCGTATAATGTTTATTGTCAGCCACATTGCACTTGGCAGGGCGCCATGGCCATGCGGGTGGGCTCCGCTTAATATACAGTCATAAGGGGGGGTCGCTTCTGGCTTGCTCGGCCCCCAGGCATTTCCCAGCGCCCGGGCTCACCTCCGGCCTACGGGCCTTTTCATCAGCGCAGGTGGGTTCCGCATGGCCTCTCCGTGGCGGGGGTCAGTGGCGGCCGACGTGGGTGGGCTCCGGTGTGATTTCTGCACAGGGCAGTGTGCTTTGTCGGCCATATGAGCGGGGTGGGCTCCCGCTGGCCTTATTGCGCTTGGGGTCAGTTCCGTCGCGCATTGGCTCATCTTCGGTCTCCGGGCCTCTCTCCGGCGGGGATGTCCCGCTGTTGTGGCCAACTCGGGTAGGCTTCAGTCGGTCCGCTTTTCTTCGTGGGCCTCTCGTTCAGCAGGGCGGCGTTCAGCAGGGCTGGAGAGGTGCGGGGTAAGCTCCCGGTCACCGTCTCATTGTCTTATCGGCCCGGTGCTTAGCACACGCCCCGAGGGCCTCCGCTGATTGTTGCTTACAGCAGGGGGGATACCGATGACATGGGCAGCATTCTCTTCCCCTTTTTCCCCCAAACGTTCAGGCTGGTGCACGCATGGGCACCGGCTCCGCCTCGTCGCCACCGCAAAATCAGGCGCTAGGCCTGCATGCTGGAGAAAGGATGGTGACGCAGATACAGTAAAGTACTCGGTCGAACTGGTCATGAGCACGTGCGCTCGGCCACTTTTATTGCAGCAGCGTCACCTGACCAGTGACGTCTGTGGTGGGTGGGTGCACAGTGTAAGGCAACACTAGAACAACTAGATTGTGTCCAGCAGGGCACTACAGCAGGGTCAGGCAGCTGACTGAATGGTGGTAATGCTGCTAACATGGACTGTGCACCTCTTTCATAGTGCCGCTCTTGATCCTCATTCTCTTGTACAGACATTATTTTTTTTTGTTTCTGCCACTTGTTAATTTTTTGTTGTTTCTTCGTTTTCCCTTTTTTCTCTCTGGGACCTGTGTGATGCTATCTTATGCCTTATATCTCTTCCTTTCCTTTATTTCCTTATGTCTTTCTTCTCTTTTATTTTTTTGCACTTCAGGGTAGTCACAGCTCCCTGCTGTCGCCCACTCCGCTCTGTTGTGGCCGGGGTGCCCTCTCCTCACCTTGGGCGAGACTGCACTTCTCCTGTGCCCTTCTTGTACACTCTCCTCAGCGCTGTGTGGATGCCACGCCCCTCCACTGCACACACGCTTGGACTGGATAAGCTCCATGTCTGCCCTGCTTCACCCAGATGTTCCACTGAGGCCTCCTCACCTTCCGGAAGACTCTGATCACTGCTGGCACTTCTCCCCTCCACCAGGCGTCACACTGCGGCCTTGCTCCTCCTATGCATGTCTCTGAGGCCTCCTCACCTGCCGGACGCCTCTTGATCATGCCGCCCTCTTCACGCCGACACCAACAGCGATCCTTCTCTCCTCCGTCTTTCCACTTGCCGAGGGTGGCCCTCCGCACCACCAGGCTGCACACTGTGCGTCTCGCTGCTGCCGTCTTACATGGACACTGCAATGATCCGCACACCAGCCTCCGAACGCCACACCACCACAGCTGCTCATCCACAGCTTGTGCCTGCGCCCAAGGTGTAAGAACCCCCTCGTCGCCAATGTGGTGTCACGGTAGGGTTACCCTTTGGGGGGTAGCTAAGGCCTAGTATGCAGACGATGCAGACACAGTAACCAGGCATGTTATGCTACTTCGTGCTTGAGCCACGAGCGACCCAGTACCATTTATTTATAACTGAGGAGCCGAGCCCGGCCCTTCAGGTGAATGCTGATACAATGTTTGTTAGTGGCCAGTTGGCTCACTACAATTATCATCAGGCTCCAGACAGCGGGGCCTGATAATGAGCAGTGTTGGAGTCACATTTATGACTTTGGCACAGAGGCAAAGAACTGAAGCACTGAGGTAATTAACTCTTAAATAAATGTCCTTGCCAACTCAATATGGGAGCGTGAGAACACAATTATGTTTCTGAACACTTTTAAATGGGAGAAATTACCTTAATGATTAAGTTAACTGGTTTTATTACTTCCTTTTCAAAGTATTTCATTTACAAACAGCAGCTCGCTTGCTATCAGTGGCCAAAAGACACGGTGCCATATTTGTAGCTGAAAAATGCAGTCATTTTTTTAATGGGAAACATTTTAAGTGAAGAAAAATATTTCTAAGAAACATTAAGTCAATGTTTTCCCCATTTACAATTAAGCCAATTACATCTTAATGTCTCATGAAGCATGTCTCTTCACTATAAAGTCCTCTAATTTAAATAAATGACTTTATTGGTATGTTAGAAATATGGCACTTTGTCTAGAGGCCACTGGGAGCAAGATGCCTGCTGCTTATAATCCATATAAACATAAAGATAACTCCAGTTTAATGTTCTCCCATTTCAAAATTTCGCCTTTAGATTCTGCGGGCATCTTGCTCTCAGTGGCTGGTAGACTCTGCGCCTTATTTATAATTGAAAAATGCACCATTATTTTAAGTGTGAGAAATTTAAAGTGCAGAATGTTCTATTTTATGAAAATGTTTGCAGAACATTTTACTGCACTTTAAATTTCTCCCAGTTAAAAAAAATGGTTGTATGTTTGTGTTATACATGTAACGGTGCCACACATGGTGAGAGGTATATCCTGTGCTACAAGTACATAAAACACAGGCTCTCAGTCAACCATACACATATATCCCAGTCATACGCACACATGTTCATGCATCCGCAAAGACCACGCTCTCACTGACACAGTGCAGCTCAGTCCAGTGCCCCTAGTCAAAGGATTTTGGGGCATATTACCAACATTTAGGGATAATTATCGCTATGTTGGTTTAGCGGCAATATTTTTATCGCCGAGCTGTGGCGATTTTTATCACTTAGGAACTTTGCTATTATCAAGGTTTATCTCCTAAGCGATAAAAATTGGCCGAAATGCATGAATATCGCTGAAAAGTCAGTGATATTCATGCATTACCGAGCTAATGCTCTTAGCCATGTTATCCACCTACCATTGGATAACATGGCTAAGAACTGCTCAGGGGCAGGTGTTAGCTTTTGGAGATATTCGCGCCTAGCGCGAATATCTTCAAAAGTTGGTAATAGGAGATAGCGATGTTAGGGACTGTTTCCAGTCGCTAACATCTTGGCACGCTCACTTTGCATGTCATTAGTGATAAATATCACTGACATGCAAAGCGGGGCCCAAGATGGTCGCTATCTCCTACTAGCTGTCGCTTACTGGTGTTAGCGACAGCTACGTAATAGGGAGATAAAATTATCTCCGCTTTCTTGGCTTTTAAAGCCAAAAAAGCGGAGATAAACCCCCTTGATAATATGCTCCTTTGTTCAACCCATAGTTTCTGGCTCGAAGCTGGGCGGGAAGGGGGGGCTCTGTTAACAGTGCGCGAGCTGCTTGGCCTTTAGTAGCTCACAATGATGTCCACTGATCAGGAGGAGCAGTCACACTACAACCCGTAGTTGAAACAACGTGTCTGTCGGAACACCTACAAACACTGAGCGACTCACTTTTTCCTGGCCTGTAGTTGTGCCACTAATGCTGCAGATGGCGCTGTTGCTGTGCTTTTGCTGCGTACTGAATTAAATGACATAAATTCCGACCTGAGGCTTTCTTCAATTGCCTGCGTGCCACAAACCTGCAGCCTGAGGGGAGTCACTGATCAAAAACGGAAACAGACAGAGAGGACTTGAATATTAGGAGAAATGGGGGAAAGCGGTGCTTTGGAACACCTCTGGTGCAAACTCGCTCGAGTCCAAAAACTCTGCCTGGCCCTGCAGACGCGCAGGTTTCAGGTCATCTATTCTGCAGGCTGTGTACAAGCATTTTCACAGTCCGCCCTCTGTGCCAGGACTTCCAGAGCCCCAGACTCGGTAATAGTGTTGTTGTTTTGGAGCGCTCGTTCCTCTCGCAAGAAGGACAGTATCTCCCCTTGAGGCCGTGAGCAGCCACTGCACCCCATGGCCTGGTAATCTGGACCCACCAAAAGGTCATTTGTTTTATTTTGGCCTCTTCTATCTGCAGACAAAGGTTTCTAATAAGGGTATAAGGGAGCAGCAGCTAATGCGGCGGGGCTCAAGGTCTGATCAGTGAGTCAAGCTAGAGAAAGAGAGAGACGTAAATGATGAAAACATCTAAAAAGCAGGTGGGGCAGGCCTATGTGGCAACCAGGCAGAGCCGACGGGCTGGTCTTACAGGACAGGTCAGTGTGGGCCAGATTTTTTGGGTCTCGCTGAGCCAGCGCATGCGCCGCTCTGTAAGACATTTTGTGTGTGGGCTTTGAAAAGTGCTACAGGAGCTTTCGGGCTGGCATCGAGTGTGCGGTTACGCGCACAATGATGAGCAGGGGCACCATAAGGTTTTCCTCTCTCGCCATGGTGTGCGCACATCACTCGCCAGCCTGCTTTTGCCGTTGCGCGCATTCCTCCGGGCACCCTTTCCTTTCGCTTGCTCTCCCAAGCGCCTCGCTCCGCACCTCCCCCACCACAGAGCACGACCCCGCGATCACTTTCGCTTGATCACAATCCCTTTCGCTTTTCGCCAATTCTTCGAAGGCATCAAAACTGCAGTTACTTCTGAGAAGCTGACCATAGACACCACACATTCTCTTTCAATTACCGCGATGTCTCAAACGCCCACTACATCAAAATATAAAACTCGAGACGTCTATGATCAACTTGCTTTATCCCATCAGCCCAAGCACAACCGAGTCAAACTCCCTGCAGTTTGCCTTCCAGTCACTGCGTGCTGGGAAAACTGTACCATTTATTTGGCAAACGTATCAACTCCTTATTTATTTGTATTGTATTGTATGTTGGGTTTATATAGCACTTATCACCCAGGGGTCTCTAAGCGCTTGCCTTGGGAACCCATCCTGGCTTTTCCCTGTGAGATAGCCCCTACAGGGCATCCCCAAGGTGAAAGCCAGGCATCCCGCCACGGGGGGCCGTTGTGGAGATTAAGCAAGCTTAATGCCCAGAGTTGCGGAGTGTGAACCCATGATTAGGTCAGGCACCGAAGCGAGAATTATCGAGTCCGTGGACATTTGAGCTCAAGACCCTGCCGCGTCGGGAATTGAACCCTGGTCCCGGGTCTGACCTCTGCTTCAGGGTCTGCCTGCTCTAACCAGTGAGCCACACTTCTCCATATAAAGAGTTTTATATAGCGCTGGCTAGACCCGAAGGTATCAGAGCGCTTTACATGAAAAACAACAATGTAACAGAAAAAGATCAACAATTACAAAATACATAAAAAAATAGGTAATACATTAGGAGAGGAGAGAAAGGAGAGAGAAAAGTAGTGGAGGGGGCAGAGGAGGTGAGAAAGGGAGGATAAGTGGAGAGACTGTCTAAGGACCGACTGGGTAGGTGACGACCAAGGAGGGAATCCACAGCCCATCTCCCCTATAGCTAATCCAGGTAGCTCCATCGGGCATCAGTCAAAATAGTTCAGTCTCAGTACATTAAGAGAGGAGGGAAGGAGAGACATAGAGGGAGGATGCAGGAGGAGACGACAGAAGAGACGAAAGGAAGTCTGCCTAAAGACTGACTGGGAATTAAACAATAAACCAAAGCACACAGCAGCTGACCAAGGTTTCGCACATCAACTTTGTCTGTTTCAAAAATGTTTGGTGGTGCAGCTACTCTCACCATCCGCTGCCAAGGATGTCTGTCAGAGCAATAGTACAAGAGAATAGAGAGGCGCACTCGATGAAGTCAATAGCACAAAAAGTTCATTAAATGTGTAAATCTTCTGTTCTTTTCTTTAATGTATTCTTTATTTTCCTTTTAAAATACAACGGCACAGCCAACGCGTTTCATTCCCTTGCGTGCCTAGGGAATTTCATCAGGGCATAAAATATGGACTCGAACCACCATTCCATTTGGAATTGAGTGCCAAGTTTATTCAGGAATACTTTGAGGTCAATTGTGATCATTCTTCTACATCAGCTTCCTAGGTACAACCACATCTAGGACTACCGTACCCACCGGACTATCTATTATATGCCCTGATGAAATTCCCTAGGCACGCAAGGGAATGAAACGCGTTGGCTGTGCCGTTGTATTTTAAAAGGAAAATAAAGAATACATTAAAGAAAAGAACAGAAGATTTACACATTTAATGAACTTTTTGTGCTATTGACTTCATCGAGTGCGCCTCTCTATGCTCTTGTACTAAAGACTGACTGGGTAGGTGAAATCCAAGGAGGGAAATCCCCGAGCTGTCTCCCCTATAGCTAAACCAGGTAGCTCCATCGGGCATCAGACAAAATGACTAGGTCTCAAATTGAGGAGGGAACAGGGCCAGAACAAGTGAGGGCAAAGGTCAGTAGCAGGAAAGTGGAGAAGAGTAGAGCGGGGAGGGGTATGGGGTAGGGGGAGATGGGAGTATACATGACAGGTCAGGAGATAGCATTAATTTTAAAAACCCTTGACTTGGTTGGGTATCTTCTTTTGACACAGCAACCGTCCCTTTACCTTGCCCTCAATGAATGGGCACCGTGCTGCCCGCGCTTACGTCAATAAACACTCCCCGTTTAGTGTTCCGCTCTGGCTTGAGATAACGCTATTTCCGTCCAGCTAGTCCACAATACTCTATGGTCTGATGCGCCCAAATGGTGTCATCACCAAGAGCCGGCAACAGAAGTAGGTATGTGAAAGTGGCGCGTGCGCAGTGAGAAACACCCGGCTGGAACAGCAGAGATGCAGATATATGAGAAGCTGGAGAAAATCGGGGAGGGGGAGAACACATTATCTACGACGGTTTGTGCAATATGTTGCGATTGTGTAGTTGAATTCATATTTGTCTTCAGAGGTAGAACAATAAAGTATCCTGGGAGAAAGAGCATTCATGGTGATATCTTGGGGGAAGTTGGGCGTTAAACCTGTTCATATACATGGCACTCTTTACTTAGTGCACCTTACACGGGCGCCAGCAGGTCTGTCTTTTGATGTTCCGGTTCTCATTTTCGCTGTAGTCTGTTGATATTCTAGGTCTTCTAATTTTCGCTGTATTTTACCCCCTACATAATCTGTTTTCTCTATATGAACATTTCTTTTCCCTATTTTTGTGCAGTCTTACATCTTCCCGTCACTGAAATACTTTTTAGTTCCCCTTTGCTTCATTTCTAAAAGTGAGGTTCCGTGACAATTGTAAGTGGTGCTTTCGACTCGCACGAATATAGTCGAGTCTGGTATCTATGAACCGCAAATGACGAGTTTAGTAAGTGTGCGCAGTTTCGCTGTGCTAGCTTAAACCGTTCATTTGTTATGTGGGTTTTTCATCTGTACCCACGGGTTCCATCTTAGATACGGCATCCATTTTGTCTCTTGCCCTCAAGTAGCCAGCGAACGGACGTTGTCCGCTTCGCGACCCTGGGACTCCCAAGATATTTGCGGAAGACACATGTTCTTTGTAAGTGTCTTTATGACGAGGGGGATGCTACTGTAAGGCAGATGACGCCGCATGAGGCTCATCTTGCCGCACGGGCTTATTGTCTCAGCCGTGCATCTCATTAGGCACGTCCCTTTGATGCCTGCATCTCGTGTTTCCCGTTACCTCCCCTTTTACACCCTTTCCGATCTCCCCACTGTCTCCGTCTTCCTCTACACCTGTCCTTGTTCCTATTTCGATCTGTTTTACTGCTGATTGGAATTTGCTAATGGTGGGAAGATGGGTTTTTTACAGTTGGGAACCGCCAAATGTTTCCGCACTTATGTTTCGGATCGTATGTGTTTCAAAGTGACCAAAGCGACCCCTCTGGGGGATAATTGTGAGAACCGGGTTGTAAACTTTTGTGTTCAATGTTATCCTATGGGTAAAAACTGTATAAAAGGAGCGATCCACAGAACCAATTTGAAGCAGTCTCCCCAAGTTGCACGCTGTGTACTTGTCGTGATCTCTGTGTTCCCTGCAGCAAATAAACCTTGAATCTTTGACGCCGAAGGAAGTGTCCCGTGTCTCTGTGACTTGTATGCCGGAGCAGGTTACCCACGAAGGTTTTAGGTGTTGTGCACTGGCACCGCTGGGTCTTACAGAACCCAGTCCTTCAGTTGGCGCCCAACGTGGGGCTGCATCAGTGGTACCGGTCCAAGCCCGACGATCGTGAGGAACTTCGTGTGAAATCTCCGAGGGAAGGTGCACTCCGCTTCATCGATCCTGTTGTCGAAATAAGTGGCCCGAAGACTTTTCCCGCGAAGATTCCCGCCTCCGGACGGCTGCAACGGACTGCTGCCCTGACTGTAGACCTGTTTTGGCGCCTGGCGTAGACCTTGGTATAGCGAGACGATTGACGGGCCTTCCTGGTGACGCCATCGATTTTTGAGTTAAGTATTTGTGGGTCGCTCCCATAGCTCTTGGTTGTTGACACTTTAGCGAGTGTTTTTGTTGTACACGCTGTGTGAGTGTTTTTGTCGGTGACACTTTTGCTAGCGTACTTTGTTGTGTTGTTTGACGACTGCAGCCGCCAAAAACCGAGGGTTTTGTTCGTTGCTGGGACTTGGTAAATCCCGTAACCCTTGAAGTTTGTGAAACTCGGCTAGTGTGCAAGATGCCTGGTCGCAGTACTTTGTTTAGTTGTTTCAGACCTTGTGGTGCGGATTCCCGACTGGAGGACTCGTGTCCGATACCTCCGGTTGGAACTCCTACTTATGATCTATATAGCAAACATGGGCTAGGCCCAATTACCTTTAACGATTATTGGATTAAATATACAAAGAAGGACGGCGACCTTCGTTGGCCACCTCACGGTAGCTTCGAGGCGTCAATCTTAGATAATCTAGAAATGAAGTTGTTCGAACGAAAATCAAGGCCGGCCATGTTTGATGCCTTTCGGTTGTGGCGCAAAGAAGCCCGACAGAAAGAAATCAGACAGAATAAACGTAGTCAGCGAGATAATGTTGCTGCCATAGTGAAGAAAGCTGAGCAGTTCCAGCGTGATAAGGAGGATAAGGATAAGGAAGTGTTTGAGAGACTACAGCGTATGACCATAGATAAATGCTATCCTGCTTTGCCTACGGAGTCGGACAAGAAGGAAGAGGTAGTTGAGGATCCTTTAATGTCCTATCTTATGAAGTCGCCACCTCCGTACGTACAGGGTACCGCAGCTCCTGTGGTCCCTGCCGTACCTGTTCTTCCACCTATTCCTCCTCCACCTGTTCCTCAACCTGCACCCGTTCTTCCGACTGTTCCTGCTCCTTTGCCTGCTTCTATCCCTACTGCTCCTCCGCTTCCTCATACTCCTGCTCCCGCTACTGCTCCTGTTTTGTTAACCCCTGCTGTCGCTACTGTTTCTACTCCTTCTCTTGTTAGCCCTGTGTCTTATTCTTCTCCCTCTACCCGTAGCCGCAATTCTCCTCTTGCGGCTAGCTTCTTTCATTCGCTCGGACCTGTTCATGGGTCCGCTGGTTTCGATGGTCCTCAGAGACGAAGTCAGCTTCCTGGAAACAGAGAACGCGTTGCGCTATATAATATGGCGATGGGTTGGATGGTAAATCCGCAGAGAAATCCACCACGTGTTGTCCTCGAAACGTTTTGTCAATTCAATATACCAACCCAAAGATACGTGTTTGATGAAATGTGTAAGTTCCTTCATGATCAGATAGCGGCCGATGCGCCTGACGAGGTACTGACCGCCCTGTCTGAGCTTCAGCTCCAGTTTTCACATGGACTGATAGTAGATACTAATGTTCGACGTGCTATTGAGCGGTTGTTGTCTCTTCGCCCCGCTCCGATACCTCATGCATTGTTTGTTGAGGATATTGAGAAACAACCAGATGAATCTGGCCAATATCCTATGCGCGAAGTTCCGCCGGTTTGGGTACCAGCTGATCCTAATGCTCATCCTCCGACATTGGCGCATTTCCAGAGAATATGGATACATCTTCCATGGAAACGCTCGGAAGTGTTACAGGTGAAGCAATCTTTGCCTGACCCTCGCAAAAATCCTACAGGGTATTACAAAGAATTATCGCAGCTCGTAGATGCTACGATAATGAACCTTGCCGATATCGATATGTTGTTTGGCAATGTAGTACCGCAACCGGTATGGGCTAAGATTCGACATGAAAATCACCCGGCTGAATTAGGTGGTGCTTGGGCTGCCATTGTAGCGGCAGACGCCGGACAAGTAGCTGCTACTAAACCCGACCAGTTGATTCTTGACCTTCCCCAAAGGATTATTACGTTAATGAAAACTCTTATGCCAGCTATGAAGGTAAACTGGGACAAATTGTCAGCTGGTAAGCAAAAGAAAGATGAGAGTGTTTCCGACTTCTTTACGAGGTTTGAGGAAGCATTCATCGACCATAGTGGTCAGGATATGGGTACTGAGGGTGGTCAAAGGTTGTTTGTGGATAAATTTGTTTCAAATTTATTGCCCGACTTGAGCAATAAATTGAGAAATTCGGAGAGTGTATGGGCCGTTTCCACCTCAGCTCAGATATTGGCCACGGCACAATATTATGAGAATAGAGAGAAAGAAGAGAATGACCGTGCTGACAAAAAGACGAAAGAGCTGAAAACTAAAGTGTTGTTGCAACAAGCGTATCCTCCGCGGTCAAATCAGAACAATTCACAACAGAATCGATCGCAGTCGCAATCGAATCGGTCACAGCCGCGTAATGATTCCTCCTCCCGAAGATCATCGTTAGGGTACAATCAATGTGCTTATTGTAGACAGGAGGGACACATTAAATTTAACTGCCCTGTTTTGAATGAACGTAATAGTGGTAACTCATCTAAAGGAGGTCGTGGTGGTTCGCAACAGGCGTCACGTGGTAGAGGTCGTGGTGCTCAGAATGATCGCTCAGATAACTCATCTAATTCTAATAACTGTTTCGATCAACGTGGATCATCGCAAGGACGATCTGCGCAGTACAATGTAGACGATTATTACGTCGATCAGGGAACTGACGACAGTAATTACTAGGACAGCCAAAGACAAGGAGAGGGAGTGGTATCAGTTCCGGTTGATCAGAGAGGGCCTTACGTCGCAGTTGCTACATCGGGCGTCGTTGAGCCTTTTCTGTTGGACACTGGTGCAGCGAAAAGTTCTATCATGCATTCAAAACTCCCTGGCGCACCTTTGTCTGGCTTAACAAATGTTTCCGTTGGATTCTCTGGCGCCCCCGTTAGCAATCCATTTTCGCGCCCTTTGCCCCTTCAAATTGGGCCACGAGAGCTAGAAGCTCCGTTGATTTTAACCACGGGTTGTGGCGAGAACCTTTTGGGCCTGGATTTGCTTAAACGTTTGTACGCAACTTTGTATTGTTCTCCTGGGGGTTAAAGCTTACGTTAGGAGAGAGGGTTGTCTCTCCTATGTACTTGTCTCTTGATAAGCTTCCACCGGAATTGAGTTCTCTTCCTGCGTCTTTGTGGGCGACGGGTCCAAATGACGTGGGCCTACTGGATATCTCTCCCTATGTTGTTCGGTTGAAATCTAATGTGCGATTGCCACGTATTCCCCAGTATCGTATCTCCCTTGACGGTGAACGAGCGCTGTTGGCGATCATCTATGATTTGATCGAGAAAGATGTTATTGAAGAGACTCGGGGAAACGTGTGCAATAGCCCTGTACTGCCTATTCTTAAACGCACAGATCCTACAAAACCGCCTGTTTATCGTTTTGTTATCGATTTACGGGAGGTGAATAAAATTGTGGTTCCTCAATTCCCTGTTGTGCCTGACATCACGGCGCTCCTGACTCTGATTCCAGCTACTGCATCATGGTTTTCGGTGATTGATTTGAAAAATGCGTTTTTCAGCATCCCGATTGCCGAAGAGAGCAGGGACCTTTTCGGTTTCTCTCTCGGTGGACGAAGCTTCCGGTTCAAACGCGCTCCTCAGGGCTACTGTGAAAGTCCATCGATTTACAGTCAAGCCTTGAAGGGTCAACTGGATGCGTTTCGGTTGCCGGTTGGTGCGGCTTTGATCCAATACGTCGATGACTTATTGGTGGCTGCCGATACTCAGGACATTTGCAAACTTGCTACGGTGTCATTGCTGCAACATCTCTATGAGCTAAATCATAAGGTGTCCCCTTCTAAACTCCAATATTGTTGTCAAGAAGTAACCTATCTAGGTCACTTATTGTCACAGGAGGGAAGGAGATTGACCCCAGAGAGAATTGCAGCGATTGCGCGAATGGCTGTGCCAAAAACCCAAAGAGATGTGCGTGCCTTTCTAGGTATCACGTCATACTGCAGGCAATGGATTCCTAATTTTTCATTGCTAGCGAAACCATTGGTGGCTCTTACGTGCAAGGATGTTTCGACTCCTTTACCATGGACGGAAGAATGTCAGAAAAGTTTTTCTGAATTACGTGATTCATTGTGTTCGGCTCCTGTGTTGGGTACCCCTGACTACAGCAAGCCGTTTACATTATATGTTCACGAGAGAGAAGGTTGTGCTTTGAGTGTCTTAACGCAACCTTTTGGTGGTAAGCAACGTCCATGTGCATATTTTTCCTCGACCTTGGACCCAGTAGCTAGAGCATTGCCGAGTTGTTTGAGAGCAACTGCGGCAGCTGCGGTCTCCATCCGACAATCAGCAGGATTGGTCATGGATAATATGCTTACGGTAATGGTTCCGCATGCAGTCGATACTCTTTTAAATCGTACGAAAACTCAGCACTTGACGAGTGCGAGGTTGTCTGGGTACGAGTTGACGTTATTGGCAAGCCATATTCAGATAAAACGTTGTAATGTCTTAAATCCGGCAACTTTGTTACCAATTAACACAGAGTCAGATGAAGTAGCAGAACATGACTGCTACTTGAGGACTGAAGAGGAAACAAAAGGTCGAGTGGACCTTAAAAACACCCCATTGGAAGATCCGGATGGCACTCTGTATGTGGATGGGTCATGTTTTAAGTTGCCGAATGGTGATGTGACTACTGCTTATGCAGTTGTAACATTGAATACTGTTGTTGAGACTGCAAGATTGAATCAGAATTCTGCCCAAGCTGCGGAGCTGATTGCTCTTACTAGAGCGTGTATGTTGGCGAAAGGGAAACGTGTGAATGTGTACACCGACAGCCAATACGCTTTTGGTGTAGCGCATAGTTTTGGACGATTGTGGCGAGAGAGAGGTTTCTTGACGTCGCACGGTACGAAGATTCAGCATGGCCAGCTTGTGAATGATCTTTTGGATGCATTGACGCTGCCTACGCAAGTTGCGATTGTTAAATGTAGTGCGCATCGTAAGGTGACGGATGATGTTGGTCGTGGTAACGCGTTTGCAGATGAGATTGCTAAGGAGACTGCCCGGAACCTTAGTACTCGAATGTATGTGACGAGTTCGGTTAGGTGGCCTACGGAATCGAGTATGTGTGAAGACACCATTGAAAGTGTGAAAGAAATTCAGAATGAGGCCACCGAGACTGAAAAGGCGAAGTGGAAAGAAAGTACGGGAAAGTTGGATGCGAGTGGTTGTTGGATTGACTTGTCGGATCAGAAAAGATGGTTGTTGCCTGACGCGTATGTACTGGCCGTTGTGACAATGGCACATGGGTTAGCACATATTAGCGTGAAAGGCATTTGTAAATTGTTGTCGCCTGTGTGGAAGAATGATGGAATTACGAAATGTGCTGAACGATTGGTGAAGAATTGTATGGTGTGTATGATGTACAATCCTGGCAAAGGAACCCCAACTCCTCCTGGCAGTTTTGCTCCCCCTTCGTATCCCTTTGAGGTGATTCAATTGGACTTCATCCATATGGAGCGATGCAATAACCTGAAATACGTTTTAGTTGTGGTTTGCGCATTCTCCCGATGGATCGAGGCCTATCCTCTCAAAGACAATACTGCTTTGTCTACTGCGAAAATCCTATTGAAGGAATATTTTCCTCGGTATGGAATGCCTAGAGTCGTGTGGTCAGATAACGGAAGTGAGTTTGTTGGAAGTGTGATGAAGAGTGTGTGTAAGGGCCTTGGAATAAATCAAAAATTCCACAGCGCCAATCATCCCCAGTCAGCTGGATTGGTTGAAGGGTACAACGGCACCCTTAAGCTAAAGCTAGCGAAGATTCAGGCTACGACTGGTCTTTCGTGGCCTGACGCTTTGCCCTTAGCATTACTGTCAACTAGGGCGACTGTACACTCCCGAATAGGGCTTAGTCCCTACGAAATAGTGTTCGACCGTCCTGCGAATGTGTGGGGGGTTCCTAGGCCAGGAATGTTTTCTGATCTTGAGTATCCAATGTTGATTGACTATTTACATGACTTGACTGCTAAACTGAGGTTAATTCACCAACAGGTTTACGACGCATTGCCGACGCAGACGGAGGGTCCAGGCCACCAGCTCCAGCCTGGAGACTGGGTGGTGACACGCAACTTTTCACGCAAGAATAATCTGGACCCAAGGTTCACCGGACCTTACCAGGTGCTCCTGGCCACGAGGACTGCCGTTCGTCTTGAGGGGCGTAAAAATTGGGTGCATGCCACCCATACGAAGCGAGTCCCTATCCCTTTACCGGCAGACCCGTGGGTAAGGAAAGGCATTGCGTCAACAGAAACAGAAACATTGCCGGCGTTTGTACCTTTCAGCGACGCGCAGCCTGTTGGAGAATCCTCAGCGCAGCAGAAAGACACTGTTGAACAATTGTCAGCAAAAGACTCAAGACCAGAACAATCGACTGATCAGCAGGACGCTGTCTCTTCAACGGATCCTTTGTTCGACGAGCAGACACGTCCCGGGAAACACCGATATTCTTTGCGATCTCGCACTAAGGACAAATAAAAAAATTTTGTTTTGCTGAATTAACGACTGCATTATCCCCGTTTCCCGTGATCAGTTTTGAACATTCGTATCACTGTGATTTTTTATACATATATATATATTGAGCTTCCTTTCCTCCCTTGTATCTTTTCACTTCTACAGCCGAGAGACTTTGTGTTTGTATATACATATTGTGTGCTGAAGGCCGTAGGGCCGCGCGCGTACTTCCTTCTGGATAGTAGGTCTTGACGCTAGGTTAAAGGCCGTCGGTTCCTAGGAACTCCTAGGGATTGACTATTGCTACACAGAACGAAGTGCGTCAAGAAACGTTGCGGACGGTCGTAGGGAATGGCATTCTCGAAGTTGAATGATTTGGAGGGAGCTAAGGCGCACAGACTCAAGCTGCAGCAACTTAGTCGTACCAAATGTTTTATATTCCAACTGTTTGTGTTATTTTTGACTGCTTCTGCATTATTGGCGGGTGGGGTGTACTATACGATGTCTTACTTCTTACCTGCTACACCTACTCCTACTCCCTACCCTAATCTTACCTCTACTGCTTCTCCCCATTCCTTTCACATGTTACCGGAACACGAGCAGGCTAGACGTGTAGAATTTCGCAACAATTCCTTTATTCAGCTCCTCCATCAGCATCAGTTAGTGGTTAATACTACTAATTGTTGGGTGTGTGGGTTGATGCCACATACTACGGATAAGGGAATTCCATATCTGGTGTTACCGTATAGTTCCCAAGGGTCAGCTCGAGCATTCCAAACAATGTTTCGAAGCGCACTGGGTTTCCACCCCATTCGAGAACCACGTTCCCCCTACTCTGGTCCTACCTCGTATCAGAAGCCTTTGTCGATAGCCATAGAGGATTTAGATAGCGATATCTATGATCCCTCGCTTATTCCTGAAGAAGAGGTACAAGCCTATAGAGTCCTAAGTAGAGGCGAATATAGTGTGTTCACTAGCGAAAAGCAGCTTAAAAGCTCGCCTCCAATATGGGTCGTACCCCACACTGGTAATTTTTGTCTTATGGGTCGTGGCCGAAGATCGCAAGCCCGACTTGGAGCAAGTGCTTGCACTGAAAATTACATTCTGCCGATGTCCTCGTCCCCTGTGTTTCTGGCTGCCAAGGGTACATACTTTATCTGTTATGATCGTGCATATGCATGGTTGCCCGCTGACTTCATGGGCTCATGCTTCATTGCAAATCTGTTGCCTCCGACGTTCACTGTAGATGCCGATTATCACAAGACTAGAGTTGTGCGAGGCGTAGTTAGCGAAGAGGATACTGCCGGTCAAGAGGCAGGAGACTTTTTCAAGGGTTTCCTCCCGTTTTGGGGACCTATGGTTAACAGTAGGAACCTGAGACAGTTGACTCGAGTGGTAGAATCGACAGCTAATATTACTGCCAGTGCCCTTGGTAATATCACCACAGAACTTCAGGCGGAGAGACTTATGACGTTACAAAACCGTATGGTTTTAGATGTCATCTTAGCAGATCGCGGTGGGGTATGTAAGGTGATCCATTCGAGCTGCTGCATTTTCATTCCAGATAATGCTCCAACTGTCTATCAAGCCATCTCGAGGTTGCATAAGATCTCCGAATCCATACACGTGGATGTAGGGGATTGGACGCTGCTAGGGTGGTTTTGGGGCCTGATGTCGACTTGGGGTTGGAAAATTCTGATGATCATCGGAGTTGTGGTAGTGTTCCTGTTCACGTGTTGCCTTTGTGTGCAGTGTGGTCCTGCCTTATGTGGCCTTTGTGCTACAACGTGTATGAGACAACCATCTGTTACCAAGGGGACTCAGTTGGACAGAGCTATGCTACAGCAACATCTCGATGGTCTGATGAATATCGAATATGATTCCGACTAGTGCTTGCCTACATGAGGGCAAAAGGAGCGTCTGAGGTTCCGTGACAATTGTAAGTGGTGCTTTCGACTCGCACGAATATAGTCGAGTCTGGTATCTATGAACCGCAAATGACGAGTTTAGTAAGTGTGCGCAGTTTCGCTGTGCTAGCTTAAACCGTTCATTTGTTATGTGGGTTTTTCATCTGTACCCACGGGTTCCATCTTAGATACGGCATCCATTTTGTCTCTTGCCCTCAAGTAGCCAGTGAACGGACGTTGTCCGCTTCGCGACCCTGGGACTCCCAAGATATTTGCGGAAGACACATGTTCTTTGTAAGTGTCTTTATGACGAGGGGGATGCTACTGTAAGGCAGATGACGCCGCATGAGGCTCATCTTGCCGCACGGGCTTATTGTCTCAGCCGTGCATCTCATTAGGCACGTCCCTTTGATGCCTGCATCTCGTGTTTCCCGTTACCTCCCCTTTTACACCCTTTCCGATCTCCCCACTGTCTCCGTCTTCCTCTACACCTGTCCTTGTTCCTATTTCGATCTGTTTTACTGCTGATTGGAATTTGCTAATGGTGGGAAGATGGGTTTTTTACAGTTGGGAACCGCCAAATGTTTCCGCACTTATGTTTCGGATCGTATGTGTTTCAAAGTGACCAAAGCGACCCCTCTGGGGGATAATTGTGAGAACCGGGTTGTAAACTTTTGTGTTCAATGTTATCCTATGGGTAAAAACTGTATAAAAGGAGCGATCCACAGAACCAATTTGAAGCAGTCTCCCCAAGTTGCACGCTGTGTACTTGTCGTGATCTCTGTGTTCCCTGCAGCAAATAAACCTTGAATCTTTGACGCCGAAGGAAGTGTCCCGTGTCTCTGTGACTTGTACGCCGGAGCAGGTTACCCACGAAGGTTTTAGGTGTTGTGCCCTGGCACCGCTGGGTCTTACAGAACCCAGTCCTTCAAAAGTATAAGGGCCTCATTTATGAGGCTGTGCGTCACATTTACCACGCCGGTGCGTCACTTTTTGTGACGCACCAGCAGCGTAAAAAATGTGCCTTGTTGCACCAAATTTACAAAGTGACGCATCTAGGTAGATGCGTCACTTTGTAAACCCCTGCGCCACATTATACATGTGCCAGGTATAATGTATGCAGGGGGGCGTTCTGACGCAAGAAAAGGTCATAGAAGTCTTCTAGGACTCAAATGCGTCAATTTCTTACGCCTGCCTCACAGCAGGCGTAAGACTGACGCAGGCCCTTTCACATGGGGCGTGCCCCATGTGAAAGGACGCATTGCTGGAGTTGCTTCACTTTTGTGACACACTCCAGCAATGCGTCACTTTTGCACTTACAGATACGTCCGAAATACTGATGTATCTGTAACTCCTTGCGAAATGATGCGTCGTACTGTAAATATGACGCATCATTGGTGTCGCAAGGAGGGCTCAATTAAAAGTAACGCATCACTGTTTTGACGCAGCGATGCGTCACTTTTCATAAATGAGGCCCTAAGTGCTGTCCCCTGCCCTCAACCAGTACATCAAGCTGCTATCTCTTCCGTTCTCTTCTCACCTGACATACAACCCCCCCTGTGACCTTTACGTCTAGGCTGCGCCTAACAATTTTAAGCGCAATTTAGACCTCAGCAGCCAGATAACAGATTTCGAGTATATATCGGTTCTCCGCGGTGCATGCAGAGGGAGCATCGGTACGCTGAATCAAGCACCGAAGCACTGAACGTCCTTGCCACCCTGAAAAGCTCAGACTCTAATTTGTGGGAACAGTCACCATTTGTCTTAGCACTTGGTCCCCCATTTTGTTCACAGTTAGTCTCTCTGCTTCTTAGTCAGATTTTTCTTTCTTTCTTGTGCTCTTTGACCCAACTCCGTCTGCCTCTACCTCTCCTGGGGCCTCATTTATGAGGCAGCGCGTCACTTTTACACTGCCTGTGCGTCACTTTTTGTGAAGCACCAGTGGCGTAAAAAATGTGCCTTGTTGCGCCATATTTACAAAGTGACGCATCTAGGTAGATGCGTCACTTTGTAAACCCCTGCGCCACATTAAACCTGCGCCAGGTATAATGTTTGCAAGGGGGGCGTATTGACGCAAGGAAGGGTCGTAGAAGTGACGCAGTGAAATCTATGAGATTTCACTGCGTCACTTTTAGGACGCCGTTGCGTCAAAATCTTGCGCCTGCCTCACAGCAGGCGTAAGACTGACGCAGGCCCTTTCACATGGGGCTTGCCCCATGTGAAAGGACGCATTGCTGGAGTTGCGTCACTTTTGTGACACACTCCAGCAATGCATCACTTTTGCGCTTACAGATACGTCAGAAATACAGACGTATCTGTAACTCCTTGCGACATGATGCGTCATACATTAAATATGACGCATCAGGAATGTTGCAAGGAGTGCGCACTGAGAAGTGACGCATCGCTGCTTTCACGCAGCGATGCGTCACTTTTCATAAATGAGGCCCTTAGCCTCTTGGGGTTGTACTTTAGCTCTGGTCCGTCTGGTCCTTCACTGAGGGCCTCCAGTGAGCCCCTGGGCTGTGAGTTTCTGGGCACATGAGGTGACTGAGCACACACCATCTGCAAAGGAATTCTGTAGCACAATAGCTCACTGCTGTCCCTCCTTCCTTTCATCTGGGGTAAAGTGACAGTGCTACAAAAATGAAACCCATCTTCTCTTGAGTTCTTGAGCATGAAACGAGCAGCAGGAAAAGGAGTTGTGGTGTAGTGGCCACACTGCACTCTTCTGACGTAGGTTTCCATGCCGCCCTTTCCTTGTACATGTCATGTGATCCTGGGCGGTACACTGCATGTCCACAGGCCTTTAACTGCTAAAAAGTTAGGTTATTCAATGTGAAACAAGCAGCAATCCAATCATGCATTAAGAATATGTAATAGTTTGATGCAATTCTTTCTCAAAATTGTTTATCTTTGAGGGTCCTGGCCTACACACTTGTCCAACCTGCAGGTATTGCGTTCCATTTTCCCCTCATTGTCAAAGGCAGGACTTGAATGATATAACTCTCTGTGAACTTCCGGTGACTTCAGTTTTGATGGGCAATAGTTCTAAATGTATGTTAAACTTCTGTATCCTGATTCATATGTCCTCAACCATATGGCTTTCCAGAAGGCCTGAGGTCAGAAAAATCATAACAAGCATTGGCATAGCCAATAGGTCTCGCCTTTGGGACCTTATAAGTATTTAGTTATGCAGCACAATATCCTTGGCGCAACAACATCAACTGTTGCATAGCTAAACACTTATAAGGTCCCAAAGGCGAGACCTATTGGCTATGCCAATGCTTGTTTTTAGTAGTTTTGGGCCCATGTTAAAGTCAGATGGGCTGGTTTTCTTGTTGATTTCCCTGACATTATCACATTTTTTTTAGCTATCTGCTTCGCTAATAGGGGCCGCTGGTATTTTGGTGCCCGGGCCTATTTATTGTCCCAGTCCGACCCTTCTAAAAAGGACAGAGAGCAACAGACAGAACATAGGGAGAAGAGAAAGGTAAGAAAGAATATGAAAAAAGAAGGAACAATGGTAGAAACTGTAAAGGAAGAGCAGAGGAAGGAGGAAAGAGTGAAAAGAAGAGGAGGACACAGGAAGAAAGTATGAAACAAAGTAAGAAAGTATAAAGGACACGTGAAGTGAAGAAAGGATGTAAAGAACTAAGTGAAGGTTTAAGGCTGGCTGTGAAGCCTTGACCTCTGGTCCAGGCCAGCACTCATCAGCAGCTCCGGCTCTTAGTGGCTCCTCTCCGGTTTCTAAGCCCCTCTTAAAGCAGGGTTTGCGCCGGCAGCGCGCCTCAGGTGGTTTTCTCCTCTCTGCCTGCCGCTTCTGTATTTGCTTGTAATCCCCCTTTAATCTTTTTCTTTTATCACCTGTGTGTTGTTACTGTGTTTACTGTGTTTTCTTTAACTTTAACTTGGAGTGTGCACTCTTCCCGCCCCTGCTGCCCCTGCCCCCGACCCAGCCTGCTCCTGCCACCCTACCTCTGACCTCGCCCCCTCCCCTACTTAATGGCAACTGCAGCGGGGGAGGGCCTGAGAAGCCTTGACTTCTGGTCCAGGCCAGCTCTCCCCAGCAGCTCCGGCTCTCCGTAGTTCCTCTCTGGTGTCTGAGCTCCTCCTCAAGCAGGGTTCGCGCCGGCAGTGCGCCCCAGGTGGTTTTTTCCTCTCTGCCTGACGCTTCTGTATTTGCTTATTGTGGGAAATGGGATCCCCGGCTGGCCAGGGCTTGCGCCAAAGTCAGTCAGAGACCGCCACTCCCAAGTCAGGGCAAGGGGGTCACACACCAAGACAACACCTGCTCACCCTCTAGGTAACGTGGCGCGAGCAGCAGGGCCTATCTCGGAGGCTAGGTGTAAAGTATTTGCGCACGCACCTACCAGCAAAAACCTCCAGGGCCCCCCCCCACAAAAGGAACTCCACACAAGGTATATATGAAAATAGTCTTTGTATTAAAAAGAACACATTAGGTAGGAACACACATTTGACAAGGTGCCAGAGGCACGGGCAGAACTTACAAGGGACTATGTACAGGACAGGGCCAGGGGGGCCGCTGCCAAGAATATGCACTTGGTAGAATTGGCATTAAGATATATAACAACTGGGAGCTTCATAGAACTAGCACTAGAACATATAATAACCAGGAGCTAGCATTAGAACCCATAACACCCCGGAGCTTCATAGAACTAGCAGTAGAACTCACTCTAACCAGAAGCAACCTATACGAGACAATAGATATTCAGGAGGGAAGGAATGACAAGGTACATAACACAACAGACGCACCTTCGGAAGCGCAACACATAAGAACTCTCAGGAAATCACATTTAACATCAGCTAATAACTTTCGACAGGCCAACTAGCCTTTCTGGGGCTAGGACGCCCAATGTCTCAATGTCAGGACAGGCTGCAGGGAGCCATGAACAAACCTACACGTGGCAGCTGCCCACAAAGTGCTGGGCCGCTGTAGAAGATAAGGCCTTTGTGGGAGCCTCGCAGGCTCTGAGGAAAAAGGGCGCCAAAGGGGTAGAGCCTCTCGGACTCGAGAACAACTGGGCAATGAGCCTCTCTGGACTCTGAAGACAACGAAAGGGCACCGAGCCTCTCGGGTCTCAAAAAATACTGGACCACGTTGGAGCCTTCTCAGGCTCATGAATACATGGGGGTGGGGGGTTGGTGGAGTCCCTCTCGGGAGAATCAGCAAGAGGAAGGCCCCAAGGGCCTCTGCGCACCCAAGCGCTCGCACTCGATGGGAGGGGCGGGCACCAGCAATGTGCTCCGACGCCCCTCCTCTCCTTTCCTGCACTCACCGGATTGCGCCGGTCTCTCCTTCTCCGCCGGCCTCCTCTCGCTCTCCGGGGCTCTCCCTCAATCTCGGGAGCCCGGGAGGGGGGGGGGGCAGCGGCATCTCGGGGCAACGCAGGAGCGCGGAGTAGTCTCCCGCCGCTACCTGCTTCTTCGTGCTCTCCGTGGTCAGCCAGCATAGTCCTCGGGCTGGCAGCCAATCACGGCGCGGCCCCAGGGAAGGCGTCACTAGGGAATCCGGGCCGGCAGCCAATCCCAGCACGGCCCGGAGCAGACATCACGAGGGGTCCGGGGCAGCGCTGGTGCACTCGGGGGAAATCAACGAGGAGTAGGCTCCCTCGTAATACGATAAAGTTTGAAATAAGGCGAGGTAGGCACTCGCTGGGGCTCAGGAACCTCCGAGGGACAGGGCAAATGCCGGGTGGGCACCGGCTTGAGTAAACAGCGCTCCCAGCACTTAGGACAGACATAAAGCGCTCCCAGCGCTTAGGACAGGGAAAATAGAGCGCGCCCAGCACTCCATGCAGGATAAAGCGCTCCCAGCGCTTAGGACAACAGCCAGCACAAGAGTCCTTCAGCAATCCATCATCTTAGCAGTCCAGGGGCTGGGCAGGGCTCAGGGAGGCAAGCCTTCCCCTGAGCCCAAGCAGCAGCACGCCCCTGGTCAATTCAAGTTGGGAACAAGAACATTTCCAGAGTGTCACAGCACCCTTTTTATACACAACATCCTTTGCCTAAAGGGGCAGGCAGGGGGAGAACCAGCTAGAACTGGTTATGGGGGATTCTTTTTACTGGCCAGGCCAGGGACATCAGACGCACCCCAGGGGGTGGAGCCAGCATTGTGTTGGGAAAACCCAGCCCCATTCAGGACCCTCAAACCAGACGGTCAATCCACAAGCAGGCCCAGGCTCACTCCTCCCCTCACATCAGCATGCTAAACACTCCATTCACCACCGGGGCAGACCCTCCCAGACTCTTGGAGCCAGGCTCACCAGCCCGCCTCAGCCAATCACACGCCAGGCACAAATTACACAAATATGCCCACTTCTAAAAGTGGCTCTTCTACACTAGACACACTCATGCCGCATATACCATTGCCCAGCATTCAATCCCACGAGCTCGCAAATACCAGACTCAACCCTGCACGCCCCACGCATCAGGAACTACTAGGGACACACACATTCCCCATGCATTCCTACGGGAGGGCAGGTCTTTCTCACCACACACACTCAGAAAGGGATTCATCATCTCCATGTTACATATAACAAGCAAAAACTTCTGGGGTGGACCTGCCAAAAGGGCCAAGTCCAACACTTATAATCCCCCTTTACACTTTTTCGTTTATCGCCTGTGTGTTGTTACTGTGTTTGCTTTAACTTTAACTTTTACATTGGCTTCCGGTTCGGGAACGTATCCAATTCAAGCTTGCATCTATTACTTACCAGGCTCGATTGGGTACGGCCCCTGCATTTATTTCTTCGGAGATTATCCCCTATTTGCCAACTAGGGAGCTCCGATCTTCTTCTCAATCCCTCTTGATAGTTCCCCGGTTTCGCCGGAAAAAGTGGGGGGGCTCAAAATTTGCGACCCTTGCCCCAACCCTTTGGAACTCATTACCCCTTGATCTCAGATCTTTAACCCCATATTCCCAATTTCGAAAGAAACTTAAAGCCTACTTCTTCAGCAAAATTTTCATTTAATCCCCTGTTACCCGACCTCCCTTCCTCGTCAAATGTGGAGATCTGCCAGTTACAGCGCCATGAAACCGCTGGTGTAAGAGCGCTATATAAGAATTTTTAAACTCAAACTCAAACTCAAACTCAAACTTGGACTGTGCATTCTTCCCGCCGCTGCTGCCCCTGTGGCCCGGCCCCCCGACACAGCTCCGCTACCACCACCCCACCTCTGACCCTGCCCCCTCCCCTACTTAATGCCGACCACTGCGCGGCCACGCCGCTGGCGCGCCTAGGGCAAGCCAGTCTGTGCCCATCCGCGACCCGACAGCGACCAACGACAGGAACCCTGGCTCTCTGGACCCTCACCACTACAACTCAGCCACCCTCCACTAACTCAATCCAGGAAGACACACCGACTGCGCAAGAGCCTCACCGAACACCATCCAAGGGCAGTTCTCGTGCAGACTCTGCCGCAGCTCCTTCATCACTGAATGGCACCCACAACCGCCGAAGGCCCACCTCATGCACACACCACGAAACCCTGACTTGCATCTTTCTCAATGTGTGCTCCCTGCACCGACACGCCATAGAAATCTGGGGCCTGATCAACACCCTCTCGCCCGACGTCGTCTTCTTCATGGAAACCTGGACCAATGCCTCCTCTGGCCCTGACATCGCCATGGCCATATCCGACGGCTACAAGATCGAGAGAAAGGACAGCCCGCACCGTCCTGGAGGAGGACTCGCCATTGCACACAAGAACCCCCTCCGTCTCTCCACATCCAGCACGAGTGACCCCCTCTCCAATACAGAACACCTCCACTTCCAGATCCAGACCAGCCCAAGGACGTCACTGCGCGGCACCCTCATCTACAGACCAACAGGGCCTCGCACCCACCCCGCAACTACCATCGCCGTTCTCCCCGCACCCCACGCCATCACATCCACAGACTACATTCTACTCGGGGACCTGAACTTCCACCTCAACAACAGCAAACACACCAACACCACCACTCTCCTCGATAACCTCACCAACCTAGGACTGAAGCAGCTTGTCAACACACCCACCCACAGAGTGGGTCACACCCTCGACCCCATCTTCGCGGGAGGAACTAACATCTAGTTCAGCCACACCACCCAGCCCATCTGGACAGACCACCACTGCGCCCACTTCACATTTAACACCACCACCACAGCCAAGCCTGCGCCACGCCCACCACAACGGAACTGGAGCAAGATCACAGTGGAACGCCTCAACACCACCCTCCATCAAACCCCCCCCCAGCTCCATGACCAACACGACCAACACCAACTCCGCTGCAAGGGAATTTCACCGCTGGGTCTCCTGTTGCACCGCCAAGCTAGCACCCCTCCGCCACTCTGCCAAACAACGCCCTCCGAACGCAACCTGGTTCACCACTGAACTCCAAGAAGCCAGACTCACCTGCCGACACAGAGAAAAACTGGTGAATCCAGAAAACCACGGAAGCACGGAACAACCACAAGGGCACACTGAAGGAATACCACTAGCGCATAAGAGACACCAAATGGACCTTCATTCAGAGACAAAGTCCAGACCAATGCGACCAATGTCAAGGAGCTGTTCTAAGTCATACAGCAGCTCACTAAACCAACCTGTGAAGCCACAGACGTCACACCTTCCCAGGAACTCAGCAACAAGCTCAGCTCCTACTTCCATCTGAAGATCAAGGCCCTCTACGACAACTTCAATGAACCAGCACCGGACACTACCCCCCTACAAACTGTCACGGATAAGCCAACCATCACTTCCTGGGATCTCGCGACTTTTGAACTCATCACCGCGACCATGAAGAAAACTCACTCAGGAGCCCCAACGGACCCCAGCCCACCGCACATCTTCCACAGGGCTGCCGCTATCATCGCACCCGAACTAGGATGGATGATCAACACCTCCCTTAGATCCGGCATCTGCCCAGACTACTGGAAACGGGCGGAGGTGAAACCCCTCCTCAAGAAGCCTACAGCCGACCCAACAGACCTGAAAAACTACTGCAACGGACCTGAAAACCTACCGGCCCATATGTCCCCTCTCCTTCGCGGCCAATGACACCAAGAGACATGTGAACGCCCAGCTGACCACCTTCATCGAAAAAACTCCATCCTAGACACTTCCCAGTCCGGATTCTGCAGCAACCACAGCACCGAGACCGCCCTCCTTGCCGCCACTGCCAACATCCGCATGCTACTAGACCAGGGGCACGCTGTGGCCCTCATCCTTCTAGACCTCTCCACAGCCTTCAACACCCTCTCACTCTTGCAGCCAGACTTCACGACGCAGGGATACAAGGAGCAGCCCTCGACTGGATCCAATACCTCCTCTCCAGCAGAGCCTAGAGGATTCGACTCCCTCCTTTCCTCTCCGAAACCCACGGAAATCAACTGCGGAGTACCCCAGGAATCATCACTCAGCCCCATGCTCTTCAACATTTGCATGGCCTCCCTCGCCGCCATCGTCAGACTGCATGGGCTCAGCATTGTATCCTATGCCGACGACACCCAGCTCATCCTCTGACTCACGAAGAATCCCGAAGACACCAGACTCTGTTTCCAGGAAGGAATGAAGAATGTGGCAGCCTGGATGACAGACAGCTGTTTGAAGCTCAACTCAGAGAAGACCAATGTCCTCATCCTCGGATCCTGCACCTCTGCCTGGGACAACACCTGGTGGCCCTTGGGAAACACCCACCCGACAGACCACGCTCGGAACTTCAGCATCATCCTTGACTCCTTACTCTCCATGAGCCACCAAATTAACGCTGTAGCTTTCACTAGTTTCAACTTCCTTTGCATCCTCTGTAAGACCATGTGGCAGGCCGAAGTAAGGGACCGGAGACCTGGTCGGGATATATATGGTTTTATTTTTCGTAGTATCTGTTTGAGGCGAGTACTAATTCTTTCTCTGTGTGGCCGGGCTCGATCCGTCGTGGCACCCTTGGTAGGCGTCTTTTGGATCAGGCAACTTCCTGTCTTGGCTTCTGGTTGTTCTCGTCAGGGTCTCGTCCGGCTCAAAAGGAAGGGAGAAATAGACTCTGTCAGATTCGCCGTTCTATACTTTATAATATGCCATGGGACCGGGTAGTGCAGGGAACACGAACGTACACTCGTGGTCTCTTAAAACGGACTCCAGACGTGAGGTGCTCTGTGCAATAATCGGGGGGGGGGGGTGGAGGAAAGTGCAGGGAAGGGAGGATAGGTGTCAGAAGGTTTTTCGGATGAGGCGCTTTAGCAGGGGTGACTCGGGACAATAGGTTTTAATCAAGAGTTGCCCTGTCAAGCGAGTCGTAACCCACAGGACCTCCCCGCCTCCCTACCCAACCCATGAGCCTAGAACGTACCTGGCTCATCCACGCTCCCCTGTGAGCGTGTCTCGGCGGCTCGTGGTGACATTGGCCTCTAGGCAATAAGTCTTCTCCCGGACTGGACCTTTTCTCCACGGCTCCCGAGTCTGCTTCTCGTCCTGGTATCTCCGTCTCCCAAACGCTGCAATCTCCTCTCTCGTTCTCCTCGGTGACATCACACGCCGGCATCTTCATTTCCTGGGTTTTGACGATTAGAGAACTTGCGATGTCATGAGTGGGCGGGCTTCCCTCATCCTGGCCAGCCCAGTTAAAGGCGCCATGCTCAATATTTTCTTCGCTCCGTGTCCAGATTGGAGCAGTGTCCCAGCTTCCCTCGTCCTGTTGGGATTTAACAAAGGGTGATTCCGGGGAGGGTACAGACCACCAGTCCCTGTTGTCCTTGGAAAGACTCCCCTCTATGTCACAGACCTTCAAATGGATCCGCCCTGACTGCAGAAAGATCGTCACCCATGCACTCATAACCAGCAGACTGGACTATGGCAGCGCCCTCTACGCGGAATCAACAGAACTCTTCTATGCAAACTCCAAACCAGAACGCCGCAGCCAGACTCGTCCTCTGGACTCCACGTCACAAGCACATGACCCAACGTCTACGAGGCCTCCACTGGCTCTCCATCGAGAAGAGGGTCACCTTCAAACTCCTCACCCACGCCTACAAATCCTTCAACAAAATCGGACCCAACCAAGTGAGTCATACAGAACAGTCAGTATGTGATTCAAGCAACAAATGACTGGTTGTCTTTTCTTCTTACTTATTAATCAATTCATCAATTTATGCTGATTGGCTGAGAGGATAAGTTGGTCCCAATGAATTCTTAGACACGTACTTCATAGAGTCTGTTAGGCCGAAACATGTTGGCCACTTTCATTAGTTGAATTATTCCACATTTGTGTATTCACCCTCTACCCACTGGGGAGGAGAATAAACGATTACTTGGGAGATAGTTTTATCCTTTCGATGCCTCTGCACTCTTTTGCACACACACACCTATAACCAGTAGGGCCCCTTCTGTGTAACACCCAAAGAGCTCCCCTCAGCAGAAGGGAGTAGCCCACACCTCTGTCTTCCACAGATAGACCTGTGAGGAGGGGTCTTATGATGAAGCGTGCCACCCTAGGTTAAGTGAGGGTCTACATTCTTTAGAGTAGTAGACTTACTACCTATAGGTATACACGGCGAACCTCTGTTTTGTTCTTTTGCCATATATCTTCCCTCTTTCTCCTAACTACTCATGGGTTCCCCTTTGCCAACAGTTATTTAAAACACACCTGTATTGTGGTGGATGCATGCGCTATGCTGTGTTAAAAGAGTTCGGGTGGACTAGGACACGTAGCTCTGCAAGGAAAAATATTGTTGTTATCAAAGACAAATAGAGTAAATGGGAGTCATTTAAATCAAATGTTGAATTTAGATGTGAGAGGGCGTAGTCTGCAATAAACAGATCCAAAAGCAATTAGACTCATAGCAATAGTAATAAACAGTGAATAATTGCACATGCCATCAATGTTTGCCCCTTCCTTCAACCATGGTGTGGTCACGCTAAGGACCAGGCAGAACCACCATGCCCAGCAGGAGAGACTGACGCCTGCCCGTTGGAAGTGTAGCTGTTCCATCAGTCCACAGCCCACTGACCTCCTGGTTGGTGGTACTGAGTGTCTAGGAAGGCTAGCCACCAGAGAGCCGGCACTACTAGCCACAAGAATAGAGTTTGGCCCAAAGGGAGCTATGCAAGTGTTACATAAGGATGGAGGGCGAGCACTGGACACTGGGCATCACCCCCAGAGTGAAGGAGGGGGAGGCATTCACCAGCTAAGATGGTATAATAGGGACAAAGACAGGGCTTTAAGTGGGCCGGGTCTCACCAGGTCTGAGCACAGGCAGTTTTTTTAAAGGGGGCCTCGAAATGGGTTTCTATCGGGCTCTGTTTTGTGCCCTGGTACAGGCGGTCCGTCTTTTTTCCAGACTGCAGTGACAGCAGGCACATGAATGTGTGCTGCTCACACTGTTCTTCTCACTCGTGGAGAAGTTACGCCATGACGTCATGCCAGGTGAGCCTTGTAGGGGAAGGGAAATTGTTGGGATCTGGTTCTTCTGGTCCTTCTTCAAAAAAGAAGTGATGGTCGTGAAGAAACAATCGCTTTCGCTTCTAGAACACTGAGGGGTGCTGAGGGCACTTATTCAACTATTGAGAAGGAAGCTTTGGGTTTGTGGTGGGGTGTGCAGCATTCAAAAACTTTTTATGGGAAAATGAATTCATTTTGAGGACCGACCACAAACCTTTAGTTGACTTATTCACTACAAAGCGAGGTGGTAGGGCTACACCGCGAGTTGCCAAATGGCAGTTCAGGTTGCAAGAGTTCCGCTATCGACTTGAATACGTGCCCGGTGTTAAAAATCATGTTGCTGATTGTTTGTCTAGATTGCCCCTTTGTTCTGAGAATGATATTCTTGAGTGTGTTGATTTGGAAATGGTGTGTGCTGTGTGTTCTTTATATGACACTGTTGGTTGCGCTCTTTATGAGCGAGAGTGGTTGGATGGAGTAACTGAAGATAACGTGGTTTTGAAGGTAATTGACTGTTTGTCTGGTGTGTGGCCGTGTGATAAGGATTTTTGGTGGCCAGCACTGGATAAAGATGTGGAACATTTTGTGCGTGATTGTTATACATGTGTCACTAGTGACAAGTCTCAAGTGACAAGACCTTCTCCTGTTGAACCTATGGTGGTAAAGAATTTACCTTGGTCAAAATTGGCTTTTGATATTGCTGGTCCTTTTGGTCTCATTGGCTGTTCTCCCAAGTATGCCCTTGTTCTTATTGATTACATGTCTAAATGGCCTGAGGTGAGGTTTGTTGATAATGCCAACTCGTCATCCATCATTGGTTTCTTTCTTGATGTTTTTCTTAGGGAGGGTTTTCCGGAAGAGCTGGTCTCTGATAATGGCACTCAGTTAACCTCTTTCGAGATGCAGGGATTTTGTAAGGACGTGGGTATTAGGCATGTTTGTACATCACTCTATCACCCACGTAGTAATGGTTTGGTTGAACGCTTCAACCGGGTTGTCAAGGAACAGGTGCAACTTGCTTTGGTGAATGGATTGCATTGACGTAAAAAAGCTCTTTGTGATATGTTGTGGGCTGTGAGAACTACTCATATTAGCACTGGTGTTGCCCCGTTCATTTTGCTTCGGGGAAGGGTGGCTGGTTCCAAACTAAATAAAAAGTGGATGTCTAGAAGAATGGTCGATTCTAGTAAATTGTCTGGTGTAACGGATGTCAGAGCTGCTGTACAGGTGAAGTATGATACCAGGCCTGGTGCAAGTTATTCCCTGGATGTTAAGGTGGGTGATTGGGTGAGATTAAAAAAACCTGGTTTTCTTCACAAAAGTGAATCTCGGTATTCATCTCCTAAAAGGGTGTCTGAGGTAAAAGAACGGGTGATGGTACTGATGGATGGTAGGGTGTGGAATAAGTCTTGCATTTCCATTGTCCCTAAGTCTATGGTTGGTGAGGTCAACAGAAGATTGGGCACACATTCCCCTCCCGTTGAGGTGTCCTCTAATGTTCTTGGTAGGGATGATGTTGTTCTTTCTGGTCCTGCTCCTCCTTTCTGTGTGTCATTCAGGCCTTCCAGGAGAAAGCGTTTACCTGCCAAATTTCATGATTATAATATGCAGTAGTCTGTGTTTTGACATTGCTGTCTTTCTTATGGCATTTGTTCTTTCTGGACATGTTCTCATGCTGATGTTTGTGGTTGTGTTCCTTTGTCTTGTTCCCTGACTTTGTCTATCTTGTTTCACATCTTCCTTTTCTTCTCTCCTGTTCTCTTATTCTTTTTCCTTATTGTTCTGTTTTATCTTTCTATTGAAAGAGGGGAGAAGTGTTGGGATCTGGTTCTTCTGATCGGGGAACCTTAGTACTTGAGCGTTCCCTGCGTGGAACATACTGTGGGGAAAGTTCTCACATCGGCAGTTGCTGCCGGGGAGTTGCTGTGGCTGGATGAATAAAGTACTTTCTCCTCACCTACCTGCCTGGAGATCTACTTCTTTTCAGAAATCCGTTAAAGAGAGTCATTTTCTCTCTGGATTTCTCTTCTCTTTTTGGAAACTCAGGAGCAGCAACATTGTCTTGGTCTCAACAGGGTTTTAAGTAGAAGCTTTTTCAATATTAGATACACCAAGCCATAGTTGCTGCTTATTTATCTTATGCAACTAACAACCATTGACAAAGCCAATAGTCCTGCATTGTTGTATGTAAGATGTTACTTGTTGTATCAAATATCTGGATGCAATGACAGAAAAAGCAAAGTACAAGTCGTGCGGCACACTATGCTAAGCACAGATTTTTAGCTTATGTGTTTTTAAGCCACACCCTTAATTACATTGGCCACGCCCCTTTGAGAGACCCCCCAGTTTTTTAATCCCACTTAAAGCCCTGGACAAAGGTTAACAGCCCTTGAGCTCTGGAGAGAAGTGCCTAATTAGACTAAAGGCAACAGAATAAGAAGTACAGGAGGCCAATAAGGCAACAGAAAAGGAGATGGGTATACCCCTGGGACTGTAGGCAGGAAACCTGTGGCGCTATGGCACGGCAGGACCAGTAACCCGTCTCAGTAAGAGTCACTCCTTGAAGAATCCAGGATTCAAGGCTGAAAAGGTTCTTGTGTCGACAGGGATTGCCTGTCACAGCGAGGAGGCTGAAGTGGTGCAGCATACAAGGAAAAGAGGAAGATGCGTACTAAAAGTAAGCCCCAAAACATACGTGACCACCGGTACAAGGTGTCTAGCTCAGTTATCTCAACACATTCTTTACCGATACCCCTAAATTAACCTCATAATCACTGGTCTAGCAGCAACCACTCTAACATCTAGTGGCTGCAAGTATATTCTCCTTGGTGTGAGGAGACCCATATGATGACAAGGGCGGTATCGGACGATAACTGATGGGTACTTTTTATACCCTGAAAATATCTTGTTGTGCTTAAGTTACACATTGGGATATGCCTTTTCTTCTCTATTCCTTTCTGAGTACTTCATGCCTTTCACAGGACGTGCAGTTGATGCTTTAGACCCATGGACACCTTTGTTTTTGTAAATGTCTAGCTACCACCCACTCAAGTAATCCAATTGGATTGTCAGTGGATATATCTTCAATTGACTCAGCCCATGTGGTCCTGATCCTTGATCTGCAGAAGGAGCACCATCTGCACCGCCCAGGACCGGCGCCTGCCATAGAGCGACAAGCAACCAAGACCAGCCATGGGCCACAAAGACCACTGACGGCTCAGCAGCGAAGAGCATCCCACTCAGACCACCCCGCGAGTGACCCTTCCCAGGCCTTCGAGGAATACCCCATATCCAAACACCGAGAATCACTAAGAATGGAGGAGGAGAAACCAAGGGCACCTGACCCCAGCACAAAACAAGAACACCCAAAACACTGGCCCCATGAATGACCAGAAGACCAAACCACAGCCCCACCAAGATTCCTCCCAACACTGCATTGATCAACCACGCAAAGACAATTCTCTGATGGTGGATCCTAGGCTGAAGTCCTCATCAATCTCTCCTAGTGGATCTCAATTCCAAAATCAGCAGACAAGCCTCTTCTACCACGTCCCCCATACCTTGATCATGTACCCCAACCACCCTGCACGTCTCCTCCACAGCCCCGTCTTTTGCTGGGTGTCACATTTTCTGTCCACCTGAGTGGGGACCCCAAGTTCAGGTGCACTACTGAACACCTTGCGGGATCTGCAGTCCACCTTCTGCAGCCTTCTGCCTAGCCCTCAGCCAATCAGAGGCTACCAGCCGTTGATGAGCCTCACTTGAGCCAGTGCCAGTCAATGCTGAGAGGAGTTTGACCAGTGTGCATTCTGGGAGATGTAGTCACACCCTAAAGGTATATTAGCAGATGGGGTTTGTCATTGCGCATCAAAGCTGGACTGCTGATATTTCCAGTGTGAATCCACATCACTTTTTCATATGAACACCAGTCATGCCCTATAGCACCAGTGTTATTCCAATAGCTCTGGCACTCAATCACTATTATGTACTTTAGCGCCCCCTGTTGCCATTTCCGGTAGTAGCACACAGGTATCAGTACACCAAGATCTTGACTAGAAGAACACACTAGTATATTAGCACAGAGACCCTGGATTTGCACCCCAATCCAGCCCTGTTATTTTAGGTTTTGCAACTAAGAATTCTAATGAAAATATCAAGGACCCCCTGTAAAATGTATATCTCAATTCCTAGAACAGGGCAAAAATGCAAAAGAGAATATATTCCTAGGCAACGACCTATTTCATTTCAATTGACTCAATCATACAACAATTTTTTTTAATTCTCAGTGTGACAAACATAAATTACATATATATTTAAATTTTTATTTCCAAAAATATATCACTTCGTGGCAAATGATAAATCTTCAACGCGCGTTTCGGTGCTCTTTGCGCCTTCGCCAGGAATGCCACAATTTACTAAATAATTGTATCAATGGCTTTCTCTTCGATGTGAGCCAAGTAACACGTTTAGGTTTGCCTAAAAGATTCCATCATAAATCTCCTCATTTTCGAATATACTATCGAAATTATTTTCCGGACAACTTTACTCTGCCTCTGGTTTGCTCCAGCATTCATTTAAATCCCACTCTAATCCAGGTGGAGCTACTTTGCATATTTGGGCTGCATTTGTATTTGTGGTCATTTTGGTGTTTCACTGAATATTCTGACTGTGCTCAGACTGAAGGAAGGGGTGCAGATATATCAGTGTTTACTGTATTACATGTGAGTGCACAGTGGCCGATTTGGGGGTTTAATTTCATTGGCTGCTGCTTCCAGCATTCCTTGGCCTGGTTCTCTCTCTTCCTGTCTTTTCTGCCTCAGGTAGATGTTCTGTGTAAACCCTTTTGGGGATTATGGGGTATATTTACAAGCCTCTTGTGCGGCTGGTGCATCACTTTTAACATGTGAAATAGTGAGCTATGGACTTGTAAATAAGCCCCATAGTTTTTATTTTATATGTTATATGTTATGTTATGCTATAAGTGACTTGTAACACACTCAATTACTCATGAGTGTCCTGGTCCTGGCACACTTATTTCCTTGCAGGATGTCACTTTTTATTTTTTCAACTCCAGTGCAATGATTTTGGAGCTCCAAGTTAAATGATATTTTGTCGTTTGAATGCTCCATTTCCCAGGGAAACAGGGCTAGTCTTAAAGTGACTGTTTATTGCAGTCTGGTGCCCTCTTGTGGCTATTTGTGGTAATACATCAAGGTGGGGCTGCCTGCAGAGTCCTAAGTACAGTGCTGCTTTTGAAATAAAGGAATATTTACTGCCGCCAATCTGTAGTGTGTTGCTGTGTTTGTAGACGCCCATCCTGTAGAACTGTCAGTCAATCACCTACTTGTTAACCCAGTTGCTTGGTAGACGTCAAAGCCAGCTTTTGGAATGAATTAATATAGGAAAGGTAAATGAACAGATCAATAACTGGTCGTGTGAAACACCTCTATATAAACTAAATGGGCCCAGTTAAACTATTTAAGGGGGTGGGCGGGGGGGGGGGGGGGGGGGGGGGTTAGGCTAATTCCGGTGCTTCATTTCTAAAAAAAAAAGTAAGTTCCAGGGCACCCGTCAGGAGTCCACTGCACCTGGCGCCGATTTTGCTCCTGCCAGTGCTGCCAATGACAGAACCAACACAACTACTAACCATCAAACTAATACAAGTGTGACAATTCAGACTATTCCAGGCCCCCAAAGCTATTAAATGGCTTCTGTGGCAGGTATGTCATTTTAACATATGTTGAAGAAATAAACAACTGCTGTTGTGTTCACCTCAAAATTAGACAGACAGCGCCACCATGTGTCATAATTGTTGTGTTGACTAATAAGTTCTGGTGCCGATGATTGGAAACCACTGGCTTAAATTAAGCACTAGGTGATTCCCTTTAAATTCCTCTTTCAGTGATGTAACTGTTTCCTTGTTGGGCTGACACATCTCCTTCAAGATCCATGTTGTAGTAAACAGCAACAATAGTTGCACAGTTCACGACCTCTGCAAGATACTTCCCTAGCAACAAAGGTTTACGTTCCTTGTTTGTTCAGTGACTCCAGTGCACGCAGACTCTGACACATGATCATATGAGCAGGTTTCTGGTTTTCACACAAACCTCCAGCCTTCGCACAATGTGGAGTTAAGTCTTAGCAAAGTACTTTTGCACACAGGCTGAGTTGCCACCTGGTCAGTTTTCTAAATGGAAACCGGTATTTTTATGTCCCACCAGAACAAAGATAAGCAAAATCACTTAGGCCATTTTTTTTGCCAAAATTGAAACATACTCCAAGCAGTAAATATAGACAAAGCACCTTTAAATGTATTTTAGAGCTGGATTTTAAAGATCCCTGACTAATGACTAAACAAAGGCAGAAAAGTAATCTTACACATGAATACAAACAATCATGTTTGAAGACTCTCAAAATGACTACAAATAGGTGGTATTTTTCCTCTTGGAAAAGTGGCAACCCGACACACCGGGCTATTGAAAATGTTGTCTTGAGGATTTTTAGGGGCACCAGGCAAGTTATGTTTTGGGGCCACTTGTTTATAATTTTCTACTTACTGAATCCCTCCCACTACATGCAAAACAAACTTTCAGAAATTGAGTTCACACAAAAAATGTTGAAATATGTTCTTTACAAGGCCCCCCAAATTCCTTAAGATGCCGCTGGACAAAGCACGAGAGACTCAGAGGTAAGACAATCTAGTGGATCCCCCCAACTCCAGGAAAACCGTCACCCATGCACACATCACCAGCAGACTGGACTACAGCAACGCCCTCTACACCGGAATCAACAAAAAACTCCTCTGCAAACTCCAGACCGTTCAGAACGCCGCAGCCAGACTCATCTTTGACATCCCACAACACCACCATTTCACCCAATACCTTTGTGACCTCTACTGGCTCCCTGTCGAAAGAAGAAAAACATTCAAGCTGCTCACACACGCCTACAAAGCCCTCCACCACACCAAACCCCAATACCTCAATACCCGAATCTCCTTCCACACTCCCAAGACAAACCTTGACTCAACTGACCTCGCAGTCCCTCATTTCTAAAGCACGAGAGAAGGTGGAAGATCCTTCTCCTACCTCGCACCAAGACCTGGAACAAACTCCCCCTTCACCTCTGACGGAGCCCAACACCAATTCAGAAGGGAACCCGAGACCTGGCTCTTTGAATGACCCCAATGGAGCTGCTTACACCCCTCCCCCTCAGCACCTTGAAACCCTCATGGGTGAGTAGTGCGCTTTACAAACCTTGATTGATTGATTGATAGAGAGTTAGAGGAAGGCAGAGAAGAGAAGGGCTGAGATATGGAATTAAAGCAGGGGTGTGATACAGGCCTGTGCAGCCCTTGTGGCACGGGGGGCCCTCAGTCCTGCGGGGGGACCCCAACTGTCCAGACTCATTCAGCCCAAGGCCAATAAATCTTGGTGAAATTTAGGAGACTCGGGAACCCTCATCCTATTCTGCAAGGGGGACACAACATTTTGTGCTACATCACTCAACTAGACATAGATAAAGTAGATATTTATTTACTGTGCTCTATAAAGTGTGACATGACCATCACGGTATCAGAGTGCTGTAAAAAGAGAGAGCTGATGAGGGTTGCAGTAAAGTAAACAGAACTGTTACGTAAGATTCGCTGTAGATAGAATTCGAAGAGCGAGGTATAAAACAATAGGATACAATATAAAAGAGGGCGAATGACAGTTTCAAAAGAGAGCCCTTATGACACATGTTTTTCTACTGGTAAGGTTTTAACTTCCATCTTGAAAAGCCTGAGTGAGGTAATTGTTCTCGTTGAGAGTGATAAAGAGTGCCCAATTTTTGAAGCAGATTCCCCGAAAGGGCGGCCATAAGTTTTCTGTTTCTTTTCAATCTGGCTGGTTCTAGTATGAGGGATTTGGCATGTCTAGAATCCCTTCTGCCTCCTGATATCTTGGTCCTATTCGCCATGTATTTTGGACCAGATTTGGCTACTGATGTCAAACCTTTCAGGGTACTAGGGGCTGTCTGTCCTGCTGAAGACGGAGGGTCCAAATATCTAGCACCTTCGAGTAGCTTAGCCAGAGGGTCATGAGCCCAAATGCAAGAAAGGATAGTTCCCCAGCTGCTGATTGCATTATACATCAATACAGCAATAATCAGGGTTCCGTGGGCAATTTACACCTCTGGGCCCCAGTGCCACTGCACCTGCTGCACCAAAGGGAGCTACCCCTGGAGCTTTCGGATAATGCCTGCGTAGTTGGTTCTCTGACTCTACTGCACCCCACCTTTACTTGTGAGTGTAAAACTGAGCTGGCTTAGCTTGTATTTAGGTGTTTCACAAGTCCAGTTTTTCCATCACCATCTGCATAGCAAGTACCTTTACTAGATTTCCCATCATCCATCTGCACAGGAAGTGGCATCCCTGGTTTCCTGCCAAAACTATCTTCCAAAGAAGAAACCAAGCAAGAGAAGTCATTTCCATTATCCATATGTGCAAGAAGGGACATCACTGGATTTTTCATCATCCATGTGCATAGGAAGTGATTTCACTGCATTTCCCATCACTCTCGGCAAAGGAAGTGACATCACTGAATTTGCCATCATCACTCATCTTCCCTCTAAGGACCTACTTAAGGGCTGCCACAGTGTGGACACACAGTGGACGCACAGCTGGCACGTCAAACGCAAGCCCATCTGTGCGAGTTTGCGCCTGGACCGCGTCCAGTGCTAGGAACCCTGACCCCTCCCTCTCACTGCTACCATGCAGCAACCCTCCATGCCCCCTACCCTAGCTGCTGCTCCACATGCTACTGTCTCGCTGCACCACACAACACAGAGGGAGCTTTCTCCTGCGCTTTCTGCTAGTTTTTATGCACTTAGCCACACCCAACACTCACCGCGCTGACAGAACCCAACGACCCACTCTCAGACACCCACAAAGTCCTGCAACCACCCATACAACAATCCATACTCACACGCATGTTCTTAAAGACCTGCTCCTTACTCATCCAAGATGCCACAGAGATCTCGGACCTGCTGCACAACAATGCCCCTGACATTTCACAGAAACCTGGCTGAATCTTGCATGGGCACCTGCCATTGCCACAGCCACCCCCTGGCTACAAGATCACAGGGAAGGCAAATATCACAAGCACAGGGGCAGAATCATCATCATCCACAAGAACGCCATCAGATGCACCACATCCACGGACACATCATCATCCAAAAAGGAACACATGCCATTCAAGCTCCACGTCACAACCAACTTCACCCCAAGTGGCACTGTCATCCTCAGACCACCGGGGCAACGCACCAACTTTACCAGCACCAACCAGGGTTTTCACAGCACTCCTCCTCAATGCTAGCAATTACATCTCACTCAGAGACTTGAACTTCCACCTGGAAAACCACGCCAACCCCAACTCAAGAACACTCATTGAAGACCTCAGAAGACTGGGCCCCACCCAGTGAGTAAAGGGATCTACTCACATCGCTTGATACCAAAGTTAAGCCCACACCTGTTCCTTGGACAGAACAGGCCATCAACAAATTCAGCATCCCACCTCCGCCTGACCCAGGACCACCTCGCCTTCAGGAGGCAACTCAAGACCTGGCTGTTCGAGCAGTAGCGGATCCCCCCCCCCCCCCCCTTCCCCAGCGCCTTGAGACCCTCTGGGTAAGTAGTGCGCTATATAAATACGATGATTGATTGATTGATTGTTTGAGCATACCTGTCTCAGAACAATGCACACACACCATCGCGAGACCAGCCAGTATCACTGACAAAGACTGGAACACCCCTCTCAACACTCAACTACTAGAACACAGCAACATCCTCTCCAAAGCCATCACGAATGTCATCAATTGTATTTCCTCCTGGGTCTATTCCCTGGCCACCCTCCAAAACAATAATATCCAGATCCAAGACAAGTTGGTACACAGAGGAACCCAGACTGATGAATAATTACTACAAACAACTGGAGAGCAAATGGAGAATGAGCCAGGACCATGCAGACAGGAGAACGTTCAAATCTGCCCTGAGACGCTACCATCAAATGCTCTGGACCACCAAGCGCCCTGCTCTGGCCGACCGCAGCAGTGCCTGCACCAAGAGAAGCAAAGAAATCTTTGCCATTGTGAAAGAATTCACATCGCCATTGACTACCTCCAATTTGATCACTCCCTCGCAGGACCTCTGCAACAATCTCTCAATTCTTCAGCAACAAATTACTGCCATTACAACAACCTCAGCCTACAACCAAACCAGACAGACCTTGCAAACACCTTACGATCTTAGACAAAGATCCAATGCTAAACACATGGCCTGTCACCATCCCAGAAGAAACCGTGACCACCATGAAGTCCATCCACTCATGGGCCACATCGGACCCCTGCCCCCACCATGCCTACACCAGAGGACTACAACCCCTTGGTGCCATGCTCACACTCATTTTTAATGCCTCCACATCTTCTGCGACCTTACCAGGTGCTTGAAAACATGCATTTAGTCTTTGATGATCCGATGTACATTTGAGTTGTACAATAGTCCCTCATGCATAACATTGTAAGCAATCCATAGGAAGCGGAATGATATGCCGAACACGCAAATGAATGAAGAGAGAGAGAAATAGTCCTCTCAGGAGACAAAGCTAAATGTTTGTATATTTTGACGTATCAATAGGTCTTCAGATAACTGAGTTGTCAAACCAGACCTAAAACTGTCTTCCCTTTCTTATCCAATTAACCGGTGCCCAGTATACGCTACTAAGGCTCAACACCAGATCTATGAAATATATCCTGGCAACGGACATGCAAACAAGCAGTGCAGAGCTATGAGGGTCCATTATTCAGAATTAAAGTTCCAAAAAAGCACAGCTTCAAAAACTACACGCAGTCACAAAAAGACATGGGTTACAAAGTAAAAAGAAGCTCCCGCAACAAAACCAAGCCCATCGCGCAGAGACTCCCTAGAGACACCTACAGCAGCGGTAGACAACAGTTCCTATGAGAGGAAGGCCGCGTTGAGGGGAGTCTGCGAGTTGAGGCGACAAAGTGAGCCTTGGGTAAGAAATAAAATTTACAGCTCGAGTGAAACTGCATCCAGTTAAACGAATGAAAGAGATCGGATGGCGATTTTTTTTTACCAACTAATAAAGCCTCCGAACAGTAATTACAGCACTTTCAAAATAAAAACAAAGCAAAACCGTAAAAAATTGTTCCACAAAAGCAGATGGAAACAGTATTTGGTCACCGGAAAATTGATAAGAAAAACACATGAGGAAAACATGAGAAACAACAGGAAAGAGCATGCTACAACCAAAAGAAACGGAGGAAAAATAAATGGCAAGCACAGGAACCAATGAAATGCAGGGAAAGCAAAGGGTGGGATGTAAGCCCCTTTTATAATTTATATTAAATACAAAAAATTTCACAAGCACAACACAAGCGCTGTGCAGGCAAAACCTAAAAAGTGGTCTGATCTATTACTCCATGTCGTATGCGTGGCCGGCAGAAGAAATATAACCTGTCGATATATATGAAAGCTGTCTCGAAGGGAAGATCAGAAATAGTAAATTCACTTGAATGGAGAGGCTCTACCTAAAACGAGCATTGGTAATGCCAATAGGTCTGGATTATGAATGAAATTGCCTTTTGTGTCGTGGATGGGTTTAGGCACTCAATAAATCTTGATTCATGCACTCTTTCACTCATATCACACTCAAGCATCCATTCATCCATCCACAGACTTATGTTTGTATTCACCCTCTGACATTACTGCAATGCAACAGACACACTCTACAACATCTGCATGACAAGTTAAAAGAATATAAGTAAGCTCAAGCACTGGCAAAGCCAATAGGTCTCTTCAATGTCTTTTATTCATGTTGTACAGCAGCCTGGCTGCCATTCACCATCTCTTAATGATTTAATGATTTGTATTACAAACTCCTGACGGACAGCTAAGCCTATCAGGCCTTCTGCAGAGAGTATAGCCCCCTGTATAATGACCCCACTCCTGCGCCGTCGGGGTTGCATAGGCCTGCATTATGCCCCTGCTTCTTTAGAGACAAGTAATGGCCAATGTTTCAAGAGTTCAGATTGATCAAGAGTCCCATCACTGAGGGAGATAACATTCTACCTCTACCCTAGCTGCAACATTACACTAAATTCAGAGGAGTGGAGAAAAAGACATCTTGTATCTTAGAACTTCTGAACTTTACTTCTACTAAATTGAGAAAAATCCTAACTTTAAAACTTTCTGTATCCACAGAAGGCATTTAGGAGTCCTAAAGTTAGGACTCCTAACTTCTGTGAATACTGAAATGAGTAAGTACCTTCTGTGAATACCAAAATAAGTAAGTGCCTTCCATGAATACTAAAATGATAGTAAGTCTAGGATTTTGTCTCAAGTTAGTTCTGTGAATCGGGCCCTATGATCCTACAGCCCTTTGGTCCTTCTGAAATCACAGGACGTAAGCAGACAGTTGTACATGATTTGAAAAAGATGAAATATATTTGTGGTCAGCATCATGGCGCTGCCGACCTCAGGATCTTGATTTGTGAAAATGAGGTGCATAAGGTGGCACGTACCGATATATTTGTGCAGGTTGTTAACACTCAATATTTGGATTTAAGGAGTGATATGCTTTGAAACCACAATTTGGTAATAAACAGCACTGAACCTGACCAATTAGAGCATTTGCATGTAAACGTATCTAAAATTAGCCTTGAAAGAAACAATTGAAGGTTGAAACATGTGTTGGCATTGATAGTGAATCTAAAGTCGTTCTGAAGTTCACACTGAGGATCTGACAATGGGAAATCTAATTTGTAAATCAAACGAAACCATAAAATGTTTGTCTTATATGAACAAATAAAGCAGTATTTGCATTACTTTCAAGCTTCTGTAAAGGAGAGGTTTAACAAATTGGGTGTGCAGTGAGAGTCAATCATTTTTATACTGTTGGTTTTCATAGCCTGGACTCTAATCTTCACACCTGGGATACCGAAGTGTGCCTTAGATTGCACTCACAAAATTTACCTGATAGGACACGTATGATAATTCTGTGTTCTAATATGTGATCTAAGATAAGATAAGATAAGATAAGATAAGGCATGGGGCACATCAAGAAGACAGAGTTCAAGAACAATGAGCCAGGACGTCAGCAAGCAAGATGGCTGCTTAAGCTCCCGGCTCCGTCGACCCTCGTAACCCACCACGATATCCTGCATGTTATCCTGATTTAACGCCTAGCCTCTGTGTGCATGAACTGTCCCGCACTCCGATGGTGAAGTCCGGAAACTTTTATCAGCTGGTTTGACGGAGTTACATCGAGTTTAAGTTTGCGGCCTGCTCCATCGGTGAAGCCGGGCTGTAGTGCAACAACATCGGCCAGGAGAATCGGGCTGGGCCCGGTCAACCGGAGTGGAGGTTTTGTCTCAGCCCGGATTTGGTGGCGATCTTTGTCATTGCTCAGTATCGATGGAGGAGTGAGTCTGCATGCTGCTGGCTGCGGTTGGGGGCCCCCGTCCCGCAGACCCGGTTTGCTCCCTCCGGGGCTCGGTGGTTCGGGGTTACCGGCCTGCGGCCTTAACTGGGTTAACCGTGGCTGCGAACAAAGACTGGTTACCCTTCGCATCTGCACGTTCGAGATCCTGTCTGTCACCCCCCTAGGATGCCGGAATCTCCCAGGGAGGTGATAGAGATTGATATCGAGCACGAGAATATGAACCGAACGGTGCATGAGCCATCGCTGGGGTTAATACTGGCAGAACTTTGGGCACTCCGCTCACAAGTAGATACTTTGTTGAGCAAATTGGACACTCGCCTATCTGACATGCTCCTGGTGGAACCGGGCCCGGGCTTATTGTTGAAACGGAATTCTGCAGCCATTCCAAACGCGGCCATTTTGACTCCGTGCGAGAACCCCGTTAGGGAACGAGTACTGGAACCATCGGATGGTGCCCTGGTGGATGGTGTTCCCGAGGATGTCATGATATTGCTGAACCTTCCACCACTACTGGCTTTGGAGATATCGTCAGGCGTTCCCCTCCCGGAGACTTTTGTTTGTGACTTTCCATCTAATTTGTGGTCATCCTCTCCCTTCCTGCTGACTCTACGACTCCTGCGTAAGACACACTGGGACTGTTCATCTCTGCGGGAGAGTTCGTCTGCATCTACAGTTCCTGAGGACTCACTGCCTGCTGGTAGCCATAGGCTGATTTCTGCTGACTCTTTTCTCCTTTATTGCCTCTTTGTGTGCCTTTGGGTCTCGCTGGAGGGGGTTCGTGTTTTTGTTCGGAAGGGCCAAGGTTAAGATCGGCTGGATCGGGATGGGTTGGCATGGCTTTTACAAGTGTTGGACCTGCAACTGTTTGCTCTAAGAGGCTGGGCGGTGTCTCACGGTACCCTCTAACTTCTCTACATTGCTGTCATAAGTTTGTCTGTTAGCGATAGGGGGTGGCTGTTTCAGGCGGGGGGTCTAAAGGGGCTGGGAGCCCACATGGATATGCCCTCCTCCGTTTTCTTTTTTCCTACCTTTGGGGTTTTAGTTATTAGGGGCGACAGGCACGCTGCTGGTGGGGTTAGGCTGTAGCCATTTGCAGGAGTGCAGGGTGGGGGGTTGGAGGGGGGGGTTTTGCCCTTTTTTTTTTCTATGGCCTTTTCCTCTTTTTCTCTCTTTCTCGTAGGGTCAGTATAGCTACGAATCATTCGGATTCTTACCGTATGCTTGAATTTCGTGCTTTTGCTTTTATGACATCCTGATTTATGGGCGGGCAGGCCTCGAGTATTGGCGCAACATGGAAATGTATATTGTGTGCTCTTTTGTACCGACCTATATGCTCTGGCGCCAAATCCCCATTATGGTGGTCATTGCATGTATATCCTGTTTTTACCCTGTCCCCCGCATTCTCCTGTTCGACTGTATTGCACCTAATCCTCTCTTATATAATATAAAATGAAACCTCTGTCTTATCCTGCAATCCAGTTATGCATTCCAATACAAGTTTTATTCTGAATCGCTGCCGGACCTTTGGGTTGTCGGCTGATGAGCTGTGTCGTATTGTGATAGCAACAATTTAATTTGTCTAGCGGCCGGCCCCCGCGGTTGTAGGCCCATGCTTGTATTTGTACTGAATGCTAAAATAAATGTTTAAAAAAAAAAAAAAACAATGAGCCAGGTCATATTATAAAAATTCAATGAAAAATGTACTTGTAAGTCAATTTAGAAAAAATCGAACCCGTCAACCCAGTTTTTATTTCTGCTCAAGTCAATAGGTCTGGGCAACGAAAAATTCACGCATAAATCGAAAACAAATTCAAAAATCACTGTAAGTAAAGACGGGGCAATTAATCAATGGTCTTGAAGTTCACTCAGGACAGGACTGAATATGCAAAATATGCAGCAACAGCCTCCAGCATGAAGTCACTGTCATCATCCGAAAACAGTTCAGCCATCCAATTCAATAGTGGGAAAGAACATACGTGCTCTTCAAGTACCGGAGCCTCTAGCATCATCAGATGACAACACGGTGGGTTTTCAATGAAGCTGTGCGCCAAGAAATCTTGCGCCGCTGCGAGTATGTTCCAATGACCCATTAGTCCATGCATCGCTGCCATGGCCATAATCCCTCTGCCAAAACAAACCACCTTGTGAACAACTATGGGACTCAGCAGATGATTAAAATCGACGTCAGGAGACACCGTCTTGCAGAGACACAAATCAAGGGCCTAGTCGAAATCGCAGCTCAGGCAATAAAACACAGGCTGGACACATGGAAAATAGGAAAATTGAAACGATAATCCATATGCCGTGCTTAAAGTCGCAAGCGTCAACGTGCCATAGTATTTAAGCATCTGGTTGCGGAACAGTGCCAGGTGGGGCTGTGCGGCGTGTAATACAGGACGGGCATCCATTTTTAATAAACCAAAATATAATCAAAATGCCTGCAGCGAGCGCCAGTAATACAGGAATTCACCAAATAAGCTTGAGAGTATGGAATGGAAGAAAGCAGGAATGGCTCCAAATATCTTCTCAAATGAAGTCACAAGACCACAGCTAACTATTTTTAAAAAGTGTGCAAGGCCAGAAGTGGAGGACGCATTAAATATGGAATGTATCAATTCGCTGAAATGCAATGGTAAGTCAGTATTCAAAAGGGCCTGCACCTTTGTGCGGGTGTTAGCGATGTGAAGGACAAATGTTTCACGAGCCGAACTCAGGGCCACTTGTTTTTGAGACAAAAGGGCTCTTATTCTACTCATTCCATTGAACTCTGCTTTCAAGGTTGGGATTCGCGGCCAGATGGAAACATCTGAATTCCGATGTGGAGGAGGATGCAGAACGTTTTTGCAACACACCACACGTTCAGATACAGTTATCACGTAAGCGATGCCTCGAATTAACCCACAACAATCTTCATTATTCAAAAGTAAATAACTCCCGTTCGCCAGTAAAGTGAAAGTAGGGACAATTGCTGGAACAGGAGTACCATTTAAAACACAGGCTAAATTTGGACGATCCTGATTACAGGAACCATGTAATTGGATATGTCTACACATTAATGAGTGATCTGGTGTTTCAGTGCATTCTTCACCTTTTAAATAAACCTCCTGCCCATCTTTAAGACATCTATATGTAAAGGGGAGGGACCAGGCCTCGTGCAAAAATGCACTACCAAGGGGTTCATATCGGCCTATTGCAATATATCGCATACAATTTGTAAATTTAAATAAGGCAAATGGGAGCGTGATTAACCCGTGGATAAGCCACGTTGCAGCAGCGGCTTCTGCCACAGAAAACGGTAAGGACTTCAGCCTCTCAATGTGCAGCATAGAAAAAGATGCATCCCTCATTGAAAGTAAATGTTGTTTTTCAGTCAAATTAAAAGGGACAAAGAGGGAGGACACGTTCATGTAATTCCAAGGCACTTTTCCAGACTTAATTGCATAATGGAACGTAACTGATTCTGGCCATGGTATAACACAGACAATTCATCTTGTACAATATCAACAACAGAAGAGACACAATATTATCTAGCGTGTAAATGCGGGAAGAAAGCATATTAATGGTATTATCTACAACTGCAAGCACTTTTTCCAAATTAGCCTGATCAATGGCCCTAAGGCGTTTTGCCGCCTCAATCTGTGAAGTCTTCCAGATTTCATTATAAATCGCATATATCCATCTTTTAGACCTACCACTAGCCGGGCCTTTTATGAAATCATTCAAATCTGCATCATCTGTCAGCCTGGATAGATGCAGTTTAACTGATGCCAAAGTAGAATGTTTTAGCCAATTCCGACAGTTTGCCTACTGAATAAGTGGTGACCGAATGGTCAGTTTCAAAACGAGGATCTGGCCTAACATGAGTAAAGCCATCAGTCAAACCTAGAAAATGACGTTGGCAGGAATCTGCACTTCTGTGCCACACTAGCCAACCCTTTGGGTTCAAACTGGATATATTAAATGAAGAATTTTGCAAAAAGGTATGTAATTCCCAAATTGAAAAATCAGTAGTATTGATCCTACCGGAAAATTCTTCCAAATCAGGTAGGGCAGGAGAATTTAACCTTTTTGAAGTAGCCAATCCAAAGCATGTGGTTTGAAAAATGGTAGAATTTAAAAACAACATATGATTTGGGATGAGACATGCACGGTGCAAAGCCTCAGTGCCTTGTACCTGCCAGCTCTTAGAACCCCAAACTGATTTAAGGTCAATGGTTTCCTTCCATAACTCGTAGCCTTCTACAGCCAACTTGTCTAGAAAGGACTTCGAATACAACAATTTAGTATCGGTAAGTCTAACCTTGGACATGGACTTCTGTGTCATTTTAAAATAAAAGGACTCGGGATTGGAGTGATTAAAGTCAGTAAAATAAGTGTACTTTTTCAGAAAAGTACCCGAACTGCCTTGTAAAGGAGCCGGGCAATGTTCCCACTGCGTATAATTAACAGAACTTCATCTGGAACTTGTTTTATGCAAATAATGATTACCAAAATGTTGGAAGCAAAATAAATCACCAGAATTAGCAGATTCTAAGTACAAATCTTCAGCATCAAAAGCAGCATAATATTTCAAATCAGGAAACAACGCTTCTACGGCCTGAATATCCCAATCATCAGAACGTATGTTTTGTTTCACTACATCCCCCATGTTCACTCTGAGCACATTAGGGACATTAACAACTTCAGTTGGGCCATGGATTTGAAATTTAACCGCATCCCACACAATCCCATCAAGGACAGGCCAAGCAGTGATGTTAACAAAAGTTAAGTCTCTCTTCAGTCTGTGTACTGAATGTGAAGAGGAAAGGGGGGCCAAAGTTCCATTCAGATGCTGAATGCATGTTCTTTCCTCGACATAGTGTCCATTGACAATTCGAAAAAAATAAAATACAAAACCAATTGGCATAAAAAGGTAAATTGAAAAAAGCACCAGCCAAATATATGTCCAAGGGGGAATTAAAAAATGTTTTTTAAATAGAGTGGCATAAATCGCAAAACGTGAGGGCTTGTTCGAATTATGCGAAACAGTGTAAAATGAAAACCTGGATTCTGTGGCCAAACGTGTTTGCAAATCAGGCATAGATAAGTCAGTTGGGTAAGTGTAATCAAGTTCAACGTTAGTACCAGGCAAAGTACTTAATAAAGGACTGGAAATTGTAGGCATCTCGATGGCCACCTCTGGCTCAGGATCAGAAGTAGTGGTCAAAACTGAATTTCTCACAATCGAAGGACAGGAGACCGCCGGTGTCATACTATGAAGAATCGGCCACTCTCTGTATCTTGACATTGTCAATTGAGATAAACCTGTTTTCCTTATGACCTGGAAGTGGTGGTAAAATGGCTGTTCTTGTGCCCTTCACTCCAAGCACCGGAACCGGAGCTCGATATGAGGGACCAAATTCTTTCTTGTTATCAATCTTCTCTCGAACCAGTTCTCCAACTTGGGGTAGCCAGCCAACTACCGGGATCTGCAACACATCATCCGATGTGGAGGACAAATGTTCCTTTGCAAGACTGTCTCTCGTCTTTTGTAGATCCTGTAAAACATTGCAATGTTCATCTACGTCAAAGGCCGTGGCTTGGGCAGTCTAGACCGTCAAGGTCAGGGACATACATCTTGATATCAAAGAGCATCTTGTATGGTGTCCGCCCACCCAGAGACCTTCTAGGGAGATTATTAAGAGCACGCTGCACGCCATTGAGATGGGCCAGCCAGTTTCTGCCAGTGCCTATAACTCGAGCTGTCAATGATTGCTTTAAGTCACGGTTCATTCGTTCCACTACACTATTACCCTCAGGTCTGTATAGAGACGAAAACTTGACTTGGACCCCCATCGAAATCATTGCATCCTTGTACGTCTTAGAGGCGAAAGCCGGACCCTGATCCGAATGGAAGGTACCACAGGCAAAAATCCCTACAAAAATACGCAAATCTCTTATGACAGTCCGGGAATCAGCGCTGCGATGGGGCCAGACCCACACAAAGCGTGTGCATGAATCAACTGCTACTAAGATGTACTTATACGCAGTATCAGAAGAAAAAGGACAGCAGTGATCTAAATAAACGCATCCTAGCGGTTTATTAGATATGTACAACTGTGTCTGTGGTGGACGCGCAGCAGTCGAAGGCTTGATCTGCTGACAAATGACACATTGAAGGACATATTCGCGTGTCTGTTTGTACAGTCCCCGCCACCAGAAACGTTGTTGTAACTGTGCAACAGTGGTCGAGACGCCCGCATGCGCAGACGCCTGTCAGAACCCGTCATGTGAATACGCTGGTGTGTGGTTCAACCTCGACCCAAGGCGAAGCCCGAAGGTACACAGAGTTATCATGGTCGGAGAGGGTCCGACTCTGGAGAGACAAAATGGCTGCCGCTGTGCCGTGGTGCTGTGAGGTTGACGCTCTAGTCGTTTAAGCCTCGTTTTGGTGCGGAGAGTATGAGCGGGACGCAAGTTCTAGAAACTACGCACTTCACCTGAACCGTTAGCGAAGAAGAACCTGTGTGCGTACTCTGGTGAATTTCTCGAATCCTTAGTTTAAAGTATCCTGGTTGTAGTACTCCATTTGCGTTTAGCGCAAGTGTCGAGGAAACGTTATTACGGCGTACTAATTCAAACGCGTAATAACAGCCCTTTCCCAAGTCCAAGTTTCCAGCGGTAAAGAGAACCTCCGAAGAATCGTCGAAGTGTATACTGAGCAAAGGTGAATTCCTGTGGAGAAGAAGTTTTCAGCGAACAAGAGAGTCAGTCAACAACAGAAAGCTAAGTGTCTAATAACTAGTGTTTGGCCAAACTGAAGATATTCAAGTGTCGTAGTTAACATTGTCAAGTGCACAATCCGAACTTCTAAATCCCATGTGACCAAGAGAAACGAGAAACCTTTTCTTGAACACTGAGTAAAAGAGAACCGAGAAACCCTTTATTTGAACCTTGAGCAAAAAAGAAACGAGAAGTCTTTTTCTTCCTAGAACATTGAATGGCAAAGGAAAAGAGAAACCATTTCCTGAACTTTGTGTGAAAAAAGCGGAAATAAGGGTTGCCAGAACTTTCCTCTTTGAGTCGTTGCTGGTGTAAAGACTATCTATAAGTAAAGTCCTGTTCCTCGTTTTTTCCCAATTCAGAACAACTTTACAGAACCCCCCAAGCAGCGTACTCGAGTAGTTAGTCAAGTAAGTATGTTTAGAAGAAGACAGTATCAGGGGTGACCATAGAATAGCATGTGTAAGGAATTAACCCATTCGCCCTTGTCTTCCCTGCAGCAACGACTAACTAGACGAGAAAGACCACATTTCATAGAAGAGAAGCAAGGTCCGGGAGAATATTAAGTGAGTTAAGATTAAGCCCGAGAACATTAGAGTCAGAGTAGCGTAGGAAGGAAAAAACTAATGGTGTGCTCCTCTTACAGGTTTCCAGTACGCAGACACCCAGAAAGGAAGTAGTCTGAGGAAACTTTCCGGACCAGTCTCTTCTCTGTTTGTTATTTTATCCACACCCCCTTCCCGGAGGATGATGTAGGGAGGTTCTTATAGACCTGCCGACATCGTCTCTTGGGATTCGGGTACTAGCATCTAGTTCCTGAGCCTAATCATCTCTGCTCCCGCGCAAGTACAAGTCAAGGCGATTACATATCAGGTATGCTTGGAGCTCTGACAGAGTGAAGTGCCCAAGTATTTTTTGCACCTGAGCAGAGATGGCCGAAGGAATAGATGTACAATCGTTAGGGACGATCCTAGACGCAATCCACAAGGAACTGGGAGCAGTAAGGGAAGAGAATCAGAATTTAAAACAAGAGGTAGTGAACGCCCGAAAGGAAACAGCCGAGTTAGCCCTGAGGTTACACAGAACTAGTAGTTTAGAGCGGGAGGCCATGAATCCAGTGTTAGAAGCGACAAACAGGTCAACTACACAAGTCATACACTCCCTGTCTCCAGTTATTCCTCTAGCCGCCCCTGAAAGGTTTAGTGGGGATCCACAGAAGGCACAGATATTTCTCTCGCAATGCTCCTTACATTTCCTGTGCCGCCCATCGATTTTCCCTGATGCGCAGTCCAAAGTAGCCTTCATTCTCTCGTATTTGAGCGGCGACGCAGCGGCCTGGTCCATGCCTCTAGTCACCAGAGAAGACCCGCTGTTGAGGAACTTCGAAAATTTCAAACAAGAGTTTCTTCGAATATTTGATCGCAGGAGGATCTCCCAAGTTGTGGACAACGAATTACTAGATTTGCGACAGGGCAATCGAGACCTAATAGCATATCTGGCGCAGTTTAACAAGTTGGTGGTGGAGACGGATTGGCCAGAAAGCAAACGAGCAGCAGTGTTTTATCGTGGGTTGAGAGACGAGCTGAAGGACGTGTTGGCTCAAATTCCAAATCGCCCAACGGAGATATCGGCCCTCATCGATTTAGTTCTAGAAATAGATTTTCGTCAAGGAGAGCGGCGAGGGGAAAAGAAAAAAGATTTCCGGGCGGTCGTTCCCAGATTCAACAGGGCGCGTCCAGAGGGAACACGAACCTCAGAAGGAAACTCCGGAGTAGAACCAATGCAGATCGGAACCATCAGAGGGCCCCTAACGAAAGAAGAAAGAGAGAGAAGGAGAACGAATAACCTGTGCATATATTGTGGTTCGAGTGGGCATTTTGTCCGAAACTGTCCGAAGAAGCCCAAAGGAACATTCAAGCCGAAGGAAAACTAGCGGCACCACCTGTGGCTGGAGTTGAACGGGTGGGTGCGATTACTGAAGAGACTCCAAAAGAACACCATGTGGCCAATACCCTACAAGCGGCGGCTCCGCATCTGATTCTGTCTATGAGAGTGATGTTCCGATCGACGGTCCTGACCGAAGTCTCTGTCATGGTAGACTCTGGAGCGACGGGAAATTTCTGTGACTTGCGTTTTGCGGACAAGGTGGGGATCAGAGCCATAAGAAAAGAGAAAAGCGAGCCAGTCCGCGCTGTGGATGGAACTAACCTATCTTCGGGACCCATCGTGAGCCACACAGAGGTGATGGAGCTGATCACCGCAGATGGCCATCGTGAATTGATCCAGTTCAACCTGATCGATGCTCCACAGTTTCAGTTAATTCTTGGACTACCATGGCTCACGGAGCATAACCCCACGATTGACTGGAACTCCAGAACCGTTCACATGGACTCGAACTACTGTTGTGAGAACTGTTTTGTTCCAAGGAATAGTGGAGAAGAAATAAACCCAGCTCATGCCTTGAGTCTTGTAGAGCACTCCGTGTGCGCCATGGACACCCGCCAGGTCCCGGAGATGTATAAGGAGTTCGAAGGTGTGTTCAACGAAGTGGAAGCCGAGATGTTACCTCCGCACAGAGCCTACGACTGCAAGATTGATCTAGAACCTGGAGCCAACTTGCCATGCAGTCGAGTGTACGCGTTAACCGAGAAAGAACACCAACATCTGAAAGAATACCTGGACAAGTATCTGGCGAATGGTTTCATCCGACCCTCACAGTCGCCAGTCTCGTCGCCCCTATTTTTCGTGCCAAAGAAGGAAGGGGACTTAAGAACATGCATCGATTACCGAGCAATCAATAGGATAACAAAGAAGAACAGATACCCCCTGCCCTTGATATCGGAGTTATTGGACCAAGTCAAAGGAGCTCAAGTCTACACAAAATTAGACCTGCGAGGGGCCTACCACCTAGTCAGGATGCGAGAAGGTGACGAGTGGAAGACGGCCTTTCGGACTAGATTCGGCCTATTCGAGTACCAAGTGATGCCCTATGGGCTATGTAATGCCCCATCTGCCTTCCAGCATTTTATTAATGATGTCCTGAAGGAGTTCATCGACCAGTGTGCCATTGTATATATTGATGACATCTTGATTTATTCCTCTGATGTGACGAGACACCACAAGCAGGTGAAAGGAGTTTTGAGGAGACTACAAGAGAACAAGCTGTTTGTGAAACTGGAGAAGTGTGCCTTCGACGTTTCCCAGGTCGAATTTTTGGGATTTGTCCTTTCCCCGTCTGGCATTTTAATGGATCCGCGGAAGATAGAGGCAGTAACCACCTGGAAATCTCCAACGAGTGTGAAAGAGATCCAAAGTTTCATTGGGTTTGCCAACTTCTACAGGCGATTCATCAGAGAGTTTTCCGGGAGAATTCTACCCCTTACCAGGCTGTTAAAGAAAGGAACGAAGTTCGAGTGGTCGGAAGAGGCCGAGGGGGCCTTTCAAGCCTTAAAAGAAGCCTTTACTACTGCACCAGTCCTGCTTCATGCTGATCCATCGGAACCGTTTTATGTCGAGACCGATGCGTCAGACCAGGCGTTGGGGAGAGTCCTGTCGCAGCGTCACAAGAGCACAGGTCAACTGCATCCAGTAGCTTACCGATCTAGGAAGCTGACCCCGGCGGAAATTAACTACACTATCACCGAGAAGGAATTACTGGCTATCAAGGATGCCTTCAAGGAGTGGCGGCATTATCTGATGGGGACACAGCATCAAGTCACAGTATTCACAGATCACCGAAACCTGAAGTTCTTGAAGTCCGCCAGAACGCTCACACCAAGGCAACTCAGATGGTCCCTGTACTTTGCGGATTACGACTTCGTAATTACCTTTCGTCCAGGAGCACAAAACGGGAAGGCCGACGCACTTTCCAGACTGGATACCGACCCTCAGAGAACGACCATAGAGGTTCAACCGATCATCCCTGAGAACAAGTTTATTGGGGCCACAGTTTCGATCAATGTCCAAGAGGCCATAGCAGGAAGCATGAGTTCGGAGGACAAGCAAAATTGGGTTAAAGAAGATCCTGGCAGGAAGATCGTTCGTCAGTTGCCATATCAAGGGGAGGCCTTGTATGTGCCTACAACAGAATTGCAGCAACAGGTGATGCGTGAGTGTCATGATGATAAGCTGGCAGGACACAAGGGAGAGAACAAAACCAAAGAGCTGATAAAGAGACATTATTGGTGGCCTGGGATGTCAACAGATATTGAGAGATATGTTAAGGCTTGTGAGATCTGCGCTCAGGGAAAATCTGAACGACAAGCACCTAAGGGGCTCCTGCAACCCCTACCCACCCCTCCTTATCCCTGGCACACAGTGACTCTTGATCTCATTACCGATTTACCCTTGAGAAGAGGTTATGACACCATTCTAGTGGTAGTAGACGCCTTCTCAAAAATGGCCCACTTCATAGCATTAAAAGGAACTCCGTCAGCTAAACAAGTAGCAGATCATTTTAACTCCCAAATAGTCAGGATCCATGCCATACCCAAGGTGGTCATTTGGGATAGGGGTACTCAGTTCGTATCTCATTTTTGGAAGGCATTCATGAAAGGTCTAGGTACAGAAGTTAGGTTTTCCACGAGCTATCACCCAGAGACAGATGGGCAAACAGAGAGGGTGAATCAAGAGCTGGAGCAGTATCTTCGACTATTCCTTCTGAAGGAAGAAATTCAGTGGGCCGATTACTTGTGGTCGGCGGAATTCGCCCATAACAATGCGAGAAACAGTTCCACTGGTTTCTCCCCCTTCTTCTTGAATTATGGACGACATCCAAACGCATTGATCCGACAAATGGAAACGGCAGTCCCAGCTGTCGAGGACCTTGTGTCCCAGATGGATCACATCCAGCAACAGGCAACGGACAATCTGCAAAAGGCTAAGGAGAAGTATAAGATTTATGCGGATAGGAAGCGGCGTGCTGGTCCTCCACTGTCCGTGGGGGATAAGGTGTGGTTGAACACAAAGCATCTGAGACTAAAAGGAAATCGAAAATTTCAACCCCGCTTTATTGGTCCTTACCCAGTGGAGAAACAAATCAATCCCGTCACCTATCAATTGACACTTCCTCCTAGGCTAAAGATTCATCCTGTCTTCCATGTTTCATTGCTAAAGGGAACTTCTGCAGACCTGAGAATGCAAGCACCCCCTAAGCCAATTCACCTGGAAACGGGAACGGAGTTTGAGGTAAAAGACATTCTGGATTCCAAGTTCTCCAAAGGGGAACTGTACTACCTCATCGACTGGAAGGGTTATGGGCCTGAAGAGCGATCGTGGGAACTGGAAGAAAATGTTCACGCTCCCAGATTGGTTCATTCCTTCCACCAACGCTACCCCTCCAAGCCCAGAAGGAAGGAGCCTGCCTTGTTGGGGGGTACTGTCAGAACCCGTCATGTGAATACGCTGGTGTGTGGTTCAACCTCGACCCAAGGCGAAGCCCGAAGGTACACAGAGTTATCATGGTCGGAGAGGGTCCGACTCTGGAGAGACAAAATGGCTGCCGCGGTGCCGTGGTGCTGTGAGGTTGACGCTCTAGTCGTTTAAGCCTCGTTTTGGTGCGGAGAGTATGAGCGGGACGCAAGTTCTAGAAACTACGCACTTCACCTGAACCGTTAGCGAAGAAGAACCTGTGTGCGTACTCTGGTGAATTTCTCGAATCCTTAGTTTAAAGTATCCTGGTTGTAGTACTCCATTTGCGTTTAGCGCGAGTGTCGAGGAAACGTTATTACGGCGTACTAATTCAAACGCGTAATAACAGCCCTTTCCCAAGTCCAAGTTTCCAGCGGTAAAGAGAACCTCCGAAGAATCGTCGAAGTGTATACTGAGCAAAGGTGAATTCCTGTGGAGAAGAAGTTTTCAGCGAACAAGAGAGTCAGTCAACAACAGAAAGCTAAGTGTCTAATAACTAGTGTTTGGCCAAACTGAAGATATTCAAGTGTCGTAGTTAACATTGTCAAGTGCACAATCCGAACTTCTAAATCCCATGTGACCAAGAGAAACGAGAAACCTTTTCTTGAACACTGAGTAAAAGAGAACCGAGAAACCCTTTATTTGAACCTTGAGCAAAAAAGAAACGAGAAGTCTTTTTCTTCCTAGAACATTGAATGGCAAAGGAAAAGAGAAACCATTTCCTGAACTTTGTGTGAAAAAAGCGGAAATAAGGGTTGCCAGAACTTTCCTCTTTGAGTCGTTGCTGGTGTAAAGACTATCTATAAGTAAAGTCCTGTTCCTCGTTTTTTCCCAATTCAGAACAACTTTACAGAACCCCCAAGCAGCGTACTCGAGTAGTTAGTCAAGTAAGTATGTTTAGAAGAAGACAGTATCAGGGGTGACCATAGAATAGCATGTGTAAGGAATTAACCCATTCGCCCTTGTCTTCCCTGCAGCAACGACTAACTAGACGAGAAAGACCACATTTCATAGAAGAGAAGCAAGGTCCGGGAGAATATTAAGTGAGTTAAGATTAAGCCCGAGAACATTAGAGTCAGAGTAGCGTAGGAAGGAAAAAACTAATGGTGTGCTCCTCTTACAGGTTTCCAGTACGCAGACACCCAGAAAGGAAGTAGTCTGAGGAAACTTTCCGGACCAGTCTCTTCTCTGTTTGTTATTTTATCCACACCCCCTTCCCGGAGGATGATGTAGGGAGGTTCTTATAGACCTGCCGACATCGTCTCTTGGGATTCGGGTACTAGCATCTAGTTCCTGAGCCTAATCATCTCTGCTCCCGCGCAAGTACAAGTCAAGGCGATTACATATCAGGTATGCTTGGAGCTCTGACAACGCCACACCTTCATGTGCCGCTGTAATCAAGGTATTCCTGCGGTTCGAGTTAGGAATCAACCGATCCCCGACTACAGGAAGTTTCACATAAGGAACCTTATCGGGACTTAAGTGGTATGTGTACTTCGAAGGGAAACCCGTAGGAATTTTACCTCCCTTCTCAGTGGCAGCCACCGCCGCCAAGATGTCATCATCTATCTTATTTTTGGACCGTGTAACTGCTGCAACTAAATATGTAGATTCAGCTGATTTCGCCGCTTCATCAGCAAGCGAGTTACCCACAGCGTGAACTCCAACACGCTGGTGGCCAAGAGTATGAATTACAAACACAAGTGGCAACCGCTCTTTAAGCTCATTTTATGTTTTATTGTGCTACCCTTGGAATCACGAAAGTCATTCTGAATCCAAAAGAACACGTTCTCATTGTAAGACTGGACACAGTAATAGGAATCACTCACAATAAGAGTTGTCACACTAGGATCCGCGTACTCTAATGCAAGCAAAAGAGCCCGAAGCTCTGCTAATTGTGCAGTGCAGTCCCCTTGAGTCTGCGTATGCACGACTCTGGACTTGAACTCATCGTTCACCATGGCACCGACCACAATGGCGCATGCGGAAATGTAGGCATGTTTAGAGCCATGCGCAACCTGCGCCGACCTATCAGGGTAAATGATGCAATGGAAATCCTCCAAAGGCCGCATAGCTAATGGAGCTGGATGAACGAATTCATACTGTAAATACTCCTGCGACCGTAATGAGGCGTCAAAAACAAAGTGACATCCGAGGACGTCAAGGAAGCAGCCCATTGTATCCACCGAGGGTGCAAAGCTTTCGAATTTGGTACACTGGCTTTCGTAACTGCCTCCAAGGCAGGACATGGGGTAACAACCAACATACGCTTTCCCGGTGGCAGAGCATGTTCCTTGAGAATCGCCATCTGTACAGCCGTCAAAACTTTCTCCACAGTGGAAAATCGCATTTCAGCCGAAGTGTACAAGTGTGACTTGTAAGCAATAGGTACTGTGTTTCATTCGTTAAAAGTAAGGTACGTGAAACCTACCTTCCCAGGGATGATTCTTATCACCAGGTTGGTGTGGTTGTCACGAGTCTGTAAGAAATTAGAAGCGAGCAGATCAGCCTGCAAAGATTGCAGAATAGCTGAGTGCTCAGGCAGCCAGCATGATTTGTTAAAAGTTGGTTGTATCAAAGCATACAAAGGCTTGATACGCTGGGCATATTCCGGAATGTATGTTCTCCCAAAATTGAGAAAACCCAGTAAAGACTGTAATTTGTTTCAGAGTTGATGGAGCGCGCAGTTGTGCGCATTTCTCCAGAAAGTGAGGGGCCAAACCTCTATCTTCATCATTGAGCTCGTAGCCTAAGAACAACACTGTATATTCTTCAATGTGCGATTTTGCAAAATTAAATTTGTAACCCATGTCTGCGAAGCTACAAATTAAGCTATCAACGCGACACAGATGCTGCCAAAGTTCGTCGTCTGTGAGATAAATGCCATCCACATACGATCATGCATCCGGGTCCACTCTCTCTAAAAGAGAGACAATGCGGGCAGTGAAAATCCCAGGACTATTCTTATAGCCTAAAGGCAAACGTTGAAACTGTTTTTGGACACCGCCGCAAGTAAAGGAGGTCCACTGGGAACTTAGACCATCCAATCGATGAGCATAAAAACCGTTGGAAATGTCAAGCGTGGCCTTAAAACGCTTCTGCACAAGACTATCCACCAAAGCAGAGCCGTGAGTATTCTGTACTGCACAGGTACGGCAATGCGAGTTTAAATGCCGGTAATCCAATACCAAACGATAAGACCCGTCTGGCTTGGTCACAGTAAAAAGGGGGTTATTCATAGGTGACACACATGTTTCAATTACACCTTGATATTCCAATTGTTCAAGGATTGCCGCGACGGAAGCCTTTGCTTCACGTCGAATGGGATATTGTGTTTGAGGCTGCGGCTGAGACCGTAAAAGGAATCTTGTGGTTTGGGGAAAATTTATCCCAACCACAATGTGTACGGGACAGAGCCGGCGCCAGTGCCTTAGCCCACTCTTCTGCAAAATTCAGCGCATGCTCCTTCGAGACTGTGTGCGCGAAACTGGGGAAGATTACCTCCTCCCCTCTCGGAGCTGCGAGAACAAAAGGTGGGGGCCAGTCAGCCTCTGAAAGCAAAATGTCATACGTAGACGAAAGATTTTCCTAAAATACCCCTTTTATGGTACGTTGTATGTCACCTTCAATAAGCAAAACTATTTCATAAAGTCTGTCAGGGGGAGCAACTCTAGTATCAGCTGTTTCGATCACAACATAACGATCAGTCGCTGTCACCTTCAGTAGTGGACGCAGGGCCTCCCGCACTATGGTAATCTCGGCCCCGCTGTCCAGCAAGGTCAGAGCCCATGTCAGATTCCGAAGCTGCGTTCTCACAAGCTGTGGCATATTCAGCTGTCAAGGCGGTGACTCTTCTTTTGAAACTGCGGTCTTTTCGGCGTAGAGCCGTCCTGCTTTCCTGCACCTTCTTTCGGGTGCGGCTGGTCACGTCCTTGTTGGCCACCCCGACCCCTTCCGCCTCCTCCGCCTATCGCGCAAGTCATAGACACGTTCTGTAGGCGCAGGCAATGGAGACGCAGGACGAGACTCCTGTTTCTGTTGCTGTTGCTTTCCCTGTTTCTGTTTTTTTGACTAATTTTGTTTTTTGGACTTGGGCTGAACATACGTTTCAGACTTCTGCCCTTGGGGTTGCGTTTTTTTCTTTAGTCGAAAAAGGTTTCAGTCCCCTACTATTGCGACCCACGGTCCTATAAGCCTCCACAATAATCTTCGCTAACTGACGGGGTTTCTCGGCATCAGGAAGCGCCGCCAAAGCATTGGCCACCTGAAAGTTCACCGCATCCCCCTTGACATTAGCAAGAATGGGATCGCAAACCACATCAAAGGTGCCACACAGGCGCATACCTAATTCAACCGCAGCCTCAGGTCCGTGGTCATCTTGAACACACTTAATGACCGTAGGCAGGACAGCCATAGAAGGAGTGCCGTAACACCTCGCATAAACCGCCGCAAATGTCTTACCCCAGGATTCACAGTCACCGATTTCAGGGGTCAAGTCTTTGGGCAAACTAATTGTCATAATCCGGTGCTTCTCACCAGGAGACATATTAGGAAACACTGCTTCCCGCTGGTCAAACTTCTCGGCAAGCTAGAAAGGAAAATCATCCTTATCCTGGGGACGCTTGCCCATCACAGCGTTGACCATCACGGGACTGAGCTTCATACCGCCCTGTCCATCCGAAAGCGCTGCACCACCCGGGGGCCCACCCGGAAGATTGCGGGTTATGTATTGCACCAAAGCTCGAATAACGCTAATGGAGACAACATGTAGTCGTCTCAACTCTGCTACGTTACAAGCTCTGTGCAGAGGATGAGGCGTACATCCAGCCAAAACAGGCCAATTAGTGCCTGGAATGGACAAAGGACCTAACCTCGGAGTGGTTAAAGAATGGGAGAGGGCGCCACCAAACCAAACTCTATGCTGCCAAACATCAATAGGTACTTCCAGTGCCCTGTATGGTGTATATTCATTCGGTACAGGAGAGGGAGTGTAATTGTGGAACACACCTGAATTGTCGTCCACAGCCGGAAAAGTCACCCACGAATAAAAGATTTTGTATGGGTAAGCTGTCTCCGCACTCACCACCATTATCACGGCCAAGCCATCAAGTGGTACATTATATTGCTGCAGATGATTGCGCACCGCTATGCGACTATGCTGCGGAATGTCCACGGCCGCCATGACAGCACAGAAAGAAAAAGGTCAAAGTAAACTTTGTAGCACAACTGGGTAGTAATTCAAGGAAACCGTTTAGTAAGAATTAAGCTTGAAAAGAACCTATTTCATAAATAGGTAGGTTTTTCCGACACCACCGTTTTCCGGAAACGACAGCGAAGGGGTTAAGGAATGAATGATAAACTACTCAAGTGTCATGATATAAGACCACCAGAAACATTGGGCGCCATGTATCAGGGATTCCATTCTCGTACAGAACTGTGCATAGAGATTAGGAACCTCAGTGAATTTGAATGGCCCAAAACTCACCTTAATACCCGAAATCCCCTTACCGAGCTAGCTACAGTGCCTCATTGGTCATAACAAACTCCCAATGTTTAGACAAACCAGAACATGATCTCAGAATACCTCAGGTCACGTGGAACACATAGACACTCTTTCGTTATATAATCATTTCAAACCAGAACGTGGAGTAAAAGAGGACACATGCATATTTGAAATATTTATTTACTAATGCAAGGTTCTCAAACGCAGTATCTTACAAGCAAACATATTATAAGAAGCAAAGTTATCAGCATAGTTACTAGTCCATAAAATGCAAGAGGTGACAACATGCTAACATGTTGTAATGAATAGGAGTTAACAACACCTAATTCTCACCCTCCCTAACTAGCATATTATATCTAAGAAGGTCTCTTTGGGCTTTAGCAGGGCGACCCCCGTACCTCAATCTCTCAGTGGCAGAGTATCACATCGTCTTCCACCAGCTCTCTGCATGCGAAGCACCATCAAGTGTGTTTATCTGTTCTTGTGCAGAGCAAAATAAAACGCGCCTAAAGCCAGATTTGACAGCAGCTGCATTTATATTATGTCTAGGGAAGTGTGAAGATCAGACCTTACAATAACACCGTGTTTACTCATCCTTCAAGGTTTCAGCACTCACTGTACAGACACCGTTATGCTAAGGAATGTTATCAGAGCAATAACATATTATTCTCGTATAAATCACAATGCTCTTCTAGGCTGAAAGCTAAAGCCACAATTATGTGTTGTGTGCAGAAGCAGCAAAAAGGTAAAATGGCGTTTAAACATTTAATAATCTCATGCTAACTTAACACGGTATATAGGTAAGCAGTAACCATATGACAGCAGAGAGTCTTTGCCAGAGGTGCTTAATTTGTCAAAGAATGATCCTGGTAGAAAATCTGTAGTTTGCCCTGGGAAAATTGGAAAGGCAGAAGGCCCATTTATAAGACTACAACTTGATTTCATTCACCCCCTTGTCGAAGATTGAAATATGTCCTTGTCATAGTCTGCTTATTTTCAAAATGGGTGGAAGCCTAGCCTACCCGGAGGAATGGTAGCTTGACTGTTGCCAAACTCCTGTTGAGAGAGCTCATTCCTCGTTTTGGTTTTCCAGTAACGATTGAATCAGACAGAGGGTCTCATTTTAATAATGAAATATAATTGGCCTAATCTGTGAAGCATTCAAAATTGAGCAAAAGCTGCACTGTGCAAATCGCCCAGTGGCTTCTGGAGTGGTAGAACAATTGAATGGCACAATCAAATCAAGATTGGGAAAGATGTATGAATCTACCAGATTGGAGTGGCCTGATGCTTTACCTCTTGTTCTGATGGGACTCAGAAGCATTACAGACATGAACACAGGCTTGAGTCCCCATGAGATACTCATGGGAAGAGCAATGAGGCAAGTGTTGGTACCAGGACACAAGCTGATAAATATAACTGATGATTTTGTACTAGAGTACTGGAATGAACTGCCTGATCAAATGCGTTCTATCTCTCACCAGGTTGGGGAAGAGGCTATTGCCAGAAGATCAACTCCAGCACATGATATGAATCCAGGTGACTGGTTAGTAATACAGGAACACACTCAAGTATCTTGACTAGCACCAAGGTGGGGAAAGGCACTTCAAGTGATATTGGTTACCATCACAGCTGTAAAGTGCAAGGGAATTCCAAACTGGATCCATGCCAGCTATACTAAAAGAGTGACAGAACCTGATGAAATAGAAGGTGAAGGTTGTACAGCTGAAGGGTCCCAAGAAATCGATCCTGAAGTAGCTGATGAGGAACAACCGAGCACCAGTCAAGATGAATGGATTCCAGTAGTCGACATACCTGAAGAAATTATAAGAACCAGAAGTCAAACCTATTTAGATAGACAGAATGATAGTGAGGATGAGTCAGAAATAGAAGAATACACGCAGATTACAGTACATCAAAGCCAATAGTAATTCTGAGGAGGATCAGATAAGGAAAGATCAATATACTCAGACATCTGAAACACAAACCAGAACTCCTGAGTCTGAGGAGGGACAGACAGGTATTAGGGCGAAAGCTCAGGTGGAAGACAATCAAGAGATCAAAAGACCTGAGCAGGAACAGATAGGTGTAGAAAATGTTCAGGAAGAAGGCGAACAAAATAAAAGTAAAAATCAAACTCAGCAAACTCCTGAACAAGGTCGGATTAGTCTTGAAGAACGCATCCAAGCAGAACTGACAAAAATAAGCCCTGGACAAGGTCAGATAAAGAGGAATTTGGAAGACAGTAAAGAACAAGGTGTGCCACAATCGAATGAAAGTAAAAGAGCATCTGAAAAAAATCAAAGCACAGTGCTGGCTAAAAGACTCATGAAGGGTGATAAGTGGCCTGGTTTTATCAAAAGATTGAAATTTCACCTCAAAACAATAAATGAAGAACCAGAACAAGTAAATGAAATATCGAGCCAAGCTGGACCGTCCACAGAAAAACCAAGGAGAAGTCCAACATTGAAAAGACTGATTAACAAATTCAAAGGCTCTGAATGGACCTATGTCATCCTTGAAGACTTCAAAAACTTAGACATAAGTGATGAAAGTGATGAGTTAATCGTTGATCAGATTGACGAAGAAGTGAGACCAACCTGAGGAAAATTTCACAGGTTAAAGTCTGTGTAAGAGATACAAAGAGGGTTTGAAAAACTCCCTAGACAGAAATGGCTGATTATAATGTTGGTGGAAAATCGAAAAGAAATTGTGTAAAAATATGCTGTAGAATATGTACATGTAGTATATTGATAGTACTTGTAGCATGGATAGTACTGACAATAGCTATACCTTAGATAATGAGTGAGAATAGACAAAATGATACTAGTTCACCTGAAGAAGTAGACACACATGATAATGTAGATGGTCTTAAACAAAGTAGAGTAGAATTAGAACTTGTAGCATGGATAGTACTGACAATAGCTATACCTTACATAATGAGTGAGAATAGACAAAATGATACTAGTTCACCTAAAGAAGTAGACACACATGATAATGTAGATGGTCCTAAACAAAGTAGAGTAGAATTAGAAGAACCAGATGAGATCGAATTACATTATAGTAGATTTATAAATAAAACAGTTCTAAATGTATTTGCTAATTTGCTAGTACATTATGTAGAAACAATGGAAATTAGTGATTGTTATGTGTGTATGAAGTTACCAACGTCAGTAGCAGAAGGGGTGACTTATCACCATTTACCTTTAACATATGGTATTTCTTGAAGTATCATAACCAGTTTGTTCTATAGAACTGGAAAATTACACTATTATTATTCTAACATAGATGTTATTTTTCCTGAGATCCCTATACGTAGAAACATGAACCCTGTCCTTAGTGCTAAACATGCACAATTCTTTGGTGAATTCTTCCTAACAATGAAAGAAATAGATGTAGCTGAAGCACATAACGAAAATCCAACATGTAAATTATATGAACAAGAAAAGGTGTTTTTGAATTTAGTAGAAAAGAGAAGACAGGATTTCCATAGAAAGGCCAAAGAAATGAAACCCAAAATACCCAAGTGGGCTGAAAGGGAAGATTTTGTGGCAAATGGCAAGAATCATGCTGCTATGTCTTTTGACTTTGAAAAGAAAGGGAAAATCTGCCTTCATAGGTTAAAAACAGAGTATAATAATATATTTATTGGTTCCAGTGAATGTGAACACAATTGTCTGATAATTTTAGGTTGGGGTTTCAAAGACTGAACTGAACCAGTATTTCCTGGAATTTATTATATTTGTGGGAACAAGGCGTATTTTAAGTTTCCGGATCACTGGTATGGGAGTTGCTATTTCGGAATAGTATTCCCCAAGATATATTATGTAAAAAGAATCACTGGAAACAATGAAAACAATGATGAACTAACACGATATAAAAGAGCTTGTTTTTCAGAAATTGTAAGTGACATATTTAGTGCATTGATACCGTCAGTGGGAGTAATTCCGAATACTCAGAGAATTTGTAAATTGTCTACAATGGTGGCTCATTTATCAACTGACACTGCTGGTGGATTTTTACTGATCAATACAAAAATGGTTGCGATCAGATCAATGGTTTTACAAAATCAACTTGCTCTTGGTATATTATTGGCAAAAGAGGGTGGCGTTTGTAGAATGTTGAAAGCGCAACATTGTTGCACTTACATACCTGACAAAAGTATTGAAATTGGAAGGTATGTCAAAAACATTACTCATTTGGAAGAAGAATTGAAACCACTGGAAGTTGATGTGCATGGAAGAGATTAACTGATGGTCTCTCCTCCATAGGTAGTTAGTTGTCTAACATAGGAAAACGTATTGTAGGTAGAATACTGATGCCAATGATGGGAATAGCCCTACTGATTTTTGGGATAATGATTTGGCGCAAGTGTTGCAGAAACAAAAAGATACATACAGTAAACAAGAAAGGAAAGAAAAGGAATTTCGAAAAAATTGAGCTTGAAGAGTTGAATGGGAATCTATATAAGAGGATGAAACACTTCCAAATGAATATTGAGAAAAGACCTAATAGGGTGTTTGAAGAAATAGAATTGGGAAAATGTTAAAAGTTGGCATCTGGTTCTGTAATTGGTGATGGTATAGAATACCATCAAAGAGGGGATTGATGGAGCAAGGTTTTGTGCGTAAAGAAACTTGCTCGGATTAAACCTCTTGAAAATAACACATAAGGTATTAATCAACATGTTTGTCCAATTAATAATTGCATTACACAACATTTTTAGTATTGTAGTGTAGTTCCTAGTTTCCCACTAGGCCCTGCGCATTGGAATAACATAAACAGTAGTATCGACGTAGAAGTGCGGATCTTCCAGGCCTCTGCTGACTATGCTAAACTTAATTGGGTTTGTTACCAACTAGCTCAGAGGTCACTGGAAACTTTCTTGACTGAAATAGGAAGTGATAAGCTTCCCTGGCACAGACAAGAAGGGATTCAGTTTTCCAACAACCGTGCAACATGACAACTTTGCTCCTCAGATCAAGAGGCAATCTCTAGGGTCGTGTGAAACAATAGACAGTTATTTTACTCAGTCAGGTTGGTGCAGATTACTTTCACAATATGTAGAGAATAGAGAGACGGGCGTTTGTCAATAAAGGGTTAACATTTATTGAACAGGCTTTCTTCTCGTACAAGAGAAATGTATTGCCACAATTGCAAGACTTGTTATGATAAAAAGTACGTACAGTAAGATAAGTATTGCGAAATAATACTGTAAAAGCATTGATATGGTTTCTTAGCCATACAATGGTTTAAAAGTAATAAAACATACATACAGTCATATATACATTAGGCTAAAATACTCAACTGGTGCTTCTAACTACGCCTACCCCAGTGTACCTGACCTAAGCCTAATACTTGGGAGGGGAGTAAGTAAGTAGCTTTAGTTTAAGTTGGTTTTGCCAAGGTTTGCATCAAGAATTCTCACTAAGGGTTTAGTCAACACCATACCTCTGAATAGAATGATGGAGGTCTGGTATCTCCTTCAGGGAGAACTCGGTATCCCAGTCACCCGCGAGGGTAGACCAGAAACGCTGGCGCTGGATTTCTCTGCAGGAGAAAGACAGCGTCTCTCTTCAGCGCGTCGAGGAGAAGGAGGGGGGACAGCGTCCATGGGCAGCTGGCATCTGCTGGGCTTTTCGCAGAGGGACAGCTGTTCAGCTCCTAGTTTCACCACACCATCGTTTGCGCTTTAGCAGCGATAATGGTATCAGCAGCTTCAGGCGACGGGCAGCAGGCTGCAGCAACAGGATCTTGCAGACAGCTAGCAACAGGACAATTGCTTAAGGCAACGTTGGTAATATTTATACCTGACAGGTGCCTGGTTTGACATAAGTTTGCTGGACATAAGACGTCAATTAAAGATGTCACTAGGAAGTGATAGCTATCAGTTGCTCATTAGAGTTCCATTACTAATCAAAACACAGCAAGCGGGGATTTCCAGGTTTGCTGAGTTTTTATCTTGTTGAAGAACTCGGAGTGTTAATCTAGGAATCTCAGATAGTGACTTCTGCTCTGTCATTGCACTAATTGGTTGCAAAGGAAGTGGCAGAGAAAACTATTCTGGAATGTGGCTCTGTTCGTGTGAGGCCAGAGATGACTTTCTGAATATCGCACTTGAACGGTTATGCCAATATAGGGAATAAATGGATTTATAGCCGAATAGGGGCATAAGGTCACAGTATCGATCAGGATCCTCGATAAGCACGCAACACCCACTCCACAGGTTCATGTCCATCAAATTACTAAAACTAGAGCAATAAGATGCATGTGTAACATTGCCCACCCCAAAATACATAAATGCATTTGAAATAGGCGTATATTGTAAAACGTGAAATTTTAGGTACTGTACGTTTTTGAAGCATAGAAATCATTCAAAAATTATTGCATATGAAATCAATGAACGATTATGCAAAAAGAATTACACATGAAATATCTCTGAAACAGAAGAAGGGCGAGATAAATCATCACATATAAATGCATTGCAATAAATGTGCTAGAGGCTGGTGTAAGTTGTTATGTCTCTAGATGTGTTTAGAAATAGAAGTTGAAGCTTCTGTTCTCTAAGAATAGTATTTACGTTAAGCAAAGAATTGTTTGTGCCAAAAAAAGGTCAATATTAAAAAATGTCCAATTCAAAAGAATTATTGCTTGAACGGGGAAATAGAGTTCCAACGCTTTTAGCAGTTTTTGTTGTTCAAAACTGAAGGCCGAATTCAGAGTTCATGGGAACGCTGTGAGTCGGAAAGCTTCTTCAAAGTTATTATTTCTGTTCGGGTGAGAACATCATATCAGACAGGCTCTCAAAGAATTGGTCTACAAAATCAGGTGACAATTCAACCAAATTCGATAGTGCTGTAACTTGGCAGGTGTGAGAATGATTGCTGTCATCATAGTCGGGATCAGCAATGCTCACAGAAGGTCGTACCTGGGTGATGTTGCTCTTGTCACTTGCTCCACTGTTACCACCTAGTCGTAGCACAGGAGTCTCAACGAATGCCGTCATCAGGATTGGTAGCCGCTGGGGACAACACAATGCGTGAGCCGTTATCGGACTGAGCAAAGTATCGACGTCCATTGGTACTGCTGATGGAAGTGAAAGACAGATGTTCAACACGCACTCATCTCCGCATAGCATACATCGAAGTACCGGTAAGATACAGTTCTGCCATATAGGTCTGAATGAAAGGAACCAGGTCATGTTTAGATCTCCCAGCCTGGCCAATCCAAGGACGTTAGTTATCCTGTCCCGGTAGCGCATTGCTAGGATTGTCTCTTCCATTCCCATGGGAGCTATGTCTGAGATTTGGCTTGCCATAACGAAGCAGGACGGACAAAAATAAAATCCCTGCTACAAGTCCCAAGAATAAGGGTATGCCGCCAAAAACAGAGTGGACAAAATTAGGAACGATTCCCAAAATTGCTTGAAAAGGTGTTAGCAGTCCCGTAAAAATCGTCTTAAATATGCCTGGGATGCCTGTGGCACTAGACATGTTAAGAAGTTGGCTAAGCATTTCTACGAAATGCACGGGGCAATTTGTTGATAAAAGTTCATGAACTTCAGTAGCTGTCCTTGCAACTAGAAGATCATACGTCTCTTTTGATGACGTTATGGGCACTGTTGTCTGTAAAAGCACAGACTTCATTTTGCTTAAAGTATCAATTCGTATAGAATAGAGATTCAGACGAGGCCAGATGGGAGTCACTGTGTCTGCAGGCCCGCTCAGGAAACAATGCTTGCATACAGCATTTGACCATGGATGTTACTCTGGGAGTATCTCGGGTCTAGTCTGGTCATTTTTAACCCCTGTGTTTTATTCAGGAATCTATCTTGACAGTTGTTTGTGTCTGTAGGCCAGAATAACCACTTTTTCCAATCAGGATGTGTTCTGTTAAAATGTAAAATTTGCGTTACGTCTAACTCAATATCTGTAGTTGTATTTTCAGGTATTGGCTTTGGTATAGACGGTTTTTTAAGGTCTTTGATCTTAGCTAGGCCAAGACAGGATGTTTGGTGTATTGTGTCATTTAAAAACATCATTTGTTCAGGTATCATGCAGGCTCTGAATAGTGCTTCAAGGCCTTGTACCTGCCAATCTTTTGTACCCCAAATTGTTTTCGTTTCAATGTTATTTTTCCAATAATCAAAGCCAAATGTCATCATTTTGTCATAAAATGCTTCTGAATATATAAATTTAGAATTTGTCAGCATTGTTTTCATTCCTGTTTTATCTAACAGTTTGTAATAAAACGTTTCTGCATCACTGGTGTTAAACCCTGAGAAGTATTTGAATTTCTCAAAAAATGCTTTAGAACTGCTTTTAGGTGGTGTAGCACAATGTTCCCATTGATTATACATAAAAACATTTCTAGGCTGTGCAGATTTATGCAAGTAATGATCACCATAATGTGTGTAGCAGAATAATTGCTCATAACTAGATGAACCTTGTAAATAATCATGTTCTGTGAATCTAGCTGACATTACTAAATCAGACATCATGTCATTAATACTGTTAAAGTCCCAATCATCAGAGAATGTACTAGGTTTTACAAAGTCACTTAAGGAAACCTTCAGTTGATGAGGATACTTCAGGATTTCGACCAGACCATAGATCTCATAGTCAGTTTTCTCCCATACTACCCCACCAGGTATTGGAATTGCTGTGACATTTACTGTTGACAGTTCTCTTTTCTTCACATGGGATCATCTGTGTGGTTTCAGGACTAGGTTGATGTTCTGACTTGCCTTGTCCATTCAATTGTAATAAACTTTCCTAAAATTAAAACTAAAATTAGGCATAGTAGGAGTATGAATAGCCCTGAAATAATCCAATGCTCAATCAACGGTGAATCCAAATATAATTCTTGATTTGTTGAAGGAGTCCTGTTGTATTTTCTTTAGAATACTTTTTTGTTTCTGGCATCACTTCGGGGTCGTTTTGATCTTCGGAGAAGTTGTCGAAGTTGATGAAATAACCAGAGGCAGTTCTTTCAATTGTTGGGATTGTTCTTTCAATCTGTCTCTCTGTAGCATTTTCTGATGCCACATTATTGTAGACTGGTGTTGTTTCTTGACGAACTGTTTCAATCTGTGTCTCAAGAGGCACGAGTTCCATGGCATTATTGCATAGTCCTTCTCTGTGCACTGCAGGCTGATCGAATGTGATTAGTCTTTCAGTTTGAACCTCTTGGATTGTTGCAAGTTTGGGTATTCTGTTGTTTCTTGGGAGTCCACTGGGCCTACTATTGATTATAGGCCACATGCTTGTGGTTTTACCAGGTCGATAGACACGACTCTGTTCTCCTTTTTTCCAGCAAGGGGCGGTAGTACAACTGATCTTGTTCCGGTGACTGCCCAGTGCCAAGACAGGTACTGCTTTTCTGTAAGAAGGCCCAAATTCCTTCTTCACCGCGATTTTTTCTCTGACTAGATCCCCAATCTTTGGAATCCAGACAGGCCTTGCTGGGGCTGTTGCTTGTGGTGCCTCGTCAGTGGTATCTTGCTGTTGCTTTAACTTTATGTTGCTTAAGGATTTTCTTGTTTCATTCAGTTCCTGTAAAACAGCCAAACGATCTTTGATGTCAAAGTCTGTTGTTTTTTCTTGTACCACTGATATCTGACTATCGAGGTCCTGAATGTTCATTCTAATTCCGAACAATAGTTCGTATGGGCTGAAACCTTTTAGAGAATTTCTTGGCAAGTTATTAAGACTGGTCTGGACACTTATTAGATGTTTGACCCACCCAGCGCCTGAACCTAATACCTTCGCTGTTATAGATCGCTTTATGTCCCGGTTTTTTCTTTCAACCACACTATTCCCTTCGGGGTGCGACGGACAAGAATACCGCAACCCAATTCCCATGCTGGCCATGGCCTCCTTATAAGCTCGAGAGCTAAAAGCAGGACCCTGGTCAGAATGGAACGTGGTAATTGCGTATGTGCCGATATAGACTCGCAGATCTCTCTTATAACAGGTCTAGCGTCAGCCGAGCGCTGGAGGCCTCATTTTTTAAGTGTGTTAAGCCTTAACGATGTACAATGGGACGCGCTTCTCTTCTTTGATTGCGCAGATAGACCGCCTTATGCTGTCTATCAGGGTTCCTGAAACTACACTGGCCTGTTCATTACTGCGATCTCTGTTGCAGTTTTCACAATTTTGAGCAAAACATTGGATATCTATGCTCATTCCTGGCCACCAGTACTCTGATTGTAATTCTTTCAGAGAATCTTTAATTGTTTGATGTCTCAGACCCAACCCCATGTGTGCTTCCAGGAAGAGGAAGCCCCTCCTGCTCCTGTTTGGAATTACTCTGTCCCCCACTCCAGGGATTCGAGCAAAAGGAACGGAGTTTGCATCGATTACGTATGCATAATTGAGTGGATAGTTCACGGGTAGTGCTGCACAGTCGCCTTTTACGGTCGTTTTTACTGCCAGCATGGTTTCCCCGTCTATGTATTTTTCTGTACGCTTTTTTGTGGCTACGGAATCCGGGTTAGTTGCTTCCGCTGTGGCTGTATTAGCCAATGAATTCCCTGCAACGTGAACGCCATCACATTGAAGACTCTGTGCGTGTATCACGTGAGTCTTTTGTAGTTCTTTGTGTAAAAGAGCTACCTGTTTCCAGAGCAATTTATGCTTTATTGTGGCACCTGTGTCATCTTTGTAATCGTTTTCAATCCAGCTCTGCAGCTTATTGTTGTAAGAGTTGACGCAAAAATGAGAATCACACACGATTAGTGTCGGGAATTCACGTTCTGCATTTTCGACCGCCATCTTTAAACATCTGATTTCAGCTCTCGGAGCCGAACAGTTTCTCAATGATTCAGTTTTTGTTACTTTCGGTCTGAATTTACCGCACAGCCAATGACCTTTAACAATCGCACAGGCTGCATCGTAGGATTTGCTCTCTACGTTGAAATGCTGTACAAATCTATCTATATAGATTATACAGGCGTATTGTGGGAGAGGCAGAAGTTCGATTGGCAGAGGATATTCTTCTTCATATTCTAAATCATTCAGTTCTTCAAATTGCGGAGCAAAATAGTATCTCACATCTTCCGCTCCTAGAGAATCTACACACTGTATCCATTTCGGATCCAGTGACACTGTAGGCAGGTTTACTGGGCTGAATAGCGCCTCGAAGGCGGATTCCGCTGTGAGGATATTAATCCGTTTGCCGTGTGCTAGTTCTCGTTCATTTGCTAATGCAATTTGCACTGCTTTCACAGTTCTTTCTGTGTTACTGAATGTTTTTTCTGCTTGTGTGTACAAGTGAGATTTAATTGAAATTGGTACCTTTTCTCCCTCATTAGAGGTCAGGTACGTGAATCTGCATCTTCCTGGGATGACTCGGATTACAAGATCGCGTGTATTGTCACGTGTATCTAATTTTGTTTTAGCTAACATGTCTGTTTGCAATGATCTCAAAATTTCTGTGTGTTTTTGAGTCCAATTGATTTGTTTAAAATCAGGTTTAATTAGTTTGTAGAGAGGTTTAACCCTCTCTGCGTAATTTAGGATGTATGTTCTTCCGAAATTCAGAAAACCTAGTATAGATTGTAAATTCTTCAGCGTTTTTGGAGCTTGGAGTACAGCGCACTTCTCTAAGAAGTTGCCCGCTAGGCTTTTCCCTTCACTTGATAATTCGTACCCTAAGAATAGTACTGTCAGATGGGCAATTCGGGACTTTTTAAAGTTGAATTTGTAACCCTCTGCTGCGAACCCAAGTATAATGGTGTTCACTCTTTTCAAGTGAGTATCCTAGTCGTCGTCTGTGAGATAGATATCATCTACGTAAGATAATGCCTCATCATCATCATATATTTGTAGTAACTCTGTTACCCTAGCTGAGAATAGTCCTGGGCTGTTCTTGAACCCCTGTGGGAGTCGACAGAATTTTTCTGCGACCCAAATGCGGAGAAAGCGGTCAAATATCTGCTTTCTGGTGCAATGTTTTGACAAAAGAAACCATTAGATGTGTCTAATGTCGTTTTATATTTTTTCCTAACTATGTTATTCATTAGGGCTGCACTATGCGAGTTTTGTACTGCAAATGTTTTACAACATGCATTAAGGTGTCTGTAGTCCAAAACTAGACTATGAATTGTCTGGCTTGGAGACAGGAAACAAAGGATTGTTCATTTGGGAGGTGCATGTTTCAATCACCCCCTGGTATTTAAGTTGATCTAAGATCTCCCTGACTTGTTTTTTAGCTTCTTGCTTAATGGGATACTGCCGTTGGGCAGTTGGTTCACTTTTTAACTGGATTTTGTAAGGAGGAGAGTCCTCATCCCATCCTACATGATTTTTATACAATGCCGGTGCCTGGGCTACTGCCCATTTCCTTGCATAAGTATATTTTTTGGGAATCGGAATGTGATTTGAGAAGGCAGGCATAATCACTTCTTCGCCACGAGGGCACTCCCTGACAAACTCTGGGGGCCAATCTTTTTCAGCTAACAGAATATCATAGCCTTTTGAGAGTTTATCCCAAAATAGACCTCTAATTTTTCTAGTCTTATCACCCTCTATACGCAATGTTATTTCGTATATTTTATGGGGCTCGCTAAGTCTGGTGTCGGCAGTTTCAACCTGAATGTATTCATTCGTGTCCACTGTCTCCAGATGACTCATCAAGATCTTGCGCTCTATAATGATTTCTGCTGCACTGTCCAACATTGTCAATGCCCACTCCCCGTTTTTCAACTGTGTCCTCAGTATTCTCGGCATGGTTGATTACTCTAATACTGGCTACCTTCTTTTTTGGAAATTGAGATTTTTTACTCTGAGCAGGTTCCTTGTCTTTGGACTTGGTGTGCTCTCCTGGGTCTGACCGTCCTCTTCTTTCCGATTTCTGCGAAAAAGATCGAGAGGGACGTGTATCAATACTTTGATATCTATCAGGTTTTTTCAGATTATCCCTATTTCTAATGTTATATCTTTTCTCAGAGGGCTCCCTCTGGGGAGACTGGTGTTCTCGAGTCGGAGTTCTTTCCCTGGACTGGAAAACTTTTTCCTTGGGAGTGGATTGTTTATTTCCATCCCAGCTCTTTTTAGGAGTGTTTGAATAATTTTTAATGAATAATTTTACTAACTCTCTATATGATTTTGTTAGTTCTCTTATGTTAACTAAGAGTTCTTCTTTTGACATTTTTGCAATGTCAGGATGTGGTGTGTAGCCGGCTAGAACCGGCCACGTTGCTCCTGGTCTACCTAGTGGACCGAGCCTGGTAATATGATCATTATGTTTTAGGGCGCCATTAAACCAGAGCAGGTGCTCTTGGAATTTTAGTGGGATTTCAGTCTCCTCGAAAGGAGCGTACTCTTCCGGAGGTTCCTCTATTTTGTAATAGTGAAACTCTTTTGTTGTAGCGTTTGCCGCTGGAAAGTTTATCCATGAATAGAATACCTCTGTCTGCCGATATTTGTGAGCCTCTATCACGAAAATTACTGTACCACCTTGTGGTGTCAGTCCGTTCTCTATAAGTTTTAAAGTTATAGATTTTCTTAAGTGGACCGGGATGATAATTGCATCCGGGTCTGTGTGTAGGAGACTCGAGTCTTCCTCTATTAGTTGGGTTGCCAGTCTAACTGCTTCCCTTTCTTCTTCACTGTCTGTCATTTTTTATAAATGCAGGCTTTGCAGAGTAGGTCTCCAAGGAGACAAAGATTAGGTGCACAATATTTTGGAACACTGTATCCTTCAACGTTGAATAAACCAGAGCTTTACATAGGAATCTCTTCCTACTGAGTTCGGGCGGATTTTAACCTTTCACCCACTCCAGACATCTATTGGAGTATTTACGGGAGAAAGGGGTCTGTGTGAAATATGCACGACTGAGTTACTCTAACGTCTTGCGTTAGTTTATCGCCTTACCAAACATTGGGCGCCATGCAGTGTAGTTCCTAGTTTCCCACTAGGCCCTGCGCATTGGAATAACATAAACACTAGTATCGACGTAGAAGTGCGGATCTTCCAGGCCTCTACTGACTATGCTAAACTTAATTGGGTTTGTTACCAACTAGCTCAGAGGTCACTGGAAACTTTCTTGACTGAAATAGGAAGTAATCAGCTTCCCTGGCACAGACAAGAAGGGATTCAGTTTTCCAACAACCGTGCAACATGACAACTTTGCTCCTCAGATCAAGAGGCAATCTCTAGGGTCGTGTGAAACAATAGACAGTTATTTTACTCAGTCAGGTTGGTGCAGATTACTTTCACAATATGTAGAGAATAGAGAGACGGGCGTTTGTCAATAAAGGGTTAACATTTATTGAACAGGCTTTCTTCTCGTACAAGAGAAATGTATTGCCACAATTGCAAGACTTGTTATGATAAAAAGTACGTACAGTAAGATAAGTATTGCGAAATAATACTGTAAAAGCATTGATATGGTTTCTTAGCCATACAATGGTTTAAAAGTAATAAAACATATACACAGTCATATATACATTAGGCTAAAATACTCAACTGGTGCTTCTAACTACGCCTACCCCAGTGTACCTGACCTAAGCCTAATACTTGGGAGGGGAGTAAGTAAGTAGCTTTAGTTTAAGTTGGTTTTGCCATGGTTTGCTTCAAGAATTCTCACTAAGGGTTTAGTCAACACCATACCTCTGAATAGAATGATGGAGGTCTGGTATCTCCTTCAGGGGGAACTCGGTATCCCAGTCACCCGCGAGGGTAGACCAGAAACGCTGGAGCTGGATTTCTCTGCAGGAGAAAGACAGCGTCTCTCTTCAGCGCGTCGAGGAGAAGGAGGGGGGACAGCGTCCACGGGCAGCTGGCATCTGCTGGGCTCTTCGCAGAGGGACGGCTGTTCAGCTCCTAGTTTCACCACACCATCGTTCGCGCTTTAGCAGCGATAATGGTATCAGCAGCTTCAGGCGACGGGCAGCAGGCTGCAGCAACAGGATCTTGCATACAGCTAGCTTTAGGACAATTGCTTAAGGCATCGTTGGTAATATTTATACCTGACAGGTGCCTGGTTTGACGTAAGTTTGCTGGACATAAGACGTCAATTAAAGATGTCACTAGGAAGTGATAGCTATCAGTTGCTCATTAGAGTTCCATTACTAATCAAAACACAGCAAGCGGGGATTTCCAGGTTTGCTGAGTTTTTATCTTGTTGAAGAACTCGGAGTGTTAATCTAGGAATCTCAGATAGTGACTTCTGCTCTGTCATTGCACTAATTGGTTGCAAAGGAAGTGGCAGAGAAAACTATTCTGGAATGTGGCTCTGTTCGTGTGAGGCCAGAGATGACTTTCTGAATATCGCACTTGAACGGTTATGCCAATATAGGGAATAAATGGATTTATAGCCGAATAGGGGCATAAGGTCACAGTATCGATCAGGATCCTAGATAAGCACGCAACAGTATCTAGGGGAAGCTCGCCTATGTGCTTTTACTAACAGTAATCAGAGTGTTTAAAAATGGCAGCGAAAATGCGGGAAAATGTCTGCGCATGTGTCTGCCACACTCACGTGGTGTGACGTATCTGTGCTTGGGTGGAATTTCTTTGCAGCTGCGCAGTAGAATTAAGATGGCTGCTTCATGTATCACATACTAAAGCACCTGTTTTGGTCTAACTAAACTTTGTTTGTTCTCCTTAACTGTTAATGCTATAGTTAAAATAAAGTAATGGGAATAGAGTAGAGATAAGTGGTATTCAGTGCATTCATTTATTTCTTTGTTCTAAATTGTTTCTCTTTGACTTTGCTGCTAGCTCGTATTTGGGCCTGAAGAAAGGATTGTAACGCTATGTTGAAAATCTACACCACACATGTGCCAGAATCCTCAAGCAGTGGCATTGAACCTATGCCAATCACAGTCTTGACTGCGATGCGCCTCGGAACTCAACCCAGTGAACTTCCAAGAGGAAGACAACTTGCAAAATTATTTTAACATTGTATAAATGTAAACTAGTATTGCTGGGTGGAATAAAAATCATGGGAAAGTAAACTATGGGTGGGAACATTGATCTGAATATTGAATGAAGATGCTCTCATAACTAGTATGGTGTGATGACCTTTCCTCGTCTTTTGACCAATCAAACCAAGGGAATACACACATTTGCAACATTGGGGGGTGGTACATTGCGCTTGAAAATGGTATAACTAAGGTAGGCTTAGCTGGTTAGATTGTCTGACTTATCCGAATAGCTGACCGGTCACTGACCCAATGCACGCTATAGGAGATCGAGAGCAGAGGTGCTGGCGGAGCACTCGGTCAGAAGAATCAAGGAATTGCTGAGGGAGAAGAATCAATAACCCAATTGGTGTTCGATTGTTAGCCGCAGAGAGGGGTGTGACGCTGGTGTTGCACTTAGCGGAGGGTACATGTCCTGACCCGCATCTGTCCTGTCCTGATCCATATTGATCCGCACCTGTCTCTGAGCTGCACCTGTTCTGTCCTGTTGGCACCTGAACTATCGGGAGTCCTGTTTCTCTGTCCCAACCTGTGGCGGTATACACCTGTTACAACGCATTTTTTACAACGCACTACCACTACAACGCAGGCATTACAACGCATACCATTACAACGCATTGCGCTGGGGGGCGCTCTAGGATAGGGAATAAGTATAATTTACTATCCAACACCTTCTCTAGGGTCCACGGGGACTGGAGTTAGAATAGTAAATTATACTTACCACTATCCAGCACCTCAAAGCGCTATGCGTTGTAACGGTATGCGTTGTAAATACCGCGTTGTAATGGTATGCGGAGTAAAAGTATGCGTTGTAACGTCATACATCCCCTGTGCCCAGGGTTGGTCTTCACACCATTCTAGGTAAATATAAATCTGTGTGGGTATGTCATTGTATTGTTTCCCTTTCTTACCCATTCCAGGTATAAATGTCTAATGCAATTCTCGCAATATTTCTACAGATTCTCACTTCGATTATTATATTCTTGATTGAAAACTCTCTCATTAAGATTTTATGGACTTTTGCAAATAAGAATTTACATGGATAAAGTGTTTAAACCTTTACCGAGTCTGTGGTTATTTTATGAAGCTAAATGTTATTTTTCTACCTATTATTCTAACACTCTTGATCCGTTAGGACTTAAATACAGGTGACATGGATTAGTAAGTCAACTTGCAGTTAAGTCCTAAAGTAAATTAAATAACCTGATTAGCAAACTGTAAAGGCCAGATTACCTGTTTAAAGTGTGTATGTTTATGGGCCCAGGTGAGTATGGTAATTGAGCAGGTAACTCCGCGCACCATCAGTTTTACACCCATCCCACCTCTCTTTGTGACAGGCAGGCGAGGAGTGACTTTGTTGCCATTGGGGCTGCCTGGATGCTGGTACTGTCGCCATGGAAATGGCCTGGATGCTGGTACTGTCGCCATGGAAATGGCCTGGATGCTGGCCTTCTGCACCGTGCAGCCGTGCTTCTGAAAGACCCTGCTTCCGCAGGACAAAACCTGCCATTCGCTCTGAAAGCGGGGTCTCTTGGGGAAGTCTGGGGCAGGGCCTTGCCCCCCCCCCCAATCCCTGCATTCCTAGGACAAAGACTGCCATTCTGTCTGAAAGCGGGGTATCCTGGGGGAGTCTGGGGCACAGCCCTCCCAGTCTGGGCTGGAATGTCCAGCTCCTACAGTAAACGGCCTCATCTTTAGCCGCTATCTCTGAAGCCTGAACACACAGGGGGCTCGAGGAGTCACACCGCTGCCCCCTCCGGCTCTCCATGGGCTATGAGGTGAGTTCATTGTTTGGACCCGGCCGCAGAGAGCGCGTCCTCGCGTGACAAGCAGCACGTGGGTGCGCAGAGACCTCATTGCGTCTCAGTGACACTGGCCCCACAAGGCAAAACTTAGAGGTATAGGGGCTAAGAGCCCTGCGTCACTTTTGCACCACGTAGAGTGGTACATGCGTGACGCAGGGCTCTCATTTCGATTTATGAAGCCACGCAAAGCCACCCTGCATGACTTTGAGTGGCCACGTAAATCATGACTAAGGCGACGCAGCGTACATTTCTATGTCGCCTTTCTCTGTACCCGGGAGCCGTTCCATGAGCGTTGCCGTGGTGTTTTCCCATGCAACACCCATGGAATCTGACGCTGCGCCGGATTTACAAAATGGTGTAAACCTGAGGAAGCGCCAAATCCATACGCCTCCCGAGGTGATGCGTAACGAGGAGAAATATGTTTATTTCTCCTCATTTCTTCCTCTTTCCATGGGTGCTGCATTCTGCAGCAGACATAGAAAGAGGAAAAGGCCTTATAGGATTGTTTTTGTGCAAGAAGGTCCCCCTTCCTGCACAACAACAATCCTGCAGGCAACAGAGATACCTTTGCACCAGGTGCAAAGGTGCCTACGTGGGCAGAAACTGCTCTAGCACAGGAAGAAAGGACAGTAATGCACCGTACTGCTTAAACACAGTGCATTCCTGCCTTTTCACTTCAGCGTAGGGCAACGCTGCAAGGTGCCTTCCCGCGCTGCCCTATGCTAAAATCTAATCAATAAGGCCCTATGTCTCAAGCACAAAACCTAGGCCGTATTTACAAATTCTTTACAGAGCGCACAGCAGCAAGCAAAGTTGCTGCGCTTCGTTGTGTGAAAGGGAGGCAGCAGAAAGCGCCAATTCAATAAAGATATGGCACATTCCTGCTCTCTGCCGGTGCTGATGCAGTGTGTGTTGCCGTGCGTCAACGCAGGCATCCTTGAACCATAGTGCACGGGTGCTTGCTTCACAAGTAGGACTGTTTTTGAGCAGGAAGGGGCACCTTCCTGTACAAAAACAATCCTTCTCAGCAATTTTCTCTTTATTTGAAGGTTTTATATAGCGCAAACAAGACCCTTGCGGGTATCAGAGCGCTTTACAAGGTAGATACAAGGCCACACACGCCAGTCTGACCGTGGAGGGTGCTGTAGATTCACCTACCTCCTTTTGCCCTGGTCTGTAGCTAATGGAAAAGAGGGGAGTGAGCTCTGTGCATGGCATGTTTTTATTTCCAGTTCAGTATGTGGTGCACAGCCAACCCAGCGCCTTCCTTAGTAGACCTACAAAGCCAGGCGCTGCTTGGCTGTGCACTTGTTCTGTGCCACTCCTGGTTAGCAAACGTATTCCCACAGGGAGAAGTGTGGCTAACTCTAGGCCCAAAACTTCAGTTTGGTATTCCACAACAGGACACTGACCCAGGGGCCCCATCATTCTGCCTGTAATAGAGCACCTCGCCGCCGACCCCCGCATCCGTAGAGCCACAACAGGAGGAAGGTCCTTCTCCTACCTGGCCGCCAAGACCTGGAACTCCCTCCTGACCCACCTCTGCCTGACCCAAGACCACCTCGCCTTCAGGAAGCAGCTCAAGACCTGGCTGTTCGAGCAGTAGCACACCCCCCCTCCCCAAACGCCTTGAGACCCTCCGGGTGAGTAGTGCACGATATAAATGTCTGTGATTGATTGATTGATCTTCAGGGTCTGTTCCTCTGGTCTCATAAGCAGCATTTCTGACCAGGCTCCAAGAGGCACACAAACAGCACTGTGCTGCCGGCAGATCAGGCGCCAAGAGGTACACAGGCAGCACTGTGCTGCCGGCAGATCAGGCGCCAAGGGGTACACAAGCAGCACTGTGCTGCCGGCAGATCAGGTGCCAAGAGGTACACAAACAGCACTGTGCTGCCGGCAGATCAGGCACCAAGAGGTACACAAACAGCACTGTGCTGCCGGCAGATCAGGCGCCAAGAGGCACACAAACAGCACTGTGCTGCCGGCAGATCAGGCGCCAAGAGGTACACAAACAGCACTGTGCTGCCGGCAGATCAGGCACCAAGAGGTACACAAGCAGCACTGTGCTGCTGGCAGATCAGGTGCCAAGAGGTACACAGGCAGCACTGTGCTGCCGGCATAGCAGGCGCCAAGAGGCACACAAACATCACTGTTCTGCCGGCACATCAGGCGCCAAGAGGTACACAAGCAGCACTGTGCTGCCGGCAGATCAGGCGCCTAGAAGTACACATGCAGCGCTGTGCTGCCGGCAGATCAGGCGCCAAGAGATACAGAAACAGCACTGTGCTGCCGGCAGATCGACACGCTGACAATTTAATTTGCGTGCTGCCTACACTCTACTCAGCTAATGTTGGGATCACAAATATAGCAGAGTAAACACTGCAGGAGCCACCAGGCCCGGGCGCCGGATTCTCAAAGAAAGGAACAGTGGTCGAGCAAAGGCCAGCAGCCAGTGTCTATGTGGGCAGCAGAATACAGCACATGTGAAATGAGGCAATAGCAAGGAGAAATAAAGATATTTCTCCTCGTTATACCTCGCTGGTTAAGGCGTAGCATTTTCACCCATTCCCAGGTTTACAAGTCTTCGTGAATCTGGGAATGCGCCAGAGTAAGCATGAGCGGATTTTGCGGATTGGCAATCCGCGAATTTTGCGGATTTGCGGATTCGCAATCCGCAAAATCCGCGAATTCCCGCGAATTTGCGGATTTTTTTTTTTTTTGTTCGCCCGTGTTTCTGCCAGTTCGCGAGGGTTTTTACAATTTCGCAATTTGCGAACTTACCTGTCGGGTCGCAAGTTTTGCGAACTTGTTGTTTCTACGTGTCCAGCATGTTTGGGACACTCTTCTTCATCACTGCCACTCTCTGTCACCACTGCCACTCTCTGACTACTCATGCCACCCTCTGGCCCACCCATGCCACCCTCTGTTTCATCACCACACCCTCTGGTTGTCCAGTGTACATTATTTTCGGCAAAGCAAAGCACACCTTCCCTGCCTCAAGTGACCTGAATTAATTTGGGGCTGATTAATGTGTCACAGAATATTTTTTTAGCTGGCACCTGCTTCCTTAGTGCGCCCTGATTAGTGATCTTTTGCACTTGCTAAGTGCTTTCATTGTTGCAAAATTAGTTACAACACCTGCCCTGCCCCAACTGACAATAATGAATTAGGGGCTGATTAATGGATTTTAACTTCCAGCCTGGCTCCTGCTTGTCTCCCTTAGCTGTAATTCAGGACCTTTGTGGCATATGTGTAACTATTCTGAGGTTCAGAGCAGGGTCACATAATAGTTTCAACTGGAAACTGAACTCTGGAGGGGCCCCTCAGGAAGCACTACAGGAAATGGCTACTAATGATGAGCCTGAACTTTTGAACCTGGTAAGTAGTTACTTTCAGTTTTGCTAAAATCGTATTTCTGCAATTTTGCACTTATTCGCGGGGCGCGAACTCACGCGAACAGTGCGAGCAGTGCGAGCAAAATCCGCTGCTCGCGGATTTGCGGATTTTGCGGGAGATTCGCGAATCTCGCGGATTGCGAATTTCCCGAAAATCCGCAAAATCCGCGAGCGGAATGGATTTTCCGCCCATGCTTACGCCAGAGTCCATGGGCGGGTGCACAAGAACGCCCATTCTCCACCCCTGGAACACCTCCCCATCTCACAGTAACGCAAGGCAGCATTGTGCGCTGCCTTGCGTTCGTTTGTATTTACTAAACCACGCAAAGCCACACAGAGTTGCTATGCATGGCTTATTAAAGAACACAAATGATCTTGTGCTGTAGTGGGGATGAGCGTTACATACACACAGTGTTAAGTTAGCATGAGCTTATTAGAAGTTTAAACGCCATTTTACATTTTTCTGGCTTTTGCACACGGCACACACTTTAGCCATTGTTTAGAGTTAGGCTGCGTGTTTTGCCTCACATGAGAATACCTTGTTTTTCTGCATTTCTAGACTTGCTTCGTTAGCTTAGTTTGTACAGTGAGTTCCGAGGCTTTCAAGGTTTTCTCAACACTGTGGCTGTTGTTCGAACTGATCAGCGCACGTTCTAGCCATAACACATATGCAGCTGTGGCCACCTCAGATTCTGACGCGTTTAATAATGCGCGGTGTAAGCATGATTGAACACACTTGGAGAAGATTTGTATGCTGAGAGCTTGTGCAGAACTTGATGTGATTCACTCCTGCTAATCTTTGAGGTATGGGGTCACCTTTGCAAGCCTAAGAGACCATCTTTAGTTATAAAAGAAACTACTAGGAAGGGAGGGTGAAGTATAGGTATATTTTAAACCTGTTTCCATTTAATATTGTAACATGCTTTCTCCCTTTGTATTTTATGGAATCGTAACTATGCTGACAATCTTAATTCTAATCATATGTCTTCTTGCATTAGCCAAGCTGCTCCCCTGAAACCACAGTGTTAAAATAGATATTTTAAACTTGCTCGTGTCTCTGTTTACTCCATGTTCTGGACTGGTATGAGAGTGTAACAAAAGAGTGCTCTTGTTTCCCTCCTAACCTGAGGTACCCTAAGTTGCATGTTCTGGTTTGTCTAATCATTGGTTACTTTGCTATATGACAAAGAGCTGATGAGACACCGATGCAAGTCTGGAAGGGGATTTTGGGTACTAAGGTGAGTTTTTGGCACACCCTAATTCACTGAGGTCCTGAGTCTCTGTGCACAGTTCTGTGTCTGAGCAGAATCCTAGAGTACCTGGGCTGCACCACAAAAGTGACGCTACCACGACGCGAAACCTTGGTAAATCTGCCCCTTTGTGCTTAATCTGTGCCAGTGGTAGCAGGTAGTGGACACCGGCACTAATTTTTGGGGACCTGGACTTATTTCTCTTCATCTGACTTTTACCTAAGCAAGAGCGAGAATGGAAGAAAAGAGATAAGGAGGAAAGGAAAGACAAAAAAACAGTAGCAAACCAGAGATGCAAAGTACCTGAAAGAGGGTCATAAAGAGACAGTGTAGGGTGATGGTAGAAAGAGGCATGAGGTAGAATCACGACTAGGCAGCTTTGGTATTTGGCGACCCCATCTTTCGGGCGGATAGAAAGTCCACTTCTAAGAACAACTTTTGGCCTCTGTGTGTGTGTGTGTGTATATATATATATATGTATATATGTGTTGCCCTCACAAAAAGGAAAAAAAACACTTATGATGACAGAAGCAACATGTTTTCTATAGAGATATTTACAACCTATCAGAGCTGCTCAATTTTGACAAACTTAGGCTCTAGGTACAGTAGGTACTAAATACCTAGTTAATAGAGGAGAGTAACATTGCACTCCCTTAAGTAGGTTCCATGCTTTTGTGTTCATTAAAAGTTCCATATTCATAACCTTTACTAGGAAGGAGATGCAGAGTCAGGCGAGCGGTTTATTCATATCCTGGAACATCGTGCCGCATGACGGTAAACATTCCCATCACAGCCTTTCCTTTCATAAATTGTGCTCTTCTCACACGACCGGGCAACCGTGTACAATTATGGATCAACAAAAACACCCTAGAACATCGTTCCGCCCATCCAGACTGTTGGCCTCTCAATAGCTCACCAGCCTGCTGCTCCAACTTTAGCTGCCATGCCTGACACGTTTCGAGGGCAATACGCCTCTTCCTCATGGCTCTTTCATAAAAACACGGACAGCCCACCTCTGCAATCAGTCATTATTTATTGAATTGACCCGCCCGAAGTGGGCATGGCTTCTGGTCACTGGCATGACGGTAGTAATAGTCAGAGAGGTTTTGAAAAAAAAGGTAATCCAGTAATAAGAGGGAATTCCTCTCATCGGAACTAGGACTCTCATACACCCAGCCCGATAGGTGTCATGAATCATCATTGGGTCTGCTCCTCGTTGGGTCCGCGTTGCAATACCCGACGGGTAACCACGAAGGAGCTCTTTGGCAGAGATCTTTCGTTCCTTGCTGTAAGGTGCAGTGAGTGTGAGGGGCCTGGTGAGTGTAGATGTATGAGAAAGTGAGGTTAAAATAGGAAGTAGGAGTCCAGTCAGAACAATTTTAATAAATTATCAAGCAGGGCGTTAAAAATTATCACTGTTCTAGCGGCAGAAAACTGCAGCTAAAGCGGCGATAATGGGCTTGATAATATGCCCTGGAGAATTCCAATAGAAGCCCAGGTTAACACCAGAACATGGGTTTCTATTGGAATACACAAGGCCATATTATCAAGCCCATTATCGCTGCTTTAGCGGCCGTTTTCTGCCACTAAAACGGCAAGCATGCTGGAGCGGCGTACAACTACCCAGCCGCCGCGGCACATCAGCAAGTATACCGACAAAGACTAACATGGAGCCTCATCAAGGCACCCGCCGCGGTCAAGGCAATTGGGTCACAAGCAACCATGGGGCATAATATCAAGGTGGGCCGCTAATCGGCGATAATTTCATCGCCCTATTAGCAAGCTGTCGCTAACACTAGTTAGCGACAGCTTTTAGGTGATCGCGAGTGGTTTGGGGCCCGCTTTGCATGTCAGCGATATATATCGCTAATGACATGCAAAGTGGGCGTACCCAACCTGTTAGCGAATAAAAACAGTCGCTAAAATCGCTATCACCTATTATCAACACAGGCAAAGAGAGGGAAATATTTGCGCTAAGCGCAAATAACTCCAAAAGCTAACGCCTTCTCAGACCAGTTCTTAGCCATTATATCCAATGGGAGGTGGATATTATGGCTAAGACCCTATTGGCGTTAATGCGTGAATAGCGCTCGATTCTCAGCGATATTCACGCATTTCCCTGCTATCGCCGGATATTTTATCGCTTTAGAGATAAAACGTTGCTAATAGCACGTTAACTCTGCAATAATATCTGGCGATGCTTGGCGATAAAAAAAAAAACTTGCTAAGCCCATTTAGCGATATATATCGCTAGTTGTTGGTAATATGCCCCCCCATGCTTCTGCAATGAACTCCATGTTATTGCAGAAGCGTATGTTTGCTGGCGCTCCATGTTGATCCCTGTCGGTATACTTGCTCCAATTTAAAGCAGCAAAAATTGAGGTTAATCTTTGAGTGTGAAAGCGTCACACGAGTTATGTAGGTCTTATTTTTGGAGACAACTAGATCTCCAAGTTGGATATTATAATGATTTATGCATCATAAAGTCTTCCCAATAGTAGAATTATATAATGAGGTTCATCTACGCGAAAAAGGTTATAGAAATGCGAGTGTTGTTCTTCAAGGGAAGGGTGACTGATGTGAACAATTTGTTTTATACATAGGATGGAGGCACCGCCAGAAAAAGTTTTTACGTTGATATGGCTTAATTTTATACCCCTTCAATAGATTTTAACGCAATTGGTGTTGGAAACCCGGCACGAAAAGCAGTTGGTAAAAGAGAAAAATATGATGGGAAACTAAAAAATGTTTTGTAATAAAAAGAATTGTTACTAGTCATATGTTTATCGTATATGCACTCTTCCGCTGCACTGCTTCTAGTTGAGATTCAGCCTGATGTACTGTGATAACTAAATAGTATAGAATTTGTGCTTAGCCTTTTTTTACCCCTTATGGTACCTTTCCCTGCAGCTAGCAAGATACATGGTTTTCAGTAGGGGACCCCTTTTTACCAAATTGTTAAACATATAAACAGAACTTGGTTAAGTGTAGTCCCAAACAGTTCCCGCTGGCCAGTCCTTGTCCCGGGTCGCCCGTGCTTGGACCAAGGCCCTCTGAGACATTCTGACTCCTTTTGTGTCTTGATGAAACTGAAGTTACAGTGGCCCGATCCACCCCACCGACCGACCGCCACGAAGTGACCGACCGCCACGAAGACCACCCGGGCCTGCTCACTATGAAGAACTTCTATGGGATTCAATCACTGACCCAACACTTAGATGGGAGTCGCTTCATCAACCCGCGAAAAGAAAGAAACTTCTAAGCAGTATGCCAGGGCAGGTGCTTTCGCTCTCTTATGGCAGCAGGTGACTCCTTGAGAGCTGTATCAAGGGAGACAGTGAAGCCTCTTGCTGCTACACCATGGCTCCCTTTAAATCACTGGGAAAGAGATGACTACTGGAGCCTGCCCCTGAGTGCTGCTAACAGATCCTAAGAGTGACCTGTGAATCCCTGACAGATCACCACCTCCTAATCTGCAATAAGACAAAGTGCATCCAAGAATGAACATTTTGGGGAGAGCAAAAAGAATCCAAAATCTTTACATTAGTATTAATAAAAAAATACAGTTGTCATATATATCAATTAAAACTTTAACAAAGAATATTAAAATGTTCACAATACAAGTTCTTCAGCATCTTACTTTTTTATCACAATTTTAAAACCAAAAATAGTCCCATGGAGGGAGGTCCTCCTCGGATTGGTCCACAGAAAATGGTTAGAGTTTGTGTTAAAACAGAGATAAAGCAAAGTCCATAGTTCATGCTCCAGGCCTAAGAGGGACTTGGTATGTTACCGTACAATGTGTTGGTTTCATGGAATCGCTCCATAAATTCACTGTGACCCAATGCTTAACTTGAGCCGGTGGTTTCTGGTGCTCAGCACTGGCACTGTCAGCACCAGCACTTATGACAGTCTTCCACATGGTGGCACCGATTGTCTAATTTAGAAATGAGCACACAACAGCAGTTGTTTATTAATTCAATCTACATTAAAAAGGACTAATACCGGTCACCCAAGCCATTCTTAGAATGTTCTGCTCCTGGAATAATCTTAATTGTCACATTTGTAGGAGAGTAATGTTTAGTAGCTGAGTAAGTACTGGCATTGGCAGTGTTGGCAGGGGGAACGGGTGGTGCAAGCTGCAGTAGCTTCCTGACAAGGGACCTGGCCCTTTAAAAAAATACAAATTAAGCACTGCTGTGACCTGTTAGGCTAATATGAGTCAATACATAAGGAGAAATGCAGTGAAGAAGGAACAGACAGAGGAAACTACATTTTAAAACATTTTAATAAACAGGAAGCAGCTTGCGCCACAGGCTTTTAAAGTCAACAAAACAACTTCAATCATTTCCAGTTGTGCATACATAAAGATAAACCAACAACTTCAGATGACACTACTTTTGTGTACAGACGCCCACGTGCTGCTCACTGTGGGTCACCGTCAGGAGAATGCTTGCCTTAAAATCTGCTCTTCAGAAACAGGACCAGTCTACCTGTACCCACTGAGGACAGGGACAAAGACACAAATGAAGGATGTGCTGGCAAAGTCATGGACCTCATGTTGATATCAACCTCGCAACAGACTATCATGGTGGCACCTGGAAAAAAATTACAGTAAACCTGCGACCAATACAAAATATTGGCAGCGTTGAACGACCCTTCTCTATTCCATTCGCGAGAAGCTGACGAACCTCACCCCAACGAGAGCATTAAAACACTGGTGTCACGTGCGTAAGAGTTCATAACTGTAGAACACATGATCGGTGGTTCTCAAAGACGCCTTGGTAAAGAGGTTCATTGAGTAGCGTGTCCGATGGCTGACGTCTGGTCTTCTGAACCCCGGAATCCTCCACGACCTGGTTCTTTATCCTACGTCTTGTGGGTGGGATGCATGAAAAGGATTCTAGAGGGGGTAATCCCATCATCAGAAGGGTTATGGTGAGGGATGGAGGGAATTTCATGATCAAGACTTCTCCTGCTTTTAGACAGAAGATAAACTACACACAGGCCCCTGAAGTTCAGGGTCATCAGGAGTAACATTAGTGCAAATAGAAAGACCCTTCTGTCCTCAAAGTTCATCAAGACCCTTCACAGTAAGTCTTCTCATCTAACAAAACTTGAGTCGAGACATGGCCTCATAGTGGTACAACTTCTACAATGTACCGCCTTCATAAAGGAGCCAACGGTGGGCTTTCTGCAAGTGAGATCTGTCTAAAGTGGGTTCCCCAAGGACAATGCTAGACACAAAATATCCAGACGCAGAATGTATAGCCTCTCCCCCAAGTGAGGGTCCCTTCCACTCTATGCATTATCAGGTCTTAACATCTATTCCTTTCCTCTTAGCCACTGCCTTCCGTGGTAATACTGTTGCCATCTGCTCTGGCCAGGATGGCCCGACTGCTAGCCCTCAGGCGGGAAACAACTAAGAGGGCATTAGCCGCCTTTTTCCACTTGGCTTTTGGCGTTTTGGTAAGTGCTCGCACAAGTTTGGTCCGATAATTTTCACCAGAAAGGAAGTACAAGATGGGGTCAATGCAGCTGTTGGCGCTGGCCAGCGGGCGAGTGATCTTGTAGGTGAGGTTGACAATGTTCAGGACGTTGCAGTTGGCTTCTAGGAGCCTGGCCGTGTAGTACAATGTCCTAGTGATGTGGAAGGGCAGGAAGGAGACCACAAAGACTGTGGTGACTACGATGATCAACTTGATGGAGCGCTTCTTGCAGGCCGACAGGTCTCGTCTGGCCCCCGCGATGTGGGGCTTCCACAGCTCCTTGGCCATCAAGCAGTAGCAGACCACAATCACAAGGAAGGGGATTGCAAAGAGAAGGGTCATGATGGCCAAGCTGTAGTGAACAAAGTGGTCAAACTCCAATGGCTTGGTGGTGTCGTGGCAAAGGGTATGGTTGCCACGGGAGCTGATGGTGACAAAGATGAGGTTAGGGATGAGGCAAGCGATGACCACCAGCCAGACACCCCAGCAGATGATCTTGGCATGCTTTGTTTCGATTAGCTGGAACAACGTGAGGGGGTGGCAGATGCCAATGTAGCGGTGGACGCTGATGCAGGTGAGGAAGAGGATGCTGCTGTACAAGTTAGTGTAGAAAAGGAAGCGGACGATTTTGCACATCGCCTCTCCGAAGGGCCAGTTGTTTCGGGCAGCGTAGTAGTACACCAGGGTGGGGAGGGAGAGGACATAAAGTATGTCCGATACGGCCAGGTTGAACATGAAGATGGTGGTGGCATTCCACGGCCTCATCTTGAACATGAATATCCAGATGGCACTGGCGTTGAGCACGAGTCCGAGGATGCAGACGATGGCGTAGGCCAGTGGCAGCAAGATGAACTTGAACTCCTCATTGAAGAAACATGCGCCGTACATTTCCGTGGTGTTCCACGGGGTTAGAAGTGGTGGTGCTGACGAAGATAGGATTGGTCTCTCCATTGCTCTCCCGTCTAGCATTCCTAGAGACAAATGAAAGAAAACATAGCCATTAAAACTAGGACCAATTCATCCCTTTGAATAAACTAAAGACACAAACATCTAGCCATCAAAAATCTAGTATTTTATTCTTTTGTTATGCTTTGTTCTAGAAATTAACTGGGAAAGATTCCAGATGGACAGTGTTGGAAGCCAAACAACTTCAGGAGTTCACAAGACAGGTTAAGCATAGGAAGCTGCTGGTCAACCCTGCAAAAGCTCTAGCTGTGCTGAACTGGGAAGCTGTGCTGGTAAGAGAGCTCTATAACTTCTCAAAATAGAAGTAGAATTTTGTTAGAAAAATAAAAATCAAACATTTTTTGTAAATTGACCACATCTGGTAATGGCCACACTGACGAAACGCATCAGTTACATCTTCCAGAGAAAGTAATTTCTTTTATATATATATGGGGAAAAATACAAAATCCTTATACTGTACAGTAGAGTGTAAGTCACCTCTGAGTTCTCAGACTATACAAAGGAGCATGGCTGAAAGCAGAGTTCCGTTATAAAGTTATGGAACTCCTAGCCAACATGCAATATCCTTATCATGTAAAGCAGTGGATAGGTTATGGCTCGCCACAGCGGGCTCTAACGCCCATTAAAGGCTCACTCCAGAATTTAAAAAAAGGTATGAGCCAAATGCAAGAGCCTTTAACAAGGGAGCGGGCCTGTAATAGAAGGTAGAGCCTGCTATGAAGGACTCCAAGGCTATTAGAAAATTCCCCCCTATTTCCCTGTGAACAAAGTAAGACATTGAAATGTTGGTGCTCCGGACTTCTACTAAAGGGGGTGGTAATGGACGGAGCATCTGAACCAAACACACACTTGCACCCAGTCAAAAGATCTGGGTTTAATCCATCACCGTTCGTTAGCCCACTCTGCCACCCCAGTTCAGACATGGCTATATGCAAATCAGTCTGACCCTGTGCCTCATGCGAACAGTCCAGCCCGAACTGCCAAGCCATGCCTTCCCTGGACCGGAAACAAGCTTCCGAGGACCGGTTTCTGGCATTCCAGCCGTCTTGGCAGTTCGGGCTGTACGGTTCCCATGAGGCACAGGGTCAGACTGATTTGCATATAGCCATGTCTGAACTGGGGTGGCGGAGTGGGCTAAAGAACGGTGATGGATTAAACCCAGATCTTTTGACTGGGTGCGAGTGTTTGATTGATTCAGATGCTCCGTCCATCACCACCCCCTTTTGTACCGCCGGACTTCTACTAGCCATTAGAAGCCCAGAGCACTCCATTGTTTTTAATGGAGCTCCCAACATTCTAATTTTCTAATATTCTTCAAAATACTTGGTCACACAGTAAGCTTTCCCACAAAACACTTCAATCCTTGGTGCTTAGCTATTTCATATGAGCATGGTTGCAGGCAAGAAGAAGATAAAAAAAAAAAAAAACAGACAGTAGCTCAAAATGCCTAGAAACATGCAGAAATATTCTAGCTTTTCTATAATTACCTATTGGATGCAATAAATATATTACTATTAATATCACCTTTCTGCTCTTCACTATAGAGTTAGAAAAATAGAGCAGAAGAAAGAAAAGCAACATTGTATTTTGTTCCTTAAACAGCTGCTTTAATTACGCTGGCATACCTTCCCCTCCCCTGTTGGCTCTAGGAGCAGGCATTGGAACCTCTTGAGTTTTGACGCCATTTCTTTATAATAGGCAACTGTGTGCGTCACAAGTCGCGTATTAAAAATAAATTAGATATGGGTTTTTATAAGGTTTGCAGAATCCTATCTATACTATTATAATAAAGAGAGAGCCCAAACCTTTGAGGCGGGTAATCTCAGGAACCACAGCACCAATCACAACACCCAATACAGCGTGGGAAAGGGCAGTTGCAGCGGAAGGACATAGGCTATGCACACGCCCACCATATACATTGAAAAGGTAAAAGAACCGTGCCAGCAAAGTAGTCCCTTGTGGGTGTGTCTGCGTTGTGCTGTGTGAGGTTCAGTGAATTCTGAACCCGTTTTATAAAAGGTCATGGTTTTGTTACGAATTTGATAGTAGCGGACCGAAACTAGTGAGTGCGGTATGTACGAGTGATTTCGTCATGCTACACTCATGGATTCACTACGTATTTAGGGATTTCGTTCTGAACCCTCGGGTTCCATTTTGTGTACGGCAGCCATTTTGTGGTTGCCCTCACATAGGTCGATGACTACGGCTGAACGAGTCTTTGGTACACGTACACCTTTAGTTGACTTCTAGATGGCCTGAGCGAACTGACCCCGTTGCCAAAAGCTAGCCTTGCTAAGCCAGTTCCTTGTCCGGTAGTTGATCGAGATAGAGATCAAAGAACAGGAGATTGTTGAGTTTATTACACACGCACACACACACCCCTTTATCTTGCTTCTCATCTGTTTCTGTTCCTGTTCCTTCTTTTATGGCCTGTTCATGGTTTGGGTTGTGGTCTTTTATAATGGGTTTGTCCGGCCTGTCCGAGCAAGAATGTTGGGCTTTCCCGTGTAATTGATGGTGGGCTGGACAACTGAAAAGTGGGTTTGTCATCATGCGATACCTTTTACAATGGTACCTATGATTGGACAGTTCGTAAATAATGGGTGTTTGTCAGGAATGTGATTTTTAGCATAAAAGACGATGTCTCGCAATACGAAAATTGAGCAGTCTCTAGCGAACCTACTTGTGTCGTACTTCGTAGACTTCTGTTCCTGGTTGCAGCCAATAAATTTGATCTTTGACGTCACCGAGAAGTATCCCGTGTCTCTGTATTCTAAGACAGGTGAACCCGAAGACTTTGGGCGTGCCCCTGGCGCCGCTGGATTCTAAAACCCGGTTCTTCATGTGGGCGTGTGTTGGGAGCGTGACAAACGCTGGGGGTGTGTGGTACGTTCCGCTCTTCATGCCATGTCTCATATCGTGTGCTGTGGGCGTGTGCTGGGGGTGTGTCCGGGGCGCGGCATTACGAGAAAAAAAAAGCGAGCGCTGTGCCCAATATTTCATTGTTTTTTCTTCCCAGGTTCTGTACATTCCAGCTCCGGGTTTGCTTGCCCCACGCTCCCAGTGACGTGCACCTGCTTTACTGTATGAAGGTCAGGCATGGAGCTATTTCCAAGGGCCGGAAGGAGCGCAAACAGGGGCCATTGTGCAGGAAGTGTAATCTCTCCTTAACTTCCTGTGATGCCTGAAGCGCACACTGAAGATTTTCCACTTCTGTTGCGCACAGGTCTCGCTCCACACACATCCAGACATCAGGCCCACCTCCACGGAAATAGCAAAAAAGGGACTATCCCTCCCCCCGGATTATGCGATGATATTCTGCAAACCAACATCCTGCATACCATCACTCCTCAATTTTTATAACGCGGGACTATTACTCCGCAAAGACATAGTTTCTAAAACTTTTACAACGCATATGACTTCATCACGCATGCCATTATAATGCAAATGCATGTGTGGTAAATGTCATATACATTGTAAAAGTACATTATTAAAACATCAAATATATGTTTGTATATATATATATATATATATATATATATATATATATATATCTTCATCCAAGCAGGTTCACTTTCGGGCGGGGATCGGCACACTCACTGGCGGTGCACGCTGTCGGCAGAACCACGCCGTAATTACATCAAAAAAAACCCTCCTTCACCGAGGAGAGAAGCAACACTCCAGCAACTTCAGTCCTTGCATTTTTATTAATTCCAATGCGGCAGTCCTAATATATTTCGGTCACCATTGACCTTCTTCAGAGGTGCGCCGATGGGAACATCCGTGCCGGGTAAGAGAGACCAATCAAGTGAGTTACGACAACAATGTCTTTTATTCGCCCCCTGATGGGCGTCCACTTTAATTTGGGAGTGCATTCTGGTGCTTGTGGTTCTCTGGCCGGCATCCTTTTCTAGCTTCCAATAGCTTTTCAAGCCTCCAATGGCTGTTGTCCCCATTTGGTTAATTTGCATTGTTTTTTAATGTTTTTTAAAAGGGTCCGTTGCGTCTTATAGTCAGCCCGCTTTTGAAGCTGACAAAGAACCATGCCGAGGTTAGTCTTCGGCAGTGCCGCCGCCCTCAAAAAATCAAAAAAAACCCTCCTCGGTGAAGGAGGGTTTTTTTTTATGTAATTACGGCGTGGTTCTGCCGACAGCGTGCACCGCCAGTGAGTGTGCCGATCCCCGCCCGAAAGTGAACCTGCTTGGATGAACGTGAAGACGAAGGGCGGCGGCACTGCCGAAGACTAACCTCGGCATGGTTCTTTGTCAGCTTCAAAAGCGGGCTGACTATAAGACGCAACGGACCCTTTTAAAAAAACATTAAAAAACAATGCAAATTAACCAAATGGGGACAACAGCCATTGGAGGCTTGAAAAGCTATTGGAAGCTAGAAAAGGATGCCGGCCAGAGAACCACAAGCACCAGAATGCACTCCCAAATTAAAGTGGACGCCCATCAGGGGGCGAATAAAAGACATTGTTGTCGTAACTCACTTGATTGGTCTCTCTTACCCGGCACGGATGTTCCCATCGGCGCACCTCTGAAGGTCAATGGTGACCGAAATATATTAGGACTGCCGCATTGGAATTAATAAAAATGCAAGGACTGAAGTTGCTGGAGTGTTGCTTCTCTCCTCGGTGAAGGAGGGTTTTTTTTTATATATATATATATATATATATATATATATATATATATATATATATATATATATATATATATATATATATATATATATATATATATATATATATATACACACACATACATACATTTTTTAAATGTAATTAAAACATTTATTCTTTTAAATTGCATTTATATTTTTTACTTATTTTATTTCCCTTTACACCCTAAAAACTAATCCCACCCATCTCCCTTAAAATACCCCTGTACCCCAAAACCCAAACCTACCCCTGAACCCTAAAAATACCTCTGTACCCCAAAACCCAAACCTAGCCCTGACCCTAAAAATAACCATGTACCCCAAAACTAGCCCTGAACCCTAAAAATACCCCATACCCCAAAACCCATACCTATCCCTAAACCCTAAAACTACCCCTGTATCCCATAACCCAAACTATATCTGAAACCTTAAAATACCCAAACACCCCAAAACATATACCTCAGTACCCCAAAACATATACCCCTATACCCATACTTACCTCATCCAAACATTTTAAAAAAACATGCATTTCAATTCAAAAATACTTTATTCGGTAGTTCATTTGATAAGAACACCATAAAAGTTCATAAAATACAATTTACAAAGTTGATCATGTTTTAAGATCACAATTTTTAAATGCTAAAAACAATTTTTTTTTTTTTAAATAGAATTCTTTTAAAAAAGCAGGTCAGATAAAAAGGAAGCAGCAAGATATATCATACAATTTATATTCATCTTAGAACCTAGAAATTTGTGCGCCTTCATTGTATCTCTCCTAATCAGATCAATTCATAGGTTGCGACGATGTTGAATACAAAATTTAAGAAAACGTACAATTGCTTTAGCATATTTTTCATTTTCTAAATATTGTAGTGCCAAGAATGCAGGACGGCATTGGCGAAGCCCCCAAAGTTTTAGGATGGGGAGTAACCAACGTCTACGGGGTTCTACAAAGAATTTGCAGAATAGGATAGTATGTATGGTTGATTGTGTAGATACCAAATCACATGGACAGCATGTCCGTGTGGACGCCCAGTCGTTTTGGGTTGGAAAGGAAACTAGCAAATGAAACATGTCAAACCTTAAGCGAGTTAGCAGCATTTTTTCGTATTGGGTTAGATTATAAAACAAATAGGGTTCCGATTCAAAGACAGTCTGCACTAGTATGGCTTTCTGAACAGATTGTTTGTGGATCTCGGTTACTAGGCGTATCTGCCTCAGATGTGCAAGGCATTCTTTTTATAGATCCGCCTTAGAAATTTCATTTATCCTAGAAAGATAATCAAAATATTTCTTGTAGCCCAAGTCCTCAAGAATTGCTTTGACGTAAGTTAGCCATTTGATTTTTTTACACTGATCGAGACTCAAAGTGTCTTCAATGATGGATCTCGTTAAATGGCATTGATCTGTAACCCATATTCTACGCCACAGCATTACTGGCTGTAGTTTTATGATGTCTGTTATATAGTCTAGTCCCAATTCTGTGTGACATGCGTATGTGGAGGTATTCCTTGGGACCGCAAGTAAATACCGTAAAAAGGAATTCTCAATTTTTTGAATGGCTTCAACATTTACATATCCCCATATTCCTGCCCCATATATTGCCGTGGATATGCATTTTGCATTATATATTTTTCTCATTGCTTGTATTGGACGTTGGCCCAGCTTTTGTGAAAATGCTTTTAATGAGACAGTTTCCCTCAAGAAGGCAAGTTTCCTGGCATTAACCGCTGGCATCCACTTGAACTTCTCGTCTATTACTATCCCCAGGTATGGGTAGGTTGCCGTTCTATCTAGTGATTCACCTTTTACAAACAACCTTCGGTGCTTCCCGGACCCCTTCCCGGCTTGCATAGTGTAAGTTTTCTTAACATTTAGTTTTAAGTTCAAGGTGGCCATGAACGCACAATATCTGTTTACTGCACATTGGAGTTCATTTGGGGTTCTTGCTAAAATGACGGCATCGTCGGCATATAATAATGCAGGTATTTGCCGACGAGCTATTGCAGGTAAATCTTTACCGCCTTGAAGCATCGCGGCTTCCAGTCCGTTAGTGTAGACAGTAAATAGAAAGGGGGCCAGCACGCAGCCCTGTCTGACCCCCTTTTCCACCCTGAAGCTTCCTGTAAGTTCCCCCTTAGTCCCAAATCTTACCCTACCTGTAGTTCCTGTGTACATTTCACGCAGGAAATCAACAATCGCTGGGTCAACGCCCATTTTCAGCACTATATTCCATAATGCTGAATGAGCGACACAGTCAAACGCCGCTGATAGGTCGACGTAGACCATGTAAAGTGCGGACCCCTTAGCCTCCATGTATTTACCCGCTAGGAGGGAAAGGTTAAGTGCTTGGTCGACTGTTCCTAGGCCTTCACGGAAGCCGTATTGTATATCGGATATTACTCCTTGGTCAGTTGCCCACTCCTGAAGTCGATTGAGAAGGATCCGCCCTGCCATCTTCCCAAGCGAGTCCAGGAGGGAGATAGGCCTATAACAGGACGGAGTATTTTGGTCCCCTTTCTTATAGATCGGGACCAATATTGATGACTTCCAAGAATCTAATAGCCCTACCTTTAGTGTTGCATTTAAAACATTGGTCAGTATGGGGGACCAGAGATCTGGTAGATGTTTAAAAACATCAGCTGGGACCCCATCTGGACCAGGGGCTTTGCCAGTTTTTGAGTTTTTTTAATGCCAGTTGAACCTCCTTGTGGGAGAATTGTAGGTTTATTGGGTATGTAACCTGCGTTAGAGGGACTGGGTGGTCAATGTCTATCGAGGTGTCTTTACTAAAAACTTTTGAAAAGTAAGCCACCCATTCATCTTCGCTTATAGCGACGTCGATGGAGGGTGTTTCGTTTTTATTTGTTAAAAACGGTGACCTTACTATGTACCAGAACATTGCACTATCCATCAACTCTGTGCTTTTGCTGAGGCGATTCCATAGATCGACTTTTAACTCTTGTTTTCTTAACCTGATCGCGACAGCGTACTCTTTCCTTAGTCTGCCAATCTCAGCTCTGTCCCTCTTATCCTTATTCAAGGCCTCTTTTAGTTGTGTGTGTGCCTTTGTACATGCCGAATTAAACCAGCTGTTATTTTGATTTATTTCTGACTTTTGCTTACAAGTCCTAGTTAACTCTTTATGTATATTTTTCAAAACGGCGTTAAAACTGTTAATGACCACCTTTGGTTGTAGATTCAGATCAAGACAGTTCCTAATTTCGGCACTACAATTTTTGACTATTTTATTAGTTGTGGCTTCCTTATCAATTTTCCCCCATTTAAGTGTATAACCGTTCATGGAACCAATTGCAAGTTCTTGTTGGGCTAGAACGGTCATTATGTTAATGGGTTTGTGTGGTCTATTTTCCGCAAAGGATGCAACTATTGGAAAATGGTCACTCAGTGGGTTTTTTACTACTTCAAACAAATCGATAGCTGTCCCATTCAAGGGAGAAATTAGTATGTAATCTATCAGACTTGTTAATCCTCTTCTGTTGAACGTTGGCGAAAAGGGAGCAGGAGGATTTTTTTTCATTTAGAAAACCTAGCTGTAGTTCAGCCATGACCTCGTTCATTTTCTCACCTTCAACGGAATGTGAGAAATGGGTTATGCCGATGTCCTCCTCATCGGTAATGCCACATTTGGTATTTTTACTGTTCATACATAAGTGAAGATTGAAGTCTCCCCCCCCAAATTATTATACATGAATTTTTTGCATATTTTGTGGTTTGTTCTTGCAAAGCTGTTGCAATGTCAGTGAGGGTATTTAGCAAATTAGTTTGCGGCAAATTATTGTAGAAATTTACTAATATGTACACTTCTTGTTTTCTCCTTTTTAGAATTATGAGTTGGAAGTTGTCTTTTATTATGATGGGTGCAATGTCCTCCATTTGTATAGTGTTTGAAATGTAGGTGGCGAGGCCACCACTGTTTCTGCCCGAGGGGGGTTTCCTTGCAGGGGACCAGAATGTTTTGTACCCCACTATGTGTATAGGGGTGATTGCCCAAGTCTCCTGGAGGCAGATGATGGTACTTGAATTGAATTGAGACAAAAAGTTGGGATTAGTTTGTTTATATGCTAAGCCAGCAATATTCCAAAAAGTAAAATGTAGTTTAGGACTAATATTAGTTGGGTCTATAGCAGTAATTAAGTTGTCCACACAAACCTGTGAGCCGGAACTATTAGGAGGAGATAATACGCTCAAGGCGTCCTCTTTTTCTGGTTGCCCCAGTGAGATTGAAATAGATATTCCCCCGGGTTCTGAGTTCTCCCCTAATTCTAAGGTGGATGCATCTTCCCAGTTGACTATAGGGGTAGGGAGTCAATCGTTACTGTCTAAGCCAGAGAATGCATTGTATCTGTTGTAAATAGGAATGTTGTAGGAAGTAGTTGGCAACTGTACGGCTTGATTCCAACGATTATCCCCATAATCCTGGTGTAGAGTAGTAGAAAGATAGGGATGAACTGATGGAAGCAAGCGATTTTGGGTCTGATGCCATTGTACTGTTTCTGTGGGATAAACAAATTTGGGATTTTGTTGGAAGAGGGGAGTCTTCATTTCTGGCTGAAAGTGCCTTTCATAAAGAAAATCCGTAGGGTTTGGTAGTGTATTTGTATTTGATGGAAGCAGGTGCCTATAAAAGTAGCCCAGGGGAAGCAAGGTGGTATTAAATTCCCATGTAGAGGGTGGGGGGGCATTGGCGAGAGTCTTTTCTGCCCATTGAGGGTTTCTAAAGTTAAGTGTTACACAGTCGCCCACAAATTTTTTTCGCAAAGGGCCTATCCATCCTACTCTTTGTACATGGGTAATTTCCCCCGTACATTCCGTTGGGAAGTTACAATTTAATGAAAGCCAATAAAGTATTTTATTTTTTAATGATAGAACAGTTTCTGACTGTTCTGGCTTAAGTCTAGGCACATTGACTAAGACAAGTACAAAGGCTCCACGTTCTGGTGGTAAGGTGATCCGTGGAGGAATTTGGAACATGGATCGCCTCGGCTCCCGGGTCACGAGCTGCACGAACCCGGCTCTGGGCTGATCTGGCCCTTCTTCGGATCCCCCCTTGTTACTCACATGTGGAGGAGCAATTGGGGCATTTGCTGGGCAGCGGCAGTCGCTCCTGGCTTGGCGGACGGGTCCGGTCTCCCGAGGAAAAGGAGGAGAGGTGCGGCGGCGCTCAAAATGGCGGGCGGCATCTCGCCGTGGACTACGCCGTCTGCGGCCGCCGCTGGGAGGTAGGATGGCGACCTGCGCTCCCCCGGCTTGCCCAGTCTCGCACCAATTGTCGCAGCAGCCAACGGGTCCTGGCTCCGTCTAGCCCCAACTCGGCGGTGTCCCCCAGCGAGGGAATCCTCCCAGCGCCTGCCTGACTTCAAGATGGCGGCCGGCGGCGACCCTCGGATAGCGATCGCCGCTTCTTCTGGCTCGCCCCAACTTCCCCCCAGCCTCTTGCCTCTCCTGCGGCCCTCTTCCTGGCTGTCGGGCCTGCCACCCGTCCCGCTGTTGCTTTGGGGGCCTCTGCCACTTCCGTTTTGCCCCGTGGTCCTGCAGCAGGAGCTGGATCTCCTGGATCGCTCACCCCTCCCCCCCTGCAGCATGGCACCAATGGCTCCGGTGCTGAATGGGCTGCTCGTGTCTCCCGGAGGCCACACATCTTGCAGGGCGGTTGTATCCACGCACGGCCCACCAGCTGCCGTGGCAGCGCCTCACGGACAACGCGTGATCGCACCTGCACCTTCGCCACCTTGCGCTCTCTCACGCCCACCGAGCCGGATGGCTGCAGGCTCTCCAGGATGGCGACGTGCCTGCGGCTGGCCTCCGGCGTCATCCCTCACCTGGGCTCCCACCTTCTCTGCTGGACTTCTTGACTTTTGCTCTGTTCTGACCGACACTTTGCTGCTGTTCTAGGACAGTTTCTCTGGGCTCTGGCCCCCTACCATGCCCCTGGCCTCAGCCCTTCTCACTGTGGATGGCCCTCAAATGTTTCCTCCCTGTTGTGCTTCCCCTTCTCTCCATGCCCTTGCATCCCTCCCACCCTCCCTTTGTGCTGTGGCTGCATCCACACTTATGGAACTCTGCTTTGTCTTGTGTGGTGACTCTAGTTAATGGTATCTGCTTTAGACCTAGCACCATATACCATGCCTATGTGACTCTTGGAGTTTATCCAGTCATATCCCCTCCCTATGTGTGTAGAGATGACTCTAATCATTAGTGTATGCAGTAGACCTTTGACCGATTGCAATAATGTTAAGCTTTGATATTCGCTGATGTCCTTACACCATATACCACCCCTATGCGTCTTCTAGAGTTTGGCCAGTCATATCCCTTCCTATGTGTACGTAATTGACCCTTATCACTAGTGTTTGCAGTGGACCTATGTATTCTCTACCACCCCTATGTGACCCTTAGAGTGTTTCCAGTCCAAGCGCGGAGAGAAACTTGGAGACAGAGAGCTCACTTGGTTGCTGCTGGGATTGAGATTTCCGTCATGACTTCAAACAAATTAGTTGTAAAGGGGCAGCTGAAATTCCAGGAGCCTAGTCCAGACAGCTCGACGACGTCGGAGGGCTGGAAGAGGTCCCCCGCTACACGGCGGAGGAGGGCACTGGACATCGAAGGCTGTCCTATGTAAAGCGCTTTGATAACCTAATCGGTTCAAGATCCTGAAATGTGCAACGTAACTGATTCTATGTAAACTGCTGTGATAACTTGTAACGGAACTGGTGCTATGTAAAGTGCTCTGATAACCTAATCGGTTCAAGTTCGCGCTATAGAAAACTCTAAAAATAAATAAATAAAATAAAATAAGTCTAGGCACATTGACTAAGACAAGTACAAAGGTTCCACGTTCTGGTGGTAAGGTGATCCGTGGAGGAATTTGCTTAGCTTTGTAGGGAATTTCGGAGGGGGTCTTCGGATGGTGTATTGTTGCCGTTGTGTTGCTAACCTGGGTGGGAATTTGCGGCAGATGTTGTGAGCCCGTTTGAGGTTTTCTTGAGTGAGCACTACTGGTCGTTGGGGGAGGACTCATAGCTGGTGCAAGGTGGGTTACTGATGTTGGTTTATTAGTGGTTGTCTTTTGTTTTGTCTCAGCGGGTCCACCAGTTTTGGGTTTTGCTTGGGGCGGCGCTGTTTTACTTTCATTGGGTTTAGCTTTTTGTGCTCCAGCCACGTTAAGGAGAGGGGGAGGGTGAGAGTTTTTATTCATAGATACCAGTTCTTCAATTCTCTTCTCTAATCGAGCGAGCCTGGATTCTACCGGCGATATATATATGCTCAGAAGATCCCCGATTCGCTCGATCAATTTATCGTAGTCTGCATTATTATCAGATCTTTCTCTGAAAGCGTGACTGTTATTTATATTGGGGGAGTCATGATGATGTTCTACATCAGCCAATATGGCTTTACCTTTTTGCCCTCTCGTGCGTTTACGTTTCTTACGAGTCAATGGCAAGGGTTGCGTGGTAGATATAGCTATTATTGGAATTGCCCCCCCCCCCCCTATGTGTCTCCCAGAGCATTCTCGGTGGTATCCTCAACTAGTTCGGGAGTTAGAGCCACATTAAGAAGGGGAGATCTCTCTAGGTCACTGTCCAGCTCACAATTGGTGCTTGTGTCCGATATTGATAGATTTACTTCGTTCAGCAAGGTGTGAGGGACGGCTATAATGTCATTGGTGTCTTCAGGTCTCGATGTACTGGTGTTGCCTGGGGTTCTAGCTGATTTAATGCTTCCTAATGAGGAGCGTTTTGCAAAGTCCAAGTCCCGAGATACCCTTCGTTGCAATAATGAGATGCTGAGATCGATAGCGTCAGTAGTGCGTGTGATGAAACTGTCTATTGGACCTATCAATGCAGCGGCTCCGGCAGCAGTCTTACTCCTGCTGCCTCTAGTGGACATGTTTGTGAAGATTGTATACTTGTATGTAGCAAGTAGCAGAAAGCATTGGTAGGCAGCTATACAGTTCAAAAGTCAATGTTTATAGTGAATCCATTATGAAATTACAATGAACAAACAAGTCAAAGAAATCCTACTTGTTCTGGAGGCGTGGGAGTTAGAGGGTGGGTCCGTCCTGCCCTTGGTCGTCCTCGGACGGCCACAGACGGCCCGCCCTTTGCCCGGGCTTAGCCCGGCGTCCCGCTCGCGTCCCGCGTTGCGAGGGACGCCCACCTTTATCGCGCCTCCAGGCGCCGAAGGTGACGATCAGGGCAAGCGCCACCGCAGGGAGTCCTGGGAAGCCGAGTCCTCCACTCGGCGGCCGTCTGGTGTTATGCACGGCAGCGGGAGGACTCAGGCAGTGCGAGGTGTTAGGTTCCAGCAAGGTTGTTGGTCGGCAGAGGGTCCGTAGAGGCAGAGGTTCAGTGTTCACAGAGGGTTACCATGCATTTACCATTCATGCATTTACAACGAATTTCATTGTAAATTTATGCGTGGTAAAAGCATATAAAATGTAATGCCATGCGTTATAATGGCATTGCGGAGTCATGGTACTTTCCTAATTAAAGTATGCAGAGTGATGGTATGCGGAAAGAAAGTTGCGGAATAATGGGTGTTTACCCTCCCCCGGTAAGTACATTGGTGGCACGGCGGCCAACATCTCCAGCAACATACTCATATTTTTGCAGCACAGGTCTCTCTCCTTGATGTGTATAACACAAAAACACAGGGGGTCTGCCAGCCCAATTATGTAGCTGCACTGTCAATCCGAATTACTAAAATCTCGGAGTGATTTAAATCACATGAGGACAGCGTATCTGAATGTAAGGTGAACACTATGTGTATAGGAAAAACCAACACAGTACAGATCATTCACAGATGGTTAATAAATCCAGAACATTTCGCCATGAGTTACCATCAAATTGACATGATGATCATTCCTATCATCTGGCCAAACCCGGGTGTGAATTAGGCTAGTCCCCTGATCATTGGGACATCAAGCACCACACCATTTGATGCTGGTTTTGGATTTGGTCCACCAACACAAATGAACCGTCAATGATGGCTGATCTTTGATGGATACGTGAAAAATAGTGCAACAGAATTAGCGACTTTAAAATAGGATAGAGTATCCTCCTACTAACAACTTTATTCTGCGGCTGAACAACACTTCCTAATTAAAAACCTAGAACAGTGCAAGGAGACAGTCACCAAATATCTGTCTTGTAATGGGCCACGTCTCTCCTTGATGGCCAGCACCGACATACACTTTTAGACACACCTCCCGCCACAAGTTCCAGAATTGCGAACTTTAGAACTGGGGAGCGACGTTTGAATCTCGGCATCAGCTCAACATCCTGTGATTCCAGGCAAATGGCTCTGTCTCCCCGTGCCTACCACAAATGAATGTGCTCTTCTGTAATGTAAATTGTGCTCATGCCATGTTGTCGAGTTTGCGCTATATAATATTGCAAGGAAAAATAAAGTAGGGAAACTCGAGTTCACACTCTACTGAACGCGCACTCTTAAGTGCATCAGCAGTGCACTGTGAATCGGAGCGTTTCACAGGCCAGTCACAGATAAGAAATGCTATCAAAACGAAATCCTATAAAATAATATACTACTGGCCGGCAGCAATTCCTACCCGGACAACGTCGGGACGGGCTGCTAGTATATTATAAATGGGTTTCTGAATATAGATTGGGTGTTGTTCAATATCCATACTAATATAATAAAGAGAGAGCCCAAACCTTTGAGGTGGGTAATCTCAGGAATCACAGCACCAATCACAACACCCAATACATCGTTGGAAAGAGCAGTTGCAGCAGAAGGACATAGGCTATGCAGACGCCCACCATATACATTTAAAAGGTTAAAGAACCGTGCCAGCAAAGTAGTCCCTAGTGGGCGTGTCTGTGATGTGCTGTGGGTGTGTGCTGGGGGCGTGACAAATGCTGGGGCTTGTGGTACATTCTGCCCTTCATGCCATGTCTCATTGTGTGCTAATCCCACCCTGCTCCCTTTGAATACCCCTGCACCCCATGATCATAACCCATCCTTACTCCTTAAAATACCCTAACACCTTTAAACACTAACCCATCTTAATGCTATAAATATACCCTGTACCCCAAAACCCAAACCTATCCCTGAACCCTAAAAATACCCCTGTACCCCAAAACCCAAACCTACCCCATAACCCTAAAATACCCCTGTACCCCAAAACCCAAACCTACCCCTGAACCCTAATATACCCCTGTACCCCAAAACCCAAACCTAGCCATGAACCCTAAAAATACCCCAAAACCCATACCTATCCCTAAACCCTTAAACTACCCCTGTACCCCATAACCCAAAACTATATCTGAAACCTTAAAATACCCAAACACCCCAAAACATATACCTCAGTACCCCAAAACATATACCCCTACACCCATACTTACCTTATACAAACATTTAAAAAAAAACATGCTTTTACCATTCGTGCATTTACAATGAATTTTGTTGTAAATGTATGCGTGGTAAAAGCATATAAAATGTAATGCCATCGTTATAATGGCATTGCGGAGTCATGGTACTTTCGTAATGAAAGTATGCGGAGTGATGGTATGGGGAAAGAAAGTTGTGGAATAATGGGTGTCTACCCTCCCCCGGTAAGTACATTGGTGGCCCACATCTCCAGCAACATACTCATATTTTTTCACCACCCATTTAAAAAATGCACAGGTCTCTCTCATTGATGTCCAGCACCGACATACACTTTTAGACACACCTCCCGCCACAAGTTCTAGAATTGCGAACTTTAGAGCTGGGAGCTACGTTCGAATCTCGACAGCTCAACATCCTGCGATTCCAGGCAAATCGCTTGGTCTCCCCGTGCCTACCACAAATGAATGTGTTCTTCTGTAATGTAAATTGTGCTCATGCCATGTTGACGAGTTCGCGCTATTTAATATTGCAAGGAAAAATAAAGTAGGGAAACTCGAGTTCACACACTACTGAACGTGCACTCTTAAGTGCATCAGCAGTGCACTGTGAATCGGAGCGTTTCACAGGCCTGTCACAGATAAGAAATGCTATCAAAAAAATCCTACAAAACTATATACTACTGGCTGGCAGCAATTCATACCCGGACAACGTCGGGACGGGCTGCTAGTCTACCAATATAGCAAGCACTGCTTTTTAGGTCTCGCCTAGCTTCGCAGCGCATGCGCTGACCGCTTTGCGAGACATGCTGTACAAAGGTATTTTTTTTTTTTTTTAGAAGTGGTGTAAGCCCCGCCCATGTTTTTCATTGTCTGGTGTCATCGTCCATGGTAAACGCAGGCTTCCGATTGATAATGAGGCTTTTTAGTTCCTCCTTGTTACCGCCCTGTCTCCTTTTGGGACCGCCCATCAGGACTGGATCTTTTACTTGCGGGGTTATCCTGTTTCTTCAACTAATCGGTGGGCACTTTTTTTTTTTTTTTAATTGCAGCACGAGCGGCTGCGCTTGTTTTCAATTGCATATTACACGTCTGACTAAGGATGTTAATTGTTTGAAGGGCAGGTAACTGTGAAAGATGCTAATTTGAATGATGGCCGTGACGAATTAAGCGATTGCTTCTTTAGCAAAAAGACACTAATCTGAGCACATCGTGTCACCGAACAACAGCAAATAAAGTTTACACACAGGTAAAGCACAGCTAGAATACATGCATGAAAAAGAGAAGTAGAATACACGCATGCAATAGAAAAACATGAAACATAAACTACCCTTTCAAAAGCACATAAGTGGAACAGAGTCCTTAAAGACACCGGGATGTGTTTAATGATAAAGGGTATTGATGTGCGTGTTTCCGTATGTGTTTCCTGCCATGCTTTCAGTCCCTGTTCTCAATTTCCTAAGAATTTCCCTTTTCACAGATTCTGATAGTTCATGTGTCTTTACAGAGAAGCTGAATGTCCCCCGTATGCAGCAAGATCATATCTGGGAAACTGTGATGGTGACGAAATAGAGGGATTATTGCTCATTTAGGAACAAAAACAAAAAAATGGGGGTGGGCAGGGGTTAAAGTCTCCGGTTTTATTCTAATTTTTCAGACGGATGCCGACATGAACAAGCATTTGCAATACAATAGGTCTCGCAGTCACGCAAGTTTGAGCTATTGGCATAGTAAATGGTTATGCCTTTTATTTGGGGTTTTAAAACATAAATAAAAGACATGGTCATTTACAAAGGCAAAAGCGTAAACTTGGGTAAATGCGAGACCTATTGCATTGCAAATGCTGGTTTTATATGGTATAATGATGTTGTCCAAAATTATTGTTTAATTTGTGTGTAAAATTTAGAGATTAAACTAAACACACTTAGTGGGGGCCGTCACGTTCTACATTACAGTGCAAGTATATCATATTTATTAATTTTATTTCACGGTTTCTGTAGCGCTTTTGCATAATAAGGTGTCAAGGCGCCTTACAATGAGCTGAAAAGGGCGCGATATTGAGAGAGTATAACGGTGCATACAGAACACGAACTTTTCAATGACAGACGGGTTCTTTCACACCCATAAGTAATGAGTTTTTAGTGGTTTCCTGTTGGTGTCTGCACATGTGGCCTCGTGATTGTGAACTTCAGGCCCAGCTCAGTCATGAGAGAGCTTACAACCACGCTACAGGCAAAAGTGCTTAAAACCACGCTGCAGGTGAGAGCGCTAAAACCACGCTGCAGGTGAGAGCGCTTAAACCACGCTGCAGGTGAGAGCGCTTAAACCACGCTGCAGGTGAGAGTGCTTAAACCACCCTTTGTTTTCCTGTAGGCGCTTCCTCGTCCGAGGAAGACCTGTCATTCAGTGAATGAGGAGAATCCTTGTAGGCTTTGATCTACAAGGGACGTCCCACACCTACTAGAAATGCTATGAACTGCTTTCCAGGACTATCAGATCTGCCTCTATAGATAAGTAATCCATGTTTCAAGAAATTGTGCATAACGCTCTGTTTTACATCATATTTTGAAACTTTTTTTGTTGTTGCATTTTTAGGATGGATGTGAAAAGCACCGACGCCAATATGAAGGACTCACTCGGCAGCTAAAAAGGTAATAAAATATTATAATAGATTGTTAAAAAAAAATTAAAAAAAACGCCCCAACTACAAGAAACTGAAAAGCTTTTATAAATCGAACTCTCGATTTTTTGCTTAGAAAGTTCTAGAACCACTTTTTGATGCGCGATACATTCAGGACAGATTAACCAAAAGATCCGGAAGAGCACCCCTAAAAGTACCTTGCACTCGCATCGCCACAGCTTCGCCATCCTAAATCCGCAGTAGCGTTGTGGCGGTATGGACTCTGTGCCACCCTCGGGAGGGGTGGAGAGAGTCTTGCGGTTGGAGGTGAAAGCCGGGCCGGACTGGGAACTGACAGCAGCCCTGGCAAATGTTGCCAGACCAGCCCCCATGTGATGCGTAGCGAGCAAGCTTGGCCACTACTAGGGGGTGTGGGGGGTTTTGGGGGCGTTCTCCCCCAAGAAAATTTTGGAAAAAGACCTATCAAAATGAATTTCACAGCACATTTTTCGTTACATATTCAAATTGTATCAACTTTCAAAGCACAGTAAATAGTTGATGATGACCTTAAAGAGCACTGGGTTACCCACCCAGTCATATGTACCCATAGACCTTCTTTCAGAGAGCACCAAAAATAGACACAAGTAGTGAATCAGAGAGAACAAAGTGAAAGCGAGACCAACCCCCATATGGTGTGTAGCGAGCAAGCTAAGTGAGCAACCACTACTTGGGGGAGTTTGGGGGGGGGGTTGTCCCCACTAGAAAATTTAAACCAGAAAGGCCAAAACAAAGCATTTTTCATTACATATCAGATTGTATTAACTTTTAAAGCGTAGTACATGATTACCTTATGGAGCACCAGGATACCCAGTCTGCTCAGTTTGACATATTTCCATCCAAGATGGCGCTATGTCACCGTTGATGAAATGCTATAGTTCTGGACTGTTCTTTTACAAGTTAGGGTTGTTAATTCAACTGAATATCTAAACTGAAAGAGGACTACAAGTCCCAGAATGCAATAGGTTGGTAAACTAAACATCAGTAAAGCAGCTCTGTACCCTTGGTGACTAGGAGCGAGTAGAGCATGAAAGATATCTTTTTATATCGTACAAATGTGTCCCAATCAGTGATGCAGTTAATCCCTTTCAAGATGTTCGTACAGACATAAAACAGCAAACCTCCAAATACATGAGCTGGAAGGTCAAATATCTTCAAAGCATGGGAATGGGTCAGTCACGTCACCACATATACAAGACTGTACAGGTGGAGGATTCTGCCCCCCTTCCAGAAGGAATTTGCATGGCCGGGTCTTTGAAAGGTCGCCGGGGCGGACTGGGACAGAAAATAATCCTGGGCACCAAAATAAAAGTGGCCTCATTAGTGAATCAAACCCCTAAACTGTGGCCATATTTGCGATTTGGAGTAGCTTTGAACTTGCAAGTCATGGGAGGATGCACGCATTTGTGCTCGCTGCCGGTAAGGCTTGTGGAGGCAATATGAGGAAAATTAACAGGAAAAACCGGCCAACCAGACCCCAAATCAGAACCACAAAGAGCCAAAAATTGGCTCACACCATGACCTGTCAGGTGGCCTGCCTTCCGCAGCTGCAGATTTATTTTTATTTGAAGGTTTTATATAGCGCGAACAAGACCCTTGCGGGTATCAGAGCGCTTTACAAGGTAGATATAAGGCCACACACGCCAGTCCGACCGTGGAGGGTGCTGTAGATTCACCTACCTCCTTTTGCCCTGGTCTGTAGCTAATGGAAAATGGAAGAGAGGGGAGCGAGCTCTGTGCATGGCATGTTTTTATTTCCAGTTCAGTATGTGGTGCGCAGCCAACTCAGCGCCTTCCTTCGTAGACATACAAAGCCAGGCGCAGCTTGGCTGTGCACTTGTTCTGTGCCACTCCTGGTTAGCAAACGTATTCCCACTGTTGGAAGTGTGGCTAAATCTAGGCCCAAAACTTCAGTTCGGTATTCCACAACAGGACACTGACCCTGGGGCCCCATCATTCTGCCTGTAATGGAGCATCTGCAGGGTCTGTTCCTCTGGCCTCATAAGCAGCATTCCTGACCAGGCGCCAAGAGGTACACAGGCAGCGCTGAGCTGCCGGCAGAGCAGGCGCCAAGAGGTACCCAGGCAGCGCTGTGCTGCCGGCAGAGCAGGCGCCAAGAGGTACACAAGCAGCGCTGTGCTGCCGGCAGAGCAGGCGCCAAGAGGTACACAAGCAGCGCTGTGCTGCCGGCAGAGCAGGCGCCAAGAGGCAGAGCAGGCGCCAAGAGGTACACAAGCAGCGCTGTGCTGCCGGCAGAGCAGGCGCCAAGAGGTACACAGGCAGCAGTGTGCTGCCGGCAGAGCAGGCGCCAAGAGGTACACAGGCAGCAGTGTGCTGCCGGCAGAGCAGGCGCCAAGAGGTACACAGGCAGCACTGTGCTGCCGGCAGATCAGGCGCCAAGAGGTACACAGGCAGCACTGTGCTGCCGGCAGATCAGGCGCCAAGAGGTACACAAGCAGCACTGTGCTGCCGGCAGAGCAGGCGCCAAGAGGTACACAGGCAGCGCAGTGCTGCCGGCAGAGCAGGCGCCAAGAGGTACACAGGCAGCGCTGTGCTGCAGGCAGAGCAGGCGCCAAGAGGTACACAGGCAGCGCTGTGCTGCCGGCAGAGCAGGCGCCAAGAGGTACACAGGCAGCACTGTGCTGCCGGCAGAGCAGACGCCAAGAGGCACAGGCAGCGCTGTGCTGCCGGCAGATCAGGCGCCAAGAGGTACACAAATAGCACTGTGCTGCCGGCACATCAGGCCCCAAGAGGTACACAGGCAGCGCTGTGCTGCCGGCAGATCAACACGCTGACAATTTAATTTGCGTGCTGCCTCCACTCTACTCAGCTAATGTTGTGATCACAAACATAGCAGAGTAAACACTGCAGGTGCCAAAGAAAGGAACAGTGGTAGAGCAAAGGCCAGCAGCCAATGCAGTGTCCCCCCCCACCCCCCAGCAGCTTTTCCGGGTGGCCATCACACCTTGGCTGACTGTTTGGTTGACAAAAGGTACGTCAGTCAAGGTGAGGAGGGTTTGGCGTATTGCCTGCAGGCTACAGCAGCCACCATGACGCACCACGATGCACAACTCGAGCCACCACCTCGCTCCGCCGGCCCCTGCTCACAAACCGGCCCCTGCTCGCAAATCCACTGCGCAGAACCGCCGGGCGGGGCCGACCAGTACCTTTCAGCCAGCAAGTTTACTTTCACTGTTTCCTACAAAACGGACATGCGAGCCACGGGATGCGTGCTGCTGTTAGATGAAAAACAAAAGCGACCTCTCGACAGCTTTGCTTCGGACCCTGGAGCCGGAAGAAGTGGACAGTCGCCGCTAATGCGGCGTCCCTGTCCTGACTCTCCAGAGCTTTCTGTTTCCAATCTAATGCACTCTGGGAGTTGTAGTCATGGGCCACTTTAGTCGATCCAGATGAACTGACGGTCAAAAACAAAGGAATGATGCTTCACTATAGCGCTCTGGGGAATCCAGTGCTGGAGCGGAGATCAGTGCTGCGCCTGAGCCACGGGGGGTGGGGGGTGGTCGGGACCTCTCTCCGGGCAGTGCTGGAGCGGAGACATCAGTGCTGCGCCGGAGCCTTACCGGAACAAGCAGCCTGGAGGGCGTCAAGTGCCAAATGATGTGAACGAGGCGCTTGGAAACCCTCGAAGCTCCAATGTAATACTGTGCCTGACCCTTTCCCGGCGCTCGTGACCCCGCCCGGTGCCATGGGGAGGCTGAGGATTGAGTGCAGAGTGACTGACTGCAAGGACACTGGACTCACACGAGGCTGCAGACTGGGAGGGGGGGGGCTCAAAATAAGTACATGATGAGGTGTCTCTCGGGGCGTGGCTTGGGCGCCGATGGCGATGGTCGCCTGAGAGCTCGGCTCCGGGACTAAGCCCGAGATTATCCTGAAAATCGGTGGCTGAGGGGCACCCCAAACCCCGCATTCGGTTGTGCGAGGCGACGACACCCTGCCGGGGGCCTTAGTGGAGTTTGGACGGGGACTGCTCTGAAGAAATGCCGAAGTTTGCGGAGTGGCGGAGTGCGACCCAACATGGCGCCCGGATTCCTTTGTCCCCTCGATCGGAGCTACTGAGCTGAGGAGGACTCGCGGATGTCGGCTGGCACCCGGCTTCATCATCCTCGGTTGTTTTGGACAGTGGACATTGACGGGCTCAGACTTTATGCAACGGGTTCACACTCGATTAGACGACTGGGCGGGTGCCCACGCACTGGAGGGCACCGGGTGTGGGAGCCTTCGGCTACAGGTGGTGGCCCGCATCGCGACTCCACAGCCAGATACGTCCTCCCGGCCAATTCAACTACATGGGAGGCGCGACACTCTGGCGCCACGGAACAACCGAGGGAGTTGGTGGCCCTCACCCGGGAGCTATAGTGGGTGAACGGGCCTGCCCGTCCAGGCGACGGTTGTCTCCGCCCCCTCACCGGTGCCCTCGGACGACGTGGCGGTGGTGTGAGCCGAGGCGGCGGAGCCCCTACAGGCACTGGAGAAGGAGATCGCCCAGACCCGATGTGAGACGGAATTCCCGGGAAGGTCGCGATCGACTCCTGTACGCGGAGACACTTACTCCGGGACACCTACGGAGAGCCCCCGGCAGCATGGGGAAACCCAGAGGAGCCAAGGGATCCACCCAGACCACCTCGGACTCTGAAGCCCAGGACAAGGAAGAGCAAGGAGACCCCAAAAGACCTGATGGCGCTCCGCTGCAGCAACAGTTCGACCGAATACTGGAGGCGATAGAGGCTACTCGGTCGGCCCTCCAACAGGACATTGCTCAGGTGGCGACAGGCCTGGGCCTCCTTAGGGCGGACCATGGTAAACTCTCGGACCGGGTCAAGGAGGTGGAGGGCACGGTGAAAACTTTGGAACCGGCGCAGAGAACCTTAGCTGCGACGATAAAGGATGCCATGTCCCGAATCGAGACCCTCGAACGGAGGGCGGAGGATGCGGAAGGCCGCAACAGAAGGAACAACATCCGAGTGGTGGGCCTACCGGAAAAAATCGAGGATGGTGATATGGTGCGATACTTGGAGACCTGGCTCCGAGACACGGTGGTCCCGGAGGGGCTGTCCTCCTTCTACACTCTGGAACGGGCCCACAGAGTTCCAGCACGACCCCTACAGCAGGGACGCACTCCAAGGCCGGTGGTGGCGCGGTTGCTACATTTTCGGGACAGAGACTTGATCCTAAACGCCGCCAGGCACAATGGTCCGTTCCAGGTCGCGAACAGTCAGGTGAACATCTTCCCTGACTATACCTACGAGACGCAACGCAAGCGGTTCTCCTTCCTGGCGGTTAAGCGTGAACTCAGAAGTGAGGGCATCCAATATTCCCTCCTATTCCCCGCGAAGCTCCGCGTCATTGTCGACGACAAAACCCAGTTCTTCGACACCCCGGAGGAGGTCTGTAACTGGCTCGAACTGTATCGGACAGGGAAAGATGGTTTCGGCGCCTCGACCCAACGGGAGGATGAGCCGGAACAAAGGAGGCGATCCAAGAGAGTCAGAAATCGCCGCGGCCGCACGGGAGGGCCATCGACTGCGGAGACATCATCGGAGCGGAGGGGAGTGTTGGAGGTTCTGTCGGAACTATCGGGAGCAAGAGATGAAACTCTCGAGGAGGAGGAAGAAAACCCGGGTGCCCAGGGGGCACCATCGGACTCGGAGGATTCAGTGGCAGACAGTACCCATACACCGGTGATCACACCGAAGTCGGTGGAGGACCTCTTAGACGGACAAGGGTGACGGGGTACGCTGCCTTGTTTTGGGTGGGGGCCCGGCAGGGGGGAGGCGGTTGCCGTTCTTTATTGCTGACAACGGAGGAGGGAGGGTTGGGGGGCCTCTGCTCTTGCCCCAGGAGGGTTTGATACCGGGGGGGGCTTGCTATAGTCCTGGTAGCCTGGGCGACGAGGGCCCACTGCCTCCGCCCAGCCCGCACCTGGCCCATACGGCCTTCCTACGGTGGCGACCGTGGGACTAGGGGAGGTTTTGGGGTTAATACACGCCGAGGTTTGGATGGGATCTAGATGGTGCAGTTTGGGTCCTGTTCTGGGGGGGTTGGGGGGGGGGCCTTGTTGGTTTTTGGGTGGTTTGGTTTTGGTTGGGGAAAATGGCCGCCATCAGCGCTGAGTGGATTGATGCTTTTTCTTTGGGGGGACCCAAACGGGAAGACTGTGCAAGAACACTATGGGACAATGGCTGATGTTGCTAACTTGAAATGTGTTACTTGGAACGTGAGGGGGCTTCACACTATGTCCAGGCGTCACAAGGTCCATGCTTATTTAGTGCGTAGGGGAGTGCAAATGGCGCTGCTGCAGGAAACGCATCTGAACAAGGCGGAAGGGGCGGCGCTTCAGCGTAGGTGGCGAGGGCAGGTCTTCTCCACGGCGTACTCTGCTTATGCCAGGGGGGCGCTAATATGGATTAGGGCAGGGGTCCCCTTTCAGGTCACGAGGACAGTGTTGGACCCAGAGGGGCGTTTCGTGGCCATCTCAGGCACCCTAGGAGGGAGGGATCTGAACGTTTGCTGTGTGTATGCTCCTAATGTTGACCAGACTGCCTTCCTTTCCGGGTTATCGGGCTCGCTGGCCCACTTTTTTGCCGGGCCCCTCCTGCTGGGGGGAGACTTTAACTCCGTAGTAGATGTGGACATGGACCGCTCGCACCCCCCGCTCCCCGATTCCCCGGTCCGGCGTACGGCCAAGGGTCGTCAGGATTGGCAGACCCGCTGGGGTTTGACGGACATTTGGAGGGCGCATCACCCCGCGACTAGAGATTATTCATACTTTTCGAGCCTCCATGAGCTACATGTCAGGCTAGATGGCTTTCTTGGTTCGCCCGAACTGGTTTCGGCAGCGGTCCGTTCGGAGTACCTGTCGCGGACCATCTCGGACCATAACCCCCTCCTGCTGGACGTTCGCTGGTTCCCCGGGACGCCGGCAGTACCCACCTGGAAGATGCGCCCCGAGATCCTCGAGGACGGTGTCTTCAAGGCGGACCTAGGGGAGAAAATCGCGGATTATTTTGCGTCCAACGGCGGTTCCGCGAGTACTAGGGCGTTCGAATGGGACGCTTTTAAGGTGGTGGTGAGGGGCTACTGTATCTCTAAGAAGGTGGGCATGAGGCGTGTTATCCTGGCAGATTTAGATACAGCGGACCGGGCACTCCGCGAACTTGAGGTTAGCCGTCCCGGGCACCCGGAATTACAAACGCAAACGGTAGAGGCGAGGGAGAAGGTAGCGGTAGAGGTCGAGCGGCTCCGCTGTTTTGATTATAAGGCCTATACGGTCCGGTCTATTGCGGAGGGAGATAGGTCAAGTGCGTTGCTGGCGTGGTTGGCCAACCCCACGCGCCAGTCCCAGACAACGACAAACATGCGTAGGGCAGATGGGACCGAGGTTTGCACCCAACCGGAGATTCTTAGTTGCTTCCGGCATTACTACGAAAGTTTGTACCGTAGTCGCTCCGCGCGTGACCCGGATCGGCTTGACAACTATCTTAGCCCACTGGAACTCCGCACAGTAGGACAGGAAGTGGCTGAAACCCTGGGATCCGATATCGACTTAGGGAAGATCCGCGGGGCCATCAAACGGATGGCGAGAAACAAGACCCCGGGCCTAGATGGCCTCCCAGTGGAGTTCTATGCAGCTTACGCTGACCTCTTGGCCCCTCGGTTACTAGTGGTCTACAGGGAGGCGAAGAGGTTGGGTCGTCTCCCTGGCTCGATGTGTGAGGCGTTGGTGGTTCCTCTCCTCAAACCGGGCCGGGACTCGTCCGACCCGGGGTCTTACCGTCCCCTATCCATGCTGACGGTGGACTACAAAATATTGAGCAGCATCTTAGCCTCGAGGCTGCTGGGACATATGAGTTCCCTAGTACATGAGGACCAAGCCGGTTTCATCCCACGGCGGAATACAACTATGAACATCCGACGGTTGTTCCGCTTGCTTGGGGAACCATTTGTGGAAGCCCCGTCCCCGGTGGTCTTGTCGGTAGACCTGGAAAAGGCTTTTGATAGCCTGGAATGGGACTACCTATGCACGGTATTACGGAGATTCGGCCTCGGGGAGGGATTTGTCAAATGGACCGCAGTCCTCTACGCTTCCGCTTCGGCCAGGGTTCGATCGGGCCCTTTGATTTCGTCGCGATATCCGGTGGAACGGGGCACGCGGCAGGGATGCTCTTTATCCCCGCTTCTTTTTGCACTAGCGGTAGAGCCGCTGGCGATGCACCTCCGCTCAGGAGCCCACTACACGGGCTTATGGACGGCGGCGGGCCCGCATTATGTCTCGCTCTATGCGGACGATCTGTTGCTCTTCCTGGAGGATCCGGTCGACGCTTTGCGGGGAGCGGAAGTAGCGCTAACGGAGTTCGGAGCAGTCTCGGGTCTCCAAGTGAACTGGTCTAAGACCTGCCTCTTCCCAATGCGCAGGGGCACCCCCGCTCCTACGCTAAGTAAGGAGATCAGGTGGGAGCCCGACTGCTTTAAATACCTCGGGGTATTTGTGTATCATGACCAACCCGACCTCCTAGATGGGAACATTGCCCGTTGCATGCGAGCGCTCCGAGGCTGCATGGACTTCTGGGCCACGCTGCCGCTCTCAGTGGCGGGACGAATTGCCCTGCTCAAAATGGTGGCGCTCCCCCGGCTATTGTACTACTTCCGAACCTTGCCGATTTGGGTCCCACCGGCCACGTTTCGTCGCCTGCGTTCTATGGTGATCGGGTTCCTCTGGGGAACGGGCCGGCGGCGGGTGGCCCTCAACACCCTGATGAGGCCAAAGGACGAGGGGGGGCTTGCTGTGCCGGATTTCGAGAAGTACTACCTGGCGGCACAGCTCCAGACCTACACCCAGGAGATAGCCAGGGAATTCAGAGGCCCGGAAGACGGAAGGGGGACGGGTATGGCCAGGCACATCCTCTCCTTTATCGCGCTGCGACAACGCTTGATCCTACGGGACCTATCGATGGAGGAGCGGACTATCCGACTGTGCTGGAACCGGGCTCACGCTAGAGGCCACTCACGGAATCCATATGCACCTGAAATACCGTTGGGGATGCTGACGGCCCTCCCCCACGGAGGGGATTGGTCACGATTGGCGGACTGGGAGGACTCAGGTTTACAGCTCGTCGGGGACCTGTATGAGGACGGAGCGCTCTTGTCCTTTCAGGATCTCATTGACCGCTTTGGGATCTCCAGGGGCGACTTTCTGCTGCATTCGGCCATTGTGCGAGCGATCCAGGCGCACTGGCAGAACGGGATAGAGGAACCCCAATTATCTCAGGTATGCCAGTACGTGATGATGTCGGCGGGCACGGTGAAGGCGGTCACTTGCCTCTACGGCAGGTTGATCACCGAGGGGTTGGTTCCTCTCACCACATTGAAATCCCGCTGGGAGGAGGACATTGGTAGGGAGATACCGGAGACGACCTGGGCCCAGCTGGTGAGGCGTGCCTGGAAGGGTACACGCAGCGCCCGTTTCCAACTGGTCCACTATTATGTTCTCCACAGAGCGTACCTGACCCCGGTAAAGATCAGGCGTTATTTTGCCACGGCTTCAGCAGAATGCCCTAGGTGCCCGGCTCAGGAGGCGGACCTTTTACACATGCTATGGGCCTGTACAGGGCTGACGTCCTACTGGCAGGAGGTAGAGGCGACCTTAGAGGAGGTGACGGGGAGGCATCTATCATTCGATGTGGCGGTGGGGCTCTTGCACTGGTTCCCCCACACCCCCCGGAATAAAATCTCCAGTAAATTCATTGACCTGGGGCTCCTACTTGCTAAGCGAGAGGTGACCAGGAACTGGAAGGCACGGGCTGGTCCGGCAGGCAGCAGATGGCACAGTGAGCTTTTGAAGTGGGCGGCGGGTGAGAGCGCGCTGAGATACCAGCTGGCTTGGAGGCAGGGTAACGAGAAGGCGCAGGAGGCCGCGTTAGAGTGGGAAACGCTGGTGCAGGCCCTCAGAGATTATTGTACCCCCAGCGACTCCGATTGTGATGAGGCAACTCGCCCCGAGTCCCGATAAACATTAGCATTGATAGCACTATTACCTTCACCGTGGGTCAAGCAATGGATCCTACGTTGATGAGCTCCCTGGCGCTGATGGTGGGGGGGGAGGGGGGGAGAGTTCCGTAGTTAATGGGCAGTTCAAGGGGGGGGGTTACTGTGGGGGTTTTGGGTTTGTTTAGAAAAGCAGAAGACGGACAGTGTGTCATCCGGACCAGCTCCAGCATTCTACTGACCCCAGCTTATTTGCCGCCCGACCCCAGGGATATGGGCTAAATGGCTGTGTACAAACGTTATGGAGGGGGATCAGTGGGCTTTCTGTTGTACATATCGTTCATAACACAATGCTGGTCGATACTGTATTGATTTACTGATTCCTGCAATAAAAATATATTTAAAAAAAAAAAAAAAAAAAAAATGATGAGGTGTCTCTCGGGGGTGCCTCTGTCACAAGTTACGCGCAATTTTGATTGCGGGAGCCCCCCCTCCAATGCGCATGATCACCAGCCCCACCCTAAGGGTGAAGGTAAAACCGCGCAGGTGCGGCTCAGGATTATTGATTGAAGCTGCTTCACGGACTGCGCAGCGCTAGATTCCTCGGATGCATCATTATGCAAATAGTTATCCCCGCGCGGAGGACGACCAGAGTAGACAAAAACGGCCCCGCCCCACCCAGCCTACCGGGGAATTGCCCGGAATTACCAGTCCGGCCCTGGGTGAAAGGTCACCATAAGGTCAGCCTGTGAGAAACCTATAGCTGTGCTCATGGGCACTGTTTATGAACGTGTCCCAAATCATTTCTAAACGGGAGGGGGGCTTTTCTATTTGTAATCTGGAGGTTTTGAATATCCCCCCTTCTGCACCGGACTTCAAGCAGGGAATGTAACCCCCACCCAGTGTTCCTGGGCTCCTTCTCTTCTCAGCCTGAAATACTTCTAACCATCTCATTCGGTGCGTATATCTTGCGTTAGCCAAGGCCACATTGCAGACTTACCTCTATATTACTGTGAGTTGGGAATGGCAGAGCCCTGGGTTTGTTCATAACAGCCGATGGGTCTGTGAGCGGATCTGCGTTGGCGTTGGGTGAAAGGAGTACCACACCGAGTTAATACTCCATGCGAGAGCCCGGTCAGTGTGTGGTACCCTTAGGAATGTTATTGCCACACGGGGGGGGGGGGGGAGTGAAGGGCTGTGCACTCACCTGCGGTGGGGGTTTACAGCCCACTAACTCCGCACAGCTCTCGGGCCCTCCAACGCCTCCGAGGACCTTACACCCCGCTCCGGCTTCGTGGGGCCCCGAAGCACTCCTCTTCACACGGTCCTGCACACACCTTTCCACGGGTCCCTCGAACACTCTGACCCACGGTCTGGGGTCGCTCTGGCTTCTCTGGTGTCCCGGTCCCCCACACGGCCTGGTGACGACGCTACGAAGGCAGCTGAGCCAAGGCCAAGCTCAGGGCAGCGCCTGGAGGAGAGCGTCAGGGCGCTTAGGGGCCGTGCGGTGCGTGAGTGGCGGTGCACAATTCTACTTGTATCCCTCAGTGGAGAGACCACACCCCGTGTCCCATCACCCCTGGGGAGGGGGCAGGCCGTCTGGACATTGCAATCAATACCCCGAGCAGGACAGCACCCCTGAAAGCACATGAGAGGAGGGGCGTGGCTGAAGTGGCGTCACCACCCGTGACCCCCACACAGTCACTGTCCCTGGAGTTTCCAAGGTTAAGGTGTTTGGGAGGGAGTGGGAGTGCAGGCCCCTGGACATTGGCAGCGCCCCCCAGAAACGAACATGTGGGCGGGGGCTGACAAACCCATAAATAAAATAATCAGCTGACCACCCTGTATTGCTTTAATTATGTATTTAATTATTTTTTCTCTCCATCCTGACGTTTTCTTTTGAATAGAAAACAGACAGAAAATGAGGCCATTTCCGGCCAGTGTGTTCCACCTTTTTGGATTCATCTCACAGGGGAATAAATAAAGAAAAGGAGAGGCAAGAGAGAGCACACGAGCTGTCTCTGGAAATCAGCACGTCAGGAGGAGAGAGACAGAAAGAGAGGGGGGAATAAAGAGAGAGGGCTGCAAGAGACAGGTCAGAAGTGGACCCTGTCCATGCCTTCTCTGGGCATGAAGGGAAAGAGACAGAGTTGTTTTTTCTTCTCTGCTCTTCCCAGACCGCTGAGCCTGCCTGCAGCATAACAAAGGGCAGAGGGGGGGGGGGGGGGGGGGGGGGGTGAATGGGCCTCTTTGACACCCGACAGGTCAAGTGCAGGGCCATCAGGTGGTGCTTACGCCACTAATGGCCCTGCAAGGGAGAGGGGAAATTCTTTTGTCCCATTATCATCCCCCCACCCGTGTCCCCCCCACTCCAAAATCTGGGGGTGATATATCCACGCCCGCGTCCCCCACACTTCCTACGCCCATGCTGTATTGATTCCAATGTCCAGGCGGCCGGCCCCTCCCCCCACACCTTAACCTTGGAAACTCCGGGGTGATGGGACACGGGTGTGGTCTCTCGACTGAGGGATACAGGTTAACTTGTGCACCGCCTCCCCACGCACGGCCACCTCCATCCTTAGCGCCCTGACGCTCTCCTCCAGGCGCTGCCCTGAACTTGGCACTGTCTTCAAGCGTCGTTACCAGGCCGTGTGGAGGACCGGGGGGCACCAGAGGGACCCCGAGACCGTGGGTCAGAGTGTTCGAGGGACCCCTGGAAAGGTGTGTGCAGGACCGTGTGAAGAGGAGTGTTCGGGGGCCCCACGGAGCAGAAGCGGGGTGTGAGGACCGAGGGTGGCACAGAGTCCATACCGCCACAACGCTACTGCGGATTTAGGATGGCGATGCGAGTGCAGGGCACTTTACGGGTGCCCCTCCGGTTCTTTGGTTTATCTGCCCTGAATTTAACACGCATCAAAAAGTAGTTCTAGCGCCTATTTTAAAGCAAAATATTCAGAGTTCGATTATCAAAGCTTTCCAGTTTCTTTTAGTTAGGATTTTTTTAAATTTTTGTTCTTCTTTTACATTTTTAACGAGCTTTTATAATAATATTTTATTACCTTTTTAGCTGCCGAGTGAGTCCCTCATATTGACCTTTCGCGCCCACCCTGAAAATGCAAAAAGAAAAAGTGTTAAGATATGATGTAAAACGGTCCTTTCTGCACAGTTTCTTTAAACCTGTCTTACTTATCTATAGCTGCAGCCCTGATCGTCCCGGAGAGCAGGGCCGGTGGAGCAGCGGTCTGCAGGGCCGGGGGAGCAGCGGCCTGCAGGGCCGGGGGAGCAGCGGCCTGCAGGGCCGGGGGAGCAGCGGTCTGCAGGGCCGGGGGAGCATCGGTCTGCAGGGCCGGGGGAGCAGCGGTCTGCAGGGCTGGGGGAGCAGCGGTCTGCAGGGCTGGGGGAGCAGCGGTCTGCAGGGCCGGGGGAGCAGCGGTCTGCAGGGCCGGGGGAGCATCGGTCTGCAGGGCCGGGGGAGCAGCGGTCTGCAGGGCTGGGGGAGCAGCGGTCTGCAGGGCTGGGGGAGCAGCGGTCTGCAGGGCCGGGGGAGCAGCGGTCTGCAGGGCCGGGGGAGCATCGGTCTGCAGGGCCGGGGGAGCAGCGGTCTGCAGGGCTGGGGGAGCATCGGTCTGCAGGGCCGGGGGAGCAGCGGTCTGCAGGGCTGGGGGAGCAGCGGTCTGCAGGGCTGGGGGAGCAGCGGTCGGCAGGGCCGGGGGAGCAGCGGTCCGCCAGGGCTGGTGGCTGTTCCCGGTCCCACTCCGAGGGAGACAGTACCGGATATTCCAGTCTGGGGCCGTGGGCAGCAGAGCTATCCCTCATGGGGATTCCCCTCAATCACTAAAGGACAGGCCCCGGATAAGGAAGCGCCTACATGAAAAGAAAGCGCTTAGTCTCCTAGGGCGCATAGACTCCTGGGGCTGATGCACAAAGGCACACGGCTGTATACAGAGGGGGGAAACAACAACAACGCCTCGTTAGCAAGTACATGGTCATTTAAAGACCTGTGAAGCACGTGACGTGACGTGTATGCAGCTGGGGTGATGGAAGCCCTTTGAGCCCAATGGGCGTTGCCTGCCTGGCAGTACATAGAAGGGGCTCCTGTAGTGTGATTTAAGCACTCCCACCTGTAGCATGGTTTTAAGCACTCTCACCTGTAGCTTGGTTTTAAGCACTCTCACCTGTAGCGTGGTTGTAAGCGCTCTCACCTGTAGCTGGTTGTAAGCACTCCCACCTGTAGCATGGATGTAAGTGCTCTCACCTGTGGCTGGTTGTAAGCACTCTCACCTGTAGCTTGGTTGTAAGCGCTCTCACCCATAGCTGGTTGTAAGCACTCCCACCTGTAGCATGGTTGTAAGTGCTCTCACCTGTAGCTGGTTGTAAGCACTCTCACCTATAGCTTAGTTTTAAGCACTCTCACCTGCAGCGTGGTTCTAAGCGCTCTCACCTGTAGCGCGGTTGTAAGCACTCTCACCTGTAGCATGGTTGTAAGTGCTCTCACCTGTAGCGTGATTTAAGCACTCTCACCTGTAGCGTGGTTTAAGCACTCTCACCTGTAGCATGGTTGTAAGCACTCTCACCTGTAGAGTGGTTTAAGCACTCTCACCTGTAGCATGGTTGTAAGCACTCTCACCTGTAGCGTGGTTGTAAGCACTCTCACTTGTAGAGTGGTTTAAGCACTCTCACCTGTAGGGTGGTTGGAGCACTCTCACCTGTAGCGTGGTTGTAAGCACTCTCACCTGTAACGTGGTTTAAGCACTCTCACCTGTAGCATGGTTGTAAGCACTCTCACCTGTAGAGTGGTTTAAGCACTCTCACCTGTAGGGTGGTTGGAGCACTCTCACCTGTAGCTTGGTTTTAAGCACTCTCACCTGTAGCGTGGTTGTAAGCGCTCTCACCTGTAGCTGGTTGTAAGCACTCCCACCTGTAGCATGGATGTAAGTGCTCTCACCTGTGGCTGGTTGTAAGCACTCTCACCTGTAGCTTGGTTGTAAGCGCTCTCACCCATAGCTGGTTGTAAGCACTCCCACCTGTAGCATGGTTGTAAGTGCTCTCACCTGTAGCTGGTTGTAAGCACTCTCACCTATAGCTTAGTTTTAAGCACTCTCACCTGCAGCGTGGTTCTAAGCGCTCTCACCTGTAGCGTGGTTGTAAGCACTCTCACCTGTAGCATGGTTGTAAGTGCTCTCACCTGTAGCGTGATTTAAGCACTCTCACCTGTAGCATGGTTGTAAGCACTCTCACCTGTAGAGTGGTTTAAGCACTCTCACCTGTAGCATGGTTGTAAGCACTCTCACCTGTAGCGTGGTTGTAAGCACTCTCACTTGTAGAGTGGTTTAAGCACTCTCACCTGTAGGGTGGTTGGAGCACTCTCACCTGTAGCGTGGTTGTAAGCACTCTCACCTGTAGCGTGGTTTAAGCACTCTCACCTGTAGCATGGTTGTAAGCACTCTCACCTGTAGAGTGGTTTAAGCACTCTCACCTGTAGCGTGGTTGTAAGCACTCTCACCTGTAGAGTGGTTTAAGCACTCTCACCTGTAGGGTGGTTGGAGCACTCTCACCTGTAGCGTGGTTGTAAGCACTCTCACCTGTAGCATGGTTGTAAGCACTCTCGTGTGCAGCCTGGTTTAAGCACTCTTGCCTGTAGCATGGTTTAAGCACTCACGCCTGTAGCGTGGTTGTAAGCGCTCGCACCTGTAGACTGGTTTTAGGAACTCTCACCTGTAGCTGGTTGGAAGCACTCTCACCTGTAGCATGGTTTTAAGCACTCTCACATGTAACAAGGTTGTAAGCACTCTCACCTGTAATGTGGTTGTAAGCACTCTCACCTGTAGCTGGTTGTAAGCACTCTCACCTGTAGCGTGGTTTTAAGCACTCTCACCTGTAGCGTGGTTGTAAGCACTCTCACCTGTAACGTGGTTGTAAGCGCTCTCACCTGTAGCATGGTTGTAAGCACTATCACCTGTAGCGTGGTTTAAAGCACTCTCACCTGTCGCGTGGCTTTAAGCACTCTCACCTGTAGTGTGCTTTGAAGCACACTCGCCTGTAGCGTGCTTTTAAGCACTCTCACCTGTAGCTGGTTGTAAGCACTCTCACCTGTAGCGTGGTTTTAAGCACTCTCACCTGTAGCTGGTTGTAAGCACTCTCACCTGTAGAGTGGTTTTAAGCACTCTCACCTGTAGCGTGGTTTAAGCACTCTCACCTGAAGCGCAGTTTTAAGCACTCTCACCTGTAGCATGGTTGTAAGCACTCTCACCTGTAGCATGGTTGTAAGCACTCCCACCTGTAGCGTGGTTTAAAGCACTCTCACCTATCGCGTGGCTTTAAGCACTCTCATCTGTAGTGTGCTTTGAAGCACACTCGCCTGTAGCGTGCTTTTAAGCACTCTCACCTGTAGCTGGTTGTAAGCACTCTCACCTGTAGCATGGTTTAAGCACTCTCACCTGTAGCTGGTTGAAAGCACTCTCACCTGTAGCGTGGTTGAAGCACTCTCACCTGTAGCATGGTTGTAAGCGCTCTCACCTGTAGCGTGGTTTAAGCACTCTTACCTGTAGTGTGGTTTAAGCACTCTGACCTGTGGCATGGTTGTAAGCACTCTCACCTGTAGCGTGGTTGTAAGCACACTCACCTATAGCGTGGTTTAAGCACTCTGACCTGTAGCATGGTTGTAAGCACTCTCACCTGCATCCTGGTTTAAGCACTCTCACCTGTAGCGTGGTTTAAGCACTCGCGCCTGTAGCATGGTTGTAAGCACTCTCACCTGCATCCTGGTTGTAAGCGCTCTCACCTGTAGCTGGTTGTAAGCACTCTCACCTGTAGCTGGTTGTAAGCACTCTCACCTGCAGCATGATTTAAGCACTCTCACCTGTAGCGTGGTTGTAAGCACTCTCACCTGCAGGGTCGTTTAAGCACTCTCACCTGTAGAGTGGTTAAAGCACTCTCACCTGTTGCGTGGTTGAAGCAATCTCACCTGTAGCATGGTTGTAAGCACTCTCACCTGTAGCATGGTTGTAAGCACTCTCACCTGCAGCGTTGTTTAAGCACTCTCACCTGTAGCGTGGTTCTAAGCGCTCTCACCTGTAGCGTTGTTAAAGCACTGTCACCTGTAGCGTGATTGAAGCACTCTCACCTGTAGCATGGTTGTAAGCACTCTCACCTGTAGCGTGGTTTAAGCACTCCCACCTGTAGAGTGGTTTAAGCACTCTCACCTGTAGCATGGTTGTAAGCACTCTCACCTGTAGCGTGGTTTAAGCACTCTCGCCTGTAGCGTGGTTGTAAGCACTCTCACCTGTAGCTTGGTTTTAAGCACTCTCCCCTGTAGCTTGGTTGTAAGCACTCTCCCATGTAGCGTGATTTTAAGCACTCTCACCTGTAGCATGGTTGTGAGAGCTCTCAGCTGCAGCGTGGTTGTAAGCACTCAAACCTGTAGCATGGCTGTAAGCACTCTTACCTGTAGCGTGGTTGTAAGCACTCTCACCTGTAGCTTGGTTTTAAGCACTCTCCCCTGTAGCTTGGTTGTAAGCACTCTCCCATGTAGCGTGATTTTAAGCACTCTCACCTGTAGCATGGTTGTAAGAGCTCTCAGCTGCAGCGTGGTTGTAAGCACTCTCACCTGTAGCATGGCTGTAAGCACTCTTACCTGTAGCGTGGTTGTAAGCACTCTCACCTGTAGCTTGGTTTTAAGCGCTCTCACCTGCAGCATGGTTGTAAGCACTCTCACCTGTTGCTTGGTTTTAAGCGCTCACCTGTAGCGTGGTTGTAAGCACTCTCACCTGTAGCTTGGTTTTAAGCGCTCTCACCTGCAGCATGGTTGTAAGCGCTCTCACCTGTAGCATGGTTTTAAGCACTCTCACCTGTAGCTTGGTTGTAAGCACTCTCCCATGTAGTGTGCTTTTAAGCACTCTCACCTGTAGCATGGTTGTAAGCGCTCTCACCTGCAGCGTGGTTGTAAGCACTCCCACCTGTAGCTTGGTTTTAAGCACTCTCACCTGTTGCGTGGCTTTAAGCACTCTCACCTGTAGTGTGCTTTGAAGCACACTCGCCTGTAGCGTGCTTTTAAGCACTCTCACCTGTAGCTGGTTGTAAGCAATCTCACCTGTAGCGTGGTTGTAAGCACTCTCTTATGTAGCATGGTTGTAAGCACTCTCACCTGTAGTGTGGTTGTAAGCACTCTCACCTGTAGCATGGTTGTATGCACTCTCACCTGTAGCTTGGTTGTAAGCACTCTCTTATGTAGCATGCTTTTAAGCACTCTCACCTGTAGCTTGCTTTTAAGGACACTCGCCTGTAATGTGCTTTTAAGCACTCTCACCTGAAACGGGGTTGTAAGCATTCTCACCTGTAGCGTGCTTGTACGCACTATCACCTGTAGCATGCTTTTAAGCAGTCTCACCTGCAGGTTGGTTTTAAGCGCTCTCACCAATAGCGTGGTTTAAGGACTCCCACCTGTAGCGTGTTTGTAAGCGCTCTCACCTGTAGCGTGGTTGTAAGCACTATCACCTGTAGCGTGCTTTTAAGCACTCTCACCTGTAGAGTGGTTTTAAGCACTCTCACCTGTAGCTTGTTTTTTAGCACACTCGCCTGTAGCTGGTTGTAAACACTCTCACCTGTAGCATGGTTGTAAGCACTCTCACCTGTAGCGTGCTTTTAAGCACTCTCACCTGTAGCTGGTTGTAAGCACTCTCACCTATAGCTTGGTTGTAAGCACTCTCACCTGTAGCTTGCTTTTAGGAACTCTCACCTGTAGCTGGTTGTAAGCACTCTCACCTGTAGCGTGGTTTTAAGCACTCTCACCTGTAGCGTGCTTTTAAGCACTCTCACCTGTAGCGTGGTTGTAAGTGCTCTCACCTGTAGCGTGGTTGTAAGCACTCTCCCATGTAGCGTGATTTTAAGCACTCTCAGCTGTAGCGTTCTTTTAAGCACTCTCACCTGTAGCGTGGTTGTAAGCACTCTCACCTGTAGCATGCTTTTAAGCACTCTCACCTGTAGCGTGGTTTTAAGCGCTCTCACCTGTAGCATGGTTGTAAGCGCTCTCACCTGTATCATGGTTTAAGCGCTCTCACCAATAGCGTGGTTTAAGCACTCTCACCTGTAGCATGCTTTTAAGCACTCTCACCTGTAGCGTGGTTTTAAGCGCTTTCACCTGTAGCGTGGTTGTAAGCACTCTCACCTGTAGCATGCTTTTAAGCACTCTCACCTGTAGCGTGGTTTTAAGCGCTCTCACCTGTAGCATGGTTGTAAGCGCTCTCACCTGTATCATGGTTTAAGCGCTCTCACCAATAGCGTGGTTTAAGCACTCTCACCTGTAGCGTGTTTGTAAGCGCTCTCACCTGTAGCGTGGTTTAAGCACCCTCGCCTGTAGTGTGGTTGTAAGCACTCTCACTTGTAGCGTGGTTGTAAGCGCTCTCACCTGTATCATGGTTGTAAGCACTATCACCTGTAGCGTGGTTTTAAGCGCTCTCACCTGTAGCGTGGTTGTAGGCACTCTCACCGGTAGCTTGCTTTTAAGCACACTCTCCTGTAGCTGGTTGTAAGCACTCTCCCATGTAGCGTGATTTTAAGCACTCTCAGCTGTAGCGTTCTTTTAAGCACTCTCACCTGTAGCGTGGTTGTAAGCACTCTCACCTGTAGCATGCTTTTAAGCACTCTCACCTGTAGCGTGGTTTTAAGCGCTCTCACCTGTAGCATGGTTGTAAGCGCTCTCACCTGTATCATGGTTTAAGCGCTCTCACCAATAGCGTGGTTTAAGCACTCTCACCTGTAGCATGCTTTTAAGCACTCTCACCTGTAGCGTGGTTTTAAGCGCTTTTACCTGTAGCGTGGTTGTAAGCACTCTCACCTGTAGCATGCTTTTAAGCACTCTCACCTGTAGCGTGGTTGTAAGTGCTCTCACCTGTAGCGTGGTTGTAAGCACTCTCCCATGTAGCGTGATTTTAAGCACTCTCAGCTGTAGCGTTCTTTTAAGCACTCTCACCTGTAGCGTGGTTGTAAGCACTCTCACCTGTATCATGGTTGTAAGCACTATCACCTGTAGCGTTCTTTTAAGCACTCTCACTTGTAGCGTGGTTGTAAGCGCTCTCACCTGTATCATGGTTGTAAGCACTATCACCTGTAGCGTGCTTTTAAGCACTCTCACCTGTAGTGTGGTTGTAAGCACTCTCACCTGTAGCATGGTTGTAAGCACTCTCACCTGTAGCTTGGTTGTAAGCACTCTCCCATGTAGTGTGCTTTTAAGCACTCTCACCTGTAGCATGGTTGTAAGCGCTCTCACCTGCAGCGTGGTTGTAAGCACTCCCACCTGTAGCTTGGTTTTAAGCACTCTCACCTGTTGCGTGGCTTTAAGCACTCTCACCTGTAGTGTGCTTTGAAGCACACTCGCCTGTAGCGTGCTTTTAAGCACTCTCACCTTTAGCTGGTTGTAAGCACTCTCACCTGTAGCGTGGTTGTAAGCACTCTCTTATGTAGCATGGTTGTAAGCACTCTCACCTGTAGCTGGTTGTAAGCACTCTCACCTGTAGCGTGGTTTTAAGCACTCTCACCTGTAGCGTGCTTTTAAGCACTCTCACCTGTAGCGTGGTTGTAAGTGCTCTCACCTGTAGCGTGGTTGTAAGCACTCTCCCATGTAGCGTGATTTTAAGCACTCTCCGCTGTAGCGTTCTTTTAAGCACTCTCACCTGTAGCGTGGTTGTAAGCACTCTCACCTGTAGCATGCTTTTAAGCACTCTCACCTGTAGCGTGGTTTTAAGCGCTCTCACCTGTAGCATGGTTGTAAGCGCTCTCACCTGTATCATGGTTTAAGCGCTCTCACCAATAGCGTGGTTTAAGCACTCACCTGTAGCATGCTTTTAAGCACTCTCACCTGTAGCGTGGTTTTAAGCGCTTTCACCTGTAGCGTGGTTGTAAGCACTCTCACCTGTAGCATGCTTTTAAGCACTCTCACCTGTAGCGTGGTTGTAAGTGCTCTCACCTGTAGCGTGGTTGTAAGCACTCTCCCATGTAGCGTGATTTTAAGCACTCTCAGCTGTAGCGTTCTTTTAAGCACTCTCACCTGTAGCGTGGTTGTAAGAACTCTCACCTGTAGCATGCTTTTAAGCACTCTCACCTGTAGCGTGGTTTTAAGCGCTCTCACCTGTAGCATGGTTGTAAGCGCTCTCACCTGTATCATGGTTTAAGCGCTCTCACCAATAGCGTGGTTTAAGCACTCTCACCTGTAGCATGCTTTTAAGCACTCTCACCTGTATCATGGTTTAAGCGCTCTCACCAATAGCGTGGTTTAAGCACTCTCACCTGTAGCATGTTTGTAAGCGCTCTCACCTGTAGCGTGGTTTAAGCACCCTCGCCTGTAGTGTGGTTGTAAGCACTCTCACTTGTAGCGTGGTTGTAAGCGCTCTCACCTGTATCATGGTTGTAAGCACTATCACCTGTAGCGTGGTTTTAAGCGCTCTCACCTGTAGCGTGGTTGTAGGCACTCTCACCGGTAGCTTGCTTTTAAGCACACTCTCCTGTAGCTGGTTGTAAGCACTCTCCCATGTAGCGTGATTTTAAGCACTCTCAGCTGTAGCGTTCTTTTAAGCACTCTCACCTGTAGCGTGGTTGTAAGCACTCTCACCTGTAGCATGCTTTTAAGCACTCTCACCTGTAGCGTGGTTTTAAGCGCTCTCACCTGTAGCATGGTTGTAAGCGCTCTCACCTGTATCATGGTTTAAGCGCTCTCACCAATAGCGTGGTTTAAGCACTCTCACCTGTAGCATGCTTTTAAGCACTCTCACCTGTAGCGTGGTTTTAAGCGCTCTCACCTGTAGCGTGGTTGTAAGCACTCTCACCTGTAGCATGCTTTTAAGCACTCTCACCTGTAGCGTGGTTTTAAGCGCTCTCACCTGTAGCATGGTTGTAAGCGCTCTCACCTGTATCATGGTTTAAGCGCTCTCACCAATAGCGTGGTTTAAGCACTCTCACCTGTAGCGTGTTTGTAAGCGCTCTCACCTGTAGCGTGGTTTAAGCACCCTCGCCTGTAGTGTGGTTGTAAGCACTCTCACTTGTAGCGTGGTTGTAAGCGCTCTCACCTGTATCATGGTTGTAAGCACTATCACCTGTAGCGTGCTTTTAAGCACTCTCACCTGTAGTGTGGTTGTAAGCACTCTCACCTGTAGCATGGTTGTAAGCACTCTCACCTGTAGCTTGGTTGTAAGCACTCTCCCATGTAGTGTGCTTTTAAGCACTCTCACCTGTAGCATGGTTGTAAGCGCTCTCACCTGCAGCGTGGTTGTAAGCACTCCAACCTGTAGCTTGGTTTTAAGCACTCTCACCTGTTGCGTGGCTTTAAGCACTCTCACCTGTAGTGTGCTTTGAAGCACACTCGCCTGTAGCGTGCTTTTAAGCACTCTCACCTTTAGCTGGTTGTAAGCACTCTCACCTGTAGCGTGGTTGTAAGCACTCTCTTATGTAGCATGGTTGTAAGCGCTCTCACCTGCAGCGTGGTTGTAAGCACTCCCACCTGTAGCTTGGTTTTAAGCACTCTCACCTGTTGCGTGGCTTTAAGCACTCTCACCTGTAGTATGCTTTGAAGCACACTCGCCTGTAGCGTGCTTTTAAGCACTCTCACCTGTAGCTGGTTGTAAGCACTCTCACCTGTAGCATGGTTGTAAGCGCTCTCACCTGTAGCGTGGTTTAGGCACTCTCACCTGTAGTGTGGTTTAAGCACTCTGACCTGTGGCATGGTTGTAAGCACTCTCACCTGTAGTGTGGTTGTAAGTGCTCTCACCTGTAGCGTGGTTTAAGCACTCTCACCTATAGCGTGGTTTAAGCACTCTGACCTGTAGCATGGTTGTAAGCACTCTCACCTGCATCCTGGTTTAAGCACTCTCGCCTGTAGCGTGGTTTAAGCACTCGCGCCTGTAGCGTGGTTGTAAGCGCTCTCACCTGTAGCTGGTTGTAAGCACTCTCACCTGTAGCTGGTTGTAAGCACTCTCACCTGCAGCGTGATTTAAGCACTCTCACCTGTAGCGTGGTTGTAAGCACTCTCACCTGCAGGGTCGTTTAAGCACTCTCACCTGTAGAGTGGTTAAAGCACTCTCACCTGTTGCGTGGTTGAAGCAATCTCACCTGTAGCAAGGTTGTAAGCACTCTCACCTGTAGCATGGTTGTAAGCACTCTCACCTGCAGCGTTTTTTAAGCATTCTCACCTGTAGCGTGGTTGTAAGCACTCTCACCTGCAACGTTGTTTAAGCACTCTCACCTGTAGCGTGGTTCTAAGCGCTCTCACCTGTAGCGTTGTTAAAGCACTGTCACCTGTAGCGTGATTGAAGCACTCTCACCTGTAGCATGGTTGTAAGCACTCTCACCTGTAGCGTGGTTTAAGCTCTCTCACCTGTAGAGTGGTTTAAGCACTCTCACCTGTAGCATGGTTTTAAGCACTCTCACCTGTAGCATGGTTTTAAGCACTCTCGCCTGTAGCGTGGTTTAAGCACTCTCACCTGTAGCGTGGTTTTAAGCGCTCTCACCTGTAGCATGGTTGTAAGCGCTCTCACCTGTATCATGGTTTAAGCGCTCTCACCAATAGCGTGGTTTAAGCACTCTCACCTGTAGCATGCTTTTAAGCACTCTCACCTGTAGCGTGGTTTTAAGCGCTCTCACCTGTAGCGTGGTTGTAAGCACTCTCACCTGTAGCATGCTTTTAAGCACTCTCACCTGTAGCGTGGTTTTAAGCGCTCTCACCTGTAGCATGGTTGTAAGCGCTCTCACCTGTATCATGGTTTAAGCGCTCTCACCAATAGCGTGGTTTAAGCACTCTCACCTGTAGCGTGTTTGTAAGCGCTCTCACCTGTAGCGTGGTTTAAGCACCCTCGCCTGTAGTGTGGTTGTAAGCACTCTCACTTGTAGCGTGGTTGTAAGCGCTCTCACCTGTATCATGGTTGTAAGCACTATCACCTGTAGCGTGCTTTTAAGCACTCTCACCTGTAGAGTGGCTTTAAGCACTCTCACCGGTAGCTTGCTTTTAAGCACACTCACCTGTAGCGTGGTTGTAAGCACTCTCCCATGTAGCGTGATTTTAAGAACTCTCAGCTGTAGCGTTCTTTTAAGCACTCTCACCTGTAGCGTGGTTGTAAGCACTCTCACCTGTAGCATGCTTTTAAGCACTCTCACCTGTAGCGAAGTTTTAAGCGCTCTCACCTGTAGCATGGTTGTAAGCGCTCTCACCTGTATCATGGTTTAAGCACTCTCACCAATAGCGTGGTTTAAGCACTCTCACCTGTAGCATGCTTTTAAGCACTCTCACCTGTAGCGTGGTTTTAAGCGCTCTCACCTGTAGCGTGGTTGTAAGCACTCTCACCTGTAGCATGCTTTTAAGCACTCTCACCTGTAGCGTGGTTTTAAGCGCTCTCACCTGTAGCATGGTTGTAAGCGCTCTCACCTGTATCATGGTTTAAGCGCTCTCACCAATAGCGTGGTTTAAGCACTCTCACCTGTAGCGTGTTTGTAAGCGCTCTCACCTGTAGCGTGGTTTAAGCACCCTCGCCTGTAGTGTGGTTGTAAGCACTCTCACTTGTAGCGTGGTTGTAAGCGCTCTCACCTGTATCATGGTTGTAAGCACTATCACCTGTAGCGTGCTTTTAAGCACTCTCACCTGTAGTGTGGTTGTAAGCACTCTCACCTGTAGCATGGTTGTAAGCACTCTCACCTGTAGCTTGGTTGTAAGCACTCTCCCATGTAGTGTGCTTTTAAGCACTCTCACCTGTAGCATGGTTGTAAGCGCTCTCACCTGCAACGTGGTTGTAAGCACTCCCACCTGTAGCTTGGTTTTAAGCACTCTCACCTGTTGCGTGGCTTTAAGCACTCTCACCTGTAGTGTGCTTTGAAGCACACTCGCCTGTAGCGTGCTTTTAAGCACTCTCACCTTTAGCTGGTTGTAAGCACTCTCACCTGTAGCGTGGTTGTAAGCACTCTCTGTTATGTAGCATGGTTGTAAGCACTCTCACCTGTAGCATGGTTTTAAGCACTCTCACCTGTAGCATGGTTTTAAGCACTCTCGCCTGTAGCGTGGTTTAAGCACTCTCACCTGTAGCGTGGTTTTAAGCGCTCTCACCTGTAGCATGGTTGTAAGCGCTCTCACCTGTATCATGGTTTAAGCGCTCTCACCAATAGCGTGGTTTAAGCACTCTCACCTGTAGCATGCTTTTAAGCACTCTCACCTGTAGCGTGGTTTTAAGCGCTCTCACCTGTAGCGTGGTTGTAAGCACTCTCACCTGTAGCATGCTTTTAAGCACTCTCACCTGTAGCGTGGTTTTAAGCGCTCTCACCTGTAGCATGGTTGTAAGCGCTCTCACCTGTATCATGGTTTAAGCGCTCTCACCAATAGCGTGGTTTAAGCACTCTCACCTGTAGCGTGTTTGTAAGCGCTCTCACCTGTAGCGTGGTTTAAGCACCCTCGCCTGTAGTGTGGTTGTAAGCACTCTCACTTGTAGCGTGGTTGTAAGCGCTCTCACCTGTATCATGGTTGTAAGCACTATCACCTGTAGCGTGCTTTTAAGCACTCTCACCTGTAGAGTGGCTTTAAGCACTCTCACCGGTAGCTTGCTTTTAAGCACACTCACCTGTAGCGTGGTTGTAAGCACTCTCCCATGTAGCGTGATTTTAAGAACTCTCAGCTGTAGCGTTCTTTTAAGCACTCTCACCTGTAGCGTGGTTGTAAGCACTCTCACCTGTAGCATGCTTTTAAGCACTCTCACCTGTAGCGAAGTTTTAAGCGCTCTCACCTGTAGCATGGTTGTAAGCGCTCTCACCTGTATCATGGTTTAAGCGCTCTCACCAATAGCGTGGTTTAAGCACTCTCACCTGTAGCATGCTTTTAAGCACTCTCACCTGTAGCGTGGTTTTAAGCGCTCTCACCTGTAGCGTGGTTGTAAGCACTCTCACCTGTAGCATGCTTTTAAGCACTCTCACCTGTAGCGTGGTTTTAAGCGCTCTCACCTGTAGCATGGTTGTAAGCGCTCTCACCTGTATCATGGTTTAAGCGCTCTCACCAATAGCGTGGTTTAAGCACTCTCACCTGTAGCGTGTTTGTAAGCGCTCTCACCTGTAGCGTGGTTTAAGCACCCTCGCCTGTAGTGTGGTTGTAAGCACTCTCACTTGTAGCGTGGTTGTAAGCGCTCTCACCTGTATCATGGTTGTAAGCACTATCACCTGTAGCGTGCTTTTAAGCACTCTCACCTGTAGTGTGGTTGTAAGCACTCTCACCTGTAGCATGGTTGTAAGCACTCTCACCTGTAGCTTGGTTGTAAGCACTCTCCCATGTAGTGTGCTTTTAAGCACTCTCACCTGTAGCATGGTTGTAAGCGCTCTCACCTGCAACGTGGTTGTAAGCACTCCCACCTGTAGCTTGGTTTTAAGCACTCTCACCTGTTGCGTGGCTTTAAGCACTCTCACCTGTAGTGTGCTTTGAAGCACACTCGCCTGTAGCGTGCTTTTAAGCACTCTCACCTTTAGCTGGTTGTAAGCACTCTCACCTGTAGCGTGGTTGTAAGCACTCTCTGTTATGTAGCATGGTTGTAAGCACTCTCACCTGTAGCATGGTTGTAAGCGCTCTCACCTGCAGCGTGGTTGTAAGCACTCTCACCTGTAGCTTGGTTTTAAGCGCTCTCACCTGCAGCATGGTTGTAAGCACTCTCACCTGTAGCGTGGTTTTAAGCACTCTCACCTGTAGCTTGGTTGTAAGCACTCTCCCATGTAGTGTGCTTTTAAGCACTCCCACCTGTAGCTTGGTTTTAAGCACTCTCACCTGTTGCGTGGCTTTAAGCACTCTCACCTGTAGTGTGCTTTGAAGCACACTCGCCTGTAGCGTGCTTTTAAGCACTCTCACCTGTAGCTGGTTGTAAGCACTCTCACCTGTAGCATGGTTGTAAGCGCTCTCACCTGTAGCGTGGTTTAGGCACTCTCACCTGTAGTGTGGTTTAAGCACTCTGACCTGTGGCATGGTTGTAAGCACTCTCACCTGTAGTGTGGTTGTAAGTGCTCTCACCTGTAGCGTGGTTTAAGCACTCTCACCTATAGCGTGGTTTAAGCACTCTGACCTGTAGCATGGTTGTAAGCACTCTCACCTGCATCCTGGTTTAAGCACTCTCGCCTGTAGCGTGGTTTAAGCACTCGTGCCTGTAGCGTGGTTGTAAGCGCTCTCACCTGTAGCTGGTTGTAAGCACTCTCACCTGTAGCTGGTTGTAAGCACTCTCACCTGCAGCGTGATTTAAGCACTCTCACCTGTAATGAAACGAAATGAAAAATTACATTTCTATAGCGCATAACTACCCGGAGGCCTCGCAGCGCTTTAGACTGAGCGTGGTTGTAAGCACTCTCACCTGCAGGGTCGTTTAAGCACTCTCACCTGTAGAGTGGTTAAAGCACTCTCACCTGTTGCGTGGTTGAAGCAATCTCACCTGTAGCATGGTTGTAAGCACTCTCACCTGTAGCATGGTTGTAAGCACTCTCACCTGCAGCGTTTTTTAAGCATTCTCACCTGTAGCGTGGTTGTAAGCACTCTCACCTGCAACGTTGTTTAAGCACTCTCACCTGTAGCGTGGTTCTAAGCGCTCTCACCTGTAGCGTTGTTAAAGCACTGTCACCTGTAGCGTGATTGAAGCACTCTCACCTGTAGCATGGTTGTAAGCACTCTCACCTGTAGCGTGGTTTAAGCTCTCTCACCTGTAGAGTGGTTTAAGCACTCTCACCTGTAGCATGGTTTTAAGCACTCTCACCTGTAGCGTGGTTTAAGCACTCTCGCCTGTAGCGTGGTTTAAGCACTCTCCCCTGTAGCTTGGTTGTAAGCACTCTCCCATGTAGCGTGATTTTAAGCACTCTCACCTGTAGCATGGTTGTAAGAGCTCTCAGCTTCAGCGTGGTTGTAAGCACTCCCACCTGTAGCATGGCTGTAAGCACCCTTACCTGTAGCGTGGTTGTAAGCACTCTCACCTGTAGCTTGGTTTTAAGTGCTCTCACCTGCAGCATGGTTGTAAGCACTCTCACCTGTTGCTTGGTTTTAAGCGCTCTCACCTGTAGCGTGGTTGTAAGCACTCTCACCTGTAGCTTGGTTTTAAGCGCTCTCACCTGCAGCATGGTTGTAAGCACTCTCACCTGTAGCGTGGTTTTAAGCACTCTCACCTGTAGCTTGGTTGTAAGCACTCTCCCATGTAGTGTGCTTTTAAGCACTCCCACCTGTAGCTTGGTTTTAAGCACTCTCACCTGTTGCGTGGCTTTAAGCACTCTCACCTGTAGTGTGCTTTGAAGCACACTCGCCTGTAGCGTGCTTTTAAGCACTCTCACCTGTAGCTGGTTGTAAGCACTCTCACCTGTAGCATGGTTGTAAGCGCTCTCACCTGTAGCTGGTTGTAAGCACTCTCACCTGTAGCTGGTTGTAAGCACTCTCACCTGTAGCGTGGTTTAGGCACTCTCACCTGTAGTGTGGTTTAAGCACTCTGACCTGTGGCATGGTTGTAAGCACTCTCACCTGTGGTGTGGTTGTAATTGCTCTCACCTGTAGCGTGGTTTAAGCACTCTCACCTATAGCGTGGTTTAAGCACTCTGACCTGTAGCATGGTTGTAAGCACTCTCACCTGCATCCTGGTTTAAGCACTCTCGCCTGTAGCGTGGTTTAAGCACTCGCGCCTGTAGCGTGGTTGTAAGCGCTCTCACCTGTAGCTGGTTGTAAGCACTCTCACCTGCAGCGTGATTTAAGCACTCTCCCCTGTAGCGTGGTTGTAAGCACTCTCACCTGCAGGGTCGTTTAAGCACTCTCACCTGTAGAGTGGTTAAAGCACTCTCACCTGTTGCGTGGTTGAAGCAATCTCACCTGTAGCATGGTTGTAAGCACTCTCATCTGTAGCATGGTTGTAAGCACTCTCACCTGCAGCGTTTTTTAAGCATTCTCACCTGTAGCATGGTTGTAAGCACTCTCACCTGCAACGTTGTTTAAGCACTCTCACCTGTAGCGTGGTTCTAAGCGCTCTCACCTGTAGCGTTGTTAGAGCACTGTCACCTGTAGCGTGATTGAAGCACTCTCACCTGTAGCATGGTTGTGAGCACTCTCACCTGTAGCATGGTTTAAGCTCTCTCACCTGTAGAGTGGTTTAAGCACTCTCACCTGTAGCATGGTTTTAAGCACTCTCACCTGTAGCGTGGTTTAAGCACTCTCGCCTGTAGCGTGGTTTAAGCACTCTCACCTGTAGCGTGGTTTTAAGCGCTCTCACCTGTAGCATGGTTGTAAGCGCTCTCACCTGTATCATGGTTTAAGCGCTCTCACCAATAGCGTGGTTTAAGCACTCTCACCTGTAGCATGCTTTTAAGCACTCTCACCTGTAGCGTGGTTTTAAGCGCTCTCACCTGTAGCGTGGTTGTAAGCACTCTCACCTGTAGCATGCTTTTAAGCACTCTCACCTGTAGCGTGGTTTTAAGCGCTCTCACCTGTAGCATGGTTGTAAGCGCTCTCACCTGTATCATGGTTTAAGCGCTCTCACCAATAGCGTGGTTTAAGCACTCTCACCTGTAGCGTGTTTGTAAGCGCTCTCACCTGTAGCGTGGTTTAAGCACCCTCGCCTGTAGTGTGGTTGTAAGCACTCTCACTTGTAGCGTGGTTGTAAGCGCTCTCACCTGTATCATGGTTGTAAGCACTATCACCTGTAGCGTGCTTTTAAGCACTCTCACCTGTAGAGTGGCTTTAAGCACTCTCACCGGTAGCTTGCTTTTAAGCACACTCACCTGTAGCGTGGTTGTAAGCACTCTCCCATGTAGCGTGATTTTAAGCACTCTTAGCTGTAGCGTTCTTTTAAGCACTCTCACCTGTAGCGTGGTTGTAAGCACTCTCACCTGTAGCATGCTTTTAAGCACTCTCACCTGTAGCGTGGTTTTAAGCGCTCTCACCTGTAGCATGGTTGTAAGCGCTCTCACCTGTATCATGGTTTAAGCGCTCTCACCAATAGCGTGGTTTAAGCACTCTCACCTGTAGCATGCATTTAAGCACTCTCACCTGTAGCGTGGTTTTAAGCGCTCTCACCTGTAGCGTGGTTGTAAGCACTCTCACCTGTAGCATGCTTTTAAGCACTCTCACCTGTAGCGTGGTTTTAAGCGCTCTCACCTGTAGCATGGTTGTAAGCGCTCTCACCTGTATCATGGGTTAAGCGCTCTCACCAATAGCGTGGTTTAAGCACTCCCACCTGTAGCGTGTTTGTAAGCGCTCTCACCTGTATCGTGGTTTAAGCACCCTCGCCTGTAGTGTGGTTGTAAGCACTCTCACTTGTAGCGTGGTTGTAAGCGCTCTCACCTGTATCATGGTTGTAAGCACTATCACCTGTAGCGTGGTTGTAAGCACTCTCACCTGTAGCATGGTTGTAAGCACTCTCACCTGTAGCTTGGTTGTAAGCACTCTCCCATGTAGTGTGCTTTTAAGCACTCTCACCTGTAGCATGGTTGTAAGCGCTCTCACCTGCAGCGTGGTTGTAAGCACTCCCACCTGTAGCTTGGTTTTAAGCACTCTCACCTGTTGCGTGGCTTTAAGCACTCTCACCTGTAGTGTGCTTTGAAGCACACTCGCCTGTAGCGTGCTTTTAAGCACTCTCACCTGTAGCTGGTTGTAAGCACTCTCACCTGTAGCATGGTTGTAAGCGCTCTCACCTGTAGCGTGGTTTAGGCACTCTCACCTGTAGTGTGGTTTAAGCACTCTGACCTGTGGCATGGTTGTAAGCACTCTCACCTGTAGTGTGGTTGTAAGTGCTCTCACCTGTAGCGTGGTTTAAGCACTCTCACCTATAGCGTGGTTAAAGCACTCTGACCTGTAGCATGGTTGTAAGCACTCTCACCTGCATCCTGGTTTAAGCACTCTCGCCTGTAGCGTGGTTTAAGCACTCGCGCCTGTAGCGTGGTTGTAAGTGCTCTCACCTGTAGCTGGTTGTAAGCACTCTCACCTGTAGCTGGTTGTAAGCACTCTCACCTGCAGCGTGATTTAAGCACTCTCACCTGTAGCGTGGTTGTAAGCACTCTCACCTGCAGGGTCGTTTAAGCACTCTCACCTGTAGAGTGGTTAAAGCACTCTCACCTGTTGCGTGGTTGAAGCAATCTCACCTGTAGCATGGTTGTAAGCACTCTCACCTGTAGCATGGTTGTAAGCACTCTCACCTGCAGCGTTTTTTAAGCATTCTCACCTGTAGCGTGGTTGTAAGCACTCTCACCTGCAACGTTGTTTAAGCACTCTCACCTGTAGCGTGGTTCTAAGCGCTCTCACCTGTAGCGTTGTTAAAGCACTGTCACCTGTAGCGTGATTGAAGCACTCTCACCTGTAGCATGGTTGTAAGCACTCTCACCTGTAGCGTGGTTTAAGCTCTCTCACCTGTAGAGTGGTTTAAGCACTCTCACCTGTAGCATGGTTTTAAGCACTCTCACCTGTAGCGTGGTTTAAGCACTCTCGCCTGTAGCGTGGTTTAAGCACTCTCACCTGTAGCTTGGTTGTAAGCACTCTCTTATGTAGCATGCTTTTAAGCACTTTTACCTGTAGCATGCTTTTCAGCACTCTCACCTGTAGCGTGGTTGTAAGCACTCTCACCTGTAGCTTGGTTTCAAGCACTCTCCCCTGTAGCTTGGTTGTAAGCACTCTCCCATGTAGCGTGATTTTAAGCACTCTCACCTGTAGCATGGTTGTCAGAGCTCTCAGCTGCAGCGTGGTTGTAAGCACTCCCACCTGTAGCATGGCTGTAAGCACTCTTACCTGTAGCGTGGTTGTAAGCACTCTCACCTGTAGCTTGGTTTTAAGCGCTCTCACCTGCAGCATGGTTGTAAGCACTCTCACCTGTTGCTTGGTTTTAAGCGCTCTCACCTGTAGCGTGGTTGTAAGCACTCTCACCTGTAGCTTGGTTTTAAGCGCTCTCACCTGCAGCATGGTTGTAAGCACTCTCACCTGTAGCGTGGTTTTAAGCACTCTCACCTGTAGCTTGGTTGTAAGCACTCTCCCATGTAGTGTGCTTTTAAGCACTCTCACCTGTAGCATGGTTGTAAGCGCTCTCACCTGCAGCGTAGTTGTAAGCACTCCCACCTGTAGCTTGGTTTTAAGCACTCTCACCTGTTGCGTGGCTTTAAGCACTCTCACCTGTAGTGTGCTTTGAAGCACACTCGCCTGTAGCGTGCTTTTAAGCACTCTCACCTGTAGCTTGGTTGTAAGCACTCTCCCATGTAGTGTGCTTTTAAGCACTCTCACCTGTAGCATGGTTGTAAGCGCTCTCACCCGCAGCGTGGTTGTAAGCACTCCCACCTGTAGCTTGGTTTTAAGCACTCTCACCTGTTGCGTGGCTTTAAGCACTCTCACCTGTAGTGTGCTTTGAAGCACACTCGCCTGTAGCGTGCTTTTAAGCACTCTCACCTGTAGCTGGTTGTAAGCACTCTCACCTGTAGCGTGGTTGTAAGCACTCTCTTATGTAGCATGGTTGTAAGCACTCTCACCTGTAGAGTGGTTTAAGCACTCGCGCCTGTAGCGTGGTTGTAAGCGCTCTCACCTGTAGCTGGTTGTAAGCACTCTCACCTGTAGCATGGTTGTAAGAGCTCTCAGCTTCAGCGTGGTTGTAAGCACTCCCACCTGTAGCATGGCTGTAAGCACCCTTACCTGTAGCGTGGTTGTAAGCACTCTCACCTGTAGCTTGGTTTTAAGCGCTCTCACCTGCAGCATGGTTGTAAGCACTCTCACCTGTTGCTTGGTTTTAAGCGCTCACACCTGTAGCGTGGTTGTAAGCACTCTCACCTGTAGCGTGATTGAAGCACTCTCACCTGTAGCATGGTTGTAAGCACTCTCACCTGTAGCGTGGTTTAAGCTCTCTCACCTGTAGAGTGGTTTAAGCACTCTCACCTGTAGCATGGTTTTAAGCACTCTCACCTGTAGCATGGTTGTAAGCGCTCTCACCTGTATCATGGTTTAAGCGCTCTCACCAATAGCGTGGTTTAAGCACTCTCACCTGTAGCGTGTTTGTAAGCGCTCTCACCTGTAGCGTGGTTTAAGCACCCTCGCCTGTAGTGTGGTTGTAAGCACTCTCACTTGTAGCGTGGTTGTAAGCGCTCTCACCTGTATCATGGTTGTAAGCACTATCACCTGTAGCGTGCTTTTAAGCACTCTCACCTGTAGAGTGGCTTTAAGCACTCTCACCGGTAGCTTGCTTTTAAGCACACTCACCTGTAGCGTGGTTGTAAGCACTCTCCCATGTAGCGTTATTTTAAGAACTCTCAGCTGTAGCGTTCTTTTAAGCACTCTCACCTGTAGCGTGGTTGTAAGCACTCTCACCTGTAGCATGCTTTTAAGCACTCTCACCTGTAGCGTGGTTTTAAGCGCTCTCACCTGTAGCATGGTTGTAAGCGCTCTCACCCGTATCATGGTTTAAGCGCTCTCACCAATAGCGTGGTTTAAGCACTCTCACCTGTAGCATGCTTTTAAGCACTCTCACCTGTAGCGTGGTTTTAAGCGCTCTCACCTGTAGCGTGGTTGTAAGCACTCTCACCTGTAGCATGCTTTTAAGCACTCTCACCTGTAGCGTGGTTTTAAGCGCTCTCACCTGTAGCATGGTTGTAAGCGCTCTCACCTGTATCATGGTTTAAGCGCTCTCACCAATAGCGTGGTTTAAGCACTCTCACCTGTAGCGTGTTTGTAAGCGCTCTCACCTGTAGCGTGGTTTAAGCACCCTCGCCTGTAGTGTGGTTGTAAGCACTCTCACTTGTAGCGTGGTTGTAAGCGCTCTCACCTGTATCATGGTTGTAAGCACTATCACCTGTAGCGTGCTTTTAAGCACTCTCACCTGTAGTGTGGTTGTAAGCACTCTCACCTGTAGCATGGTTGTAAGCACTCTCACCTGTAGCTTGGTTGTAAGCACTCTCCCATGTAGTGTGCTTTTAAGCACTCTCACCTGTAGCATGGTTGTAAGCGCTCTCACCTGCAGCGTGGTTGTAAGCACTCCCACCTGTAGCTTGGTTTTAAGCACTCTCACCTGTTGCGTGGCTTTAAGCACTCTCACCTGTAGTGTGCTTTGAAGCACACTCGCCTGTAGCGTGCTTTTAAGCACTCTCACCTTTAGCTGGTTGTAAGCACTCTCACCTGTAGCGTGGTTGTAAGCACTCTCTGTTATGTAGCATGGTTGTAAGCACTCTCACCTGTAGCATGGTTGTAAGCGCTCTCACCTGCAGCGTGGTTGTAAGCACTCCCACCTGTAGCTTGGTTTTAAGCACTCTCACCTGTTGCGTGGCTTTAAGCACTCTCACCTGTAGTGTGCTTTGAAGCACACTCGCCTGTAGCGTGCTTTTAAGCACTCTCACCTGTAGCTGGTTGTAAGCACTCTCACCTGTAGCATGGTTGTAAGCGCTCTCACCTGTAGCGTGGTTTAGGCACTCTCACCTGTAGTGTGGTTTAAGCACTCTGACCTGTGGCATGGTTGTAAGCACTCTCACCTGTAGTGTGGTTGTAAGTGCTCTCACCTGTAGCGTGGTTTAAGCACTCTCACCTATAGCGTGGTTTAAGCACTCTGACCTGTAGCATGGTTGTAAGCACTCTCACCTGCATCCTGGTTTAAGCACTCTCGCCTGTAGCGTGGTTTAAGCACTCGTGCCTGTAGCGTGGTTGTAAGCGCTCTCACCTGTAGCTGGTTGTAAGCACTCTCACCTGTAGCTGGTTGTAAGCACTCTCACCTGCAGCGTGATTGTTGGACAGGCCACGTGACGGGCCGCTCTCCCCCGGCTCGACCAAGCCCGAGCCAGTCATACAAGCACCACACCCCACCATTGCACGTCCTACGTCCCCTCAGGGACACCTGCCCCCGAGCATGATAACCTCGTGGGTCCGATCCACGGCCGACCCACGCGCCCAGCCCGGGCCGCCATCTTGGACACTTCGCCACGAGGCCGCCTGGCCCCCGATCGACCTCAACCCTGGGCCTAGCCCGGCCTCAGACATTCCGGCACCACCCCCCACCCAGGAGGTGAGCGAGCTACTTGGCCAGTCAATGGGAGAAAGAGGTGTCGATGGTTCTCCCCCGGCCAGTGCCGCTCGCCCATCGCCTCCCCGGGCGCTGGCTCCACCCCCCTGCTGGGTGTCTGGACTCCCTCATCCCGGACCTCCCGACCTCCAAGTGCGAGGGTCCGGACATCAAAGCACGCCAGCCCTATAACTGGGGCAGCTCCAGAACAGGAAGGCAGTTGTATCTTGGAGTCGAGAGACGAAAGAAGAACTCATCCTGGACGGACTACTGGCGCTGCCGTAGCTCTGTCCTGTGCACCATCATCCTGCCTGGTGGCGCTGCCACAGCCGTCGTAACCTTCATCCTTCACCGTCGTCCGGATCTGCTGGCGAGGCCGCGGACCGTTGTAACTGTCATCTGCATCGGGACCTGCTTGGCTTCTCCACGGCCCGTCGACCATCCTTCATCCATCTCGGGACCTGCTTGGCTTCTCCACGGCCCGTCGACCACCCTTCCTCCATCTCGGGACCTGCTTGGCTCCTCCACGGCCCGATCAGCAACCACGCCGAGCTCGAGGATTGAGAGCTATTGAACTCATTGGTAACTAAGACTGTCCCGCTACCCTTTTCCTCAACCAGAGATCAGAACCGAGGGGACCCCTGAGTCCAGACCTCCTTGTATTATATCAACGTAACCTAAGAAGTGCATATAAAGTCTCGTTAACCTTCAATCTTGTGTGGTGTCCGTCTGTGGGGGGGAAGTTACTTATCTGTACAGTCGTTGGAGACGGCTCTCCCTGGAGACCTCTCCCCGTAATCTCGGCCGACCCTCCCGGTCCGTCTAACATTGGTGGCAGCGGCGGGATCCGAATCACCGCATAACGTACAGAGAGTAGCTCACCCCACAACGAACAACAATGTCGACTAAAGAGAGCGGATCAACTGAGAAGTTCCAAATGGAAAAGCTAGAGGAATACAGCCATCGTGAACTAAAGCAGTTCTGCATCGAACTAGGTATCGCTACCACCGGACTAAGTACCAAGGACGATTTTAAGCATGCCCTAGAATCTTGGGCAGAGACCGGGGATGTCGAAGCCCCGGAGCAAAGCACCGCGAAAAAGACCAACACGGCCCCTGAAGAGCAAAGAACGGGTCTCTCGCAAGACGAGATCCAAGAAAGAGAAAAAGCCCGACTACACGAACTTGAAATGGCCCGACTCAAGATGGACATAGAACTCAAATTGGCCGAGCAAAAAATAAACTTAGAGCACCTTCGCCTCCGAGAAGAAAGAGAGGAGAAACAGAGGCAAAGGGAGCTCGAGGAAAAAAGACTAACGTACGAGCACGAGCGGAACCTAGCCGAGATCAACCTGCGCAAACAGAATAAAGAATTAGGGGTGCCCGACAGACCGTCCACCCCCGGGACCACGGACAAAAAAGTGCACATCCCCAAGGATGTGGTCCGAGAATATTTTCGAGAAGACGACATCCAGCAATGGTTTAAAGCATATGAAATCGCGATGACTGCGCACCGGATCGATAGAGCCGACTGGGGAGCCGGCCTATGGGGCAAATTCCTCAATGAGGGCCGCGATACTCTGTTACAGCTCCCAGACCACCAGATGACCTCCTACGACCATATGAAAGCGGCCCTCCTCACTCGCTATGGCCTCACGCCCGAGATGTACCGTCAGAGGTTCCGAGACTGCACACGCATTCCAGGTACAACTTGGGTGGACTATGTAACGTACTTTAGCCGAGCCTTCGAAGGCTGGATCAGAGGGAACAACGTCACGACCTACGAGCAGTTGTTCAATCTGATGGTATGGGAGCATCTGTCCAACAACTGCTTCATTGAACTACGCCAACACCTCCTCGACAGCAAGTTAACCGATCCCCGGCAGCTCGCAGCCGAAGCTGACCGGTGGGAGATCACCCGAGTGGGCCGGAATGGGTCCTACGAGCAGAACAGGAACAACAATGGTCACCACCGATCCAGAGGAGGAGGAGGGGGCCAAGGACGAGGAAGAGACAACACTCCGGCCGCCCCCACTACCAGCACCACCCCCCCGGCCAACCGGGGCAGCACCCCGGCGCGACCGGGATACAGAGCCAATGTTACATGTCACCGATGCCAACGAGTCGGCCACTATGCAAATGACCCAAGCTGCCCGCAGTATCAGAGCCCAAGACCCCGCCAGGTGACCGCCGCGGCACTAGGGGAAGAACAGATCTCCGAGGAACAAGAAACAGACGAGCAAGAGTATCAAGGGTGGGAGCCAGCCGCCATGACTCTCGCGTGCTTAGGGGGTAGAGACATGGTCCCGCGGGTCCCCCTACCCGCTAACACCCAGAAGTACGGCCAATGGGTGAGCATCAATGGACAACGGGCCGAAGCCCTTCGAGACACCGGGGCCAGTGTGACAGCCGTCCGCTGTCATCTGGTGACCCCAGAGCAATATCTACCGAACATTCTCTGCCCTGTACGATCAGCCGACAACTCGGAGAGTCTGTGTCGGATGGCCTGCGTCCCCTTTGAATGGGGAGGGGTCTCCGGCATGTTGAAAGTAACGGTCCGAGACGACGCCCCCGTGGACTGCCTCCTCGGAAATGACCTGGAAAGCTCCCCGTGGGCAGCCGTGGAGCGAAAAGAACACTTGGGGATGTTGGGCGTCCCAGACTGGGCGTGCGTCACCACCCGGTCTATGGCCGCCCGTGCCAACCATCACCCGGAAGAACCAGAATGGCCGGCGCCTCCGCCTCCGGTCGCCCCCGCCGAGACCCCCGACCAGTGCATCCCCCTCGAACCTGCTCAACCTTCCGACCTTGCTAATCTCGACCAGTGGGCTCAAGAAGGGGGGCCCACACAAGAACAATTTCGTCAGGAGCAGAAGACCTGTCCCTCCCTTGAGGGACTCCGACAACAAGCGCTCGCCCAAAGCGCAGGGGATACCTCCGGAGCTCATTGGGTCTACTGGGACAATGACCTACTGTACAGCGAGCAACGAATCGCCGAGCTGGGGGCCAACCGAGTACTAGTGGTGCCACTCCGCTTTAGAGACTTCCTGCTAAATCTGGCCCACGATGTCCCCCTGGCAGGGCACCTGGGACAAGATAAAACCTACAGCCGCCTAGTGACCCACTTCTTCTGGCCAAAAATGAGAAACGATGTGCACCAGCATTGCCGATCTTGCCCCACGTGCCAAGCCAGTGGGAAGAGCGGCCGCAAATTAAAGGCCCCCCTGCAACCCTTTCCCGTAGTCACAACCCCATTTGAGAGGGTCGGAATAGACATTGTGGGACCCCTAGACCCACGTACAAGACAAGGCCATCGCTTCATCCTAGTACTAGTGGACCACGCCACCCGCTACCCTGAGGCTATTCCTCTCCGGACCGTCACAGCCCCAGTGGTCGGCAGGGCCCTGATGGGGATCTTCTCCCGTGTGGGGTTCCCCCGAGAAGTCGTCAGTGACAGAGGCACGAACTTTATTTCCAAATACATGAAGTCCCTCTGGCAACAGTGTGGGGTCACCTACCGCTTCACGACCCCCTATCACCCCCAAGGAAACGGACTTGTTGAACGGTTCAATCGCACACTAAAAGGGATGATCGGGGGATTGGAAGAACCCCTCCGTCGCCAGTGGGACGTGCTGCTGCCGTGCCTCCTCTTCGCCTACCGGGAGGTCCCACAGAAGTCCCTAGGCTTCAGCCCATTCGAGCTGCTCTATGGGCACCCAGTACGGGGGCCACTCAGCCTGATCAAAGAAGGCTGGGAGTTGCCTCCGGCCAAGAGTCCTCCAGATGTCTTCCGGTACCTCCTCACCCTCCGCAACCAGTCCCAGCGGTTCAGAGACCTAGCGAAAGCCAACCTAGAGGCCAGTCAAGAGGACATGAAGAGATGGTATGACCAGAACGCCTCATCTATTGAATTCGAGCCGGGGCAACAGGTCTGGGTAATGTCCCCCACAGAACCGTGCGCTCTCCAAGACAAATGGACGGGACCCTTCAAGGTAATCGAGCGCAAGGGACCCGCCACCTATCTGATCGATATGGAGTCCGCCCGGAATCCGCTCCGAGTCCTCCACACCAACAGACTGAAACCCCACTTTGCACGAACAGAACTCAGCCTCTTGATGGCCACAGACAACGGGGTTGAGGACGACTCCGAGCCTCTCCCTGACCTCTTGCGGACCCAGGAGCAAGACGGCTCCGTGGATGGGGTCCGACTCTCGGAGACCCTCACCCAGGAACAACGCCAAGAGTGCCAAGCCCTCCTATCACGATTTGCCAGCCTGTTCTCCCTCACCCCAGGTGTCACTTCCTGGTGTGTGCACGATGTGGACACCGGAGACAGCCCTCCTATCCGCCACCGGGCCTACCGCGTACCTGATCGGGTACGGGCCTGCATCCAGGCGGAAGTAACTAAGATGCTCACGCTCGGGGTCATCGAGCCCTCCGACAGTCCATGGGCCAGCCCGGTCGTACTGGTCCCCAAAGCAGCCGCCCCCGGAACCACACCCGAACTCCGGTTCTGTGTCGACTACCGGGGCCTGAATGAAGTCACCAGAACGGACGCACACCCCATCCCCCGGGCAGATGAACTGGTCGACCGAATGGGCGCTGCCCGTTACCTCAGCATCTTCGATCTAACGGCAGGCTATTGGCAGATCGGCCTCACACCCCGAGCACAAGAACGTTCTGCCTTCTCCACCCCCGATGGCCACTATCACTTCACGGTCATGCCCTTCGGCATGAAAAATGCCCCAGCGACTTTCCAACGGCTCGTCAATCAGGTCCTGGCGGGGCTCGAAGAGTTCAGCGCCGCCTACCTGGACGACATCGCTGTGTACAGCCACCACTGGACCGAGCACCTCCACCACCTCCAGGCAGTGTTGCAAGCCCTTCAGCGAGCTGGCCTCACGATCAAGGCCAGCAAATGTCAAATTGGACAAGGGTCAGTGACCTACCTCGGACACCAAGTGGGAAGCGGTCTAGTGGCCCCTCTTCAACTGAAAATTGCCGCCATCCAGAACTGGCAACCCCCTAACACTCAAACTGAGGTGCGAGCCTTCCTGGGCCTCACGGGCTACTACCGAAGGTTCGTGAAAGACTATGGTACCATCGTGGGGCCTCTCACCGAACTCACGTCGAAAAATCAGCCCAAGAAGGTGAACTGGACCCCAGAGTGTCAAGCGGCCTTCGAACAGCTAAAGGCCGCCATGTGTTCCGCTCCTGTACTCCAGGCCCCAGACTACAGCCGGGAGTTCGTCGTCCAGACGGACGCCTCCGACCAGGGCATTGGGGCGGTCCTGTCCCAGGTGAACACCGAAGGCCTTGATCAACCGGTGGCCTTCATCAGCCGGAGACTCCTACCACGGGAGCAACGCTGGAGCACCATAGAGAGGGAAGCCTTCGCTGTGGCATGGGCCCTCAAGAAGCTCCGACCCTACCTTTTTGGCACCCACTTCCGGGTGCAGACTGACCACCGACCCCTGCAGTGGTTGATGCATATGCGGGGGGAAAACCCAAAACTGCTACGCTGGTCCATCTCCTTGCAAGGTATGGACTTTACCGTTGAACACCGGCCTGGGTCTGACCACGCCAACGCGGATGGCCTGTCCCGGTTTTTCCGCCTCGACGAAGAGAGTCCCCAAGAGGATGGGTAACTCTCCCCGCCTTCAGCTGGGGGGGACGCATGTTGGACAGGCCACGTGACGGGCCGCTCTCCCCCGGCTCGACCAAGCCCGAGCCAGTCATACAAGCACCACACCCCACCATTGCACGTCCTACGTCCCCTCAGGGACACCTGCCCCCGAGCATGATAACCTCGTGGGTCCGATCCACGGCCGACCCACGCGCCCAGCCCGGGCCGCCATCTTGGACACTTCGCCACGAGGCCGCCTGGCCCCCGATCGACCTCAACCCTGGGCCTAGCCCGGCCTCAGACATTCCGGCACCACCCCCCACCCAGGAGGTGAGCGAGCTACTTGGCCAGTCAATGGGAGAAAGAGGTGTCGATGGTTCTCCCCCGGCCAGTGCCGCTCGCCCATCGCCTCCCCGGGCGCTGGCTCCACCCCCCTGCTGGGTGTCTGGACTCCCTCATCCCGGACCTCCCGACCTCCAAGTGCGAGGGTCCGGACATCAAAGCACGCCAGCCCTATAACTGGGGCAGCTCCAGAACAGGAAGGCAGTTGTATCTTGGAGTCGAGAGACGAAAGAAGAACTCATCCTGGACGGACTACTGGCGCTGCCGTAGCTCTGTCCTGTGCACCATCATCCTGCCTGGTGGCGCTGCCACAGCCGTCGTAACCTTCATCCTTCACCGTCGTCCGGATCTGCTGGCGAGGCCGCGGACCGTTGTAACTGTCATCTGCATCGGGACCTGCTTGGCTTCTCCACGGCCCGTCGACCATCCTTCATCCATCTCGGGACCTGCTTGGCTTCTCCACGGCCCGTCGACCACCCTTCCTCCATCTCGGGACCTGCTTGGCTCCTCCACGGCCCGATCAGCAACCACGCCGAGCTCGAGGATTGAGAGCTATTGAACTCATTGGTAACTAAGACTGTCCCGCTACCCTTTTCCTCAACCAGAGATCAGAACCGAGGGGACCCCTGAGTCCAGACCTCCTTGTATTATATCAACGTAACCTAAGAAGTGCATATAAAGTCTCGTTAACCTTCAATCTTGTGTGGTGTCCGTCTGTGGGGGGGAAGTTACTTATCTGTACAGTCGTTGGAGACGGCTCTCCCTGGAGACCTCTCCCCGTAATCTCGGCCGACCCTCCCGGTCCGTCTAACAGTGATTTAAGCACTCTCACCTGTAATGAAACGAAATGAAAAATTACATTTCTATAGCGCATAACTACCCGGAGGCCTCGCAGCGCTTTAGACTGAGCGTGGTTGTAAGCACTCTCACCTGCAGGGTCGTTTAAGCACTCTCACCTGTAGAGTGGTTAAAGCACTCTCACCTGTTGCGTGGTTGAAGCAATCTCACCTGTAGCATGGTTGTAAGCACTCTCACCTGTAGCATGGTTGTAAGCACTCTCACCTGCAGCGTTTTTTAAGCATTCTCACCTGTAGCGTGGTTGTAAGCACTCTCACCTGCAACGTTGTTTAAGCACTCTCACCTGTAGCGTGGTTCTAAGCGCTCTCACCTGTAGCGTTGTTAAAGCACTGTCACCTGTAGCGTGATTGAAGCACTCTCACCTGTAGCATGGTTGTAAGCACTCTCACCTGTAGCGTGGTTTAAGCTCTCTCACCTGTAGAGTGGTTTAAGCACTCTCACCTGTAGCATGGTTTTAAGCACTCTCACCTGTAGCGTGGTTTAAGCACTCTCGCCTGTAGCGTGGTTTAAGCACTCTCACCTGTAGCTTGGTTGTAAGCACTCTCTTATGTAGCATGCTTTTAAGCACTTTTACCTGTAGCATGCTTTTCAGCACTCTCACCTGTAGCGTGGTTGTAAGCACTCTCACCTGTAGCTTGGTTTTAAGCACTCTCCCCTGTAGCTTGGTTGTAAGCACTCTCCCATGTAGCGTGATTTTAAGCACTCTCACCTGTAGCATGGTTGTAAGAGCTCTCAGCTTCAGCGTGGTTGTAAGCACTCCCACCTGTAGCATGGCTGTAAGCACCCTTACCTGTAGCGTGGTTGTAAGCACTCTCACCTGTAGCTTGGTTTTAAGCGCTCTCACCTGCAGCATGGTTGTAAGCACTCTCACCTGTTGCTTGGTTTTAAGCGCTCTCACCTGTAGCGTGGTTGTAAGCACTCTCATCTGTAGCTTGGTTTTAAGCGCTCTCACCTGCAGCATGGTTGTAAGCACTCTCACCTGTAGCGTGGTTTTAAGCACTCTCACCTGTAGCTTGGTTGTAAGCACTCTCCCATGTAGTGTGCTTTTAAGCACTCCCACCTGTAGCTTGGTTTTAAGCACTCTCACCTGTTGCGTGGCTTTAAGCACTCTCTCACCTGTAGTGTGCTTTGAAGCACACTCGCCTGTAGCGTGCTTTTAAGCACTCTCACCTGTAGCTGGTTGTAAGCACTCTCACCTGTAGCATGGTTGTAAGCGCTCTCACCTGTAGCTGGTTGTAAGCACTCTCACCTGTAGCTGGTTGTAAGCACTCTCACCTGTAGCGTGGTTTAGGCACTCTCACCTGTAGTGTGGTTTAAGCACTCTGACCTGTGGCATGGTTGTAAGCACTCTCACCTGTGGTGTGGTTGTAAGTGCTCTCACCTGTAGCGTGGTTTAAGCACTCTCACCTATAGCGTGGTTTAAGCACTCTGACCTGTAGCATGGTTGTAAGCACTCTCACCTGCATCCTGGTTTAAGCACTCTCGCCTGTAGCGTGGTTTAAGCACTCGCGCCTGTAGCGTGGTTGTAAGCGCTCTCACCTGTAGCTGGTTGTAAGCACTCTCACCTGCAGCGTGATTTAAGCACTCTCACCTGTAGCGTGGTTGTAAGCACTCTCACCTGCAGGGTCGTTTAAGCACTCTCACCTGTAGAGTGGTTAAAGCACTCTCACCTGTTGCGTGGTTGAAGCAATCTCACCTGTAGCATGGTTGTAAGCACTCTCATCTGTAGCATGGTTGTAAGCACTCTCACCTGCAGCGTTTTTTAAGCATTCTCACCTGTAGCGTGGTTCTAAGCGCTCTCACCTGTAGCGTTGTTAGAGCACTGTCACCTGTAGCGTGATTGAAGCACTCTCACCTGTAGCATGGTTGTGAGCACTCTCACCTGTAGCGTGGTTTAAGCTCTCTCACCTGTAGAGTGGTTTAAGCACTCTCACCTGTAGCATGGTTTTAAGCACTCTCACCTGTAGCGTGGTTTAAGCACTCTCGCCTGTAGCGTGGTTTAAGCACTCTCACCTGTAGCGTGGTTTTAAGCGCTCTCACCTGTAGCATGGTTGTAAGCGCTCTCACCTGTATCATGGTTTAAGCGCTCTCACCAATAGCGTGGTTTAAGCACTCTCACCTGTAGCATGCTTTTAAGCACTCTCACCTGTAGCGTGGTTTTAAGCGCTCTCACCTGTAGCGTGGTTGTAAGCACTCTCACCTGTAGCATGCTTTTAAGCACTCTCACCTGTAGCGTGGTTTTAAGCGCTCTCACCTGTAGCATGGTTGTAAGCGCTCTCACCTGTATCATGGTTTAAGCGCTCTCACCAATAGCGTGGTTTAAGCACTCTCACCTGTAGCGTGTTTGTAAGCGCTCTCACCTGTAGCGTGGTTTAAGCACCCTCGCCTGTAGTGTGGTTGTAAGCACTCTCACTTGTAGCGTGGTTGTAAGCGCTCTCACCTGTATCATGGTTGTAAGCACTATCACCTGTAGCGTGCTTTTAAGCACTCTCACCTGTAGAGTGGCTTTAAGCACTCTCACCGGTAGCTTGCTTTTAAGCACATTCACCTGTAGCGTGGTTGTAAGCACTCTCCCATGTAGCGTGATTTTAAGCACTCTTAGCTGTAGCGTTCTTTTAAGCACTCTCACCTGTAGCGTGGTTGTAAGCACTCTCACCTGTAGCATGCTTTTAAGCACTCTCACCTGTAGCGTGGTTTTAAGCACTCTCACCTGTAGCATGGTTGTAAGCGCTCTCACCTGTATCATGGTTTAAGCGCTCTCACCAATAGCGTGGTTTAAGCACTCTCACCTGTAGCATGCTTTTAAGCACTCTCACCTGTTGCGTGGTTTTAAGCGCTCTCACCTGTAGCGTGGTTGTAAGCACTCTCACCTGTAGCATGCTTTTAAGCACTCTCACCTGTAGCGTGGTTTTAAGCGCTCTCACCTGTAGCATGGTTGTAAGCGCTCTCACCTGTATCATGGTTTAAGCGCTCTCACCAATAGCGTGGTTTAAGCACTCCCACCTGTAGCGTGTTTGTAAGCGCTCTCACCTGTATCGTGGTTTAAGCACCCTCGCCTGTAGTGTGGTTGTAAGCACTCTCACTTGTAGCGTGGTTGTAAGCGCTCTCACCTGTATCATGGTTGTAAGCACTATCACCTGTAGCGTGGTTGTAAGCACTCTCACCTGTAGCTTGGTTTTAAGCACTCTCACCTGTTGCGTGGCTTTAAGCACTCTCACCTGTAGTGTGCTTTGAAGCACACTCGCCTGTAGCGTGCTTTTAAGCACTCACACCTGTAGCTGGTTGTAAGCACTCTCACCTGTAGCATGGTTGTAAGTGCTCTCACCTGTAGCGTGGTTTAGGCACTCTCACCTGTAGTGTGGTTTAAGCACTCTGACCTGTGGCATGGTTGTAAGCACTCTCACCTGTAGTGTGGTTTAAGCACTCTCACCTATAGCGTGGTTAAAGCACTCTGACCTGTAGCATGGTTGTAAGCACTCTCACCTGCATCCTGGTTTAAGCACTCTCGCCTGTAGCGTGGTTTAAGCACTCGCGCCTGTAGCGTGGTTGTAAGCGCTCTCACCTGTAGCTGGTTGTAAGCACTCTCACCTGTAGCTGGTTGTAAGCACTCTCACCTGCAGCGTGATTTAAGCACTCTCACCTGTAGCGTGGTTGTAAGCACTCTCACCTGCAGGGTCGTTTAAGCACTCTCACCTGTAGAGTGGTTAAAGCACTCTCACCTGTTGCGTGGTTGAAGCAATCTCACCTGTAGCATGGTTGTAAGCACTCTCACCTGTAGCATGGTTGTAAGCACTCTCACCTGCAGCGTTTTTTAAGCATTCTCACCTGTAGCGTGGTTGTAAGCACTCTCACCTGCAACGTTGTTTAAGCACTCTCACCTGTAGCGTGGTTCTAAGTGCTCTCACCTGTAGCGTTGTTAAAGCACTGTCACCTGTAGCGTGATTGAAGCACTCTCACCTGTAGCATGGTTGTAAGCACTCTCGTGTGCAGCCTGGTTTAAGCACTCTTGCCTGTAGCATGGTTTAAGCACTCACGCCTGTAGCGTGGTTGTAAGCGCTCGCACCTGTAGCCTGGTTTTAGGAACTCTCACCTGTAGCTGGTTGTAAGCACTCTCACCTGTAGCATGGTTTTAAGCACTCTCACATGTAACAAGGTTGTAAGCACTCTCACCTGTAATGTGGTTGTAAGCACTCTCACCTGTAGCTGGTTGTAAGCACTCTCACCTGTAGCGTGGTTTTAAGCACTCTCACCTGTAGCGTGGTTGTAAGCACTCTCACCTGTAACGTGGTTGTAAGCGCTCTCACCTGTAGCATGGTTGTAAGCACTATCACCTGTAGCGTGGTTTAAAGCACTCTCACCTGTCGCGTGGTTTTAAGCACTCTCACCTGTAGTGTGCTTTGAAGCACACTCGCCTGTAGCGTGCTTTTAAGCACTCTCACCTGTAGCTGGTTGTAAGCACTCTCACCTGTAGCGTGGTTTTAAGCACTCTCACCTGTAGCTGGTTGTAAGCACTCTCACCTATAGAGTGGTTTTAAGCACTCTCACCTGTAGCGTGGTTTTAAGCACTCTCACGTGAAGCGCAGTTTTAAGCACTCTCACCTGTAGCATGGTTGTAAGCACTCTCACCTGTAGCATGGTTGTAAGCACTCCCACCTGTAGCGTGGTTTAAAGCACTCTCACCTATCGCGTGGCTTTAAGCACTCTCATCTGTAGTGTGCTTTGAAGCACACTCGCCTGTAGCGTGCTTTTAAGCACTCTCACCTGTAGCTGGTTGTAAGCACTCTCACCTGTAGCATGGTTTAAGCACTCTCACCTGTAGCTGGTTGAAAGCACTCTCACCTGTAGCGTGGTTGAAGCACTCTCACCTGTAGCATGGTTGTAAGCGCTCTCACCTGTAGCGTGGTTTAAGCACTCTTACCTGTAGTGTGGTTTAAGCACTCTGACCTGTGGCATGGTTGTAAGCACTCTCACCTGCATCCTGGTTTAAGCACTCTCACCTGTAGCGTGGTTTAAGCACTCGCGCCTGTAGCATGGTTGTAAGCACTCTCACCTGCATCCTGGTTGTAAGCGCTCTCACCTGTAGCTGGTTGTAAGCACTCTCACCTGTAGCTGGTTGTAAGCACTCTCACCTGCAGCATGATTTAAGCACTCTCACCTGTAGCGTGGTTGTAAGCACTCTCACCTGCAGGGTCGTTTAAGCACTCTCACCTGTAGAGTGGTTAAAGCACTCTCACCTGTTGCGTGGTTGAAGCAATCTCACCTCTAGCATGGTTGTAAGCACTCTCACCTGTAGCATGGTTGTAAGCACTCTCACCTGCAGCGTTGTTTAAGCACTCTCACCTGTAGCGTGGTTCTAAGCGCTCTCACCTGTAGCGTTGTTAAAGCACTGTCACCTGTAGCGTGATTGAAGCACTCTCACCTGTAGCATGGTTGTAAGCACTCTCACCTGTAGCGTGGTTTAAGCACTCCCACCTGTAGTAGAGTGGTTTAAGCACTCTCACCTGTAGCATGGTTGTAAGCACTCTCACCTGTAGCGTGGTTTAAGCACTCTCGCCTGTAGCGTGGTTGTAAGCACTCTCACCTGTAGCTTGGTTTTAAGCACTCTCCCCTGTAGCTTGGTTGTAAGCACTCTCCCATGTAGCGTGATTTTAAGCACTCTCACCTGTAGCATGGTTGTGAGAGCTCTCAGCTGCAGCGTGGTTGTAAGCACTCAAACCTGTAGCATGGCTGTAAGCACTCTTACCTGTAGCGTGGTTGTAAGCACTCTCACCTGTAGCTTGGTTTTAAGCACTCTCCCCTGTAGCTTGGTTGTAAGCACTCTCCCATGTAGCGTGATTTTAAGCACTCTCACCTGTAGCATGGTTGTAAGAGCTCTCAGCTGCAGTGTGGTTGTAAGCACTCTCACCTGTAGCATGGCTGTAAGCACTCTTACCTGTAGCGTGGTTGTAAGCACTCTCACCTGTAGCTTGGTTTTAAGCGCTCTCACCTGCAGCATGGTTGTAAGCACTCTCACCTGTTGCTTGGTTTTAAGCGCTCACCTGTAGCGTGGTTGTAAGCACTCTCACCTGTAGCTTGGTTTTAAGCGCTCTCACCTGCAGCATGGTTGTAAGCGCTCTCACCTGTAGCATGGTTTTAAGTACTCTCACCTGTAGCTTGGTTGTAAGCACTCTCCCATGTAGTGTGCTTTTAAGCACTCTCACCTGTAGCATGGTTGTAAGCGCTCTCACCTGCAGCGTGGTTGTAAGCACTCCCACCTGTAGCTTGGTTTTAAGCACTCTCACCTGTTGCGTGGCTTTAAGCACTCTCACCTGTAGTGTGCTTTGAAGCACACTCGCCTGTAGCGTGCTTTTAAGCACTCTCACCTGTAGCTGGTTGTAAGCAATCTCACCTGTAGCGTGGTTGTAAGCACTCTCTTATGTAGCATGGTTGTAAGCACTCTCACCTGTAGTGTGGTTGTAAGCACTCTCACCTGTAGCATGGTTGTATGCACTCTCACCTGTAGCTTGGTTGTAAGCACTCTCTTATGTAGCATGCTTTTAAGCACTCTCACCTGTAGCTTGCTTTTAAGGACACTCGCCTGTAATGTGCTTTTAAGCACTCTCACCTGAAACGGGGTTGTAAGCATTCTCACCTGTAGCGTGCTTGTACGCACTATCACCTGTAGCATGCTTTTAAGCAGTCTCACCTGCAGGTTGGTTTTAAGCGCTCTCACCAATAGCGTGGTTTAAGGACTCCCACCTGTAGCGTGTTTGTAAGCGCTCTCACCTGTAGCGTGGTTGTAAGCACTATCACCTGTAGCGTGCTTTTAAGCACTCTCACCTGTAGAGTGGTTTTAAGCACTCTCACCTGTAGCTTGTTTTTTAGCACACTCGCCTGTAGCTGGTTGTAAACACTCTCACCTGTAGCATGGTTGTAAGCACTCTCACCTGTAGCGTGCTTTTAAGCACTCTCACCTGTAGCTGGTTGTAAGCACTCCCACCTATAGCGTGGTTGTAAGCACTCTCACCTGTAGCTTGCTTTTAAGAACTCTCACCTGTAGCTGGTTGTAAGCACTCTCACCTGTAGCGTGGTTTTAAGCACTCTCACCTGTAGCGTGCTTTTAAGCACTCTCACCTGTAGCGTGGTTGTAAGTGCTCTCACCTGTAGCGTGGTTGTAAGCACTCTCCCATGTAGCGTGATTTTAAGCACTCTCAGCTGTAGCGTTCTTTTAAGCACTCTCACCTGTAGCGTGGTTGTAAGCACTCTCACCTGTAGCATGCTTTTAAGCACTCTCACCTGTAGTGTGGTTTTAAGCGCTCTCACCTGTAGCATGCTTGTAAGCGCTCTCACCTGTATCATGGTTTAAGCGCTCTCACCAATAGCGTGGTTTAAGCACTCTCACCTGTAGCATGCTTTTAAGCACTCTCACCTGTAGCGTGGTTTTAAGCGCTTTCACCTGTAGCGTGGTTGTAAGCACTCTCACCTGTAGCATGCTTTTAAGCACTCTCACCTGTAGCGTGGTTTTAAGCGCTCTCACCTGTAGCATGGTTGTAAGCGCTCTCACCTGTATCATGGTTTAAGCGCTCTCACCAATAGCGTGGTTTAAGCACTCTCACCTGTAGCGTGTTTGTAAGCGCTCTCACCTGTAGCGTGGTTTAAGCACCCTCGCCTGTAGTGTGGTTGTAAGCACTCTCACTTGTAGCGTGGTTGTAAGCGCTCTCACCTGTATCATGGTTGTAAGCACTATCACCTGTAGCGTGGTTTTAAGCGCTCTCACCTGTAGCGTGGTTGTAGGCACTCTCACCGGTAGCTTGCTTTTAAGCACACTCTCCTGTAGCTGGTTGTAAGCACTCTCCCATGTAGCGTGATTTTAAGCACTCTCAGCTGTAGCGTTCTTTTAAGCACTCTCACCTGTAGCGTGGTTGTAAGCACTCTCACCTGTAGCATGCTTTTAAGCACTCTCACCTGTAGCGTGGTTTTAAGCGCTCTCACCTGTAGCATGGTTGTAAGCGCTCTCACCTGTATCATGGTTTAAGCGCTCTCACCAATAGCGTGGTTTAAGCACTCTCACCTGTAGCATGCTTTTAAGCACTCTCACCTGTAGCGTGGTTTTAAGCGCTCTCACCTGTAGCGTGGTTGTAAGCACTCTCACCTGTAGCATGCTTTTAAGCACTCTCACCTGTAGCGTGGTTTTAAGCGCTCTCACCTGTAGCATGGTTGTAAGCGCTCTCACCTGTATCATGGTTTAAGCGCTCTCACCAATAGCGTGGTTTAAGCACTCTCACCTGTAGCGTGTTTGTAAGCGCTCTCACCTGTAGCGTGGTTTAAGCACCCTCACCTGTAGTGTGGTTGTAAGCACTCTCACTTGTAGCGTGGTTGTAAGCGCTCTCACCTGTATCATGGTTGTAAGCACTATCACCTGTAGCGTGCTTTTAAGCACTCTCACCTGTAGTGTGGTTGTAAGCACTCTCACCTGTAGCATGGTTGTAAGCACTCTCACCTGTAGCTTGGTTGTAAGCACTCTCCCATGTAGTGTGCTTTTAAGCACTCTCACCTGTAGCATGGTTGTAAGCGCTCTCACCTGCAGCGTGGTTGTAAGCACTCCCACCTGTAGCTTGGTTTTAAGCACTCTCACCTGTTGCGTGGCTTTAAGCACTCTCACCTGTAGTGTGCTTTGAAGCACACTCGCCTGTAGCGTGCTTTTAAGCACTCTCACCTGTAGCTGGTTGTAAGCACTCTCACCTGTAGCGTGGTTGTCAGCACTCTCTTATGTAGCATGGTTGTAAGCACTCTCACCTGTAGCTGGTTGTAAGCACTCTCACCTGTAGCGTGGTTTTAAGCACTCTCACCTGTAGCATGGTTGTAAGCACTCTCACCTGTAGCTTGGTTGTAAGCACTCTCCCATGTAGTGTGCTTTTAAGCACTCTCACCTGTAGCATGGTTGTAAGCGCTCTCACCTGCAGCGTGGTTGTAAGCACTCCCACCTGTAGCTTGGTTTTAAGCACTCTCACCTGTTGCGTGGCTTTAAGCACTCTCACCTGTAGTGTGCTTTGAAGCACACTCGCCTGTAGCGTGCTTTTAAGCACTCTCACCTTTAGCTGGTTGTAAGCACTCTCACCTGTAGCGTGGTTGTAAGCACTCTCTTATGTAGCATGGTTGTAAGCACTCTCACCTGTAGCTGGTTGTAAGCACTCTCACCTGTAGCGTGGTTTTAAGCACTCTCACCTGTAGCGTGCTTTTAAGCACTCTCACCTGTAGCGTGGTTGTAAGTGCTCTCACCTGTAGCGTGGTTGTAAGCACTCTCCCATGTAGCGTGATTTTAAGCACTCTCAGCTGTAGCGTTCTTTTAAGCACTCTCACCTGTAGCGTGGTTGTAAGCACTCTCACCTGTAGCATGCTTTTAAGCACTCTCACCTGTAGCATGGTTGTAAGCGCTCTCACCTGTATCATGGTTTAAGCGCTCTCACCAATAGCGTGGTTTAAGCACTCTCACCTGTAGCATGCTTTTAAGCACTCTCACCTGTAGCGTGGTTTTAAGCGCTTTCACCTGTAGCGTGGTTGTAAGCACTCTCACCTGTAGCATGCTTTTAAGCAATCTCACCTGTAGCGTGGTTTTAAGCGCTCTCACCTGTAGCATGGTTGTAAGCGCTCTCACCTGTATCATGGTTTAAGCGCTCTCACCAATAGCGTGGTTTAAGCACTCTCACCTGTAGCGTGTTTGTAAGCGCTCTCACCTGTAGCGTGGTTTAAGCACCCTCGCCTGTAGTGTGGTTGTAAGCACTCTCACTTGTAGCGTGGTTGTAAGCGCTCTCACCTGTATCATGGTTGTAAGCACTATCACCTGAAGCGTGGTTTTAAGCGCTCTCACCTGTAGCGTGGTTGTAGGCACTCTCACCGGTAGCTTGCTTTTAAGCACACTCTCCTGTAGCTGGTTGTAAGCACTCTCCCATGTAGCGTGATTTTAAGCACTCTCAGCTGTAGCGTTCTTTTAAGCACTCTCACCTGTAGCGTGGTTGTAAGCACTCTCACCTGTAGCATGCTTTTAAGCACTCTCACCTGTAGCGTGGTTTTAAGCGCTCTCACCTGTAGCATGGTTGTAAGCGCTCTCACCTGTATCATGGTTTAAGCGCTCTCACCAATAGCGTGGTTTAAGCACTCTCACCTGTAGCATGCTTTTAAGCACTCTCACCTGTAGCGTGGTTTTAAGCGCTCTCACCTGTAGCGTGGTTGTAAGCACTCTCACCTGTAGCATGCTTTTAAGCACTCTCACCTGTAGCGTGGTTTTAAGCGCTCTCACCTGTAGCATGGTTGTAAGCGCTCTCACCTGTATCATGGTTTAAGCGCTCTCACCAATAGCGTGGTTTAAGCACTCTCACCTGTAGCGTGTTTGTAAGCGCTCTCACCTGTAGCGTGGTTTAAGCACCCTCGCCTGTAGTGTGGTTGTAAGCACTCTCACTTGTAGCGTGGTTGTAAGCGCTCTCACCTGTATCATGGTTGTAAGCACTATCACCTGTAGCGTGCTTTTAAGCACTCTCACCTGTAGTGTGGTTGTAAGCACTCTCACCTGTAGCATGGTTGTAAGCACTCTCACCTGTAGCTTGGTTGTAAGCACTCTCCCATGTAGTGTGCTTTTAAGCACTCTCACCTGTAGCATGGTTGTAAGCGCTCTCACCTGCAGCGTGGTTGTAAGCACTCCCACCTGTAGCTTGGTTTTAAGCACTCTCACCTGTTGCGTGGCTTTAAGCACTCTCACCTGTAGTGTGCTTTGAAGCACACTCGCCTGTAGCGTGCTTTTAAGCACTCTCACCTTTAGCTGGTTGTAAGCACTCTCACCTGTAGCGTGGTTGTAAGCACTCTCTTATGTAGCATGGTTGTAAGCACTCTCACCTGTAGCATGGTTGTAAGCGCTCTCACCTGCAGCGTGGTTGTAAGCACTCCCACCTGTAGCTTGGTTTTAAGCACTCTCACCTGTTGCGTGGCTTTAAGCACTCTCACCTGTAGTATGCTTTGAAGCACACTCGCCTGTAGCGTGCTTTTAAGCACTCTCACCTGTAGCTGGTTGTAAGCACTCTCACCTGTAGCATGGTTGTAAGCGCTCTCACCTGTAGCGTGGTTTAGGCACTCTCACCTGTAGTGTGGTTTAAGCACTCTGACCTGTGGCATGGTTGTAAGCACTCTCACCTGTAGTGTGGTTGTAAGTGCTCTCACCTGTAGCGTGGTTTAAGCACTCTCACCTATAGCGTGGTTTAAGCACTCTGACCTGTAGCATGGTTGTAAGCACTCTCACCTGCATCCTGGTTTAAGCACTCTCGCCTGTAGCGTGGTTTAAGCACTCGCGCCTGTAGCGTGGTTGTAAGCGCTCTCACCTGTAGCTGGTTGTAAGCACTCTCACCTGTAGCTGGTTGTAAGCACTCTCACCTGCAGCGTGATTTAAGCACTCTCACCTGTAGCGTGGTTGTAAGCACTCTCACCTGCAGGGTCGTTTAAGCACTCTCACCTGTAGAGTGGTTAAAGCACTCTCACCTGTTGCGTGGTTGAAGCAATCTCACCTGTAGCAAGGTTGTAAGCACTCTCACCTGTAGCATGGTTGTAAGCACTCTCACCTGCAGCGTTTTTTAAGCATTCTCACCTGTAGCGTGGTTGTAAGCACTCTCACCTGCAACGTTGTTTAAGCACTCTCACCTGTAGCGTGGTTCTAAGCGCTCTCACCTGTAGCGTTGTTAAAGCACTGTCACCTGTAGCGTGATTGAAGCACTCTCACCTGTAGCATGGTTGTAAGCACTCTCACCTGTAGCGTGGTTTAAGCTCTCTCACCTGTAGAGTGGTTTAAGCACTCTCACCTGTAGCATGGTTTTAAGCACTCTCACCTGTAGCATGGTTTTAAGCACTCTCGCCTGTAGCGTGGTTTAAGCACTCTCACCTGTAGCGTGGTTTTAAGCGCTCTCACCTGTAGCATGGTTGTAAGCGCTCTCACCTGTATCATGGTTTAAGCGCTCTCACCAATAGCGTGGTTTAAGCACTCTCACCTGTAGCATGCTTTTAAGCACTCTCACCTGTAGCGTGGTTTTAAGCGCTCTCACCTGTAGCGTGGTTGTAAGCACTCTCACCTGTAGCATGCTTTTAAGCACTCTCACCTGTAGCGTGGTTTTAAGCGCTCTCACCTGTAGCATGGTTGTAAGCGCTCTCACCTGTATCATGGTTTAAGCGCTCTCACCAATAGCGTGGTTTAAGCACTCTCACCTGTAGCGTGTTTGTAAGCGCTCTCACCTGTAGCGTGGTTTAAGCACCCTCGCCTGTAGTGTGGTTGTAAGCACTCTCACTTGTAGCGTGGTTGTAAGCGCTCTCACCTGTATCATGGTTGTAAGCACTATCACCTGTAGCGTGCTTTTAAGCACTCTCACCTGTAGAGTGGCTTTAAGCACTCTCACCGGTAGCTTGCTTTTAAGCACACTCACCTGTAGCGTGGTTGTAAGCACTCTCCCATGTAGCGTGATTTTAAGAACTCTCAGCTGTAGCGTTCTTTTAAGCACTCTCACCTGTAGCGTGGTTGTAAGCACTCTCACCTGTAGCATGCTTTTAAGCACTCTCACCTGTAGCGTGGTTTTAAGCGCTCTCACCTGTAACATGGTTGTAAGCGCTCTCACCTGTATCATGGTTTAAGCGCTCTCACCAATAGCGTGGTTTAAGCACTCTCACCTGTAGCATGCTTTTAAGCACTCTCACCTGTAGCGTGGTTTTAAGCGCTCTCACCTGTAGCGTGGTTGTAAGCACTCTCACCTGTAGCATGCTTTTAAGCACTCTCACCTGTAGCGTGGTTTTAAGCGCTCTCACCTGTAGCATGGTTGTAAGCGCTCTCACCTGTATCATGGTTTATGCGCTCTCACCAATAGCGTGGTTTAAGCACTCTCACCTGTAGCGTGTTTGTAAGCGCTCTCACCTGTAGCGTGGTTTAAGCACCCTCGCCTGTAGTGTGGTTGTAAGCACTCTCACTTGTAGCGTGGTTGTAAGCGCTCTCACCTGTATCATGGTTGTAAGCACTATCACCTGTAGCGTGCTTTTAAGCACTCTCACCTGTAGTGTGGTTGTAAGCACTCTCACCTGTAGCATGGTTGTAAGCACTCTCACCTGTAGCTTGGTTGTAAGCACTCTCCCATGTAGTGTGCTTTTAAGCACTCTCACCTGTAGCATGGTTGTAAGCGCTCTCACCTGCAGCGTGGTTGTAAGCACTCCCACCTGTAGCTTGGTTTTAAGCACTCTCACCTGTTGCGTGGCTTTAAGCACTCTCACCTGTAGTGTGCTTTGAAGCACACTCGCCTGTAGCGTGCTTTTAAGCACTCTCACCTTTAGCTGGTTGTAAGCACTCTCACCTGTAGCGTGGTTGTAAGCACTCTCTGTTATGTAGCATGGTTGTAAGCACTCTCACCTGTAGCATGGTTGTAAGCGCTCTCACCTGCAGCGTGGTTGTAAGCACTCCCACCTGTAGCTTGGTTTTAAGCACTCTCACCTGTTGCGTGGCTTTAAGCACTCTCACCTGTAGTGTGCTTTGAAGCACACTCGCCTGTAGCGTGCTTTTAAGCACTCTCACCTGTAGCTGGTTGTAAGCACTCTCACCTGTAGCATGGTTGTAAGCGCTCTCACCTGTAGCGTGGTTTAGGCACTCTCACCTGTAGTGTGGTTTAAGCACTCTGACCTGTGGCATGGTTGTAAGCACTCTCACCTGTAGTGTGGTTGTAAGTGCTCTCACCTGTAGCGTGGTTTAAGCACTCTCACCTATAGCGTGGTTTAAGCACTCTGACCTGTAGCATGGTTGTAAGCACTCTCACCTGCATCCTGGTTTAAGCACTCTCGCCTGTAGCGTGGTTTAAGCACTCGTGCCTGTAGCGTGGTTGTAAGTGCTCTCACCTGTAGCTGGTTGTAAGCACTCTCACCTGCAGCGTGATTTAAGCACTCTCACCTGTAATGAAACGAAATGAAAAATTACATTTCTATAGCGCATAACTACCCGGAGGCCTCGCAGCGCTTTAGACTGAGCGTGGTTGTAAGCACTCTCACCTGCAGGGTCGTTTAAGCACTCTCACCTGTAGAGTGGTTAAAGCACTCTCACCTGTTGCGTGGTTGAAGCAATCTCACCTGTAGCATGGTTGTAAGCACTCTCACCTGTAGCATGGTTGTAAGCACTCTCACCTGCAGCGTTTTTTAAGCATTCTCACCTGTAGCGTGGTTGTAAGCACTCTCACCTGCAACGTTGTTTAAGCACTCTCACCTGTAGCGTGGTTCTAAGCGCTCTCACCTGTAGCGTTGTTAAAGCACTGTCACCTGTAGCGTGATTGAAGCACTCTCACCTGTAGCATGGTTGTAAGCACTCTCACCTGTAGCGTGGTTTAAGCTCTCTCACCTGTAGAGTGGTTTAAGCACTCTCACCTGTAGCATGGTTTTAAGCACTCTCACCTGTAGCGTGGTTTAAGCACTCTCGCCTGTAGCGTGGTTTAAGCACTCTCACCTGTAGCTTGGTTGTAAGCACTCTCTTATGTAGCATGCTTTTAAGCACTTTTACCTGTAGCATGCTTTTCAGCACTCTCACCTGTAGCGTGGTTGTAAGCACTCTCACCTGTAGCTTGGTTTTAAGCACTCTCCCCTGTAGCTTGGTTGTAAGCACTCTCCCATGTAGCGTGATTTTAAGCACTCTCACCTGTAGCATGGTTGTAAGAGCTCTCAGCTTCAGCGTGGTTGTAAGCACTCCCACCTGTAGCATGGCTGTAAGCACCCTTACCTGTAGCGTGGTTGTAAGCACTCTCACCTGTAGCTTGGTTTTAAGCGCTCTCACCTGCAGCATGGTTGTAAGCACTCTCACCTGTTGCTTGGTTTTAAGCGCTCTCACCTGTAGCGTGGTTGTAAGCACTCTCACCTGTAGCTTGGTTTTAAGTGCTCTCACCTGCAGCATGGTTGTAAGCACTCTCACCTGTAGCGTGGTTTTAAGCACTCTCACCTGTACCTTGGTTGTAAGCACTCTCCCATGTAGTGTGCTTTTAAGCACTCCCACCTGTAGCTTGGTTTTAAGCACTCTCACCTGTATCATGGTTTAAGCGCTCTCACCAATAGCGTGGTTTAAGCACTCTCACCTGTAGCATGCTTTTAAGCACTCTCACCTGTAGCGTGGTTTTAAGCGCTCTCACCTGTAGCGTGGTTGTAAGCACTCTCACCTGTAGCATGCTTTTAAGCACTCTCACCTGTAGCGTGGTTTTAAGCGCTCTCACCTGTAGCATGGTTGTAAGCGCTCTCACCTGTATCATGGTTTAAGCGCTCTCACCAATAGCGTGGTTTAAGCACTCTCACCTGTAGCGTGTTTGTAAGCGCTCTCACCTGTAGCGTGGTTTAAGCACCCTCGCCTGTAGTGTGGTTGTAAGCACTCTCACTTGTAGCGTGGTTGTAAGCGCTCTCACCTGTATCATGGTTGTAAGCACTATCACCTGTAGCGTGCTTTTAAGCACTCTCACCTGTAGAGTGGCTTTAAGCACTCTCACCGGTAGCTTGCTTTTAAGCACACTCACCTGTAGCGTGGTTGTAAGCACTCTCCCATGTAGCGTGATTTTAAGCACTCTCAGCTGTAGCGTTCTTTTAAGCACTCTCACCTGTAGCGTGGTTGTAAGCACTCTCACCTGCATGGTCGTTTAAGCACTCTCACCTGTAGAGTGGTTAAAGCACTCTCACCTGTTGCGTGGTTGAAGCAATCTCACCTGTAGCATGGTTGTAAGCACTCTCATCTGTAGCATGGTTGTAAGCACTCTCACCTGCAGCGTTTTTTAAGCATTCTCACCTGTAGCGTGGTTGTAAGCACTCTCACCTGCAACGTTGTTTAAGCACTCTCACCTGTAGCGTGGTTCTAAGCGCTCTCACCTGTAGCGTTGTTAGAGCACTGTCACCTGTAGCGTGATTGAAGCACTCTCACCTGTAGCATGGTTGTGAGCACTCTCACCTGTAGCGTGGTTTAAGCTCTCTCACCTGTAGAGTGGTTTAAGCACTCTCACCTGTAGCATGGTTTTAAGCACTCTCGCCTGTAGCGTGGTTTAAGCACTCTCACCTGTAGCGTGGTTTTAAGCGCTCTCACCTGTAGCATGGTTGTAAGCGCTCTCACCTGTATCATGGTTTAAGCGCTCTCACCAATAGCGTGGTTTAAGCACTCTCACCTGTAGCATGCTTTTAAGCACTCTCACCTGTAGCGTGGTTTTAAGCGCTCTCACCTGTAGCGTGGTTGTAAGCACTCTCACCTGTAGCATGCTTTTAAGCACTCTCACCTGTAGCGTGGTTTTAAGCGCTCTCACCTGTAGCATGGTTGTAAGCGCTCTCACCTGTATCATGGTTTAAGCGCTCTCACCAATAGCGTGGTTTAAGCACTCTCACCTGTAGCGTGTTTGTAAGCGCTCTCACCTGTAGCGTGGTTTAAGCACCCTCGCCTGTAGTGTGGTTGTAAGCACTCTCACTTGTAGCGTGGTTGTAAGCGCTCTCACCTGTATCATGGTTGTAAGCACTATCACCTGTAGCGTGCTTTTAAGCACTCTCACCTGTAGAGTGGCTTTAAGCACTCTCACCGGTAGCTTGCTTTTAAGCACACTCACCTGTAGCGTGGTTGTAAGCACTCTCCCATGTAGCGTGATTTTAAGCACTCTTAGCTGTAGCGTTCTTTTAAGCACTCTCACCTGTAGCGTGGTTGTAAGCACTCTCACCTGTAGCATGCTTTTAAGCACTCTCACCTGTAGCGTGGTTTTAAGCGCTCTCACCTGTAGCATGGTTGTAAGTGCTCTCACCTGTATCATGGTTTAAGCGCTCTCACCAATAGCGTGGTTTAAGCACTCTCACCTGTAGCATGCTTTTAAGCACTCTCACCTGTAGCGTGGTTTTAAGCGCTCTCACCTGTAGCGTGGTTGTAAGCACTCTCACCTGTAGCATGCTTTTAAGCACTCTCACCTGTAGCGTGGTTTTAAGCGCTCTCACCTGTAGCATGGTTGTAAGCGCTCTCACCTGTATCATGGTTTAAGCGCTCTCACCAATAGCGTGGTTTAAGCACTCCCACCTGTAGCGTGTTTGTAAGCGCTCTCACCTGTATCGTGGTTTAAGCACCCTCGCCTGTAGTGTGGTTGTAAGCACTCTCACTTGTAGCGTGGTTGTAAGCGCTCTCACCTGTATCATGGTTGTAAGCACTATCACCTGTAGCGTGGTTGTAAGCACTCTCACCTGTAGCATGGTTGTAAGCACTCTCACCTGTAGCTTGGTTGTAAGCACTCTCCCATGTAGTGTGCTTTTAAGCACTCTCACCTGTAGCATGGTTGTAAGCGCTCTCACCTGCAGCGTGGTTGTAAGCACTCCCACCTGTAGCTTGGTTTTAAGCACTCTCACCTGTTGCGTGGCTTTAAGCACTCTCACCTGTAGTGTGCTTTGAAGCACACTCGCCTGTAGCGTGCTTTTAAGCACTCTCACCTGTAGCTGGTTGTAAGCACTCTCACCTGTAGCATGGTTGTAAGCGCTCTCACCTGTAGCGTGGTTTAGGCACTCTCACCTGTAGTGTGGTTTAAGCACTCTGACCTGTGGCATGGTTGTAAGCACTCTCACCTGTAGTGTGGTTGTAAGTGCTCTCACCTGTAGCGTGGTTTAAGCACTCTCACCTATAGCGTGGTTAAAGCACTCTGACCTGTAGCATGGCTGTAAGCACTCTCACCTGCATCCTGGTTTAAGCACTCTCGCCTGTAGCGTGGTTTAAGCACTCGCGCCTGTAGCGTGGTTGTAAGCGCTCTCACCTGTAGCTGGTTGTAAGCACTCTCACCTGTAGCTGGTTGTAAGCACTCTCACCTGCAGCGTGATTTAAGCACTCTCACCTGTAGCGTGGTTGTAAGCACTCTCACCTGCAGGGTCGTTTAAGCACTCTCACCTGTAGAGTGGTTAAAGCACTCTCACCTGTTGCGTGGTTGAAGCAATCTCACCTGTAGCATGGTTGTAAGCACTCTCACCTGTAGCATGGTTGTAAGCACTCTCACCTGCAGCGTTTTTTAAGCATTCTCACCTGTAGCGTGGTTGTAAGCACTCTCACCTGCAACGTTGTTTAAGCACTCTCACCTGTAGCGTGGTTCTAAGCGCTCTCACCTGTAGCGTTGTTAAAGCACTGTCACCTGTAGCGTGATTGAAGCACTCTCACCTGTAGCATGGTTGTAAGCACTCTCACCTGTAGCGTGGTTTAAGCTCTCTCACCTGTAGAGTGGTTTAAGCACTCTCACCTGTAGCATGGTTTTAAGCACTCTCACCTGTAGCGTGGTTTAAGCACTCTCGCCTGTAGCGTGGTTTAAGCACTCTCACCTGTAGCTTGGTTGTAAGCACTCTCTTATGTAGCATGCTTTTAAGCACTTTTACCTGTAGCATGCTTTTCAGCACTCTCACCTGTAGCGTGGTTGTAAGCACTCTCACCTGTAGCTTGGTTTCAAGCACTCTCCCCTGTAACTTGGTTGTAAGCACTCTCCCATGTAGCGTGATTTTAAGCACTCTCACCTGTAGCATGGTTGTCAGAGCTCTCAGCTGCAGCGTGGTTGTAAGCACTCCCACCTGTAGCATGGCTGTAAGCACTCTTACCTGTAGCGTGGTTGTAAGCACTCTCACCTGTAGCTTGGTTTTAAGCGCTCTCACCTGCAGCATGGTTGTAAGCACTCTCACCTGTTGCTTGGTTTTAAGCGCTCTCACCTGTAGCGTGGTTGTAAGCACTCTCACCTGTAGCTTGGTTTTAAGCGCTCTCACCTGCAGCATGGTTGTAAGCACTCTCACCTGTAGCGTGGTTTTAAGCACTCTCACCTGTAGCTTGGTTGTAAGCACTCTCCCATGTAGTGTGCTTTTAAGCACTCTCACCTGTAGCATGGTTGTAAGCGCTCTCACCTGCAGCGTAGTCGTAAGCACTCCCACCTGTAGCTTGGTTTTAAGCACTCTCACCTGTTGCGTGGCTTTAAGCACTCTCACCTGTAGTGTGCTTTGAAGCACACTCGCCTGTAGCGTGCTTTTAAGCACTCTCACCTGTAGCTTGGTTGTAAGCACTCTCCCATGTAGTGTGCTTTTAAGCACTCTCACCTGTAGCATGGTTGTAAGCGCTCTCACCCGCAGCGTGGTTGTAAGCACTCCCACCTGTAGCTTGGTTTTAAGCACTCTCACCTGTTGCGTGGCTTTAAGCACTCTCACCTGTAGTGTGCTTTGAAGCACACTCGCCTGTAGCGTGCTTTTAAGCACTCTCACCTGTAGCTGGTTGTAAGCACTCTCACCTGTAGCGTGGTTGTAAGCACTCTCTTATGTAGCATGGTTGTAAGCACTCTCACCTGTAGAGTGGTTTAAGCACTCGCGCCTGTAGCGTGGTTGTAAGCGCTCTCACCTGTAGCTGGTTGTAAGCACTCTCACCTGTAGCATGGTTGTAAGAGCTCTCAGCTTCAGCGTGGTTGTAAGCACTCCCACCTGTAGCATGGCTGTAAGCACCCTTACCTGTAGCGTGGTTGTAAGCACTCTCACCTGTAGCTTGGTTTTAAGCGCTCTCACCTGCAGCATGGTTGTAAGCACTCTCACCTGTTGCTTGGTTTTAAGCGCTCTCACCTGTAGCGTGGTTGTAAGCACTCTCACCTGTAGCGTGATTGAAGCACTCTCACCTGTAGCATGGTTGTAAGCACTCTCACCTGTAGCGTGGTTTAAGCTCTCTCACCTGTAGAGTGGTTTAAGCACTCTCACCTGTAGCATGGTTTTAAGCACTCTCACCTGTAGCATGGTTGTAAGCGCTCTCACCTGTATCATGCTTTAAGCGCTCTCACCAATAGCGTGGTTTAAGCACTCTCACCTGTAGCGTGTTTGTAAGCGCTCTCACCTGTAGCGTGGTTTAAGCACCCTCGCCTGTAGTGTGGTTGTAAGCACTCTCACTTGTAGCGTGGTTGTAAGCGCTCTCACCTGTATCATGGTTGTAAGCACTATCACCTGTAGCGTGCTTTTAAGCACTCTCACCTGTAGAGTGGCTTTAAGCACTCTCACCGGTAGCTTGCTTTTAAGCACACTCACCTGTAGCGTGGTTGTAAGCACTCTCCCATGTAGCGTGATTTTAAGAACTCTCAGCTGTAGCGTTCTTTTAAGCACTCTCACCTGTAGCGTGGTTGTAAGCACTCTCACCTGTAGCATTCTTTTAAGCACTCTCACCTGTAGCGTGGTTTTAAGCGCTCTCACCTGTAGCATGGTTGTAAGCGCTCTCACCTGTATCATGGTTTAAGCGCTCTCACCAATAGCGTGGTTTAAGCACTCTCACCTGTAGCATGCTTTTAAGCACTCTCACCTGTAGCGTGGTTTTAAGCGCTCTCACCTGTAGCGTGGTTGTAAGCACTCTCACCTGTAGCATGCTTTTAAGCACTCTCACCTGTAGCGTGGTTTTAAGCGCTCTCACCTGTAGCATGGTTGTAAGCGCTCTCACCTGTATCATGGTTTAAGCGCTCTCACCAATAGCGTGGTTTAAGCACTCTCACCTGTAGCGTGTTTGTAAGCGCTCTCACCTGTAGCGTGGTTTAAGCACCCTCGCCTGTAGTGTGGTTGTAAGCACTCTCACTTGTAGCGTGGTTGTAAGCGCTCTCACCTGTATCATGGTTGTAAGCACTATCACCTGTAGCGTGCTTTTAAGCACTCTCACCTGTAGTGTGGTTGTAAGCACTCTCACCTGTAGCATGGTTGTAAGCACTCTCACCTGTAGCTTGGTTGTAAGCACTCTCCCATGTAGTGTGCTTTTAAGCACTCTCACCTGTAGCATGGTTGTAAGCGCTCTCACCTGCAGCGTGGTTGTAAGCACTCCCACCTGTAGCTTGGTTTTAAGCACTCTCACCTGTTGCGTGGCTTTAAGCACTCTCACCTGTAGTGTGCTTTGAAGCACACTCGCCTGTAGCGTGCTTTTAAGCACTCTCACCTTTAGCTGGTTGTAAGCACTCTCACCTGTAGCGTGGTTGTAAGCACTCTCTGTTATGTAGCATGGTTGTAAGCACTCTCACCTGTAGCATGGTTGTAAGCGCTCTCACCTGCAGCGTGGTTGTAAGCACTCCCACCTGTAGCTTGGTTTTAAGCACTCTCACCTGTTGCGTGGCTTTAAGCACTCTCACCTGTAGTGTGCTTTGAAGCACACTCGCCTGTAGCGTGCTTTTAAGCACTCTCACCTGTAGCTGGTTGTAAGCACTCTCACCTGTAGCATGGTTGTAAGCGCTCTCACCTGTAGCGTGGTTTAGGCACTCTCACCTGTAGTGTGGTTTAAGCACTCTGACCTGTGGCATGGTTGTAAGCACTCTCACCTGTAGTGTGGTTGTAAGTGCTCTCACCTGTAGCGTGGTTTAAGCACTCTCACCTATAGCGTGGTTTAAGCACTCTGACCTGTAGCATGGTTGTAAGCACTCTCACCTGCATCCTGGTTTAAGCACTCTCGCCTGTAGCGTGGTTTAAGCACTCGTGCCTGTAGCGTGGTTGTAAGCGCTCTCACCTGTAGCTGGTTGTAAGCACTCTCACCTGTAGCTGGTTGTAAGCACTCTCACCTGCAGCGTGATTTAAGCACTCTCACCTGTAATGAAACGAAATGAAAAATTACATTTCTATAGCGCATAACTACCCGGAGGCCTCGCAGCGCTTTAGACTGAGCGTGGTTGTAAGCACTCTCACCTGCAGGGTCGTTTAAGCACTCTCACCTGTAGAGTGGTTAAAGCACTCTCACCTGTTGCGTGGTTGAAGCAATCTCACCTGTAGCATGGTTGTAAGCACTCTCACCTGTAGCATGGTTGTAAGCACTCTCACCTGCAGCGTTTTTTAAGCATTCTCACCTGTAGCGTGGTTGTAAGCACTCTCACCTGCAACGTTGTTTAAGCACTCTCACCTGTAGCGTGGTTCTAAGCGCTCTCACCTGTAGCGTTGTTAAAGCACTGTCACCTGTAGCGTGATTGAAGCACTCTCACCTGTAGCATGGTTGTAAGCACTCTCACCTGTAGCGTGGTTTAAGCTCTCTCACCTGTAGAGTGGTTTAAGCACTCTCACCTGTAGCATGGTTTTAAGCACTCTCACCTGTAGCGTGGTTTAAGCACTCTCGCCTGTAGCGTGGTTTAAGCACTCTCACCTGTAGCTTGGTTGTAAGCACTCTCTTATGTAGCATGCTTTTAAGCACTTTTACCTGTAGCATGCTTTTCAGCACTCTCACCTGTAGCGTGGTTGTAAGCACTCTCACCTGTAGCTTGGTTTTAAGCACTCTCCCCTGTAGCTTGGTTGTAAGCACTCTCCCATGTAGCGTGATTTTAAGCACTCTCACCTGTAGCATGGTTGTAAGAGCTCTCAGCTTCAGCGTGGTTGTAAGCACTCCCACCTGTAGCATGGCTGTAAGCACCCTTACCTGTAGCGTGGTTGTAAGCACTCTCACCTGTAGCTTGGTTTTAAGCGCTCTCACCTGCAGCATGGTTGTAAGCACTCTCACCTGTTGCTTGGTTTTAAGCGCTCTCACCTGTAGCGTGGTTGTAAGCACTCTCACCTGTAGCTTGGTTTTAAGCGCTCTCACCTGCAGCATGGTTGTAAGCACTCTCACCTGTAGCGTGGTTTTAAGCACTCTCACCTGTAGCTTGGTTGTAAGCACTCTCCCATGTAGTGTGCTTTTAAGCACTCCCACCTGTAGCTTGGTTTTAAGCACTCTCACCTGTTGCGTGGCTTTAAGCACTCGCACCTGTAGTGTGCTTTGAAGCACACTCGCCTGTAGCGTGCTTTTAAGCACTCTCACCTGTAGCTGGTTGTAAGCACTCTCACCTGTAGCATGGTTGTAAGCGCTCTCACCTGTAGCTGGTTGTAAGCACTCTCACCTGTAGCTGGTTGTAAGCACTCTCACCTGTAGCGTGGTTTAGGCACTCTCACCTGTAGTGTGGTTTAAGCACTCTGACCTGTGGCATGGTTGTAAGCACTCTCACCTGTGGTGTGGTTGTAAGTGCTCTCACCTGTAGCGTGGTTTAAGCACTCTCACCTATAGCGTGGTTTAAGCACTCTGACCTGTAGCATGGTTGTAAGCACTCTCACCTGCATCCTGGTTTAAGCACTCTCGCCTGTAGCGTGGTTTAAGCACTCGCGCCTGTAGCGTGGTTGTAAGCGCTCTCACCTGTAGCTGGTTGTAAGCACTCTCACCTGCAGCGTGATTTAAGCACTCTCACCTGTAGCGTGGTTGTAAGCACTCTCACCTGCAGGGTCGTTTAAGCACTCTCACCTGTAGAGTGGTTAAAGCACTCTCACCTGTTGCGTGGTTGAAGCAATCTCACCTGTAGCATGGTTGTAAGCACTCTCATCTGTAGCATGGTTGTAAGCACTCTCACCTGCAGCGTTTTTTAAGCATTCTCACCTGTAGCGTGGTTGTAAGTACTCTCACCTGCAACGTTGTTTAAGCACTCTCACCTGTAGCGTGGTTCTAAGCGCTCTCACCTGTAGCGTTGTTAGAGCACTGTCACCTGTAGCGTGATTGAAGCACTCTCACCTGTAGCATGGTTGTGAGCACTCTCACCTGTAGCGTGGTTTAAGCTCTCTCACCTGTAGAGTGGTTTAAGCACTCTCACCTGTAGCATGGTTTTAAGCACTCTCACCTGTAGCGTGGTTTAAGCACTCTCGCCTGTAGCGTGGTTTAAGCACTCTCACCTGTAGCGTGGTTTTAAGCGCTCTCACCTGTAGCATGGTTGTAAGCGCTCTCACCTGTATCATGGTTTAAGCGCTCTCACCAATAGCGTGGTTTAAGCACTCTCACCTGTAGCATGCTTTTAAGCACTCTCACCTGTAGCGTGGTTTTAAGCGCTCTCACCTGTAGCGTGGTTGTAAGCACTCTCACCTGTAGCATGCTTTTAAGCACTCTCACCTGTAGCGTGGTTTTAAGCGCTCTCACCTGTAGCATGGTTGTAAGCGCTCTCACCTGTATCATGGTTTAAGCGCTCTCACCAATAGCGTGGTTTAAGCACTCTCACCTGTAGCGTGTTTGTAAGCGCTCTCACCTGTAGCGTGGTTTAAGCACCCTCGCCTGTAGTGTGGTTGTAAGCACTCTCACTTGTAGCGTGGTTGTAAGCGCTCTCACCTGTATCATGGTTGTAAGCACTATCACCTGTAGCGTGCTTTTAAGCACTCTCACCTGTAGAGTGGCTTTAAGCACTCTCACCGGTAGCTTGCTTTTAAGCACACTCACCTGTAGCGTGGTTGTAAGCACTCTCCCATGTAGCGTGATTTTAAGCACTCTTAGCTGTAGCGTTCTTTTAAGCACTCTCACCTATAGCGTGGTTGTAAGCACTCTCACCTGTAGCATGCTTTTAAGCACTCTCACCTGTAGCGTGGTTTTAAGCGCTCTCACCTGTAGCATGGTTGTAAGCGCTCTCACCTGTATCATGGTTTAAGCGCTCTCACCAATAGCGTGGTTTAAGCACTCTCACCTGTAGCATGCTTTTAAGCACTCTCACCTGTAGCGTGGTTTTAAGCGCTCTCACCTGTAGCGTGGTTGTAAGCACTCTCACCTGTAGCATGCTTTTAAGCACTCTCACCTGTAGCGTGGTTTTAAGCGCTCTCACCTGTAGCATGGTTGTAAGCGCTCTCACCTGTATCATGGTTTAAGCGCTCTCACCAATAGCGTGGTTTAAGCACTCCCACCTGTAGCGTGTTTGTAAGCGCTCTCACCTGTATCGTGGTTTAAGCACCCTCGCCTGTAGTGTGGTTGTAAGCACTCTCACTTGTAGCGTGGTTGTAAGCGCTCTCACCTGTATCATGGTTGTAAGCACTATCACCTGTAGCGTGGTTGTAAGCACTCTCACCTGTAGCATGGTTGTAAGCACTCTCACCTGTAGCTTGGTTGTAAGCACTCTCCCATGTAGTGTGCTTTTAAGCACTCTCACCTGTAGCATGGTTGTAAGCGCTCTCACCTGCAGCGTGGTTGTAAGCACTCCCACCTGTAGCTTGGTTTTAAGCACTCTCACCTGTTGCGTGGCTTTAAGCACTCTCACCTGTAGTGTGCTTTGAAGCACACTCGCCTGTAGCGTGCTTTTAAGCACTCTCACCTGTAGCTGGTTGTAAGCACTCTCACCTGTAGCATGGTTGTAAGCGCTCTCACCTGTAGCGTGGTTTAGGCACTCTCACCTGTAGTGTGGTTTAAGCACTCTGACCTGTGGCATGGTTGTAAGCACTCTCACCTGTAGTGTGGTTGTAAGTGCTCTCACCTGTAGCGTGGTTTAAGCACTCTCACCTATAGCGTGGTTAAAGCACTCTGACCTGTAGCATGGTTGTAAGCACTCTCACCTGCATCCTGGTTTAAGCACTCTCGCCTGTAGCGTGGTTTAAGCACTCGCGCCTGTAGCGTGGTTGTAAGCGCTCTCACCTGTAGCTGGTTGTAAGCACTCTCACCTGTAGCTGGTTGTAAGCACTCTCACCTGCAGCGTGATTTAAGCACTCTCACCTGTAGCGTGGTTGTAAGCACTCTCACCTGCAGGGTCGTTTAAGCACTCTCACCTGTAGAGTGGTTAAAGCACTCTCACCTGTTGCGTGGTTGAAGCAATCTCACCTGTAGCATGGTTGTAAGCACTCTCACCTGTAGCATGGTTGTAAGCACTCTCACCTGCAGCGTTTTTTAAGCATTCTCACCTGTAGCGTGGTTGTAAGCACTCTCACCTGCAACGTTGTTTAAGCACTCTCACCTGTAGCGTGGTTCTAAGCGCTCTCACCTGTAGCGTTGTTAAAGCACTGTCACCTGTAGCGTGATTGAAGCACTCTCACCTGTAGCATGGTTGTAAGCACTCTCACCTGTAGCGTGGTTTAAGCTCTCTCACCTGTAGAGTGGTTTAAGCACTCTCACCTGTAGCATGGTTTTAAGCACTCTCACCTGTAGCGTGGTTTAAGCACTCTCGCCTGTAGCGTGGTTTAAGCACTCTCACCTGTAGCTTGGTTGTAAGCACTCTCTTATGTAGCATGCTTTTAAGCACTTTTACCTGTAGCATGCTTTTCAGCACTCTCACCTGTAGCGTGGTTGTAAGCACTCTCACCTGTAGCTTGGTTTCAAGCACTCTCCCCTGTAGCTTGGTTGTAAGCACTCTCCCATGTAGCGTGATTTTAAGCACTCTCACCTGTAGCATGGTTGTCAGAGCTCTCAGCTGCAGCGTGGTTGTAAGCACTCCCACCTGTAGCATGGCTGTAAGCACTCTTACCTGTAGCGTGGTTGTAAGCACTCTCACCTGTAGCTTGGTTTTAAGCGCTCTCACCGGCAGCATGGTTGTAAGCACTCTCACCTGTTGCTTGGTTTTAAGCGCTCTCACCTGTAGCGTGGTTGTAAGCACTCTCACCTGTAGCTTGGTTTTAAGCGCTCTCACCTGCAGCATGGTTGTAAGCACTCTCACCTGTAGCGTGGTTTTAAGCACTCTCACCTGTAGCTTGGTTGTAAGCACTCTCCCATGTAGTGTGCTTTTAAGCACTCTCACCTGTAGCATGGTTGTAAGCGCTCTCACCTGCAGCGTAGTTGTAAGCACTCCCACCTGTAGCTTGGTTTTAAGCACTCTCACCTGTTGCGTGGCTTTAAGCACTCTCACCTGTAGTGTGCTTTGAAGCACACTCGCCTGTAGCGTGCTTTTAAGCACTCTCACCTGTAGCTTGGTTGTAAGCACTCTCCCATGTAGTGTGCTTTTAAGCACTCTCACCTGTAGCATGGTTGTAAGCGCTCTCACCCGCAGCGTGGTTGTAAGCACTCCCACCTGTAGCTTGGTTTTAAGCACTCTCACCTGTTGCGTGGCTTTAAGCACTCTCACCTGTAGTGTGCTTTGAAGCACACTCGCCTGTAGCGTGCTTTTAAGCACTCTCACCTGTAGCTGGTTGTAAGCACTCTCACCTGTAGCGTGGTTGTAAGCACTCTCTTATGTAGCATGGTTGTAAGCACTCTCACCTGTAGAGTGGTTTAAGCACTCGCGCCTGTAGCGTGGTTGTAAGCGCTCTCACCTGTAGCTGGTTGTAAGCACTCTCACCTGTAGCTGGTTGTAAGCACTCTCACCTGCAGCGTGATTTAAGCACTCTCACCTGTAGCGTGGTTGTAAGCACTCTCACCTGCAGGGTCGTTTAAGCACTCTCACCTGTAGAGTGGTTAAAGCACTCTCACCTGTTGCGTGGTTGAAGCAATCTCACCTGTAGCATGGCTGTAAGCACTCTCACCTGTAGCATGGTTGTAAGCACTCTCACCTGCAGCGTTTTTTAAGCATTCTCACCTGTAGCGTGGTTGTAAGCACTCTCACCTGCAACGTTGTTTAAGCACTCTCACCTGTAGCGTGGTTCTAAGCGCTCTCACCTGTAGCGTTGTTAAAGCACTGTCACCTGTAGCGTGATTGAAGCACTCTCACCTGTAGCATGGTTGTAAGCACTCTCACCTGTAGCGTGGTTTAAGCTCTCTCACCTGTAGAGTGGTTTAAGCACTCTCACCTGTAGCATGGTTTTAAGCACTCTCACCTGTAGCGTGGTTTAAGCACTCTCGCCTGTAGCGTGGTTTAAGCACTCTCACCTGTAGCGTGGTTTTAAGCGCTCTCACCTGTAGCATGGTTGTAAGCGCTCTCACCTGTATCATGGTTTAAGCGCTCTCACCAATAGCGTGGTTTAAGCACTCTCACCTGTAGCATGCTTTTAAGCACTCTCACCTGTAGCGTGGTTTTAAGCGCTCTCGCCTGTAGCGTGGTTGTAAGCACTCTCACCTGTAGCATGCTTTTAAGCACTCTCACCTGTAGCGTGGTTTTAAGCGCTCTCACCTGTAGCATGGTTGTAAGCGCTCTCACCTGTATCATGGTTTAAGCGCTCTCACCAATAGCGTGGTTTAAGCACTCTCACCTGTAGCGTGTTTGTAAGCGCTCTCACCTGTAGCGTGGTTTAAGCACCCTCGCCTGTAGTGTGGTTGTAAGCACTCTCACTTGTAGCGTGGTTGTAAGCGCTCTCACCTGTATCATGGTTGTAAGCACTATCACCTGTAGCGTGCTTTTAAGCACTCTCACCTGTAGAGTGGCTTTAAGCACTCTCACCGGTAGCTTGCTTTTAAGCACACTCACCTGTAGCGTGGTTGTAAGCTCTCTCCCATGTAGCGTGATTTTAAGCACTCTCAGCTGTAGCGTTCTTTTAAGCACTCTCACCTGTAGCGTGGTTGTAAGCACTCTCACCTGTAGCATGCTTTTAAGCACTCTCACCTGTAGCGTGGTTTTAAGCGCTCTCACCTGTAGCATGGTTGTAAGCGCTCTCACCTGTATCATGGTTTAAGCGCTCTCACCAATAGCGTGGTTTAAGCACTCACCTGTAGCATGCTTTTAAGCACTCTCACCTGTAGCGTGGTTTTAAGCGCTCTCACCTGTAGCGTGGTTGTAAGCACTCTCACCTGTAGCATGCTTTTAAGCACTCTCACCTGTAGCGTGGTTTTAAGCGCTCTCACCTGTAGCATGGTTGTAAGCGCTCTCACCTGTATCATGGTTTAAGCGCTCTCACCAATAGCGTGGTTTAAGCACTCCCACCTGTAGCGTGTTTGTAAGCGCTCTCACCTGTATCGTGGTTTAAGCACCCTCGCCTGTAGTGTGGTTGTAAGCACTCTCACTTGTAGCATGGTTGTAAGCGCTCTCACCTGTATCATGGTTGTAAGAACTATCACCTGTAGCGTGCTTTTAAGCACTCTCACCTGTAGTGTGGTTGTAAGCACTCTCACCTGTAGCATGGTTGTAAGCACTCTCACCTGTAGCTTGGTTGTAAGCACTCTCCCATGTAGTGTGCTTTTAAGCACTCTCACCTGTAGCATGGTTGTAAGCGCTCTCACCTGCAGCGTGGTTGTAAGCACTCCCACCTGTAGCTTGGTTTTAAGCACTCTCACCTGTTGCGTGGCTTTAAGCACTCTCACCTGTAGTGTGCTTTGAAGCACACTCGCCTGTAGCGTGCTTTTAAGCACTCTCAACTTTAGCTGGTTGTAAGCACTCTCACCTGTAGCGTGGTTGTAAGCACTCTCTTATGTAGCATGGTTGTAAGCACTCTCACCTGTAGCATGGTTGTAAGTGCTCTCACCTGCAGCGTGGTTGTAAGCACTCCCACCTGTAGCTTAGTTTTAAGCACTCTCACCTGTTGCATGGCTTTAAGCACTCTCACCTGTAGTGTGCTTTGAAGCACACTCGCCTGTAGCGTGCTTTTAAGCACTCTCACCTGTAGCTGGTTGTAAGCACTCTCACCTGTAGCATGGTTGTAAGCGCTCTCACCTGTAGCGTGGTTTAGGCACTCTCACCTGTAGTGTGGTTTAAGCACCCTGACCTGTGGCATGGTTGTAAGCACTCTCACCTGTAGTGTGGTTGTAAGTGCTCTCACCTGTAGCGTGGTTTAAGCACTCTCACCTATAGCGTGGTTTAAGCACTCTGACCTGTAGCATGGTTGTAAGCACTCTCACCTGCATCCTGGTTTAAGCACTCTCGCCTGTAGCGTGGTTTAAGCACTCGCGCCTGTAGCGTGGTTGTAAGCGCTCTCACCTGTAGCTGGTTGTAAGCACTCTCACCTGTAGCTGGTTGTAAGCACTCTCACTTGCAGCGTGATTTAAGCACTCTCACCTGTAGCGTGGTTGTAAGCACTCTCACCTGCAGGGTCGTTTAAGCACTCTCACCTGTAGAGTGGTTAAAGCACTCTCACCTGTTGCGTGGTTGAAGCAATCTCACCTGTAGCATGGTTGTAAGCACTCTCACCTGTAGCATGGTTGTAAGCACTCTCACCTGCAGCGTTTTTTAAGCATTCTCACCTGTAGCGTGGTTGTAAGCACTCTCACCTGCAACGTTGTTTAAGCACTCTCACCTGTAGCGTGGTTCTAAGCGCTCTCACCTGTAGCGTTGTTAAAGCACTGTCACCTGTAGCGTGATTGAAGCACTCTCACCTGTAGCATGGTTGTAAGCACTCTCACCTGTAGCGTGGTTTAAGCTCTCTCACCTGTAGAGTGGTTTAAGCACTCTCACCTGTAGCATGGTTTTAAGCACTCTCACCTGTAGCGTGGTTTAAGCACTCTCGCCTGTAGCGTGGTTGAAGCCCTCTCACCTGTAGCATGGTTGTGAGCACTCTCACTTGTAGCGTGGTTTAAGCACTCTCACCTGTAGCTTGCTTTTAAGCACACTCGCCTGTAGCTGGTTGTAAACACTCTCACCTGTAGCATGGTTGTAAGCACTCTCACCTGTAGCGTGCTTTTAAGCACTCTCACCTGTAGCTGTTTGTAAGCACTCTCACCTGTAGCGTGCTTTTAAGCACTCTCAACTGTAGCGTGGTTGTAAGGGCTCTCACCTGTAGCGTGGTTGTAAGCACTCTCCCATGTAGCGTGATTTTAAGCACTCTCAGCTGTAGCGTTCTTTTAAGCACTCTCACCTGTAGCGTGGTTGTAAGCACTCTCACCTGTAGCATGGTTGTAAGCACTCTCACCTGTAGCATGCTTTTAATCACTCTCACCTGTAGCGTGGTTTTAAGCGCTCTCACCTGTAGCATGGTTGTAAGCGCTCTCACCTGTATCATGGTTTAAGCGCTCTCACCAATAGCGTGGTTTAAGCACTCTCACCTGTAGCATGCTTTTAAGCACTCTCACCTGTAGCGTGGTTTTAAGCGCTCTCACCTGTAGCGTGGTTGTAAGCACTCTCACCTGTAGCATGCTTTTAAGCACTCTCACCTGTAGCGTGGTTTTAAGCGCTCTCACCTGTAGCATGGTTGTAAGCGCTCTCACCTGTATCATGGTTTAAGCGCTCTCACCTGTAGCGTGGTTTAAGCACTCTCGCCTGTAGTGTGGTTGTAAGCGCTCTCACTTGTAGCGTGGTTGTAGGCGCTCTCACATGTATCATGGTTGTAAGCACTCTAACCTGTAGCGTGCTTTTAAGCACTCTCACCTGTAGAGTGGTTTTAAGCACTCTCACTGGTAGCTTGCTTTTAAGCACACTCGCCTGTAGCTGGTTGTAAACACTCTCACCTGTAGCATGGTTGTAAGCGCTCTCACCTGTAGCGTGGTTTAAGCACTCTCGCCTGTAGCGTGGTTGTAAGCACTATCACCTGTAGCGTGCTTTTAAGCACTCTCACCTGTAGAGTGGTTTTAAGCACTCTCACCTGTAGCTTGCTTTTAAGCACACTCGCCTGTAGCTGGTTGTAAACACTCTCACCTGTAGCATGGTTGTAGGCACTCTCACCTGTAGCGTGCTTTTAAGCACTCTCACCTGTAGCTGGTTGTAAGCACTCTCACCTATAGCGTGGTTGTAAGCACTCTCACCTGTAGCTTGCTTTTAAGAACTCTCACCTGTAGCTGGTTGTAAGCACTCTCACCTGTAGCGTGGTTTTAAGCACTCTCACCTGTAGCGTGCTTTTAAGCACTCTCACCTGTAGCGTGGTTGTAAGTGCTCTCACCTGTAGCGTGGTTGTAAGCACTCTCCCATGTAGCGTGATTTTAAGCACTCTCAGCTGTAGCGTTCTTTTAAGCACTCTCACCTGTAGCGTGGTTGTAAGCACTCTCACCTGTAGCGTGGTTTTAAGCGCTCTCACCTGTAGCATGGTTGTAAGCGCTCTCACCTGTATCATGGTTTAAGCGCTCTCACCAATAGCGTGGTTTAAGCACTCTCACCTGTAGCATGCTTTTAAGCACTCTCACCTGTAGCGTGGTTTTAAGCGCTCTCACCTGTAGCGTGGTTGTAAGCACTCTCACCTGTAGCATGCTTTTAAGCACTCTCACCTGTAGCGTGGTTTTAAGCGCTCTCACCTGTAGCATGGTTGTAAGCGCTCTCACCTGTATCATGGTTTAAGCGCTCTCACCAATAGCGTGGTTTAAGCACTCTCACCTGTAGCGTGTTTGTAAGCGCTCTCACCTGTAGCGTGGTTTAAGCACCCTCGCCTGTAGTGTGGTTGTAAGCACTCTCACTTGTAGCGTGGTTGTAAGCGCTCTCACCTGTATCATGGTTGTAAGCACTATCACCTGTAGCGTGCTTTTAAGCACTCTCACCTGTAGAGTGGCTTTAAGCACTCTCACCGGTAGCTTGCTTTTAAGCACACTCTCCTGTAGCTGGTTGTAAACACTCTGACCTGTAGCGTGGTTGTAAGCACTCTCACCTGTAGCGTGGTTGAAGCACTCTCACCTGTAGCGTGGTTGAAGCCCTCTCCCCTGTAGCATGGTTGTGAGCACTCTCACTTGTAGCGTGGTTTAAGCACTCTCACCTGTAGCTTGCTTTTAAGCACACTCGCCTGTAGCTGGTTGTAAACACTCTCACCTGTAGCATGGTTGTAAGCACTCTCACCTGTAGCGTGCTTTTAAGCACTCTCACCTGTAGCTGTTTGTAAGCACTCTCACCTGTAGCGTGCTTTTAAGCACTCTCAACTGTAGCGTGGTTGTAAGGGCTCTCACCTGTAGCGTGGTTGTAAGCACTCTCCCATGTAGCGTGATTTTAAGCACTCTCAGCTGTAGCGTTCTTTTAAGCACTCTCACCTGTAGCGTGGTTGTAAGCACTCTCACCTGTAGCATGGTTGTAAGCACTCTCACCTGTAGCATGCTTTTAAGCACTCTCACCTGTAGCGTGGTTTTAAGCGCTCTCACCTGTAGCATGGTTGTAAGCACTATCACCTGTAGCGTGGTTTAAAGCACTCTCACCTGTCGCGTGGCTTTAAGCACTCTCACCTGTAGTGTGCTTTGAAGCACACTCGCCTGTAGCGTGCTTTTAAGCACTCTCACCTGTAGCTGGTTGTAAGCACTCTCACCTGTAGCGTGGTTTTAAGCACTCTCACCTGTAGCTGGTTGTAAGCACTCTCACCTGTAGAGTGGTTTTAAGCACTCTCACCTGTAGCGTGGTTTTAAGCACTCTCACCTGAAGCGCAGTTTTAAGCACTCTCACCTGTAGCATGGTTGTAAGCACTTGTAGCGTGGTTTTAAGCACTCTCACCTGAAGCGCAGTTTTAAGCACTCTCACCTGTAGCATGGTTGTAAGCACTCTCACCTGTAGCATGGTTGTAAGCACTCCCACCTGTAGCGTGGTTTAAAGCACTCTCACCTATCGCGTGGCTTTAAGCACTCTCATCTGTAGTGTGCTTTGAAGCACACTCGCCTGTAGCGTGCTTTTAAGCACTCTCACCTGTAGCTGGTTGTAAGCACTCTCACCTGTAGCATGGTTTAAGCACTCTCACCTGTAGCATGGTTGTAAGCGCTCTCACCTGTAGCGTGGTTTAAGCACTCTTACCTGTAGTGTGGTTTAAGCACTCTGACCTGTGGCATGGTTGTAAGCACTCTCACCTGTAGCGTGGTTGTAAGCACACTCACCTATAGCGTGGTTTAAGCACTCTGACCTGTAGCATGGTTGTAAGCACTCTCACCTGCATCCTGGTTTAAGCACTCTCACCTGTAGCGTGGTTTAAGCACTCGCGCCTGTAGCATGGTTGTAAGCACTCTCACCTGCATCCTGGTTGTAAGCGCTCTCACCTGTAGCTGGTTGTAAGCACTCTCACCTGTAGCTGGTTGTAAGCACTCTCACCTGCAGCATGATTTAAGCACTCTCACCTGTAGCGTGGTTGTAAGCACTCTCACCTGCAGGGTCGTTTAAGCACTCTCACCTGTAGAGTGGTTAAAGCACTCTCACCTGTTGCGTGGTTGAAGCAATCTCACCTGTAGCATGGTTGTAAGCACTCTCACCTGTAGCATGGTTGTAAGCACTCTCACCTGCAGCGTTGTTTAAGCACTCTCACCTGTAGCGTGGTTCTAAGCGCTCTCACCTGTAGCGTTGTTAAAGCACTGTCACCTGTAGCGTGATTGAAGCACTCTCACCTGTAGCATGGTTGTAAGCACTCTCACCTGTAGCGTGGTTTAAGCACTCCCACCTGTAGAGTGGTTTAAGCACACTCTCCTGTAGCTGGTTGTAAACACTCTGACCTGTAGCGTGGTTGTAAGCACTCTCACCTGTAGCGTGGTTGAAGCACTCTCACCTGTAGCGTGGTTGAAGCCCTCTCACCTGTAGCATGGTTGTGAGCACTCTCACTTGTAGCGTGGTTTAAGCACTCTCACCTGTAGCTTGCTTTTAAGCACACTCGCCTGTAGCTGGTTGTAAACACTCTCACCTGTAGCATGGTTGTAAGCACTCTCACCTGTAGCGTGCTTTTAAGCACTCTCACCTGTAGCTGTTTGTAAGCACTCTCACCTGTAGCGTGCTTTTAAGCACTCTCAACTGTAGCGTGGTTGTAAGGGCTCTCACCTGTAGCGTGGTTGTAAGCACTCTCCCATGTAGCGTGATTTTAAGCACTCTCAGCTGTAGCGTTCTTTTAAGCACTCTCACCTGTAGCGTGGTTGTAAGCACTCTCACCTGTAGCATGGTTGTAAGCACTCTCACCTGTAGCATGCTTTTAAGCACTCTCACCTGTAGCGTGGTTTTAAGCGCTCTCACCTGTAGCATGGTTGTAAGCACTATCACCTGTAGCGTGGTTTAAAGCACTCTCACCTGTCGCGTGGCTTTAAGCACTCTCACCTGTAGTGTGCTTTGAAGCACACTCGCCTGTAGCGTGCTTTTAAGCACTCTCACCTGTAGCTGGTTGTAAGCACTCTCACCTGTAGCGTGGTTTTAAGCACTCTCACCTGTAGCTGGTTGTAAGCACTCTCACCTGTAGAGTGGTTTTAAGCACTCTCACCTGTAGCGTGGTTTTAAGCACTCTCACCTGAAGCGCAGTTTTAAGCACTCTCACCTGTAGCATGGTTGTAAGCACTCTCACCTGTAGCATGGTTGTAAGCACTCCCACCTGTAGCGTGGTTTAAAGCACTCTCACCTATCGCGTGGCTTTAAGCACTCTCATCTGTAGTGTGCTTTGAAGCACACTCGCCTGTAGCGTGCTTTTAAGCACTCTCACCTGTAGCTGGTTGTAAGCACTCTCACCTGTAGCATGGTTTAGGCACTCTCACCTGTAGCTGGTTGAAAGCACTCTCACCTGTAGCGTGGTTGAAGCACTCTCACCTGTAGCATGGTTGTAAGCGCTCTCACCTGTAGCGTGGTTTAAGCACTCTTACCTGTAGTGTGGTTTAAGCACTCTGACCTGTGGCATGGTTGTAAGCACTCTCACCTGTAGCGTGGTTGTAAGCACACTCACCTATAGCGTGGTTTAAGCACTCTGACCTGTAGCATGGTTGTAAGCACTCTCACCTGCATCCTGGTTTAAGCACTCTCACCTGTAGCGTGGTTTAAGCACTCGCGCCTGTAGCATGGTTGTAAGCACTCTCACCTGCATCCTGGTTGTAAGCGCTCTCACCTGTAGCTGGTTGTAAGCACTCTCACCTGTAGCTGGTTGTAAGCACTCTCACCTGCAGCATGATTTAAGCACTCTCACCTGTAGCGTGGTTGTAAGCACTCTCACCTGCAGGGTCGTTTAAGCACTCTCACCTGTAGAGTGGTTAAAGCACTCTCACCTGTTGCGTGGTTGAAGCAATCTCACCTGTAGCATGGTTGTAAGCACTCTCACCTGTAGCATGGTTGTAAGCACTCTCACCTGCAGCGTTGTTTAAGCACTCTCACCTGTAGCGTGGTTCTAAGCGCTCTCACCTGTAGCGTTGTTAAAGCACTGTCACCTGTAGCGTGATTGAAGCACTCTCACCTGTAGCATGGTTGTAAGCACTCTCACCTGTAGCGTGGTTTAAGCACTCCCACCTGTAGAGTGGTTTAAGCACTCTCACCTGTAGCATGGTTGTAAGCACTCTCACCTGTAGCGTGGTTTAAGCACTCTCGCCTGTAGCGTGGTTGTAAGAACTCTCACCTGTAGCTTGGTTTTAAGCACTCTCCCCTGTAGCTTGGTTGTAAGCACTCTCCCATGTAGCGTGATTTTAAGCACTCTCACCTGTAGCATGGTTGTGAGAGCTCTCAACTGCAGCGTGGTTGTAAGCACTCAAACCTGTAGCATGGCTGTAAGCACTCTTACCTGTAGCGTGGTTGTAAGCACTCTCACCTGTAGCTTGGTTTTAAGCACTCTCCCCTGTAGCTTGGTTGTAAGCACTCTCCCATGTAGCGTGATTTTAAGCACTCTCACCTGTAGCATGGTTGTAAGAGCTCTCAGCTGCAGCGTGGTTGTAAGCACTCCCACCTGTAGCATGGCTGTAAGCACTCTTACCTGTAGCGTGGTTGTAAGCACTCTCACCTGTAGCTTGGTTTTAAGCGCTCTCACCTGCAGCATGGTTGTAAGCACTCTCACCTGTTGCTTGGTTTTAAGCGCTCACCTGTAGCGTGGTTGTAAGCACTCTCACCTGTAGCTTGGTTTTAAGCGCTCTCACCTGCAGCATGGTTGTAAGCGCTCTCACCTGTAGCATGGTTTTAAGCACTCTCACCTGTAGCTTGGTTGTAAGCACTCTCCCATGTAGTGTGCTTTTAAGCACTCTCACCTGTAGCATGGTTGTAAGCGCTCTCACCTGCAGCGTGGTTGTAAGCACTCCCACCTGTAGCTTGGTTTTAAGCACTCTCACCTGTAGTGTGGTTGTAAGCACTCTCACCTGTAGCATGGTTGTATGCACTCTCACCTGTAGCTTGGTTGTAAGCACTCTCTTATGTAGCATGCTTTTAAGCACTCTCACCTGTAGCTTGCTTTTAAGGACACTCGCCTGTAATGTGCTTTTAAGCACTCTCACCTGAAACGGGGTTGTAAGCATTCTCACCTGTAGCGTGCTTGTACGCACTATCACCTGTAGCATGCTTTTAAGCAGTCTCACCTGCAGGTTGGTTTTAAGCGCTCTCACCAATAGCGTGGTTTAAGGACTCCCACCTGTAGCGTGTTTGTAAGCGCTCTCACCTGTAGCGTGGTTGTAAGCACTATCACCTGTAGCGTGCTTTTAAGCACTCTCACCTGTAGAGTGGTTTTAAGCACTCTCACCTGTAGCTTGTTTTTTAGCACACTCGCCTGTAGCTGGTTGTAAACACTCTCACCTGTAGCATGGTTGTAAGCACTCTCACCTGTAGCGTGCTTTTAAGCACTCTCACCTGTAGCTGGTTGTAAGCACTCTCACCTATAGCGTGGTTGTAAGCACTCTCACCTGTAGCTTGCTTTTAAGAACTCTCACCTGTAGCTGGTTGTAAGCACTCTCACCTGTAGCGTGGTTTTAAGCACTCTCACCTGTAGCGTGCTTTTAAGCACTCTCACCTGTAGCGTGGTTGTAAGTGCTCTCACCTGTAGCGTGGTTGTAAGCACTCTCCCATGTAGCGTGATTTTAAGCACTCTCAGCTGTAGCGTTCTTTTAAGCACTCTCACCTGTAGCGTGGTTGTAAGCACTCTCACCTGTAGCATGCTTTTAAGCACTCTCACCTGTAGCGTGGTTTTAAGCGCTCTCACCTGTAGCATGGTTGTAAGCGCTCTCACCTGTATCATGGTTTAAGCGCTCTCACCAATAGCGTGGTTTAAGCACTCTCACCTGTAGCATGCTTTTAAGCACTCTCACCTGTAGCGTGGTTTTAAGCGCTTTCACCTGTAGCGTGGTTGTAAGCACTCTCACCTGTAGCATGCTTTTAAGCACTCTCACCTGTAGCGTGGTTTTAAGCGCTCTCACCTGTAGCATGGTTGTAAGCGCTCTCACCTGTATCATGGTTTAAGCGCTCTCACCAATAGCGTGGTTTAAGCACTCTCACCTGTAGCGTGTTTGTAAGCGCTCTCACCTGTAGCGTGGTTTAAGCACCCTCGCCTGTAGTGTGGTTGTAAGCACTCTCACTTGTAGCGTGGTTGTAAGCGCTCTCACCTGTATCATGGTTGTAAGCACTATCACCTGTAGCGTGGTTTTAAGCACTCTCACCTGTAGCGTGGTTGTAGGCACTCTCACCGGTAGCTTGCTTTTAAGCACACTCTCCTGTAGCTGGTTGTAAGCACTCTCCCATGTAGCGTGATTTTAAGCACTCTCAGCTGTAGCGTTCTTTTAAGCACTCTCACCTGTAGCGTGGTTGTAAGCACTCTCACCTGTAGCATGCTTTTAAGCACTCTCACCTGTAGCGTGGTTTTAAGCGCTCTCACCTGTAGCATGGTTGTAAGCGCTCTCACCTGTATCATGGTTTAAGCGCTCTCACCAATAGCGTGGTTTAAGCACTCTCACCTGTAGCATGCTTTTAAGCACTCTCACCTGTAGCGTGGTTTTAAGCGCTCTCACCTGTAGCGTGGTTGTAAGCACTCTCACCTGTAGCATGCTTTTAAGCACTCTCACCTGTAGCGTGGTTTTAAGCGCTCTCACCTGTAGCATGGTTGTAAGCGCTCTCACCTGTATCATGGTTTAAGCGCTCTCACCAATAGCGTGGTTTAAGCACTCTCACCTGTAGCGTGTTTGTAAGCGCTCTCACCTGTAGCGTGGTTTAAGCACCCTCGCCTGTAGTGTGGTTGTAAGCACTCTCACTTGTAGCGTGGTTGTAAGCGCTCTCACCTGTATCATGGTTGTAAGCACTATCACCTGTAGCGTGCTTTTAAGCACTCTCACCTGTAGTGTGGTTGTAAGCACTCTCACCTGTAGCATGGTTGTAAGCACTCTCACCTGTAGCTTGGTTGTAAGCACTCTCCCATGTAGTGTGCTTTTAAGCACTCTCACCTGTAGCATGGTTGTAAGCGCTCTCACCTGCAGCGTGGTTGTAAGCACTCCCACCTGTAGCTTGGTTTTAAGCACTCTCACCTGTTGCGTGGCTTTAAGCACTCTCACCTGTAGTGTGCTTTGAAGCACACTCGCCTGTAGCGTGCTTTTAAGCACTCTCAACTTTAGCTGGTTGTAAGCACTCTCACCTGTAGCGTGGTTGTAAGCACTCTCTTATGTAGCATGGTTGTAAGCACTCTCACCTGTAGCTGGTTGTAAGCACTCTCACCTGTAGCGTGGTTTTAAGCACTCTCACCTGTAGCGTGCTTTTAAGCACTCTCACCTGTAGCGTGGTTGTAAGTGCTCTCACCTGTAGCGTGGTTGTAAGCACTCTCCCATGTAGCGTGATTTTAAGCACTCTCAGCTGTAGCGTTCTTTTAAGCACTCTCACCTGTAGCGTGGTTGTAAGCACTCTCACCTGTAGCATGCTTTTAAGCACTCTCACCTGTAGCGTGGTTTTAAGCGCTCTCACCTGTTGCATGGTTGTAAGCGCTCTCACCTGTATCATGGTTTAAGCGCTCTCACCAATAGCGTGGTTTAAGCACTCTCACCTGTAGCATGCTTTTAAGCACTCTCACCTGTAGCGTGGTTTTAAGCGCTTTCACCTGTAGCGTGGTTGTAAGCACTCTCACCTGTAGCATGCTTTTAAGCACTCTCACCTGTAGCGTGGTTTTAAGCGCTCTCACCTGTAGCATGGTTGTAAGCGCTCTCACCTGTATCATGGTTTAAGCGCTCTCACCAATAGCGTGGTTTAAGCACTCTCACCTGTAGCGTGTTTGTAAGCGCTCTCACCTGTAGCGTGGTTTAAGCACCCTCGCCTGTAGTGTGGTTGTAAGCACTCTCACTTGTAGCGTGGTTGTAAGCGCTCTCACCTGTATCATGGTTGTAAGCACTATCACCTGTAGCGTGGTTTTAAGCGCTCTCACCTGTAGCGTGGTTGTAGGCACTCTCACCGGTAGCTTGCTTTTAAGCACACTCTCCTGTAGCTGGTTGTAAGCACTCTCCCATGTAACGTGATTTTAAGCACTCTCAGCTGTAGCGTTCTTTTAAGCACTCTCACCTGTAGCGTGGTTGTAAGCACTCTCACCTGTAGCATGCTTTTAAGCACTCTCACCCGTAGCGTGGTTTTAAGCGCTCTCACCTGTAGCATGGTTGTAAGCGCTCTCACCTGTATCATGGTTTAAGCGCTCTCACCAATAGCGTGGTTTAAGCACTCTCACCTGTAGCATGCTTTTAAGCACTCTCACCTGTAGCGTGGTTTTAAGCGCTCTCACCTGTAGCGTGGTTGTAAGCACTCTCACCTGTAGCATGCTTTTAAGCACTCTCACCTGTAGCGTGGTTTTAAGCGCTCTCACCTGTAGCATGGTTGTAAGCGCTCTCACCTGTATCATGGTTTAAGCGCTCTCACCAATAGCGTGGTTTAAGCACTCTCACCTGTAGCGTGTTTGTAAGCGCTCTCACCTGTAGCGTGGTTTAAGCACCCTCGCCTGTAGTGTGGTTGTAAGCACTCTCACTTGTAGCGTGGTTGTAAGCGCTCTCACCTGTATCATGGTTGTAAGCACTATCACCTGTAGCGTGCTTTTAAGCACTCTCACCTGTAGTGTGGTTGTAAGCACTCTCACCTGCAGCATGGTTGTAAGCACTCTCACCTGTAGCTTGGTTGTAAGCACTCTCCCATGTAGTGTGCTTTTAAGCACTCTCACCTGTAGCATGGTTGTAAGCGCTCTCACCTGCAGCGTGGTTGTAAGCACTCCCACCTGTAGCTTGGTTTTAAGCACTCTCACCTGTTGCGTGGCTTTAAGCACTCTCACCTGTAGTGTGCTTTGAAGCACACTCGCCTGTAGCGTGCTTTTAAGCACTCTCACCTTTAGCTGGTTGTAAGCACTCTCACCTGTAGCGTGGTTGTAAGCACTCTCTTATGTAGCATGGTTGTAAGCGCTCTCACCTGTAGCGTGGTTGTAAGCACTCTCACCTGTAGCATGCTTCTAAGCACTCTCACCTGTAGCGTGGTTTTAAGCGCTCTCACCTGTAGCATGGTTGTAAGCGCTCTCACCTGTATCATGGTTTAAGCGCTCTCACCAATAGCGTGGTTTAAGCACTCTCACCTGTAGCGTGTTTGTAAGCGCTCTCACCTGTAGCGTGGTTTAAGCACCCTCGCCTGTAGTGTGGTTGTAAGCACTCTCACTTGTAGCGTGGTTGTAAGCGCTCTCACCTGTATCATGGTTGTAAGCACTATCACCTGTAGCGTGCTTTTAAGCACTCTCACCTGTAGAGTGGCTTTAAGCACTCTCACCGGTAGCTTGCTTTTAAGCACACTCACCTGTAGCGTGGTTGTAAGCACTCTCCCATGTAGCGTGATTTTAAGCACTCTCAGCTGTAGCGTTCTTTTAAGCACTCTCACCTGTAGCGTGGTTGTAAGCACTCTCACCTGTAGCATGCTTTTAAGCACTCTCACCTGTAGCGTGGTTTTAAGCGCTCTCACCTGTAGCATGGTTGTAAGCGCTCTCACCTGTATCATGGTTTAAGCGCTCTCACCAATAGCGTGGTTTAAGCACTCTCACCTGTAGCATGCTTTTAAGCACTCTCACCTGTAGCGTGGTTTTAAGCGCTCTCACCTGTAGCGTGGTTGTAAGCACTCTCACCTGTAGCATGCTTTTAAGCACTCTCACCTGTAGCGTGGTTTTAAGCGCTCTCACCTGTAGCATGGTTGTAAGCGCTCTCACCTGTATCATGGTTTAAGCGCTTTCACCAATAGCGTGGTTTAAGCACTCTCACCTGTAGCGTGTTTGTAAGCGCTCTCACCTGTAGCGTGGTTTAAGCACCCTCGCCTGTAGTGTGGTTGTAAGCACTCTCACTTGTAGCGTGGTTGTAAGCGCTCTCACCTGTATCATGGTTGTAAGCACTATCACCTGTAGCGTGCTTTTAAGCACTCTCACCTGTAGTGTGGTTGTAAGCACTCTCACCTGTAGCATGATTGTAAGCACTCTCACCTGTAGCTTGGTTGTAAGCACTCTCCCATGTAGTGTGCTTTTAAGCACTCTCACCTGTAGCATGGTTGTAAGCGCTCTCACCTGCAGCGTGGTTGTAAGCACTCCCACCTGTAGCTTGGTTTTAAGCACTCTCACCTGTTGCGTGGCTTTAAGCACTCTCACCTGTAGTGTGCTTTGAAGCATACTCGCCTGTAGCGTGCTTTTAAGCACTCTCACCTTTAGCTGGTTGTAAGCACTCTCACCTGTAGCGTGGTTGTAAGCACTCTCTGTTATGTAGCATGGTTGTAAGCACTCTCACCTGTAGCATGGTTGTAAGCGCTCTCACCTGCAGCGTGGTTGTAAGCACTCCCACCTGTAGCTTGGTTTTAAGCACTCTCACCTGTTGCGTGGCTTTAAGCACTCTCACCTGTAGTGTGCTTTGAAGCACACTCGCCTGTAGCGTGCTTTTAAGCACTCTCACCTGTAGCTGGTTGTAAGCACTCTCACCTGTAGCATGGTTGTAAGCGCTCTCACCTGTAGCGTGGTTTAGGCACTCTCACCTGTAGTGTGGTTTAAGCACTCTGACCTGTGGCATGGTTGTAAGCACTCTCACCTGTAGTGTGGTTGTAAGTGCTCTCACCTGTAGCGTGGTTTAAGCACTCTCACCTATAGCGTGGTTTAAGCACTCTGACCTGTAGCATGGTTGTAAGCACTCTCACCTGCATCCTGGTTTAAGCACTCTCGCCTGTAGCGTGGTTTAAGCACTCGTGCCTGTAGCGTGGTTGTAAGCGCTCTCACCTGTAGCTGGTTGTAAGCACTCTCACCTGTAGCTGGTTGTAAGCACTCTCACCTGCAGCGTGATTTAAGCACTCTCACCTGTAATGAAACGAAATGAAAAATTACATTTCTATAGCGCATAACTACCCGGAGGCCTCGCAGCGCTTTAGACTGAGCGTGGTTGTAAGCACTCTCACCTGCAGGGTCGTTTAAGCACTCTCACCTGTAGAGTGGTTAAAGCACTTTCACCTGTTGCGTGGTTGAAGCAATCTCACCTGTAGCATGGTTGTAAGCACTCTCACCTGTAGCATGGTTGTAAGCACTCTCACCTGCAGCGTTTTTTAAGCATTCTCACCTGTAGCGTGGTTGTAAGCACTCTCACCTGCAACGTTGTTTAAGCACTCTCACCTGTAGCGTGGTTCTAAGCGCTCTCACCTGTAGCGTTGTTAAAGCACTGTCACCTGTAGCGTGATTGAAGCACTCTCACCTGTAGCATGGTTGTAAGCACTCTCACCTGTAGCGTGGTTTAAGCTCTCTCACCTGTAGAGTGGTTTAAGCACTCTCACCTGTAGCATGGTTTTAAGCACTCTCACCTGTAGCGTGGTTTAAGCACTCTCGCCTGTAGCGTGGTTTAAGCACTCTCACCTGTAGCTTGGTTGTAAGCACTCTCTTATGTAGCATGCTTTTAAGCACTTTTACCTGTAGCATGCTTTTCAGCACTCTCACCTGTAGCGTGGTTGTAAGCACTCTCACCTGTAGCTTGGTTTTAAGCACTCTCCCCTGTAGCTTGGTTGTAAGCACTCTCCCATGTAGCGTGATTTTAAGCACTCTCACCTGTAGCATGGTTGTAAGAGCTCTCAGCTTCAGCGTGGTTGTAAGCACTCCCACCTGTAGCATGGCTGTAAGCACCCTTACCTGTAGCGTGGTTGTAAGCACTCTCACCTGTAGCTTGGTTTTAAGCGCTCTCACCTGCAGCATGGTTGTAAGCACTCTCACCTGTTGCTTGGTTTTAAGCGCTCTCACCTGTAGCGTGGTTGTAAGCACTCTCACCTGTAGCTTGGTTTTAAGCGCTCTCACCTGCAGCATGGTTGTAAGCACTCTCACCTGTAGCGTGGTTTTAAGCACTCTCACCTGTAGCTTGGTTGTAAGCACTCTCCCATGTAGTGTGCTTGTAAGCACTCCCACCTGTAGCTTGGTTTTAAGCACTCTCACCTGTTGCGTGGCTTTAAGCACTCTCACCTGTAGTGTGCTTTGAAGCACACTCGCCTGTAGCGTGCTTTTAAGCACTCTCACCTGTAGCTGGTTGTAAGCACTCTCACCTGTAGCATGGTTGTAAGCGCTCTCACCTGTAGCTGGTTGTAAGCACTCTCACCTGTAGCTGGTTGTAAGCACTCTCACCTTTAGCGTGGTTTAGGCACTCTCACCTGTAGTGTGGTTTAAGCACTCTGACCTGTGGCATGGTTGTAAGCACTCTCACCTGTGGTGTGGTTGTAAGTGCTCTCACCTGTAGCGTGGTTTAAGCACTCTCACCTATAGCGTGGTTTAAGCACTCTGACCTGTAGCATGGTTGTAAGCACTCTCACCTGCATCCTGGTTTAAGCACTCTCGCCTGTAGCGTGGTTTAAGCACTCGCGCCTGTAGCGTGGTTGTAAGCGCTCTCACCTGTAGCTGGTTGTAAGCACTCTCACCTGCAGCGTGATTTAAGCACTCTCACCTGTAGCGTGGTTGTAAGCACTCTCACCTGCAGGGTCGTTTAAGCACTCTCACCTGTAGAGTGGTTAAAGCACTCTCACCTGTTGCGTGGTTGAAGCAATCTCACCTGTAGCATGGTTGTAAGCACTCTCATCTGTAGCATGGTTGTAAGCACTCTCACCTGCAGCGTTTTTTAAGCATTCTCACCTGTAGCGTGGTTGTAAGCACTCTCACCTGCAACGTTGTTTAAGCACTCTCACCTGTAGCGTGGTTCTAAGCGCTCTCACCTGTAGCGTTGTTAGAGCACTGTCACCTGTAGCGTGATTGAAGCACTCTCACCTGTAGCATGGTTGTGAGCACTCTCACCTGTAGCGTGGTTTAAGCTCTCTCACCTGTAGAGTGGTTTAAGCACTCTCACCTGTAGCATGGTTTTAAGCACTCTCACCTGTAGCGTGGTTTAAGCACTCTCACCTGTAGCGTGGTTTTAAGCGCTCTCACCTGTAGCATGGTTGTAAGCGCTCTCACCTGTATCATGGTTTAAGCGCTCTCACCAATAGCGTGGTTTATGCACTCTCACCTGTAGCATGCTTTTAAGCACTCTCACCTGTAGCGTGGTTTTAAGCGCTCTCACCTGTAGCGTGGTTGTAAGCACTCTCACCTGTAGCATGCTTTTAAGCACTGTCACCTGTAGCGTGGTTTTAAGCGCTCTCACCTGTAGCATGGTTGTAAGCGCTCTCACCTGTATCATGGTTTAAGCGCTCTCACCAATAGCGTGGTTTAAGCACTCTCACCTGTAGCGTGTTTGTAAGCGCTCTCACCTGTAGCGTGGTTTAAGCACCCTCGCCTGTAGTGTGGTTGTAAGCACTCTCACTTGTAGCGTGGTTGTAAGCGCTCTCACCTGTATCATGGTTGTAAGCACTATCACCTGTAGCGTGCTTTTAAGCACTCTCACCTGTAGAGTGGCTTTAAGCACTCTCACCGGTAGCTTGCTTTTAAGCACACTCACCTGTAGCGTGGTTGTAAGCACTCTCCCATGTAGCGTGATTTTAAGCACTCTTAGCTGTAGCGTTCTTTTAAGCACTCTCACCTGTAGCGTGGTTGTAAGCACTCTCACCTGTAGCATGCTTTTAAGCACTCTCACCTGTAGCGTGGTTTTAAGCGCTCTCACCTGTAGCATGGTTGTAAGCGCTCTCACCTGTATCATGGTTTAAGCGCTCTCACCAATAGCGTGGTTTAAGCACTCTCACCTGTAGCATGCTTTTAAGCACTCTCACCTGTAGCGTGGTTTTAAGCGCTCTCACCTGTAGCGTGGTTGTAAGCACTCTCACCTGTAGCATGCTTTTAAGCACTCTCACCTGTAGCGTGGTTTTAAGCGCTCTCACCTGTAGCATGGTTGTAAGCGCTCTCACCTGTATCATGGTTTAAGCGCTCTCACCAATAGCGTGGTTTAAGCACTCCCACCTGTAGCGTGTTTGTAAGCGCTCTCACCTGTATCGTGGTTTAAGCACCCTCGCCTGTAGTGTGGTTGTAAGCACTCTCACTTGTAGCGTGGTTGTAAGCGCTCTCACCTGTATCATGGTTGTAAGCACTATCACCTGTAGCGTGGTTGTAAGCACTCTCACCTGTAGCATGGTTGTAAGCACTCTCACCTGTAGCTTGGTTGTAAGCACTCTCCCATGTAGTGTGCTTTTAAGCACTCTCACCTGTAGCATGGTTGTAAGCGCTCTCACCTGCAGCGTGGTTGTAAGCACTCCCACCTGTAGCTTGGTTTTAAGCACTCTCACCTGTTGCGTGGCTTTAAGCACTCTCACCTGTAGTATGCTTTGAAGCACACTCGCCTGTAGCGTGCTTTTAAGCACTCTCACCTGTAGCTGGTTGTAAGCACTCTCACCTGTAGCATGGTTGTAAGCGCTCTCACCTGTAGCGTGGTTTAGGCACTCTCACCTGTAGTGTGGTTTAAGCACTCTGACCTGTGGCATGGTTGTAAGCACTCTCACCTGTAGTGTGGTTGTAAGTGCTCTCACCTGTAGCGTGGTTTAAGCACTCTCACCTATAGCGTGGTTTAAGCACTCTGACCTGTAGCATGGTTGTAAGCACTCTCACCTGCATCCTGGTTTAAGCACTCTCGCCTGTAGCGTGGTTTAAGCACTCGCGCCTGTAGCGTGGTTGTAAGCGCTCTCACCTGTAGCTGGTTGTAAGCACTCTCACCTGTAGCTGGTTGTAAGCACTCTCACCTGCAGCGTGATTTAAGCACTCTCACCTGTAGCGTGGTTGTAAGCACTCTCACCTGCAGGGTCGTTTAAGCACTCTCACCTGTAGAGTGGTTAAAGCACTCTCACCTGTTGCGTGGTTGAAGCAATCTCACCTGTAGCAAGGTTGTAAGCACTCTCACCTGTAGCATGGTTGTAAGCACTCTCACCTGCAGCGTTTTTTAAGCATTCTCACCTGTAGCGTGGTTGTAAGCACTCTCACCTGCAACGTTGTTTAAGCACTCTCACCTGTAGCGTGGTTCTAAGCGCTCTCACCTGTAGCGTTGTTAAAGCACTGTCACCTGTAGCGTGATTGAAGCACTCTCACCTGTAGCATGGTTGTAAGCACTCTCACCTGTAGCGTGGTTTAAGCTCTCTCACCTGTAGAGTGGTTTAAGCACTCTCACCTGTAGCATGGTTTTAAGCACTCTCACCTGTAGCATGGTTTTAAGCACTCTCGCCTGTAGCGTGGTTTAAGCACTCTCACCTGTAGCGTGGTTTTAAGCGCTCTCACCTGTAGCATGGTTGTAAGCGCTCTCACCTGTATCATGGTTTAAGCGCTCTCACCAATAGCGTGGTTTAAGCACTCTCACCTGTAGCATGCTTTTAAGCACTCTCACCTGTAGCGTGGTTTTAAGCGCTCTCACCTGTAGCGTGGTTGTAAGCACTCTCACCTGTAGCATGCTTTTAAGCACTCTCACCTGTAGCGTGGTTTTAAGCGCTCTCACCTGTAGCATGGTTGTAAGCGCTCTCACCTGTATCATGGTTTAAGCGCTCTCACCAATAGCGTGGTTTAAGCACTCTCACCTGTAGCGTGTTTGTAAGCGCTCTCACCTGTAGCGTGGTTTAAGCACCCTCGCCTGTAGTGTGGTTGTAAGCACTCTCACTTGTAGCGTGGTTGTAAGCGCTCTCACCTGTATCATGGTTGTAAGCACTATCACCTGTAGCGTGCTTTTAAGCACTCTCACCTGTAGAGTGGCTTTAAGCACTCTCACCGGTAGCTTGCTTTTAAGCACACTCACCTGTAGCGTGGTTGTAAGCACTCTCCCATGTAGCGTGATTTTAAGCACTCTCAGCTGTAGCGTTCTTTTAAGCACTCTCACCTGTAGCGTGGTTGTAAGCACTCTCACCTGTAGCATGCTTTTAAGCACTCTCACCTGTAGCGTGGTTTTAAGCGCTCTCACCTGTAGCATGGTTGTAAGCGCTCTCACCTGTATCATGGTTTAAGCGCTCTCACCAATAGCGTGGTTTAAGCACTCTCACCTGTAGCATGCTTTTAAGCACTCTCACCTGTAGCGTGGTTTTAAGCGCTCTCACCTGTAGCGTGGTTGTAAGCACTCTCACCTGTAGCATGCTTTTAAGCACTCTCACCTGTAGCGTGGTTTTAAGCGCTCTCACCTGTAGCATGGTTGTAAGCGCTCTCACCTGTATCATGGTTTAAGCGCTTTCACCAATAGCGTGGTTTAAGCACTCTCACCTGTAGCGTGTTTGTAAGCGCTCTCACCTGTAGCGTGGTTTAAGCACCCTCGCCTGTAGTGTGGTTGTAAGCACTCTCACTTGTAGCGTGGTTGTAAGCGCTCTCACCTGTATCATGGTTGTAAGCACTATCACCTGTAGCGTGCTTTTAAGCACTCTCACCTGTAGTGTGGTTGTAAGCACTCTCACCTGTAGCATGATTGTAAGCACTCTCACCTGTAGCTTGGTTGTAAGCACTCTCCCATGTAGTGTGCTTTTAAGCACTCTCACCTGTAGCATGGTTGTAAGCGCTCTCACCTGCAGCGTGGTTGTAAGCACTCCCACCTGTAGCTTGGTTTTAAGCACTCTCACCTGTTGCGTGGCTTTAAGCACTCTCACCTGTAGTGTGCTTTGAAGCACACTCGCCTGAGCGTGCTTTTAAGCACTCTCACCTTTAGCTGGTTGTAAGCACTCTCACCTGTAGCGTGGTTGTAAGCACTCTCTGTTATGTAGCATGGTTGTAAGCACTCTCACCTGTAGCATGGTTGTAAGCGCTCTCACCTGCAGCGTGGTTGTAAGCACTCCCACCTGTAGCTTGGTTTTAAGCACTCTCACCTGTTGCGTGGCTTTAAGCACTCTCACCTGTAGTGTGCTTTGAAGCACACTCGCCTGTAGCGTGCTTTTAAGCACTCTCACCTGTAGCTGGTTGTAAGCACTCTCACCTGTAGCATGGTTGTAAGCGCTCTCACCTGTAGCGTGGTTTAGGCACTCTCACCTGTAGTGTGGTTTAAGCACTCTGACCTGTGGCATGGTTGTAAGCACTCTCACCTGTAGTGTGGTTGTAAGCGCTCTCACCTGTATCATGGTTTAAGCGCTCTCACCAATAGCGTGGTTTAAGCACTCTCACCTGTAGCATGCTTTTAAGCACTCTCACCTGTAGCGTGGTTTTAAGCGCTTTCACCTGTAGCGTGGTTGTAAGCACTCTCACCTGTAGCATGCTTTTAAGCACTCTCACCTGTAGCGTGGTTTTAAGCGCTCTCACCTGTAGCATGGTTGTAAGCGCTCTCACCTGTATCATGGTTTAAGCGCTCTCACCAATAGCGTGGTTTAAGCACTCTCACCTGTAGCGTGTTTGTAAGCGCTCTCACCTGTAGCGTGGTTTAAGCACCCTCGCCTGTAGTGTGGTTGTAAGCACTCTCACTTGTAGCGTGGTTGTAAGCGCTCTCACCTGTATCATGGTTGTAAGCACTATCACCTGTAGCGTGGTTTTAAGCGCTCTCACCTGTAGCGTGGTTGTAGGCACTCTCACCGGTAGCTTGCTTTTAAGCACACTCTCCTGTAGCTGGTTGTAAGCACTCTCCCATGTAACGTGATTTTAAGCACTCTCAGCTGTAGCGTTCTTTTAAGCACTCTCACCTGTAGCGTGGTTGTAAGCACTCTCACCTGTAGCATGCTTTTAAGCACTCTCACCCGTAGCGTGGTTTTAAGCGCTCTCACCTGTAGCATGGTTGTAAGCGCTCTCACCTGTATCATGGTTTAAGCGCTCTCACCAATAGCGTGGTTTAAGCACTCTCACCTGTAGCATGCTTTTAAGCACTCTCACCTGTAGCGTGGTTTTAAGCGCTCTCACCTGTAGCATGGTTGTAAGCGCTCTCACCTGTATCATGGTTTAAGCGCTCTCACCAATAGCGTGGTTTAAGCACTCTCACCTGTAGCGTGTTTGTAAGCGCTCTCACCTGTAGCGTGGTTTAAGCACCCTCGCCTGTAGTGTGGTTGTAAGCACTCTCACTTGTAGCGTGGTTGTAAGCGCTCTCACCTGTATCATGGTTGTAAGCACTATCACCTGTAGCGTGCTTTTAAGCACTCTCACCTGTAGTGTGGTTGTAAGCACTCTCACCTGCAGCATGGTTGTAAGCACTCTCACCTGTAGCTTGGTTGTAAGCACTCTCCCATGTAGTGTGCTTTTAAGCACTCTCACCTGTAGCATGGTTGTAAGCGCTCTCACCTGCAGCGTGGTTGTAAGCACTCCCACCTGTAGCTTGGTTTTAAGCACTCTCACCTGTTGCGTGGCTTTAAGCACTCTCACCTGTAGTGTGCTTTGAAGCACACTCGCCTGTAGCGTGCTTTTAAGCACTCTCACCTTTAGCTGGTTGTAAGCACTCTCACCTGTAGCGTGGTTGTAAGCACTCTCTTATGTAGCATGGTTGTAAGCGCTCTCACCTGTAGCGTGGTTGTAAGCACTCTCACCTGTAGCATGCTTTTAAGCACTCTCACCTGTAGCGTGGTTTTAAGCGCTCTCACCTGTAGCATGGTTGTAAGCGCTCTCACCTGTATCATGGTTTAAGCGCTCTCACCAATAGCGTGGTTTAAGCACTCTCACCTGTAGCGTGTTTGTAAGCGCTCTCACCTGTAGCGTGGTTTAAGCACCCTCGCCTGTAGTGTGGTTGTAAGCACTCTCACTTGTAGCGTGGTTGTAAGCGCTCTCACCTGTATCATGGTTGTAAGCACTATCACCTGTAGCGTGCTTTTAAGCACTCTCACCTGTAGAGTGGCTTTAAGCACTCTCACCGGTAGCTTGCTTTTAAGCACACTCACCTGTAGCGTGGTTGTAAGCACTCTCCCATGTAGCGTGATTTTAAGCACTCTCAGCTGTAGCGTTCTTTTAAGCACTCTCACCTGTAGCGTGGTTGTAAGCACTCTCACCTGTAGCATGCTTTTAAGCACTCTCACCTGTAGCGTGGTTTTAAGCGCTCTCACCTGTAGCATGGTTGTAAGCGCTCTCACCTGTATCATGGTTTAAGCGCTCTCACCAATAGCGTGGTTTAAGCACTCTCACCTGTAGCATGCTTTTAAGCACTCTCACCTGTAGCGTGGTTTTAAGCGCTCTCACCTGTAGCGTGGTTGTAAGCACTCTCACCTGTAGCATGCTTTTAAGCACTCTCACCTGTAGCGTGGTTTTAAGCGCTCTCACCTGTAGCATGGTTGTAAGCGCTCTCACCTGTATCATGGTTTAAGCGCTTTCACCAATAGCGTGGTTTAAGCACTCTCACCTGTAGCGTGTTTGTAAGCGCTCTCACCTGTAGCGTGGTTTAAGCACCCTCGCCTGTAGTGTGGTTGTAAGCACTCTCACTTGTAGCGTGGTTGTAAGCGCTCTCACCTGTATCATGGTTGTAAGCACTATCACCTGTAGCGTGCTTTTAAGCACTCTCACCTGTAGTGTGGTTGTAAGCACTCTCACCTGTAGCATGATTGTAAGCACTCTCACCTGTAGCTTGGTTGTAAGCACTCTCCCATGTAGTGTGCTTTTAAGCACTCTCACCTGTAGCATGGTTGTAAGCGCTCTCACCTGCAGCGTGGTTGTAAGCACTCCCACCTGTAGCTTGGTTTTAAGCACTCTCACCTGTTGCGTGGCTTTAAGCACTCTCACCTGTAGTGTGCTTTGAAGCATACTCGCCTGTAGCGTGCTTTTAAGCACTCTCACCTTTAGCTGGTTGTAAGCACTCTCACCTGTAGCGTGGTTGTAAGCACTCTCTGTTATGTAGCATGGTTGTAAGCACTCTCACCTGTAGCATGGTTGTAAGCGCTCTCACCTGCAGCGTGGTTGTAAGCACTCCCACCTGTAGCTTGGTTTTAAGCACTCTCACCTGTTGCGTGGCTTTAAGCACTCTCACCTGTAGTGTGCTTTGAAGCACACTCGCCTGTAGCGTGCTTTTAAGCACTCTCACCTGTAGCTGGTTGTAAGCACTCTCACCTGTAGCATGGTTGTAAGCGCTCTCACCTGTAGCGTGGTTTAGGCACTCTCACCTGTAGTGTGGTTTAAGCACTCTGACCTGTGGCATGGTTGTAAGCACTCTCACCTGTAGTGTGGTTGTAAGTGCTCTCACCTGTAGCGTGGTTTAAGCACTCTCACCTATAGCGTGGTTTAAGCACTCTGACCTGTAGCATGGTTGTAAGCACTCTCACCTGCATCCTGGTTTAAGCACTCTCGCCTGTAGCGTGGTTTAAGCACTCGTGCCTGTAGCGTGGTTGTAAGCGCTCTCACCTGTAGCTGGTTGTAAGCACTCTCACCTGTAGCTGGTTGTAAGCACTCTCACCTGCAGCGTGATTTAAGCACTCTCACCTGTAATGAAACGAAATGAAAAATTACATTTCTATAGCGCATAACTACCCGGAGGCCTCGCAGCGCTTTAGACTGAGCGTGGTTGTAAGCACTCTCACCTGCAGGGTCGTTTAAGCACTCTCACCTGTAGAGTGGTTAAAGCACTTTCACCTGTTGCGTGGTTGAAGCAATCTCACCTGTAGCATGGTTGTAAGCACTCTCACCTGTAGCATGGTTGTAAGCACTCTCACCTGCAGCGTTTTTTAAGCATTCTCACCTGTAGCGTGGTTGTAAGCACTCTCACCTGCAACGTTGTTTAAGCACTCTCACCTGTAGCGTGGTTCTAAGCGCTCTCACCTGTAGCGTTGTTAAAGCACTGTCACCTGTAGCGTGATTGAAGCACTCTCACCTGTAGCATGGTTGTAAGCACTCTCACCTGTAGCGTGGTTTAAGCTCTCTCACCTGTAGAGTGGTTTAAGCACTCTCACCTGTAGCATGGTTTTAAGCACTCTCACCTGTAGCGTGGTTTAAGCACTCTCGCCTGTAGCGTGGTTTAAGCACTCTCACCTGTAGCTTGGTTGTAAGCACTCTCTTATGTAGCATGCTTTTAAGCACTTTTACCTGTAGCATGCTTTTCAGCACTCTCACCTGTAGCGTGGTTGTAAGCACTCTCACCTGTAGCTTGGTTTTAAGCACTCTCCCCTGTAGCTTGGTTGTAAGCACTCTCCCATGTAGCGTGATTTTAAGCACTCTCACCTGTAGCATGGTTGTAAGAGCTCTCAGCTTCAGCGTGGTTGTAAGCACTCCCACCTGTAGCATGGCTGTAAGCACCCTTACCTGTAGCGTGGTTGTAAGCACTCTCACCTGTAGCTTGGTTTTAAGCGCTCTCACCTGCAGCATGGTTGTAAGCACTCTCACCTGTTGCTTGGTTTTAAGCGCTCTCACCTGTAGCGTGGTTGTAAGCACTCTCACCTGTAGCTTGGTTTTAAGCGCTCTCACCTGCAGCATGGTTGTAAGCACTCTCACCTGTAGCGTGGTTTTAAGCACTCTCACCTGTAGCTTGGTTGTAAGCACTCTCCCATGTAGTGTGCTTTTAAGCACTCCCACCTGTAGCTTGGTTTTAAGCACTCTCACCTGTTGCGTGGCTTTAAGCACTCTCACCTGTAGTGTGCTTTGAAGCACACTCGCCTGTAGCGTGCTTTTAAGCACTCTCACCTGTAGCTGGTTGTAAGCACTCTCACCTGTAGCATGGTTGTAAGCGCTCTCACCTGTAGCTGGTTGTAAGCACTCTCACCTGTAGCTGGTTGTAAGCACTCTCACCTTTAGCGTGGTTTAGGCACTCTCACCTGTAGTGTGGTTTAAGCACTCTGACCTGTGGCATGGTTGTAAGCACTCTCACCTGTGGTGTGGTTGTAAGTGCTCTCACCTGTAGCGTGGTTTAAGCACTCTCACCTATAGCGTGGTTTAAGCACTCTGACCTGTAGCATGGTTGTAAGCACTCTCACCTGCATCCTGGTTTAAGCACTCTCGCCTGTAGCGTGGTTTAAGCACTCGCGCCTGTAGCGTGGTTGTAAGCGCTCTCACCTGTAGCTGGTTGTAAGCACTCTCACCTGCAGCGTGATTTAAGCACTCTCACCTGTAGCGTGGTTGTAAGCACTCTCACCTGCAGGGTCGTTTAAGCACTCTCACCTGTAGAGTGGTTAAAGCACTCTCACCTGTTGCGTGGTTGAAGCAATCTCACCTGTAGCATGGTTGTAAGCACTCTCATCTGTAGCATGGTTGTAAGCACTCTCACCTGCAGCGTTTTTTAAGCATTCTCACCTGTAGCGTGGTTGTAAGCACTCTCACCTGCAACGTTGTTTAAGCACTCTCACCTGTAGCGTGGTTCTAAGCGCTCTCACCTGTAGCGTTGTTAGAGCACTGTCACCTGTAGCGTGATTGAAGCACTCTCACCTGTAGCATGGTTGTGAGCACTCTCACCTGTAGCGTGGTTTAAGCTCTCTCACCTGTAGAGTGGTTTAAGCACTCTCACCTGTAGCATGGTTTTAAGCACTCTCACCTGTAGCGTGGTTTAAGCACTCTCGCCTGTAGCGTGGTTTAAGCACTCTCACCTGTAGCGTGGTTTTAAGCGCTCTCACCTGTAGCATGGTTGTAAGCGCTCTCACCTGTATCATGGTTTAAGCGCTCTCACCAATAGCGTGGTTTATGCACTCTCACCTGTAGCATGCTTTTAAGCACTCTCACCTGTAGCGTGGTTTTAAGCGCTCTCACCTGTAGCGTGGTTGTAAGCACTCTCACCTGTAGCATGCTTTTAAGCACTGTCACCTGTAGCGTGGTTTTAAGCGCTCTCACCTGTAGCATGGTTGTAAGCGCTCTCACCTGTATCATGGTTTAAGCGCTCTCACCAATAGCGTGGTTTAAGCACTCTCACCTGTAGCGTGTTTGTAAGCGCTCTCACCTGTAGCGTGGTTTAAGCACCCTCGCCTGTAGTGTGGTTGTAAGCACTCTCACTTGTAGCGTGGTTGTAAGCGCTCTCACCTGTATCATGGTTGTAAGCACTATCACCTGTAGCGTGCTTTTAAGCACTCTCACCTGTAGAGTGGCTTTAAGCACTCTCACCGGTAGCTTGCTTTTAAGCACACTCACCTGTAGCGTGGTTGTAAGCACTCTCCCATGTAGCGTGATTTTAAGCACTCTTAGCTGTAGCGTTCTTTTAAGCACTCTCACCTGTAGCGTGGTTGTAAGCACTCTCACCTGTAGCATGCTTTTAAGCACTCTCACCTGTAGCGTGGTTTTAAGCGCTCTCACCTGTAGCATGGTTGTAAGCGCTCTCACCTGTATCATGGTTTAAGCGCTCTCACCAATAGCGTGGTTTAAGCACTCTCACCTGTAGCATGCTTTTAAGCACTCTCACCTGTAGCGTGGTTTTAAGCGCTCTCACCTGTAGCGTGGTTGTAAGCACTCTCACCTGTAGCATGCTTTTAAGCACTCTCACCTGTAGCGTGGTTTTAAGCGCTCTCACCTGTAGCATGGTTGTAAGCGCTCTCACCTGTATCATGGTTTAAGCGCTCTCACCAATAGCGTGGTTTAAGCACTCCCACCTGTAGCGTGTTTGTAAGCGCTCTCACCTGTATCGTGGTTTAAGCACCCTCGCCTGTAGTGTGGTTGTAAGCACTCTCACTTGTAGCGTGGTTGTAAGCGCTCTCACCTGTATCATGGTTGTAAGCACTATCACCTGTAGCGTGGTTGTAAGCACTCTCACCTGTAGCATGGTTGTAAGCACTCTCACCTGTAGCTTGGTTGTAAGCACTCTCCCATGTAGTGTGCTTTTAAGCACTCTCACCTGTAGCATGGTTGTAAGCGCTCTCACCTGCAGCGTGGTTGTAAGCACTCCCACCTGTAGCTTGGTTTTAAGCACTCTCACCTGTTGCGTGGCTTTAAGCACTCTCACCTGTAGTGTGCTTTGAAGCACACTCGCCTGTAGCGTGCTTTTAAGCACTCTCACCTGTAGCTGGTTGTAAGCACTCTCACCTGTAGCATGGTTGTAAGCGCTCTCACCTGTAGCGTGGTTTAGGCACTCTCACCTGTAGTGTGGTTTAAGCACTCTGACCTGTGGCATGGTTGTAAGCACTCTCACCTGTAGTGTGGTTGTAAGTGCTCTCACCTGTAGCGTGGTTTAAGCACTCTCACCTATAGCGTGGTTAAAGCACTCTGACCTGTAGCATGGTTGTAAGCACTCTCACCTGCATCCTGGTTTAAGCACTCTCGCCTGTAGCGTGGTTTAAGCACTCGCGCCTGTAGCGTGGTTGTAAGCGCTCTCACCTGTAGCTGGTTGTAAGCACTCTCACCTGTAGCTGGTTGTAAGCACTCTCACCTGCAGCGTGATTTAAGCACTCTCACCTGTAGCGTGGTTGTAAGCACTCTCACCTGCAGGGTCGTTTAAGCACTCTCACCTGTAGAGTGGTTAAAGCACTCTCACCTGTTGCGTGGTTGAAGCAATCTCACCTGTAGCAAGGTTGTAAGCACTCTCACCTGTAGCATGGTTGTAAGCACTCTCACCTGCAGCGTTTTTTAAGCATTCTCACCTGTAGCGTGGTTGTAAGCACTCTCACCTGCAACGTTGTTTAAGCACTCTCACCTGTAGCGTGGTTCTAAGCGCTCTCACCTGTAGCGTTGTTAAAGCACTGTCACCTGTAGCGTGATTGAAGCACTCTCACCTGTAGCATGGTTGTAAGCACTCTCACCTGTAGCGTGGTTTAAGCTCTCTCACCTGTAGAGTGGTTTAAGCACTCTCACCTGTAGCATGGTTTTAAGCACTCTCACCTGTAGCATGGTTTTAAGCACTCTCGCCTGTAGCGTGGTTTAAGCACTCTCACCTGTAGCGTGGTTTTAAGCGCTCTCACCTGTAGCATGGTTGTAAGCGCTCTCACCTGTATCATGGTTTAAGCGCTCTCACCAATAGCGTGGTTTAAGCACTCTCACCTGTAGCATGCTTTTAAGCACTCTCACCTGTAGCGTGGTTTTAAGCGCTCTCACCTGTAGCGTGGTTGTAAGCACTCTCACCTGTAGCATGCTTTTAAGCACTCTCACCTGTAGCGTGGTTTTAAGCGCTCTCACCTGTAGCATGGTTGTAAGCGCTCTCACCTGTATCATGGTTTAAGCGCTCTCACCAATAGCGTGGTTTAAGCACTCTCACCTGTAGCGTGTTTGTAAGCGCTCTCACCTGTAGCGTGGTTTAAGCACCCTCGCCTGTAGTGTGGTTGTAAGCACTCTCACTTGTAGCGTGGTTGTAAGCGCTCTCACCTGTATCATGGTTGTAAGCACTATCACCTGTAGCGTGCTTTTAAGCACTCTCACCTGTAGAGTGGCTTTAAGCACTCTCACCGGTAGCTTGCTTTTAAGCACACTCACCTGTAGCGTGGTTGTAAGCACTCTCCCATGTAGCGTGATTTTAAGCACTCTCAGCTGTAGCGTTCTTTTAAGCACTCTCACCTGTAGCGTGGTTGTAAGCACTCTCACCTGTAGCATGCTTTTAAGCACTCTCACCTGTAGCGTGGTTTTAAGCGCTCTCACCTGTAGCATGGTTGTAAGCGCTCTCACCTGTATCATGGTTTAAGCGCTCTCACCAATAGCGTGGTTTAAGCACTCTCACCTGTAGCATGCTTTTAAGCACTCTCACCTGTAGCGTGGTTTTAAGCGCTCTCACCTGTAGCGTGGTTGTAAGCACTCTCACCTGTAGCATGCTTTTAAGCACTCTCACCTGTAGCGTGGTTTTAAGCGCTCTCACCTGTAGCATGGTTGTAAGCGCTCTCACCTGTATCATGGTTTAAGCGCTTTCACCAATAGCGTGGTTTAAGCACTCTCACCTGTAGCGTGTTTGTAAGCGCTCTCACCTGTAGCGTGGTTTAAGCACCCTCGCCTGTAGTGTGGTTGTAAGCACTCTCACTTGTAGCGTGGTTGTAAGCGCTCTCACCTGTATCATGGTTGTAAGCACTATCACCTGTAGCGTGCTTTTAAGCACTCTCACCTGTAGTGTGGTTGTAAGCACTCTCACCTGTAGCATGATTGTAAGCACTCTCACCTGTAGCTTGGTTGTAAGCACTCTCCCATGTAGTGTGCTTTTAAGCACTCTCACCTGTAGCATGGTTGTAAGCGCTCTCACCTGCAGCGTGGTTGTAAGCACTCCCACCTGTAGCTTGGTTTTAAGCACTCTCACCTGTTGCGTGGCTTTAAGCACTCTCACCTGTAGTGTGCTTTGAAGCACACTCGCCTGAGCGTGCTTTTAAGCACTCTCACCTTTAGCTGGTTGTAAGCACTCTCACCTGTAGCGTGGTTGTAAGCACTCTCTGTTATGTAGCATGGTTGTAAGCACTCTCACCTGTAGCATGGTTGTAAGCGCTCTCACCTGCAGCGTGGTTGTAAGCACTCCCACCTGTAGCTTGGTTTTAAGCACTCTCACCTGTTGCGTGGCTTTAAGCACTCTCACCTGTAGTGTGCTTTGAAGCACACTCGCCTGTAGCGTGCTTTTAAGCACTCTCACCTGTAGCTGGTTGTAAGCACTCTCACCTGTAGCATGGTTGTAAGCGCTCTCACCTGTAGCGTGGTTTAGGCACTCTCACCTGTAGTGTGGTTTAAGCACTCTGACCTGTGGCATGGTTGTAAGCACTCTCACCTGTAGTGTGGTTGTAAGCGCTCTCACCTGTATCATGGTTTAAGCGCTCTCACCAATAGCGTGGTTTAAGCACTCTCACCTGTAGCATGCTTTTAAGCACTCTCACCTGTAGCGTGGTTTTAAGCGCTTTCACCTGTAGCGTGGTTGTAAGCACTCTCACCTGTAGCATGCTTTTAAGCACTCTCACCTGTAGCGTGGTTTTAAGCGCTCTCACCTGTAGCATGGTTGTAAGCGCTCTCACCTGTATCATGGTTTAAGCGCTCTCACCAATAGCGTGGTTTAAGCACTCTCACCTGTAGCGTGTTTGTAAGCGCTCTCACCTGTAGCGTGGTTTAAGCACCCTCGCCTGTAGTGTGGTTGTAAGCACTCTCACTTGTAGCGTGGTTGTAAGCGCTCTCACCTGTATCATGGTTGTAAGCACTATCACCTGTAGCGTGGTTTTAAGCGCTCTCACCTGTAGCGTGGTTGTAGGCACTCTCACCGGTAGCTTGCTTTTAAGCACACTCTCCTGTAGCTGGTTGTAAGCACTCTCCCATGTAACGTGATTTTAAGCACTCTCAGCTGTAGCGTTCTTTTAAGCACTCTCACCTGTAGCGTGGTTGTAAGCACTCTCACCTGTAGCATGCTTTTAAGCACTCTCACCCGTAGCGTGGTTTTAAGCGCTCTCACCTGTAGCATGGTTGTAAGCGCTCTCACCTGTATCATGGTTTAAGCGCTCTCACCAATAGCGTGGTTTAAGCACTCTCACCTGTAGCATGCTTTTAAGCACTCTCACCTGTAGCGTGGTTTTAAGCGCTCTCACCTGTAGCGTGGTTGTAAGCACTCTCACCTGTAGCATGCTTTTAAGCACTCTCACCTGTAGCGTGGTTTTAAGCGCTCTCACCTGTAGCATGGTTGTAAGCGCTCTCACCTGTATCATGGTTTAAGCGCTCTCACCAATAGCGTGGTTTAAGCACTCTCACCTGTAGCGTGTTTGTAAGCGCTCTCACCTGTAGCGTGGTTTAAGCACCCTCGCCTGTAGTGTGGTTGTAAGCACTCTCACTTGTAGCGTGGTTGTAAGCGCTCTCACCTGTATCATGGTTGTAAGCACTATCACCTGTAGCGTGCTTTTAAGCACTCTCACCTGTAGTGTGGTTGTAAGCACTCTCACCTGCAGCATGGTTGTAAGCACTCTCACCTGTAGCTTGGTTGTAAGCACTCTCCCATGTAGTGTGCTTTTAAGCACTCTCACCTGTAGCATGGTTGTAAGCGCTCTCACCTGCAGCGTGGTTGTAAGCACTCCCACCTGTAGCTTGGTTTTAAGCACTCTCACCTGTTGCGTGGCTTTAAGCACTCTCACCTGTAGTGTGCTTTGAAGCACACTCGCCTGTAGCGTGCTTTTAAGCACTCTCACCTTTAGCTGGTTGTAAGCACTCTCACCTGTAGCGTGGTTGTAAGCACTCTCTTATGTAGCATGGTTGTAAGCGCTCTCACCTGTAGCGTGGTTGTAAGCACTCTCACCTGTAGCATGCTTTTAAGCACTCTCACCTGTAGCGTGGTTTTAAGCGCTCTCACCTGTAGCATGGTTGTAAGCGCTCTCACCTGTATCATGGTTTAAGCGCTCTCACCAATAGCGTGGTTTAAGCACTCTCACCTGTAGCGTGTTTGTAAGCGCTCTCACCTGTAGCGTGGTTTAAGCACCCTCGCCTGTAGTGTGGTTGTAAGCACTCTCACTTGTAGCGTGGTTGTAAGCGCTCTCACCTGTATCATGGTTGTAAGCACTATCACCTGTAGCGTGCTTTTAAGCACTCTCACCTGTAGAGTGGCTTTAAGCACTCTCACCGGTAGCTTGCTTTTAAGCACACTCACCTGTAGCGTGGTTGTAAGCACTCTCCCATGTAGCGTGATTTTAAGCACTCTCAGCTGTAGCGTTCTTTTAAGCACTCTCACCTGTAGCGTGGTTGTAAGCACTCTCACCTGTAGCATGCTTTTAAGCACTCTCACCTGTAGCGTGGTTTTAAGCGCTCTCACCTGTAGCATGGTTGTAAGCGCTCTCACCTGTATCATGGTTTAAGCGCTCTCACCAATAGCGTGGTTTAAGCACTCTCACCTGTAGCATGCTTTTAAGCACTCTCACCTGTAGCGTGGTTTTAAGCGCTCTCACCTGTAGCGTGGTTGTAAGCACTCTCACCTGTAGCATGCTTTTAAGCACTCTCACCTGTAGCGTGGTTTTAAGCGCTCTCACCTGTAGCATGGTTGTAAGCGCTCTCACCTGTATCATGGTTTAAGCGCTTTCACCAATAGCGTGGTTTAAGCACTCTCACCTGTAGCGTGTTTGTAAGCGCTCTCACCTGTAGCGTGGTTTAAGCACCCTCGCCTGTAGTGTGGTTGTAAGCACTCTCACTTGTAGCGTGGTTGTAAGCGCTCTCACCTGTATCATGGTTGTAAGCACTATCACCTGTAGCGTGCTTTTAAGCACTCTCACCTGTAGTGTGGTTGTAAGCACTCTCACCTGTAGCATGATTGTAAGCACTCTCACCTGTAGCTTGGTTGTAAGCACTCTCCCATGTAGTGTGCTTTTAAGCACTCTCACCTGTAGCATGGTTGTAAGCGCTCTCACCTGCAGCGTGGTTGTAAGCACTCCCACCTGTAGCTTGGTTTTAAGCACTCTCACCTGTTGCGTGGCTTTAAGCACTCTCACCTGTAGTGTGCTTTGAAGCATACTCGCCTGTAGCGTGCTTTTAAGCACTCTCACCTTTAGCTGGTTGTAAGCACTCTCACCTGTAGCGTGGTTGTAAGCACTCTCTGTTATGTAGCATGGTTGTAAGCACTCTCACCTGTAGCATGGTTGTAAGCGCTCTCACCTGCAGCGTGGTTGTAAGCACTCCCACCTGTAGCTTGGTTTTAAGCACTCTCACCTGTTGCGTGGCTTTAAGCACTCTCACCTGTAGTGTGCTTTGAAGCACACTCGCCTGTAGCGTGCTTTTAAGCACTCTCACCTGTAGCTGGTTGTAAGCACTCTCACCTGTAGCATGGTTGTAAGCGCTCTCACCTGTAGCGTGGTTTAGGCACTCTCACCTGTAGTGTGGTTTAAGCACTCTGACCTGTGGCATGGTTGTAAGCACTCTCACCTGTAGTGTGGTTTAAGCACTCTCACCTATAGCGTGGTTTAAGCACTCTGACCTGTAGCATGGTTGTAAGCACTCTCACCTGCATCCTGGTTTAAGCACTCTCGCCTGTAGCGTGGTTTAAGCACTCGTGCCTGTAGCGTGGTTGTAAGCGCTCTCACCTGTAGCTGGTTGTAAGCACTCTCACCTGTAGCTGGTTGTAAGCACTCTCACCTGCAGCGTGATTTAAGCACTCTCACCTGTAATGAAACGAAATGAAAAATTACATTTCTATAGCGCATAACTACCCGGAGGCCTCGCAGCGCTTTAGACTGAGCGTGGTTGTAAGCACTCTCACCTGCAGGGTCGTTTAAGCACTCTCACCTGTAGAGTGGTTAAAGCACTTTCACCTGTTGCGTGGTTGAAGCAATCTCACCTGTAGCATGGTTGTAAGCACTCTCACCTGTAGCATGGTTGTAAGCACTCTCACCTGCAGCGTTTTTTAAGCATTCTCACCTGTAGCGTGGTTGTAAGCACTCTCACCTGCAACGTTGTTTAAGCACTCTCACCTGTAGCGTGGTTCTAAGCGCTCTCACCTGTAGCGTTGTTAAAGCACTGTCACCTGTAGCGTGATTGAAGCACTCTCACCTGTAGCATGGTTGTAAGCACTCTCACCTGTAGCGTGGTTTAAGCTCTCTCACCTGTAGAGTGGTTTAAGCACTCTCACCTGTAGCATGGTTTTAAGCACTCTCACCTGTAGCGTGGTTTAAGCACTCTCGCCTGTAGCGTGGTTTAAGCACTCTCACCTGTAGCTTGGTTGTAAGCACTCTCTTATGTAGCATGCTTTTAAGCACTTTTACCTGTAGCATGCTTTTCAGCACTCTCACCTGTAGCGTGGTTGTAAGCACTCTCACCTGTAGCTTGGTTTTAAGCACTCTCCCCTGTAGCTTGGTTGTAAGCACTCTCCCATGTAGCGTGATTTTAAGCACTCTCACCTGTAGCATGGTTGTAAGAGCTCTCAGCTTCAGCGTGGTTGTAAGCACTCCCACCTGTAGCATGGCTGTAAGCACCCTTACCTGTAGCGTGGTTGTAAGCACTCTCACCTGTAGCTTGGTTTTAAGCGCTCTCACCTGCAGCATGGTTGTAAGCACTCTCACCTGTTGCTTGGTTTTAAGCGCTCTCACCTGTAGCGTGGTTGTAAGCACTCTCACCTGTAGCTTGGTTTTAAGCGCTCTCACCTGCAGCATGGTTGTAAGCACTCTCACCTGTAGCGTGGTTTTAAGCACTCTCACCTGTAGCTTGGTTGTAAGCACTCTCCCATGTAGTGTGCTTTTAAGCACTCCCACCTGTAGCTTGGTTTTAAGCACTCTCACCTGTTGCGTGGCTTTAAGCACTCTCACCTGTAGTGTGCTTTGAAGCACACTCGCCTGTAGCGTGCTTTTAAGCACTCTCACCTGTAGCTGGTTGTAAGCACTCTCACCTGTAGCATGGTTGTAAGCGCTCTCACCTGTAGCTGGTTGTAAGCACTCTCACCTGTAGCTGGTTGTAAGCACTCTCACCTTTAGCGTGGTTTAGGCACTCTCACCTGTAGTGTGGTTTAAGCACTCTGACCTGTGGCATGGTTGTAAGCACTCTCACCTGTGGTGTGGTTGTAAGTGCTCTCACCTGTAGCGTGGTTTAAGCACTCTCACCTATAGCGTGGTTTAAGCACTCTGACCTGTAGCATGGTTGTAAGCACTCTCACCTGCATCCTGGTTTAAGCACTCTCGCCTGTAGCGTGGTTTAAGCACTCGCGCCTGTAGCGTGGTTGTAAGCGCTCTCACCTGTAGCTGGTTGTAAGCACTCTCACCTGCAGCGTGATTTAAGCACTCTCACCTGTAGCGTGGTTGTAAGCACTCTCACCTGCAGGGTCGTTTAAGCACTCTCACCTGTAGAGTGGTTAAAGCACTCTCACCTGTTGCGTGGTTGAAGCAATCTCACCTGTAGCATGGTTGTAAGCACTCTCATCTGTAGCATGGTTGTAAGCACTCTCACCTGCAGCGTTTTTTAAGCATTCTCACCTGTAGCGTGGTTGTAAGCACTCTCACCTGCAACGTTGTTTAAGCACTCTCACCTGTAGCGTGGTTCTAAGCGCTCTCACCTGTAGCGTTGTTAGAGCACTGTCACCTGTAGCGTGATTGAAGCACTCTCACCTGTAGCATGGTTGTGAGCACTCTCACCTGTAGCGTGGTTTAAGCTCTCTCACCTGTAGAGTGGTTTAAGCACTCTCACCTGTAGCATGGTTTTAAGCACTCTCACCTGTAGCGTGGTTTAAGCACTCTCGCCTGTAGCGTGGTTTAAGCACTCTCACCTGTAGCGTGGTTTTAAGCGCTCTCACCTGTAGCATGGTTGTAAGCGCTCTCACCTGTATCATGGTTTAAGCGCTCTCACCAATAGCGTGGTTTATGCACTCTCACCTGTAGCATGCTTTTAAGCACTCTCACCTGTAGCGTGGTTTTAAGCGCTCTCACCTGTAGCGTGGTTGTAAGCACTCTCACCTGTAGCATGCTTTTAAGCACTGTCACCTGTAGCGTGGTTTTAAGCGCTCTCACCTGTAGCATGGTTGTAAGCGCTCTCACCTGTATCATGGTTTAAGCGCTCTCACCAATAGCGTGGTTTAAGCACTCTCACCTGTAGCGTGTTTGTAAGCGCTCTCACCTGTAGCGTGGTTTAAGCACCCTCGCCTGTAGTGTGGTTGTAAGCACTCTCACTTGTAGCGTGGTTGTAAGCGCTCTCACCTGTATCATGGTTGTAAGCACTATCACCTGTAGCGTGCTTTTAAGCACTCTCACCTGTAGAGTGGCTTTAAGCACTCTCACCGGTAGCTTGCTTTTAAGCACACTCACCTGTAGCGTGGTTGTAAGCACTCTCCCATGTAGCGTGATTTTAAGCACTCTTAGCTGTAGCGTTCTTTTAAGCACTCTCACCTGTAGCGTGGTTGTAAGCACTCTCACCTGTAGCATGCTTTTAAGCACTCTCACCTGTAGCGTGGTTTTAAGCGCTCTCACCTGTAGCATGGTTGTAAGCGCTCTCACCTGTATCATGGTTTAAGCGCTCTCACCAATAGCGTGGTTTAAGCACTCTCACCTGTAGCATGCTTTTAAGCACTCTCACCTGTAGCGTGGTTTTAAGCGCTCTCACCTGTAGCGTGGTTGTAAGCACTCTCACCTGTAGCATGCTTTTAAGCACTCTCACCTGTAGCGTGGTTTTAAGCGCTCTCACCTGTAGCATGGTTGTAAGCGCTCTCACCTGTATCATGGTTTAAGCGCTCTCACCAATAGCGTGGTTTAAGCACTCCCACCTGTAGCGTGTTTGTAAGCGCTCTCACCTGTATCGTGGTTTAAGCACCCTCGCCTGTAGTGTGGTTGTAAGCACTCTCACTTGTAGCGTGGTTGTAAGCGCTCTCACCTGTATCATGGTTGTAAGCACTATCACCTGTAGCGTGGTTGTAAGCACTCTCACCTGTAGCATGGTTGTAAGCACTCTCACCTGTAGCTTGGTTGTAAGCACTCTCCCATGTAGTGTGCTTTTAAGCACTCTCACCTGTAGCATGGTTGTAAGCGCTCTCACCTGCAGCGTGGTTGTAAGCACTCCCACCTGTAGCTTGGTTTTAAGCACTCTCACCTGTTGCGTGGCTTTAAGCACTCTCACCTGTAGTGTGCTTTGAAGCACACTCGCCTGTAGCGTGCTTTTAAGCACTCTCACCTGTAGCTGGTTGTAAGCACTCTCACCTGTAGCATGGTTGTAAGCGCTCTCACCTGTAGCGTGGTTTAGGCACTCTCACCTGTAGTGTGGTTTAAGCACTCTGACCTGTGGCATGGTTGTAAGCACTCTCACCTGTAGTGTGGTTGTAAGTGCTCTCACCTGTAGCGTGGTTTAAGCACTCTCACCTATAGCGTGGTTAAAGCACTCTGACCTGTAGCATGGTTGTAAGCACTCTCACCTGCATCCTGGTTTAAGCACTCTCGCCTGTAGCGTGGTTTAAGCACTCGCGCCTGTAGCGTGGTTGTAAGCGCTCTCACCTGTAGCTGGTTGTAAGCACTCTCACCTGTAGCTGGTTGTAAGCACTCTCACCTGCAGCGTGATTTAAGCACTCTCACCTGTAGCGTGGTTGTAAGCACTCTCACCTGCAGGGTCGTTTAAGCACTCTCACCTGTAGAGTGGTTAAAGCACTCTCACCTGTTGCGTGGTTGAAGCAATCTCACCTGTAGCATGGTTGTAAGCACTCTCACCTGTAGCATGGTTGTAAGCACTCTCACCTGCAGCGTTTTTTAAGCATTCTCACCTGTAGCGTGGTTGTAAGCACTCTCACCTGCAACGTTGTTTAAGCACTCTCACCTGTAGCGTGGTTCTAAGCGCTCTCACCTGTAGCGTTGTTAAAGCACTGTCACCTGTAGCGTGATTGAAGCACTCTCACCTGTAGCATGGTTGTAAGCACTCTCACCTGTAGCATGGTTTAAGCTCTCTCACCTGTAGAGTGGTTTAAGCACTCTCACCTGTAGCATGGTTTTAAGCACTCTCACCTGTAGCGTGGTTTAAGCACTCTCGCCTGTAGCGTGGTTTAAGCACTCTCACCTGTAGCTTGGTTGTAAGCACTCTCTTATGTAGCATGCTTTTAAGCACTTTTACCTGTAGCATGCTTTTCAGCACTCTCACCTGTAGCGTGGTTGTAAGCACTCTCACCTGTAGCTTGGTTTCAAGCACTCTCCCCTGTAGCTTGGTTGTAAGCACTCTCCCATGTAGCGTGATTTTAAGCACTCTCACCTGTAGCATGGTTGTCAGAGCTCTCAGCTGCAGCGTGGTTGTAAGCACTCCCACCTGTAGCATGGCTGTAAGCACTCTTACCTGTAGCGTGGTTGTAAGCACTCTCACCTGTAGCTTGGTTTTAAGCGCTCTCACCTGCAGCATGGTTGTAAGCACTCTCACCTGTTGCTTGGTTTTAAGCGCTCTCACCTGTAGCGTGGTTGTAAGCACTCTCACCTGTAGCTTGGTTTTAAGCGCTCTCACCTGCAGCATGGTTGTAAGCACTCTCACCTGTAGCGTGGTTTTAAGCACTCTCACCTGTAGCTTGGTTGTAAGCACTCTCCCATGTAGTGTGCTTTTAAGCACTCTCACCTGTAGCATGGTTGTAAGCGCTCTCACCTGCAGCGTAGTTGTAAGCACTCCCACCTGTAGCTTGGTTTTAAGCACTCTCACCTGTTGCGTGGCTTTAAGCACTCTCACCTGTAGTGTGCTTTGAAGCACACTCGCCTGTAGCGTGCTTTTAAGCACTCTCACCTGTAGCTTGGTTGTAAGCACTCTCCCATGTAGTGTGCTTTTAAGCACTCTCACCTGTAGCATGGTTGTAAGCGCTCTCACCCGCAGCGTGGTTGTAAGCACTCCCACCTGTAGCTTGGTTTTAAGCACTCTCACCTGTTGCGTGGCTTTAAGCACTCTCACCTGTAGTGTGCTTTGAAGCACACTCGCCTGTAGCGTGCTTTTAAGCACTCTCACCTGTAGCTGGTTGTAAGCACTCTCACCTGTAGCGTGGTTGTAAGCACTCTCTTATGTAGCATGGTTGTAAGCACTCTCACCTGTAGAGTGGTTTAAGCACTCGCGCCTGTAGCGTGGTTGTAAGCGCTCTCACCTGTAGCTGGTTGTAAGCACTCTCACCTGTAGCTGGTTGTAAGCACTCTCACCTGCAGCGTGATTTAAGCACTCTCACCTGTAGCGTGGTTGTAAGCACTCTCACCTGCAGGGTCGTTTAAGCACTCTCACCTGTAGAGTGGTTAAAGCACTCTCACCTGTTGCGTGGTTGAAGCAATCTCACCTGTAGCATGGCTGTAAGCACTCTCACCTGTAGCATGGTTGTAAGCACTCTCACCTGCAGCGTTTTTTAAGCATTCTCACCTGTAGCGTGGTTGTAAGCACTCTCACCTGCAACGTTGTTTAAGCACTCTCAACTGTAGCGTGGTTCTAAGCGCTCTCACCTGTAGCGTTGTTAAAGCACTGTCACCTGTAGCGTGATTGAAGCACTCTCACCTGTAGCATGGTTGTAAGCACTCTCACCTGTAGCGTGGTTTAAGCTCTCTCACCTGTAGAGTGGTTTAAGCACTCTCACCTGTAGCATGGTTTTAAGCACTCTCACCTGTAGCGTGGTTTAAGCACTCTCGCCTGTAGCGTGGTTTAAGCACTCTCACCTGTAGCGTGGTTTTAAGCGCTCTCACCTGTAGCATGGTTGTAAGCGCTCTCACCTGTATCATGGTTTAAGCGCTCTCACCAATAGCGTGGTTTAAGCACTCTCACCTGTAGCATGCTTTTAAGCACTCTCACCTGTAGCGTGGTTTTAAGCGCTCTCGCCTGTAGCGTGGTTGTAAGCACTCTCACCTGTAGCATGCTTTTAAGCACTCTCACCTGTAGCGTGGTTTTAAGCGCTCTCACCTGTAGCATGGTTGTAAGCGCTCTCACCTGTATCATGGTTTAAGCGCTCTCACCAATAGCGTGGTTTAAGCACTCTCACCTGTAGCGTGTTTGTAAGCGCTCTCACCTGTAGCGTGGTTTAAGCACCCTCGCCTGTAGTGTGGTTGTAAGCACTCTCACTTGTAGCGTGGTTGTAAGCGCTCTCACCTGTATCATGGTTGTAAGCACTATCACCTGTAGCGTGCTTTTAAGCACTCTCACCTGTAGAGTGGCTTTAAGCACTCTCACCGGTAGCTTGCTTTTAAGCACACTCACCTGTAGCGTGGTTGTAAGCACTCTCCCATGTAGCGTGATTTTAAGCACTCTCAGCTGTAGCGTTCTTTTAAGCACTCTCACCTGTAGCGTGGTTGTAAGCACTCTCACCTGTAGCATGCTTTTAAGCACTCTCACCTGTAGCGTGGTTTTAAGCGCTCTCACCTGTAGCATGGTTGTAAGCGCTCTCACCTGTATCATGGTTTAAGCGCTCTCACCAATAGCGTGGTTTAAGCACTCACCTGTAGCATGCTTTTAAGCACTCTCACCTGTAGCGTGGTTTTAAGCGCTCTCACCTGTAGCGTGGTTGTAAGCACTCTCACCTGTAGCATGCTTTTAAGCACTCTCACCTGTAGCGTGGTTTTAAGCGCTCTCACCTGTAGCATGGTTGTAAGCGCTCTCACCTGTATCATGGTTTAAGCGCTCTCACCAATAGCGTGGTTTAAGCACTCCCACCTGTAGCGTGTTTGTAAGCGCTCTCACCTGTATCGTGGTTTAAGCACCCTCGCCTGTAGTGTGGTTGTAAGCACTCTCACTTGTAGCATGGTTGTAAGCGCTCTCACCTGTATCATGGTTGTAAGCACTATCACCTGTAGCGTGCATTTAAGCACTCTCACCTGTAGTGTGGTTGTAAGCACTCTCACCTGTAGCATGGTTGTAAGCACTCTCACCTGTAGCTTGGTTGTAAGCACTCTCCCATGTAGTGTGCTTTTAAGCACTCTCACCTGTAGCATGGTTGTAAGCGCTCTCACCTGCAGCGTGGTTGTAAGCACTCCCACCTGTAGCTTGGTTTTAAGCACTCTCACCTGTTGCGTGGCTTTAAGCACTCTCACCTGTAGTGTGCTTTGAAGCACACTCGCCTGTAGCGTGCTTTTAAGCACTCTCAACTTTAGCTGGTTGTAAGCACTCTCACCTGTAGCGTGGTTGTAAGCACTCTCTTATGTAGCATGGTTGTAAGCACTCTCACCTGTAGCATGGTTGTAAGCGCTCTCACCTGCAGCGTGGTTGTAAGCACTCCCACCTGTAGCTTGGTTTTAAGCACTCTCACCTGTTGCATGGCTTTAAGCACTCTCACCTGTAGTGTGCTTTGAAGCACACTCGCCTGTAGCGTGCTTTTAAGCACTCTCACCTGTAGCTGGTTGTAAGCACTCTCACCTGTAGCATGGTTGTAAGCGCTCTCACCTGTAGCGTGGTTTAGGCACTCTCACCTGTAGTGTGGTTTAAGCACCCTGACCTGTGGCATGGTTGTAAGCACTCTCACCTGTAGTGTGGTTGTAAGTGCTCTCACCTGTAGCGTGGTTTAAGCACTCTCACCTATAGCGTGGTTTAAGCACTCTGACCTGTAGCATGGTTGTAAGCACTCTCACCTGCATCCTGGTTTAAGCACTCTCGCCTGTAGCGTGGTTTAAGCACTCGCGCCTGTAGCGTGGTTGTAAGCGCTCTCACCTGTAGCTGGTTGTAAGCACTCTCACCTGTAGCTGGTTGTAAGCACTCTCACTTGCAGCGTGATTTAAGCACTCTCACCTGTAGCGTGGTTGTAAGCACTCTCACCTGCAGGGTCGTTTAAGCACTCTCACCTGTAGAGTGGTTAAAGCACTCTCACCTGTTGCGTGGTTGAAGCAATCTCACCTGTAGCATGGTTGTAAGCACTCTCACCTGTAGCATGGTTGTAAGCACTCTCACCTGCAGCGTTTTTTAAGCATTCTCACCTGTAGCGTGGTTGTAAGCACTCTCACCTGCAACGTTGTTTAAGCACTCTCACCTGTAGCGTGGTTCTAAGCGCTCTCACCTGTAGCGTTGTTAAAGCACTGTCACCTGTAGCGTGATTGAAGCACTCTCACCTGTAGCATGGTTGTAAGCACTCTCACCTGTAGCGTGGTTTAAGCTCTCTCACCTGTAGAGTGGTTTAAGCACTCTCACCTGTAGCATGGTTTTAAGCACTCTCACCTGTAGCGTGGTTTAAGCACTCTCGCCTGTAGCGTGGTTTAAGCACTCTCACCTGTAGCTTGGTTGTAAGCACTCTCTTATGTAGCATGCTTTTAAGCACTTTTACCTGTAGCATGCTTTTCAGCACTCTCACCTGTAGCGTGGTTGTAAGCACTCTCACCTGTAGCTTGGTTTTAAGCACTCTCCCCTGTAGCTTGGTTGTAAGCACTCTCCCATGTAGCGTGATTTTAAGCACTCTCACCTGTAGCATGGTTGTAAGAGCTCTCAGCTGCAGCGTGGTTGTAAGCACTCCCACCTGTAGCATGGCTGTGAGCACTCTTACCTGTAGCGTGGTTGTAAGCACTCTCACCTGTAGCTTGGTTTTAAGCGCTCTCACCTGCAGCATGGTTGTAAGCACTCTCACCTGTTGCTTGGTTTTAAGCGCTCTCACCTGTAGCGTGGTTGTAAGCACTCTCACCTGTAGCTTGGTTTTAAGCGCTCTCACCTGCAGCATGGTTGTAAGCACTCTCACCTGTAGCGTGGTTTTAAGCACTCTCACCTGTAGCTTGGTTGTAAGCACTCTCCCATGTAGTGTGCTTTTAAGCACTCTCACCTGTAGCATGGTTGTAAGCGCTCTCACCTGCAGCGTGGTTGTAAGCACTCCCACCTGTAGCTTGGTTTTAAGCACTCTCACCTGTTGCGTGGCTTTAAGCACTCTCACATGTAGTGTGCTTTGAAGCACACACGCCTGTAGCGTGCTTTTAAGCACTCTCACCTGTAGCTGGTTGTAAGCACTCTCACCTGTAGCGTGGTTGTAAGCACTCTCTTATGTAGCATGGTTGTAAGCACTCTCACCTGTAGTGTGGTTGTAAGCACTCTCACCTGTAGCATGGTTGTATGCACTCTCACCTGTAGCTTGGTTGTAAGCACTCTCTTATGTAGCATGCTTTTAAGCACTCTCACCTGTAGCTTGCTTTTAAGGACACTCGCCTGTAATGTGCTTTTAAGCACTCTCACCTGAAACGGGGTTGTAAGCATTCTCACCTGTAGCGTGCTTGTACGCACTATCACCTGTAGCATGCTTTTAAGCAGTCTCACCTGCAGGTTGGTTTTAAGCGCTCTCACCAATAGCGTGGTTTAAGGACTCCCACCTGTAACGTGTTTGTAAGCGCTCTCACCTGTAGCGTGGTTTAAGCACTCTCGCCTGTAGCGTGGTTGTAAGCACTATCACCTGTAGCGTGCTTTTAAGCACTCTCACCTGTAGAGTGGTTTTAAGCACTCTCACCTGTAGCTTGCTTTTAAGCACACTCGCCTGTAGCTGGTTGTAAACACTCTCACCTGTAGCATGGTTGTAAGCACTCTCACCTGTAGCGTGCTTTTAAGCACTCTCACCTGTAGCTGGTTGTAAGCACTCTCACCTATAGCGTGGTTGTAAGCACTCTCACCTGTAGCTTGCTTTTAAGAACTCTCACCTGTAGCTGGTTGTAAGCACTCTCACCTGTAGCGTGCTTTTAAGCACTCTCACCTGTAGCGTGGTTGTAAGTGCTCTCACCTGTAGCGTGGTTGTAAGCACTCTCCCATGTAGCGTGATTTTAAGCACTCTCAGCTGTAGCGTTCTTTTAAGCACTCTCACCTGTAGCGTGGTTGTAAGCACTCTCACCTGTAGCATGGTTGTAAGCACTCTCACCTGTAGCATGCTTTTAATCACTCTCACCTGTAGCGTGGTTTTAAGCGCTCTCACCTGTAGCATGGTTGTAAGCGCTCTCACCTGTATCATGGTTTAAGCGCTCTCACCAATAGCGTGGTTTAAGCACTCTCACCTGTAGCATGGTTGTAAGCACTATCACCTGTAGCGTGGTTTAAAGCACTCTCACCTGTCGCGTGGCTTTAAGCACTCTCACCTGTAGTGTGCTTTGAAGCACACTCGCCTGTAGCGTGCTTTTAAGCACTCTCACCTGTAGCTGGTTGTAAGCACTCTCACCTGTAGCGTGGTTTTAAGCACTCTCACCTGTAGCTGGTTGTAAGCACTCTCACCTGTAGAGTGGTTTTAAGCACTCTCACCTGTAGCGTGGTTTTAAGCACTCTCACCTGAAGCGCAGTTTTAAGCACTCTCACCTGTAGCATGGTTGTAAGCACTCTCACCTGTAGCATGGTTGTAAGCACTCCCACCTGTAGCGTGGTTTAAAGCACTCTCACCTATCGCGTGGCTTTAAGCACTCTCATCTGTAGTGTGCTTTGAAGCACACTCGCCTGTAGCGTGCTTTTAAGCACTCTCACCTGTAGCTGGTTGTAAGCACTCTCACCTGTAGCATGGTTTAAGCACTCTCACCTGTAGCTGGTTGAAAGCACTCTCACCTGTAGCGTGGTTGAAGCACTCTCACCTGTAGCATGGTTGTAAGCGCTCTCACCTGTAGCGTGGTTTAAGCACTCTTACCTGTAGTGTGGTTTAAGCACTCTGACCTGTGGCATGGTTGTAAGCACTCTCACCTGTAGCGTGGTTGTAAGCACACTCACCTATAGCGTGGTTTAAGCACTCTGACCTGTAGCATGGTTGTAAGCACTCTCACCTGCATCCTGGTTTAAGCACTCTCACCTGTAGCGTGGTTTAAGCACTCGCGCCTGTAGCATGGTTGTAAGCACTCTCACCTGCATCCTGGTTGTAAGCGCTCTCACCTGTAGCTGGTTGTAAGCACTCTCACCTGTAGCTGGTTGTAAGCACTCTCACCTGCAGCATGATTTAAGCACTCTCACCTGTAGCGTGGTTGTAAGCACTCTCACCTGCAGGGTCGTTTAAGCACTCTCACCTGTAGAGTGGTTAAAGCACTCTCACCTGTTGCGTGGTTGAAGCAATCTCACCTGTAGCATGGTTGTAAGCACTCTCACCTGTAGCATGGTTGTAAGCACTCTCACCTGCAGCGTTGTTTAAGCACTCTCACCTGTAGCGTGGTTCTAAGCGCTCTCACCTGTAGCGTTGTTAAAGCACTGTCACCTGTAGCGTGATTGAAGCACTCTCACCTGTAGCATGGTTGTAAGCACTCTCACCTGTAGCGTGGTTTAAGCACTCCCACCTGTAGAGTGGTTTAAGCACACTCTCCTGTAGCTGGTTGTAAACACTCTGACCTGTAGCGTGGTTGTAAGCACTCTCACCTGTAGCGTGGTTGAAGCACTCTCACCTGTAGCGTGGTTGAAGCCCTCTCACCTGTAGCATGGTTGTGAGCACTCTCACTTGTAGCGTGGTTTAAGCACTCTCACCTGTAGCTTGCTTTTAAGCACACTCGCCTGTAGCTGGTTGTAAACACTCTCACCTGTAGCATGGTTGTAAGCACTCTCACCTGTAGCGTGCTTTTAAGCACTCTCACCTGTAGCTGTTTGTAAGCACTCTCACCTGTAGCGTGCTTTTAAGCACTCTCAACTGTAGCGTGGTTGTAAGGGCTCTCACCTGTAGCGTGGTTGTAAGCACTCTCCCATGTAGCGTGATTTTAAGCACTCTCAGCTGTAGCGTTCTTTTAAGCACTCTCACCTGTAGCGTGGTTGTAAGCACTCTCACCTGTAGCATGGTTGTAAGCACTCTCACCTGTAGCATGCTTTTAAGCACTCTCACCTGTAGCGTGGTTTTAAGCGCTCTCACCTGTAGCATGGTTGTAAGCACTATCACCTGTAGCGTGGTTTAAAGCACTCTCACCTGTCGCGTGGCTTTAAGCACTCTCACCTGTAGTGTGCTTTGAAGCACACTCGCCTGTAGCGTGCTTTTAAGCACTCTCACCTGTAGCTGGTTGTAAGCACTCTCACCTGTAGCGTGGTTTTAAGCACTCTCACCTGTAGCTGGTTGTAAGCACTCTCACCTGTAGAGTGGTTTTAAGCACTCTCACCTGTAGCGTGGTTTTAAGCACTCTCACCTGAAGCGCAGTTTTAAGCACTCTCACCTGTAGCATGGTTGTAAGCACTCTCACCTGTAGCATGGTTGTAAGCACTCCCACCTGTAGCGTGGTTTAAAGCACTCTCACCTATCGCGTGGCTTTAAGCACTCTCATCTGTAGTGTGCTTTGAAGCACACTCGCCTGTAGCGTGCTTTTAAGCACTCTCACCTGTAGCTGGTTGTAAGCACTCTCACCTGTAGCATGGTTTAAGCACTCTCACCTGTAGCTGGTTGAAAGCACTCTCACCTGTAGCGTGGTTGAAGCACTCTCACCTGTAGCATGGTTGTAAGCGCTCTCACCTGTAGCGTGGTTTAAGCACTCTTACCTGTAGTGTGGTTTAAGCACTCTGACCTGTGGCATGGTTGTAAGCACTCTCACCTGTAGCGTGGTTGTAAGCACACTCACCTATAGCGTGGTTTAAGCACTCTGACCTGTAGCATGGTTGTAAGCACTCTCACCTGCATCCTGGTTTAAGCACTCTCACCTGTAGCGTGGTTTAAGCACTCGCGCCTGTAGCATGGTTGTAAGCACTCTCACCTGCATCCTGGTTGTAAGCGCTCTCACCTGTAGCTGGTTGTAAGCACTCTCACCTGTAGCTGGTTGTAAGCACTCTCACCTGCAGCATGATTTAAGCACTCTCACCTGTAGCGTGGTTGTAAGCACTCTCACCTGCAGGGTCGTTTAAGCACTCTCACCTGTAGAGTGGTTAAAGCACTCTCACCTGTTGCGTGGTTGAAGCAATCTCACCTGTAGCATGGTTGTAAGCACTCTCACCTGTAGCATGGTTGTAAGCACTCTCACCTGCAGCGTTGTTTAAGCACTCTCACCTGTAGCGTGGTTCTAAGCGCTCTCACCTGTAGCGTTGTTAAAGCACTGTCACCTGTAGCGTGATTGAAGCACTCTCACCTGTAGCATGGTTGTAAGCACTCTCACCTGTAGCGTGGTTTAAGCACTCCCACCTGTAGAGTGGTTTAAGCACTCTCACCTGTAGCATGGTTGTAAGCACTCTCACCTGTAGCGTGGTTTAAGCACTCTCGCCTGTAGCGTGGTTGTAAGCACTCTCACCTGTAGCTTGGTTTTAAGCACTCTCCCCTGTAGCTTGGTTGTAAGCACTCTCCCATGTAGCGTGATTTTAAGCACTCTCACCTGTAGCATGGTTGTGAGAGCTCTCAGCTGCAGCGTGGTTGTAAGCACTCAAACCTGTAGCATGGCTGTAAGCACTCTTACCTGTAGCGTGGTTGTAAGCACTCTCACCTGTAGCTTGGTTTTAAGCACTCTCCCCTGTAGCTTGGTTGTAAGCACTCTCCCATGTAGCGTGATTTTAAGCACTCTCACCTGTAGCATGGTTGTAAGAGCTCTCAGCTGCAGCGTGGTTGTAAGCACTCCCACCTGTAGCATGGCTGTAAGCACTCTTACCTGTAGCGTGGTTGTAAGCACTCTCACCTGTAGCTTGGTTTTAAGCGCTCTCACCTGCAGCATGGTTGTAAGCACTCTCACCTGTTGCTTGGTTTTAAGCGCTCACCTGTAGCGTGGTTGTAAGCACTCTCACCTGTAGCTTGGTTTTAAGCGCTCTCACCTGCAGCATGGTTGTAAGCGCTCTCACCTGTAGCATGGTTTTAAGCACTCTCACCTGTAGCTTGGTTGTAAGCACTCTCCCATGTAGTGTGCTTTTAAGCACTCTCACCTGTAGCATGGTTGTAAGCGCTCTCACCTGCAGCGTGGTTGTAAGCACTCCCACCTGTAGCTTGGTTTTAAGCACTCTCACCTGTAGTGTGGTTGTAAGCACTCTCACCTGTAGCATGGTTGTATGCACTCTCACCTGTAGCTTGGTTGTAAGCACTCTCTTATGTAGCATGCTTTTAAGCACTCTCACCTGTAGCTTGCTTTTAAGGACACTCGCCTGTAATGTGCTTTTAAGCACTCTCACCTGAAACGGGGTTGTAAGCATTCTCACCTGTAGCGTGCTTGTACGCACTATCACCTGTAGCATGCTTTTAAGCAGTCTCACCTGCAGGTTGGTTTTAAGCGCTCTCACCAATAGCGTGGTTTAAGGACTCCCACCTGTAGCGTGTTTGTAAGCGCTCTCACCTGTAGCGTGGTTGTAAGCACTATCACCTGTAGCGTGCTTTTAAGCACTCTCACCTGTAGAGTGGTTTTAAGCACTCTCACCTGTAGCTTGTTTTTTAGCACACTCGCCTGTAGCTGGTTGTAAACACTCTCACCTGTAGCATGGTTGTAAGCACTCTCACCTGTAGCGTGCTTTTAAGCACTCTCACCTGTAGCTGGTTGTAAGCACTCTCACCTATAGCGTGGTTGTAAGCACTCTCACCTGTAGCTTGCTTTTAAGAACTCTCACCTGTAGCTGGTTGTAAGCACTCTCACCTGTAGCGTGGTTTTAAGCACTCTCACCTGTAGCGTGCTTTTAAGCACTCTCACCTGTAGCGTGGTTGTAAGTGCTCTCACCTGTAGCGTGGTTGTAAGCACTCTCCCATGTAGCGTGATTTTAAGCACTCTCAGCTGTAGCGTTCTTTTAAGCACTCTCACCTGTAGCGTGGTTGTAAGCACTCTCACCTGTAGCATGCTTTTAAGCACTCTCACCTGTAGCGTGGTTTTAAGCGCTCTCACCTGTAGCATGGTTGTAAGCGCTCTCACCTGTATCATGGTTTAAGCGCTCTCACCAATAGCGTGGTTTAAGCACTCTCACCTGTAGCATGCTTTTAAGCACTCTCACCTGTAGCGTGGTTTTAAGCGCTTTCACCTGTAGCGTGGTTGTAAGCACTCTCACCTGTAGCATGCTTTTAAGCACTCTCACCTGTAGCGTGGTTTTAAGCGCTCTCACCTGTAGCATGGTTGTAAGCGCTCTCACCTGTATCATGGTTTAAGCGCTCTCACCAATAGCGTGGTTTAAGCACTCTCACCTGTAGCGTGTTTGTAAGCGCTCTCACCTGTAGCGTGGTTTAAGCACCCTCGCCTGTAGTGTGGTTGTAAGCACTCTCACTTGTAGCGTGGTTGTAAGCGCTCTCACCTGTATCATGGTTGTAAGCACTATCACCTGTAGCGTGGTTTTAAGCACTCTCACCTGTAGCGTGGTTGTAGGCACTCTCACCGGTAGCTTGCTTTTAAGCACACTCTCCTGTAGCTGGTTGTAAGCACTCTCCCATGTAGCGTGATTTTAAGCACTCTCAGCTGTAGCGTTCTTTTAAGCACTCTCACCTGTAGCGTGGTTGTAAGCACTCTCACCTGTAGCATGCTTTTAAGCACTCTCACCTGTAGCGTGGTTTTAAGCGCTCTCACCTGTAGCATGGTTGTAAGCGCTCTCACCTGTATCATGGTTTAAGCGCTCTCACCAATAGCGTGGTTTAAGCACTCTCACCTGTAGCATGCTTTTAAGCACTCTCACCTGTAGCGTGGTTTTAAGCGCTCTCACCTGTAGCGTGGTTGTAAGCACTCTCACCTGTAGCATGCTTTTAAGCACTCTCACCTGTAGCGTGGTTTTAAGCGCTCTCACCTGTAGCATGGTTGTAAGCGCTCTCACCTGTATCATGGTTTAAGCGCTCTCACCAATAGCGTGGTTTAAGCACTCTCACCTGTAGCGTGTTTGTAAGCGCTCTCACCTGTAGCGTGGTTTAAGCACCCTCGCCTGTAGTGTGGTTGTAAGCACTCTCACTTGTAGCGTGGTTGTAAGCGCTCTCACCTGTATCATGGTTGTAAGCACTATCACCTGTAGCGTGCTTTTAAGCACTCTCACCTGTAGTGTGGTTGTAAGCACTCTCACCTGTAGCATGGTTGTAAGCACTCTCACCTGTAGCTTGGTTGTAAGCACTCTCCCATGTAGTGTGCTTTTAAGCACTCTCACCTGTAGCATGGTTGTAAGCGCTCTCACCTGCAGCGTGGTTGTAAGCACTCCCACCTGTAGCTTGGTTTTAAGCACTCTCACCTGTTGCGTGGCTTTAAGCACTCTCACCTGTAGTGTGCTTTGAAGCACACTCGCCTGTAGCGTGCTTTTAAGCACTCTCACCTTTAGCTGGTTGTAAGCACTCTCACCTGTAGCGTGGTTGTAAGCACTCTCTTATGTAGCATGGTTGTAAGCACTCTCACCTGTAGCTGGTTGTAAGCACTCTCACCTGTAGCGTGGTTTTAAGCACTCTCACCTGTAGCGTGCTTTTAAGCACTCTCACCTGTAGCGTGGTTGTAAGTGCTCTCACCTGTAGCGTGGTTGTAAGCACTCTCCCATGTAGCGTGATTTTAAGCACTCTCAGCTGTAGCGTTCTTTTAAGCACTCTCACCTGTAGCGTGGTTGTAAGCACTCTCACCTGTAGCATGCTTTTAAGCACTCTCACCTGTAGCGTGGTTTTAAGCGCTCTCACCTGTTGCATGGTTGTAAGCGCTCTCACCTGTATCATGGTTTAAGCGCTCTCACCAATAGCGTGGTTTAAGCACTCTCACCTGTAGCATGCTTTTAAGCACTCTCACCTGTAGCGTGGTTTTAAGCGCTTTCACCTGTAGCGTGGTTGTAAGCACTCTCACCTGTAGCATGCTTTTAAGCACTCTCACCTGTAGCGTGGTTTTAAGCGCTCTCACCTGTAGCATGGTTGTAAGCGCTCTCACCTGTATCATGGTTTAAGCGCTCTCACCAATAGCGTGGTTTAAGCACTCTCACCTGTAGCGTGTTTGTAAGTGCTCTCACCTGTAGCGTGGTTTAAGCACCCTCGCCTGTAGTGTGGTTGTAAGCACTCTCACTTGTAGCGTGGTTGTAAGCGCTCTCACCTGTATCATGGTTGTAAGCACTATCACCTGTAGCGTGGTTTTAAGCGCTCTCACCTGTAGCGTGGTTGTAGGCACTCTCACCGGTAGCTTGCTTTTAAGCACACTCTCCTGTAGCTGGTTGTAAGCACTCTCCCATGTAACGTGATTTTAAGCACTCTCAGCTGTAGCGTTCTTTTAAGCACTCTCACCTGTAGCGTGGTTGTAAGCACTCTCACCTGTAGCATGCTTTTAAGCACTCTCACCCGTAGCGTGGTTTTAAGCGCTCTCACCTGTAGCATGGTTGTAAGCGCTCTCACCTGTATCATGGTTTAAGCGCTCTCACCAATAGCGTGGTTTAAGCACTCTCACCTGTAGCATGCTTTTAAGCACTCTCACCTGTAGCGTGGTTTTAAGCGCTCTCACCTGTAGCGTGGTTGTAAGCACTCTCACCTGTAGCATGCTTTTAAGCACTCTCACCTGTAGCGTGGTTTTAAGCGCTCTCACCTGTAGCATGGTTGTAAGCGCTCTCACCTGTATCATGGTTTAAGCGCTCTCACCAATAGCGTGGTTTAAGCACTCTCACCTGTAGCGTGTTTGTAAGCGCTCTCACCTGTAGCGTGGTTTAAGCACCCTCGCCTGTAGTGTGGTTGTAAGCACTCTCACTTGTAGCGTGGTTGTAAGCGCTCTCACCTGTATCATGGTTGTAAGCACTATCACCTGTAGCGTGCTTTTAAGCACTCTCACCTGTAGTGTGGTTGTAAGCACTCTCACCTGCAGCATGGTTGTAAGCACTCTCACCTGTAGCTTGGTTGTAAGCACTCTCCCATGTAGTGTGCTTTTAAGCACTCTCACCTGTAGCATGGTTGTAAGCGCTCTCACCTGCAGCGTGGTTGTAAGCACTCCCACCTGTAGCTTGGTTTTAAGCACTCTCACCTGTTGCGTGGCTTTAAGCACTCTCACCTGTAGTGTGCTTTGAAGCACACTCGCCTGTAGCGTGCTTTTAAGCACTCTCACCTTTAGCTGGTTGTAAGCACTCTCACCTGTAGCGTGGTTGTAAGCACTCTCTTATGTAGCATGGTTGTAAGCGCTCTCACCTGTAGCGTGGTTGTAAGCACTCTCACCTGTAGCATGCTTTTAAGCACTCTCACCTGTAGCGTGGTTTTAAGCGCTCTCACCTGTAGCATGGTTGTAAGCGCTCTCACCTGTATCATGGTTTAAGCGCTCTCACCAATAGCGTGGTTTAAGCACTCTCACCTGTAGCGTGTTTGTAAGCGCTCTCACCTGTAGCGTGGTTTAAGCACCCTCGCCTGTAGTGTGGTTGTAAGCACTCTCACTTGTAGCGTGGTTGTAAGCGCTCTCACCTGTATCATGGTTGTAAGCACTATCACCTGTAGCGTGCTTTTAAGCACTCTCACCTGTAGAGTGGCTTTAAGCACTCTCACCGGTAGCTTGCTTTTAAGCACACTCACCTGTAGCGTGGTTGTAAGCACTCTCCCATGTAGCGTGATTTTAAGCACTCTCAGCTGTAGCGTTCTTTTAAGCACTCTCACCTGTAGCGTGGTTGTAAGCACTCTCACCTGTAGCATGCTTTTAAGCACTCTCACCTGTAGCGTGGTTTTAAGCGCTCTCACCTGTAGCATGGTTGTAAGCGCTCTCACCTGTATCATGGTTTAAGCGCTCTCACCAATAGCGTGGTTTAAGCACTCTCACCTGTAGCATGCTTTTAAGCACTCTCACCTGTAGCGTGGTTTTAAGCGCTCTCACCTGTAGCGTGGTTGTAAGCACTCTCACCTGTAGCATGCTTTTAAGCACTCTCACCTGTAGCGTGGTTTTAAGCGCTCTCACCTGTAGCATGGTTGTAAGCGCTCTCACCTGTATCATGGTTTAAGCGCTTTCACCAATAGCGTGGTTTAAGCACTCTCACCTGTAGCGTGTTTGTAAGCGCTCTCACCTGTAGCGTGGTTTAAGCACCCTCGCCTGTAGTGTGGTTGTAAGCACTCTCACTTGTAGCGTGGTTGTAAGCGCTCTCACCTGTATCATGGTTGTAAGCACTATCACCTGTAGCGTGCTTTTAAGCACTCTCACCTGTAGTGTGGTTGTAAGCACTCTCACCTGTAGCATGATTGTAAGCACTCTCACCTGTAGCTTGGTTGTAAGCACTCTCCCATGTAGTGTGCTTTTAAGCACTCTCACCTGTAGCATGGTTGTAAGCGCTCTCACCTGCAGCGTGGTTGTAAGCACTCCCACCTGTAGCTTGGTTTTAAGCACTCTCACCTGTTGCGTGGCTTTAAGCACTCTCACCTGTAGTGTGCTTTGAAGCATACTCGCCTGTAGCGTGCTTTTAAGCACTCTCACCTTTAGCTGGTTGTAAGCACTCTCACCTGTAGCGTGGTTGTAAGCACTCTCTGTTATGTAGCATGGTTGTAAGCACTCTCACCTGTAGCATGGTTGTAAGCGCTCTCACCTGCAGCGTGGTTGTAAGCACTCCCACCTGTAGCTTGGTTTTAAGCACTCTCACCTGTTGCGTGGCTTTAAGCACTCTCACCTGTAGTGTGCTTTGAAGCACACTCGCCTGTAGCGTGCTTTTAAGCACTCTCACCTGTAGCTGGTTGTAAGCACTCTCACCTGTAGCATGGTTGTAAGCGCTCTCACCTGTAGCGTGGTTTAGGCACTCTCACCTGTAGTGTGGTTTAAGCACTCTGACCTGTGGCATGGTTGTAAGCACTCTCACCTGTAGTGTGGTTGTAAGTGCTCTCACCTGTAGCGTGGTTTAAGCACTCTCACCTATAGCGTGGTTTAAGCACTCTGACCTGTAGCATGGTTGTAAGCACTCTCACCTGCATCCTGGTTTAAGCACTCTCGCCTGTAGCGTGGTTTAAGCACTCGTGCCTGTAGCGTGGTTGTAAGCGCTCTCACCTGTAGCTGGTTGTAAGCACTCTCACCTGTAGCTGGTTGTAAGCACTCTCACCTGCAGCGTGATTTAAGCACTCTCACCTGTAATGAAACGAAATGAAAAATTACATTTCTATAGCGCATAACTACCCGGAGGCCTCGCAGCGCTTTAGACTGAGCGTGGTTGTAAGCACTCTCACCTGCAGGGTCGTTTAAGCACTCTCACCTGTAGAGTGGTTAAAGCACTCTCACCTGTTGCGTGGTTGAAGCAATCTCACCTGTAGCATGGTTGTAAGCACTCTCACCTGTAGCATGGTTGTAAGCACTCTCACCTGCAGCGTTTTTTAAGCATTCTCACCTGTAGCGTGGTTGTAAGCACTCTCACCTGCAACGTTGTTTAAGCACTCTCACCTGTAGCGTGGTTCTAAGCGCTCTCACCTGTAGCGTTGTTAAAGCACTGTCACCTGTAGCGTGATTGAAGCACTCTCACCTGTAGCATGGTTGTAAGCACTCTCACCTGTAGCGTGGTTTAAGCTCTCTCACCTGTAGAGTGGTTTAAGCACTCTCACCTGTAGCATGGTTTTAAGCACTCTCACCTGTAGCGTGGTTTAAGCACTCTCGCCTGTAGCGTGGTTTAAGCACTCTCACCTGTAGCTTGGTTGTAAGCACTCTCTTATGTAGCATGCTTTTAAGCACTTTTACCTGTAGCATGCTTTTCAGCACTCTCACCTGTAGCGTGGTTGTAAGCACTCTCACCTGTAGCTTGGTTTTAAGCACTCTCCCCTGTAGCTTGGTTGTAAGCACTCTCCCATGTAGCGTGATTTTAAGCACTCTCACCTGTAGCATGGTTGTAAGAGCTCTCAGCTTCAGCGTGGTTGTAAGCACTCCCACCTGTAGCATGGCTGTAAGCACCCTTACCTGTAGCGTGGTTGTAAGCACTCTCACCTGTAGCTTGGTTTTAAGCGCTCTCACCTGCAGCATGGTTGTAAGCACTCTCACCTGTTGCTTGGTTTTAAGCGCTCTCACCTGTAGCGTGGTTGTAAGCACTCTCACCTGTAGCTTGGTTTTAAGCGCTCTCACCTGCAGCATGGTTGTAAGCACTCTCACCTGTAGCGTGGTTTTAAGCACTCTCACCTGTAGCTTGGTTGTAAGCACTCTCCCATGTAGTGTGCTTTTAAGCACTCCCACCTGTAGCTTGGTTTTAAGCACTCTCACCTGTTGCGTGGCTTTAAGCACTCTCACCTGTAGTGTGCTTTGAAGCACACTCGCCTGTAGCGTGCTTTTAAGCACTCTCACCTGTAGCTGGTTGTAAGCACTCTCACCTGTAGCATGGTTGTAAGCGCTCTCACCTGTAGCTGGTTGTAAGCACTCTCACCTGTAGCTGGTTGTAAGCACTCTCACCTTTAGCGTGGTTTAGGCACTCTCACCTGTAGTGTGGTTTAAGCACTCTGACCTGTGGCATGGTTGTAAGCACTCTCACCTGTGGTGTGGTTGTAAGTGCTCTCACCTGTAGCGTGGTTTAAGCACTCTCACCTATAGCGTGGTTTAAGCACTCTGACCTGTAGCATGGTTGTAAGTACTCTCACCTGCATCCTGGTTTAAGCACTCTCGCCTGTAGCGTGGTTTAAGCACTCGCGCCTGTAGCGTGGTTGTAAGCGCTCTCACCTGTAGCTGGTTGTAAGCACTCTCACCTGCAGCGTGATTTAAGCACTCTCACCTGTAGCGTGGTTGTAAGCACTCTCACCTGCAGGGTCGTTTAAGCACTCTCACCTGTAGAGTGGTTAAAGCACTCTCACCTGTTGCGTGGTTGAAGCAATCTCACCTGTAGCATGGTTGTAAGCACTCTCATCTGTAGCATGGTTGTAAGCACTCTCACCTGCAGCGTTTTTTAAGCATTCTCACCTGTAGCGTGGTTGTAAGCACTCTCACCTGCAACGTTGTTTAAGCACTCTCACCTGTAGCGTGGTTCTAAGCGCTCTCACCTGTAGCGTTGTTAGAGCACTGTCACCTGTAGCGTGATTGAAGCACTCTCACCTGTAGCATGGTTGTGAGCACTCTCACCTGTAGCGTGGTTTAAGCTCTCTCACCTGTAGAGTGGTTTAAGCACTCTCACCTGTAGCATGGTTTTAAGCACTCTCACCTGTAGCGTGGTTTAAGCACTCTCGCCTGTAGCGTGGTTTAAGCACTCTCACCTGTAGCGTGGTTTTAAGCGCTCTCACCTGTAGCATGGTTGTAAGCGCTCTCACCTGTATCATGGTTTAAGCGCTCTCACCAATAGCGTGGTTTATGCACTCTCACCTGTAGCATGCTTTTAAGCACTCTCACCTGTAGCGTGGTTTTAAGCGCTCTCACCTGTAGCGTGGTTGTAAGCACTCTCACCTGTAGCATGCTTTTAAGCACTGTCACCTGTAGCGTGGTTTTAAGCGCTCTCACCTGTAGCATGGTTGTAAGCGCTCTCACCTGTATCATGGTTTAAGCGCTCTCACCAATAGCGTGGTTTAAGCACTCTCACCTGTAGCGTGTTTGTAAGCGCTCTCACCTGTAGCGTGGTTTAAGCACCCTCGCCTGTAGTGTAGTTGTAAGCACTCTCACTTGTAGCGTGGTTGTAAGCGCTCTCACCTGTATCATGGTTGTAAGCACTATCACCTGTAGCGTGCTTTTAAGCACTCTCACCTGTAGAGTGGCTTTAAGCACTCTCACCGGTAGCTTGCTTTTAAGCACACTCACCTGTAGCGTGGTTGTAAGCACTCTCCCATGTAGCGTGATTTTAAGCACTCTTAGCTGTAGCGTTCTTTTAAGCACTCTCACCTGTAGCGTGGTTGTAAGCACTCTCACCTGTAGCATGCTTTTAAGCACTCTCACCTGTAGAGTGGTTTTAAGCGCTCTCACCTGTAGCATGGTTGTAAGCGCTCTCACCTGTATCATGGTTTAAGCGCTCTCACCAATAGCGTGGTTTAAGCACTCTCACCTGTAGCATGCTTTTAAGCACTCTCACCTGTAGCGTGGTTTTAAGCGCTCTCACCTGTAGCGTGGTTGTAAGCACTCTCACCTGTAGCATGCTTTTAAGCACTCTCACCTGTAGCGTGGTTTTAAGCGCTCTCACCTGTAGCATGGTTGTAAGCGCTCTCACCTGTATCATGGTTTAAGCGCTCTCACCAATAGCGTGGTTTAAGCACTCCCACCTGTAGCGTGTTTGTAAGCGCTCTCACCTGTATCGTGGTTTAAGCACCCTCGCCTGTAGTGTGGTTGTAAGCACTCTCACTTGTAGCGTGGTTGTAAGCGCTCTCACCTGTATCATGGTTGTAAGCACTATCACCTGTAGCGTGGTTGTAAGCACTCTCACCTGTAGCATGGTTGTAAGCACTCTCACCTGTAGCTTGGTTGTAAGCACTCTCCCATGTAGTGTGCTTTTAAGCACTCTCACCTGTAGCATGGTTGTAAGCGCTCTCACCTGCAGCGTGGTTGTAAGCACTCCCACCTGTAGCTTGGTTTTAAGCACTCTCACCTGTTGCGTGGCTTTAAGCACTCTCACCTGTAGTATGCTTTGAAGCACACTCGCCTGTAGCGTGCTTTTAAGCACTCTCACCTGTAGCTGGTTGTAAGCACTCTCACCTGTAGCATGGTTGTAAGCGCTCTCACCTGTAGCGTGGTTTAGGCACTCTCACCTGTAGTGTGGTTTAAGCACTCTGACCTGTGGCATGGTTGTAAGCACTCTCACCTGTAGTGTGGTTGTAAGTGCTCTCACCTGTAGCGTGGTTTAAGCACTCTCACCTATAGCGTGGTTTAAGCACTCTGACCTGTAGCATGGTTGTAAGCACTCTCACCTGCATCCTGGTTTAAGCACTCTCGCCTGTAGCGTGGTTTAAGCACTCGCGCCTGTAGCGTGGTTGTAAGCGCTCTCACCTGTAGCTGGTTGTAAGCACTCTCACCTGTAGCTGGTTGTAAGCACTCTCACCTGCAGCGTGATTTAAGCACTCTCACCTGTAGCGTGGTTGTAAGCACTCTCACCTGCAGGGTCGTTTAAGCACTCTCACCTGTAGAGTGGTTAAAGCACTCTCACCTGTTGCGTGGTTGAAGCAATCTCACCTGTAGCAAGGTTGTAAGCACTCTCACCTGTAGCATGGTTGTAAGCACTCTCACCTGCAGCGTTTTTTAAGCATTCTCACCTGTAGCGTGGTTGTAAGCACTCTCACCTGCAACGTTGTTTAAGCACTCTCACCTGTAGCGTGGTTCTAAGCGCTCTCACCTGTAGCGTTGTTAAAGCACTGTCACCTGTAGCGTGATTGAAGCACTCTCACCTGTAGCATGGTTGTAAGCACTCTCACCTGTAGCGTGGTTTAAGCTCTCTCACCTGTAGAGTGGTTTAAGCACTCTCACCTGTAGCATGGTTTTAAGCACTCTCACCTGTAGCATGGTTTTAAGCACTCTCGCCTGTAGCGTGGTTTAAGCACTCTCACCTGTAGCGTGGTTTTAAGCGCTCTCACCTGTAGCATGGTTGTAAGCGCTCTCACCTGTATCATGGTTTAAGCGCTCTCACCAATAGCGTGGTTTAAGCACTCTCACCTGTAGCATGCTTTTAAGCACTCTCACCTGTAGCGTGGTTTTAAGCGCTCTCACCTGTAGCGTGGTTGTAAGCACTCTCACCTGTAGCATGCTTTTAAGCACTCTCACCTGTAGCGTGGTTTTAAGCGCTCTCACCTGTAGCATGGTTGTAAGCGCTCTCACCTGTATCATGGTTTAAGCGCTCTCACCAATAGCGTGGTTTAAGCACTCTCACCTGTAGCGTGTTTGTAAGCGCTCTCACCTGTAGCGTGGTTTAAGCACCCTCGCCTGTAGTGTGGTTGTAAGCACTCTCACTTGTAGCGTGGTTGTAAGCGCTCTCACCTGTATCATGGTTGTAAGCACTATCACCTGTAGCGTGCTTTTAAGCACTCTCACCTGTAGAGTGGCTTTAAGCACTCTCACCGGTAGCTTGCTTTTAAGCACACTCACCTGTAGCGTGGTTGTAAGCACTCTCCCATGTAGCGTGATTTTAAGCACTCTCAGCTGTAGCGTTCTTTTAAGCACTCTCACCTGTAGCGTGGTTGTAAGCACTCTCACCTGTAGCATGCTTTTAAGCACTCTCACCTGTAGCGTGGTTTTAAGCGCTCTCACCTGTAGCATGGTTGTAAGCGCTCTCACCTGTATCATGGTTTAAGCGCTCTCACCAATAGCGTGGTTTAAGCACTCTCACCTGTAGCATGCTTTTAAGCACTCTCACCTGTAGCGTGGTTTTAAGCGCTCTCACCTGTAGCGTGGTTGTAAGCACTCTCACCTGTAGCATGCTTTTAAGCACTCTCACCTGTAGCGTGGTTTTAAGCGCTCTCACCTGTAGCATGGTTGTAAGCGCTCTCACCTGTATCATGGTTTAAGCGCTTTCACCAATAGCGTGGTTTAAGCACTCTCACCTGTAGCGTGTTTGTAAGCGCTCTCACCTGTAGCGTGGTTTAAGCACCCTCGCCTGTAGTGTGGTTGTAAGCACTCTCACTTGTAGCGTGGTTGTAAGCGCTCTCACCTGTATCATGGTTGTAAGCACTATCACCTGTAGCGTGCTTTTAAGCACTCTCACCTGTAGTGTGGTTGTAAGCACTCTCACCTGTAGCATGATTGTAAGCACTCTCACCTGTAGCTTGGTTGTAAGCACTCTCCCATGTAGTGTGCTTTTAAGCACTCTCACCTGTAGCATGGTTGTAAGCGCTCTCACCTGCAGCGTGGTTGTAAGCACTCCCACCTGTAGCTTGGTTTTAAGCACTCTCACCTGTTGCGTGGCTTTAAGCACTCTCACCTGTAGTGTGCTTTGAAGCACACTCGCCTGAGCGTGCTTTTAAGCACTCTCACCTTTAGCTGGTTGTAAGCACTCTCACCTGTAGCGTGGTTGTAAGCACTCTCTGTTATGTAGCATGGTTGTAAGCACTCTCACCTGTAGCATGGTTGTAAGCGCTCTCACCTGCAGCGTGGTTGTAAGCACTCCCACCTGTAGCTTGGTTTTAAGCACTCTCACCTGTTGCGTGGCTTTAAGCACTCTCACCTGTAGTGTGCTTTGAAGCACACTCGCCTGTAGCGTGCTTTTAAGCACTCTCACCTGTAGCTGGTTGTAAGCACTCTCACCTGTAGCATGGTTGTAAGCGCTCTCACCTGTAGCGTGGTTTAGGCACTCTCACCTGTAGTGTGGTTTAAGCACTCTGACCTGTGGCATGGTTGTAAGCACTCTCACCTGTAGTGTGGTTGTAAGTGCTCTCACCTGTAGCGTGGTTTAAGCACTCTCACCTATAGCGTGGTTTAAGCACTCTGACCTGTAGCATGGTTGTAAGCACTCTCACCTGCATCCTGGTTTAAGCACTCTCGCCTGTAGCGTGGTTTAAGCACTCGTGCCTGTAGCGTGGTTGTAAGCGCTCTCACCTGTAGCTGGTTGTAAGCACTCTCACCTGTAGCTGGTTGTAAGCACTCTCACCTGCAGCGTGATTTAAGCACTCTCACCTGTAATGAAACGAAATGAAAAATTACATTTCTATAGCGCATAACTACCCGGAGGCCTCGCAGCGCTTTAGACTGAGCGTGGTTGTAAGCACTCTCACCTGCAGGGTCGTTTAAGCACTCTCACCTGTAGAGTGGTTAAAGCACTTTCACCTGTTGCGTGGTTGAAGCAATCTCACCTGTAGCATGGTTGTAAGCACTCTCACCTGTAGCATGGTTGTAAGCACTCTCACCTGCAGCGTTTTTTAAGCATTCTCACCTGTAGCGTGGTTGTAAGCACTCTCACCTGCAACGTTGTTTAAGCACTCTCACCTGTAGCGTGGTTCTAAGCGCTCTCACTTGTAGCGTTGTTAAAGCACTGTCACCTGTAGCGTGATTGAAGCACTCTCACCTGTAGCATGGTTGTAAGCACTCTCACCTGTAGCGTGGTTTAAGCTCTCTCACCTGTAGAGTGGTTTAAGCACTCTCACCTGTAGCATGGTTTTAAGCACTCTCACCTGTAGCGTGGTTTAAGCACTCTCGCCTGTAGCGTGGTTTAAGCACTCTCACCTGTAGCTTGGTTGTAAGCACTCTCTTATGTAGCATGCTTTTAAGCACTTTTACCTGTAGCATGCTTTTCAGCACTCTCACCTGTAGCGTGGTTGTAAGCACTCTCACCTGTAGCTTGGTTTTAAGCACTCTCCCCTGTAGCTTGGTTGTAAGCACTCTCCCATGTAGCGTGATTTTAAGCACTCTCACCTGTAGCATGGTTGTAAGAGCTCTCAGCTTCAGCGTGGTTGTAAGCACTCCCACCTGTAGCATGGCTGTAAGCACCCTTACCTGTAGCGTGGTTGTAAGCACTCTCACCTGTAGCTTGGTTTTAAGCGCTCTCACCTGCAGCATGGTTGTAAGCACTCTCACCTGTTGCTTGGTTTTAAGCGCTCTCACCTGTAGCGTGGTTGTAAGCACTCTCACCTGTAGCTTGGTTTTAAGCGCTCTCACCTGCAGCATGGTTGTAAGCACTCTCACCTGTAGCGTGGTTTTAAGCACTCTCACCTGTAGCTTGGTTGTAAGCACTCTCCCATGTAGTGTGCTTTTAAGCACTCCCACCTGTAGCTTGGTTTTAAGCACTCTCACCTGTTGCGTGGCTTTAAGCACTCTCACCTGTAGTGTGCTTTGAAGCACACTCGCCTGTAGCGTGCTTTTAAGCACTCTCACCTGTAGCTGGTTGTAAGCACTCTCACCTGTAGCATGGTTGTAAGCGCTCTCACCTGTAGCTGGTTGTAAGCACTCTCACCTGTAGCTGGTTGTAAGCACTCTCACCTTTAGCGTGGTTTAGGCACTCTCACCTGTAGTGTGGTTTAAGCACTCTGACCTGTGGCATGGTTGTAAGCACTCTCACCTGTGGTGTGGTTGTAAGTGCTCTCACCTGTAGCGTGGTTTAAGCACTCTCACCTATAGCGTGGTTTAAGCACTCTGACCTGTAGCATGGTTGTAAGCACTCTCACCTGCATCCTGGTTTAAGCACTCTCGCCTGTAGCGTGGTTTAAGCACTCGCGCCTGTAGCGTGGTTGTAAGCGCTCTCACCTGTAGCTGGTTGTAAGCACTCTCACCTGCAGCGTGATTTAAGCACTCTCACCTGTAGCGTGGTTGTAAGCACTCTCACCTGCAGGGTCGTTTAAGCACTCTCACCTGTAGAGTGGTTAAAGCACTCTCACCTGTTGCGTGGTTGAAGCAATCTCACCTGTAGCATGGTTGTAAGCACTCTCATCTGTAGCATGGTTGTAAGCACTCTCACCTGCAGCGTTTTTTAAGCATTCTCACCTGTAGCGTGGTTGTAAGCACTCTCACCTGCAACGTTGTTTAAGCACTCTCACCTGTAGCGTGGTTCTAAGCGCTCTCACCTGTAGCGTTGTTAGAGCACTGTCACCTGTAGCGTGATTGAAGCACTCTCACCTGTAGCATGGTTGTGAGCACTCTCACCTGTAGCGTGGTTTAAGCTCTCTCACCTGTAGAGTGGTTTAAGCACTCTCACCTGTAGCATGGTTTTAAGCACTCTCACCTGTAGCGTGGTTTAAGCACTCTCGCCTGTAGCGTGGTTTAAGCACTCTCACCTGTAGCGTGGTTTTAAGCGCTCTCACCTGTAGCATGGTTGTAAGCGCTCTCACCTGTATCATGGTTTAAGCGCTCTCACCAATAGCGTGGTTTATGCACTCTCACCTGTAGCATGCTTTTAAGCACTCTCACCTGTAGCGTGGTTTTAAGCGCTCTCACCTGTAGCGTGGTTGTAAGCACTCTCACCTGTAGCATGCTTTTAAGCACTGTCACCTGTAGCGTGGTTTTAAGCGCTCTCACCTGTAGCATGGTTGTAAGCGCTCTCACCTGTATCATGGTTTAAGCGCTCTCACCAATAGCGTGGTTTAAGCACTCTCACCTGTAGCGTGTTTGTAAGCGCTCTCACCTGTAGCGTGGTTTAAGCACCCTCGCCTGTAGTGTGGTTGTAAGCACTCTCACTTGTAGCGTGGTTGTAAGCGCTCTCACCTGTATCATGGTTGTAAGCACTATCACCTGTAGCGTGCTTTTAAGCACTCTCACCTGTAGAGTGGCTTTAAGCACTCTCACCGGTAGCTTGCTTTTAAGCACACTCACCTGTAGCGTGGTTGTAAGCACTCTCCCATGTAGCGTGATTTTAAGCACTCTTAGCTGTAGCGTTCTTTTAAGCACTCTCACCTGTAGCGTGGTTGTAAGCACTCTCACCTGTAGCATGCTTTTAAGCACTCTCACCTGTAGCGTGGTTTTAAGCGCTCTCACCTGTAGCATGGTTGTAAGCGCTCTCACCTGTATCATGGTTTAAGCGCTCTCACCAATAGCGTGGTTTAAGCACTCTCACCTGTAGCATGCTTTTAAGCACTCTCACCTGTAGCGTGGTTTTAAGCGCTCTCACCTGTAGCGTGGTTGTAAGCACTCTCACCTGTAGCATGCTTTTAAGCACTCTCACCTGTAGCGTGGTTTTAAGCGCTCTCACCTGTAGCATGGTTGTAAGCGCTCTCACCTGTATCATGGTTTAAGCGCTCTCACCAATAGCGTGGTTTAAGCACTCCCACCTGTAGCGTGTTTGTAAGCGCTCTCACCTGTATCGTGGTTTAAGCACCCTCGCCTGTAGTGTGGTTGTAAGCACTCTCACTTGTAGCGTGGTTGTAAGCGCTCTCACCTGTATCATGGTTGTAAGCACTATCACCTGTAGCGTGGTTGTAAGCACTCTCACCTGTAGCATGGTTGTAAGCACTCTCACCTGTAGCTTGGTTGTAAGCACTCTCCCATGTAGTGTGCTTTTAAGCACTCTCACCTGTAGCATGGTTGTAAGCGCTCTCACCTGCAGCGTGGTTGTAAGCACTCCCACCTGTAGCTTGGTTTTAAGCACTCTCACCTGTTGCGTGGCTTTAAGCACTCTCACCTGTAGTGTGCTTTGAAGCACACTCGCCTGTAGCGTGCTTTTAAGCACTCTCACCTGTAGCTGGTTGTAAGCACTCTCACCTGTAGCATGGTTGTAAGCGCTCTCACCTGTAGCGTGGTTTAGGCACTCTCACCTGTAGTGTGGTTTAAGCACTCTGACCTGTGGCATGGTTGTAAGCACTCTCACCTGTAGTGTGGTTGTAAGTGCTCTCACCTGTAGCGTGGTTTAAGCACTCTCACCTATAGCGTGGTTAAAGCACTCTGACCTGTAGCATGGTTGTAAGCACTCTCACCTGCATCCTGGTTTAAGCACTCTCGCCTGTAGCGTGGTTTAATCACTCGCGCCTGTAGCGTGGTTGTAAGCGCTCTCACCTGTAGCTGGTTGTAAGCACTCTCACCTGTAGCTGGTTGTAAGCACTCTCACCTGCAGCGTGATTTAAGCACTCTCACCTGTAGCGTGGTTGTAAGCACTCTCACCTGCAGGGTCGTTTAAGCACTCTCACCTGTAGAGTGGTTAAAGCACTCTCACCTGTTGCGTGGTTGAAGCAATCTCACCTGTAGCATGGTTGTAAGCACTCTCACCTGTAGCATGGTTGTAAGCACTCTCACCTGCAGCGTTTTTTAAGCATTCTCACCTGTAGCGTGGTTGTAAGCACTCTCACCTGCAACGTTGTTTAAGCACTCTCACCTGTAGCGTGGTTCTAAGCGCTCTCACCTGTAGCGTTGTTAAAGCACTGTCACCTGTAGCGTGATTGAAGCACTCTCACCTGTAGCATGGTTGTAAGCACTCTCACCTGTAGCATGGTTTAAGCTCTCTCACCTGTAGAGTGGTTTAAGCACTCTCACCTGTAGCATGGTTTTAAGCACTCTCACCTGTAGCGTGGTTTAAGCACTCTCGCCTGTAGCGTGGTTTAAGCACTCTCACCTGTAGCTTGGTTGTAAGCACTCTCTTATGTAGCATGCTTTTAAGCACTTTTACCTGTAGCATGCTTTTCAGCACTCTCACCTGTAGCGTGGTTGTAAGCACTCTCACCTGTAGCTTGGTTTCAAGCACTCTCCCCTGTAGCTTGGTTGTAAGCACTCTCCCATGTAGCGTGATTTTAAGCACTCTCACCTGTAGCATGGTTGTCAGAGCTCTCAGCTGCAGCGTGGTTGTAAGCACTCCCACCTGTAGCATGGCTGTAAGCACTCTTACCTGTAGCGTGGTTGTAAGCACTCTCACCTGTAGCTTGGTTTTAAGCGCTCTCACCTGCAGCATGGTTGTAAGCACTCTCACCTGTTGCTTGGTTTTAAGCGCTCTCACCTGTAGCGTGGTTGTAAGCACTCTCACCTGTAGCTTGGTTTTAAGCGCTCTCACCTGCAGCATGGTTGTAAGCACTCTCACCTGTAGCGTGGTTTTAAGCACTCTCACCTGTAGCTTGGTTGTAAGCACTCTCCCATGTAGTGTGCTTTTAAGCACTCTCACCTGTAGCATGGTTGTAAGCGCTCTCACCTGCAGCGTAGTTGTAAGCACTCCCACCTGTAGCTTGGTTTTAAGCACTCTCACCTGTTGCGTGGCTTTAAGCACTCTCACCTGTAGTGTGCTTTGAAGCACACTCGCCTGTAGCGTGCTTTTAAGCACTCTCACCTGTAGCTTGGTTGTAAGCACTCTCCCATGTAGTGTGCTTTTAAGCACTCTCACCTGTAGCATGGTTGTAAGCGCTCTCACCCGCAGCGTGGTTGTAAGCACTCCCACCTGTAGCTTGGTTTTAAGCACTCTCACCTGTTGCGTGGCTTTAAGCACTCTCACCTGTAGTGTGCTTTGAAGCACACTCGCCTGTAGCGTGCTTTTAAGCACTCTCACCTGTAGCTGGTTGTAAGCACTCTCACCTGTAGCGTGGTTGTAAGCACTCTCTTATGTAGCATGGTTGTAAGCACTCTCACCTGTAGAGTGGTTTAAGCACTCGCGCCTGTAGCGTGGTTGTAAGCGCTCTCACCTGTAGCTGGTTGTAAGCACTCTCACCTGTAGCTGGTTGTAAGCACTCTCACCTGCAGCGTGATTTAAGCACTCTCACCTGTAGCGTGGTTGTAAGCACTCTCACCTGCAGGGTCGTTTAAGCACTCTCACCTGTAGAGTGGTTAAAGCACTCTCACCTGTTGCGTGGTTGAAGCAATCTCACCTGTAGCATGGCTGTAAGCACTCTCACCTGTAGCATGGTTGTAAGCACTCTCACCTGCAGCGTTTTTTAAGCATTCTCACCTGTAGCGTGGTTGTAAGCACTCTCACCTGCAACGTTGTTTAAGCACTCTCAACTGTAGCGTGGTTCTAAGCGCTCTCACCTGTAGCGTTGTTAAAGCACTGTCACCTGTAGCGTGATTGAAGCACTCTCACCTGTAGCATGGTTGTAAGCACTCTCACCTGTAGCGTGGTTTAAGCTCTCTCACCTGTAGAGTGGTTTAAGCACTCTCACCTGTAGCATGGTTTTAAGCACTCTCACCTGTAGCGTGGTTTAAGCACTCTCGCCTGTAGCGTGGTTTAAGCACTCTCACCTGTAGCGTGGTTTTAAGCGCTCTCACCTGTAGCATGGTTGTAAGCGCTCTCACCTGTATCATGGTTTAAGCGCTCTCACCAATAGCGTGGTTTAAGCACTCTCACCTGTAGCATGCTTTTAAGCACTCTCACCTGTAGCGTGGTTTTAAGCGCTCTCGCCTGTAGCGTGGTTGTAAGCACTCTCACCTGTAGCATGCTTTTAAGCACTCTCACCTGTAGCGTGGTTTTAAGCGCTCTCACCTGTAGCATGGTTGTAAGCGCTCTCACCTGTATCATGGTTTAAGCGCTCTCACCAATAGCGTGGTTTAAGCACTCTCACCTGTAGCGTGTTTGTAAGCGCTCTCACCTGTAGCGTGGTTTAAGCACCCTCGCCTGTAGTGTGGTTGTAAGCACTCTCACTTGTAGCGTGGTTGTAAGCGCTCTCACCTGTATCATGGTTGTAAGCACTATCACCTGTAGCGTGCTTTTAAGCACTCTCACCTGTAGAGTGGCTTTAAGCACTCTCACCGGTAGCTTGCTTTTAAGCACACTCACCTGTAGCGTGGTTGTAAGCACTCTCCCATGTAGCGTGATTTTAAGCACTCTCAGCTGTAGCGTTCTTTTAAGCACTCTCACCTGTAGCGTGGTTGTAAGCACTCTCACCTGTAGCATGCTTTTAAGCACTCTCACCTGTAGCGTGGTTTTAAGCGCTCTCACCTGTAGCATGGTTGTAAGCGCTCTCACCTGTATCATGGTTTAAGCGCTCTCACCAATAGCGTGGTTTAAGCACTCACCTGTAGCATGCTTTTAAGCACTCTCACCTGTAGCGTGGTTTTAAGCGCTCTCACCTGTAGCGTGGTTGTAAGCACTCTCACCTGTAGCATGCTTTTAAGCACTCTCACCTGTAGCGTGGTTTTAAGCGCTCTCACCTGTAGCATGGTTGTAAGCGCTCTCACCTGTATCATGGTTTAAGCGCTCTCACCAATAGCGTGGTTTAAGCACTCCCACCTGTAGCGTGTTTGTAAGCGCTCTCACCTGTATCGTGGTTTAAGCACCCTCGCCTGTAGTGTGGTTGTAAGCACTCTCACTTGTAGCATGGTTGTAAGCGCTCTCACCTGTATCATGGTTGTAAGCACTATCACCTGTAGCGTGCATTTAAGCACTCTCACCTGTCGTGTGGTTGTAAGCACTCTCACCTGTAGCATGGTTGTAAGCACTCTCACCTGTAGCTTGGTTGTAAGCACTCTCCCATGTAGTGTGCTTTTAAGCACTCTCACCTGTAGCATGGTTGTAAGCGCTCTCACCTGCAGCGTGGTTGTAAGCACTCCCACCTGTAGCTTGGTTTTAAGCACTCTCACCTGTTGCGTGGCTTTAAGCACTCTCACCTGTAGTGTGCTTTGAAGCACACTCGCCTGTAGCGTGCTTTTAAGCACTCTCAACTTTAGCTGGTTGTAAGCACTCTCACCTGTAGCGTGGTTGTAAGCACTCTCTTATGTAGCATGGTTGTAAGCACTCTCACCTGTAGCATGGTTGTAAGCGCTCTCACCTGCAGCGTGGTTGTAAGCACTCCCACCTGTAGCTTGGTTTTAAGCACTCTCACCTGTTGCATGGCTTTAAGCACTCTCACCTGTAGTGTGCTTTGAAGCACACTCGCCTGTAGCGTGCTTTTAAGCACTCTCACCTGTAGCTGGTTGTAAGCACTCTCACCTGTAGCATGGTTGTAAGCGCTCTCACCTGTAGCGTGGTTTAGGCACTCTCACCTGTAGTGTGGTTTAAGCACCCTGACCTGTGGCATGGTTGTAAGCACTCTCACCTGTAGTGTGGTTGTAAGTGCTCTCACCTGTAGCGTGGTTTAAGCACTCTCACCTATAGCGTGGTTTAAGCACTCTGACCTGTAGCATGGTTGTAAGCACTCTCACCTGCATCCTGGTTTAAGCACTCTCGCCTGTAGCGTGGTTTAAGCACTCGCGCCTGTAGCGTGGTTGTAAGCGCTCTCACCTGTAGCTGGTTGTAAGCACTCTCACCTGTAGCTGGTTGTAAGCACTCTCACTTGCAGCGTGATTTAAGCACTCTCACCTGTAGCGTGGTTGTAAGCACTCTCACCTGCAGGGTCGTTTAAGCACTCTCACCTGTAGAGTGGTTAAAGCACTCTCACCTGTTGCGTGGTTGAAGCAATCTCACCTGTAGCATGGTTGTAAGCACTCTCACCTGTAGCATGGTTGTAAGCACTCTCACCTGCAGCGTTTTTTAAGCATTCTCACCTGTAGCGTGGTTGTAAGCACTCTCACCTGCAACGTTGTTTAAGCACTCTCACCTGTAGCGTGGTTCTAAGTGCTCTCACCTGTAGCGTTGTTAAAGCACTGTCACCTGTAGCGTGATTGAAGCACTCTCACCTGTAGCATGGTTGTAAGCACTCTCACCTGTAGCGTGGTTTAAGCTCTCTCACCTGTAGAGTGGTTTAAGCACTCTCACCTGTAGCATGGTTTTAAGCACTCTCACCTGTAGCGTGGTTTAAGCACTCTCGCCTGTAGCGTGGTTTAAGCACTCTCACCTGTAGCTTGGTTGTAAGCACTCTCTTATGTAGCATGCTTTTAAGCACTTTTACCTGTAGCATGCTTTTCAGCACTCTCACCTGTAGCGTGGTTGTAAGCACTCTCACCTGTAGCTTGGTTTTAAGCACTCTCCCCTGTAGCTTGGTTGTAAGCACTCTCCCATGTAGCGTGATTTTAAGCACTCTCACCTGTAGCATGGTTGTAAGAGCTCTCAGCTGCAGCGTGGTTGTAAGCACTCCCACCTGTAGCATGGCTGTGAGCACTCTTACCTGTAGCGTGGTTGTAAGCACTCTCACCTGTAGCTTGGTTTTAAGCGCTCTCACCTGCAGCATGGTTGTAAGCACTCTCACCTGTTGCTTGGTTTTAAGCGCTCTCACCTGTAGCGTGGTTGTAAGCACTCTCACCTGTAGCTTGGTTTTAAGCGCTCTCACCTGCAGCATGGTTGTAAGCACTCTCACCTGTAGCGTGGTTTTAAGCACTCTCACCTGTAGCTTGGTTGTAAGCACTCTCCCATGTAGTGTGCTTTTAAGCACTCTCACCTGTAGCATGGTTGTAAGCGCTCTCACCTGCAGCGTGGTTGTAAGCACTCCCACCTGTAGCTTGGTTTTAAGCACTCTCACCTGTTGCGTGGCTTTAAGCACTCTCACATGTAGTGTGCTTTGAAGCACACACGCCTGTAGCGTGCTTTTAAGCACTCTCACCTGTAGCTGGTTGTAAGCACTCTCACCTGTAGCGTGGTTGTAAGCACTCTCTTATGTAGCATGGTTGTAAGCACTCTCACCTGTAGTGTGGTTGTAAGCACTCTCACCTGTAGCATGGTTGTATGCACTCTCACCTGTAGCTTGGTTGTAAGCACTCTCTTATGTAGCATGCTTTTAAGCACTCTCACCTGTAGCTTGCTTTTAAGGACACTCGCCTGTAATGTGCTTTTAAGCACTCTCACCTGAAACGGGGTTGTAAGCATTCTCACCTGTAGCGTGCTTGTACGCACTATCACCTGTAGCATGCTTTTAAGCAGTCTCACCTGCAGGTTGGTTTTAAGCGCTCTCACCAATAGCGTGGTTTAAGGACTCCCACCTGTAACGTGTTTGTAAGCGCTCTCACCTGTAGCGTGGTTTAAGCACTCTCGCCTGTAGCGTGGTTGTAAGCACTATCACCTGTAGCGTGCTTTTAAGCACTCTCACCTGTAGAGTGGTTTTAAGCACTCTCACCTGTAGCTTGCTTTTAAGCACACTCGCCTGTAGCTGGTTGTAAACACTCTCACCTGTAGCATGGTTGTAAGCACTCTCACCTGTAGCGTGCTTTTAAGCACTCTCACCTGTAGCTGGTTGTAAGCACTCTCACCTATAGCGTGGTTGTAAGCACTCTCACCTGTAGCTTGCTTTTAAGAACTCTCACCTGTAGCTGGTTGTAAGCACTCTCACCTGTAGCGTGCTTTTAAGCACTCTCACCTGTAGCGTGGTTGTAAGTGCTCTCACCTGTAGCGTGGTTGTAAGCACTCTCCCATGTAGCGTGATTTTAAGCACTCTCAGCTGTAGCGTTCTTTTAAGCACTCTCACCTGTAGCGTGGTTGTAAGCACTCTCACCTGTAGCATGGTTGTAAGCACTCTCACCTGTAGCATGCTTTTAATCACTCTCACCTGTAGCGTGGTTTTAAGCGCTCTCACCTGTAGCATGGTTGTAAGCGCTCTCACCTGTATCATGGTTTAAGCGCTCTCACCAATAGCGTGGTTTAAGCACTCTCACCTGTAGCATGCTTTTAAGCACTCTCACCTGTAGCGTGGTTTTAAGCGCTCTCACCTGTAGCGTGGTTGTAAGCACTCTCACCTGTAGCATGCTTTTAAGCACTCTCACCTGTAGCGTGGTTTTAAGCGCTCTCACCTGTAGCATGGTTGTAAGCGCTCTCACCTGTATCATGGTTTAAGCGCTCTCACCTGTAGCGTGGTTTAAGCACTCTCGCCTGTAGTGTGGTTGTAAGCGCTCTCACTTGTAGCGTGGTTGTAGGCGCTCTCACATGTATCATGGTTGTAAGCACTCTAACCTGTAGCGTGCTTTTAAGCACTCTCACCTGTAGAGTGGTTTTAAGCACTCTCACTGGTAGCTTGCTTTTAAGCACACTCGCCTGTAGCTGGTTGTAAACACTCTCACCTGTAGCATGGTTGTAAGCGCTCTCACCTGTAGCGTGGTTTAAGCACTCTCGCCTGTAGCGTGGTTGTAAGCACTATCACCTGTAGCGTGCTTTTAAGCACTCTCACCTGTAGAGTGGTTTTAAGCACTCTCACCTGTAGCTTGCTTTTAAGCACACTCGCCTGTAGCTGGTTGTAAACACTCTCACCTGTAGCATGGTTGTAGGCACTCTCACCTGTAGCGTGCTTTTAAGCACTCTCACCTGTAGCTGGTTGTAAGCACTCTCACCTATAGCGTGGTTGTAAGCACTCTCACCTGTAGCTTGCTTTTAAGAACTCTCACCTGTAGCTGGTTGTAAGCACTCTCACCTGTAGCGTGGTTTTAAGCACTCTCACCTGTAGCGTGCTTTTAAGCACTCTCACCTGTAGCGTGGTTGTAAGTGCTCTCACCTGTAGCGTGGTTGTAAGCACTCTCCCATGTAGCGTGATTTTAAGCACTCTCAGCTGTAGCGTTCTTTTAAGCACTCTCACCTGTAGCGTGGTTGTAAGCACTCTCACCTGTAGCATGCTTTTAAGCACTCTCACCTGTAGCGTGGTTTTAAGCGCTCTCACCTGTAGCATGGTTGTAAGCGCTCTCACCTGTATCATGGTTTAAGCGCTCTCACCAATAGCGTGGTTTAAGCACTCTCACCTGTAGCATGCTTTTAAGCACTCTCACCTGTAGCGTGGTTTTAAGCGCTCTCACCTGTAGCGTGGTTGTAAGCACTCTCACCTGTAGCATGCTTTTAAGCACTCTCACCTGTAGCGTGGTTTTAAGCGCTCTCACCTGTAGCATGGTTGTAAGCGCTCTCACCTGTATCATGGTTTAAGCGCTCTCACCAATAGCGTGGTTTAAGCACTCTCACCTGTAGCGTGTTTGTAAGCGCTCTCACCTGTAGCGTGGTTTAAGCACCCTCGCCTGTAGTGTGGTTGTAAGCACTCTCACTTGTAGCGTGGTTGTAAGCGCTCTCACCTGTATCATGGTTGTAAGCACTATCACCTGTAGCGTGCTTTTAAGCACTCTCACCTGTAGAGTGGCTTTAAGCACTCTCACCGGTAGCTTGCTTTTAAGCACACTCTCCTGTAGCTGGTTGTAAACACTCTGACCTGTAGCGTGGTTGTAAGCACTCTCACCTGTAGCGTGGTTGAAGCACTCTCACCTGTAGCGTGGTTGAAGCCCTCTCACCTGTAGCATGGTTGTGAGCACTCTCACTTGTAGCGTGGTTTAAGCACTCTCACCTGTAGCTTGCTTTTAAGCACACTCGCCTGTAGCTGGTTGTAAACACTCTCACCTGTAGCATGGTTGTAAGCACTCTCACCTGTAGCGTGCTTTTAAGCACTCTCACCTGTAGCTGTTTGTAAGCACTCTCACCTGTAGCGTGCTTTTAAGCACTCTCAACTGTAGCGTGGTTGTAAGGGCTCTCACCTGTAGCGTGGTTGTAAGCACTCTCCCATGTAGCGTGATTTTAAGCACTCTCAGCTGTAGCGTTCTTTTAAGCACTCTCACCTGTAGCGTGGTTGTAAGCACTCTCACCTGTAGCATTGTTGTAAGCACTCTCACCTGTAGCATGCTTTTAAGCACTCTCACCTGTAGCGTGGTTTTAAGCGCTCTCACCTGTAGCATGGTTGTAAGCGCTCTCACCTGTATCATGGTTTAAGCGCTCTCACCAATAGCATGGTTTAAGCACTCTCACCTGTAGCATGCTTTTAAGCACTCTCACCTGTAGCGTGGTTTTAAGCGCTCTCACCTGTAGCGTGGTTGTAAGCACTCTCACCTGTAGCATGTTTTTAAGCACTCTCACCTGTAGCGTGGTTTTAAGCGCTCTCACCTGTAGCGTGGTTTTAAGCGCTCTCACCTGTAGCGTGGTTTAAGCACTCTCACCTATAGCGTGGTTTAAGCACTCTGACCTGTAGCATGGTTGTAAGCACTCTCACCTGCATCCTGGTTTAAGCACTCTCGCCTGTAGCGTGGTTTAAGCACTCGCGCCTGTAGCGTGGTTGTAAGCGCTCTCACCTGTAGCTGGTTGTAAGCACTCTCACCTGTAGCTGGTTGTAAGCACTCTCACTTGCAGCGTGATTTAAGCACTCTCACCTGTAGCGTGGTTGTAAGCACTCTCACCTGCAGGGTCGTTTAAGCACTCTCACCTGTAGAGTGGTTAAAGCACTCTCACCTGTTGCGTGGTTGAAGCAATCTCACCTGTAGCATGGTTGTAAGCACTCTCACCTGTAGCATGGTTGTAAGCACTCTCACCTGCAGCGTTTTTTAAGCATTCTCACCTGTAGCGTGGTTGTAAGCACTCTCACCTGCAACGTTGTTTAAGCACTCTCACCTGTAGCGTGGTTCTAAGCGCTCTCACCTGTAGCGTTGTTAAAGCACTGTCACCTGTAGCGTGATTGAAGCACTCTCACCTGTAGCATGGTTGTAAGCACTCTCACCTGTAGCGTGGTTTAAGCTCTCTCACCTGTAGAGTGGTTTAAGCACTCTCACCTGTAGCATGGTTTTAAGCACTCTCACCTGTAGCGTGGTTTAAGCACTCTCGCCTGTAGCGTGGTTTAAGCACTCTCACCTGTAGCTTGGTTGTAAGCACTCTCTTATGTAGCATGCTTTTAAGCACTTTTACCTGTAGCATGCTTTTCAGCACTCTCACCTGTAGCGTGGTTGTAAGCACTCTCACCTGTAGCTTGGTTTTAAGCACTCTCCCCTGTAGCTTGGTTGTAAGCACTCTCCCATGTAGCGTGATTTTAAGCACTCTCACCTGTAGCATGGTTGTAAGAGCTCTCAGCTGCAGCGTGGTTGTAAGCACTCCCACCTGTAGCATGGCTGTGAGCACTCTTACCTGTAGCGTGGTTGTAAGCACTCTCACCTGTAGCTTGGTTTTAAGTGCTCTCACCTGCAGCATGGTTGTAAGCACTCTCACCTGTTGCTTGGTTTTAAGCGCTCTCACCTGTAGCGTGGTTGTAAGCACTCTCACCTGTAGCTTGGTTTTAAGCGCTCTCACCTGCAGCATGGTTGTAAGCACTCTCACCTGTAGCGTGGTTTTAAGCACTCTCACCTGTAGCTTGGTTGTAAGCACTCTCCCATGTAGTGTGCTTTTAAGCACTCTCACCTGTAGCATGGTTGTAAGCGCTCTCACCTGCAGCGTGGTTGTAAGCACTCCCACCTGTAGCTTGGTTTTAAGCACTCTCACCTGTTGCGTGGCTTTAAGCACTCTCACATGTAGTGTGCTTTGAAGCACACACGCCTGTAGCGTGCTTTTAAGCACTCTCACCTGTAGCTGGTTGTAAGCACTCTCACCTGTAGCGTGGTTGTAAGCACTCTCTTATGTAGCATGGTTGTAAGCACTCTCACCTGTAGTGTGGTTGTAAGCACTCTCACCTGTAGCATGGTTGTATGCACTCTCACCTGTAGCTTGGTTGTAAGCACTCTCTTATGTAGCATGCTTTTAAGCACTCTCACCTGTAGCTTGCTTTTAAGGACACTCGCCTGTAATGTGCTTTTAAGCACTCTCACCTGAAACGGGGTTGTAAGCATTCTCACCTGTAGCGTGCTTGTACGCACTATCACCTGTAGCATGCTTTTAAGCAGTCTCACCTGCAGGTTGGTTTTAAGCGCTCTCACCAATAGCGTGGTTTAAGGACTCCCACCTGTAACGTGTTTGTAAGCGCTCTCACCTGTAGCGTGGTTTAAGCACTCTCGCCTGTAGCGTGGTTGTAAGCACTATCACCTGTAGCGTGCTTTTAAGCACTCTCACCTGTAGAGTGGTTTTAAGCACTCTCACCTGTAGCTTGCTTTTAAGCACACTCGCCTGTAGCTGGTTGTAAACACTCTCACCTGTAGCATGGTTGTAAGCACTCTCACCTGTAGCGTGCTTTTAAGCACTCTCACCTGTAGCTGGTTGTAAGCACTCTCACCTATAGCGTGGTTGTAAGCACTCTCACCTGTAGCTTGCTTTTAAGAACTCTCACCTGTAGCTGGTTGTAAGCACTCTCACCTGTAGCGTGCTTTTAAGCACTCTCACCTGTAGCGTGGTTGTAAGTGCTCTCACCTGTAGCGTGGTTGTAAGCACTCTCCCATGTAGCGTGATTTTAAGCACTCTCAGCTGTAGCGTTCTTTTAAGCACTCTCACCTGTAGCGTGGTTGTAAGCACTCTCACCTGTAGCATGGTTGTAAGCACTCTCACCTGTAGCATGCTTTTAATCACTCTCACCTGTAGCGTGGTTTTAAGCGCTCTCACCTGTAGCATGGTTGTAAGCGCTCTCACCTGTATCATGGTTTAAGCGCTCTCACCAATAGCGTGGTTTAAGCACTCTCACCTGTAGCATGCTTTTAAGCACTCTCACCTGTAGCGTGGTTTTAAGCGCTCTCACCTGTAGCGTGGTTGTAAGCACTCTCACCTGTAGCATGCTTTTAAGCACTCTCACCTGTAGCGTGGTTTTAAGCGCTCTCACCTGTAGCATGGTTGTAAGCGCTCTCACCTGTATCATGGTTTAAGCGCTCTCACCTGTAGCGTGGTTTAAGCACTCTCGCCTGTAGTGTGGTTGTAAGCGCTCTCACTTGTAGCGTGGTTGTAGGCGCTCTCACATGTATCATGGTTGTAAGCACTCTAACCTGTAGCGTGCTTTTAAGCACTCTCACCTGTAGAGTGGTTTTAAGCACTCTCACTGGTAGCTTGCTTTTAAGCACACTCGCCTGTAGCTGGTTGTAAACACTCTCACCTGTAGCATGGTTGTAAGCGCTCTCACCTGTAGCGTGGTTTAAGCACTCTCGCCTGTAGCGTGGTTGTAAGCACTATCACCTGTAGCGTGCTTTTAAGCACTCTCACCTGTAGAGTGGTTTTAAGCACTCTCACCTGTAGCTTGCTTTTAAGCACACTCGCCTGTAGCTGGTTGTAAACACTCTCACCTGTAGCATGGTTGTAGGCACTCTCACCTGTAGCGTGCTTTTAAGCACTCTCACCTGTAGCTGGTTGTAAGCACTCTCACCTATAGCGTGGTTGTAAGCACTCTCACCTGTAGCTTGCTTTTAAGAACTCTCACCTGTAGCTGGTTGTAAGCACTCTCACCTGTAGCGTGGTTTTAAGCACTCTCACCTGTAGCGTGCTTTTAAGCACTCTCACCTGTAGCGTGGTTGTAAGTGCTCTCACCTGTAGCGTGGTTGTAAGCACTCTCCCATGTAGCGTGATTTTAAGCACTCTCAGCTGTAGCGTTCTTTTAAGCACTCTCACCTGTAGCGTGGTTGTAAGCACTCTCACCTGTAGCATGCTTTTAAGCACTCTCACCTGTAGCGTGGTTTTAAGCGCTCTCACCTGTAGCATGGTTGTAAGCGCTCTCACCTGTATCATGGTTTAAGCGCTCTCACCAATAGCGTGGTTTAAGCACTCTCACCTGTAGCATGCTTTTAAGCACTCTCACCTGTAGCGTGGTTTTAAGCGCTCTCACCTGTAGCGTGGTTGTAAGCACTCTCACCTGTAGCATGCTTTTAAGCACTCTCACCTGTAGCGTGGTTTTAAGCGCTCTCACCTGTAGCATGGTTGTAAGCGCTCTCACCTGTATCATGGTTTAAGCGCTCTCACCAATAGCGTGGTTTAAGCACTCTCACCTGTAGCGTGTTTGTAAGCGCTCTCACCTGTAGCGTGGTTTAAGCACCCTCGCCTGTAGTGTGGTTGTAAGCGCTCTCACTTGTAGCGTGGTTGTAGGCGCTCTCACCTGTATCATGGTTGTAAGCACTCTCACCTGTAGCGTGCTTTTAAGCACTCTCACCTGTAGAGTGGTTTTAAGCACTCTCACTGGTAGCTTGCTTTTAAGCACACTCGCCTGTAGCTGGTTGTAAACACTCTCACCTGTAGCATGGTTGTAAGCACTCTCACCTGTAGCGTGCTTTTAAGCACTCTCACCTGTAGCTGGTTGTAAGCACTCTCACCTGTAGCGTGGTTGTAAGCACTCTCACCTGTAGCTTGCTTTTAAGCACTCTCACCTGTAGCTTGCTTTTAAGCACTCTCATCTGTATCGTGGCTTTAAGCACTCTCACCTGTAGCGTGCTTTTAAGCACACTCGCCTGTAGCGTGCTTTTAAGCACTCTCACCTGTAGCTGGTTGTAAGCACTCTCACCTGTAGCGTGGTTGTAAGCACTCTCACCTGTAGCGTGCTTTTTAACACTCTCACTTGTAGCATGGTTGTAAGCATCCTCACCTGTAGCGTGGTTTTAAGCACTCTCACCTGTAGCGTGGTTGTAAGCACTCTCCCATGTAGCATGCTTTTAAGCACTCTCACCTGTAGCGTGCTTTTTAACACTCTCACTTGTAGCATGGTTGTAAGCATCCTCACCTGTAGCGTTGTTTTAAGCACTCTCACCTGTAGCATGCTTTTAAGCACACTAGCCTGTAGCGTACTATTAAGCACTCTCACCTGTAGCTGGTTGTAAGCACTCTCACCTGTAGCGTGGTTGTAAGCACTCTCACCTGTAGCGTGGTTGTAAGCACTCTCACCTGTAGCGTGGTTGTAAGCACTATCACCTGTAGCGTGCTTTTAATCACTCTCACCTGTAGCGTGGTTGTAAGCACTCTCACCTGTAGCATGGTTGTAAGCACTATCACCTGTAGCGTGCTTTTAATCACTCTCACCTGTAGAGTGGTTGTAAGCACTCTCACTTGTAGCGTGTATTTAAGCACTCTCACCTGTAACATGGTTGTAAGCACTTTCACTTGTAGCATGGTTTAAGCACTCTCACCTGTAGCATGGTTGCAAGCGTTCTCACCTGTAGCATGCTTGTAAGCACTCTCTCCTGTAGCGTGGTTTTAAGCGATTTAACCTGTAGCATGGTTGTAAGCGCTCTGACCTGTAGCGTGATTTAGGCACTCTCACCTGTAGCATGGTTGCAAGCGTTCTCACCTGTAGCATGCTTGTAAGCACTCTCTCCTGTAGCGTGGTTTTAAGCGATTTAACCTGTAGCATGGTTGTAAGCGCTATGACCTGTAGCGTGATTTAAGCACCCTCACCTGCAGCATGGTTTTAAGCGCTCTCATCTATAGCGTGCTTTAAGAACTCTCACCTGTAGTGTGGTTGTAAGCGCTCTCACCTGTAGCATGGTTGTAAGTGATAGAAATTAACAGATACACGAAAAAAGCGTGTTACCTTGTGACCTTATCAAAAACTGTGACATTAGATAATTAAAGATGGATATTCATTATGTTTTGTAGAACCTCGATCTACTTGTATCGATTTGGTGAAGTCCACGACACTAATGCGACACTCAAGTCAGCGTGTCACATAGACGCATCACTAATTATGAGCTCCTTTTTGTTACATATACTTTAGGCTTTTGCCTACCTTTAGGCACCATTAATTGTTGGCTTTGAATATTCTGCCTGAATCCAGTTTGTATTTTACAGTTTCCGTGCTTGCAGTTTCCAGCATGGATTCGATGCATCTGTAATTTTCCATCGTGTCGGATCCCTCTCTAAAACTAGGTATTTAACTTTCCCCATTTCTATTGAGACTCCATAGTTGTTAGTTATATTAGTTAATTATGATATATTTTTATTCAGGAGCAGACGCCCATATTCTTCCGCACGGTACACGTTTTTTCACACTGAGATCTTTATCCTTCGGCATTAAGGTAACCTATAATTCCACATTATGGTTTCATTTATCACCGCTCATACAAGCTCCTCTGGTTTTAAAACATCTGCAAACCTTTTCTAGACCGATTGTGTATTTGAAATTTATGTACAAACGGTTTTGCAAATTATATGATTTCAAGAGACATCGAACGAGTGTTTGAATCTTTGAATCTGGAATAAACTGCTTGTGTAAATAGATAAAGAGAACAATTCCTGTTAAGTTCTCGTTTTCGGAAAATGATTCATGTTTTCTCTGATTTATGCTTTGCTCAATGAGATGTGTACTCTCTTTAAGTTAAGTACACTACTGCAGTCACTTGATGATGCTTGATAAAAATTCGTTGATCTAACTCTGTATAACAAGATTAATGAATGCATATTTATTCATATCAGAGGTTGAGAAATCTTCAATATTAATTTCTTTTTATTTAGAGTTGACACTGTAAATAAGGTATCTTGACCAAAGAAATTAATTCTTAGAAATATGCCACACATTATTTCAGTTAAACTTATGTTTTCTATGTATTATGTTTTGTCACTAGTGTTGTTTTGTATAGTCACAACGGTGTTATAGATAACACATACTAAAAATAATAGATTGATGGGTAACTGTAAATATTTTTTTTCAGATTACATAAGGTTTATACAATATACAATTGACACCAGTCCTGAAGATGGTCTCAGAAAATCTTGTTTAGGAGACCGAAACGTCGACCAGCGCCTTATCCTTACTCTTCTTAAATATACTGAGATTTTGGGTAGGTGACATTAGGATCTACCGAGTTACTTATTAATTTAATTTTTTGTGTACCTGCAGACCTAATTGTTTACAACTGTTTATATTTGTATATGAAATTAACAACCTTTTTTAATATCCAATAAATTCTATTTTTCCTATACATCGCTTGTGTTTGTGTTTCATGTTTTTGTATGTATTGTAACAATTTATGTCTATACACAACTAATAATTTTCTGTTGGAAGAATTGATTTCTTAAAAGGATCATTAATTTGTCCTATAAAGTCGCTTGCACCATCATTTTTTGTTAAACAAATTCCCTTGAAGGCACCTATACCTTTCTTTTTGCTAAAGAAGCAATCGCTTAATTAGTCATGGCCATCATTCAAATTAGCATCTTTCACAGTTAACGGCCCTTCAAACAAGTAACATGCTTACAGTCAGATGCGTTAAATGCAATAAAAAAAGGTGCTTGCCGATTAGTTGAAGAAACAGGATAACCCCGCAAGTAAAAGATCCAGTACTGATGTGCGGTCCCAAAAGGAGACAGGGCGGTAACAAGGAGGGACTAAGAAGCCTCATTATCAATCGGAACCCTGCGTTTACCATGGACGATGACACCAGCAAATGAAAAATATGTGCGGGGCTTCCACTCCACTTCTAAAAAATACCTTAATACAGCATGCCTAGCAAAGCGGTCACCGCATGCCTCGCAAAGCGTTCAGCACATGCCTCGCAAAGTGGTCAGCGTATGCGCTGCAATGCTAGGCGAGACCTAAAAAGCAGTGCCTGCTCTATTGGGAGATATTGAACAACACCCAATCTACATTCAGAAACCCCTTTATAATATATAGGATTCTGCAATCCTTATAAAAACCCATCTCTAATATCTTTTTAATATGCTACTTGTGACACACCCAGTTGCCTAATATAAAGATATGGCGTCAAAACTCAAGAGGTCCCAATCCCTGCTCCCTGAGCCAACAGGGGAGGGGAAGGTAGGCCAGATCACAAGACTCTAGATAGGGCCCAATGCACCCGTGCTAGGGCCCAATGCACCCTTGCTAGGGCCCATTGCACCCATGCTAGGGCTCATTGCATCGTAGCTAGGGCCCATTGCACTCTAGTGAGGACCAATTGCACTCTTGCTAGGGCCCATTGCACCCTTGCTAGGGCCATTGCACTCTAGATAGGGCCAATTGCACCCTTGCTAGGGCCATTGCACTCTAGATAGGGCCAATTGCACCCTTGCTAGGGCCATTGCACTCTAGATAGGGCCAATTGCACCCATGCTAGGGCCCATTGCACCCTAGATAGGGCCCATTGCAACCTTGCTTGGGCTCATTGCACCCTAGTAAGGGCTCATTGCACCTAGTTAGGGCTCATTACACCCTAGCTGGGGCCCATTGCACCTTAGCTAGGGCCCACTGCACTCTAGATAGGGCCCATTGCACCCATGCTAGTGCCCACTGCACCCTAGTTAGCGCTCCTTGCACCCTAGCTAGGGCCCATTGCACCTTAGCTATGACCCACTGCACTCTAGATGAGGCCCATTGCACACATGCTAGGGCCCTTTGCACCCTAGTTAGGACTCATTGCATCTTAGCGAGGGTCCATTGCAGTCTAGCGAGGGCCCATTGCATTCTAACAAGGGCTTATTGCACTCTAGATAGAGCCAATTGCCACCTTTCTAGGGCTCATTGCACCCTAGTTAGGGCTCATTGCACCATAGCTAGGGCTTATTGCACCCTAGCTAGGGCCCATTGCACCTTAGCTAGGGCACATTGCATTCTAGCGTGGGTCCATTGCACTCTAGATAGAGCCCATTGCACCCTTGCTAGGGCCCATTGCACCTTAGCTAGGGCCCATCGCAACCTTGCTTGGGCTCATTGCACCCTAGTAAGGGCTCATTGCACCCTAGTTAGGGCTCATTACACCCTAGCTGGGGCCCATTGCACCTTAGCTAGGGCCCACTGCACTCTAGATAGGGCCCATTGCACCCATGCTAGTGCCCACTGCACCCTAGTTAGCGCTCCTTGCACCCTAGCTAGGGCCCATTGCACCTTAGCTATGACCCACTGCACTCTAGATGAGGCCCATTGCACACATGCTAGGGCCCTTTGCACCCTAGTTAGGACTCATTGCATCTTAGCGAGGGTCCATTGCAGTCTAGCGAGGGCCCATTGCATTCTAACAAGGGCTTATTGCACTCTAGATAGAGCCAATTGCCACCTTTCTAGGGCTCATTGCACCCTAGTTAGGGCTCATTGCACCATAGCTAGGGCTTATTGCACCCTAGCTAGGGCCCATTGCACCTTAGCTAGGGCACATTGCATTCTAGCGTGGGTCCATTGCACTCTAGATAGAGTCCATTGCACCCTTGCTAGGGCCCATTGCACCTTAGCTAGGGCCCACTGCACTCTAGCTAGGGCTCATTGCACCATAGCTAGGGCTTATTGCACCCTAGTTGGGCTCATTGTACTAGCTAGAGCTCATTGTACTAGCTAGAGCTCATTGTACTAGCTAGAGCTCATTGTACTAGCTAGAGCTCATTGCACCCTAACTAGGGATTATTGCACCCTATCTAATGCTCATTACACTGTAGCTAGGGCTCACTGTACCCCAGCTAGGGCTCCTTGCCTGCTAGGGCCGATTACACTGCCCTGACTCCATTCTGCTTTGTTGGGTCAAATGTCAGGACTGTTTGTCAGTGAGCCAGGGCTAAGCAACCCAGCATACATGCATGCCATGCATACATACATACATACATAGATGCATACATGCACAATGAGGTTAAACTGTGAGGTTAAAAAGCCCCATCCACAAATAAACACATAATTCATGTCATGAAATACTAAAATTAGATGAAAAGTAATTTTATAACAGCAGAGAATTACGTAGTTTAACAGCTGCTTTTAAAAATAGACCCATTCTAAAACACGACTGTAGGTAAAAAACAGCTCTACAGTTTTTTGTCTTTGCTTTTGAACTGCTGGGATAAGCAAGGCCAGAGACAAACCTCTATAAAACCTACAGAAACACAGAAAGTGCAGTAGGGTTTGGTCAGTTGATTCATCGCAAGGGAAAAACACAATATCCATCTAAGAAAACCCAGGCGAAGTCTGGTAAGGACTGATGTCTCCCCAAGGGTTCTTCACCCACTCTAAATATGGTTCGATGCCTGGGCTCGATTAGATCGCTGCATAGTTTCTAAAAGAATCCAAAGTGTACAAAGCCAATTCCCTGTCACTAGCCTGTTTCGACAGAAAACTTTCCTTCACCTACCTCTAATCTTCCTCCTTAATAGAATTTTGGTCAGTAAAGAGGTCAGGTCTTCCAAAGCTAGAGAGGTTGGTCTCAAAAGGCTAGAGAGGTTGGTCTTCCAAGGCTAGAGAGGTTGGTCTCAAAAGGCTAGAGAGGTTGGTCTCCCAAGGCTAGAGAGGTTGGTCTTCCAAGGCTAGAGAGGTTGGTCTTCCAAGGCTAGAGAGGTTGGTCTTCCAAGGCTAGAGAGGTTGGTCTTCCAAGGCTAGAGAGGTTGGTCTTCCAAGGACAGAGAGGTTGGTCTTCCAAGGCTAGAGAGGTTGGTCTTCCAAGGACAGAGAGGTTGGTCTTCCAAGGCTAAAGAGGTTGGTCTCCCAAGGCTAGAGAGGTTGGTCTCCCAAGGCTAGAGAGATTGGTCTCCCAAGGCTATAGAGGTTGGTCTCCCAAGGCTAGAGAGGTTGGTCTCCCAAGGCTAGAGAGATTGGTCTCCCAAGGCTAGAGAGGTTGGTCTTCCAAGGCTAGAGAGGTTGGACTTCAAAGACTAGAGAGGTTGGTCTCCCAAGGCTAGAGAGGTTGGTCTCCCAAGGCTAGAGAGATTGGTCTTCCAAGGCAAGAGAGGTTGGTCTTCCAAGGCTAGAGAGGTTGGTCTTCCAAGGCTAGAGAGGTTGGTCTCCCAAGGCTAGAGAAGTTGGTCTTCCAAGGCTAGAGAGGTTGGTCTTCCAAGGCTAGAGAAGGTCTGTATATATGGAATCCATGACCGTGAGGGACCCAAAGCACAAGCAGACAATCCTCGATTTCATCTCTGCTAAGAGAAGCCTGAGCGCTGCCCCAGATGGAGCACCACGGTAAAAGGGGAGCTAGGTTTATACAGTCTTCAACATAACTTAGACAAAACTCCTCAAGCTCCTTGAAGTTGTTGCTGCTAGGGGGAAACCTCTAATAGCTTGCGTAGAACCCTATTTCATTCCACCTGCAAAATGTCCGTGTTAGAACAACCCCGGATCCCAGCGCCATATGTCAGGGCAGGGACACATCTACATTTGTAAATCTCAATAAGAGGGTGGATGGGATTATACCCTATACACGCCGAAACTTTCAAAAGTGATCCATTATCACATGAGAAACTGGAGCGCCTATCTGCCATACATGAGGTCCAACCAAAGTTTTCATCAAAGGTGACTGGTAAATAGAAGACATATCGCATTCTCTGGATGCGCTTGGCCTTAATTCAGCGTGTACGAGTCTTCATGTTCTTAGGGCCACAAACCATTACAAAAGGTTTGGATCTATTGGTTTCCAAGTTAAGGCTCTCCATCCAGCAAACAAAACCATCATGAGAGCCATAAGTCTGTTGGAAGTCCTGTCTATCAAAATGATGCTGTTGGCGTAGCAGCAGCATTAATTGGTTCTTCATTTTTGGGATGTCTGTACCTAGACCCACTAGAACAGACTCAAGCTGATTGATATAGAGTGGAAAAATGATCAGGGCCAACACACGCCCCTGCAGAACCCCTCGCTGTAGGCTAAAAGAGCCCAAGCATTCATGATTACTCTCCTTATTTTTGTTTGATCTGTTTATTGCATTTCATAATCAGAGCCCTGCAGATGTATGAATTAACACCAAAAGGCATTGTCAGAGCCCTGCGGATGTCTGAATTAATACCAAGAGGCATTGTCAGAGCCCTGCGGATGTCTGAATTAATCCCAAGGGGCATTGTCAGAGCCCTGCGGATATCTGAATTGATACCAAGGGGCATTGTCAGAACCCTGTGGATGTCTGAATCAATACCATGGGTCATTGTCAGAGCCCTGCGGATGTCTGAATCAATACTAAGGGGGTATTGCCAGAGTCCTGCGGATGTCTGAATCAATAGCAAGGGCATTGTCAGAGCCTTGCGGATGTCTGAATCAATACCAAGGGGCATTAACAGAGACCCACGTGTGGTAAAATTAAATTACCTATGCTTAATTTATGCGGTAAAGTTCAATAAGAATAACTCATGAAAAATAAGAGGCAAAATCCGTGATATTTGAGGTTTTAAAAAGGGGTTTTATTCCCTAAAAAGGAATTGGGTATTTGGCTCGAGCCAAGGTGGCATACCATTCCGTCACCACGTAGGTTCGGGAAGGGACTGACAGACAACATTTTATTAACGGACATTCATATATATAGTCAATGCATTACAGTAATGTCATTTTGCAGAAGGCGTAAAAGCTGAGAGGGGAGATAAGAATGCATATACGTAATAAAAAGGCGTTACAATAGGCGTGCATAAAGGCGTGAACTAGAAACGTCATTAACATGAGGTCACAAGTAGGTGGATCCATAAGTGAATCCTACGGTGTCAGCAAAAATACATGGCAGAGATGCGCGCGCAGCAGCATGACGTGTGATTTACGTGTAACTGTTGGGTGAAGAGGGACTTGACATTTAGCCCTACATGTGGAGACAGAAGTCTGGAGTGTCAGATCAACCTAATCCCAAATCGTATCTAATATCTTATGTTTAAGGAACATTATTATCTGGAAGGGAAAGGTCTCTCGGACAGAAGCTATTCTATACTGACTGTGAGTGCGTGTATAAGCGTCTACGTGTCTGCATGAGATGCGAGGGGGCATGGGCCTACCATGGAAACAGGAGCTATGAATTACTTGCACGGAGACAGTGAGGCCGGGCCCTTTGCTCTGCAGCTGGAAGGATGTTTACTTGAACTACGAGACAGGAATGTATTTTCGAGGAGCGGAGCAGATAATTCGAAGGTTGAATACAGTCTTGGCAGGCAACAGGCTGAGCCAAGCGCCGTTAGCCGCCCAGGGAGTAAGGCAGAGGTCACGGTACAGAGGCAGACCCAGGCTGAGGCCTTTCAGAGTCAACAGGCAAGAAAAAGCTTGATGGCAGAATTCAGGGCCTACTTCGCCAGAGCTGAAAAACGTGTAAAGTACACCACAAAAAGACGTTGGCATGGCATACTTAGAAGCGGACTATTCGACCCATTCAGGGTGGGTCTGGAAGAGGACATGTTAACGTTGGACGCAAATGTATTTGCGTCTTCACAACTGGCACAGGAGGGAAGTTACATGCACTTTAAGTTCGTACATGGAGACGGTGGGGTACACGATAGGGAACATTTCTTGACCATAAAATTTATATTTCCTCATTCCCTCCTTGTTCCCTACGGACCCTTCATGATATATCGATCCTCATGAATCGATCAATTTTTTCACGTAACATCATTTGCTCTTCTTTCTTCTTTTCTCGTTTTGAATGGGAATTTGGATGCGAGAAACATGATGTGGCGCACAAGCCGCAAATCGCTGGTCCACATTGTAAACACAGGCAACAACTGAATACTATGAGAAGACCAATGCCTAGGAATGATAGGATCTTCCATCCCCAAGCGGTCAATGTTGTCCAGAACCAACCGGACCAAGTCCAGGTGCCTGGATTCTGATGTATCAAACTTGCAATCTTATGAAGACGTGTTATAGCTTTATATACCGTTGGCGCGTTTTCTGGAATGAAAACACAGCAACTCGACCCGATGACCTTACAGGCTCCGCCCCTATCTGCTAGGATGACGTCAATGACGAGACGATTTTGAAGAACAACAATCCGCATGGCAGACTGTTCCTCTGTTAAGTTACCTAGAGCAGAAGTAGTTTCATTCACTACCGCTTCGAGGGTTCTAGTTAATTTGCGTATCAGTTTACTATTAAAGACAGCACCTAAGTAGGGGAAGAAACCTTTATTGAAGTCTGTATACTGCTCCCATGCCGTCTCAGTATAATCGACAATCGGGAGATCCCTTCTGAGTCTACTGTTTACTAGATTGGTATTTCTGTGGTAATCGGGAGGAGCTAGAAAAACAGGTGGTAGAAGGAATGCAATGTAACAGGTACCATCCCAGTCTAAAGGTAAGCGTATGTATGCTGTATGACCACAAACGAAGTAGGAGTGTCGCGTAGCTCTGAATGTAGATCTGCCTTGATCATTGAATTCGACTATGGTAGTACATTTACTATGACCCAAGTGTACTGAACCATTTTTCCTGATACATAATTCACCCGTGACTGGTAATACTGACATAGCAGGTAATACTGGTGCAGCTTCTGATTCCACAGTTAGGATCATGAGGTTAATTGTGTAATTACCTAACCCATATACTTCATTTTCTAGATCAGTTCCTGTTCTAGTGGGAAGTCCCTTCTTGTCAGGGTAACAGACTTTGAGTAGAACTGAGTTCAGGTTTCCCCAAACCCAATTCCCGTCAAGGACAGCAATGTCAGAATCTAAAGAATTAATCAGTCTAAACCACGCACCACATGAGCCATTGTGCGTGAACGGGTACGGAAAGAGGGGCAGAACTCCCTTGTATTTCTGGTAAGGAGGGAGTCGGCCACATATCCAACAGTTTGTAGCGTTATTAGTTTGATGGGAGTGATGTAACATGCTAATGAATGTGTTGTTGCGCAGCGCAAGTCTGTAAGACAGTTCATGTGGAGGTAATTCGCTAAAGGAATGTTCGGCAGTAACATTGTAAGCAGATTGTTCATGCTTGAAGATAGGATAGTATATAGGCAACAGTATACTAGCAGCAATAATCAAAAGGCTCAGAAAAAACATAATCAATAATGTCACTATACAGTGACTACGGAGTGATTTACAATATGCACGTTTCTTGAGTTGTCTCTGTCTATCTCTCTCTCTATCTCGGTCTAGGGGATACATGTCAGAAACTAATTTAACCGATTCACCTAGGGGAGGACTTAAACAATTAAACTGTCTGACTTGCTAGACCGTAGCTTGAGTCTGTATTCTTCAGAGGCGGTTTTCTCAACCAGGGGGAGTTTTGAATCAGTCTGTGGAGGAGGGCAGGGCTTAGAGTCCAAGTCCGAAGGGAGTCCGTGGAATTTTTTAATGTGGCTCGAGTGTAGCCACCCTTTTCTGCCCTCCACCTTAACAGCGGTCCTCATCGTCAGAAGGACCAATTTCGGAGTTTGCCAGCGGGGCTCCAGTGGACTTCTCCGGTCGAAGTTGCGAACGAAGACAAAGTCGCCAGGGACCACTTCGTGGGGCTTCACCTCGGTGTTGTCGGGAAAGGCGGCAGCTACCTGTGAACGACAAGATTGTAGTGCAGACATCAAGGAGGCAAGGTAATCTGTCAGCATAATACAGTCAACATCTGTGATTTTACGAGGTATAGGCGTCCCCCACATATTTGGTGGCCTACCAAAGACCACTTCATACGGGGATAGCCCGGTTCGAGAATGCGCCACCATCCTCATATAAAAAAGGGCAACTGGCAAGGCTACTATCCAGTCAACGCCTTTCTCTCTACATATTTTCGAAAGTCGGATCTTCAGAGTCTGATTATGGCGCTCCACGAGACCTGCTGCCTCGGGATGCCGAACACAGTGGAACTTCCACTGATAGCCTAACAGGAGTGTAATGTGTTTCACAAGCTCGGATGAGAATGGCTGACCGTTATCTGAGTACACGATACGGGGCAAACCATACCGTGGGAAGAATTCGCGAACCAGCTGCTTGGCAGTGGTCGGAGCAGTGTAATCTGGGACTGGATATGCTTCTGTCCAACGGGAAAGTGCACATACGACTACGAGGACATACTTGAATCCTCGACAACGTTCCATCTGGATATAATCCATCTGGAGGACTTCAAAAGGGGGATCGGGAGGCTGAAATCCACCTTGCTCTACTGGAATGCTTTTACCTGGATTGAACTGACAACAAATCATGCAAGTACGCACTTTTTGTTTCGCTGCTGCTCGTAAGTTTTTATTGTACCATATGTGTTGAATACTGTCTAGCATGGCCTTTTCTCCTAGGTGCGCTGGACTATGTACTGTGTTAATGATTACTTGAACCATAGAGTCGGGGAGAAACCATGTAGATTTTCCCTTCGTCATCCATCCTTGATCTGTTTGGATCCCTCCTAGTTCAGTCCACTTCTTCATTTCGTCTGGTGTGGCATGTGTCTGTATGTCAATTACATCATGTGCGGGATCCCTGACTGTCAGGCAGTGTGTCAAAGTCGGGACTATTGTCTTTGTCACGTCAGTTGCATGAATTCGATTCTGGGCAGTCTGCTTAGCTGTTCGGTCTGCCAGGTCGTTACCCTGGGAGATAGTGTCGGTGACTTTTGTATGTGCCTTACACTTCATAATAGATATCGCGGTAGGTAGATGTATTGCATCTAACAGAGCTTGAATGAGGGGACCGTGTTGGATGTTGGCACCGTGAGAAGTTAAGTAACCTCTCTCTCGCCAGAGGACTCCAAAGTCGTGAACGACTCCGAATGCATAACGTGAATCAGTGTATATGTTAACTTTCTTATTTTTGGCTTGAATACAGGCTTGTGTCAGAGCAATGAGCTCTGCTGCTTGAGCTGACAGGGTATCGATACAATTGGTTTCTATAACTTCGGTGTCTGTCGTGACTGCATAGGCCGCCACTAATTCACCTGTACCGGTTCTCATGCATGAACCATCCACATAAAGTGTCAGGTCTGGATCTGGTAATGGAACATCTGTCAAGTCTTGTCTGGGTTTCGTCGTAATAGTAATGACTTCAATACAATCATGTTTCAATGGATCTACACCATTTAATGGCAAAAGTGTGGCAGGATTTAATGTGTTACAACGCCTGATTTCTATGTGTGGTTGAAACAATGTCAATTCATAACCTGTCAGTCTTGCTATGGTCAAGTGTTGGGTCTGTGTACGATTTAAAAGAACTTCCACGGAGTGTGGAACTTGTACTGTCAATTGATGTCCTAACACTATGGAATCACTTTGTCTGATTGCTAAAGCTGTCACAGCGACTGATTTCAAACACGCAGGCAGGGCCTGGGCTACTGGATCTAATGTGCTAGAAAAGTAAGCACACGGTTTGTGTGAACCTGCTTGTTCCTGAGTGAGGACTGACAATGCAGTACCTTCACGTTCTGTGACAAAAAGTGTAAAAGGCTTACTGTAACATGGTGTTGCTAAAACAGGTGCTTGACATAAGGCTTTCTTTAAGTCCTCAAAAGCTTGTGTATGTTCCTGAGTCCAAGGGAGGACAGTCGATGTCGCTGCCTCCTGAGTTGTCAACTGAATGAGTGGTTTTGCTAGAAATGCATATTGGGGAATCCATTGTCTGCAGTACGTGGTGAGGCCTATGAAAGCCCGCACCTCCTTTTGTGTTTTCGGTGGTGACATGTTTACAATTAACTGGATGCGGTCAGGAGTGAGCTGTCTCCCCACTTTGGACAGCAAGTGACCCAGGTACACAACTTGCTGAACACAGAATTGCAGCTTCGAAGGGGATACCTTGTGCCCCTTGTCAGCCAGAAAATTTAAGCCCGTCAGGGATGCTTTTTCACATTCGGGTTCGCTTCGGGCGGTGATCAGCAGATCATCGACATACTGAAGCAGAGCGGTGTTAACAGGCATGTGGATACTGTCAAGTTGTCTTTTCAGTGCTTGGCTATAGATGCTGGGGCTTTCTGTGAATCCTTGAGGTGCGCGTGCAAATTTGAAACTTCGTCCATTTAAACTGAATCCGAACAAGTATTGGCTTTCCGGATCGATTGGGACGCTAAAGAAGGCGTTCTTGAGGTCAATTACAGTAAAGAACGTCGCTTCTGAATCAATGGCAGTCAATAGTGAAGAGATATCTGGAACCACAGGATACTGTGGTACAATACATTTATTCAATTCGCGCAGATCAATAACTAATCGATATACCGGTGGTGCATTTGGATCAGTATGTTTAAGAACTGGAATGATAGGAGAATTACATACATTGGAGTCGGTTTCCACGACCACTCCTTGTGCAATGAGCTCGTCAATGATTCTCAGTAAAGCCACTACAGCATCTGGGGGTAACTTGTATTGTCGAATTCGTGGTAATACCACTCCTGCTTTGAGTGTAACTCGATATGGTGTAATGTGCATACAACCTACATCAGTGGGGCCTTGCGCCCACAAGTGTGCAGGGACATTCTGTAACCGGTGATCCATGTCTCTCAATACATAGTGACCTTTAAAGTCTCGCAAGAATAATCACACTCCTTCCGGAGAACAGCATATTATAGCTCCTAGAGCCTTCAAAGTCTTTATACCTAGCAAGTTTTCCGGACATGATTTTGTAAGCAATAAATCTGTAGTCCGTGTCAGAGGACCAACTGCAAGAGGAAGGGGTTGTGATACTTCATTAATAATAGGCTTTCCTGAAAATCCAAGGGAAACATTCTGTGAGCCTGAGAGGGGTGCCCCTGGAACCTCATCGTGACTTATTGTGGTCCTGCTTGCCCCTGTATCAATGAGAAACTTTCTGTCTTTCCCTAATACTTGACTGTGTACATAAGGACCTTCTTGATCTACAGGAACCTCAATAAGAGGCAAACCAAACTCCCTCTCTAGGCTGTTTCATGTGTATCGCTGATAATCGGGGTAGTCATTTTGTGCATACTGGTACATCTGTTGTGTCGTGTTCTGTGTTGCGGTAATGGGCTGTTGCTGTGGTACTGCTACAGTCTGCGATGAAGCTGGCATAGGCGGAATATGTTGTATATTCTGGGGTACTTGTTGCTGGGCCTGATCTTGTCTAGGGGGACGCGGTCTCTCCTTGGTCTTACCCGTGGAGATATTGTGTTTCAAGACTGCACAATCGTTTATATAATGACCTGGTTGTTTACAATAGTTACAGACTCCTTTAACAGGAGCCGTCGAATTGCTAGGCTGGGTCGCACCCCTCTTGTGACCGTCAGCAGGAACTGACTGGGCAACTAACATTTTCATTTTCGTGTCTTTTATACGTCTTTGTTCATGTTCTTGTTCTTCTCTGATTCTATTCTGGTGATACTGTAACATTTGTAACATTTGTGAAGGGGTGTTAGCTTGCCAAGTACTCTCGACTTTCAGTACTCTGTTCTTTACCTGTGGTAGGGAATTCTCGACTAATTTCGTTACAAAAAGGTGTGGATATGATTCACTACCTGGTTTCAGGCCGCTGTTAATACCAAAACATTTTTCAAAACGGGAATAAAAATCACTAGTGTCTTCATCGGGTTTCTGTTTGCAGGCTGAGATTGCACCCCAGTCTTCCTTTTTCGTACTTAATAAACGTGGCAACACTTGTACTAACAATCCCGGTAACGCTTTAACTTTGTCCCCAAGCCCTAGGCCTGGAACCCGAGTATTCTCTTCGTTCTCTAATGCTGCCCACTCAATCTTTGCATTTCCCACTTCCCATTCTTTTTCTTTAAGTTTCTCGTAAATGCCAGCAGGCAGTAGTACTTTCAGTATTTTCATACGGTCAGGATAAGTGTAATCACCCATGAGTAACATGTCTTTTATTTCACGGTGAAAACCTGCGGGATCTTTGTCATGGCTGGGTACTAGTGTTTTCATTTCCAGTAATTCTATTTTTGTTATGGGTGTGTACACAAACACACTTCTAAGCGTATTATCAGGATTCTGAACTGGGTGCACTTCTCGTAACGGATTCTGTCTGTCCATGTAATACATTTTTCTTTCCATGGAATGTGCTGAATCAGACTGTGGATACAGGAAGGCACTATATCTATGCCGATGTTCTAAAATCACTTTAATTAGATCGGTACCTAGACCTCTCCATTTATTCATGAGCAGTTCTGCTAATATATCCGGCAGGGGCCCTGGATCAGAGTGTTGACTTCTATACAATAAGAGCAGGTGTTGTATCATGTACGTACCAGCTAAACGCTGTTCACTTGGTGTCATGTTCAAAAATGTGTGTGCTAACGCATCATCACTATATTTCCCCGCATCGTCAGCCCATTGTACTGCTGACCTAGCTAATTCTTGTTCATCCATCGAATCGAGTACATGGTACCCCATTCGTTCTCGAAGTCTGTTATCAGTGGCTTGGAATAAGTGTTCAGGAGTTCTCGGATTACACATGGCTTCTTGAAAAAATCTTTTACTTTCTGGACGCACTGGGCGCATTGAATTATTAAAGGATCTCCCTTTACCTACATACGCTATTGTTTCTCTAACTGGTAATTGTGCTTGTCCGGTCGACGTTTCTGGTTGCTCCTCCTCCCCTGAAGACTCAAACTTGTCTGATTCCAGTTCTGGTTCTGACTGTCTTGTTTCATGTACTTTTATTACTACGCTTCTGATTCTTTGATACATGTTTTTTATACAATTCTGTTTATCGTGGTTCCCGTCTGCTATATTCTGACCCCATCTATGAAGTGCTTTCATTTCCTCCGGGTCTACACCCGGCCTATCTTGTTCTCTTATTAAGCAGTTTATAAAAAACCGTAATATCTTGGCTTGAGTGTCAACTTTCTGGTGAGCCATGGCCTGGCCAATACTCTCAGGGCCTTCCCCTGTTTGAACAAAATGATATATTCTGTCTAGATGATCAATCATTCCGGGTAGTGTCAATAAAAAGTTGGTGACCCGTCTTAGTCGTACTGATGCGAGTATTAATCTGTCATCATTTCTACCGGGTACTGGATCATGTCTACAATCCCCGATACGTTCCTTCATTATATCAAAATCGGCTGCCCGAGGGGTACGTTGTTGTGCTAGATCCCTGTAAGTCCATCTATGTGCTTGTGGTGGTGTCTGGAAACCTGTCGCCCCTCCTGACGCGCCGTCTCCGAAGGGGTTCATTGGGTGTAAGGTAGAAAGGTTAGTTGTAGGAAGAGGTGGAAGGACTGCTGGAAGACCAGGAGGGACAGCCGGGACGGGAAGAAGAGGAGGAGGAAGAGGAGGAGGAGTAGCTTGTCGCGGAGGTGGGGGCGGATTGTCTCGGGGTGCAGCGCCGCCAGGAGGAGGTGTGCGTGGCGGTGCAGTATTAACATATTCGGGGGCTACATCATCTAGATAGGAAGAAAGGAAAATGTCCTTTGCGGTTTTCTGATGTATTTTAGTCGGGAGCATTGGAGGTGGTAGATCTTTTGATACTTCCGGGGTGGCCTTAGGTAAACCTTCGGTTAAAAGAGGGTACATACCATTCATGAGTGTGTTTCGTTGTCTATCTACTTGTTCTATTTTTACTCAGATACCTTCCTCAACTAGTACGTTTTCTTGGGCCTTGTCTGAATCCTCTTTCCTTTTCTCTTCCTTTCTGTGTGCTTTTTCTGTGCGCCTATGCGATTCTTTACGCCATAATTCAATGGCATCTTTCTGTGACTGTCTGGCTTTCTTTTTCCATAATGCTTCTTCTACTCTCATGATGCAATCTGCATCCCATGTCCCAGCAGCGGGCCATCTCTGATTCTCCGCTAGATCCTTGGTGTAGTCCACCCATAACTCGAGATATAAAACGGCATCTAGGCCATGTTTGTGGTACATAAAGTACCCTGGAGTGTCCCTAGGTGGAATGGGAACGGCTTCCTCGAGTATCCCTTTTCTAGTGTTTATTTGTCTTAATTTAGAGAATAACGGCATCTTAAAACCAGGCTACTTGATCCTTATTCAGATATGAACACACTGATCACAATAATGAAGATCGAACAATCACTCATACCACGACATTTTAAGACACATTAAAACATTTTAAGATGAACAACAATGATTAGAATAAAACTAGCCGACTGCATGATACTGGATGTACTGCTAAACAGTACAGATACACTGCTAAACAGTGCAGACGAGATATACTGCTAAACAGTACAGATACACTGCTAAACAGTGCAGACCAGGCCTGTGTACCCAAACCCGTCTTGACCGGCACAAACTAATGCGCACGTCTAGATGCGTCCCCAGCAACGGTACTCACCGGGATGCGAGGAAACAGAAGGCCTCGGAAACTCTGGACTGAACTGGACCGGACTGGATTCGGACTGGATTCGGACTCGACTCGTGACGCGGATACTTCGGAACTTCGGAACCTGGTGGGCCTCCGTATACCTCGGATCTTGCTCTCTCAGCTAGGCTCTGGTCGGGATCCTCCGCACTCCTCACCGCCTCGTCTGGGTGTTGATCGCAGCCTCAGTCACCTCCGTTGGCCTGAGGGAGATACAGGAAATCCTGCGGGTACGCGTAGTGGTCCGTCCGGCTGTGGCAGGGGGCCGGGCCTGCAACGCACCTCCGGCGCGTGAGATGGGGGAGGGGTCCCTGTTCGGGCGCCAATTATGTGGTAAAATTAAATTACCTATGCTTAATTTATGCGGTAAAGTTCAATAAGAATAACTCATGAAAAATAAGAGGCAAAATCCGTGATATTTGAGGTTTTAAAAAGGGGTTTTATTCCTTAAAAAGGAATTGGGTATTTGGCTCGAGCCAAGGTGGCATACCATTCCGTCACCACGTAGGTTCGGGAAGGGACTGACAGACAACATTTTATTAACGAACATTCATATATATAGTCAATGCATTACAGTAATGTCATTTTGCAGAAGGCGTAACAGCTGAGAGGGGAGATAAGAATGCATATACGTAATAAAAAGGCGTTACAATAGGCGTGCATAAAGGCGTGAACTAGAAACGTCATTAACATGAGGTCACAAGTAGGTGGATCCATAAGTGAATCCTACGGTGTCAGCAAAAATACATGGCAGAGATGCGCGCGCAGCAGCATGACGTGTGATTTACGTGTAACTGTTGGGTGAAGAGGGACTTGACATTTAGCCCTACATGTGGAGACAGAAGTCTGGAGTGTCAGATCAACCTAATCCCAAATCGTATCTAATATCTTATGTTTAAGGAACATTATTATCTGGAAGGGAAAGGTCTCTCGGACAGAAGCTATTCTATACTGACTGTGAGTGCGTGTATAAGCGTCTACGTGTCTGCATGAGATGCGAGGGGGCATGGGCCTACCATGGAAACAGGAGCTATGAATTACTTGCACGGAGACAGTGAGGCCGGGCCCTTTGCTCTGCAGCTGGAAGGATGTTTACTTGAACTACGAGACAGGAATGTATTTTCGAGGAGCGGAGCAGATAATTCGAAGGTTGAATACAGTCTTGGCAGGCAACAGGCTGAGCCAAGCGCCGTTAGCCGCCCAGGGAGTAAGGCAGAGGTCACGGTACAGAGGCAGACTCAGGCTGAGGCCTTTCAGAGTCAACAGGCAAGAAAAAGCTTGATGGCAGAATTCAGGGCCTACTTCGCCAGAGCTGAAAAACGTGTAAAGTACACCACAAAAAGACGTTGGCATGGCATACTTAGAAGCGGACTATTCGACCCATTCAGGGTGGGTCTGGAAGAGGACATGTTAACGTTGGACGCAAATGTATTTGCGTCTTCATAACTGGCACAGGAGGGAAGTTACATGCACTTTAAGTTCGTACATGGAGACGGTGGGGTACACGATAGGGAACATTTCTTGACCATAAAATTTATATTTCCTCACACGGATGTCTGAATTAATACTAAGCGGTATTGTCAGAGCCCTGTGGATGTCTGAATCAATACCCAGAGGCATTGTAAGACACTGCAGATGTCTGATTCAATACACAAGGGGCATTGTCAGAGCCCGCAGATGTCTGAATCAATACCTAGGGGCATTGTCAGAGCCCTGCGGATGTCTGAATCAATACCAAGGGGCATTAACAGAGCCCTGCAGATGTCTGAATCAATACCAAGGGGTATTAACAGAGCCCTGCAGATGTCTGAATCAATACTAAGGGGTATTGTCAGAGCCCTGTGGATGTCTGAATCAATACCAAGAGGCATTTCAAGACAGTGCAGATGTCTGAATCAACACCAAGAGGCATTTTAAGACACTGCACATGTCTGAATCAATACCTTAGAAGAGGGATATCAGTGCAATCTGCTTTATGGAATGCAAAGTTATTATAGGGTGTGATGGTGATAGTTATGATGTATTGATCTTTGCAGGAAAGAGCCTCAGTGCTCTTGATAATTAGGTAGTTGGTTTTCACCTCTAAATGATTCTCTCACAAGACCACACGGAACATGCTGTCAGCCGTGTTTCGTATGTCGGGATTGTAACCATTTGCAGAGCATGATGATGCCAGTCTTGGCTACTGGTAGCACCGTAGGATACCAGTGCGTGAGATGGTGTGTACTGTCTGGAATGGTGGAGGTATCTGGAGGCAGTGTCTGGAATGGTGGAGGTATCTGGAGGCAGTGTCTGGAATGGTGGAGATATCTGGAGGCAGTGTCTGGAATGGTGGAGGTATCTTGAGGCAGTGTCTGGAATGGTGGAGGTATCTCGAGGCAGTGTCTGGAATGGTGGAGGTACCTTGAGGCAGTATCTGGAATGATGGAGGTACTTTGAGGCAGTGTCCGGAATGGTGGAGGTATCTCGAGGCAGTGTCTGGAATGATGGAGGTACCTTGAGGCAGTGTCTGGAATGGTGGAGGTATCTTGTCTGGAATGGTGGAGGTAACTTGAGGCAGTGTCTGGAATGGTGGAGGTATCTGGAGGTAGGGTCTGGAATGATGGAGGTATCTTGAGGCAGTGTCTGGAATGGTGGAGGTATCTTGAGTGGAAGAGGTGTGGTGCAGCGGCCAGGGTGTCTGACTCTGGACCACAGGATTCATGGTTCGATCCCCGGCTCCGGTGGCAGCCCAACACCATGTGACTCTGGGCAATAGCTTGCTTAATCTTCTCGACGGCCCCTAGCACCGGGACACCTCTCCAGAGGTAGCTGTGTGCTTTACAAATGCTGGTATTTCATTTTTGAGGCAGTGTCTGGAATGATGGAGGTATCTCGAGGCAGTGTCAGGAATGGTGGAGGTATCTTGAGGCAGTGTCTGAAATGGTGGAGGTATCTTGAGGCAGTGGTGGAGGTATCTTGAGGCAGTGTCTGGAATGGTGGAGGTATTTTGAGGCAGTGCCTGGAATGGTGGAGGTATCTTGAGGCAGTGGTGGAGGTATCTTGAGGCAGTGTCTGGAATGGTGGAGGTATCTCGAGGCAGTGTCAAGAATGGTGGAGGTATCTTGAGGCAGTGTCAAGAATGGTGGAGGTATCTTGAGGCAGTGTCTGAAATGGTGGAGATATATTTTTTTTAAAAAAAAATTTGAAAACCTTTATTATATCGTTCAACACAAGATACAAAAGTAACCCTGCAGCGGCAGGGGCCGGTACCACATGCATGTAACACGGATCAGTAATGCCAATCACACAGCTCTTCAGCCAACAACCCATGGGTCCGGCAGCGGTAAAGGATAGACGATGTATCGGAAACATTTCGAATCAAGGATATGAATAAGGTTTCATTTTATATTTAACCCCCCCTAGAACGAGATAAAGAAGAAGATACAGGATAGCCGGAGCTACACATTCGGAGGTATAAAATATGCAGGGAGATGGTAAAAGCAATCGTGGATCAGTATAGGCCAACAGTAAAAACGCGAGCGCCAGTAAGTTCACTAAGGGTAAAGAACTAAGCTACCTATCTATCATCACAGCCACCCACTCCATACCCCGCCCACTCATATACATCAGGATGAAACCGAAAGTTATCGCGACCGGACCCTGCGAGAAAAAGGAAAAGAAAAGGGGCCATAGAACACAACAAAGGCAAAATAACAAACCCCCCTCACACCCCCCACCCTGCTGCCCCGCAATGGCTACGGCCTACCCCACTAGCAGCGCGCCTGTCGCCCAGAGGAATACCCGAAAGAGAGAAGAGAAGAAAAAAGGGGCCATAGAACAAAACAAAGGCAAAATAACAAACCCCCCCACCACCCTGCACCCCTGCAATGGCTACGGCCTAACCCACTAGCAGCGTGCCTGTCGCCCAAAAGCATCCCTAAAAGAAGGAAGCAGCGGAGGAGGAGAAACAAAAACACACACTCCCGGACTCCCTTCCCCCCCGCCAGATGCGATCCCCCCGGAATCAAATTCAAAAGAAAGGGCAGCGAAATACACAATCAATCCGGGGAAGTACCAAGCATACCACCCGACTCCAGCAGTTCACAGGTCACAATCCCAGCAACCGATTACATTATTGTCCTGTGTCCGGAAAAGCCCCACAAGTTAACCCTGGCCAGTACGAGTGTGCACTGGAGCAATTGTAACCCAGGCCACAGCAGCAGTGAGAGCGGTAAAGCTTTCATGGAAATTCAAGTCAGTTCGAACAAGCCAATTAAAGGATAAAAGTTCACAGTCTACACAAAGCAAGCGAGGAAAAGCGTGGCAGGATGATAAAACTCTCCAATAGTCACAGGTGATCTTGTTGAGGCAGTCAAGGTTGTCCATAGTGATGTTCGGCGAGATAGGGCTCAAGCAGGGAACGCTGACAATGTTCACGGGCGCGCGATCTGTATTATAGGAATCCGCAGCGCCAAAGGAATCTGGCTCCTTAACAGGGGCCTCGAAGTCGGATATACGATGTTCCGCTGGCTGCGATGATGGCAAAAAGCCACTGTCCGGTCTCCGGCAAAGATCGTCCATCGTTACCGACAGTGCCCGGTAGTTGACGATGATCTGTGAGTGGAGCACTCTAATGGCCGCCATTACGGCTTGCAGCGGTGGCGTGTCTTTTTTCCCCTCCATCTCCTCTCGCAAGCAACAGATCAGGATGCAGACCCCCGGAGGCCGGCTTCTACAGGGTAGCAGGCAAATCTGGAGCGGACACCAACAACGGGCGCTCTCACCTCACGATGTTACTCCGTCGCCGCTGATCAGGGCTCCCGTCCGCACCCCCACGCCAAGCTACTGTGTCTCCAGGCGTCGGATACGGGGCCAGCAAACGATGTGACATGCCGTAGCGTGTGTGTTGCAGGCAGGATACGAAGTCGCCGTCAAAAACCAGGAAGATTATATCTCCGTTCGGGAAACCGGGCAAAGCCCAAGGTTCCAGCTGATGTTGTTCAATTCCAGCCCGGATGGGTTGGAAATCGAGGCCCCGGCTTCAGCTCCGGGGTAGGCCAAGAATGAAACACGGCATATCTCTGTCACCCGGTATGATAAAAAGTTTGGGATTGCGCCTTCAGAGTCAGCTACTCCTCACACATACGGGAGTCCGGTGTGAAATCAGGATAACTTGCAGGATATACGAGCTGCTGGCGGAGGTCGGCGGAGCCGGGAGCTTAAGCGGCCATCTTGCTTGCTAGCGTAGCTCCTCCTCGGTGGAGATATTTTGAGGCAGTGTCTGGAATGGTGGAGGTATCTTGAGGCAGTGTTGGAGGTATTGTAGGAGAGTAGGGTCTGCAATCCTATGGTCACCCCAGATTTTTGCTTTTTGCTTAACTGGTTTACGACTTTCCCTGGCTGTGGGCCTGCTAATCAGACCCGCAGCCTAGCTGTTCTCTCTCTAAATTGACATCCATGTACCTTAGGTGCATTTACCAATTGGTATTGGGCCACTATTGTAAGTCCTTGTACAGTGTACCAGGGCATAAGTGTACCCAAGGCCTACCAGGGGCTGCAGAATGTATTATGCCACCCCTGGCTGGCCATCCAAATCTGACACAACTGGCTGATCAATCAGCTGGGGTAAGGTGGTGTAATCACCATTTGCTTTAGCTATAGTATACCTATATCTAAACCTAAAATGGACACATATACTCCTATAAGTCACTCCTATGGCAGGCCTTAACAATCCTGGAGGCAGAGTGCTTGGAATTATGTGAGATAGTGCTCTGGCATGAGCTGAGCCTGTCTATAGCTTTCGGAACCAAGTCCTTTAGCTGTTTCCATGATAACGCTATACCATATACTCTTAAGTGCATTATAACCTCGCGGTTATTGCTAACTTTGGCACAGCATTATCAAAACATGTTGAGTAAGGTGTCATACGAATTGGAATACTACCCCCTCACCTGTTCTGGCGACGGGGGTAGCATTCCACCCTTTTAGAGGGACACAACATGTATGTAACTGTGAACCCCGTTTAAAGTTAACTCGAGCTTCAGCATCACAAAGTGGATGCTGCCACCACAGACACAAGTCTGACCTCCTGCTGCTGGGAGTCCTTCAAGCGAGGGAGGTTTGAACAAAGGGTTTTTAGGTCTCGCCTGTCGATGCGCATGCGCATCGAGCAAGCGAGACTATGGGGGCTTATCCACTCTTTATCCACTGCAAGGAATCGTGGGGATTCCTTGCAGTGCCCGTGACTTTTAAGCTCAATGCGCATGCGCATTGAGCTTAAAAGCGCGTGCACGTCCGTCTTGTTTTACCCGCTCCGCCCCTTCCCGCCGTGTCGCATTTCTCCTCCCCCCTCCCCTCTCTTCCCTCCGTCTTGTTTGTTATTTTACCCGCTCCGCCCCCTCCCCTTCCCGCCGTGTCGCATTTCTCCTCCCCCTCCCCTATCTTCTCCCCGTCTTATTTGTTTATTTTACCCGCTCCGCCCCCTCCCCTGCCCGCCGTGTCACTTTTTTTTTTAAAACCCCCACTATTTGTTTTTGTCCATGTTGTTGTTAATCTCTCATCAAAGACACAATTTTGAATGTGTATCTGTGCCAAAGAGGATAAAATACAAGGCGAACAAAACAGGCAGTTCTGGAATCAATTCAACTCTAAGGGGTTTTCGTAATATTTATCATTGTGTGATGTTAAAATTGCACGAGCCATTTAATGTACAGTTTTGGAGCCACGCTGCCGAAAAAGCTTTTATCTTCCCACACGGAGCGGCTCACTCGGTGAGGGTTTCCCGGTCGGCTCGAGCACCAGCAGCCTCGCAGCAAGTCTGAAGCCCTAACGTTACTGGGACTCAGTTGATCTGGGCTCCGACAGCCGTGAAAACCAAGTGGATAGCAGCCGAGAAGCAGAGAGCCTGACAGCAAAAATTCCGCAAATCAGCGTCCGCGTCCTTCGATCACGTGACACATGTTTTGCTTCCGTCCCAGGCGATTACAAAAGAAAACTTACTTCCTCATCCTCACGTACAGCATTTGGAACAACCAGATTTGGCTGTTCTTGTTCCAGCTTCAAAGAGCTTTACAATTTAGCGACTAAAATGGCCAATACATTATCGACTTCATTCCTATTGGATTAGAGTGTCGTATGTATATTATACCGAAAGATTTGATTTGGAGTTGGTAAACACGCACGCCACACTTCCTGGCTGTTTGCAAATCGACTGCAAGTTTTCCTTGCTCTTTCTCTGGGTTATCTAAAGGCAGGCATTGCTAATCGAGGAAGGGAAAGGAACCAACCTCCGCTCACTCTCACTCATCCTCACTCACCCTCAACCCCTCACCCTCACTCACCCTCACTCACCCTCAACCCCTCACCCTCACTCACCCTCACCCTCACTCACCCTCAACCCCTCACCCTCAACCCCTCACTCACCCTCACTCTCACTCATCCTCACTCACCCTCAACCCCTCACCCTCACTCACCCTCACCCTCACTCACCCTCAACCCCTCACCCTCACTCACTCACCCTCAACCCCTCACCCTCAACCCCTCACTCACCCTCACTCTCACTCATCCTCACTCAACCACCCTCAACCTCACTCACCCTCAACCCCTCACCCTCACTCACCCTCAACCCCTCACCCTCACTCACTCATCCTCAACCCCTCACCCTCACTCACCCACCCTCAACCCCTCACCCTCACTCACCCTCAACCCCTCACCCTCACTCACTCACCCTCACTCACCCTCAACCCCTCCCCCTCAACCCCTCACCCTAACCCTCACTCACCCTCCCTCACCCTCAACCCCTCACCCTCAAACCCTCACTCACCCTCAACCCCTCACCCTCAACCCCTCACTCACCCTCAACCCCTCACCCTCACTCACCCTCACCCTCACTCACCCTCAACCCCTCACCCTCAACCCCTCACCCTCAACCCCTCACTCACCCTCACTCTCACTCACCCTCACTCAGCCTCAACTACTCCCCCTCACCCTCACCCTCACTCACCCAAAACACCTCACCCTCACTCACCCTCACCCTCACTCACCCTCAACACCTCACTCACCCTCACCCTCACCCTCACTCACCCTCACTCACCCTCACCCTCACCCTCACTCACCCTCAACACCTCACCCTCAACCTCAACCCCTCACCCTCACTCACCCTCACTCACCCTCACTCACCCTCACTCACCCTCAACCCCTCACCCTCACTCACTCACCCTCAGTCACCCTCACCCTCACTCGCCCTCACCCTCACTCACCCTCACTCACCCTCACCCTCACTCACCCTCACCCTCACACAGTGCAATAGTTCTCAGACCATTTCAGTTAGAGATTTTAGAAATGTTTATGGCTTTTTTTATTTGTAATACTTTAGCATTGGCTACAGGAAACAAAAATGCTAAACATTTACAAAATACACCCATAAACAATTCTAAAAGCACTAACTCTAATGGTGCGAGACCTATTGCATTTCCAATGCTTGTTCTGCCTTGGGAGGTGCTAGCACCACCCCAGACAGGATTTTGTGTATTAGGTGGGACAGGCCTGAAAGGAATGAGACATGCCTGGGGCACACAAGATGCCTCTGTGCATACACCGGTTCAAACCAGTTGCTGGGGCCCTCCAGCCCAAGCTCTGGTGCGAAACCGGAAAAAGGATAGGGGGTGTAACCACCCCCCTTCCTGGTCCCACCTATAGGAGGGACCTAGTCATAGTACAGCCCCCTTTAGGAGAATAAAGGTAGGAGCTGGTCCCATTCCAAATTAGATTAATCCTGAACTGAAATTCTGCAAGACGAAACTCTGGACTTCGACTTTCTACACAAAAGACTAAAGAAATCTCCCTTCTGGGCAAGGAGTGTCCCCCCTGCACAAGCAGGCACCATCAGCGTCCAGCTGCTTCACTTTGTCGTCTTCCCTCGAGGATCCAGACTTCAGAGCCCGACGAGACCCAGATTCTAAGACCTCTCAGACCTCTACCTACATCTGCAGCACAGCTGAGATCCGTGGGTGCGACGAGACACGTGGGACCGGCCATCTTGGAGAAACTGCACTTCGCTTCCAGCATGACTTCTGAGGAATCCTTGACCGGATGCTTTGGGGACTAAGAAGCCCCAGCCTCGAGAAGCTCCTGCACTGAAGACCAGCCCTCCAGCATCCACGAGATCTGCGTGGGGCCCTTCTGCTTGTCTGCTGCTTGACGCATTGTCTGGTCATTTGCTGGCAGGCTAGTGACCTCCTAGACAACGATCCACGACATCAACACTGCTGGTCTGGTTGCTCCAGACTGGCCCTTCCTTCTTTCCAAAAGAGAGGCACCCCGGACCCTCCTGGTCCGCACCAGACGTCTTTTACACTCACCGCGTGGGTTGCCTTTACCAAGGCCTGTTGACTCCAAATCCGGATCCGACACCGCCGACAGCGAGAGCCTGCGTGGGGCAGCTCCTGCCTCCATCCTGGTTGTCAAAGACACCGCCAGGTCCACGTGGCTGCAAAGTCAAGCGTCCACTCATCACCTGACCGCGACAACAGCCTCTGGTTCCTTCCTGGTTCCACTCCAGTCACTGGCTAGTGACTTTGAACATTGTCCCCTCTGCTTTCAGGTCTTCAGTTTCACTGATCCACCCTTGGATCACTCCGGACAGCTTCCTCCTGGCCGCCTGCAGCATCTTTTCTTTCAGGCTCCCTAGACTTCAACGCCAGAACCCGACACGACTTCGCACCTATGCACCCGCAGCCCGTGGGTGAGGTAACAAGAGCATTTTGGTGCTCAAGGGTAGATTGACTCTCCTAGTGTCCAGTTCCACAGTCGTTTTAGTCCTATCTAGTCAGGATTGTCCGTACTCATCTTTTTCTTGAACTGTACTGTCCATAGACGTTCTTACGCATCTCGCGTGTGAGTTCACACTCTGCACACGCATTCCGTGGGCCTCCTATTACTTACCTAAAGTCAGGATAGTGTAGTCCCAGTGATCGTACAGCCTCTGGACAGCTCCATTTCCTTTATCGACTTTCACATTCCACTTACTTAGTATATGGTTTGTCGTGCCCCTAGGGCACCATTGTAATTTGCGCAACTTAACGTATTTTTCTTAAGAGTCTTGTCATGTGCTTAGCCCTCTGACCTCATAAAGAGTTCAGAGGTGTATGTTAGTAAATAAATATTTTGATTATTTTCATAACAACCTGTGTGGTGTCCTTTCATTTGGTATTCAAGGGGTTATATGTGGTAAAACAGCTGGCTTCACATGTCAAAAGAGTTTAGCCTAAGACTGCTTTGTCCATGCTACCATTAGGATAGCTGGTCTATAAGGTTGACTTACAACCAATCACCATAAGGGTTGTTTGGACTGATACAAGGTGATCACTAGAATTAGTGAGCATCATATATCAGGCCAACTTCTCACATTGGTGTGCAGCGGTTGGGATTTGAGCTTGCTGTTGTTTTTACAAAATATAATCTTGAGATATCATTTGAAAGATCACATAAGGTACTATAGGTACATATAACAAAGCTTCGAAATACTCTGAGTTCTACTGAACCAGCTGTTGTAGTAGAAAGGGAGTAGCACACCCTGACTACAACTCTTAGCAAGGGATCAGTAGGAAAACCCATAGTGTAGGTAAGTGCACCACTTACACCTCACTAGAAAGCATGTCTACTCATGGAGAGACTTCAGTGACTCCCCTAGTGGTTAGTGACCCTCCACAGGTCCTTTCCAGATATGCAGCACTCAGTTTCCAGGAGATGAGACAATTGTGTACCTCCAGGGGATTGTAAGAGGGTTCTAACCCTACCACCTCCTTTCTGTTAGGTCTCTTAGAGACATATGATGCTAGAAGGGCTTCTAACAGGGGCCCCTCTAATCTAGATGGGAGCATGCCCCCCTTAGAAGGTGAACCAGGTGATCCAGACTCTAACCTCCCTGAAACAGAGAATGTAAATGGTAGGGAAGATGATGATTCATCTGGGGAAGAGGCAGACAAAGGTCCAGTAGTAGTCAGCATACTTACCAGGGCCAACTTAAGCCTGTATGGGGATGGAGCTGGGGGAGCCCCAGACCTATCCACAGGTAGGCCTAACCTTGGGATTAGACGAGTTAGGTCTCACTCCAGAGGGTCTAACAGATCTAATCATACCCATGTCTCTCAGGCATCTTCTCAGAGAGGGGTGACATCCCCTCAGAGAAGAGAGCATGAAGCTAAGATGAGGGAAGTGAATCTGAGGATTGAAAGGGAAGAACTTGCCCTGGCCAAAGAGAAACTTGCCTTTGCCAGAGAGCAGAAATTGAGTGGGTGAGAACCCACTGGTGGCAGCATTATCCCTAGAGATAGAGACAGGAGTTTTGATAATAGACACCTGAGTAAAATAGTGCCCTCATTTAAAGTAGGAGATGACATCCACAAATGTATGACTGCTTTGGAGAGAACCTGCAAAGTACAGCACGTACCCCAGAGTCAGCGGGCAGCTATATTGTGGCTCTCCTTTGAGGGTAAGGGAAGAGACAAGCTCCTCACTGTTAGATATGAGGATGCTGATGATTACCAAGTCCTGAAAAGTGCCTTGATTGATGGGTTTGGCTTAACAACTGAACCGATGTTCAGAGACACCCAGAAAACTCGAGCTCAGGATTGGACTGACTTTGTTGATTGTGCCACTAAGGCTTTGGAAGGCTGGCTACTGGAAAGTAAGGTTACTGATTACACAGGATTGTATAATCTAATTATGAGAGAGCAAATCTTAAATAATTGTCAGAACTAGTTGTTGCATCAGCACTTGATTGACTCAGATCTGACCTCTCCCCAATAATTGGGAAAGAAGGCAGACAGGTGGGTCAGGACAAGGGTCAAGCAGCAGAACCAGGGTGGTGGCCAGAAGAAAGCAGACCAGAAGGGTAATAATGAGAATAAGCAAAATGACCAGAAGTCTTCAACAGGGCCCCACCAATCTAAGGAGGGTGGGTCCCAGAATTCCCAAAAGAAGAAGAATGATGGGCAAAAGAAACCATTGTGCCAATACTGCAAAAGTAATACTCACTGGTTTAGTGAGTGCACCAAGAAAGGCCCAGCTCCTACTACTACTGCCCCTAAGGCACCTGCACCCCCTAGTACAGTTAGTAGTGGTAGTGCACCCCCCTAGGCAATAGTTGGGTTAACCCTGGGAACTGAGGTGGATTCTGACTTAGTTAGAATACCTACTCAGGCTGTTCTTGTTTGTACTGGGGACATGGATATGACCCCTACTGTAAGTCCCAGTGCCCTGGGCAAATACAGACAGACGCCTTTAATTAATGGAAAAATGGCTCAGGCCTACAGGGACACTTGTGCCAGTGTCACTATGGTGACACCAAACTTTGTGGACACTGAACAGGTAATACTAGGTTCAGACTACCTAGTGACCAATGCTAGCAACGTCACTACTAATTACAGTATGGCAGTTGTTAACTTCTCCTGGGGAGGGGTAACTGGCCTCAAAAGGTTTGTAGTTAGTTCAGACCTCCCAGTGGACTGCCTGTTGGGTAATGATTTGGAATCCTCCTTATGGTCTTATGTGGAGTATAGGACTCATGTGGAGATGTTAGGTTTGTCAGCACATGTCCTTGCTGTGACTAGGTCACAGGCCAAAAAATGCCCAGCTGAACAAGTGCTGGATCCTGGAACAATGGACCAGACACTTCCCAAGAGAAAGAGCAGTAGGGTTAAGGCAGTGCCTTCCCCCATACCTCAAGGTGAGGATCAGCCCTCTAAGGAGGCTGACCAAAAGACCCCAGAAGGAACTGTCCCAGAGGAGCTTGAGCCTGAACAGGTTGAGTTTCTTGGGACAGGGGGACCTTCCAGGGCAGACTTGAGGCAGGCACAGTTAGACTGTTCCTCTCTTGAACCCCTCAGACAGCAGGCTGCTGCTGAGGCTGCAGGGAATGCTACAGGTACCCACAAGGTGTACTGGGATGATGGACTCCTATACTCTGAGGCAAGAGACCCCAAGCCTGGTACTACCAGGAGGCTGGTTATCCCCTTGTCTCTGAGAGGTTTCCTTCTTACCTTAGCCCATGAGATTCCCCTTGCAGGTCACTTAGGCCAGAACAAGACTTGGGAAAGACTTGTCCCACACTTTCACTGGCCTCATATGTCTGAAGACACTAAAGCATTTTGTCGCTCATGTGTCACTTGCCAAGCCAGTGGCAAGTCAGGTGGCACAACAAAGGCCCCCCTTATACCACTACCTGTGGTGGGGTTACCCTTTGAGAGAGTGGGGATTGACATTGTTGGACCAGTGGATCCCCCAACAGCATCTGGGCACAGATTTATACTAGTGGTAGTGGATCATGCCACTAGGTACCCAGAAGCTATTCCCCTTAGGACCACTACAGCTCCTGTTGTGGCCAGGGCCCTACTTGGAGTTTTCTCCACAGTGGGGTTTCCTAAGGAGGTTGTCTCTGACAGAGGTGCAAACTTTATGTCAGGATACCTGACTGCAATGTGGAAGGAGTGTGGTGTAAATTACAAATTCACCACCCCCTATCACCCACAGTGCAATGGGCTTGTGGAGAGATTCAACAAGACCCTAAAAGGGATGATAAAAGGGTTACCAGAAAAGCTTAGGCGAAAATGGGACATCCTTTTACCCTGCCTTCTGTTTGCTTACAGAGAGGTCCCACAGAAGGGGGTTGGCTACAGCCCTTTTGAGCTTCTATTTGGGCATCCTGTAAGAGGACCCCTATGTCTTGTAAAGGAAGGATGGGAGTTACCTCTCAAAAAGCCTAAACTTGACATAGTGGACTATGTACTTGGTCTCCGCTCCAGGATGGCAGAGTACATGGAGAAGGCATCTAAGAACCTTGAGGCCAGCTAAGAACTTCAAAAAGCTTGGCATGACCAAAAGGCTGTCCTTACTGTTTATCAGCCTGGACAGAAGGTTTGGGTGTTGGAGCCAGTGGCCCCAACAGCTCTCCAAGACAGATGGTCTGGACCCCTTACCATCATTGAACAGAAGGGAGAGGTCACCTACCTGGTAGACCTTGGAACTCCCAGGAGCCCTTACAGAGTACTTCATGTGAACAGGCTCAAGGCATTTGTTGACAGGGAGGACATGGGCTTGCTCATGGCCACAGATGAGGGGCAGGAGGAAGAGAGTGACCCTCTCCCAGACCTGCTCACTCAGAACCCTGATGATGGGTCAGTAGGCGGTGTGGTATTTTCTGACAGCCTCTCTGAGCATCAGCAAAAGGATTGTAAACAAGTTCTTCAATCCTTTAGACAAATGTTCTCTCTGACACCCAGTCAGACAAACTGGTGCACCCATGAGGTGGACACTGGTGACAGTCTGCCTATAAAGAGTAAAATCTACAGGCAACCTGACCACGTCAGGGACTGCATAAAACAAGAAGTACAAAAGATGTTGGAATTGGGAGTCATTGAACCCTCAGAGAGCCCTTGGGCTAGTCCTGAAGTTCTAGTACCTAAACCTCACACCCAGGATGGTAAGAGAGAGATGAGGTTCTGCGTAGACTACAGGGCTCTCAATGCTGTCACTAAGACAGATGCCCATCCAATACCAAGAGCAGATGAACTCATAGATAAATTGGCTTCTGCCAAATTCTTGAGTACATTTGACCTGACAGCTGGTTATTGGCAAATCAGGTTAGCTGAGGATGCCATGGCCAAAACAGCATTTTCAACCCCTGGTGGGCATTATCAATTTGTGGTGATGCCCTTTAGTTTGAAAAGTGCACCTGCCACTTTTCAAAGGTTGGTGAACCAAGTTCTCACTGGGTTGGATGACTTTTGTGCAGCATATCTAGATGATATTGCTGTCTTTATCTCCACCTGGGAGGATCACCTGATCAACCTGAGGAAAGTTTTGGAGGCCCTGCAAAAGGCAGGCCTCACTATCAAGGCTACTAAGTGCCAGATAGGGCAGAGTTGTCGGAGGGAAAATTAATTGTGGGCAGGAGTGGCCAGGGGACTCGGTGCAGCAGCTCAGAAGCCACGCTGGGGAGACCGTGAGAGAGAACTAAGGGATATGGGACACCTTAAGTTGCACCGGGGTAGTCCTGGAACGCTTGCTCTAAAAATAGGAAGAAATGGATATATGAGCCTTGGAGACTATTTCTGAGAGTTGTACAAGTTTTATTAGAAGACACAGCTTCTAGAAATATTCAATGATAGCAGTTTGATTACACAAAGTACAGTTCTGAAGCTGCTAAAGAGAGAGAGAGACTATTCAAGTGCATTTGTGAGCTCTGAGGCAGCTTGAATAAACACGGTTGTGCTAGTTACATAGAAAAATACTCACATTTGCTTATAGTGAGAATCCTGGAAATACATTAGAATGCAAAGTAAAAATTATTATTATTAGGTACGCTCACAACTCTATACTCAGTGAGATGTCCTTACACCACAATATAAATGCTTAAATGAGAAAAAGTTACAAGTTACAGTAAACATATGCAGATATAAAATGTCTTGTTGGAAAGCAGTTACACAGATAAAATACAGGTAGAATATATATATACAAAAGATGAACATTTAATCAAGGGCCCTTGGAGACAACTCTCTGCCTGAATACCTACAAACAGACGAGGAGTTGCCCGCCGATTTTCTTGCGGGGCTCCTTTTTATAATGTCCAAAGCCTGAGACTATAATCACGTCATTTCACGCTATCTCGTATCACATATCCTTCTATCGCCTCTTACGCCCCTGCCTAGTACCTTCCCAGCATAAGTGTAAATGTGGCTCCTTCTCGTAATTGTATGGCACGTACGCCAGTCTAGACTGAGTTCCTGGCATTCTGGCTGGAAGTCTATCATTAATTAGAAATGTGCCATTATTGCTTCAAAGGATTCTATTCATGCGTTTATGTGCCAGTCTGCGATACTGATTTGATACATTTATCCTTATTTATCGGATGGCTTACAGTAGCTGAGAACTTACCTTTTCCCTGTTCACAGCTTTCAGGTGGGGGCCTGGGGTGTGTTGCAAGAATAAGAAGGAACTTGAACTTTAATGTTAGTGAACCTAGCGCACTGTGGGGTGGGGGCCTTGAAACAGGAGGGCTGAGCCTCGCAGAAGTGGAGCTGGCAGAAGCCTGGGTCAGACCTGCTTTCTGCTTCTGTTTAAGCTTAAGAGAGAATGGCAGTGCTCAGGCCAATGTAACTGAGGCCTATAACTTCTAAGCAGCAGGGTCTACACAGGTGACTATGCAGTGAAATTATCTCCCTCTGTCACTCCCCCCTCTGGTTCACATTTTGAACCCAATCAAACATCCTTAAACATCATACGAACTGCATACTTAGCTGGAGATGGGGGAAGTGGCCAGGGTGAGTTATAAAGAAGTGGCTCCTCTGGGCTTTTGTCCTGTATTTTTTCCAACTCCGCACTGGGTTTCCCTAATTTATCACACATTGTCTCATAGGGATGTGACAAGCCATCCTGTGATGAAATTGGTGGAACTTCATGCACCTGGGCCTGGTACTGACTATTCATAGGAACATCTGGTAATGGGCGGGAGTCAGGAATTGTCACCTCCACTATACTCATCACGGTTGCCTCTCCATCATCTCCCTTTTCTCTGCGAATTCCTGTATATGAACCTGAGCCTGCATAGTTCATCCCTATCACTTTAGAGCTAAATCTCTTTACACAGTGTATCAGGATCTGCGTTCCAAAACACAACAATAACAGCACACAAAAAATAGGCATTAAAAATTTGAGTACTGCGGACAGCCATGAAGGCATCCAGTCCAAATTGAACCAGTTACTTAAGACATCCGCTTGAGCACCTCCTTCCTCATGCATTTCTTTCCCCAGATTGTCCAAATCCTCGATGGCCTTCGTAAGCGTTCCGTTGTCGGCATCATTCGCTAAAATGAAAGTACAGCAGGACCTTTTACCCACCTTGGCGCACACACCACCACTCATTGCTGTTAGCTGGTCTAGAACGTATCTATGCTCTAGTACCATAAGTCTCAAAGGTCGAAGTTCTTCTTTCACGGCGTTGAACCCATCCCGGGTGTTGTTGACAAGCAGCATCGGTTCATATCTTGTTACTTGTAGCCAGCGAGCATTGGCTTTGGTCTGGAACATGGGGATAACTCCCCCAAAGAAAAGTTCGGCATCGTTGAAGAGTCTAAAATCCTGAGGTATCTTATGAAATGGACCATCTGAGAAGTATTTCATAACTTCTCTCTTCCTGTGGTGAAGCAGGGTAACATCATCTGCCATTGGGTGTGCATGGATGTGGGAAATGTTCGCTGCTGGGATGACAAGATGTAGTTCATGCATCGTGACGATAGAACAAAGTCCTTGCCATTGGGGGGGGGGGGCAGCTGCAGGTAAATGTGCTCACCGCAAGCCCAGTAAATATCCATGAGACTAGAGGTGCCGTACTGTAGGTCAAAATTAAAAATTATGTGACTGCAATTTGTGTTTCGGCCCACAGACACTGTTCCGTTACCTAGGAAGCAAAGGAGAGGAGACTTTAGCTTGTATGCTCTTTTTGGTTTGTACTTTGTACCTTCATTAAAAGTGTATCTTCTAGTATCTTGTGCCCATATCTCAGCACACTCCCTCCCCACCTCCTGATTGGTGTCATGCTTGGTGTCAGGTTTGTTTCCTTGACCTACAAGTGAGTTTCCTAAGGAAGCTGCCTTGCATGCTAAGTCATGTGGGCCATTCCATTTGTTTTTGAAATAAATATTGGCCTTTACGCACAAAATTGGCCTCCACTGACAAGGGCATGTGTCGCATGTATGGTTAGCTTGTTGATATTCGGGTGAGTGGCATCTTGATGGGGGTGTTGGGAAAGTGAATGCTTTAAACTTATTCTCCCAAACCTGCAACATGTCAGCAGACACTTTCATCTCACGGTAAACCTCCATTCTCTTTTTAAACTCTACTGGATCAGAAACAACCACGAATGTGACATACTTGTCATCCCATTCTGTGACGTTTACAAATGCCATATTTATCTTTGCTGACTGGAGCTGAATCTGACCATGTATGCGGCAGAGAAACAGGTGTAAAAGACATTTGGCAGTGGGCAGGGGAATCTCTTTGGGAAAGAGCAGTTTATCAGCACCTACAGCGTGTGGAATGTGTGAGCACACAAAGCAGGAGTCATTCGTGGCCTTTCTTCCCACCTCCCTCATGTCTCTATACCACATGTTATCTAACAAGGCATTGTGGATACCATAGTCCTCCACTGACATACTGGGGCTTTGGGAGTAGAAATCGGGTATGGAGTGCTGTTCAAATGTGTACACAACTGTGTCCTGGAGATCACTAACCCAGTTTGAAACTTGTACAGTGCGTTCCTCCTTACGTTGGGTGCGTTTGGTATATATCCTTGGTCGACCTGTTTTATACCTGATACTCCTTTTATGCTGACGGAAACGTCTAGGGACATCTTTCCCAGAGTTTTCTACAGTGATGTCAAGTACCCCGTCCCACTCAGTGGTGTCTGCAAGGGGTGTGGAAGGTGTCAAGGTGGATACAGGGGTCGTGCAGCCAGTGCTGGTGCATTCCTCATCTAGTATGTTACCAGGAAGCGATTTGGGTATGTGATACCCTCCTAAGGTGGTAGGCCTAACATTGCTAGATATAGCTCTCTCTCTCTCTGATTGCACTGCAAACCAGTGGAATACAGCCATTGAAACAACAAACATAACAAATAGTATAAGAGTGACTTTACATATCTTTTTAACTGAATTCGGGGTAGGAGGCGTTGGTCTGTTACTGTCTCTTATTCCGTAGACCCTCATTCGCTCTCCATATTCACGGTCTTGGATCGTCATAGGAAATAAGATGCCCTCCTTTTGGTTAAAGTTCCAGTCTCTGATGGTGCTGGATGGATCCTCACGTGGTTGAGATGAACCCATGCTTTGCGCTCAGCTATTCGGACAGCAGTGGGTGAAGAGTCAATGACTTGAAATGGTCCTTCGTACTTGGGGTCTCTCCACTTCCGTACATGCTTCTTTATGAAGATCTGTGTCCCAGGGTGGATAGGCAAAAGTTCATCAGAAAGGGTGCCATCCTTGCTCTTTGTCTTTGATATCTGAATGGAAAGAAACCTAGCAGCACGGGTTAGGGCACACAAGTAATCAAATAATTCAGCTTGTACAATTTCTGAAGATGCTTCATTGTCTACTTTAGGTCTGGTGGAAGGAACAACCATATTCATTGATCTGCCAGTGACAAGCTGGTGTGGTGTGAGGTGATGATCAGAACTGGGACTGTTCCTTAGTGAAAACAGAGCAATGGGAAGGCAATAAAGCCATTTCTTCCCAATTGTGGCACTTATTTTACTGATCTTGGCTTTGAGCAGACCGTTGAGGCGCTCACAAATGCCATTGCTTTGGGGGTGATAGGCTGAAGTCAACTTATGCTTTAACCCTAGCATTGTTGAAATTGTGTCAAAAATAGTGTTTGAAAAATGGCTGCCATTGTCACTGCGAATAGAATCTGGTATTCTCCAGTGACATATGACCTCATGAAGCAGGAAGGTAGCTGCGGCCTTACCGTCACAATGGACACATGGTCCAGCTTCAATCCACTGTGAAAAAGGACACACTAGCACAATGAGGTATCTGTAATTTTGGCATCTGTCAAGCATGTCAACATAGTAAATGTGAAGCTCTCTAAAAGGACCCTTGGGCCTTGGTATTGTTGATGCAACTGTTTTCAGAGCTGGGTTAGGGGAATACTGTTGACAAATGAGACACTGATGAACAAAGAGTTGTATATGCTCATATGCATTTGGGATAAACCACTCTGTCTGCAAAGTAGTGGACATGATATCACGAGGGACATGTGTAGGAAGGTGTAGTTGGGTGAGTGCTATTTGCAAAAGAGCCTGTGGCATGACAGGCTTTCCTGTCATTGTCTGTCTGTAAATAAAATCTGAAGCATCCTGTTGTACTCCCCTCTTCTTCCATAACTATTTTTCTTCAGGTGTGGCACTTTCTTGTATCTCTCTGAGGTGTAACTGTCCAATGATGTCATATTGCTGTGTGTAATCAATGATATATGGAAGTATTGGGTCAGGTGTACCTGGAAGTAGCAACTTACTTGGGTCCTCAACTTCATTTTGTATATCTTCCTGTACTATTGAGTGTGTATCTTTGGCGAGCAAAATGGGGGTGCAATCAGTCTGTGTCGGGGATGGTGATAGTGTACAACTTGGAAACAAAATCCTGGCCATTGGTGTGTGCTGCACATTTCACTACTGCAACTTCTGCTGGCAGTGTCAGAGAATCAATTAATTCTTCAAGTAACTGTTTGTGCATTACAGGCGTGCCATCTGTTTTAAGAAAAAGGCGCCTTTTCCACCTCAATATGCTTGAATGAGTTGTTGTGGTAACATATGCTGAATCAGAGTACACAGTAATTCTCTCATCAGCTCCATGCTTCAGCGCTGCTATTAATGCAACCAGCTCTGCTGCCTGGGCTGAGTAATGGGGTGGCAATGTAATCTGCTGTACAATGTCCAGAGAATCTGAGGAGTTATTCTGTTGTGCTCTGACTACAGCTGCTCCAGTGTGTCTTATCCCTGTCTCTTGATCAATAGTGGAAGAACCATCAACAAAGTAAATTATACTGTCTGGTAATGGGTCCTCCTTTGCTGTGCCTGACTCATCTGGGCAGTATGTGGCACAATCATGGGTGTCATCATCGGCTGTCGCAATTGGATGGGCAAAGAACGTGGCTGGATTCACAGTGTGACATTTTACAACCTTCAAGGATGGTAATGACAGTATGACTTCATATCCTGACACTCTCTGTGTGGTAAGAGTTGTTTTAGCTTTCTGTATTATTGCAAAGACAGCATGCTCAGTGTACAGCGTCAGAGGGGAGCCCATGACTATGGGGGTGCTTTTCTCAACAGCAAATGCTGCTGTTGAAAGAGCCTGTTCACAAGGATAGTGGCCTTTCATCACTGAGTCCAACATGCCACTGAAGTATGCAATTGGTTTGGGACCCAAGGGGTATTTCTGGGTGAGGACTGCTGTCATGACCTGTCCATTACAGTGTGCGAACAGATAGAATTCCTTTGTGTAGTCAGGAGAGCCTAACACTGGTGCATTTGTAATCTCATCTTTTAACTTCACAAAGGCTGATGTCATTTCTGGTGTCCAGTCAATCTTGTTATGCCGGTCTTTAGCCGTTTTGACAGCTTTCAGGAGTGGTGCAGTTATAGTAGAATAATCAAAGACCCACTGTCTGACATAGTTCACTAGTCCTAGGAACTTTTGCATGTCCTTGACTGTCTGTGGTTCTGGAGTCTTTCTTATCGCTTCTACTCTTCCTGGTGTAACTCTTCTTCCTGATGCTGAAATCATTTGACCTAAGTACTGTACTTCTTCCTGACAGTATTGCAGTTTTTGCTTGTCTACTTTGTATCCTCTATGTGCTAATGTTGTGAGCAGAGCAATTGTATCTTTCCTGCACTCTTGCTCTGTTATGCTGCAGAGGAGTATGTCATCGACATATTGCAGCAAAGTGCTGTCACATTGGAAATTCGATAAATCGTCCTTGACAACTCTGTTAAACACACTGGGGGACTCACAATAGCCTTGAGGGAGTCTTTGATACGAAAATTGCTTATTTCTGAATGTAAATGCGAATAGAAACTGGCTGTCAACGTGCAGTGGAACACTGAAAAAGGCATTTTTCAGGTCAATGACAGAAAAGTACTTTGTATTGGGTGGGATGTTAGTAAAGATCACTGAAGGGTCAGGGACAATGGGAAACTCTGGTACCACTATGCTGTTAATCGAGCGAAGATCATGAACTAGCCTCCATTGATTTGTTTGCTGCTTCCTCACAGGAAAAAGACAGGTGTTGCAAGGTGAGATACAAGGGTATATCACACCTTGGTCTAACAATGCCTGTATAGGGGGGGCTATTCCTTCTTCTGCTTCCTTGGACAAAGGGTACTGGCGCACTCTGGGGAGAATGGCGCCTTCTTTCAGCGTCACTCTGAATGGTGCAGCTGATCGAATGAGCCCCACATCATTGGGACCTGTGGTCCAAAGGATGTTGGGTACCTGAGCTAAGTCTGAGTCACGTGCAGTATCAATTACCATGGGTGGTGCTGGTGTTCTAATTTCAACTGTCACTGACACGGGGACTGGATTCTGATAAATAATTTCTGTCATTTGATATTTCCCAGGATCACTGAATAGTTCTTGATCCGTAATATTTCTTACCAGATGTCCAGGTTCAATAAAAATGACGCAGGCCCACAGAGGGTTAAAGTCATCTCCTGCTATAAAGGCTCCATATGTTGGTGTTATTTGAAAACACTGTATTCCTAGAATCATGTCTTTATCTGGAGCTGACATATTCTGTGATTGAGGGCAGAAAAGAAATTCTTTGGGAAGCTGCACAGTGCGCCCTGCCATTTCTGGTGAATTGGCAATGACAATTTGTACTGCTGTTAAAAATGCTTGTTTATCCACTGGGCGGGCTCTCATATGATCTCTCTTGGAAGAATCCACAGTGACAGCCATCATCCTGGTCAGCGATGTACCAGGGATGGAAAAAGTCATTGTGCCATCCTCACTAAAGTGTATTGACATATTTAACTTGGCCATGAGATCACGCCCCAAGAGATTGACGGGGGACTGTGTTGAGTAAAGCAAGCGCTGCCGAACACATTTACCTCCTATTTCTAATGGTATTGGTTTTGTGAAAGGGACCCTTGTTATTGCCCCAGAGAAACCCTGTGTGTCTGCACTCTGCTTGGAGATGGGCAGTGCTCCTTCCGTTATGCAGGAGAATGTTGCACCTGTGTCAATCAAAAAACTATAAGTTTTTGTTGTTGATCGTGACATACTCAACTGGATCCTCTATAATATTTGTGAGACACGACAACAAGGGACACACTAGGTTTGTCTGTGGGCTGTCCTAACCTGAATACCCTCCATTCCGGTACTGCTGAATGGTGCCCTGCAAAACTGAATTTGCGGGCTGCAGCACTGTGGCTCCCTGAGGTACAAGGACCTGTGTCTGTGGCACCATTTGGTACGCAGGTGTTTGTTGTTGAACCAGTTGTGGCTGTGTCTGTTGAACTGGTGTCTGTAATTGTACTTGCTGCAACATTGGCTGTTGTTGTGGTGCAGATGGGTAGGTGTACACTACGTTGGGCTGCAGCAGCTGTGGCTGCTGCTGAACGTACTGTACTGGTACCTGAACTTGCTGTTGTTGCCCTCTGCCTGCTGTCCTTTCATCATCTCGCATTTTAGTTTGGCACTCTCTTATCATGTGTCCTGGTTGCCGACAGTAGTAACACAGTGGAGGACCTGGCTGTTGTGCAGGTCTTTGGTAGCCCATTCCTCTACCCCTTCCTCGCATTCCAGTATTTGATGACCTTGTTTGTCTGTTATCATGATACTGCTGTTGTCGCTGATTGTTATTAGAGGGTTGTGCCTGTGTCTGTTGTGCTGCTGCCTGCATGTTTCCCTCTAATGTACTCTGGGCGTTTTGTGGGAATTGGGTGACAGTAGTCATTTGATTTACTGGTGTAGCTACCATGACTGTGTCCACAGTCTCCTTTTTCTTTAATTTCTGTTGCACCAATTTGGCAGCTGCATTTTCAATTGCTAATTGCCTCTTTTTCTCCTGTTCCTTCTTACAATAGTGAATGATGTGGTGCTGTATTTCTGGCCATGGTTTGCATTCCATTGCTACTATCCCATCTAACTTATCCTGTACTGCGCTGGGTAATCCCTTCTTAACTGTATGGTAGAAGAACCTACAGTTACCTCCTGTCACATCCCATTTCTCTCCTAACTCTTGATGCCACTTTTCCTTCATTCTTGCAATGTATTGTGCAGGGTCTTCAGTGCTCTGCATTGTCTGGGACATCAGGGAACTTCCTGCGCAGCTCACTCCATAGGGCGGTCCTTATTATATTAAAAGGATTACCATCCAGTTCTGAGTTAGTGGTGGAAAGCCTGTAGTCAATACGTGTGAACATTTCATCTGCATCCTCCCCAATCAAGGAAGTGAGCAGGCTTTTTACATCTCCAGCAGCCAATGGCACACCTGCAGTGTGCTTCTCAAAGGCTTGTATCCACTTTCCAGCACCCTCTGTGAGGGGCGGAAGTTGCTTTTTCAAATTCTCCTTGTCCATAAGGGACCAAGGGGTGTAGATGGGGCGGTCCTTGATGTTTTTATACAGCAGGGGCAGCTGGCGCTGCACCCCTGTGGGCCCTGTGTTGTCATACCTGCGTGCGTATTTCTGCCATATTCTTAGGCCTCTACGCATGTAGTTGTAGTCCCAGTCTTCATCCCCTTCCCCCGCAAGATGCAGTCTTCAGCAGTGGCCATATCCTCGGGTTCAAAAGACCCCTCTCGAGGCCACACATTCATTTGGGATGCATTAGCTTCCGTCCATTCTGCCAAGTCATCTGAAAATTTGTCGGCATAGTAGTTACTCCCTTCTCCTAGTACCACTATCTCATATGATGTCAGTTCGTTGGATGACAATTGTCCTGGCCTGCTAATGGCCATGCGGTACAGTGCTCCTGATCTGGTGGAGCGCAGGCGTGCTGTGCCTGATACATCATATTCCTGTGGGATATCATCAGGCCTCCCATGGTTACCTAAAACTTCTAGATTCTCTACTTCTGTTCTTGTCTTCCCTCTCCAGCGTCCTTCTGCTCTTTTAAGCACATTTTGTAGTTCCAAATCGTCCATGTGAATCTCTGGTGCTACCATTCTGCGTGGTGTAGCTACAGATGGTGATGCCTGGCGTACAGGTGTCTGTGGCAGTGACCTCTGGGGGTTGTAGTTAGGGAATGTTGGAGGGGCTTGTGTTAGGTTAGCTGCTGTGTCGCTCTGTGGTTGGGCTTCATAATCTAATTGTATCCATGGCCTCTGCTGTGGCCTTGTTGTTAAGATCCCACCCCTGTGTGACCTTACCTCATTTGCATGACCTGCCAATTCATTGAGTGTCGGTGGTTGTTGCCTTTCCCTAAACTGGCCTACCCCACCCATCAGTTCAGTCATTCTGTCATCTCCTCTACCTTTCTGCACTGGCCGCCGCTGATCAGTTACTGTATTGTCAGTGGCGTTTCTTGAGCAGTGTGCAAGTGGCACGTCCTCAACTGCTCTGCCTGCTCTGTGGTATAAGTCTTGTTCTGTCCTCCACCTAATGATGTCTCTATCAGTGATTGCCTCAGAGAGGCGCTGTTCGCCATCCCTGTTTTCTTCATTGAACTGTATCTGGTGTTCTTCCTCTCTGTTGGGACCAGTGTTAAGGGGTCGCCACTCCTCATAGTGTGTTTGTATATCGCATTGCTGCCGGATGGGGGACAGAAACGGGCCATATTGTCTAGTCCCAACCCCGGAGGTGTTGTGTTCTCTGTACTCTCTTTGGTTATATGTGCACAAATGTACTGGAAATCTGCCTGACCTTCTGTCAGTCGCTTTCGGGGGTGGGGCAGTTTACCACAAGCTCATCACCTAGTGCTTCTATAATGACTGAATAAACCGCCTCTCTAACTTCTTCTTTATCTGGGCCGTTGTAAATACCTTCTGGGGAGTTGTCAGGAAATTGCAGGGCAGTAGGGTTGTTACCAAAACAAGCCTCAAGGACCTTGCTCTGCAAAGGGTGGCGAGGCCACAATGATGTCACAATAACAGGTGTCTCTAGTCCCGGTGTTGTCATAAAAATCTGCACTAGTATGGCGTGTGTCGTTATGTATGTCCTATAATCCTGTATCCTATTCATTTGTGTGGAATTCAGTTAATAAAAAAAAAATTCCTATTATTCTAAATGATCCTAAGTCATCAAAAAACACAGGGTGCTTCTCTGTGTCCTCCCTCGTGAGCCTGCAGTGCTCGTGGAGGGAGGGGGCAATCCTGAATGCCAAGTGTGCACTCAGTAGAATAGCAGCATTAAAAAAACAATATATCTGTGGTAATTGTGGTGCTCAATATGCTATATCTTGTAGAAACTCTTAAGTTATCAGTGGCAGATCAATACACATGGGGATACATAACAGTGCATTTACAATCTCCCTAGTTATTGAATCTCACTAGCAACCTAGTCATAAAATGAGGTTCACAAAATATTTGCAGCAGTATCTACTTAGTGGGCCCTTACCAGTAAGTGGTAATATTGGTATTGGGCCACGCATAAAAATGTGCCACAATATTATACAGAAATCAATGTAGACAGTTTATAATCAATCAAAGAAACAAAGAATACAAATAAACAATCACAATGAACATAGATATCAGTAGTATGGTCTCTCTACAGTCAGCCTCTGTACCAGCCAGTGACTCCTAACACAAAGACCATGGAAAAGAAATAATCACACAAGAGTGTGCTCTATGAACTAAAAAAGAAAAAGAGACCTCTGCATGTACCATTAGCCACTAAGCGCTAACATGCAGATGCTTGTACTATTTGAATTTTATATAACAAAAAAATGCGCACTGTGGCCACCAGAGTGCGTTAGAATGTTCCCTATACATGTGGTGTACACCAAAAAGCAAACAACAAGACACGTTTAACTGGCAAAAATACAATGGCTACAATAATAAATGTTTCCTGATCATACAGCAGGAATTTACCTGATCACACAGCAGGGATAAGCGACACCTGAAAATACCGTTAGCTACGCGGATTTTAGATTAGCTTACTTCTCCATTAGTAATGAAATGGAGGCCCCCTCTTTTCCTTATATAGAGAGGCACACTGACTTGGATTAAATACTGGAAAGGCGACTGGGCCAACCTGTCCCTTCTCTGTGGTGGTATATTCACAGAGGAACCTTTAAACCGCTAATTAATAATGCTGAATTAAAAAGCTAAATGTAAAAAATAAGCGTTACAGGATGACAGAAACAATCCTTCTTTGAAGTTTTGTAGATACACGAGGTTTGGCAATAACATGCAACTTATTATATTAAGAGAAACACATTCATCACAATAACGACCTGTCAGGCTCAGTCTCCACTTAGCACGCAATCCCTCCTCTGCGCAAGATCAAATGGCAAAGACAACAGACAGGAAGCATGGAAAATCAGACAGGAGTACTGCTGCGTTACAATAATACACACCTTTCCTCCGCACCCAAAGAGAGAAAACAATAGCAGCAGGGGGGGGCAGTCAAATGATATGATGCGTACCCGTGTGCTGTGTTCTTCCCAATGGCCCAGTCAGGGAGTGGTGCAGAATCGCTCAACAGCTTCGTACTTCCTCCCTTCAGTCCAGATGGATCCTGTTCAGTTGGCTTTTGCCATCACGTCGAGGTCACCAAGATGTCGGAGGGAAAATTAATTGTGGGCAGGAGGGGCCAGGGGACTTGGTGCAGCAGCTCAGAAGCAGCGCTGGGGAGACCGTGAGAGAGAACTAAGGGATATGGGACACCTTAAGTTGCACCGGGGTAGTCCTGGAACGCTTGCTCTAAAAATAGGAAGAAATGGATATATGAGCCTTGGAGACTGTTTCTGAGAGTTGTACAAGTTTTATTAGAAGACACAGCTTCTAGAAATATTCAATGATAGCAGTTTGATTACACAAAGTACAGTTCTGAAGCTGCTAAGGAGAGAGAGAGACTATTCAAGTGCATTTGTGAGTTCTGAGGCAGCTTGAATAAACACGGTTGTGCTAGTTACATAGAAAAATACTCACATTTGCTTATAGTGAGAATCCTGGAAATACATTAGAATGCAAAGTAAAAATTATTATTATTAGGTACGCTCACAACTCTATACTCAGTGAGATGTCCTTACACCACAATATAAATGCTTAAATGAGAAAAAGTTACAAGTTACAGTAAACATATGCAGATATAAAATGTCTTGTTGGAAAGCAGTTACACAGATAAAATACAGGTAGAATATATATATACAAAAGATGAACATTTAATCAAGGGCCCTTGGAGACAACTCTCTGCCTGAATACCTACAAACAGACGAGGAGTTGCCCGCCGATTTTCTTGCGGGGCTCCTTTTTATAATGTCCAAAGCCTGAGACTATAATCACGTCATTTCACGCTATCTCGTATCACATATCCTTCTATCGCCTCTTACGCCCCTGCCTAGTACCTTCCCAGCATAAGTGTAAATGTGGCTCCTTCTCGTAATTGTATGGCACGTACGCCAGTCTAGACTGAGTTCCTGGCATTCTGGCTGGAAGTCTATCATTAATTAGAAATGTGCCATTATTGCTTCAAAGGATTCTATTCATGCGTTTATGTGCCAGTCTGCGATACTGATTTGATACATTTATCCTTATTTATCGGATGGCTTACAGTAGCTGAGAACTTACCTTTTCCCTGTTCACAGCTTTCAGGTGGGGGCCTGGGGTGTGTTGCAAGAATAAGAAGGAACTTGAACTTTGTTAGTGAACCTAGCGCACTGTGGGGTGGGGGCCTTGAAACAGGAGGGCTGAGCCTCGCAGAAGTGGAGCTGGCAGAAGCCTGGGTCAGACCTGCTTTCTGCTTCTGTTTAAGCTTAAGAGAGAATGGCAGTGCTCAGGCCAATGTAACTGAGGCCTATAACTTCTAAGCAGCAGGGTCTACACAGGTGACTATGCAGTGAAATTATCTCCCTCTGTCAGAGTCAGGTTGTGTACCTGGGCCACCTTGTAGGTGGAGGCCAGGTTCAACCATTGGAGAGCAAGATACAGGCCATAAAGGACTGGGCTCCTCCAACCACCGAGACACAGGTCAGAGCTTTCTTGGGCCTGTCTGGTTACTACAGGAAATTTGTCAGAAATTATGGGACAATTGTGACCCCTCTTAATGACCTGACTAGTAAGAAAATGCCAAAGAAAGTTCAGTGGACAGCTAGCTGTCAAAAGGCATTTGATGACCTAAAGCAGGCCATGTGCACTGCACCTATTCTCAAGAGTCCAGACTACTCCAAACCTTTCATTGTCCAAACAAATGCTTCTGAGTTGGGTGTGGGAGCTGTTCTATCTCAACTGAATATTGATGGTCATGACTAGCCCATTGCTTGTATAAGTAGAAGGCTGACCCCTAGAGAGAAACGTTGGTCAGCTAATGAGAGGGAGGCCTTTGCTGTGGTTTGGGCCCTGAAGAAGTTGAGGCCATACTTGTTTGGAACTCACTTCAAGATTTAGACAGACCATAAGCCCCTCTTGTGGCTAAAAATCAGATGAAGGGTGAAAACCCCAAACTTGTTAGGTGGTCCATTTCCCTACAGGGGATGGACTTTACAGTGGAGCACAGACCAGGGACTGACCATGGCAATTCAGAGGGAGGGGGGGGGTTATGTAGGAGAGTAGGGTCTGCAATCCTATGGTCACCCCAGATTTTTGCTTTTTGCTTCACTGGTTTACAACTTTCCCTGGCTGTGGGCCTGCTAATCAGACCCACAGCCTAGCTGTTCTCTCTCTAAATTGTCATCCATGTACCTTAGGTGCATTTACCAATTAGTATTGGGCCACTATTGTAAGTCCTTGTACAGTGTATCATAGGTACCCAGGGCAAAAGTGTACCCAAGGCCCACCAGGGGCTTCAGCATGTATTATGCCACCCCTGGCTGGCCATCCAAATCTGACACAACTGGCTGATCAATCAGCTGGGGCAAGGTGGTGTAATCACCCTTTGCTTTAGATATAGTATACCTATATCTAAACCTAAAAAGGACACATATACTCCTATAAGTCACTCCTATGGCAGGCCTTAACAATCCTGGAGGCAGAGTGCTTGGAATTATGTGAGATAGTGGTCTGGCATGAGCTGAGCCTGTCTACAGCTTTCGGAACCAAGTCCTTTAGCTTTTTCCATGATAACGCTATACCATATACTCTTAAGTGCATTATAACCTCACGGTTATTGCTAACTTTGGCATAGCATTATCAAAACATGTCAAGTAAGGTGTCATACGAATTGGAATACTACCCCCTCGCCAGTTCTGGCGACGGGGGTAGCATTCCACCCTTTTAGAGGGACACGACATGTATGTAACTGTGAACCCCGGTTAAAGTTAACTCGAGCCTCAGCATCACAAAATGGATGCTGCCACCACAGACACAAGTCTGACCTCCTGCTGCTGGGAGTCCTTCCAGCGAGGGAGGTTTGGACAAAGGGTTTCCTGCCTTGGGAGGTGCTAGCACCACCTCAGACAGGATTTTGTGTATTAGGTAGGACAGGCCTGAAAGGAATGAGACATGCCTGGGGCACACAAGGTGCTTCTGTGCATACACCGGTTCAAACCAGTTGCTGGGGCACTCCAGCCCCAGCTCTGGTGCGAAACCGGACAAAGGATAGGGGGTGTAACCACCCCCCTTCCTGGTCCCACCCATTGGAGGGACCTAGTCATAGTACAGCCCTCTTTAGGAGAATAAAGGTAGGAGCTGGTCCCATTCCAAATTAGATTAATCCTGAACTTAAATTCTGCAAGAAGAAACTCTGGACTTCGACTTTCTACACAGAAGACTGAAGAAATCTCCCTCGTGGGCAAGGAGTGTCCACCCTGCACAAGCAGGCACCATCAAGGGTCCAGCGGCTTCACTTTGTCGTCTTCCCTCGAGGATCCAGACTTCAGAGCCCAACGAGACCAGGATTCCCAGACCTCTCCGGCCTCTACCTACATCTGCAGCACAGCTGTGATCCGTGGGTGCGACGAAACACGTGGGACCGTCCATCTTGGAGAAACTGCACTTCGCTTCCAGCACAACTTCTGAGGTATCCTCGACCAAGTGCTTTAGGGACTGAGAAGCCCCAGCCCCGAGCAGCTCCTGCACCGAAGACCAGCCCTCCAGCATCGACGAGATCTGCGTGGGGCCCTTCTGCCTGTCTGCTGCTCGACGCGTTGTCTGGTCACTTGCCAGCAGGCTAGTGACCTCCTAGACGACGATCCATGACATCAACACTGCTGGTCTGGTTGCTCCAGACTGGCCCTCGCTTCCTTCCAAAAGAGAGGCACCCCGGACCCTCCTGGTCCGCACCAGGCGTCTTTTCTACTCACCGTGTGGGTTGCCTTTGCCAAGGCCTGTTGACTCCAAATCCGGATCCGACACCGCCGACAGCGAGAGCCTGCGTGGGACAGCTTGTGCCTCCATCCTGGTCGTCAAAGACACCGCCTGGTCCATGTGGCTGCAGAGTCAAGCGTCCACTCTTCACCTGATCGCGACGACAGCCTCTGGTTCCTTCCTGGTTGTCCCCTCTGCTTTCAGGTCCTCAGCTTCACTGATCCACCCTTGGATCGCACCGGACATCTTCCTCCTGGCCGCCTGCAGCATATTTTCTTTCAGGCTCCATAGACTTCAACGCGAGAACCCGACACGACTTCACACCTATGCACCCGCAGCCCGTGGGTGAGGTAACAAGAGCATTTCAGTGCTCAAGGGTAGATTGACTCTCCTAGTGTCCAGTTCCACAGTCGTTTTAGTCCTATCTAGTCAGGATTGTCCGTACTCATCTTTTTCTTGAACTGTACAGTTCATAGACATTGTTGCGCATCTCGCGTGTGAGTTCACACTCTGCACACGCATTCCGTGGGCCTCCTATTACTTACCTAAAGTCAGGATAGTGTAGTCCCAGCGATCTTACAGCCTCTGGACAGCTCCATTTCCTTTATCGACTTTCACATTCCACTTACTTAGTATATGGTTTGTCGTGCCCCTAGGGCACCATTGTAATTTGTGCAACTTAACGTATTTTTCTTAAGAGTCTTGTCATGTGCTTAGCCCTCTGACCTCAAAAAGAGTTCAGCGGTGTATGTTAGTTAATAAATATCTTGTTTATTTTCATAACAACCTGTGTGGTGTCCTTTCATTTGGTATTCAAGGGGTTATATGTGGTAAAACAGCTGGCTTCACATGCCAAAAGAGTTTAGCCTAAGACTGCTTTGTCCATGCTACCATTAGGATAGCTGGTCTATAAGGTTGACTTACAACCAATCACCATAAGGGTTGTTTGGACTGATACAAGGTGATCACTAGAATTAGTGAGCATCATATATCGGGCCAACTTCTCACAGGTATCTTGAGGCAGTGTCTGGAATGGTGGCGGTTTGTGGATTCAGTGTCTGGAATGGTGGAGTTATCAGGAGGCAGTGTCTGGGATGGTGGCTGTATCTGGAGGCAGTGTCTGGAATGGTAGAGATATCAGGAGGCAGTGTCTGGGATGGTGGCTGTATCTGGAGGCAGTGTCTGGAATGGTGGAGGTATCTGGAGGCAGTGTCTGGACTGGTGGAGGTATCTGGAGGCAGTGTCTGGAATGGTGGAGGTATCTGGAGGCAGTGTCTGGACTGGTGGAGGTATCTGGAGGCAGTGTCTGGAATGGTAGAGGTATCTGGAGGCAGTGTCTGGAATGGTGGAGGTATCAGGAGGCAGTGTCTGGGATGGTGGCTGTATCTGGAGGCAGTGTCTGGAATGGTGGAGGTATCTTGAGGCAGTGTCTCGAATGGTGGAGGTATCTTGAGGCAGTGTCTGGGATGGTGGCTGTATCTTGAGGCAGTGTCTGGCACAGCATCTTTTCACTCTTGAGGATTTCCATAGAATATGAATTATGTTTCACATATAAAACACATCTCTAGCACTGTTGTGGCAGATCTGTGCGAGCCATGGGGACCCTCCACATGGTGTTCTGGTCCTCCTCCTATAATTGGATATTTAACCTGTCCTCCACAGCCTTAACCCCTTCGCCGCGGGGCTAATTCCCCCGCAGCGCTGGGGGTGCGCGCGCAGCACCACGGTGCTTGTTACGAGCTCGGCTCGTCACGCTGCACGGTGGCGCTGTGCTCATGACGAGCTGAGCTCGTCATGACCACGCCCATTTCCGTGGAATGCTTGCACAGCAGGGGAATTATCCCCGCGTGTGACCGCCGCACAGGTCATGACGAGCTCAGCTCGTCATGAGCACAGCGCCACCGTGCCTCATAACGAGCTGAGCTCGTCATGAGCACGGAAGGTGTTAAGGATGCGCGCGTCGAGTCTTGAAAAGGTGTGGTATGTAAGAATCCAATAAATGCACAAGACCACACCTCGCCTCCATACCTCCCTCACCCCAGCAGACTGCGAACTATTGCAGAGTTTTGTATGTCAAAAGGGAATGGGCCTATTGTTTTCCCCGGTTCATTTTATGCTCTATCACACTGGCCACTTACCTTTTACACAGAGCCGGACTGGCCGTAGAGGGCATCGGGCATTTCTCCAGGAGGCTGGAAGGGTGGCGGACAGTTTTCCAGTGGTGGGGGCTGGTTTTGTTACTGCAATGTCGGCCCCCAATACCAGAAGCAGCAGTGGCTTCATACCTGCCCCAGGGTGGCTGGCCCAACACAATTGCCAGGGCTGCTTTGGGCTCTGCTTTTACATTTCTTCTCTTCTTTTCCTCTCCTCTCCCTTTCTTTCATCCTTCCTCTATTTTCCTTTCTTTCTTCCCCTGACTTCCTCATTGTTTCCCCTCTTTTTCATTGTGACTCTCTCTCTCACCATGCTGAGCCCTTTTCCTTCCTCCATCTCCTGGACAAAGGATCTTGTTTGCTCAGCCTCATTTCCAGGTCGGCCAGTACCTGCCTGCCTGCCGCCAGTACCTGCCTACCTGCCTGCCTGCCTGCCTGCCTGCCTGCCTGCTGCTGAGATCAGAGTTTAGCTGGCAGAGATCACTTCACTCCTTGCAATGAGAGTCGGTAGTGAAGGCAGTTCCTCCACAGAATTCTCTTCCAATGAGTAGGCAAAGATTTAGATCAGCATAAGATTCACTCACACATACCAATACAACACAGGTAGCAGCTTTGCACACTCTAGGTACACACAAAACAAGAACAGCACAGCCATGTGTGCAAGATGTCACTTCAGCCAGTCCTGCTGTTTTATTCACAACTCTTTGCAAGCTGACATTTTAAGCAAAATGAATAATGATGTTTGATAACAGGCCAGGATTGTTTGAAAGCATCACAAAGGACGCAGGGCCACTTGGAAGCTTTCTGTGTCTTCTAGAAACATGCCTGGCTTTCTTCCTTAAATGTGTCAAATGAACTGCAGCAACAAACACACTTTCTCACAGTCTCACCAGTTGTGATTTTGAGGCTTTCGATGAAACTCTGCCAGAGCTTGAACATAGTTCTTAGGAATCTAAAGATTGAGGTCCAGATTTACTAATATTTTGCCTTTGGGTTCTGCCAATTTTGTGCCACAGCCCAAAGCAAAATCCATGTTGGGATTGACCAAGCCACACAAGTCAAGATTTTTGTGGTTTTGCGTTGGAATTTATCCCAAAAGTAACGCAACGCAGCACATAGCGGTGCCTTGCGTTGGTGGGGTGTTACTCGGATGCACCATGGGCGTTCCTGTGCATTCACCCATGTATTTCCACGCAAACCCATGTTTACTAAAGGTAGCAAACATGGGTTTGCTCCAAAATGGTGCACTCCCCCAAGGCAGTCGTAACAAGGAGAAATAGCTTTATTTCCCTTCTTTGCATCATGCAGCTCACATGCAAAGATGAATACGCCTCTAGCAATAGTTTTTGTGCCGCAAGGGATACCTTCCTGCAGGAAAACGATTCTTGCCACAGTGCAGGCACCCTTGCATCGTGGCACAAAGGTGGCTATGTCGGTGCTAGAAGTGCGCCAGTGCTACAAGAGAGCAGAACAGCATCATAATTTAACCCCTTCCACGCGGGCCTAATTCCCCTGCAGTGCGGGGGGAGGGGCCGCGCACGGCGCAACGGTACTCATGACGAGTCCAGCTCGTCCTGCTGCACAGTGAAGCTGTGCTCATGACGAGCTGGACTTGTCACGACTCCGCCCACTCCAATAGAACGCCCGCACAGGCGCGGGATTAGCTGTGCGTGGGCCGGTCGCAGCAGTTATGATGAGCTGAGCTCGTCATGAGTACAGGTCCACTGTGCCTCATGACGAGCTGAGCTCGTCATAAGCGTGGAAGGGGTTTAGATATGGTGCGTTTCTGCTAATTCCTTTTGACGCAAAGCAGCGCAGCAACTTTCCTTGCTGCGTTGCGTCAAAGTTACGTGAATCTGGCACTATATTTCTGCATATTAAGTACGCTTGTATTTTTAATCTTTACAATGTTTTAATGGTAGAATGAGCTGACAATGAAGCAAAATTGATCTAGTCTATACAGCCCTAGTAGGAGGCAGGTTCAAACTGGGCTGTAAGGCAGCCTGCGGTGCCTGAAGGGCTGCTCTCACAGATCAGTGTGTGCAGCCCTGCATGTGTCAAGTGCTGTACCAGCATAGGTTTTTTCTTTGAATTCTGGGACTTGTAGTCTTCTTTCTTCCATTATAAAACTGCCAAACCCAGAATTCAAAGAAAACCCCCGGGCTGGAGCAGCACATATCGATGGACCTGGGAAACTTGGCAGCTTTGCTATGGGACGTGTTCTTTTACTGTTTGTGGGTCTGTTTTATGGTGTGATGGGCCTGTTTTCACCAATGATTTCACTGATACTGTCACAACATTGCCTGCAGCACCCACAGATGCATGCAGTCGCCCATACCTTTTAAAACACCTATAACGCGTGTTTTTACAAGTTTCAAACTGCTCCAATTTGCACACTTGGGCCACTTTTTAACTGATTAACATTTTTTTTTTTTAAGTCTTTGTTGAGAGTTCTGGCAATTTTACACCATAATGATCACAGGCACAACGGTTCTTGCATTCATTACTGCTCAAAATCAATGATGACCTGGTATCCGGCATCACACAGTATCGCAGTACATCCAGCATATCAATAACATGTTTAACAATAAAGCATTTTGATTTAATGATCTGAGTTCAATGAATCCGGATGGCCACGTAGGTAACTAGTTAGAGGTTCCCAAATGTCCACAGGTTTAGAGGCTGTTGGTAATTCTTCTGCATATATCAGAAAATGATCTCCACAATAGATAGCATCTAATATCCAACTTGAAAGTGTAGGAGACATCTTACTATCCCAATGCATCGCTAATCTGCGTTTTGCAAGCAATAACATTATAGCAGCCAACTTCTTCTTTGTTGACCGCAGAGGTATGTTAAGGGCCAATAAGCATAACTGGGGTGTGCACGACAGTGCAGTCGATACAAGCATGCCCAAGTGATAGTTCAAGTTCAAGTTCAGTAATTTGTATAGCGCACTGCTACCCAGAGGGTCTCAAGGCGCTTGAGGGAGGGTGAGTGCATTACTTATCGAATAGCCAGGTTTTTAGTTGCTTTCTGAAGGAGAGGTGGTTCTGTGTAAGTCGGAGGTGAGTGGGGAGAGAATTCCAGGTTTTGGCCGCTAAGTAGGAGAAGGATCTTCCTCCCATGGTGGATCTGTGGATGCGCGGAATTGCGGCGAGGGCTAGGTTGGATGATCGTAGTTGGCGGGTGGGAGTGTAGAAGGAAAGACGCGAGTTGAGGCATTCGGGTCCTAGGTCGTAGAGGGCCTTGGGTGCGTGGGTGAGGAGACGGAACGTTATTCTCTTGTTGACGGGGAGCCAGTGGAGGTCCTTCAGGTGACCGGAAATGTGAGCATGACGGGGGATGTCCAGTATGATTCTGGCTGAGGCGTTTAGGATGCATTGGAGTTTTTTCTGTAGTTTGGCTGTGGTCCCGGCGTAAAGGGTAGTTCCATAGTCTAGTCGGCTGGTGACCAATGCATGGGTGACTGTCTTTCTTGTTTCAGTGGGGATCCAGCGGAAGATTTTTTTGAGCATACGTAGGATGTTGAAGCATGATGATGAGACGGCGTTGACTTGTCTGTTCATCGAGAGGGAGGAGTCTAGGATGAAGCCCAGGTTACGTGCGTGATCTGTAGGTATGGGTGCTGTGCCCAGGGCCGGTGGCCACCATGAGTCGTCCCAGGCAGAGGGGGATGATCCTAAGATGAGGACTTCCGTTTGGTCCGAGTTAAGTTTTATGCGGCTGTTCTTCATCCATTCAGCTACTTCTTTCATTCCTTCGTGTAGATTGGTTTTGGCGGACTTTGGGTCTTTGGTGAGGGAGAGGATAAGCTGGGTGTCATCTACGTAGGAGATGATGTTGAGGTTGTGTTGGCGAGCGAGGGATGCGAGGGGACTCATGTATACGTTGGAGAGGGTGGGGCTGAGTGAAGATCCTTGTGGTACACCACAGGTGACATCGGTGGCCTCTGATTTGAATGGGGGGAGGCGGACTCTCTGGGTTCTTCCGGCGAGGAACGAGATGATCCAATCCAAGGCTTTCCCTTGAATTCCTACGTTGTTGAGGCGTTGTATGAGTGTGCTATGACATACTGTGTCGAAGGCAGCGGAGAGGTCGAGTAGGATGAGGGCAACTGTTTCACAGCTGTCCAGTAGCGTTCGGATGTCGTCTGTAGCTGCGATGAGGGCGGTTTCGGTGCTGTGTATGGCTCGGAAGCCGGACTGTGAAGGGTCGAGGGAATTGATGGATTCAAGGAAGGCGGCAAGCTGACTTTTGACGGCTTTCTCAATGACTTTGGCAGGAAATGGGAGGAGTGAGATGGGGCGGTAGTTCTTAAGTTCAGAGGGGTCTGCTGTGGGTTTCTTCAGAAGGGCGCTGAGTTCGGCATGTTTCCAGCTTTCCGGGAAGGTAGCGGAGTTGAAGGAACAGTTGATGACATTGCGGAGATTGGGTGCGATAATAGAGTCTGCTTTGTTGAAGATGTGGTGGGGACACGGGTCGGTTGGCGATCCTGAGTGGATGGAGTTCATCAGGCGGATGGTGTCTTCGGTGGTGATTGGGTTCCAGGCGAAAAGGTTGTGAGGGTGCTATTTTGGTTCAGTGGTGGGTGGAGTGGGCTATTCATCTGACTGGTTTTCAAAGCTGTTATGTATGTCGGCAATTTTGTTGTGGAAGAAAGAGGATAAAGAGTCGCAGAGGTCTTGGGAGGGAGTGATGTCGTTGGTGCCGGCGGTGGGGTTGGTAAATTCTTTGACGATGTTAAATAGTTCCTTGCTGTTGTGGGCGTTGTTGTCGAGTCGATCCCTGAATGCTGATTTCTTGGTGGATCGGATCAATTGGTGGTGTTTGCGGGTGGCGTCCTTGAAGGTGGTCAGGTTGTCAGAGGTTGGGTTTTTTCTCCAGGTTTTCTCGAGGGTATGGCATAGCTTTTTGGATTTCTTAAGGTCATCGTTGAACCAGGGGGCCTTTTTGCTACCTTGTTTGATCTGATGGTTTTTCAAGGGTGCTAGTGCGTCAGCACTGTGGGTGATCCATTGTGTGAGTTTGGTGGCAGCTTGGTTTGGGTCCAATGATATGGTAGGAGGGTTACGGTTTAGCGATGTGAGGAGTTGGTCGGTGGTGATTTTGTTCCAGTTTCTTCGAGGAATGGGTTGTGGGGGGTTGTGGGTCGTGGTCTTTTTGTAGCTGAAGTGAACGCAGTTGTGGTCAGTCCAATGGAGAGCTGTGGTGTGATCGAAGGAGATGTGTTTGCTGGAGGTGAAGATAGGGTCAAGCGTGTGTCCGGCCAAGTGGGTGGGGGTGTCAACAAGTTGTTTGAGTCCGAGATTGGCCAGGTTGTCCAGAAGGGTGGTGGTGTTGCTGTCGTTTTTGTTTTCCATGTGGAAGTTGAAGTCTCCCAGTAGAATGTAGTTCTCGGAGGTGAGGGCATGTGGGCTGATGAAATCGGTGATGTCTTTGTTGAATTGTGTGCGGGTTCCTGGTGGTCTGTAGATGAGGGTGCCTCTAAGTGTGGTCCTGGGGTCGGTGTGGATCTGGAAGTGAAGGTGTTCGGCAGTCGCGAGGTTAACGTCGGAGCTGGTCGTGATTCGGATGCTATTCTTATGGACGATGGCGATGCCTCCTCCTGTTTGGTTGGTGCGATCTTTTCGGATGATCTTGTAAGCGTCCGGGATGGCTATGGCGATGTCGGGCGCTGATGAGGCGTTCATCCAGGTTTCTGTAAGGAAGGCGACGTCCGGCGATGCAGTGTCGAGTAGGTCCCAGAGTTCAGTGGCGTGTCTGTGGACCGAGCGGGTGTTCAGCAAGATGCATTTCAGTTGGTTGAAGTTGGGGCTGTGTTTGGAGGTAGTGGGTTTGGTGTGGGACCTGGTGCAGGCGAACTTGCAGGGGAGGCAGGTGAATGGACCATGAGTGTGTCCTGGGGCAGCTGCGCAGCATTGTGGTGTGCGTCCGGGGTTGAGGCCAAGGAGGGTAGCGGCGTCATACGTTATGCGGGTGGAGTGGGTTTTGCGAGGACCAGGGGGACTGGCGCTGGGCGCGGACCAGGCGCGGACGGGCGTAGACGGGCTTTCCTTTGGCGCTTGATAAGTTACATCCTCCCAATATCGTTTGACCTTATTACAACTCCACGCTAGGTGTAGAAAGTCTGCCTGGTCTGCTCCGCATCTCTAACAGTGGGGATCATCACGAAGCCCGTACCTACATAAGATAAACAAAATATATCCTGAACTAGACAAAAGTACATCAATACAAGTGAACAAATTCCAAAAGATGAGTGATCTTCATATCTTCCTTTATTAATGCTGTTTATCTTCATAAAACACACTAGGCGCCATCACGTGTTTCGTCTTAGTGAAGTAAACCATAGACTTCTTCAGGGCTATTGCTAGGATCAAATAGAACTCTCCATAATTCGTGAGAGTATTTAAAAAATAATTCGTTTTTCGGAGGCTCCTGATTCAACGTGAGTGACAAATTTCCAATTGTGGATTCCTCTGTAATCAGCCCCCGGTATCCTTAAATTTCGAGAAAAAGACGTGCCGAGTGATTGAGCCATGGCGTGTACCTACATAACTTGGCTGGGGTGTGATATGTTTGATGTATGTATTTATAATGAATGATGCGCACATTTCCATTTGGTGTAAGCCGTGTGATGAGTGTACAGCATGAGACCCAGTCTTCGTCTGTCAGGGGGTTGTCTAAAACTTTATTCCAGTTGTCACATGCTTTATCGGGGTTAGCTCCTATTTCTGTTTGCACCATTTTATACAGTCGTGAGACCAAGTTTGAGTGCGTGGTTGCATCTATCAGGGTCTGCAGTGGTTGAAGGCTAGGGGGCTCAGTGGGAAAGGAAGGGTATAAGTCCTTTACAGCGGCCTTCAGTCTGTGATAAATAAATCGGAATAGGAGCGATTGGTTTCTTACATATGATAGATCATCAGGGGTAAGGAAGGTGCCCCTGGGGTAGAGATTGCCCATTTGCGTTATACCCACTTGTGCCAGCATCATCATACTATTCTGCTCTTGGTGACAGACAGTTCTGGGTGATTCGCCAGTGGTAGATTCGGGGTGTATATGGGGTTTTTTCTCGCTAGCTGACTGATATGTTGTCACGCTTGTGAAGTTGTCCGTATTGTATTTATTTTTAGCTTTGATAAATGAGGACGTGTGTGCAGAAGTATATTTGGTAGTGGTATTGGGCCTGATTCACCATCTTCTACTGCGAGGTGTGGTAGGTATTTTACTGGGTGAAACCAGTAGTAGGCATATTGTGCATGGGCACATAAATAGTATAAATAAATATCAGGGACTGCAAAGCCGCCTGCAGTATATGGTAGCGTCATGGTTTGTTGGCTGATTCGGGCCTGTTTACCTTCCCATATCAGTTTGATGAAGTTCGTGCGTATCCTTTTAAAAATTGGGGCAGGAGGTGGTATTGGTACATTAATAAATAAGTATAATAATTTGGGCAATAGTCCCATTTTTATTAATGATATTCGGTCGGCTAAGGAGAGGGGGAGAGTGATCCACCTAGTTATTTGCGTTTCTATGCGGTCTATTGTTGCACCGTAATTGGATCTGAGGACTAATTCAGGGTCACGATGTATCCAAATTCCAAGATATTTATTGGATCATCCTGCCATATAAGGGGAAATTCTAGATTTGGTGCTTTTGTATTCACAGTTAATTGTATCACGGTTGACTTGCTCCAATTAATTTGCAGTCCTGAGTGACGCCCAAATTTGATATATTCTCGCAGGAGTGGCGAAAGGTTCTCTTTAGGATCTCGTAGTTATAGCACCATATCATCTGCATGTAATGATATGCTTATTGGTCGTAGCTGAAACCGTAGAGCCGTGTGAGCATAGTTCTGCCGTATTTTACAAGCTAATGGCTCTAAGGCTATAGAGAAGAGCAGAGGGGATAGGGGACAACCTTGCCTGGTGCCCCGTTGTATTGATATTACGTCAGATATATGTCTGTTAACTTTTATACGGGCTGTAGGTTTAGTATAAAGGAGGGCAATCCAATTAAGTAGCATTGGTGGTAAACCAATCCTTCGTAAAATCGCGAACATATAAGGCCATTCAACTGAATCGAAGGCTTCAGCTGCGTCTAGGAGGACCGCTACTGCTTGTAGATCTGGGTTCAGTTGGTGCAGTAAAGCGAAGATGGTGCGTAGATTATGTGCAGTTGATCTCTCAGGGATAAATCCAGATTGATCAGGTAGGACTGTAGTGGAAATGAGTGGTTGTAGCCTTGTTGCAATAATCTTAGCTAGTATCTTAATGTCTGTATTTATCAGCAAAAGAGGCCTGTAGGAGTCCGCTTTATCTGGATTTTTGTCGGGCTTTAGTAATGCCACTATGAGCGCCTCCCGTAGTGTTGGAGGAATAATTTTAATGTTATAAGCTTCATCGTAGATCTCAAGCATTTGTGGAATCAATAGTTCTGAATATGTTTTGTAAAATTCTCCAGTGTAGCCATCCGGGCCAGGTGATTTGCCATTGGGTAACGCTTTTATTGCTAGTAGTACTTCTTCCTCCGTTATAGGCTGGGCTAGATTTTCGCGGTGGGAGTCGGATAACCACACCAGTGCTATGTCCTCGACATATTGTAATATTTCGGACTCTAGTACTGTATGTTGCGTTCTATAGAAGTTGCTGTATGTGTCTACGAACGCTGACAATATACCCCGGGTATCACAGTGCATCTGTCCAGTACTGTCCTCTATCCGTAGTATAGTATGTTGCTTATGTTCAATACGTATTTTTTGCGCCAAAATCCGGCCTGGCCTACTGCCCTCTCCCAGTTTACGTGCCGCATACCGGCGGGAAGTGTATTTTATTTCATCGTCTGCGAGTGCAATATATTTACTGACCTCATCCCGTATATTTCCAAGCGTTAGTGTGCTATGGGTGGCCTCATATTCTGCCTCCAATACTTTTACACGATCCTCGCAGTTTTGCAACTGAGTCCGTATATCTTTTATGATACCAGCATTTGTACTAATGCAGATGCCTCGTAGTGTTGCCTTGAAGGCCTCCCGCAGTGCTCCTGCACTGTCCACAGATTTTACATTGTCTGCAAAGTAGCCTTCTTTAGCCTGATGTATCGTTTCTTTGTAAATGGAGTCTAATAGTGCTGTCAAATTAAAGCGCCATGCAAATGGTGGAGGTAGGTATGTTGGAATTTGTAAGGCTAGTAGTGCGGGTTTGTGGTCAGATAATGTCTTTGGTAAATGATGTACGTCCGTAGTCCATGTGGAAGCAAATTCAGTGAGGAGCCAATAGTCCAGTCTTGACCAACTGTTGTGTACCGTCGATGAGTGCGTGCTTTCCAATGTGGTGGGGTGTCGCATTCGCCATATGTCACACAATCTAAACTCTGTCATTCCGTTTAGTAAAACAGCGACTGCGCGTTTGTGATGTTCTGTGGTGTTTTGAGATCTGTCGGTCATGGCATCCAATGTAATATTCAAGTCACCCCCCCATATCAGCTCCATTGTGGGTAGGCCTTGTATGTTCATCAGTAGCGTCATAAAGAAGTCTGGGTCATCCGTATTAGGACCATAAACGTTGATGATACCTATTTTAGTACCTCTAAGCGTCCCAGTGGCAATTACGAACCGCCCTTGGGTGTCGGTGAGTGTCTGTTCTAATAGGAAATGAGTGCCTATGCGCATTAAGGTTGTTACCCCCGTGCATATGAGGAGTAGGTTGCCGAGATTACGTGTTCTGCCCATCTATAGCCAAATTTGTCAGCTTTGTGACAAAACAGATGTGTTTCCTGAATTAGGGCTATGTCCACATGATGTCTATCGAGATAGGCCAAGACCTGTCTAATCTTTTTGGGGTTATTTATGCCTCTAACATTCCAGGTTATTAGTCTCAAAGGCGTAACTGCGGTCATTCTTTGTGATACCAACCTCTACAATTGTGCCGGGTTGGTCTGGTACTACATAGTCTTGGTACTGGTCCATGCCATTCACGTGTCTTTCGCTGAATAATAGTGTGTACATACAGGTGCAAATCGCAGAACTCAACAAACATATGCCCATCAACTCTACAAAACTTCTTTCTATCCCACCCCCCCACCCACTTCACCAATCCTATTTTGCCAAAGACAATTCCCTTAAACCGTGAACAAATAGAGAGTGTGCTCTCCACCCCTTCCCGTTGAGTAATAACCAATAAAGAAGAACAAAGGTTGTGGTGCACACAGGGAGGCGGCGGCTGCCAGCTAACAGCCCCAGCGATTACATAGCCGGGGGGACCAAGTCACCATGATAGAATGCTATTAGAGCATAATAGATATGTGGTACATCCCATCTATGTAGTTTCATTTACCTACTACATAATGGATCTAAAGATTCATAACATCTGCCATACAGCAGTCCGCAACATTCATACCCATATCTCTACTTACATAACCGGCGTGTGTCAGTGCATCCTTGAACAAAACAGTGAGTGAACAAATATACTTTAAGAGGTTCTATGAAGAAACGCCATACTAGTCTCTGCATCTTCTTGCGTCTGAGCGAGTAGCTTGATCTTTAGTCGATATCTGAGGTGTGTTCTTGTTCAGCATGTAGGCTTCGCGGGGACTTACGGCGGAGCACATGTGGGTAGTTCAATTGCAAAAATGTAAGTGCTTCTTTAGGATCATTGCATGTTGTCCTCTTACCATCAACAGTTATTTTCAAACGAGCAGGGTAGATCATGGCATAGGAGATTTTGTTTTCTCTCAGTTTCTTTTTCACATCCAGGAATCTTTTTCTTGCCTCTTGAACTTGCGACGTGAAGTCCGGATAAATAAAAATGTTCATACCTTCGTGATTTAAGTTTCCCAGCTCTCGGGCCTTGCGGAGTGCAGCGTCTCTGTCTCTGTAGTTTAAGATTTTGGCTATTATGGGGCGAGGTCGCGCCCCAGGCGCCGGCTGCAGTGCGAGGGACCAATGAGCTCGCTCCACTATAAAAACTTCGGAGAATGTGTCTCTTCCCATCATTGAGGTCAGAAGTGTCTCGATGTACCTTTCCATCTTTCCTGTGCCCGTCGATTCAGCCACACCCATAATACGTAGGCACTTGTACCTTTCCATCTTTCCTGTGCCCGTCGATTCAGCCACACCCATAATACGTAGGTTGCAGTGCCGCGACCTGGCTTCCAAATCTTCTGTTTTAGCCAGTAGGGTCTGTAAGGTTTTATCCGATTTGGTTTGCTTCAGATCCAGTTGCTGGTGGGTGTCCTCCATATCTGATAAACGGCGTTCTGCCATATCTATACGTTCCGTGTGTTTATCCAGACATTCGGACATGCGGTCAACGCGGTAAGTTAGCGAGTCTATTTTCGCGTCTATATTCATTAGTGTCGATTGTATCACTGTAAACATTGCCTGGAAGTCCACTGTCGCATCCGAGCGTGCTGTGGTCACGGTATTCACTGGGCCCCTTCCTGGAGCTTCGGTGTTTAAGTCTGGTGCCTTCCTTTGTTGCTCAAATTGCAATTTGGGTTGTGTTTTATCCGGCTTCCCCATTGCCCTGAGATTTTTTCGGGGTGGGGGTCTCCTCAAGAGCTTCAATATTGTTTTCAGCTATGCAGGCGTTCTTTTGTTGTGCGCTTCTCAACTCTGCTGTTGTAGTGAGTATGCTTATTAATAGAGCAGGCTACGGTGGCACTTTATTTTATTTACTGCGCTATTGTTCCAGCGTAGGTAACCTTATCTAGCGTGATGCAGATGTGGTGTTGCCCATAGGGTCGGGTTGGACTGCACCGAATCATGTGGTCAGCCGCACCATGCATAGCCGTCGTGGAGCGATGGTGCTGCACCCAGATCCCAGTGAAGGTGTAAGTTTGCGCCTATTATTGTAGTGGTTGAGCTGAATGTTGGTGATTATTACCCCTCAGGTGTATGGCGTGCTTCGGCAGCATTGAGCGTCCGAGCGTGGCTGACGTATGTGGCAGCAAATATAGTGGTGGTTGCAGGTAGGCAGCACATTGCCACCCTTTGGCCCCAGGCGCAAGTCGGGAATTTTTAGCAGAGTGGGCTCAAGGGTGTTCCTTAAATCCCAGGTAATGTACTCCTCTTCATCTGTAGCAGTTGTGGTGTGTGCCCTTCCTATGTGCAGTGTATGTCACCAGCGCAATATTGTACAGTATTCGAGGCCTTCTTGCCCTTGAATACGGCCTGGCACCCAATGCTGCACCAAAGCTTGTGGTTCTTTCCCCTTCCTCAGCTCCGCCCCCGACCCTGTCAGTGGGTACAAGCACCTGGAGCCGCCCGCTGCCACACGTTCCCGCTGCACAAAGCTTCGCAGCCGTCTCCAACCGCCTGCAGGTTCAAGCGGAGCAGTGTTTATTCAGGATGCCTCCGATTCGGGCCCCGGTTTGCCGAATTCTCCTGCTTCTCTCCGGACACTTCAGCAATTATTTCCGCCGCAGTAAACCGCACATCGGGCCCGCGTACGAGTTACGTCTCGACGCCCTCCTGCGCCCGCCTCCAGCCACAACTCTGTGAGAGTTTGTTGCACGGGATTGTCACGTTCTGGGTATATATTGTCATTTTTTTTTTTTTTTAAATATATTTTTATTGCAGAGTTATAAACCACAGGATACAATTAATCAGCCAGCACACTTGTGAGATCCCCCCGTCCAATAAGAATTCCCAGTCGTACACAGCCATTCAGCCCGCATCCCGGAGGCCGGGCGGCATATTATATCGCTCAAGAGGAACACATCACAGTGCACGTCCCATAGGGACCCTGGTTGAAAGATCGTTTTGCGTATCTGCTTTTACCCCCCCACCCACAACAACATTCCCGTCAGCCATCCCAGTGATAGTCAGTGATGTCGCCCTTGTCGGGACCTGCCCTAGGCGCCATGGGTCATCACACCTGGCCGCTCTACCCAGCCATTCTACCCTCCACATAGTATCCATCGTCCCAGTAGATCCAAGGCCCTAACAAGCGACCATCTAATGGCTTCCGGCCCTCCCCAAACACCCAACAACCAACCCCCCCAAAGCCCCCCCTCCCCTGGCAACTGCTAAGGTGTGTGCCTCGTCCTGTCGAATTGGATGGGTCCACTACAGTGCGTGGTGCTATACTTCTGTGTTCGCCCCGCGGTGTCCAGCGGCTTAGTTCTCGCCATCCTCATCCTCTACCAAAGAATCACGCATAGCTTGTACCACTAACTCCCATGCACGCGCCGCATCCAATGCCTTCTCATTCCCCAACTTTACAGCTTGCTTCATCCGGAGCACACTCTCGCAGTCAGACCACCGCAGCAGCTCATTCTTCCATCTACGCAGTGAGGGTCCCCCCCTGGACTTCCAATGCCACGATATTTCCCTCTGTGCCAATATCAGGCCCAGGTCTATGAATTTGCTTGTCACCCTGGTGTGCTTAGTATGCGGGAACCAGAGCAATAGGCACGCCGCCATGTCGAATTCCACCTCCCTGTCAGTCACTTCATTCAGAAGTTCCCCTACCTCCGCCCAATAGGTCCCCAGTTGTTGGCACCCCCAAAAAAAGTGGTCCATGTCCGCTCCCTGGGACGAACACCGCGGGCAACAGGCATCCGGCACCTGAAAGTACCGCTGTAATTTCTCAGGAGTTAAATAGGCCCTATGGAGCACATAGAAATGCACCTGCTGAAAACGCGCGTTTCTAGTGCCCTTCCACGTGCGTCGCAGGATGTGACCCCATGCCGTATCCGGTATGGGCCGGCCGACGCTCACCTCCCATTTAGCCTTGAGCCCTTGGAGTGGTTCCAGTCCCTCATTCAGCATCCTATTATGGAGGCACGTCACAGCTTTGAACGTACCAGCCGCCATCACCACATATTGGCACGCCATAGTCGTCGTGGGTTCCAGGAGCCCCTCTTTCCAGTGCTTTTGTATGGCAGCCACTACTGCCGCGTGTAGGAGAAAGCCCCCAGCAGGCAGCCCGAACTGGTCCCGGAGCACTTCGAACGGCGCCAAAGCCCCATCTATGTACAAGTCGCCCACCACCTGCAGTCCCGCCTCCTCCCAATCCAGCAACGGGGACCAATCTCCTCCGTGCGGCAATGCCGTCAACATCCCGATCGGGATCTCCGGGGCATAAGGCCGCGATGCCCTCGCTCTCCGAAGGCTCCGTTGCCAGCACAGCCGGAGCGTCCGCTCTTCCATGGTGAGGGCCCGTAACTCGAGCCGCTGCTGCATGATGATGTAGGACAGCACGTGGCGTTGCATTCCCCGATCCCGGTCCTCCTCCGGGCCCCGGAACACCCTGGCTACGTTCTGTGTAAGGACCTGCAACTGCGCTGCAAGATAATACAGCTCGAGGTCGGGCACAGCCATGCCCCCTTCCAGCTTGGGGCGAAGTAGCGTGCTCAGGGCTACTCTACGGCGGCCATGCCCCCATAGAAAGCCAATTATCATTGACTGCAGTTCTCTAAACACCCCCTGGGGAATCCAGACAGGCAGCGTTCGGAAATAATAGAGGAAGCGGGGGAGCGCCACCATTTTCAACAGTGCTATCCTGCCCAGGACTGACAGCGGGAGGGTTGACCAGAAAGACAAGCTGCCCCGCAGCGCCCGGACACAGCGGCCAATGTTGCCCTCCAATAGGTCCGCAGCCGCGTGGTAAATGCGGACACCCAAATAGGTGATGCAAGAGGGTTCCCATACTACACCCAAATCGTTGCTAGGGGCTGGCGATCCCGCTCGCAGCGGGAACACACAAGTCTTCGCCCAATTGACCTTAAGGCCCGACAGCCGGCCGAACTCAGACAGCAGGTCCATCGCTCCAACCAATGCCCCCGAGGTGTCAGCTAGGTACAGGAGCAAGTCATCCGCGTATAGCGATATATAATGCCACTGCCCGCCACTAACTATCCCCGCGTATCGGTCACCTGACCTCGCATGGGCCGCTAAGGGTTCCATCGCCAGGGCAAACAATAGGGGGGAGAGAGAACATCCCTGTCGTGTTCCCCTGCCCACTGTGTACGCCGCAGACACCAGGCCGCCCAATCGTACTCTCGCCGTCGCCGAGGTATATAAGACCCTCGTCCACCTCCGAAACCCCTCGCCCATGCCAAACTTCTCTAGTACTCCATCCAGGAAAGGCCATTCCAAGCTATCAAAGGCCTTCTCGATGTCCACAGACAGAACCGCCGGTGCTCCCTCCCTGTCCAAGATGGCATCCATTATTCCCACCAGGCGGCGGATATTCAGCGCCGTGCTCCTCGTGGGTATAAACCCAGCCTGATCCCTGTGTACCAGGCCCGTCATATGCGGGGCCAGCCTGGTGGCCAGGATTCGGCTCAGGATCTTATAATCCACCGTCAGCATGGACAGCGGGCGATAAGACCTCACATCCGTGGCATCCCGGCCAGGCTTGAGGAGCGGTACAATCAAGGCCTCCCGCATGGACCCAGGCAATGCCCCCGTCTCGAAGGCTTCCGTATACACCACCAGCAGCCTGGGCGCCAAGCTGTCCACATATTGTTGATAGAATTCAATTGGCAGTCCGTCCACCCCGGGCGTCTTGTTGCGGGCCATATGTTTGATGGCCACCCGTATTTCCGTGAGCGTGATCGGGCTACCCAGCTCCCTCACGTCTTCCTCGTCCAGGACCGGGAGCTGCCTCTCCCCCAAGTATTCCGCGATGTCCTGAACCCCCACTCCCAGCTGACTCCGGTATAGTTCCTCATAATACCCCCTAAATCGTTCCAATACCGCTGCCTGGGAGTACACCATCTCTCCCTGCGCATTATTAATGCTGAGAATCGGGCAGCCCCTAAGTTCCGGGTTAGCTAATCTGGCCAAGAGGGTACCCACCTTGTCCCTTTCTGCGTGTGCCCTGAGGATGTACTGCCTATAGTCATAGTACCTCAAACGTTCCGTCTCGGTGGCAACCACTTCCTTCGCCTCCAACAACTGGGCCTGTAGACCTGGCCTAGCCGGCCTGCGGCGCTCCAAGTCCCTCAAAGTTTCTTCCGCTTTCATTAGGTCATTCAGCACAGTCGTACGAGCATTCGAGAACCTACCCAAACACACCCCTCTCACCACCACTTTCATTGCATCCCATTCAATAGACCTACTCGCAGCCGTGCCCTCATTCACTCCGAAATAACTATCAATGCCTTGCCGAACCGCATCGCTGAACACAGAGTCCTCTAGCATCTCCGGCCGAAGCCGCCATGTTGGAATCACTGAGCGCTCTCTCTGCCACTGAATGTGCACCAATAGGGGGTTATGATCGGATATAGTCCTAGCCAGGTACTCCGCATGGGTAATTAATGGGGCCAGGGATCCCCCGCAAAGCACCGAATCGATCCTGACATGTAGATCATGGAGAGCGGAATAAAAGGAATAATCCCTGGCTCCCCTGTGCCGCTCCCTCCAGACATCCAGCAACCCCCATCGTTCCTGCCAGTCCTTCCTGTGCGCGGCCAGCCTGCGCACCGGAGAGTCTACTAGGGGGGGATAGGACCTATCCAGAGCAACATCCGTAATCGAGTTGAAGTCCCCCCCTAACACTATCGGACCCGCCAGGAAAGAGGCCAAGGACCCCGAGAGACTATCAAAGTATCGGCCTTGGTCAGTGTTCGGTGCATAGACACAGCAGAAAACCACATCCCGTCCATATAACCTCCCCTCCACCGCCACAAACCTGCCATCCGGATCTACTACTTGATTCAGCACTTGAAAGGGTATCCCCGCCCTCACCCAGATCAACACCCCCCTGGCATACGCTGAGTAAGTGGTGCCAAACACCTGGCCCCGCCATCTTTTCTGCAAGGCAGCGCACTCTTTTTTGGTGAGATGAGTCTCCTGGAGCATAGCAATCTGAACCCCCCTGCGTACCAGATATGCATGTACTTTGTGACGTTTCACCATGGTCCGCAGCCCCCGGACTTCCACGTTAGGCATTTCAAGTTAGGTAATGTCCCCATTCCAACTTCGTACAGTCCGAATCAAATAACAAAGGTCCATGGCCCCCCCATTGCAGTTGCCCCCCCCCGAACATTCCCAAAACTGAAACACTTCCCAAACCCCACTCCCCAGGACAGAGCACTCGAACCCAATGGCCGCCCCCATCCAAACCTTGAACCAACGTCTCACACTCTTACCCTGTGGTCTCCACCACAGTCGACCTTAAGGGCCCAAGGGGGGTGAGTCGCCGCCGACCCCAGCTAGCAGAGCCCGCACCCCGCACCTTCATCCCCTCCAAAGCACCCAGCTCCCCCTCTCGGCAACCCGCCCTCCATCAACAGGATATCACCCTACCATGAAGTCCCGATCTAGTCCCAGTTCTATCTCAGCCGCAGAAAATACCATCCGATGTCTGTGGGGTCACTATCGGCCCCTTCGAGCTTTCCGCCTCTGAAAGTTCCTCTCCTGTTCTGCTGCCTTCCCCTCCCGAGTCCGTTTCTGCCCGTTCACTGTTCTGTCGCGACCCTGTAATGGCCGCCGTCGCTGCGAGCGCATCCCTCTTCTCCGCCGCCATTTGAGCCTCCCGTTTCTCCCGCTGGCGCCTGTTGCGGGATCTGATGCGTTGTGAGTGCCTCACCCGAGGCTGCTTGGGTTGGTCTCGCCTACTTTGGTGTGATCTGTCCGTCCCCGCTCTATATGACTCGAGCCATTGCCAAACTTCGTCCGGAGTCTGGAAAAAGTGCGTAGTGCCGTCCATGATGATCCGCAGCTTGGCTGGGTAGAGCAAAGAGTACTGGATGCCTTCCTCCCTGAGCTCCTTCTTCACAGCGAGGAACGATGCCCTGTTCTTCTGGACCGCTTGAGTGTAATCCGGGAAGATCGTTACCTTACTGTTCTCCACCTCATACGGGCCCGACATCCTGGCCCGCTGGATGAGAAGATCCCGGTCCTTGTAGTGGAGGAGCCGCACCACCATCGGTCGGGGGGGGGCGGCCAAGCCCCGGCGGGCGAGCAGGCACCCGGTGAGCTCGCTCCAGAGTGAAAAAAGGAGTAAGCCCCTGCGGTGCCACCACAGTGCGGAACCAGTTCTCCATGTAGGCCACCGCATCCTCCCCCTCAATCCGTTCCGGCAGGCCTACGACCCGCACGTTGTTCCGTCTATTGCGGCCTTCGGCATCCTCCGCCCTCCGCTCCAGTGAGTCCAGTCGGGCCAAAATGTCCGTGATCCTGTGCTCCGCGGTCACCACCGATGGCTTCAGGTCCAGCAACAGCTGGTCATGGTCCTTGACCCTGTCTGCCAGCTTCGCGTGATCCGCGCGTAGCAGCCCCAGGCCCGTGGCCACTTGGGCAATGTCATTGTGCAATGCTTCCTTAGTGGAGGTGATCGCATCAAGCATGGCATCCAAACGCCGGTTCAGCCGCTGTTCCTGATCAAGCTCCGGGGAGGGACTCTCACTCAGCCGAGTTGATGTCGCCGAGTCCCCCTCGCGACTCCCGGGCATCGGCCCTCCGATCGCCGCCATGCCAGGGTGCTGCGTCACAAGTCCAGTCGCCCGTTTTGCGATTACGCCCGTGGTTCCGTGCCTGTCTCCGGGCACCAGGCAGCGCAATGTCCCCGCCGACGCTCTCAGGAACAATGGCCAGGTGGACGGGCTCCGGTCCGTCACCCCCCTCCGGCCTGAGGGGGGAAGGATGAGTCTCAAGGCGGTGGCCAACGAGGGTCCCCGAGCTCCTGGGTGAATCAGGTCAGCGTCCCCTGGTCTCAGGACACAGCACCGCCAATCCTAGTGCCTCGGGCAGCCAAGTGCAGGATCTCTTGCCACTCGGCGACAACTTGGTTCAGGGCTGAAGTTCGGGACCGTCCGACCTCCTCGCCGCCATTTTCTTCTCACCCTCGGCAACACCTCGGCCGCCTCTTCTCTCGATCTTCTCGGGGCCAGCAGTCCCCCAGCGACTCTCCGATTGCGCCCAGCTGTCCCCTTACACTTCAGAGGGCAGGAACGTCGTCTTCAGGTCGCCTAGGGTCCCGAAAACAGGAGAATTAGCGGGATTCCGCGCGGAGCTGCGAGCTCACGCCGCCATCCCGATCGGCGTCCAAGCCACGCCCCTGGGTATATATTGTCATGAAAAATAACTTATTGCGTAGCTGAGAGTGTCATCTATGCAGTCGCTTTATTGTTCTGAGTATTCGTGGGCTGTGCACACAGGATAACTGTAGGATGGTGACCTAGTCGGGAGAGCTCGCCTAAAGAGCGGCCATCGCGCAATAACCACTCCACGCATCAGTTTAGCGTAAAAGGCCATTTATTAGGACAGGCATGTCAAACCATAATCAAACATAACATCTTTAACCGTTAACAAGCCCCCCAACATCCTGCCTTTCAACCATCATCCACTCACGTTTTCCACTGGGCACTCCCAATTCACACCACGACCTCTCCACGTATACCATTCACATCCCTTTTCCCTTCCAAATTCGTCCAGCATCTCCATCCATCGCACTCCCATCTACCACACCCACATCCTGCATCTCTAACCCCCTCCCCGGAAGGGTGATTCTGCCCGTCATGGACGCCCCACCCCTCCCTGGTCCCGCAACTCCCCTCATGTCAACCTGTCCTAAACTGGCACTTAGAACAAACTTGTCCCAACAACACCTGCACCTCACTCCTGAATCATTTGTAGGGTGGGCGGGCGGACAAAAAACTAGACCTATTCCCTAAGGCACCAGGGACAGGAAAAGGAAGTCCTTCCCCTCCTGTCCCCTTAAGTAACCCCCTAACCCCACCCCCTAACAAAACACCCCCTAACCTAACCCTCTGCCGGCCGTCCTCTCGCGCGAATACCCCGGGGGAAAGACTGGTCTGCCGACCTGCTTTCCCCGAGGGCCGCATCGCGCAATAACCACTCCACGCATCAGTTTAGCGTAAAAGGCCATTTATTAGGACAGGCATGACAAACCATAATCAAACATAACATCTTTAACCGTTAACAATCCCCCCAACATCCTGCCTTTCAACCATCATCCACTCACGTTTTCCACTGGGCACTCCCAATTCACACCACGACCTCTCCACGTATACCATTCACATCCCTTTTCCCTTCCAAACTCGCCCAGCATCTCCATCCATCGCACTCCCATCTACCACACCCCCATCCTGCACCTGTAACCCTCTCCCCGGTAGGGTGATTCTGCCCGTCATGGACGCCACCCAGGGAACCCCCGGAGGGCGGTTACCTGCCCCACCAATCGTGCACCTTTCGCACTCAGTCACGCCTACACCATATCGACTCATTCCACAAAAAACTGAGCAGATCCCGCAGCTCCATCAGATAGTATACATTTCCTATGTGCGAAAGGTGCACACAGATCATCTCGGAAAAAGTGGCTCTTCCAGCCTGAGCCCGCCATGAGCCAGCACTTTAAGTCCATGATCCGCACAAAAGAGTCTCATCACCCTGTTCAACTTCCCATGGGCCCTTTCAATGGCTGCGGGCTTAAGAGCCCCCCTCCAAATTCGTTGTGGTATGAACTCAGTCCACACAATACAGGCGCCAGCCAGATTGCACTTCATAGCTTCCAAGTCCCGCTGCTTCAGGTGTAACAAGGACACCCCTGATTGTTTCACCAAGTCATTTTCCCCCAAATGAATCACAAGCATGTCCGGGCAGCCCAGCTGTGACACCTTCTTTGTAAGCCATGGCAGCAATTCGCCCCAACGCATTCCGCTCTTACCCCACCATTGAACCTCATGGTGACTGCTCCTCAGGCCCAGGCTACGGCCGTAAACCTGCCTGTCTGCGTACTTCGAGGCCCAATGTACAAACGAATGACCCACGATCCAAGTGACCGTCTTGGCCCCTGGCCCCCGAACACAACCTACAAAGAAAAAGAGATTAGTACCACAACAAAGACAAAAATGCAATCACAACCGCAGCCGCCAAGGCCATCCCGCGCCCCCTGCCTCACTTGCGCACATAGCGTTCACAGCAACGAGACTGCCAGCGACCAATCCGCCGAATCTCCTCCCACGACCAACCTAGCCCCGCCGCTGCCGTGGCTGCCCAATCCGAAAGGAGTGCGTGCCAAAACGCAATGAATCCCTGCCAATCCTTCGCAAAGCTAAACGCAACACCGCTAGCAGCTGAAAAGGCGTCAACCGCTTCAAGGAAACCTGCACGAACACCTCGCCAACTGACCTCCGCACTCTTTCACAGAAACTCTTTCACTCTCGCACCAGGCACGCTCCCACACAACCGCTCTCCGACAGCCACACCCACTTGCCACGACCAACCTGGTCCGTCTTGGAACGTCCCAACCATATCCCCCATGCACACGCACATCCGCAAATGTCCTTCCTAGTGCCCCGCGCGCCCCCAACAACTCATAGACCAGGAACGCCCCAAAAAACATCCACACCATGCATAGGCAAAACATCACCACCTTATCCGCATCAGAACAGCAAAAAGGTAACTCCCCCAACAACTGTATCAACAATTCAAAAGTGATCGCCTCGCGAGGCAACTCCCCCCCACCCCCTGCAGCCCTCAACCGTCCCTAACCTTTCAACATACGACTCAGCAGATCCGTCCTAGCCGGATCAAATCCCAAATATAATATGCTGTAAAATGAAACGCCTGCCAACTTGCCCGCAATCGTCGTCTGAGACAAACCTCTGTCCATACAATCCAGCACAAAACGTACCACCCCTTGTTCACACGCTTCCCTGGACATTCGCCACGCACCCTTCTTCAACCCAAAAAGGCCCCAAACTCAGACCACGCCAACCTGTATGCTCGCCTAGTAGATGCGGCTATTGAACTCTCAACCAGCCCCACCAATCTCACTCCCCCCAGGCCTAGATACCTCCGGCACCTTGGTCTTGCAAGCCTCCGCTCCCGGCGCCAACATCCTGAACCGCTGCCACTGCGAACGAGATAACGCATCCGCAATTTCATTACTCGCACCAGGCACATGTTGCGCGCGAAGCAGCACATTAAGTCGCAGACACAGAAGCATGAAGCTTCGCAGCAAGCGCAGCACTCGCAGGTCCTTTGCCTTCTGATTGTTAACCTAGTCTACCACAGTCATGTTATCCACGTGGAAAAGCACCGACCTGTTCCTGAATTCCGGGCCCCACACTAACAAGGCCACCAACAGGGGAAAGAACTCCAGAAACTCGATGCTCCTGCCCTGCCGCAACCAATGAGCCAGCCACTGTTCTGCGCACTAACGACCGTCCCAGAAGACTCCGAAACCGGCCGCACCCGCCGCATCTGAATAGAGCTGCACCTGCCACACCCTCCTGTCCCGAGCAAAATCCAGCCATACACCATTGAAGTCTTCCAGGAACACCAGCCAGACCCTCGAGTCAACCCGCACTCCCAACGTGACCCGTACTCTGTGGTGACGGAGAACCGCCCCTGACATGGCCATGCCAAGGCGCCTACAAAACGTCCTTCCGGCCCTCACCACCCTGCAAGCAAGCAAAGTTTAACAAACCGAGCAAGCACTGCACAGACCTCAACTCAATTTTACGGACACCGAGCACCTGCCTCAAAACTTCTTGCATCTCCGCCACCTTCTGGGTCGGTAAACGCGCCTGCCAGGCCACCGAATCCAACTCGATACCCAAAAAGGTCAGACAGCAACTGGGCCCTTCCTTCTTCTCTGGCGCCAGTGGCACCCCAAACTCCTTTGCCAACAACTGAAACTGTCCCAAAGCTTCGCCACACTCACCCGAGCGCCCAACTCCAACAAACAGGAAATTGTCCAAATAGTGCGACACCAGCCGGTGCCCACTGCGGTCCACAAAGGCCCACTGCAAAAAGGAACTGAAAGCCTCGAAAAGAGCGCACGAGATCACACAGCCCATTGGCAACACCATGTCCACAAAAATGGACCCTTCAAACTGTATGCGCAGCAATGCAAAATCCGCCGGATGAATGGGGAGGAGGCAAAAGGCCAACTTGATATCACATTTGGCCAGTTCAGCCCCCCTTCCACACGCCGGGACCAGACGCACAGCATCATCCACCGACGCATACAGGACCCTAGAGTCCTCCTCTGCGATGAAATCATTCACCGAACCTCCTTCAGGCCAAGACAGATGATGGATCAACCTGAACTTGCCCGGCTCCTTCTTGGGCACCACCCCTAGCGGAGAGACAATGAGATCTGACATCGGCATCTCCTCGAAGGATCCTGCCTTCCAAAACCTCCTTTTTCAATTTGTGCGCCACCACCTCCGGCAGTGCCTTCGCCGATCGCAAGTTCTCAGCCCAACGCCTCACCCTCGGTCCCTGATAGCCAATCCGAAAACCTTCCACAAAGCCCCAGTACAATTTCAATGCCACCTCTCTATCAGGGTACCGGGAGAGCCATGGACTCATGGCCTCCACACTAACCGGAGTATGGGCCCTTAGGCCCAGCCTGTCCCCTACCTCGTGCAAACTTCCATTGTTCAGAGGGCGTCGCCAACGTGAGACATTGCAAGACCGCGTGACGTCCCCCACACTTGGAACACTCATGTTTAAACTTACAGGCAGGTCGGTTGCAGAACCCCTTGTTGAAACCCCAGCATGCCCCAGCGGGTCCTTGTTTGTATTGCTGGCCTGCTGCCCCCGTCCACACAGCTTGCGTTCCTTGCCCTCCGGTAACGCTCTGACCACACGCCCCATATTGGGCGGGACGCGACTGAAAAGACCGATAGGTGACCGGCAGACCACTCGCCGTGTGCGTAGACGCCGCCGCCTGCGTTGAAGACATCCATTGGACCCAGAGCTCCTGGTCCACATCCCCCCACGGCTTATCTGGGTTAACACTGATCTGTGCCCTAAACTCCTTGTCGTAGCTTAACCAGGCAAATCCCCCGAAGTGCAATTGCGCCTTCCTGATCACATCCATGTATTTAAAAAGCGCAATCGCCCGTTCCCCGTGCCTCTCGCAATATATACTTGCATAGATCAGAAAAGACGACGTTCAGTTCTCCATAGTCACCGGCACTCTCGGCCACCTGGTCAACACCCACTCCTCCTCCTTCGACCCCTCCTTCGCTTGAATCTCCCTGTGCAGGAGTTTGAACACATCAACGTACTCATGCCGCCAGATTTTGGCCTTCGTCTTTTCCGACAAATGCGACCCGAGAGGCATCGCCAAACCCATGTACGGTAACTTCTTCAGCAACTTCTCCACACCCTCTTCCTTACCCTCTTGGTCTTCCACCTTATCTGTCTGCGCACTAACTGTCGCCATTTGCCTCTTACCATCCAGCAAAATCGGCTCCGCCCCACCTTGAGGCCCTGACTCCTTCACCGAGCCATCCCCAACACCCACAGACCGGCAGGCCTTCTTCCTCCCCCCTCTAGGTCCTTCTCCCCAAGCATCCCACCATGCGCCCTCACCTGATAAAGTTGCCGGGGCGTCCCGCTCCGTCCGCCGCATCTCTGCCGGCTTCACCACTCCTCTGATGGCCCGGCTGGCGCCATCCCGTGAGTCTTGTAATGCACCAAACTTGCTCGTTGCCACTCTGCCCTTCCCCCAACTCTCAACCTCATGCACCTCCCCTTCCTCCAACTCATCTTCTTCATCCTCATAATCCAAAACCTCATCTTTCACATCCGGTGCTAACCACTCACGCACCTCAGTCACCACTCTCTTAGCACCTTTCCCTTTCACTCCAGGCACAAACTCACACTCCAGCATCGCCTGGGCCCGCTCCCTCGGTTATGTAATGTAATGTAATGTAATGTAATGTATAGGCATTTAAATAGCGCACTACTTACCCGTAGGGTCCCAAGGCGCTTCGACCGCTGCGAAACCCTTCCTGGCTTCCCTAAGAGATGGTCCCTTAATGGGTATCTCCACGGTGAGACCAGGCATCCCCGGCGGTCTGGTGGGGCCGTTAGTGAAGATGAGGCAAGCTAATGCCCAGAGTTGCCGAGTGTGATCGCTGATCAGAGTGGGCACCGAGGCGAGAGAATTATCAAGTCCGCTGACCCTGGTCCAGAAACCTGCCGCGCCGGGAATCGAACCCTGGTCCCGGGCCGTCCTCTGCTCTCGGGTCTGCCGCCTCTAACCAGTGAGCCACACTACTTCACTTGAGGGCAGGCTGCCGCGGACCCCCCTGCTGCTTCGTCCCGGCGTTTGGAGGCTGTCTTGCGCCCCGCCGGCCCAACCCAGCCTCTGCCAGCTGACCCTGCTGGAATGTCCCCCCCCCCGAGCCGTATGCGCCCGGGGAGGCCCCGGTGCCACCAGATCTCTGCACTGCCAAGGCAGTCCCTACCCCCTCTGACCAAGACCAGTCCACCTTCGCCCCTGGGGCACCTCTGCCACGACCTTCCGCTGCACCCCTGCCGCGCGCAGGTGCGAGGGCCCCTTTGCCCCTAAGCACCCCACCCGCCTTCGCCTCTCTGGCCGCTAAAGACGCTGCCACTCCCCCTCCGACTCAGCAATAATGCGACGCTGGTCGCGGGCCCTCTCTTCCTCCGCCATGAGTTCCCACCTGGCATACCAGGAACTCTTGCCCACCTGGTAATCAAGTGCCCCTGTCCCGGGCGGGGGATCCGTGGAGCTCCACCCGATTGCCCTGGCCCTGCCTGCAGTTGAGTTCTCAAGGGGCCCTTGCCCTTAGACCCTTTCGCCTTACTCACGCCCTTCTTACACCCTGAAAGATCTATGGGTTGTTCACTAATGGGGGCCCCCCTCCCCCCAGACAGAGCGAGGGTGAAATCCTCACCAGCCGGCACCTCCCAATCACCCAGGTCTTCCCCCCAGCTGTCTTCACTGTCCTCACTGTCCCCATAGTCTACCAATGACCGTTCTGCACCCAGGCCACCAACTGGTGAGGCTGACGTGACCTGGCCCAGCCCGGGGGCCACACTAGCGTGTATCAGCGACCCGGCCCCCTTCTTGGGGCCCTCCGTCCCACCCGGCACCACTCCTTCCTCCACCGCACCTGCCGGGAGGCTCTGCGTCCTCCCCACGCGCTTCGCCGCCTCCTGTGGCTTCTTGCTCCTCCCCCGCCCCGACATACCTCCTCGAGCCCCCAGGGGCTCGTCCATGCACGCGGCGACGGCCGCGTAGACACCTGCCGAAGTGGACCTAGGCGTGCGGGTCATCCCGACCCACGCCCCAGGACACTGGGCTGGAGGATATCCGACCTCCCAGCCCGGCCGAGCACCAAAAGCGCCGCCCGCACCGCCTCTGCATCGGGTGTATTCATTGTGAGCCTGGTGCACCATTCGCGGCCAACCGATGACGTCGTCTGCCCAATTTGCACACCGGGACACCAGCGGCAATATTTGCTCACTAAATACTGCTCCGCCTAACTAATTAAGTCGCTAAACTACCCTTCCAAACTATTCCCTAAGCACACAAAAAACTAGACCTATTCCCTGAGGCACCGGGGACAGGAAGAGGAAGTCCTTCCCCTCCTGTCCCCTTAAGTAACCTCCTAACCCCACCCCCTAACAAAACACCCCCTAACCTAACCCTCTGCCTGCCGTCCTCTCGCGCGAATACCCCGGAGGAAAGACTGGTCTGCCGACCTGCTTTCCCCGGGGGCCGCATTTCCTAGCGTGGTTAGCTCCGCCCCCCCCCCAACTGTTTCACTCATTTTGATCTGATTTGCAACTAGGGCCTCTTTTACCTGGGTCCCCGTGTCTGTTTTCTGTCCTTGTCTGACCCTTGAAGGAGGTCATTTAAATTGAGTTAAAAAATAACCTATGTTTAGAAATATATGTGGAAAGAAGTCTGCAGGGGTCTTGGCTACAAGTGCTGGAAGCCCTGGGGCAGCAGTCCACCTGTGGCTGTTCTAATGCCCAAGAAAAGCTGCAGAAGAGATTCCAGACTTTCGGAGGCCTCTGTGCTCTTCCATACCTGCCAACGAAAACAAATATTTCATTGTAGGATGAGGGGGCGGGGCCATGGAGGAAGCCGCTGACTCCAAAAAGAAGAAATCAATCTTTCAGAGGCTGGTGCCGATATCCTGGGGTGCTCACACACCCCTTAATGGAGGTGGGCAGTTCAAAACCTCCAAAAACAAGCTGTAAATCCACTTTTTACCATGGTTTCAGCTCACTTTCCATGCCATGTGTGATATCGGCTCCTCACCGGGTGAATAATAATAATATTAATACTGATACTTGTAAAGCGCGAACAGCTACCTCACGAGGAGGTGTCCTGGCGCTAGGAGAGTACTTCAGCAAAGCAGGGGGCACGGGGTATGCTTAGGTTATCTGCATAAAGAGCCAGGTCTTTAGAAGCTTCTTAAAGCTAGATTCTGTTGTAGCAGATTGGATGACAGAGGGCAAGGCGTTCCAGAGTTTCGCCGTGCTGACAGAAAAAGACCTTCCCCCAAGTCTGGCTCTTCTGGCTCGTGGGACGAGTAGCAGAAGCAAGAAGTTAGATCCCAAGTGCCTCTCCAGTGTCACACGGTGGTACCGTCTGAGTTGGCAGGTCTGCCCTGCCCAGCACTGCGTATAACATGGGTTCTACAGCAGCAGAGAAAGTGAAACCAACTCTGCAGCCTCCTCTTAATGAGAGCACAGGAACTCACTCTCAGCACAGATGGGCCCTAGTGTCTCCCCATAACTATTATTATTATTTAGAAACTTACAAAGCGCTCAGCTAGCCCCAACGGGGGTGTCCCGGCGCTAAGACAAGCGGCAGATGCAGGTACCAGAAAGGGGGTAAGGGCTAGAAAACAGCCATGTCTCCAGAACACCTCGAAAGATAGTTTCAGACTCGGCCATATGCAGAGAGAGTGGCGGGCTGTTCCAGGTTTTGGCCGTAATCACTGCAAAGACTCTGCCACCCATTCTAGTCCGGCGGAAACAGGGAGTCGCCAAGAGGCTGGGATGATTCGATCTAAGGGTACGGTTGGACTGGCAGTGCTTGAGTCGAGCTCTAAGATAGGCTGGACCGTGACTCTGAAGCGCTCTAAAAGCCAGGACAAGAGACTTGAATTGAATACGTTTGATCACAGGAAGCCATTGGAGCTTCTTCAAAACGGGGTGTAATCGAATGGCGACATGGGATCTTGCATATCAGCCTAGCTGCCACGTTTTGAACGATCTGTAGGCATCTAATCAAATATGCTGGTGCCCCCACATAAAGACTATTTGCATAGTCAAGATGTGAGGTGATCAAGGCATGAATAAGGGTCCGATGGGAAACCAGAGGGAGAAAGTGAAGGATTTTGAAGAGCATGTGCAGTTTACCAAAACAGGCAGAGGAGATGTAACTGATTTGAGGTTTGCAAGATAGCTCATTATCGAACCAAAACCCAAGGTTCCTAGCTGAGTCCAAAGGTTTGGGGGGGGGAGGATTCAGCTCAGATAGCCACCAGAGCAATGGAGGAAGGTTTTTTTTAATTAAAAAACAGAACCTCAGTTTTTTCTGAGTTGAGCCTAAGGGTGTTCAGTGACATCCAGGTGGAGATATTACACAGGCAGCGTCTGAAATTTGCAACGGCTGCTTCAGACTGATCTTTAAATGAGAACACCAGTTGTGTATCATCTGCATAGGTAATCATTCTAACCCTGTAGTATTCTACCAGTGCTGCTAATGGGGGAGAGGTAGACATTGAAGAAGAGAGGGGTCAGGGCAGAGCCCTGGGGCACCCCACAGCTCAAGGGTTTCTCCTCGGAGACAAAAGGCTAAAAAGAGACTTGTTGAGTGCGGCCGCAGAGGTAGGATCGAATCCAGGACAAGAAGGTGCCCTGGATCCCGAGGCTGTAAAGTCTCTCTAACAGGATAGAATGAGAGACCGTGTTGAATGCCGCGGACAGGTCAAGAAGCACTAGCATAGCTGCTCCGCCTGAATCCACGCATTCGTGAACGGTCTCAGAGACTTCAAGGAAGGAAGTCTCAGTACTATACCCGGATCTCTGCCCGGACTGGGAGTCATGAAAAAGATGACGGGATTTCAGATAACTTGACAGTTATTCCTAAACTAATTTTTCCAAAACTTTGGTTAGCGCTGGTAGAAGGGAAATGGGTCGATAGTTTTTAAAGACAGACGGGTCAGCATCAGATTTTTTAAGGATAGTCACTAGGAGGGCCTGTTTCCAAATTGAGGGGAAAGTCAAAGTGTGCAGGGAGGAATTCCAGATCATGTTCAGAGGAGAAATAAAAAGGGGGGCTAAAGTGCTAAATAGTTGTGCCGGGCAGCGATCCTTAGGGAGAGCCTGATTTGCAGGCGAGAAGTTTTTGAAGAGAGGTATCGATGGAGATCGGGTGAAAGAAAGTCAGCGCATCACTGTTAGTCACCCCATTGTCTGGGGTAGGGGAAAGTGATGATGGGGCAAATGTTGAATATATATCCAAAATGTTATCGTAAAAGAAATCCAATAACTCGCCACAGAAATCCTGGGAGGGGGGAAATGTACTCGAGATGGCAGACGGCTTGGTGAAATCTTTAACTATTTTGAAGAGAGTTTTTGATGAATTACCAGCGATGTGAACTTTATTGATGAAGTACTCTCTCATCGCAGAGCGCTTAAGTTTATGAAAATTCTTTATGGTGGCTTTTTAGACTGATTTAGCCGTGGGATCATAAAGTGATCTCCAACTGCGCTCAAGTTTCTTACAGCAGCTTTTCTCGGCACTCAGTACTGGGGCAAACCAAGGGGCTGATGGTTTTTGTCTTGATGAATTGATATGTTTAAGGGGGGCAACAGTATCAAGGGCAGAGGAGAGACAGTTATTGAAGTTAAACACATCTAGCTCAGGTTCACCAGCCAACTGAAGGGGGGGAGAGGAAAGTGCACGAATCATAGAATTGCAAGTAATTTTTAACCATTTCTTACTGTAATCCTGGGTTGTGGAAGGATTAGCCCAATGAGGGGGTATTGCCATGCTAAATGGGATTAAGAAATATTCCGACCACGTAAGTGGAACGGGAGACGCTGTGGCCAAATTGGGGTTGTTAGAAAAAAGTAGGTCAAGAGTATGACCGGCCCGATGGGTGGGCCCACTAACCACCTGTGTCAGATCAAGGCCCACCAGTGTTTCTAGAAGCTGGCACGCTGTAGTGCAGTGAATATCATCGACATGCATGTAGAAATGTCTGAGGATTATGAAGTGGGGATGTTTAAGCTACAGGTCAGCAACTATATTGTAAAGTTCTAATAGATGCTGAAGGGGCCTCACTCAAGAAGGACTCACCTTTAATGGACCCCTGAAATGTTTATCTCAACATGAAAGGCCCATCCAACTGGCCTTCTTCTAAATTATTTATGAAGAATATGTTTATTTACAGGGTTTTCTTTTCCTTTTCCCCAGAGTGGGGCCCTTGAGAACACTGGCCCCAGCCCACCCCCTGCACCAAAGGGGCTGCGAAGGTGTATTTTGCACCCCAGTTTATTGGCTTGCCATTCGAAAATCATGTTGTAGCTGTCAGGCTCTTTATTGTGCCTACGCCTCGGTCTTTTCTTTGTCCAGGGGCCTCTCTACCTCAGTAAGGGTGGCACCAAAGCTGATGGACCGACAAACTAGGCCATGGATGCAGTAAAGTGTTACACCTGGGTGTCAGCCTCCAGCCACAAATGCCTCCCAAAGTTTCAAAGGATAAAGCCTCCCATCTTTAATGATTTCGTGTTCCGGTTGTGTGTACCTTATCAGCCCCACCTGCCACGAACACACCGCCTCAAGATACCTCCACCATTCCAGACACTGCCTCAAGATACCTTCACCATTCTGGACACTGCCTCAAGATACCTCCACCATTCCAGAAACTGCCTCCAGAGTCCAGATACCTCCACCATTCCAGACACTGCCTCCAGATATCTCCACCATTCCAGACAATGCCTCAAGATACTTCCTTCATTCCAGACACTGCCTCAAGATACCCCACCATTCCGGACACTGCCTCCAGATACCTCCACCATTCGGGACACTGCCTCCAGATACCTCCACCATTCCGGACACTGCCTCCAGATACCCCACCATTCCGAACACTGCCTCCAGATACCTCCACCATTCCGGACACTGCCTCCAGATACCTCCACCATTCCTGACACTGCCTCCAGATACCCCACCATTCCGGACACTGCCTCCAGATACCTCCACCATTTCAGACACTGCCTCCAGATATCTCCACCATTCCAGACAATGCCTCAAGATACCTCCACCATTCCAGACATTGCCTCAATATACCTCTACCATTCCAGAAACTGCCTCCAGATACCTCCACCATTCCAGACACTGCCTCCAGATATCTCCACCATTCTGGACAATGCCTCAAGATACTTCCACCATTCCAGACAATGCCCCAAGATACTTCCACCATTCCAGACACTGCCTCAAGATACCTCAACAATTCCGAACACTGCCTCCAGATACCTCCACCATTCCAGACACTGCCTCAAGATACTTCCACCATTCCAGACACTGCCTCAAGATACCTCCATCATTCCAGACACTACACACCATCGCAGGCACTGGTACCCTACGGTGCCACCAGTAGCCAAGACTGGCATCATAAGGCTCTGGAAAATGTCTTCAATCCTGCCATATGGCACACAGCTGATAGCATCTTCACCGTGGGCTCATGTGAGAGAATCATGTACAGGTGAAAACCAACTACCTAATTATCAAGAGACGTGAGGCTCTTTCCTGCAGAGACCAATACATCATAACTATCACCATTGCACCCTATAATAACTTTGTATTGCATAACGCAGATTGTACTGATGCCCCACTCTTTAGGTTTTGATTCAGACATTCGCACCGCTCAGACAATGTCCCTCTGTTCCATACTGCACTGATTTCACACTCCTGAGGTATTGATTCAAACATCTGCAGGGCTCTGACAATGCCCCTTGGTATTGATTCTGGCATCTGCGGGTCTGAAAATGCCTCTTGGTATTGATTCTGGCATCTGCGGGTCTGAAAATGCCCTTTGGTATTGATTCAGACATCTGCAGGGCTCTGATTATGAAATGTAATAAACAGATCAAACAGATAAAATGAGACTAATCATGAATGCTTGGGCTCTTTCAGCCTAGAGCAAGGGGTTTTGCAGGGGTATGTGTTGGTACTGATCCTTTTCCTCCTCTATATCAATAAGCCAGAATCTGTTCTGGTGGGTCTAGGTACAGACGTTCCGCAAATGAAAAACTAAAAGATGCTGGCGCTCCTCTACGCCAACTGCATCATTTTGTTAGCCAGAACTTTCAACAGACTTCTGGCTCTCATGATGGCCTTAACTTGGAAACTAATAGATCCAAAGCTTTTGTACTGCTCTGTGGCCCTAAAAACGTGATGACTCGTACAATCTGCATTAAGGCCAAGCGCATCGAGAGAGTGCGATGTTGTTTCTAGTTACGAGTCACCTTTAATGAAAACCTTAGTTAGACTTCATGGAAGGCAGTTAGGTGCTCCAGTTTCTCATGTGACAGTGGATCACTTTTTAAAGTTTCGGCATGCATAGGGAATAAGCTCATCCGCCCACTTATCGACATCTGTAAGCGTAGATGTGTCCCTGTCTTGACATATGGTACTGGGATCTGGGTTATTCTAATACGGGCAGTTTGCAGGTGGAACAAAATAGGGTTCTCTGCAAGCTGATATACCCCTCTCCCCCAGTAGCAACAACTTCAAGGTACATAAGGGGTTTGGTCTAGGTTATGTTGAAGACTGTATAAACAAGCATTTCCAATGCAATAGGTCTCCCATTTTAGAAACATTGACCTATTTTGCAATGCCTTTTATTATTTCAGGATTTCTAAACACATAAATAACATGCATTGCTATTTACAAAGCCAATAGCTCAAAATCTCGCAATTGTGAGAACTATTGCATTGCAATGCTTGTTCTAACTGAGTCTTCTCTGATTAGAACGCCCTCAGCTTCCCTGGATTGCCAGGCAGTGCAGCGAACTCCGGGTTACTTCTCAGCACAGTGAGAAAATATGCTGGAATGTTTTTTTCTTTTTTTTAAAGATACACATTTCCTCAGAGTCGGGTGCAGGCAGTGTGTCACAAGTGAGACAACTTCACGTGTACTCAACCGTTTGTTGTTACGTGCAGAACAAACGCACTTTCTTGCTGGTGAGTTTTGGAGAATTTACGGTGTTTGCTTGTCTAGTATCTGTGAATGGTTCCCTGTGCCTGTTATAACTTGGAGGTTTCTAAGCCCTACACTGCAATGGATGTGTCTCACAGGGTTAATCAATGTACTTCAGCCCATCTTCTCGGATGAGATTGCCACCTGACTAGCGAGCGCCCTACTTGTGTGAACTACAATGGTGGCCGTGTTGGATCAAGTACCTAGAAAGAAGCATCAAAAGACAGACAAGAGGGACGTTGATGCCTTTACATATGGGCTGACAGTAAAGTTTGCTACAGTTAGTGTGCACTGACAACTGACTGCCGCAAGATGTCGCAATGTTCAACGAATTTAGACTCAATAATTCTCGGTTGTGTCAGGGGAGAACAATGAGAGGGGTCAGAGCACACAAATTGCTATTTTCAAGATGGGGAGGAACTGGAAGTTCTGCTTCTATCACAGAATAGCTAATTAAGCCATATGTGCCCATGCCACTAAATGAAACATGTTTTTTTTTTCTCACATATACTAAATGAAACATGTTCAGAACAGAAAGCGACAGCAAGAAGAAAAGCAGTTGAGAAGGGGAAAAAAAGCCAAATTAAAACAGCTGTTTTCAAGCACTCGTGTTGGCATTGCAGGAGCGAGCAACGGCGTGCGGGCCATCTGTTTTCAATTAGCTTGCGCGCCGCTGCTCGCTCCTGCAAGATGGATGCCATCACAAGCACAAGTGCTTAAAAAGAGCTGACCAGTTTCTAAAGGTCATCTCCTATCGTAGCGCAAGCGCGCTGCCTAGGCGAGACCTAAAAAGGGCTCCCCACTTATTGTGGTGCTCCATATGGTACAAGGAGCAGAGATGTAATCGAGGATTGTCCGGCTTGTGCTTTGGGTCCCTCACTGTCATGGACACCATATATACAAACCACCATCTCAAGCTGTGGATGACCTGGCCTCTTTACTGACCAAACCTCCATTAAGAAGGAGGATAAGAGGTGGGTGAAGGAAATTTTTCTGTCGAAATGGTCCAGGGACAGGGAGTTGGCTTTGTACACTTCAGATTCTTTTACAAACTATGCAGCGATCTAATTGTGACCTGGGTTAGCCCCTTTTAGAGTGGGTTAAGAACCCTTGGGAGAGATCAGTCCATACCAGATTTCGCCTGGGTTCTGTTAGATGGATTTTGTGTTTTCTGCTTGGTCAGTGAGATGTTTCCACCATCCGCCGTTGCACTTGCGATGCATCGACTGACCAAACCCTTTTGCACTTTCTGTTTTTCTGTAGGTTTTATAGAGATTTGTCTAAGGCCTTGCTTATCCCAGCGGCTAGGAAAGCAGAGCCTAAAAACTGTAGAGCTGCGTTTTTTACCTACAGTCGTGTTTTAGAATGGGTCTATTTTTAAAAGCAGCTGTTAAACTACTTTAATTCTCTGCTATTATAAAATTACTTTTCATCAAATTTTAGCCTTGCATGACATGAATTATGTGCTTTATCTGTGAATGGTGGTTTTTACCCTCATCATTTAACCATATCGTGTATATATGTATTTATGTGTGTATGTATGTATGCATGGCATGCATAGTGGGTTGTTTAGCCCTGGCTCACTGACAAACAGTCCTGACATTTGACGCAACAAAGCAGAATGGAGTCTGGGCAGTGTAATGGGCCCTAGCAGGCAAGGAGCCCTAGCTGGGGTACAGTGGGCCCGAGCTACACTGTAATAAGCATTAGATAGGGTGTAATGAGCCCTAGCTAGGGTGCAATAATTCCTAGTTAGGGTCAATGAGCCCTAGCTAAGGTACAAGGTGCCCCAAATAGGGTGCAATGAGCACTAGCTATGGTGCAATGAGTGCTAACTAGGGTGCAATGGGCCCTCGCTAGAGTGCAATAGGACATCCCTAAGGTGCGATTCCCCCATGGTCAGAACATAATTTCAGGCTTCGCTCTCAAAATTTAACCATCAAAATTCACCTTTAGTACAGGAATGACAGTCTCATATTTTTCATTTGAATCTCTTTTATTTCTTTTTTAGATTTTATCAAAATTATTTAAAACAATTATTTTATTTATCTTTTTTTGAGTCTTTTTTTATGTGTAATTCATCAGTTCATTAACATTTTTTTCAATCCAAATAAATTAGACAATGTAACATCAGATATCATCATTTATACAATCCAAAATGTATTGTTTGTTCTGAAAAATGCAAAGAGACGACAAAACCAATTATACCCCTAAAGTACACAAAAACGACCTCACATACATCACATTCATACCGTTTCACACTCTTACAAGTTCTAAAACAATCTCTAAGTTTGGAGATAACAAAGATCTTAAAAGTTTCCTAACGCCAGGTCTATGCGTTGCAATTGACCCTAGCACGGGTGCAATGGGCCCTCACTAGAGTGCAGTGGGCCCTAGCTAGTGTGCAATTAACCCTTTTCTAGGGTGCATTGAACCCTAGTTAGGGTGCAAGGGACCATTTGACCCCTATTTAGGCTCCAGTAAAAGCAGAGAGAATGCGCCTCCTTAAGACTCGTTGAGTCCTAAAGTACAGTCATAACTGCGACGCAGGAGGCCGCTCACCTCGATGCAACTGCACCCGCTGCAGTATTGATAGCTACACCTTGGTCTTAAAGTAGATTAAGCGATCGTCTACATAAAATGAAGCCTCATCCCCACCCGCCCCCATAAAGAGCTGAAATTTACTTCCCCGAACAGCAGTCAAATGGGCCATCCTCCTTGCATTATGGCCCGCAGTATACTTGCTACGCTACTGACTGGTCCAATAATCAGTCACACAGACTGTCGGCAGGGTGCCCACTCTGGAAAATAATGCATCGTAATCCTTTGGACTCAAGCAATTACAGGCTCATATCCTGCCCTCCCTTTCCATCCAAGATGGTGGAGAAGGCCATTGACAGAGAACGCACTCCTTTTGGAGTCCAATAACCTGTTGGATCACACACAATGTGGTTTCAGGAGCCAACGCAGCACGGAGTCTGCTTTGATAACTGCCTCTGAAGAGCCGAGCGCCATCTTGGATGGGGTCATCCTGCAGCACTGATTTTGTTAGACCTCTCGGCCGCTTTCGATTTGGTTGATCACAAGGTATTGATCGACCGTGTCGATTCTCTGGGAATCAGAGGCTCAGCTCTCGCGCTGCTTAAATCCTTTCTATCCGAGAGAGAGCAATGTGTATCTATGGATGGTTACTCTTCCAGTCCATTCTTTCTTTCATGTGGGGTACTCAGGGGCTCTTCGTTGAGCCCTACCCTTTTTAACCTATATGTTACACCAATCTTTTCAAATCCTGTGGGTTTTCTGTGATTAGCTATGCAGATGACACCCAGATCGTTGTCTCTGTGGCAGGAATCAGCTGCCAATTTTCGCAGCTGTATGCAACAGATTAGTTGCTGGGTGACTGATAACTGTTTAAAGTTAAACTCCGGCAAAACGACAGTATTGCTTCAAGGCAACAATACCTCCTTTTGGTCTCCAGGCTGGTGGCCGCCAGACATGGGGAACTTACCTGTTAATGTCCCCAAAGGAAAAAACTTTGATACGCAGACTAATGCAGTGACCCTTTCATCCATCTTTACCTTAAAGATTCTGAGACAGGTTTTCTATTTATTCCGTTGGAACTTAGGAAATAAGTGGTCACTGATTACATTTGCTCAAAGATGGACTACTGCAACGCCCGGTACATTCATTTGCAGAAGCGATTACTTCATAAGCTACACATTTTGCAGAATGCTGCAGCACGATTCTTGGTAGGAATCTGTGAGCATCAATCAATCAATCAGAGTACTTGTAAAGCGCGCTACTTACCCCTGAGGGTCCCAAAGCGCTGAGGGGAGGGGAGGGGGGTGGTGCTGCTACTGCTCGAAGAACCAGGTCTTGAGGAGTCTTCTGAAGGTGAGTAGGTCTTGGGTCTGCCATATGTGGGTAGGGAGGGCGTTCCAGGTCTTGGCAGCGAGGTAGGAGAAGCATCTGCCGCCGGCGGTTGTTCGTTGCATGCGGGGGACAGCGGCGAGGGCGAGGCTGGTGGAGCGGAGCTGGCGGGTGGGGGTGTGGAAGCTGAGTCCGCTGTTCAGGTAGGCTGGTCCGCTGTTGTGGAGTGCTTTGTGTGCTTGGGTGAGGAGCTTGAAGGTGATCCTCTTGTCAACGGGGAGCCAGTGTAGGTCTCTTAGGTGGGGGTGATGTGGCGGGGGACATTGACGATCAATCGGGCGGAGGTGTTTTGGATGCGTTGTAGTCATCATAGGTGTTTGGCTTAGATTCCTGCGTAGAGTGCGTTGCCGTAGTCCAGTCTGCTGCTGACGAGGGTCTGTGTCACCGTTCTTCTTGTTTCGGTCGGGATCCACTTGTAGATCCTGCGGAGCATGCGGAGGGTGTTATAGCAGGAGGAGGAGCCGGCGTTGACCTGCTTAGACATGGAGAGGGAGGTGTTGAGGATGAATCTTAGGTTGCGTGCATGGTCGGTGGGTGTTGGTGCTGTTTCCAGTGTGTTCGGCCACCAGGAGTCGTCCCAGGCTGAGGGGGTGGGTCTGAGGATGAGGACCTCGGTCTTGTCCGAGTTCAGCTTCAGACGGCTGCTCCTCATCCAGTCGGCGACGGCCTTCATTCCCTCGTGGAGGTTGGTTTTGGCGGTGTGTGGGTCCTCGGTGAGGGAGAGGATGAGCTGGGTGTCGTCAGCGTAGGAGATGATGTTGAGGTCGTGATGGCGGGCCACTTGTGTGAGGGGGGCCATGTAGATGTTGAACAGCGTTGGGCTGAGGGATGAGCCCTGGGGGACGCCGCAGATGATGTTGGTGGCTTCGGATCGGAAGGGTGGGAGGCGGACGCTCTGGGTTCTGCCGGAGAGGAAGGACGTGGTCCGGTCAAGAGCCTTCTCTTGGATTCCGGCTTCTAGGAGGCGTGTCTTTAGAGTGCAATGGCAGACCGTGTCGAAGGCGGCTGACAGGTCCAAGAGGATGAGGGCTGATGTTTCGCCGTTGTCTAGTTGTCAATCTGCCTGTCAGGCTCTAGTCCAACTCCCCTGGCAACCGGTGCATAAGCGTATACATTTTTAGATATTATGCATTGGTTTTAAATACCTGCATGGCATAGGTCCCGAATATTTTTTTTAAAAATTAGTCCAGTATGTTCCATCCAGTGCTCAGCTCTTTATCAGTGCACAAGTTGCTTGTCCCTAAATTTAAAAGAGCTCACGGGGGCGGCAGAAGCTTTGTTTATGGCACACCTAGGCGGTGGAATGTCCTATATTTACATCTGAAGACATGGAGGCGCAATTGTGTTGGATGTGTATTGTATATTTGAATTATGTTGTGTCATTTGTAATTGGTTCCTGGTTGGAGTGTATTGTAACACTGTTAGTCTTTGTAACATTGTTAGTTTTGATTATTATATGATTTTCTCTTTTGTCTGTTGATGTTTTCTGTGGAGTCATGTACTGAAATTATGAGGTTTTCTCCCTATATGATTGGGTGTCCCTTGTCTGATATGAATTTCAAATAATATTGTATATGTTGAACTTATTGTATGTAATTAATAGTATATCTATATTTAAAAAAAGAGAGATAATATTTTTATCATTTGATAATAAAAGAAATTCACTGCTCCTCTGTGGGACATTCTTTATTAATTAATGTATGATGTCAAGAATTTGGTAAGGGGCTGAGTGTTGTATATTTTGTTGTTTCTTCCCTGGTTCTCCCCTAACTTATTCACTTTACAGGGACCCTCTTCAGTGTATTAGACATGGCCTTCCCTGCCTTCTTTCAGGAAGAATCTTAAAACTTGGCTTTTTAATCTTTAGATTTGTTTTTTTGTTAACTTTTCTTTTTTTCTGCTGACCTGGCTAGTGCCAAAACGACCTCGGGCAGATGTCACACTATATAAAATGCATTTTCATTTCATTTTATTTTCATTTCAAGTTTATAAACCAGTGCTCTCTCTTAGCAGGCCCAGAATAGGTACTGCGGAAGGCAGTTACTGACTGGTGTTCATATCGATGAGAGGCTATAGCCTTTTTTTCCTATTGGATATTGGAAGTCTATATTATACAGTGCATATTGCCAGGATGAATCTGGGATCCCTTTATCAAGAGTTGAGAAGACTATTAGTATGAAGGAACTGAAATTCTGAAACCCTGAAGAAGGTAATTAATTTCACGAAACACGTGTTGGCTCGGCTGTTCTGTGCCACTACTGTGTGAAAAGAATTTTGTGATCAAGCATATGATGTACTTCAAATGTTACTTCTACCAAAATTGAAGACAACTTTCTATTGTGTCTGAACAAGGATAGACGATAATAAAAGAATTTTGCATGGACACTTAAGATGCAAAGAGTGTGTTTTTCTCAGAGCATAACCTAATGTGTGACTTTTCCCTGAAAGGAAAACAGGGATCTAGGAACTAGCGCCGCGTATTTCTCTCAATCTCCTCTGTTGTGTATGTCAATCTATGTGTATATGTGGGTGTGTGATGTGAAGGGGCGTGTGTGTTCATGTGAACGCATGGGTGTGAGTGAGTGTACCTTCCACTCCCCCATTGCACTAATTTCCGCCCGTCACTGGTTGGAGCCAACTGTTAAAAACAATGACTATTTCAGACCCATTTTCAGCTAAATTAAGCGTTTCTAATGGCAAACAATATTTGTTTATATGTTACACTTTCAGAAATGGGGGAATGCAAAAACAGAACTAAAAGAGACAGAGGTGAGACTAACAGAGCACCATATGAGGGCTCACGGTAAGGTGGGGGCCCCGGGGAGTTGTCCAATATACCTATGTCTTAAAATGGCACTGTGTCAATCACAGGCATAGCCCCCCCCCCCTACCACACCCTTCCTTTATAAGGGGGCTACACTGGTTCTGGGCCTGAAGGGTCTCCGCCTCCTGGGCCGCCCGTGGCTCTGCAGAGTAGTGCTTAACCTGCAGTCACGCCTTATGTACGTGCTTATGGTAGGGGTTTTAGACCCTACTTGTATCAACATCTAACAAAGCGGGGCCCATGGAATAGTCGGTATCTTTTTCAATGCTTGACCACTTATGTTCAGATCTGGACTCGCTTGTGGAATTCTGAACCAGAAACACACCGGCCACCCATTACTGGGCCGTCTTTGCAGCGTGTAACTGGACCATTGCTGGGCTAGTGGAAGATCTTCCCCAGGTTTTCTCCAATTTGGGATTTCTATGATAACAAGAATGGGGATATGACACTGAAGTATGCGGTGAAAGACCTGTAGTGCCTCGAGGATGCACTATGGAAGCCGAGGGCAGCGGTAGCCAGCGCTGGAAAGTATGGAGTTCTTGCCGGATCTTCACTCCGGCAGCTATTCTGGCTTGGATCTCAGGGAAACTTGCGGAACTTTTCCTGGTGTCATTGTCTAAACTAGGACACATTTCAGCAGCGCCCACGTAAGTTGCCCACATTCCTTTGGGAGCAGCAAGGTGCAGGCATGGAGGGGGCTTTCTTATTTACACTTTCAGCTGAGCCCAAACAAATGCTTGATTTAAAGGGCAATCAGCCCTTCTTTTGTTCAAATATTATTGTGTCTGGGATCCATCTGGAGCCTAACACCTAGATGCCAAAGCAATGGTAAAAAACCAAGAATCACTTCACAGGTGCCTAAGAGAAAATATCATTTAAAGGCAGGTTTTTAACTTTCTTCAACTCCTCTATGTCAGAGATGTGCTTGTACTGTAAGAATGTAAGATGTATCTGCCTGTATGAGCAATTCTATAAATATTGATGTAAATAATTGATTAATGTAACATTGCCCCTATTTTACTGGACTGTCCCTCCATACACCCCTTCTGGACGTCAGTAGAGTCTGCGCTCATGGAATCTATGGATTTGCCCTTGCCACTTCCCTAATTCTCCTCTATGACTTTTTGGACATTCCCGAATTGACCCACAATGCTCATTGATTGCTCATCGCTGACCTTCCAGCTGCTAGAATCTGTGTTTTGAGACATTGGAGGTTTCCACAGTTGCCGTCACATGAGGGCTGGCTTGCGGAGATGTACAAGACCGCATCATATGAAAAGATCATTTACAATTTAATGGACAAAGTAGATATTTTTCTTCTTATATGGTCCCCTTTTTGCAAGATGCCCACCTCCTCCCCGATAGTTTGTTTCGACTCTTGCATCTTCCTCATTACCATCATTGTACTCGCTACCCCCTCACCCTTCCCCTCTCTTTCTTCCCTACTTTGTGGCTTCCGTCTTTCTTCCCTTCCTCTTTTTACTTCCTTCCTTCTGTATCCTATTCTATTATCCCGCTCTTCCTTGTTCTACCGCTCTTAAATACTATAAGTATTGTTTGCTATTGGTGCAGATATCACAATCAACATTTGTATCTCTATATGAGTATAAACTGGACTTGCATTTCACTGTTTTTGCTGTCATTTCTCAATTCTTAATTTGATCAGTAAAACAATTAATACATAAAAAAGAGATCAATAGACCCCTCAGGGCTCTGGAGCCGGTGTCACTGCACCTTTGCATCAATAGTAACTTTTTTTTTTTTAGAGAGAGAGTCTTTTTATTGTGTAGTTAATAAAAACCATTACAAAAATAAATGCAGTAATGTTTAAGAACTGATCGAAGGATACATAAATAATTAAGAATTAAAACCATGGATAAAAAATATCCTTCGAACTTCCAAAAACCGAGTCAGTTACGGAGGAAACAGTCACACAAAAAATGCAAGATCAGGTTATGTATTGGATCTTTGCAAAAGTTCCTCTTTTTTTCTCAAAGTTGGTGGTAAATGTAACTGCTCTACAGATAAATTGAGGGTCCGCTGAGCAGAGTACTTGTATAATCGCGGAACGGCAGGTGCGATTTCCATATTCCTTAAACTTCGCCTTTAGCCTGTTCTGGCGTTCCTGGTCCAGTGCGGGTCAAATGCAAATCAGATGAATGAAATCTTGTTTTGCAGCACCACATAAGTCACACTCCTTGGAGTCTTGGGTCCTCCATTTAGGTTGATCAGCGTTTGATGGCAGGTTGCCCATCCTTAGGCTGAGGTATTTAAGTTTAACATATGATGAAAATGCAAGTCCTAGATAGGCAGCCAGAGTGCACTTTTTGATTGATTGATTTAAAACTTGTATAGCGCTTACTGTCACCCCACGGGTATCCTGGGGCTTCCGACTAAAAACGGAATCACGATTAAATAGATCACATCAGTCCTGACCTGAATAGGGGATTCCTGCTAGGCTTTGGGAAAGAGTCAGGTTTTCAGGTGCCTTCGAAATTCTAGCAGGGCGCTAATCTGTCTAAGGCTCTGGGGAAGTCCGTTCCACAGCCGAGCGCCGGCTACACTAAATGCTCCACCTCCTAGTCTGGCCCGTTTGAACCTAGGCACCGTGAGTAGTGAGGCACTAGATGATCGCAGCTGCCTGGAGGGTTGATACCTAGAGAACCTTTCCTGCGTAGGGACTGGCCCTAGCTCATGTATCGCTTTAAAAACCAGGGACTTGACGCGAATACTTTCCGTCACAGGTAGCCAGTGCAGCTCCCTCAAGGCCATTGTTGTTGAGGAGCGGCGTTGCCAGCCAAGGGTAAGTTTTGCTGCTGCAGACTGGATTCTTTGGAGCCCTTGTAGAATATATAACGGGCCCCCAGATACAACGAGTTGCAGTAATCCAGCCTGCTACCCACTATGCTACTTACTACCAGTGTACGTGCCTCTTTAGGTAGCAAGGGAAGAATTTTACGCAGCATGCGCAGCAAAGCAAAGCAGACATTGGCGGTCTCATTAGCCTGTGATTCCAACTGGAGGTCCTTGTCAATCAGCACCCCCAGGTTACGTACTTTGCTCACCGGAATCAGTGGTTCCGCCTCTGGGGTCAGCTTAAATTCAGATGGAAATTGTCTAGGTGGCCTACCCGAGGGGCAGTAAACCACCTTGATTTTTCCTGCGTTAAACTGTAGGGAGTTCCTACTAAGCCAGTTGGCTGTCTTCCGCATACATTCCTGGAACAGATCAAGGGATACAGCGTTGGCACCCTCCAACGAGAATGCCAATTGTGTATCGTGCGCGTAATTAACTGTGCAGACTCCGGCAGACTTTACAATGGGGAGCAAGGGCTGCAAATAAATATTAAATAAGATGGGACTAATTGCAGACCCCTGTGGTACCCCATGGGTTACTGATGTTTTCCTGGCAGTGAAAGGAGCCAGTGTTACCACCTGATGACGTCCTGCCAGGTAGGATTGTAAGCATTGCAGTGCCTGCCCCCCACTCCCAAATTCTGTAGTCATTCCAACAGGATTAGATGGTTCACCGTGTCGAATGCGGCCGACATATCGAGAAGCACTAATGCAGTCGCATTCCCATTGTCGGCACGCATCCGCAGGTTGTCCAACATTGTGACCAAAGCCGTTTCTGTTCCGTGACCGGGGCGGAAGCCGAACTGGTCTCTATCAAGCAAGGAGTTCTCCTCCAGGAAGCGCGACAGTTCCCCACTAACTGTTTTCTCCAGAATCTTAACTGGGTAAGGTAGGAGAGAAATATGTCTAAAATTGGCCGGTACCGAAGGATCCAGTGAAGGCTTTTCAATCAGAGGAGTCACCGTTGCCAGTTTCCATTCCTCTGGGACCTCTCCTTTCTCCAGGGACTGGTTACAAATCTGTCTCAGCCAAGGGAGAGTGTCCCGGCCAGATGACTTCCATATTCTGGAGGGGAAGGGGTCATTTGGGGAGCCTGAGGATACCCTCTCTACCAGACTATCAAAAGCTTCTTTTGGCAGGGTTTGGAAATTATTCAGGGAGGCCGATTGTGAATGAGCTTCCGCTCCCATCTGTACCGACATAAGTTGTTCCGCCGTGTTGTTAACAGTGAGACTGTCCACGATCTTAGTGATTTTGTCTTGGAAATGTGAGGCAATCGCATCACAAAGTTCTTGTGATGCTGCTACTTTATTGTCCAGACATTTAGGGGCGGACAGCGCTTTAGTGATTTCGAAGAGAGCTTTTGTCCCGTTAGATGCATGGGCAATTGAGCTAGCGTAGAAGTCAGCCTTCGCCTTAAGGATACTTTCCTTATAGTGCAGCTGTCTCCATCTTAATTCCGTTTTATCTTCCTCCCCATACCCATTCCTCCATTTCCTTTCCGCCTTCCTACGAAGCAGCCGGAGCGGTTTCAGCTCCTCATTAAACCAGGGGGCCGAAGCCTTCCTCTTATTTTTTATCCTCTTCAAAGGTATTACCTGATCTAAGATGGCAGAAATGTGGTTTGTATAGATTGAATAGTTCTCTTCTACCGATATCATGGGGTCAAAGTGCGTGTCCTCCGGGTCAAATACTGGGGATCTGCAATGGCCCAATTTCGCCCATTCTCTGCCTATTCTATAAGACCTGTGCTGATCTTCACTATCCCTAGTGTGCATCGTCCTGATGCTAAACAGGACTAGGTGGTGGTCTGACCAGCTCTGAGACATTACATCTAGTATCCTTGTTGTAACTTGATTAGAGAATAGCAAATCAAGGACGTGCCCCCCCTGGAACAGTCCAGCCCAAACTGCCAAGCCAATACCGCTTTTGGCCGCCATAAGTGTGGCAGGGTATGCTCAGACGTGAGTCCCTTGCTCACTTTGCCCCTGTATTCAAGCAAGCCGGGCTGAAGACGGATGGAATGCCAGAAACCGGTCCTCGGAAGCTTGTTTCCGGTCCTGGGAAGACATGGCTTGGCAGTTCGGGCTGGACTATTCCCATGAGGCACAGGGGCACAGGGTCAGACTGATTTGCATATAGCCATGTCTGAACTGGGGTGGCAGAGTGGGCTAAAGAACCGTGATGGATTAAACCCAGATCTTTTGACAGGGTGTGAGTGTTTGATTGATTCAGATGCTCCGTCCATCACCTCCCCCTTTTGTACCGCTTTTGGCCGCCATAAGTGTGGCAGGGTATGCCCAGACGTGAGTCCCTTGCTCACTTTGCCACTGGATTCAAGCAAGCTGGGCTGAAGACGGCTGGAATGCCAGAACCCGGTCCTCGGAAGCTTGTTTCCGGTTCAGGGAAGACATGGCTTGGCAGTTCGGGCTGGACTGTTCCCATGAGGCACAGGGTCAGACTGATTTGCATATAGCCATGTCTGAACTGGGGTGGCAGAGTGGGCTAAAGAACGGTGATGGATTAAACACAGATCTTTTGACTGGGTGTGAGTGTTTGATTGATTTAGATGCTCCGTCCATCACCACCCCCTTTTGCACCGCTTTTGGCCGCCATAAGTGTGGTAGGGTATGCTCAGACGTGAGTCCCTTGCTCACTTTGCCACTGGATTCAAGCAAGCCGGGCTGAAGACGGCTGGAATGCCAGAAACCGGTCCTCGGAAGCTTGTTTTCGGTCCAGGGAAGACATGGCTTGGCAGTTCGGGCTGGACTGTTCCCATGAGGCACAGGGTCAGACTGATTTGCATATAGCCATGTCTGAACTGGGGTGGCAGAGTGGGCTAAAGAACGGTGATGGATTAAACCCAGATCTTTTGACTGGGTGTGAGTGTTTGCTTGATTCAGATTCTCCGTCCATCACCACCCCCTTTTGTACCGCTTTTGGCCGCCATAAGTGTGGCAGTGTATGCTCAGACGTGAGTCCCTTGCTCACTTTGCCACTGGATTCAAGCACGCCGGGCTGAAGACGGCTGGAATGCCAGAAACCGGTCCTCTGAAGCTTTTTTTCCGGTCCAGGGAAGACATGGCTTGGCAGTTCGGGCTGGACTGTTCCCATGAGGCACAGGGTCAGACTGATTTGCATATAGCCATGTCTGAACTGGGGTGGCAGAGTGGGCTAAAGAACGGTGATGGATTAAACCCAGATCTTTTGACTGGGTGTGAGTGTTTGATTGATTCAGATGCACCGTCCATCACCACCCCCTTTTGTACCGCTTTTGGCCGCCATAAGTGTGGCAGGGTATGCTCAGATGTGAGTCCCTTGCTCACTTTGCCACTGGATTCAAGCAAGCCGGACTGAAGACGGCTGGAATGCCAGAAACCGGTCCTCGGAAGCTTGTTTCCGGTCCAGGGAAGACATGGCTTGGCATTTCGGGCTGGACTGTTCCCATGAGGCACAGGGTCAGACTGATTTGCATATAGCCATGTCTGAACTGGGGTGGCAGAGTGGGATAAAGAACGGTGATGGATTAAACCCAGATCTTTTGACTGGGTGTGAGTGTTTGATTGATTCAGATGCTCCGTCCATCACCACCCCCTTTTGTACCATTTTTGGCCGCCATAAGTGTGGCAGGGTATGCTCAGACGTGAGTCCCTTGCTCACTTTGCCACTGGATTCAAGCAAGCCGGGCTGAAGAAGGCTGGAATGCCAGAAACCGGTCCTCGTAAGCTTGTTTCCGGTCCAGGGAAGACATGGCTTGGCAGTTCGGGCTGGACTGTTCCCATGAGGCACAGGGTCAGACTGATTTGCATATAGCCATGTCTGAACTGGGGTGGCAGAGTGGGCTAAAGAACGGTGATGGATTAAACCCAGATCTTTTGACTGGGTGTGAGTGTTTGATTGATTCAGATGCTCCGTCCATCACCACCCCCTTTTGTACCGCTTTTGGCCGCCATAAGTGTGGCAGGGTATGCTCAGACGTGAGTACCTTGCTCACTTTGCCACTGGATTCAAGCAAGCCGGGCTGAAGAAGGCTGGAATGCCAGAAACCGGTCCTCGTAAGCTTGTTTCCGGTCCAGGGAAGACATGGCTTGGCAGTTCGGGCTGGACTGTTCCCATGAGGCACAGGGTCAGACTGATTTGCATATAGCCATGTCTGAACTGGGGTGGCAGAGTGGGCTAAAGAACGGTGATGGATTAAACCCAGATCTTTTGACTGGGTGTGAGTGTTTGATTGATTCAGATGCTCCGTCCATCACCACCCCCTTTTGTACCGCTTTTGGCCGCCATAAGTGTGGCAGGGTATGCTCAGACGTGAGTCCCTTGCTCACTTTGCCACTGGATTCAAGCAAGCCGGGCTGAAGACGGCTGGAATGCCAGAAACCGGTCCTCGGAAGCTTGTTTCCGGTCCAGGGAAGACATGGCTTGGCAGTTCGGGCTGGACTGTTCCCATGAGGCACAGGGTCAGACTGATTTGCATATAGCCATGTTTGAACTGGGGTGGCAGAGTGGGCTAAAGAACGGTGATGGATTAAACCCAGATCTTTTGACTAGGTGTGAGTGTTTGATTGATTCAGATGCTCCGTCCATCACCACCCCCTTTTGTACCGCAGTTAGAGTCTAGGGCTGCGCGCTCACTTTTCCCCCTTTTTATATGCTGGGCCGTGTACTCCGCCGAGCAGCACCTACTAGAGCGCCTCCCAAGATGGCGCCTGCCGATTGTCGTACCCCTGCCTCTCCCTCACTCAAGATGGCGCGGTATCTGCCTAAGGATTTCAATTCACGCAAAAATAGCGTGTGAATGGTAGGTTTTTTAATGTGCAAGTAAGCGGGTACAACACCACAATCAATCCACAATTAAAAATAGAAATACCACCTAACGTTAAAAACGGAGATTTTCGAAATATGCAAATGACTTCTTCTAAAAATGATGTGCCCTGCGAGATCGTGCTGCAGTTAGAGTCTAGGCTTTTTGTATGATTGTATTGTCATCCAGGCGTGTGAGCGATGGCTCAGAGTTGTCTTGTCATTGATCAATGAATGCCTGTTGGCCGCCTTCTTTACTGCCTGTTTAAACGTTGGTACAGGTAGCTTGGTTTCCAATAGTGCCACTAGCTCGGTGGTTTCAAGGGAGTGCTTTAAGAACTTGGCATACTGGGAATTCGGACTGTTATGCATTGCTTCCCACATGGCGCGATTGACCTCAATTTCCTGATTCCGTCATACCAGAATTTAACCGTCTCATATTTTTTCAGCAGTACTTGAGACTGCAGGCCGAACTCAAGTCGTACCTGCGCTGGTGATGCGTGGTGCAGTAAGCCGACCACGTGTAGACTTTCGTTTGAATTTTGTCTATAAGCTGTGCACTCCTTCCATGATGTAACACCCTGCCGAAGGCTATTGTTAGGAGTAGCTTGGCTTTCATGACGGTTAAGAGTGGGATGAACAAAGGGCCTTTGAGTTGGTTTGATAAACTGCTAAATGCGTGTAACAAGGCTGTTCCCTTCTTTTCGATGGCGTTGAAATGCAGGGAAAAATTAAGGTGCTTGTCCAGTTGTATCTCCAAATGCTTGTAGTTGTCCACTACTTCCAATTTGTTGTTGTCTATTACAAAAGTTGGGGATGCTTTGCTGCGTCGAGTTATTATCATAATCTTTGTTTTCTTGCTATTTATTTCAAGAAGATTCTGTTTTGTGTATCCGGCCAGTTCTTGCAAGAGACGCTGCAAGCCTATCTTCATTTGGCTGACGAGGACCACATCGTCGGCATAGGAAAGATGTGTTAAACGTAGGTTTCCTAGCCACGGTGGATGAGCATTGATTCTGTCTAGCCTTGATGTCAGGTCGGCCATAAATAAATTGAAAAGATGGGGGGCCAAAACGCAGCCTTGTTTTAGTCCATCAAAAGTACTGGTCTTCTTTGTTAGCCGCTGACCGTTGTCGATCTTTACCTGAATCCAGGTGTTGGTGTACATGTCCATTTTTGGAGGTAAGATTCAATCCGGCAGGCCCTGCTGTTTCAGTTTAGACCAGAGTGGTTGCCTGCTGACAAGGTCGAACGCCGCCTTAAAGTCTATAAAGCAGACGTACGGTGCTTGATGATTTTGTAGACTTTTTTCGGCTATTAAGCTTATCGCCATTGTATTTGCCATAGTGCCAGGTGCCACAGCGAAACCCTGTCTGGTTAATCGGGATTTTGTTATTGGCTTCGGACCATTGTGCAAGGTCAGTTAACATCAGGGATGCGTAATAATTGGCTTCAGCGTCGATGAGTGCTAGCAGGCGTTAATTAGCTGGATTTTTACGATATCCGCCTATATAGATAGGATTAATGATTGCCCCTCTCCAGCTTTCTGCGAGCCGACTTGTGTTGTTTATTGACCTGAACAGGAGGTTGAAGTTACGGGCCCAGTAGTGGGGGTCCTCCTGGTAAATTGCCTGGGGTACGCCGTTCGGTCCCGGTGCACTGTCTTGCCTACTTCTCTTTATTATTTGCAGTATTTTAAGTTCATCAGCTGCTCACGGTGTTTGGTCTGAACCGGTCTGTTTGTTACCCAGGATGCTTGACTGAACACGGGCAGTGCTCTTCGGGGCCGCTATATTTGATGTTTTATGTGCTTATAGTTGCTGTTGTTATTTGAGGCGTCAGTGATTTTATTGAAAAGGTATCAACTAGGTACTGGACCCATACCTTTTCAGTGATACAGGTCGTGCTTATTATTTGTGCTGATCTGTTCAATGAATTAACTTGCAACCAGAATTCTCTGGAATCAGATTTTTTTATGTTGTGTAATATTTTGGTCCAGAATTCAGTGACTCGATTTTATTTTTTCAGTCCAAATTAGTTTCTTGTATTGTTTCCTTGTTGATCGGACTACTTGCCAAACAGTTGAGTTTACATTGTGACCATGGGCTCGTCTTGTGAACTTCCGCAGACGTCTTCTTAAGGAGAGTGTGGACTTGCTAAAATCGTTGTTCATTGGGTTGGCCTTCTTTTTATGGTTGACACCAGTCTTGGGTAGTTTATTTAAGAAGGCATACCAGGTTTCTGTGCACCGTTCATTTTCTTGAGTTAGCGTTTGAAGTAGCTTCTTAGCGTCCTGAGCTATTTGTGGTAATGAATTACTTGTCCACCTTACCCGCTTCGGGTTAATTGTTGAGGTTTCACCTGCTATCGTAGTTGCTTGTGAGTATTTCAACGATGGCAATTTTATTCCAATTTGCTGCATTGAATGGTCGCTATCTAAAGAGCATATTATTTGGAACTTTTTGATTAGTCTTAGTAGAGAAAGCGAGACTATGGTATAGTTCAAGATTGTGCTTGTGCTATGGCCTACGTAGGTGGTAGAGGGGGGGTTTGTCCTGTTAGTTCTTCCATTTAGCACCCGCAACCCTAGGTGCTCATGGTCCCACATCAACTGCCTGCAAACTTTGTCTGTCTTCTTTACAGTTGGAATCTCCTGGGTTTCAACTCCCCAGAGTTTATTAGCAGTGATGATGTTGTCCTCGTCTTCCGGGCGATGTAGGAGATTAGCGTTAAAGTCGCCTGTAAGGATTATCTCCCATGCTGGTTGTTCAAGGCGGAAACTAAATACAACGTTATTGATGCGTTTGAAAAGCTTTTTTTTACTGTGTTTTTCGGGTGAGCATATATGTTAATTAAGATAATAGTTCCAGTTTTTGTCTGTGATACCCCTTCGAGTTTGATGATTTGCATGTCTGCCGTGGATGTGGCCAATTGGGAGGCCTTGAGGTTTAATGCAGTGGTTATATAGACCGACAGTCCCCCCCCTCGCACGCCCATGACGCTGAGTGCGAGTTGCACTGACGTGAAAGCATAGTCTGCCTGGTACGTCAATTGGCTCCATTAACCACGTTTCCTGTAGAGCTAGGATGTCATAGGTGTCCATTTTTCTGTTGTCATTTAAGATTTCTTTTGCACCAGCGATGTTCCATGAAAGAAGTTTTATTGATTTTCGATCCGTTTTGGCTGCCCAGCTATAGGTTGAGTCTTCGTTTGTACCCTGATTTTGTCTATTCGGGTGTTCGTTGTTAACGGATTCAGCACCCCTGGCACCTTGCAATACCGAATATGTTGGTCGACTTGCCCATGTGTGATCATCTCTTTTGGCACGCTTCCTTAATAGGGGGGCGGATAACCTGGTGTTACCTCTTCTTTGAGAGTAATTTCCCACTCTTCAAATTTGGCAGTTTCAGCAAGAATTTTCTTGACAATTCCCGCATTCCTCCAGGTTGCAAGGGTACCTTCCTTTGCTGCGTTGTTGCCAAGGGTAATACATTCTATTGTTAGTAGGTCAGTGGATGTTATGTGGTTAAGGCTTGGGATTGCAGATGTCAAGTAAAGGATATCAATAGTAGCTACACCCCCTGCTGCCCGTGTGAGACTCATGTGGAAGGTGCTCTGGGCCCATAGGATAGAGGCAATATCAATGGTAATATATGTTAAAATGTTACATACCTGACCTATACCTTACCGGGGTGTGAGCCCGCTCCTGTGCCCCACCCTCCAGAGCTACCAGGGCTGGGAGATTAGTGCACTGGTGAAAGCGTGCAAGACTAGTCCCTGTGGCTACCCTGCTTGCAGATGTGATGGTGTCTCAGTAGCACATCTGGCAGGAGCTCCCCCACTTGCTTGACTGGTCCAGAGTTGCAGAAGACATCATGCTGGTGGCAGCAGGGGTAAAGATCTCCTGGGTCCTGCTGGGGATGGAACTCGCAGAGGACATTAGGGTCTCCACTGGGACAACATCTGCCCAGGGCACTCCTACATTCCACCCAATGAGGGACAGCCAGTGATGGGCAGAACCATACCAGGTGAACACTACAATGCATCCTCTTTCAGTTCATTGTAGGCACATTTGTGCCATATGGATAAGCTAAGTATGTGGCATGGATTTGATGGCCCTTGTTAAACACCGCGCATCTGAATCTTGTGTTTCTTCGATGCTGGAGCTTCAGAGCCTTTTCATATTGTCTTCTCTTTTCTCCTTTGTGTCCAACACCAAAGGAGGTAACCGTCTCTGACTCAAGCTACACCACTAATCACCTCTCTACGTAAGGTTTGAGGACGTCATGTGGACATCTATTGTCATTGGTTTTTGGGTGAATACCTCGGCTCCTTCACTCCGGTCCTTCATAAAGCCTGCCCAGTCCCTTTAGCCATGGGCGCCTGCCCTGGGGACACGGTGGGGCCTTTTGTTCACCAATGGACTTGGAGCTTTCATGCCAGGAGCTCAAACTGACCTTTGTTCATTGCTTTTCCTTGCCAAGAAGATGTGACCCATCCTGCACTTGAGTTACCTTCCAATGTCACCTTATAACACATTGATGCTCCCATGTGCAGCATTCCCTACTGTGGGCCTCGAAAGACATAGCTGCCACGTCAGTTCAGAACCTAAACTAAGGAGATACCAATCACATTTTTTAAAAGAATGGGGCATATTACCAAGGGCTTTACCGGCACTTTTTGCAGCTAAAGCAGCGATTTTTTTCATCGCCCTATCATCAAGCTGTCGCTAACAGGCATTAGCGACAACTTTTTCGTGATAGCGGCCGGTTTGGGTGCAGCTTTGCATGTCAACGATATTCATTGCTAATGACATGCAAAGTAGGCGTTCCCGACCAACAGCCCTAATAAACAGCCACTAACAGGCCTATTGCCTATTAGCAAGGAGGCCCTGGCCCCGGTTAGCGCCTTGAAAAGTCACTTTAACCGGGGTCATCACAATTTTTTTTTACACCTGCTATTTTCTTGACTACACCATACCTAACATCGGGGGTAGGATTATGCTGATACGACCACAGGGTCGTATCAGCAAGGTTTTCTCCCTTCCCCATGCAACATCGCTGGTTTTGTCACGATGTTGGCCCTTCCCTCCCGTTATCACTGGAATATATATCACCATAGCGCTCATTGTTGCTAATGCAGCAGTTCAGAAAAGGGGGTGGTGATGAACAGAGTGTCTGAATTAAGTAGACCACTCTTACCCAGTCCAAAGATCAGGGCTTGATCCATCACCGTTATTTATCTCACTGCACCATCCCAGCTCAGAACCTGGCTATATGCAAAAAAGGGTGATGGATCAAGCCCTGATCTTTGGACTGGGTAAGAGTGGTCTGCTTAATTCAGACACTCTGTTCATCACCACCCCCTTTTCTGAATCATTTTTGTCCACCATAAGCGTGGAAGGGTATACTCAGATGTGAGTCCCTCGCTCATTGCACCATCAGGATTCAAGCAAGCCGGGCCGAAGACGGCTGAAATGCCAGAAACCGGTCCCCGGTAGCTTGTTTCCTTCCCAGTATAAGAATTGGCTTGGTAGTTTGGTCTGCCCTGTTCCCATGATGCACTGGGCCAGGATCAGACTAATTTGCATATAGCCAAGTTCTGAGCTGGGATGGTGCAGTGAGCTGAAAAACGGTGATGGATCAAGCCCTGATCTTTGGACTGGGTAAGAGTGGTCTGCTTAATTCAGACACTCTGTTCATCACCACCCCCTTTTCTGAATCGCTAATGCAGCAGTAGCGTGGCGATATATTCCAGCAATACTTGGCGATGAAAATTTTCGCGCTATGCGCGCTGTATATTTTTCGCAGTTTCTTGCTAATATGGCCGATTGTTTTTATTGAAAGCATCATGGTCTGCAAAGCAAATGCACCATCAGATGAATCCAGCCATTTTCATATTAGTTGCAATGATGAAGAAGCCCAGGTGTGCAGCTGGCTGACTGAAACATGTTGATGCCCAAAGTAAGTATTCCGGTTACTTTATTTGCACTTTGGGCTGATCTTGGTACTACCTCTCCACAAACTTCACATGTCCGTAAGTGGCTCAATCTTCTATTCCTACTTTGAAGCATGCAAAATAATGGCAACTTTTCTTAAGGAGGCTCATTTGGTTCCAGGCGTTCCCTCTTAGACGCTGAACCCCGCCATTGCTCCAACACCTGTGGAGTTGCTGACTGTCCGTGTAAAGGCAGTTGTCAGACAGGTGACCTTCTTCCAGGTTCACAAAATGCCCCATAGAGGCAAATGTGCTTGCGGCCTCTTATCCAGAGGGGAGTGGCCTTGAAGAAGAGCTCTTTTGGACAAAATCGATTAACTTTCTCAGACATTCACCCTGAGTGTCCTTTCCATTACTCAAAACTCCACTTCAGTCCAATCTTAGAAGTCTTATCACTGAGGATTTTAAATGGTTCAGGCTGTCAGTGGGCTTCACCGACGCCATTGTCGCCAAACACAGATTCACTTCGTAGCACACTTCTGAGTCCCTTCTTTTGAAGAGACAAGTATTAAAAAAATATATATACATTTTGGGGAAAGAGAAATTTGACCAAATCTTTACACCTGTATCAATAAAATAAATACATTTATTTTATATATATATATATATATCGAATTAAAACTTTAACAAATATTAATGAGTTCACAATACAAGTTCCTCAGCATCTTACTTTTTTATCACAATTTTAAAATCAAAAATAGTCCCATGGAGAGAGGCCCTCCTCTGATTGGGCCAGAGAAAATGGCTAGAGTTTGTGTTAAAACAGAGATAAAGCAAAGTCCATAGTTCATGCTCCAGACCATATGAGGGACTTGGTATGTTACCTTACATGGAATCGATCCATAAATTCACTGTGACCCAATGCTTAATTTGAGCCTGTGGTTTCCGGTGCTCAGCACTGGCACTGAATTGTAAGCACCAGCACTTATGACAGTCTGCCACATGGTGGCGCTGCTTGTCCAATTTAGAAATGAGCACAACAAAAGCTGTTGTTTATTAATTCAATCTACATTGAAAAGGACTAATAATAACGGTCGTCTAAGCCATTTTTGTAGTGTTGGGCTCCTGGAGTAATCTAAAGTGTCACACTTGTAGGAGTGTGATGTTTAGTAGCTGTGTAGGTACTGGCATTGGCAGTGCTGGCAGGGGCAATGGGTGGTGCAAGCTGCAGTGGCCTCCTGACGAGGGACCTGGCCCTTTAAAAAAATGTATATAAATTAAGCACTGCTGTGACCTGTTTGGCTAATAGGAGTCAATACATAAGGAGCAGAGCACAAGGAACAGACAGAGGAAACTACATTTTAAGAAACAGGAAGCAGCTTGCGCCACAGGCTTTTAAAGTCAACAAAACATCTTGAATCATTTCCGGTTGTGCATACATGAAGATAAACCAACAACTTCAGATGACACTACTTTTGTGTACAGACGCCCACATGCTGCTCACTCTGGGTCACCGTCAGGAGAATGCGTGCCTTTAAGTCTGCCCTTCAGAATCAGGACCAGTCTACCTGTACCCACTGAGGACAGGGATAAAGACACAAATGAAGGATGCACTGTCAAAGTCATGACCGCATGTTGACATCAGCCTCGCAACAGACTATCATGGTGGTACCTGGAATTTTTATACAGTAAACCTACTACCAATACAAAATGTTTGCAACCTCAAACGACCCTTCTCCACTCCATTCATGGAAAGGAGTGTGTAAAGCTGACAAACCTCACCCCAACGAGAGCATTAAAACACTGGTGCCACCTATGTCAGACACGTGATTGGTGGTTCTCCAGGAGGCCTGGAGAAAGAGGTCCATTGAGTAGCGTGTCCAAAGGCCTGGTCTTCTGAACCCAGGTTCCCTCCGCGACCTGACTCTTTATCCTATGTCTTGTGGGTGGGATGCATGAAAAGGTGCTAGGGGGCAGTAATACCATCATCAGAAGGGTTATGGTGAGGGATGGAAGAAATTTAACGATCAAGACATCACCTGCTATGAGGCAGGAGATAAACTACACACAGGCCAGAGGGGCCTGATGTTCAGGGCCTTCAGGAATAACATTAGTGCAAATAGACAGACCCTTCTATCCTCAAAGTTCATCAAGACCCTTCACAGTAAGTCTTTGTGCCTTACAAACTTGAAAGTCGAGGCATGGCCTCATAGTGCTAAAACGTCTGGCATGTACCGCCTTCATGAAGGAGCCAACGATGGGCTTTCTGCAAGACAGATCTGTCTACAATGTGTTCTCCAGAAAATTTTAGAGCTAGACACAAAATATCCAGACGCAGAATGTATAGCCTCTCCCCCAAGTGAGGGTCCCTTCCACTCTATGCATTATCAGGTCTTGAACATCTGTTGCATTCCTCTTAGCCACTGCCTACAGTCGTGATGCTGTTGACATCTGCATTGGCCAGATTGGCCTGACTGCTAGTCGTCAGCCGAGAAATAACAGGGAAGGCGTAAGCCGCCTTTTTCCACTTGGCTTTTGGCGTTTCGGTAACTGCTCGCACAAGTTTGGTCCAATAATTATCACCAGAAATGAAGTACAAGATGGGGTCAATGCAGCTGTTGGCGCTGGCCAGCGGGCGTGTGATCTTGTAGGTGAGGTTGACAATGTTCAGGATGTTGCAGTTGGCTTCTAGGAGCCTGGCCGTGTAGTACAATGTCCTAGTGATGTGGAAGGGCAGGAAGCAGACCACAAAGACGGTGGTGACTATGATGATCATCTTGATGACGCGCTTCTTGCTGGCTGGCAGGTCTCGTTGGACCCCCGCGATGTGGGGCTTCCCCAGCTCCTTGGCCATCAAGCAGTAGCAGACCACAATCACAAGGAAGGGGATTGCAAAGAGAAGGGTCATGATGGCCGAGCTGTAGTGAACAAAGTGGTCAAACTCCGATGGCTTGGTGGTGTCGTGGCAAAGGGTCTGGTTGCCATTGGAGCTGATGGTGACAAAGATGAGGTTAGGAATGAGGCAAGTGATGACCACCAGCCAGACCCCACAGCAGATGATCTTGGCATGCTTTGTTTTGATTAGCTGGAAGAACTTGAAGGGGTGGCAGATGCCAATATAGCGGTGGACGCTGATGCAGGTGAGGAAGAGGATGCTGCTGTACAAGTTAGTGTAGAAAAGGAAGCAGACGATTTTGCACATCGCCTCTCCGAAGGGCCAGTTTTGGGCAGCGTAGTAGTACACCAGGGTGGGGAGGGACAGGACATAAAGTATGTCCGATACGGCCAGGTTGAACATGTAGACGGTGGTCGCGTTCCACGGCCTCATCTTGAACACGAACATCCAGATGGCACTGGCGTTGAGCACGAGTCCGAGGATGCAGACGATGGCGTAGGCCAGTGGCAGCAAGATGAACTTGAACTCCTCATTGTAGACACATGCGTCGTAGTTTTCTGTGGTGTTCCACTCGGTTAGAAGTGGTGGTGCTGACGAAGATAGCGCTGCTCTCTCCATTGCTCTCCCGTCTAGCATTCCTAGAGACAAATGAAAGAAAGCATAGCCATTAAAACTAGGACCGAGTCATCCCTTTGAATAAACTAAAGACACACATCTAGCCATCAAAAATCTAGTATTTTATTAGTTTGATATGCTTTGTTCTACAAATTAACTGGGAAAGATTCCAGATGGACAGTGTTGGAAGCCAAACAACTTCTGGAGTTCGCAAGAAAGGTTAAGTACAGGAAGCTGCTGGTCAACCCTGCTCTAGCTGTGCTAAATTGGGAAGCTGTGCTGGTAAGAGAGAGCTCTAGAACTTCTCAATAGAAGTAGAATTTTATTAAAAAAATAAAATTAAGCATTCTTTGTAAATTGACCACATCTGGTAATGGCCATGCTGACGAAACGTATCAAAATCTTCCAGAGAAAGTAATTTCCTTTATATATGCGAAAAAATATACTCTACTCTACAGTATAAGGATTTTGTAAGTCACCTTCGAGTTCTAGGACTATATAAAGGAACATGGCCGAAAGTAGAGTTCCTTTATAAGGTTATGGAACTCCTAGGTGACTTGCAATATCCTTATCATGTACAGCAGTGGATACGTTATGGCCCAACGGGCTCTAACACCCATTGAAAGGCTCACTCCAGAGCTTAAAGGTATGAGCCGAATGCAAGAGCCTTTAACAAGGAATCGGGCCTTTAATAGAAGGTAGAGCCCGCTATGAAGGGCTCCAAAGCTATTAGAACATTCCCCCCTATTCCACTGTGAACAAAGTAAGACATTGAAATGTTGGTGCTCCTGGCTTCTACTAGCCATTAGAAGCCCAGAGCACTCCATTGTTTTCAATGGAGCTCCCAACATTCCAAAGTTGTAATATTCTTCAAAATACATGGTCACACAGTCACCTTTCCCAAAAAACACTTCAATCCTTGGTGCTTAGCTATTTCATATGAAACAGAGTGTATGTTTGCAGGCAAAAATTATTTAAAAAAAAAAAAACCTCTATTGCAAAATAAAACCCATCAAAAAAGCAATTTGCAAATTTTTTTAGAATACGTTTTAATACAAATCATCGTTTACATTTTTTTTTTAAAGACACAGTAGCTCAAAATGCCTAAAAACATGCAGAAATATTCTACCTTTTCTATAATTACCTATTGGATGCAATAAATATGTTACTATTAATATCACCTTTCTGCCCTTCACTATAGAGTTAGAAAAATAGAGCAGAGGAAAGAAAAGCAACATTATATTTTGTTCCTTAAATAGCTGCTTTAATTACGCTTGTGATCTGGCCTACCTTCCCCTCCCCTGTTGGCTCTGGGAGCAGGCATTGGAACCTCTTGAGTTTTGACGCCATTTCTTTATAATAGGCAACTGGGTGCGTCACAAGCCGCGTATTTAAAAGAAATTAGATATGGGTTTTTATAAGGATTGCAGAATCCTATATATTATAAATGGGTTTCTGAATATAGATTGGGTGTTGTTCAATATCTACCAATATAGCAAGCACTGCTTTTTAGGTCTCGCCTAGCGTCGCAGCGCATGCGCTGACCACTTTGCGAGGCATGCTGTAGGAAGGTATTTTTTAGAAGTGGTGAAGAAGCCCCGCCCATGTTTTCATTGGCTGGTGTCATCGTCCATGGTAAACGCAGGCTTCCGATTGATGAGGCTTCTTAGTCCCTCCTTGTTACCGCCCTGTCTCCGTTTGGGACCGCCCATCAGGACGGGAGCTTTTACTTGCGGGGTTATCCTGTTTCTTCAACTAATCGGTGAGCACTTTTTTTTTATTGCAGCACGAGCGGCCGTGCTGGTTTTCAATTGCATATTACGCGTCTGACTGTAAGTATGTTACTTGTTGGAAGGGCAGTTAACTGTGAAAGATGCTAATTTGAATGATGGCCGTGACAAATTAAGCGATTGCTTCTTTAGCAAAAAGACACTCTAATCTGAGCACATTGTGTCACCGAACAACAGCAAATAAAGTTTACACACAGGTAAAGCACAGCTAGAATACATGCATGCAAAATAGAAGTAGAATACACGCATTCAATAGAAAAACATGAAACGTAAACTACCCTTTCAGAAGCACATAAGTGGAACAGAGTCCTTAAAGACACCGGGATGTGTTTAATGATAACAAAGGGTATTGATGTGCGTGTTTCTGTATGTGTTTCCGGTCATGCTTTCAGTCCCTGTTCTCATTTTCCTACAAATTTCCCTTTTCACAGATTCGAAGGAGGATTTTGATTGTTCCTGTGTCTTTTACAGAGAAACTGAATGTCCCCCGTATGCAGCAAGATCATATCTGGAAAACTATGATAGCAACGAAATACAAGGATTATTGCTCATTTAGGAACAACAACAAAAAAATGGGGGTGGGCAGGGGTGAAATTCTCCGCTTTTATTCTATTTTTCAGACGGATGCTGACATGAACAAGCATTTGCAATACAATAGGTCTCGCAGTTACGCAAGCTTGAGCTATTGGCATAGTAAATGGTTATGCCTTTTATTTTGGGTTTTAAAACATAAATAAAAGACCATGGTCATTTACAAAGGCAATAGCTTAAACTTGGGTAAATGCGAGACCTATTGCATTGCAAATGCTTGTTTTATATGGTATAATGATGTTGTCCAAAATTATTATTTTATTGGTGTATAAAATTTAGAGATGAAACTAAACACACTTAGTGGGGGCTGTCACGTTCTACATTACAGTGCAAGTATATCATATTCATTAATTTTATTTCACGGTTTCCATAGCGCTTTTGCATAGTACGGTGTCATGGCGCCTTACAATGAGCTGAAAATGGCGATATATGGAGAGAGTATAACGCTGCATACAGAACAGGAACTTTTCAATGACAGACGTGTTCTTTCACACCCAGAAGTAATGAGTTTTTAATTGTTTCCTGTCGGTGTCTGCACATGTGGCCTTGTGATCGTGAACTTCAGGCCCAGTTCAGTCATGAGAGAGTTTACAACCAAGCTACAGGCGAGAGTACTTGAAATCACGCTGCAGCTGAGAGCGCTTAAACCATGCTGCAGCTGAGAGCGCTTAAACCATGCTGCAGCTGAGAGCGCTTAAACCATGCTGCAGCTGAGAGCGCTTAAACCACGCTGCAGCTGAGAGCGCTTAAACCACGCTTTGTTTTCATGTAGGCGCTTCCTCATCAGAGGAAGCCCTGTCATTCAGTGAATGAGGGGAATCCTTGTAGGCTTCGATCTAAAATGGACGCCCCACACCTACTAGAAATGCTGTGAACTGCTTTCCAGGACTATCAGAACTGCCTCTATAGATAATTAATCCATGTTTAAAGAAATTGTGCATAACACATCATATTTTAAAACTTTTTTTTGTTGTTGCATTTTTAGGATGGGTGTGAAAAGCACCCCTGTCAATATGAGGGACTCACTCGGCAGCTAAAAAGGTAATAAAATATTATAAAATATTGTTAAAAAAAGTAACATAATAAAAAAAAAAAAATGTAAACGCCCAACTAAAAGAAACTGGAAAGCTTTGATAATCGAACTCTGGATTTTTTGCTTAGAAATAGGTTCTAGAACCACTTTTTGATGCGTGATACATTCAGGACAAATTAACCAAAGATCCGGAAGAGCACCCCTAAAGTGCCTTGCACTCGCATCGCCACAGCTTCGCCATCCTAAATCCGCAGTAGCGTGGTGGCGGTATGGACTCTGTGCCACCCTCGGGAGGGGTGGAGAGAGTCTTGCGGTTGGAGGTGAAAGCAGGGCCGGACTGGGAACTGAAAGCAGCCCTGGCAAATTATGCCAGACCAGCCCCCGTGTGATGCGTAGCGAGCAAGCTCGGCCACTATTAGGGAGGGGTTTTGGGGGTGTTCTTCCCCCAAGAAAATTTTGGAAAAAGACATACCAAAATGAATTTCACAGCACATTTTTCGTTACATATTCAATTGTATCAAATTTCAAAGCACAGTAAATAGTTGATTATGACCTTAAAGAGCACCGGGCTACCCACCCAGTCATACGTACCCATAGACCTTCTTTCAGAGAGCACCAAAAACAGACACAAGTAGTGAATCAGAGAGAACAAAGCGAAACCAACCCCCATATGGTGTGTAGCGAGCAAGCAACCACTACTTGGGGGAGTGGGGGGGGGGGGTTGTCCCCACAGAGGCGTAGCTAGAGCTTCTGGCGCCCGGGGCTATCCCCCAGATTGCCGCCCATGGCAGGTAGCAGCAGGGAGGGGTGGATCTGGGGAAAAATTTCGGCGAGCAGCATGGGTGGATTGGCAGGGTTTAAGTTACAACGCCACTCTCTACTCCACTGCATAAGAAAGGGTGTGAAACTGCGGCGCAAACCTCGAAGGTCAACTCTTAGTTGATGAAGGCCCACCAGCACTAAAATGGTAGCTAAATGCATAAGTAAATGTATCCCTTCCTTCCCTTCCTCCTCTTACACCTCTCCATACTGAACTGCTGCTACAATACCACAGCAGTAAAGCCACCCGCTAGACATCAAGCACAACACCAAAACAACTCCCACATAGGTCACACTCTACACCCACACTCTACCAAACAACGACAGTATTTAGAAACATAAGCAAAGCAATAGAACAGCTTCATTATCTCTTCCATCCCTGCATCTATCTATTCATTCTTTCACCCTTCCATTCACCTACTGCCATCCACTATTTCACCTTTAGATTCTGTCATCCATTCATTCTCTCATCCATCATTCAATCTTTCCCCATTCTATCCATTTATCTATCCATCCATCCAATTTGCCATCCATCTATTATGCCATCCATCTATTATGCCATCCATACAGTCTAAAAACCAGTCACTTTGCCTTTAATCCATTCACGCTGTCACGCATCCATTCATTTACTTTGCCATCCATCCAATCCGCCATCCATCCATCCATTCATTCACTTTGCCACCCATCTATACACCCTGCCATCCATTCATCATCCATCCACTACGACTTCCATTTAGGCATGGGCGGAAAATCCGTTCCGCTCGCGGATTTTCGGGAAATCCGCAATCCGCGAGATTTGCGAATTTCCTGCAAAATCCGCAAATCCGCGAGCAGCGGATTTTGCTCGCACTGTTCGCGTGAGTTCGCGCCCCGCGAATAAGTGCGAAATTGCAGAAATACGATCTAAGCAAAACTGAAAGTAACTACTTACCAGGTTCAAAAGTTCAGGCACATCATTAGTAGCCATTTCCTGTAGTGCTTCCTGAGGGGCCCCTCCAGAGTTCAGTTGCCAGTTGAAACTATTATGTGACCCTGCTCTGAACCTCAGAATAGTTACACATATGCCACAAAGGTCATGAATTACAGCTAAGGGAGACAAGCAGGAGCCAGGCTGGAAGTTAAAATCCAATAATCAGCCCCTAATTCATTATTGTCAGTTGGGGCAGGGCAGGTGTTGTAACTAATTTTGCAACAATGAAAGCACTTAGCAAGTGCAAAAGATCACTAATCAGGGCGCACTAAGGAAGCAGGTGCCAGCTAAAAAAATATTCTGTGACACATTAATCAGCCCCAAATTAATTCAGGTCACTTGAGGCAGGGAAGGTGTGCTTTGCTTTGCCGAAAATAATGTACACTGGACAACCAGAGGGTGTGGTGATGAAACAGAGGGTGGCATGGGTGGGCCAGAGGGTGGCATGAGTAGTCAGAGAGTGGCAGTGGTGACAGAGAGTGGCAGTGATGAAGAAGAGTGTCCCAAACAGGTTGGACACGTAGAAACAACAAGTTCGCAAAACTTGCGACCCGACAGGTAAGTTCGCAAATTGCGAAATTGTAAAAACCCTCGCGAACTGGCAGAAACACGGGCGAACAGAAAAAAAAAAAATCCGAAAATTCGCGGGAATTCGCGGATTTTGCGGATTGCGAGTTCGCAAATCCGCAAATTCGCGGATTGCCAATCCGCAAAATCCGCTCATACCTACTTCCATTCCCAGATCTTTCGCCCACTCATCCAGCCCTTTCCTCTATCCTCCTTTCAGCTGTCCCTCCACCTATTCATTCCCTCAACTATTGATCCATTTGTTCTGCCATCCTTTCACTTGTCCATCCACCTATCCATTCATGCACTCACCCATCCACCCATCCCTTTACTATATTTTCATGTGTGCATCCATCATCATTCACTTCTTCTTTCACCCACTCATTCATCCACATATCCATTCACCCTCCTACATCATCCCTACTTCCTTTTTTTCACCCTTTTCTTCCAGCATTCCTTCGTTCTTTCCCTGTTCTATTTACCCAGCAGTCGGGTTTCCTCTGTGGGAGTGCTTCCGGTGTCCACGTGAGACATGACTGCATGTCAAAAACTAAACATGCACCTACATGATCTGTAGTGTCTGGATTTAATGAGCGAGCCCGCACCACCCAGCAACAAACCACTAAACAGCCATTCTTGGATCACGGTGAGGCACAGCATTCACTACAAACACTCTGCGAAAACACATGGGGGCAGATGTATCAATATTCCGATTTGCGAATTCTAAATAGCGATTTTTTGCGAATCGCTATTTAGAATTCGCAAAATGGAATGTATGTACAAAATCGCTATTTTTTAGCGATTCCTTATTATTCGCGAATTCGCAATTTGCGAAATCGCAAATAAAGAATGATTTCCAATGCATTCCTATGGGCCGGGAGGCCCATAAGAATGATGGTGCAATAATTCTCAAATTTCGAATTCGCAATTTGCTAATCGCAATTTGAGAATTATTTCAAGGGTGCAGGGGTGTCTCAAAGACACCCTGCTGCACCCCTGAAATTAAATGTGTGTGCATGTGGCACACATACATGCCCTATGGGCATGTATGTGTCATATGCCACCCTCACAACTGCCAAATAGGGCATTTTTAAAAGAAATTGCAAATTACCACCAACTACAAGTTGGTGGTAATTTGCGATTTCTTAACACAAATCGCTATTTCCAAAAGTTACATACATATCATTTAAGGAATCGCAAAAATTGCGATTCCTTAAATGCTATGGCAAAATAAGGAATCGCAATTTTTTGCGATTCCTTAGATTGCGACTTTTTCATACATACGAAATTCTAAAAGGCCGTTTAAGGCCGAAATTCTGCGAATTTCGGCCTTTGCGAGTCGCAAAAGCCTTGATACATCTGGCCCTAAAGTTTTTTGGGTGTGTGGGAGTTGGGCTATGCAAAACTCCCAGGCACCCTGCAAAACCAAATGGGGGAGGGGCAGGGGGCGGTCAGAAAAGGACAGTGGAAGGCAGGGGCAGGGTGCTGAGAAAGAGAATATGGACAGAAGCATAGGGATAGTTAAGCACAGTGTGAAGAAATGTGCTGGAAAATAGGGGCGCGTGGCAGCCGAGTCACCGAGGACAGCTTCTTTCACCTCCACAGCGTCTTCCCTGCAGGGGAAGAACCGTCTACACCGAGACGGCTTGGGGCAGATGAAGTGGAAGCTGAGCTCGCACGTCTAAAATAAACACAGTAAAAGAGGCTGTGTCTTTTCGTCTGAAATGTTCCTAGAAATCAGGGAATGGTGTGTAGTGTTCTAGTTGGTGGCGCAACCAACGGAACATGTCACACCCACGTGACTTAGTTTGAATAAATAGCATCTACGCACGCACGTACGCCAGAGAGACGACACACAGACTACCTCCGTGTCCGAGTGTTCATTGAATAGGGCCTAAGTGTCACCCACACTGCCCCCACAGTGTCACCCACCCTGTCGAGTGTGCCCCACTCGACACAACAGCTGGCGACGAGGGTGGGCGTACCCTCGCTGCTGTGTCACCGTGCCTGCCGCGTGGCGGCCGCGAGCCTTGCCTTCGACTCACGGTGCCTGTGCCCGGCAGGCCCCCGAAGTGTGGCTGTCTCTCCGAGTGTTGGAGGGGAGGAGTACGCAGCGCGGCTCCTCCCGCAGCACACGTGGACGACAGGTGAGGAGCGTTGCCCCCTGCCATCCTGTCCCCGCAGCGGCCGGTCGCAGGCCTAGCGCCACGTGGATCCCGGCAGGGAGGGGCGAAACCTGCTACAGCGCGGAGCGGCGCACGGAGGTGCGTGTGTCCTCAGCAGGAAAGGACAATCCACTGTACAATTAAAGTCAAGCCACAGTGCAAGTCCAGACCCTACTGTGCCCCAAACTGAAAAGGGGTGAATTACTGTATCACAAATATACTACTGGCCACCAAGACGCCTGTGGACACAGTCAGGGGTGCAGCAGGCATTGGTTCACACGCAAACTCAGCCCCGGCGGCATAAAGCTCCATAAGCATTACAGCGAGGAAAGCACAACAAGCAGTGGCAACACCAGCAAGTCTAAAACACGAAAAGGGGTTATTCTAGTCAGGGCAGCACGGTGAGTCAGGACCAGAGAACGGTGCCACGTCCCACACTGGTGTTACCGTGTCCAGAGTCACATCATGGCCACAATACCTCCCATTGAACCCTTCGTGGTCGAGGGATCCCCGTCTTCACTAGCCCCTAAATGGAAAGACTGGGTGGATCGGCTCATGATATTCTTTGAAGCCACCAAGGTTCACAAGGAGCAAAAGAGAGCCATGGTCTTACATCTAGGAGGCAAGGATGTTCACCACATAGCAAAGACACTGGTGGAAGCCACCCCCAAGAACCATCACATGTTAATTAACGCATTGAACGCACACTTTGAGCCCATGGCTAACCAGGACTACGAGAGGTTCATTTTCCGGCAGGCAAGACAGCTACCAGAGGAATCGCTAGACACCTATCACGCGCGCTTGAAGAATCTTGCGTCCACGTGTGGGTTTGCGGACGTCACTTAAGAGGTTCGTGGCCAAATCATTCAAGGGTGCTCATCTGCCAAACTACGGGAGCGAATCCTAGAGGAGTCTGGGAAGTCCCTGGCCGACATTCTAACATTAGGGCGTACCAAAGTGCTGTCGAAGGCCCGGGCTGCGCACATGGAAGCTGCCCTTCTGGTGCCTGTGAAGGCGGAACCAGTCAACAAAGTAACCGTCAATTCTCCGACAAAATGCACCAAGAAGGGCTCTGGAGCACCAGTGACGGCCCAATCCAAGTCATGTGGCTACTGTGGAGGTTCCCCACACCCTGCGGCAGAGTGTCCCGCAAAAGGAAAAAGATGTTCGGGCTGCGGCCGGTTCAATCACTTTGAAAAAGTATGTAGAGCGAAGAAGTACAGGAAACCCCGCCAGGTCGTGAACACAATACTGGAAGGAGACCCAAATCAGAGCGACATGGATGATGATGAAGAAGAGGAACGGACGGTGCACAAGGTGCACATGATTGGCGCTGCCACGCGGAAGGCCAGAAGCCTGCCTCAATGTGGCATCCAGGTAGGCACACAAGACGTTCTGGCGGTTGTGGACACAGGGGCCACCATCAACCTGATGGCCTTCGGCCCTACACCAAACTTTAGATCCGCCTCCGCGCCTAACCCAGTCAGCCATCACTGTGTTCGCATACGGACAAGACACTCCCTTGAAGATAAAAGGAAAGTTCAAGACAGTAATATCACATGGGGATCAGTCCGTCACCGCCAACGTGTTCGTATCAGAAGATGGACAGGGCATGCTATTGGGATGCAGGGCAGCTGAAGACCTAGGAGTAGTATCCTTCGCGTTCGGAGCACATCAAGAATCCATTTAACAACTACTGACGGAATTCGCCGAGGTGTTCAAAGGCATTGGAAGATTCAGAGGAAAGGAGGTCCACCTTCACATTGACCAGACCGTGCAACCCGTAGCCCTGAGGCACCGCCGGATAGCGTTCCACCTGCGACCATTAGTCGAAGATGAACTCAAGAAGCTTGAGCAGGCCGGAATAGAGAAAGTAAACAGGCCCGACCCCCTGGGTGTCACCAATCGTGGTCACGAGGAAACCCAAGCAACCTGGGGCGGTCAGGATTTGCGTGGATATGCGGCTCCCCAACGCCGCCATCAAACGAGAACGCCACATAACTCCCACCATTGATGACCTCATAGGCGAAATGGCAGGCGCGTGTTGGTTCTCCAAATTAGACCTGCGAACAGGATACCATCAGCTAGTATTGGACGAGTCCTCCCGCAACATCACCACGTTCTACGCATCTGGGACTCAGGAGATACACACGCCTGAGTTTTGGGATCTCGAGTGCGGCGGAGGTTTTCCAAAATGTGATCCAGGAACTCATAGCTGACATTCCAGGGGTGATAAATGTCAGTGATGACATCATGATACAAGCGAGAACCATACAGGAACACAACAGTCGCCTCACCCAAGTCCTGCGGAGGCTACGAGAAATGGGGCTGACGCTGCACAGGGAAAAATGTGAATTCCTAAAGCGGAAAATACAATTCTTTGGCTACACGTTTTCGACTGAAGGAGTGAACCCTGACCCGGATAAAGTCAAAAACATCAAGGAGGCCGCACCACCCACAACCTTCACAGAAGTCAGAAGCTTCCTTGGAATGGTAAATTACTGTGGCAGGTTCATGAGAGACCTGGCCAACCTAACCTTACCTCTGCGGGAATTAACCAAAGAAGCTACCCCCTGGAAGTGGGGCCAGGAACAAGATAAAGCATTCCGGGACATCAAGGAGGCATTGTCAGAAGCCACCACCCTAGCATTCTTCGACCCCCGCAAATTGACCCTGGTGGCGGTAGATGCAGGTCCAGTTGGACTGGGAGCAGTACTGATGCAGCGCCAGCAAGCCGAGGAAGACTTGTCTCCAGTGGCTTTTGCTAGTCGATCCCTTACCTCAACGGAACAGAGATACTCTCAAATTGAAAAGGAGGCAATAGCAATACATTGGGGGTGTCGGCACTTCCATCTCTATGTATAGGGGAAACCGTTCGTTGTGGCCACGGATCACAAACCACTGGTGGCGCTGTTTTCAGGAACATCAACAAAGCCTCCACCACGAATTGAAAAATGGATGTTACAGCTCCAAAACTACAATTGCCGGGTGGAGTACGAGCCTGGATCCCACAACCCTGCGGACTATCTATCACGACACCCGCGAGCAGCCATCCAAGAAGAGATGGAAGATGCAGCTGACACCGAAGAATATGTAAGGTGCATCACTGCCCGATCATGTCCGCTGCCAATATCCATTGAACACATTGCGGAAGCTACGAGGAAGGATGAATGCCTTCAAAGAGCCATTGGGGCGGTCCAAAGTGGAAACTGGCACAAGGAAAAAGAGGAGTGGAAGATCCTGACTCCGTGAGCACAAAGAATCCTGGACAGCTTGTACCGTGTGAGAGAATAGCTAAATGAGGACCACACCGGAAGTTTATTGCGAGGACATCGGCTGGTAATACCGTCCTCCTTAACAGACCAGGTTGTTCAGCTATCTCATGTAGGCCACCAAGGCATGGTCAAGACAAAATCGCGCCTTCGGACCAAGGTATGGTTTCCGCTGATGGATGACCTAGTTGAGGACACCGTCCGGGCCTGTGCCGCATGTCAAACGACCGGAGATCTCCCAAGGCCAGCCCCAATCTTGGTGGAACCACGACCCAAGGCTACGTGGAATTGTGTCAGCCTAGATTTTGGCAGCCTTCCAGATGGACGTCACACAGTGGTAGTAATTGATGATTTTTTAATTGTAAATTGTTGTGTCTTGTAAAGCGCACTGCTACCTGGAGGCCTCGTAGCGCTATAGACCGCTGGGGAACCCGTCCTGGCTTTCCCTGTGAGATAGTCCCTCCTGGGGGTCTCCAAGGTGAAACCAGGCATCCCCGGCGTTTGTGTGGGGCCGTTGTGGAGATGAGGCAAGCTAATGCCCAGAGTTGCCGAGTGTGCTCCCTGGTCGGAGTAGGCACCGATGCGAGAATTATCAGTCCGCTGATCCTGGTCCAAGACCCTGCCGCGTCGGGAATCGAACCCTGGTCCCGGGCCGTTCTCTGCACTCGGGTCTGCCGCCTCTAACCAGTGAGCCACACCTCTCCACCTCCATGATCACTCCAAGTATCCCGAGGTGGAGATTGTATCCACCACCAGCGCTGCCGAACTAATCCCAAAGCTCGAGAAAATCATGGCAGCCCATGGACCCATAAGAGAACTCAGAACGGACAATGTTCCTCCAATTCAAGGACAGGAACTGGCGAACTATTTGAGTGCTCTAGGCATCCGACACCGACGAATCACTCCAAGGTGGCCGCAGGCCAATGGTGAAGCCGAAAAGTTTATGAGGACTCTTAATAAAGTATTCAGAATTGCCCATGACAAAGGTCACTCCATCGAATTGGCCATTTTCACATTCTTACGAAACTACAGGCAGACACCCCACACTAAAACAGGTGTTGCTCCGGGCCACTTGCTCATGGGAAGGGTGGTCATGGACTCGATACCCCATCATCCAGAGTGGCAGCCTGCATCTCCAGATGAGTGTCGGGTTGAATCCCGATGGCAGCGAGCACATGCGCAAGTCAGCCGCCGGCGAAGGGCCCAGAGGCCCCAGATTGCACAAGGAGATTTGGTGTTACTGAAGAACCGAGTAACCAGTGGCAAGTTCAGGCTCCCCTATGAACCTGACCCATGGACAGTAGTCAGCGTCAAAGGCACCAGAGTCACTGCGACCAAAAGGTCATGAAAGAGTGACCCGCAATGTATCCTGCTTCAAAATATATCAACAGAGTGGAGCTTGCACAGCACCCCCAGGGGAGCAAGAAAGGATGCCGTCTCCGGCCAGACCACAGTTTCCAATTGATGGCCCCGATAGCCCTGGGACCCTGATGGACGTGGCCCTTCCTACCGACTATCCCCAAGCCCGTGATGAGACGCCCCGCAGGGGGGGGGGTGGGCGGACTGGAAGCGGAAAGTGGTCCTATCAGTGCTGAGAATTCTGACCAAGCGACTGCCGCAACTGGAGGTGATGGTGAACCTGGAGGTAGTGAAAGCCAGGGCCGAGGACTGTCCGAGTACCAGCTCAGGAGAAATCCGGTCCCCTCCTGCCGTTTGAAAGACTACACAATGTAAGACTGTTCTTTGTTTTACTTGGTTCCTGTTTTGATTTATTACTGTCATTATGATTCTGTTGCCCAGCGGCCTATGCTCATGAGGGACGGTGATCTACATTGTTGAAAGATTGAGGCTCAATGTTCTATGATGTTTTTTGTTTGGTGGGGAGGAATGTGGTGTTCTAGTTGGTGGCGCAACCAACGGAACACGTCACACCCACGTGACTTGATTAAATAGCGTCTACGCACGCACGTACGCCAGAGAGGCGACGGCGTGAGAGACGACACACAGACTACCTCCGTGTCCGAGTGTTCATTGAATAGGGCCTAAGTGTCACCCCCACTGCCCCCACAGTGTCACCCACCCTGTCGAGTGTGCCCCACTCGACACAACATGGTGGTCTATTTTAGCAACGGACAGTGATGTTTGGGGTACTTCTTTCTACTCCACAAAATTTAATGAACTGAATGTTTGCTTATTGCAGCGCTGGGAGTGAGCCTCGCACACCAGGGCACACGAGGACGGAGACGAGAGCAGAGAGACGAACAGGGCATCCAGTTGAAGTACCACCATCAAAGCCAGTGCAAAACCAATGGAGAAAACTTACTTGGTTTTGCTTCAATGTCCCAAAGATCAGCACCATCCCCACAAGGAGAGACAGTCGAGAGAGTCAATGTCTCTCTCACATGATCTGGGCCGGCCTTCACTTAAAGTGACAAGTAAAGCAAGTCACTAACTCCTGGTCCAAAACCGGGAATCAGTTATGTTCCTGTTGATCCCAGGAGGCATGCAGACAGCATCACGTGACGTGCGTGGTGCACGCTCAATTTCAGCACGGTTCACTGCCGAAGGCGGGCTCCGAAGTATAAAGTTTGCAGGCCCTGCAGGGCCGTCATTGGTAGCGCTTTCGGGCCCTGGGATCCAAAGAAACTTGTTACATATTCTCAGGTGTTGCGTGCAGTGCGGTTGCACTTACACACACTGGCCAATTAGGCGGTACGCCTCGGCGGCAATTGGATGCGGTGATCTGAGCACTAAGCACTTTGAAATGGAAACGACGCCGCGCGCACGGCACTTGTAGACCGTTACGGCCATCTTTATAATTTATTTGGGGACACTAACAGTGTCCCCAAATAAATTATAAAGGCGGCCGCAACGGGCCACTAGTACCGGGCGGCCTCCCCAAAACAGTGCCGCCTGGGGCAGTCCGCCCCCTCCCCCGCATTCCCCTAGCTACGCGGCTGTGTCCCCACTAGAAAATTTTATCCAGAAAGGCCAAAACAAAGCATTTTTCATTACATATCAGATTGTATTAACTTTTGAAGCATAGTAAATGATGACCTTATGCAGCACCAGGATACCCAGGCAGCTTGGTTTGACATATTTCCATACAAGATGGCGCTATGTCACCATTGATGAAATGCTATAGTTCTGGGCTGTTCTTTTACAAGTTAGGGTTGTTAATTCAACTGAATATCTAAACTGAAAGAGGACTACAAGTCCCAGAATGCAATAGGTTGGTAAACTAAGCATCAGTAAAGCAGCTCTTAAAATCTACCGACGAGATTAGGAAAACTTTGGACCAGGGTGGTAAAGCAGCAATGATTATGCTGGATCTCTCCGCAGCGTTTGACACGGTCCATCATGATCTTTTGATGGACCGTTTGTCAGCCTGCGGAGTACGGAATGCCACCTGGAAGACTTTAAAATCTTTCCTTACTGATCGTCGGCAGATAGTTGCCCTGGGCGAGTTCTGCGCTGCCCCTTTCCTACTTCCTTGTGGGGTCCCGCAGGGCTCATCTTTAAGTCCCACTTTATTTAAGGTCTACGTATTGTCCGTGGCCCCATTGATTCGATCTTTTGTTTTCCATCTTACCTCTTATGCGGACGATACGCAGATAGTGGTATCACTTCTTCCAGGATCTGAAGGGACTGTGCGCAACAAGCTGCATGATTGTATGGAAGCGGTTGGATGCTCGATGTCCAGTAACTGCCTTAAATTGAACTCAGGCAAGACGGAGGTCATTTTATTTGGGAATGATGCTAACCTGTGGACACCTGAATGTTGGCCTGATGCTCTGGGAACCCTGCCCTCACCCTCTACACAAGTGAAACATCTGGGATGCTCTGGGATCCCTGCCCTCACCCTCTCCACAAGGGAAACATCTGGGATGCTCTGGGATCCCTGCCCTCACCCTCTACACAAGGGAAACATCTGGGATGCTCTGGGATCCCTGCCCTCACCCTCTCCACAAGGGAAACATCTGGGATGCTCCGGGATCTCGGCCCTCACCCTCTGCACAAGGGAAACATCTGGGATCCCTGCCCTCACCCTCTACACAAGGGAAGCATCTGGGATGCTCTGGGATCCCTGCCCTCACCCTCTGCACAAGGGAAACATCTGGGATCCCTGCCCTCACCCTTTACACAAGGGAAGCATCTGGGGTGCTCTGGGATCCCTGCCCTCACCCTCTACACAAGGGAAGCATCTGGGGTGCTCTGGGATCCCTGCCCTCACCCTCTACACAAGGGAAACATCTGGGATGCTCTGGGATCCCTGCCCTCACCCTCTACACAAGGGAAACATCTGGGATGCTCTGGGATCCCTTCCCTCACCCTCTACACAAGGGAAACATCTGGGATGCTCTGGGATCCCTGCCCTCACCCTCTACACAAGGGAAACATCTGGGATGCTCTGGGATCCCTGCCCTCACCCTCTACACAAGGGAAACATCTGGGATGCTCTGGGATCCCTGCCCTCACCCTCTACACAAGGGAAACATCTGGGATGCTCCGGGATCTCGGCCCTCACCCTCTGCACAAGGGAAACATCTGGGATCCCTGCCCTCACCCTCTACACAAGGGAAGCATCTGGGATGCTCTGGGATCCCTGCCCTCACCCTCTACACAAGGGAAACATCTGGGATGCTCTGGGATCCCTGCCCTCACCCGCTACACAAGGGAAACATCTGGGAGTGTACCTGGATGATAGATTGGATATGAAAAGGCAGATCGATGCCATTGTGTCATCAACTATGTTCACCCTCAGGACCACTAAGAAAATCCTTCCTTTTTTGCCTAAGGAGAGTCGGCAGACGGTGGTTACGGCATTGATTAGGTCACGACTGGACTATTGCAACAGCCTCTATCTAAACATTCAAGAGAGACTGTTGCATAGACTCCAGATGCTGCCGAACACTGCTGCTAGATGGATATCTAAACAAACGATACAAATGCCAGTACTGACTAACTTAGTTTCTAATAGCCAAAAGATCTGTTATGAATAAAGCATAGCAGTCTATTATAACATTTGTTGCTAATATCTGGCATACCAAACTTTTCTCCCACCTCCAGTGAAATCCGCAGACTTCATTGGCTGCCAGTGAGGCAGCGAGTATATTTTAAGTCTCAGAGTCACTCCAGAATCAGGGACCACGTTACCTACAGTATCAACTACAATGGTACCAGCCAGCTAGGCCCTTACGCTCATCAGCTCAGAAATTGGTGAGAGTCCCACCAGTGAAAAAAGATCGCTGGGGTGGGAAACGCTTTGTGGTAGGCGCTGCAAAGTTATGGAACCAGCTCCCTCTTTACCTGAGGAACTGCACGGATATCTTACCATTTAGGAGAATGCTGAAAACTCGGCTGTTCAAGACTCATAGTTTTAATCTTTCCCCTTCTCAGGATAGCAGATAGCGCCAGGAAACCCATGGGTAACAGACGCGATTAATAAAACAAATAACATAACATAACACAAGCAACACTGTGCTGCCAGCAGATCAACAGCCAAGGGGTACACAAGCAGCGATGTGCTGCCGGCAGATCAACATGCTGACAATTTAATTTGCGTGCTGCCTACACTCTACTCAGCTAATGTTGTGATCACAAATATAGCAGAGTATACACTGCAGGACTGCCACACAGGCCTGGGCACCGGGGTCTCAAAGAAAGGAACAGTGGTAGAGCAAAGGTCAGCAGCCAATGCAGGGGCCCGCCGCCGGCCTCCCAAACCCCCCCCAGCTTTTTCGAGTGGCCATCACACCTTGGCTGACTGTTTGGTTGACAAAAAGTACGTCATTCAAGGTGAGGAGGGTTTGGTGTATTGCCTGCAGCCAGCAGCCAGCCACCATGGCTCACCACGATGCACAACTCGAGCCACAAATGGGGGTGGGGTCGCACACTACTCACACACACAGTCCTTAGCGGCGACACCGCCGGTGTGCGAGTAGTGTGCGACCCCACCCCCATTTGTAACTTTAAAGCTCCCGTGAGCAGTGGGCTGACGAGCCTGGGATCCCGCACCTACGCGCCTGAGTGGTACTATACCTGGCAGATATTGGCAGCCATCGGCAACCCCAGTACACGGCCTATCCCTGCTGACGAGGGGTGATACCCCGAAACACGTGCCAGGGATGGCGAAGACAGCAGAAGATCGAAAGATGATGCATCGCAAACACTTTACTACATTGACCAGAGTCCTTAGGGGCGACACCGCCGGTGTGCGAGTAGTGTGCGACCCCACCCCCATTCACAACTCGAGCCACCACCTTGCTCCGCCCAGCCCCTGCTCACAAATCCACTGTGCAGAACCGCCGGGCCGACCAGTACCTTTCAGTCAGCAAATTTACTTTCACTTTTTCCTACAAAACGGGCATGCGAGCCACAGGATGCGTGCTGCTGTTAGCTGAAAAACAAAAGCGACCTCTCGACAGCTTTGCTTCGGACCCTGGAGCCGGAAGAAGTGGACAGTCACCGATGATGTGGCGTCCCCGTCCTGACTCTCCAGAGCTTTCTGTTTCCGATCTAATGCACTCTGGGAGTTGTAGTCCTGGGTCACTTTAGTCGATCCAGATGAACTGACGGTCAAACACAAAGGAAGGATGCTTCACTATAGCGCCCTGGGGAATCCGCCTCAAGGCGCTGGCTGAAGCAGCGCACCGCGTCCTGCTTCCCTGTTCTCGGCTGAGCTCTGGTCATCAGAGGCCGGGGGGGGGGGGTGCTGCAGTGCCCCTCATATGATTAAAGACAGGAATTCTCAAGGCCACGAAATCGGTGCTGGGGAGATGGAGAGCCAGGCCGTGCTGGAGCGGAGACATCAGTGCTGCGCCTGAGCCGAGAGGGGGGGGGGGGGGGGGGGGGGGGGCGAGGCGAGACCCCACTCCAGGCCGTGCTGGAGCGGAGATCAGTGCTGCGACCGAGCCTTACCGGAACAAGCAGCCTGGAGGGGGTCAAATGTCAAACGATGCGAGTGAGGCGCTTGGAAACCCTCGAAGCGCCAGTGTAATACTGTCTGACCCTTTCCCGGCGCTCGTGACCCCGCCCGGTGCCATGGGGAGGCTGAGGATTGATTGCAAAGTGACTGACTGCAAGGACACTGGACTCACCTGAGGCTGCAGGGGGGGGGCTCAAAACAAGTACATGATGGGGTGTCTCTCGGAGATGCCTCCTCGTCTCTGTCACGTCACGCGCACTTTTGATTGCGCGAGCCCCCCGCATGATCACCAGCCCCACCCTAAGGGTGAAGGTAAAACCGCGCAGGTGCGGCTCCTGATTATTAATTGATTGAAGCTGCTGCGCCGGGTCGCGGACGGCGCAGCGCTAGATTCCCCGAATGCATCATTATGCAAATAGTTATCCCCGCACGGAGGACGACCGGAGTAGACAAAAACGGCCCCGCCCCACCCAGCCTATCGGGGGATTGCCCGGAATTACCAGTCCGGCCCTGGGTGAAAGGTCACCATAAGGTCAGCCTGTGAGAAACCTATAGCTGTGCTCATGGGCACTTTTTATGAATGTGTCCTAAATAATTTCTAAACGAAAGCGGGGCTTTTCGATTTGTAATCTGGAGGTTTTGAATATCCCCCCTCCTGCACCAGACTTCAAGCAGGGAATGTAACCCCCACACAGTGTTCCTGGGGCTCCGCCTCTTCTCAATCGGAAATACTTCTAACCATCTCATACCGTGCGTACATCTCGCGTTAGCCAAGGCCACATTGGCAGACTTACCTCTATATTACTGTGAGTTGGGAATGTCAGAGCCCTGGGTTTGTTCATAACAGCCGATAGGTCTGCGAGCGGGTCTGCGTTGGGTGAAAGGAGTACCACTCCGAGTTAATACTCCATGCGAGAGCCCGGTCAGTGTGTGGTACCCTTAGGTATGTTATTGCCACACGGGGGGGGGGGGGGGGGGGGGGGAGTGAAGGGATGTGCACTCACCTGCGGTGGGGGCTCACAGCCCACGAACTCCACACAGCTCTGGGGCCCTCCAACGCCTCCGTGGCCCTCACACCCCGCTCCGGCTCCGTGGGGCCCCGAAGCACTCCTCTTCACACGGTCCTGCACACACCTTTGAAGGGGTCCCTCGAACACTCTGACCCACGGTCTCGGGGTCGCTCTGGCTTCTCTGGTGTCCCGGTCCCCCACACGGCCTGGTGACGACGCTACGAAGGCAGCTGAGCCAAGGCCAAGCTCAGGGCAGCGACTGGAGGAGAGCGTCAGGGCGCTAAGGGGGCCGTGTGGTGCGTGAGAGGCGGTGCACAATTCTACTTGTATCCCTCAGTGGAGAGACCACACCCCGTGTCCCATCACACCTGGGGAGGGGGCAGGCCGTCGGGCCATTACAATCAATACCCCGAGCATGACAGCACCCCTGAAAGCACATGAGGGGAGGGGCGTGGCTCAAGTGGCGTCACGACCCGTGACCCCCACACAGTCCCCGTCCCTGGAGTTTCTAAGGTTAAGGTGTTTGGGAGGGAGTGGGGGGAGCATGCCCCTGGACATTGGCAGCGCCCCCCAGAGACGAACATGTGGGCGGGGGCTGACAAACGCATAAATAAAATAATCTGCTGACCACCCTGTATTGCTTTATTTATGTATTTAATTATTTTCTCTCTCCGTCCTGACGTTTTCTTTTGAATAGAAAACAGACAGAAAATGAGGACATTTCCGGCCAGTGTGTTCCACCTTTTTGGATTCATCTCAGGGGAATAAATAAAGAAAAGGCGAGGCAAGAGAGAGTACACGAGCTGTCTCTTGAAATCAGCACGTAAGGAGGAGAGAGAAAGAGAGGGAGGGATAAAGAGAGAGGGCTGCAAGAGACAGATCAGAAGTGGACCCTGCCCGTGCCTTCGCTGGGCATGAAGGAAAAGAGACAGCGTTGTTTTTCCTTCTCTGCCCTTCCCAGACCACTGAGCCTTCCTGCAGCATAACAGAGGGCGGGGCGGGGGAGCCTCTTTGACCCCAGACAGGTAAAGTGTAGGGCCATTAGGTGGTGCTTACGCGCACTAATGGCCCTGCAAGGGAGAGGGGAAATTCTTTTGTCCCCCCCCCCCCCACCTGTGTCCCCCCACTCCAAAATCTGGGGGTGATATATTCCCCGCGTCCCCCACACTTCCTACGCCCATGTATTGATTCCAATGTCCAGGCGGCCTGCCCCTCCCCCACACCTTAACCTTGGAAACTCCGGGGTGATGGGACACGGGTGTGGTCTCTGACTGAGGGATACAGGTTGACTTGTGCACCGCCTCCCCACGCACAGCCACCGCCACTGCCTTCCCTAGCGCCCTGACGCTCTCCTCCAGGCGCTGCCCTGAACTTGGCACTGTCTTCAAGCGTCGTTACCAGGCCGTGTGGAGGACCGGGGGGGGGGCACCAGAGGGACCCCGAGACCGTGGGTCAGAGTGTTCGAGGGACCCCTGGAAAGGTGTGTGCAGGACCGTGTGAAGAGGAGTGTTCGGGGCCCCACGGAGCCGGAGCGGGGTGTGAGGTCCTCGCAGGCCTTGGAGGGCCCCAGAGCTGTGTGGGCTTCGTGGGCTGTGAGACCCTCCCTCCCCATCACCCCCCATCTCAGGTGAGTGCACAGCCCTTCACTGCGAGGGTGGCACAGAGTCCATACCGCCACAACGCTACTGCGGATTTAGGATGGTGATGCGAGTGCAGGGCACTTTACGGGTGCCCCTCCGGTTCTTTGGTTTATTTGTCCTGAATTTAACACGCATCAAAAAGTGGTTCTAGCGCCTATTTCAAAGCAAAATATCCAGAGTTCGATTATCAAAGCACTCGTTTCTTTTAGTTGGGATTTAAAAAAAAAAATTGTTCTTCTTTCACATTTTTGAACGATCTTTTATAATAATATTTTATTACCTTTTTAGCTGCCGAGTGAATCCCTCATATTGACCTTTTGCGCCCACCCTGAAAATGCAAAAAGAAAAAGTGTTAAGATATGATGTAAAACGGTCCGTTCTGCACAGTTTCTTTAAACCTGGTTCACTTATCTATAGCTGCATTTCTGATCGTCCCGGAAAGCAGGGCAGCGCCGGTGGAGCAGCGGTCGCCAGGGCTGGTGGAGCAGCGGTCGGCAGGGCCGGGGGAGCAGCGGTCGGCAGGGCCGGTGGAGCAGCGGTCGGCAGGGCCGGTGGAGCAGCGGTCTGCAGGGCTGGGGGAGCAGCGGTCGGCAGGGCCGGTGGAGCAGCGGTCGGCAGGGCCGGGGGAGCAGCGGTCGGCAGGGCCGGTGGAGCAGCGGTCGGCAGGGCCGGGGGAGCAGCGGTCGGCAGGGCCGGTGGAGCAGCGGTCGGCAGGGCCGGGGGAGCAGCGGTCGGCAGGGCCGGGGGAGCAGCGGTCGGCAGGGCCGGGGGAGCAGCGGTCGGCAGGGCCGGGGGAGCAGCGGTCGGCAGGGCCGGGGGAGCAGCGGTCGGCAGGGCCGGGGGAGCAGCGGTCGGCAGGGCCGGTGGAGCAGCGGTCGGCAGGGCCGGGGGAGCAGCGGTCGGCAGGGCCGGGGGAGCAGCGGCCGGCAGGGCTGGGAGAGCAGCGGTCGGCAGGGCCGGTGGAGCAGCGGTCGGCAGGGCTGGGGGAGCAGCGGTCGGCAGGGCCGGGGGAGCAGCGGTCGGCAGGGCCGGGGGAGCAGCGGCCGGCAGGGCCGGGGGAGCAGCGGCCGGCAGGGCCGGAGGAGCAGCGGTCTGCAGGGCTGGCGGCTGTTCCCGGTCCCACTCCGAGTGAGACAGCACCGGATATCCCAGTCTGGGGCCGTGGGTAGCAGAGCTATCCCTCATGGGGATTCCCCTCAATCACTGAATGATAGGCCCCGAATAAGGAAGCGCCTACACGAAAAGAAAGCGCTTAGTCTCCTAGGGCGCATAGACTCCTGGGGCTGATGCACAAAGGCACACGGCTGTATACAGAGGGGGGAAACAACAACAACGCCTCGTTAGCAAGTACATGGTCATTTAAAGACTTGTGAAGGACGTGACGTGTGTGCTGCTGGGGTGATGGAAGCCCTTTGAGCCCAATGGGTGTTGCGAGCCTGGCAGTACATAGAAGGGGCTACTGTAGCGTGGTTGTAAGCACTCTCACCTGTAGCGTGGTTGAAGCACTCTCACCTGTAGCGTGGTTGAAGCACTCTCACCTGTAGGGTGGTTGAAGCACTCTCACCTGTAGCATGATTTTAAGCACTCTCACCTGTAGCATGGTTGTAAGCACTCTCACCTGTAGGGTGGTTGAAGCACTCTCACCTGTAGCGTGGTTGAAGCACTCTCACCTGTAGCGTGGTTGAAGCACTCTCACCTGTAGCGTGGTTTAAACGCTCTCATCTGAAGCGTGGTTTAAGCGCTCACACCTGTAGCGTGGTTTAAGCACTCTCACCTGTAGCGTGGCTTTAAGCACTCTCACCTGTAGCGTGGCTTTAAGCACTCTCACCTGTAGCGTGGTTTAAGCACTCTCACCTGCAGCGTGGTTTAAGCACTCTCACCTGTAGCGTGGCTTTAAGCACTCTCACCTATAGCGTGGTTTAAGCACTCTCACCTGTAGCATGGTTGTAAGCGCTCTCACCTATAGCATGGTTGTAAGCGCTCCCCCCTATAGCATGGTTTAAGCACTCTCACCTGTAGCGTGGTTTAAGCACTCTCACCTGTAGCGTGGTTTAAGCACTCTCACCTGTAGCGTGGTTGTAAGCACTCTCACCTGTAGCGTGGTTGTAAGCGCTCCCATCTGTTTCCTGGTTGTAAGCGCTCTCACCTGTAGCGTGGTTGTAAGCGCTCTCACCTGTAGCATGGTTGTAAGTGCTCTCACCTGTAGCGTGGTTTTTAGTGCTCTCACCTGCAGCGTGGTGTAGCGTGGTTTTAAGCACTCTCACCTGTGGCGTGGTTTTATACACTCTCACCTGCAGCGTGGTTTAAGTGCTCTCACCTGTAGTGTGGTTTAAGCGCTCTCACCTGTAGCATGGTTGTAAGCACTCTCACCTGTAGCGTGGTTGTAAGCACTCTCACCTGTAGCATGGTTGTAAGCGCTCTCACGTGTAGCATGGTTGTAAGTGCTCTCGCCTGTAGCGTGGTTTTAAGCGCTCTCGCCTGTAGTGTGGTTCTAAGCGCTCTTGCCTGTAGCGTGGTATAAGCACTTTCCCCTGTAGCATGGTTGTAAGCGCTCGCTTCTGTAGCATGGTTGTAAGCACTCTCACCTGTAGCATGGTTTTAAACACTTTAACCTGTAGCATGGTTGTAAGCACTCTCATCTGTATCCTGGTTTTAAGCGCTCTCACATGTAGAGTGGTTTAAGCACCTTCTTCTGTAGCATGGTTGTAAGCACTCTCACCTGTAGCATGGTTGTAAGCACTCTCACCTGTAGCGTGGTTTTAAGCACTTTTGCCTGTAGCATGGTTTTAAGTAGGTGAGGGCGGTACATTCCGTTCCGCTCGGGGAACGTGCAAAATTTTAGCATTTTCGTGTTCCGCGCAGAACGCGAAAATGTCAAAACTTCTGTGATCCGCGGCGGAACGGAAGCATCTTTATTGATAATATGCAGGGCAGGATTCTTTCTGCCACAGTGCTCCTGTCACAAAAATTAAAGCTCAACAGGAAGCACTTACAGATATAAATAAAGCAGATGCCAGAGTTTAAGCTCAAATTCTGTAACTCGTTAAGCAGCCCAAAAAAATCATGAGCTTTGTCGAGGCTGGGCGGGTGTGCATTCTCCCCATATCTACCCTCGAAAATTAGCTGTGATGCTTGATGGAGGCCTTTGCATCTTTGACTTTCACAAGCGCAATCCCCGTGCAATTCCTGTGACCAGGAGCTTCTTTCTCCTCATCTGCTGCTCTGATCGGTCTCTGACCTTTTATAAACACAAGAGAGGCATGTGAACTCGCAATGAAGCCCCGCCCCCGAAATCTCAGTGAGCATGCAAAATTCCACGTGTTTGTGGAGATTTTTTGCAGTTTCGCGAAATTTTACGAAAGGCAATTTCGCGAATTCCGCCCACCCCTAGTTTTAAGTGCTCTCGCCTGTGTGGTTTTAAGCGCTCTCACCTCTAGCATAGTTTCAAGTACTCTTGCCTGTAGCGGGGTTTTAAGCTCTCTAATGAATGAATGATTGAATGAATTTATAATTTATAGCGCGCTCGAATGCCCAATGGCGTCTAGGCGCTACAGCGGAAGAGAAATACCAGAGAGGGAGAGATCAGTGCAAGAAAAGCCAGGTTTTTATCGCCTTTCTGAAGGAAAGAAGAGTTGTACTGTTCTTTATAGATATCGGCAGTGTATTCCACAGTTTAACAGTGTGGAAGAAGAAGCTGCTTCCTCCCCAGCGCACCCTCCTGACTTTAGATACCTGAAGAAGTTTGCTCATGGCTGAACGAAGTGTCCTGTTTGGAAGATACCAAAGTAGATGTTGTTTCAGGTGTTCAGGTCCTGTCCCCTGAGGTGGACCTGAAGCTCACGATCACAAGGCCACATGTGCAGACGACCTCATCACTTCTGGGTGTGAAAGAACACGTATATCATTGAAAATTTCCTGTTCTGTATTCAGCATTTTACTCTCTCCATATCTTGCCTTTTTCAGCTTATTGCAACGCGCCTTGAAGTTGACACCTTCGGAGGCGAAGGCGCTACGGAAACTGTTAAATAAAATTAATGAATATGTTATACTTTCACTGTAATGTAGAAAGCGACAGCCCCCACAAAGTGTGGTTAGTTTCATCTCTAAATTTTACTACACAAATGTAATAATAATTTTGGACAACATCATTATACCATATAAAACAAGCATTTGCAATGCAATAGGTCTAGCATTTACCGCAGTTTACGCTGTTGCCTTTGTAAATGACAATGTCTTTTATTTCTGTTTTAAAACCCCAAAAGGCATTGCAATTTACTATGCCAATAGCTCAAACTCGCGTAACTGCGAGACCTATTGCATTGCAAATGCTTGTTCATGTAAGCATCCGTCTGAGAAATAGAATAAAACCGGAGATTTTCACCCCTGCCCACCCTTTTGTCGTTGTTCCTAAATAAGTAATAACCCTTGTATTGCGTCGCTATCATAGTGTCCCAGATATGATCTTGCATACGGGGGATATTCAGTTTCTCTCTAAAAGACACATGAACAATCAAAATCCTCCTTCGAATCTGTGAAAAGGGAAATTTTTTTAGGAAAATGAGAACAGGGACTGAAAGCATGACAGGAAACGCATACGGAAAAACACACACATCAATACCTTTTGTTATCATTAAACACATCCCGGTTTCCTTAAGGAATCTGTTCCACGTATTTGCTTCTGAAAGAGTAGTTTACGTTTCATGTTTTTCTATTGCATGCGTGTATTCTACTTCTCTTTTGCATGCATGTATTCTAGCTGCGCTTTACCTGTGTGTAAACTTTATTTGCTGTTGCTCGGTGACGCAATGTGCTCAGATTCCAGAGTGTCTTTTTGCTAAAGAAGCAATCGCTTAATTAGTCACGGCCATCATTCAAATTAGCATCTTTCACAGATAACGGCCCTTCAAACAAGTAACCTGCTTACAGTCAGACGCGTTAAATGCAATAAAAAAAAGGGCTCGCCGATTAGTTGAAGAAACAGGATAACCCCGCAAGTAAAAGATCCAGTCCTGATGTGCGGTCCCAAAAGGAGACAGGGTGGTAACCAGGAGAGACTAAGAAGCCTCATTATCAACCGGAAGCCTGCGTTTACAATGGACGATGACACCAGCCAATGAAAAATATGTGCGGGGCTTCCACACCACTTCTAAAAAATACCTTAATACAGCATGCCTAGCAAAGCGGTCACCGCATGCCTCGCAAAGCGTTCAGCACATATCTCGCAAAGTGGTCAGCGCATGCGCTGCAATGCTAGGCGAGACCTAAAAAGCAGTGCCTGCTCTATTGGGAGATATTGAACAACACCCAATCTACATTCAGAAACCCCTTTATAATATATAGGATTCTGCAATTCTTATAAAAACCCACCTCTAATTTCTTTTTAATATGCTACTTGTGACGCACCCAGATGCCTATTATAAAGAAATGGCGTAAAAACTCAAGAGGTCCCAATGCCTGCTGCCAGAGCCAACAGGGGAGGGGAAGGTAGGCCTGATCACAAGACTCTAGATAGGGCCCAATGCACCCGTGCTAGGGCCCAATGCTCCCTTGCTAGGGCCCAATGCTCCCTTGCTAGGGCCCATTGCACCCTTGCTAGGGCTCATTGCATCGTAGCTAGGGCAATTGCACCTAAGCTATGGCCCATTGCACTCTAGTGAGGGCCGATTGGACTCTAGATAGGGCCAATTGCACTCTTGCTAGGGCCAATTGCACTCTTGCTAGGGCCAATTGCACTCTTGCTAGGGCCCATTGCACTCTTGCTAGGGCCCATTGCACTCTTGCTAGGGCCCATTGCACTCTTGCTAGGGCCCATTGCACTCTTGCTAGGGCCATTGCACCCATGCCAGGGCCTATTGCACCCTAGATAGGGCCCATTGCACCCTTGCTAGAGCCATTGCACTCTTGCTAGGGCCAATTGCACTCTTGCTAGGGCCAATTGCACCCTTGCTAGGGCCATTGCACCCATGCCAGGGCCTATTGCACCCTAGATAGGGCCCATTGCACCCTTGTTTGGGCTCATTGCACCCTAGTTAGGGCTTGTAGGAGAGTAGGGTCTGCTTTCCTATGGTCACCCCACTTTTTGCTTTTTGCTTCACTGGTTTTCGACTTAATGTGGCTGTGGGCCTGCTAATCAGACCCACAGCCTGCTGTTCTCTCTCTAAATTCACAACCATGTACATTACCAATTGGGTATTGGGTCACCTTATCAGCCCCTGTACAGTGTACTATAGGTACCCAGGGCATAGGGGTATCCAAGGCCTACCAGGGGCTGCAGCATATCTTTTGCCAACCCTGGCTGGCTATTCAAACTGACACAACTGGCTGATGACTCAGCTGGGGCAAGGTCGTGTAATCACCCCTTGCTTAGATATAGTATACCTATATCTAAACCTATATCTGGACACATATATACCTATAAGTCACTCTTATGGCAGGCCTTAACAATCCTGGAGGCAGAGTGCTTGGTTTTATGTGAGATGGTGCTCTAGCATGAGCTGAGCCTGTCTGCAGCTTTCAGAACCAAGTATCTTAGCTGTTCTGGGATATTGCCATACCATATACTCTTAAGTGCATTATAATCCTCGCGGTTACTTGCTAACTTTGGTTTGGCTTTATCAAAACATGTCGTGTAAGGTGTCATACACTTTGGAATACTATCCCCTCGCCCGTTCTGGCAACGGGGGTAGCATTCCACCCTTCTAGAGGGAGAAGACATGTTACTTTGCTTAAACGCGGTTAAATCTAACCAGAGCCCCAGCATCACAAAATGGATGCTGCTGCCACAGACACGAGTCTGGCATCCTGCTGCTGACCGAAACACAGGCAGGGGAGGCCTGGACAATAGATTTCCTGTCACAGGGAGGTGTCACACTACCCCAGACAGGAGACAGTGGATTGTAGCAGGGAGGGTTGAATGAAACTAGACACTGCCTGTTGCGCACAAGGTGTCCCAGGCAAAGCCCAGTTCAAACCGGTGCTGGGGCACTCCAGCCCCAGCTCTGGCACGAAACTGAACAAAGAGAAAGGGGTGTAACCACCCCCCTCCTGGGTCCCACCCATAGGAGGGACCTAGCAGGTGATCCAGCCCCTTGATTTGGACTAAAGGTAGGTGCTGTGCCAATGCAAACTAGATCATTCCTGACTGAAACTTTGAAACATAAATCTGGCCCCTTCGACATCCTACTCGACGTAGAAGACTGAAGAATCTCCCTTGTGGTCAAGGAGTGGCCACCCTGTGCAAGCAGGCACCATCAGCGCATCGAGACTTCCCTTGCCGTTGCTCCCGCCGGAGCTCGAACGACAGAGACTGACAAGACCTGGACCCCTAGACTTCCAACAGCTCGATCCACAGTCCTAGTAAAGGAGGTGATGTGAGACGTGGGACCGGCCATCTTGAAAAGTCGACTAAGTGCTTCCTGAGCAGCTCCCGAGGCTCCCTCGATGCTGTGCTTTGAAGTTTGAGAAGCCCCAGCCCGAGCAGCCTGTGCTCTAAAGATCACCTCTCCACACTCACCGAGTGCTGCATGGGGCCCTTTTGCAATTTTCCTGCTCAACGCGTTGTCCGGTCACTTGCCCGTTGGCTAGTGGCCTCTATGACGACGATCCTTCTTATTTACACTGCTGGTCTGGTTGCTCCAGACTGGCCCCAGCTCCCCTGAAAAGGAGCCACCGATCTAACCTTCCCGGTCCGATCCAGTTGACATCTTCTATTCCTGCGTGGGTTGCATTTGCCAAGGCTTGGTGACTCCCAATCGAGTACCGACACTGCTGACAGCGAGAACCTTCGTGGGACAGCCTGTGACTACCTTCTGGATGTCATCGATCCTTGCTGGTCCACGTGGCAGCAGAGACAAACACCTCGTCATCACCTGATTGCAACCCAACATCGCCTGGTTCCTTCCTGGTTCCTCGCTGGTCACTGGCTAGTGACCTGAACTCTGTCCTCTCTGCTTTCAGGTACTCTACATCTTCGATCCACCCTTGGATCCAACCGGACTCTTCTCTCCTGGTCACCTGCAACATCTTCATCTCCAGGCTCCATAGAACTCCACGACGAAACTCGACACACTTTGGCACCTATGCACCCGCTTCCTGTGGGTGAGGTAACGATTTACCTCCGGTGCTCCTATAGTGGATTACACCTCTAGTGTCCTAGTTTAAAGTCGTTAAGTTCTAGTCCAGTCGGAAGTCTCCTAAACCTATCACTTTCTGATTTTTATGCACCATTGACTTGTATGGTAAACGCGGTTGCCTATAGACTCTGCACCCATATCCTGTGGGCCTCTTATGTCCTAACCTTCATTAGTCCAGTGTAGGCCCAGCGATTCCTAAGGCCCTAGGCCTCTTCATTGTTTGTGACGTGGTTCTTATACCACTTTCTTAATATATGGTTTGAGTGGCCACCCGGCCTATCCATAACTGTGCAGCTTATTGTATGTTATACTGTGTTCTTTCTTTAACGCTTGTGCTTCTGTGGTCATAAAGAGTATAGGGATTATTCTAGAAATAAATACGTACATTTTGTAATATATAACTTGTGTGGTGTCCTTTCATTTGGTATTAAAAGGATTGCATATGGGAAAACAGCTGGCTTCACATGCCCTCTTGAGTTAAAGCCTAAGACTGCTTTTTGTCCATGCTACCCATAGGATAGCTGGTCTATAAGGTTGACTTACAACCAATCACCATAAGGGTCGTTTGGACTGGTGCAAGGTGCTCACTAGAATATTGAACATCATATACCAGGCCAACTTCTCACAGGGCTCATTACACCCAAAGCTAGGGTCCATTGCACCTTAGCTAGGGTCCATTGCACCTTAGCTAGGGTCCATTGCACCTTAGCTAGGGTCCATTGCACCTTAGCAAGGGCCCATTGCACTCTAGATAGGGCCCATTGCACTCTAGATAGGGCCCACTGCACTCTAGCGAGGGCCCATTGCACCCTAGTTAGGGCCCATTGCACCCTAGTTAGGGCTCATTGCACCTTAGCTAGAGCCCAGTGCACCTTAGCTAGGGCCCATTGCACTCTACCAAGGGCCCATTGCACTCTAGATAGGGCCCACTGCACTCTAGCAAGGGCCCACAGCACTCTAGCAAGGGCCCACAGCACTCTAGCAAGGGCCCACTGCACTCCAGCAAGGGCCCATTGCACTCTAGATAGGGCCCATTGCACTCTAGATAGGGCCCATTGCACTCTAGCGAGGGCCCATTGCACTCTAGATAGGGCCCATTGCACCCTAGCTACAGCCCAGTGCACCTTAGCTAGGGCCCATTGCACTCATGCGAGGGCCCATTGCACTCTAGATAGGGCCCTTTGCACCCATGCTAGGGCCCATTGCACCCTAGTTAGGGCTCATTGCACCCTAGCTAGGGCCCATTGCACCCATGCTAGTGCCCACTGCACCTTAGTTAGGGCTCCTTGCATCCCAGCTAGGGCCCATAGCACCTTAGCTATGACCCACCACTGCACCCTAGCTAGGGCCCATAGCACCTTAGCTATGACCCACTGCACTCTAGCAAAGGCTCATTGCACTCTAGATGAGGCCCATTGCACCCATTCTAGGGCCCTTTGCACCCTAGTTAGGGCTCATTGCACCTTAGCTAGGGCCAATTGCATCTTAGCGAGGGCCCATTGCAGTCTAACGAGGGCCTATTGCACTCTAGTTAGGGCTCATTGCACCATAGCTAGGGCTTATTGCACCCTAGTTAGGACTCCTTGTACCCTAGCTAGAGCTCATTGCACCCTAACTAGGGATTATTGCACCCTATCTAATGCTCATTACACTGTAGCTAGGGTCCACGGTACGCCAGCCAGGGCTCCTTGCCTGCTAGGGTTCATTACACTGCCCTGACTCCGTTCTGCTTTGTTGGGTCAAATGTCAGGACTGTTTGTCAGTGAGCCAGGGCTAAACAACCCAGCATACATGCATGCCATGCATACATACATGCATACATAGATGCATACATGCACAATGAGGTTAAACTGTGAGGTTAAAAAGCCCCGTCCACAAATTAATACATAATTCATGTCATGAAATACTAAAATTAGATGAAAAGTAATTTTATAACAGCAGAGAATTATGTAGTTTAACAGCTGCTTTTAAAAATAGACCCATTCTAAAACACGACTGAAGGTAAAAAAACAGCTCTACAGTTTTTTTGTCTTTGCTTTTTGAACTGCTGGGATAAGCAAGGCCATAGACAAACCTCTTTAAAACCTACAGAAAAACAGAAAGTGCAGTAGGGTTTGGTCATTTGATTCATCGCAAGGGAAAAACACAATATCCATCTAAGAAAACCCAGGCGAAGTCTGGTAAGGACTGATGTCTCCCCAAGGGTTCTTCACCCACTCTAAATATGGTTCGATGCCTGGGCTCGATTAGATCGCTGCATAGTTTTTAAAAGAATCCAAAGTGTACAAAGCCAACTCCCTGCACTGGCCCGTTTCGACAGAAAACTTTCCTTCACCTACCTCTAATCCTCCTCCTTAATGGAAGTTGGGTCAGTAAAGAGGTCAGGTCTTCCAAGGATAGAGAGTTTGATCTCCTAAGACTAGAGAGGTTGGTCTCCCAAGGCTAGAGAGGTTGGTCTCCCAAGGCTAGATAGGTTGGTCTTCCAAGGCTAGAGAGGTTGGTCTTCCAAGGCTAGAGAGGTTGGTCTTCCAAGGCTAAAGAGGTTGGTCTTCCAAGGCTAGAGAGGTTGGTCTTCCAAGGCTAGAGAGGTTGGTCATCCAAGGCTAGAGAGGTTGGTCTTCCAAGGCTAGAGAGGTTGGTATTCCAAGGCTAGAGAGGTTGGTCTTCCAAGGCTAGAGAGGTTGGTCTTCCAAGGCTAGAGAGGTTGGTCTTCCAAGGCTAGAGAGGTTGGTCTTCCAAGGCTAGAGAGGTTGGTCTTCCAAGGCTAGAGAGGTTGGTCTCCCAAGGCTAGAGAGGTTGGTCTCCCAAGGCTAGAGAGGTTGGTCTCCCAAGGCTAGAGAGGTTGGTCTTCCAAGGCTAGAGAGGTTGGTCTTCCAAGGCTAGAGAGGTTGGTCTCCCAAGGCTAGAGAGGTTGGTCTCCCAAGGCTAGAGAGGTTGGTCTCCCAAGGCTAGAGAGGTTGGTCTCCCAAGGCTAGAGAAGAAGGTCTGTATATATGGTATCCATGACCGTTAGGGACCCAAAGCACAAGCAGACAATCCTCGATTTCATCTCTGCTAAGAAGCCTGAGCGCTGCCCCAGATGGAGCACCACAGTAAAAGGGGAGCTAGTTTTATACAGTCTTCAACATAACTTAGACAAAACTTCTCAAGCACCTTGAAGTTGTTGCTGCTGGGGGAAACCTCTAATAGCTTGCGGAGAACCCTATTTCATTCCACCTGCAAAATGCCCGTCTTAAAACAACCCCCGATCCGAGCGCCATATGTCAGGGCAGGGACACATCTACATTTGTAAATCTTAATAAGCGCGTGGATGGGCTTATACCCTATACACGCCGAAACTTTCAAAAGTGATCAATTATCACATGAGAAATTGAAGCACTTATCTGCCATACATGAGGTCAAGTCAAGTCAAGTCAAGTCGAAATTTATATAGCGCACTACATACCCAGAGGGTCTCGAGGCGCTTGAGGAAGGGGGGAGGTTTACTTATCGAATATCCAGGTTTTGAGCTGTTTTCTGAAGGCTAGGTGGTTTTGAGTAAGGCGAAGGTGGGTGGGAAGGGAATTCCAGGTTTTGGCCGCTAAGTAAGAGAAGGATCTTCCCCCATGGTGGCTTTGTGGATGCGCGGCACAGCGGCGAGGGCTTGGGTGGACGAGCGCAACTGGCGGGTGGGGGTGTAAAAGGAAAGGCGCGTGTTGAGACAATCAGGTCCAAGTTCGTATAGGGCTTTGTGTGCGTGGGTGAGGAGACGGAACGTTATCCTCTTGTTGACGGGAAGCCAGTGAATGTCTTTCAGGTGACTGGAAATGTGGTCTGTGCGGGGGATGTCAAGTATGAGTCTGGCTGAAGCATTTTGGATGCGTTGGAGTTTTTTCTGCAGTTTTGCGGTGGTACCGGCGTAGAGGGTGTTTCCGTAGTCCAGACGGCTAGTAACCAGTGGGTGGGTGACCGTTTTTCTTGTTTCGGTGGGGATCCAGCGAAATGTTTTTTTGAGCATGCGTAGGATGTTGAAGCATGAAGAAGAGACAGCGTTGACTTGTCTGGTCATCGAGAGTGAGGAGTCCAGGATGATGCCCAGGTTTCGTGCGTGGTCTGTCGGTGTGGGGGCTTTTCCTAGTGCCGTTGGCCACCCAGAGTCGTCCCAGGCGGAGGGGGGTGAGCCTAAGATAAGGACTTCCGTTTTGTCCGAGTTCAGTTTACGACGGCTTTGCTTCATCCATTCGGCTACTTCTTTCATCCCATCATGTAGGTTGGTTTTGGCGGTGTTTGGGTCTTTGGTGAGTGAGAGGATCAGCTGAGTGTCATCAGCGTATGAGATGATGTTGAGGTTGTGTTGACGCGCGATGGTTGCGAGGGGGCTCATGTAGATTTGAAGAGGGTGGGGCTGAGTGATGATCCTTGCGGGACGCCGCAGATGACTTCGGTGGCCTCTGACTTAAAAGGGGGGAGGCGGACTCTCTGAGTTCTTCCAGCGAGGAACAAGATGATCCAGTCTAATGCTTTTCCTTGAATTCCGATGTTTCTGAGGCATTGTATCAGGGTGCTATGGCAGACTGTGTCGAAGGCTGCAGAGAGGTCAAGGAGGATGAGGGCGATTGTGTCTCCGTTGTCCAGTAGTGTTCGAATGTCGTCTGTTGCTGCGATGAGGGCGGTCTCAGTGCTATGTTTGGCGCGGATTCCATACTGTGAGGAGTCTAGTGATTTGTTGGTTTCGAGGAAGGCGGCGAGCTGATTGTTGACGGCTTTCCTAAATGACTTTGGCAGGGAATGGGAGGAGCGAGATGGGGCGGTAATTTTTGAGTTCGATGGGGTCAGCTGTGGGTTTCTTCAGAAGGGCGCTGAGTTCGACGTGTTTCCAGCTTTCTGGGAATGTGGCGGAGTGGAGGGAGCAGTTGATGACGTCTTGGAGATGGGGTGCGATAATGGAGTTTGCTTTGTTGAAGATGTGATGGGGGCATGGGTCTGTAGGGGATCCTGAGTGGATGGAGTTCATTAGGAGAATGGTGTCTTCTGTGGTGATTGGGTTCCAGTCGAAAAGGTTATTCGGAGGAGTTACAGGTTCGGGGGTAGGTGAGGTTGACTGGTTTACGGGTTGGTTGTCGAAGCTGTTATGAATGTCGGCGATTTTGTCATGGAAGAATGAGGTGAGGGAGTCGCAGAGGACTTTAGACCTCCTCCCTTTATCGGCCAGAAGAACACTAACGCAGGCACTAGTGACCTCGCGATTAGACTATGGCAACATCTTATTCCTAGGGGCTAACGAAGGCAGCATAGGTCGCCTACAAGTCATACAGAACTCCGCCGCCAGACTGGTGCTAAGAAGACCCAGGAGAGCCAACTCGAAAATGGCGCTGGATGCGCTTCATTGGCTACCTGTAAAGAAGCGTGTGCGATATAAGTGCCTCCTCTTCTGTCACCGTATCGTCTGGGACAGATCACCAACTTACCTCAAGGATTTAATCAGCAGATACGAACCTACTAGGTCCCTACGATCAGAGGGCGCCGGACTGCTGACAGTCCCTAGAATTAAGAAGGCTAGAATGGGTGGACGCTCATTTGCACTCCAAGCAGCCCAACAGTGGAACAAACTCCCCTGTGCATTGAGACTGGAGAGCAGCGAAACGCGGTTTAGGGCCCTGCTCAAAACTTATCTATACTCCTCATAAATCCGGGTAGTCTGTATGCTGATTTCTTGGACAGTGTCAGCGCGGGGACACGCCGTGATGGCGTTACTGAGCGCTCTACAAACTTTATATTATTATTATTACTTGAGAGGGGGTGATGTTGTTTGAGCTGGCTGTGGGGTTGGTGAGTTCTTTGATGATTTTGAAAAGTTCCTTGCTGTTGTGGGCGTTGTTGTCTAGTCGGTCTTTGAGTGCTGATTTCTTGGCTGACCGGATTAGTTGGTGGTGTTTGCGGTTGGCGTTTTTGAAGGCGGCTTGGGTTGTAGTGTTTGGGTCTTTTTTCCACGTTTTCTCAAGGGAACGACAGAGCTTCTTGGATTTTTTGAGGTCATCGTTGAACCAGGGGGCATTCTTGCTGCCTTGTTTGATTTGATGTTTTTTCAAGGGAGCTAGTTTGTCGGTGGTTTGGGTTAACCATTGTGTGAGGTTGATGGCGGCTTGGTTAGGGTTCGTTGAGTAGGCCGGGGGTTTTTGAAGCAGTGATGTGGAGATCTGGTCGACAGTGATTTTGTTCCAATTTCTTCGCAGAGTTGGTTGAGGGTGGTTGTGGATCGTGGTCTTATTGTAAATGAAGTGGATGCAGCTGTGGTCCGTCCAGTGGAGGGGTGTGGTGTGCGTGAAGGAGATATGCTTGCTGGAAGTGAAGTGGATGCAGCTGTGGTCCGTCCAGTGGAGGGGTGTGGTGTGCGTGAAGGAGATATGCTTGCTGGAAGTGAAGATAGGGTCGAGTGTGTGTCCTGCATAGTGTGTGGGGGTGTTAACAAGTTGTTTGAGTCCGAGATTGGCGAGGTTGTCCAGGAGGGTGGTAGTGTAACTGTCGTTGCTCTTTTCCAGGTGGAAATTGAGGTCTCCCAGTAGAATGTATTCTTCTGAGGGGAGGGCGTGTGGGGTGATGAAGTCAGTGATGTCTTCGCTGAATTTTGTACGGGGTCCTGGTGGCCTGTAGAGGAGGGTGCCTCTGAGTGTGGTCTTGGGGTCGGTGTCGATCTGGAAGTGAAGGTGTTCGGCGATAGCGAGGTTGTCTTCTGCGCTGGTTGAGACGCGGATGTTATGGCGATGCCTCCTCCTGTTTGGATGGTGCGGTCCTTACGGATGATCTTGTAGCTGTCCGGGATGGCTATGGTGATGTCTGGAGCTGAAGAGGCATTCATCCAAGTTTCTGTTAGGAAGGCGATGTCCGGAGAAATGGTGTCGAGTAGATTCCAAAGGTCGATGGCGTGTTTGTGAACCGAGCGGGTGTTAAGAAGGATGCATTTGAGGTTGTTGGAGTTGGATCTCTGTTTGGTGTTTATGGGGTTGGCGTGGGTCTTGATGCAGGTGAATTTGCAGGAGTGGCAGGTGAAAGGTCCATGGGTATGTCCTGGAGCTGCTTGGGCGCAGTTAAGGAGTCGGCCGGGGTTAAGTGCTAAGAGGGTGGAGGCGTCGTATGAGATGTGGGAGGGGTGGGTGATGCGGGGACCAGGGGGTCTGGCGCTGGGCGCGGTCCGGGCGCGGACGGGCGAAGACGGGCGTACCTTTGGCGCACCTTCGGCGCGGCCGCAGCGCGTGGACGCTACGCGTTGGGACATCTGTCTTAAATGGATAGTGGAGGGGGCGGAGCGTGGGAGGGTCAGCTGGGAGGCGGGAGCGAGGTGCAGGGAGGGTCTTGAACGGGCCGATTACAAAGAAAATGGCAGACAGGTAAACAAATGCTGCGAGGGTCTCCTACAGCCAAAGCTGAAATGTTAATGGAGCGCTATGGGGCTAGAATATTTCAGGCCAGCAGAGGAAGCGCTGTAACAAGTAAAGCCTGAGAGCACTGACAAATGCAAATTACGAAGCACACCACAGTCCAAATGCAATTGTAATAGGCAGCAAGCAAACACAAGGCACAGCAGCGTTACGAAGAGCGGCGCAGTTATGTAAATAAATAAGTAAATTTGCGAGGCAGAAATCGGCAGAGTGGTACAATACCAGGAGAAGAGAGAAGGTGGGGGAGCGACCACTTCTGGGAGCAGCAGGGCAGTCCAACTAAAGTTTTCATCGAAGGTGATTGGTAAATAGAAGACATATCGCATTCTCTGGATGCGCTTGTCCTTAATTCAGCATGTACGAGTCTTCATGTTCTTAGGGCCCCAAACCATTACAAAAGGTTTGGATCTATTGGTTTCCAAGTTAAGGCTCTCCATCCAGCAAACAAAACCATCATGAGAGCCATAAGTCTGTTGGAAGTCCTGTCTATCAAAATGATGCTGTTGGCGTAGCAGCGGTACAAAAGGGGGTGTTAATGAACGGAGTATCTGAACCAATCAAACACTCACACCCAGTCAAAAGATCTGGGTTTAATCCATCACCGTTCTTTAGCCCACTCTGCCACCCCAGTTCAGACATGGCTATATGCAAATCAGTTTTACCCTGTGCCTCATGGGAACAGTCCATCCCGAACTGCCAAGCCATGCCCTCCCTGGACCGGAAACCAGCTTCAGAGGACCGGTTTCTGGGATTCCAGCCGTCTTCAGCCCGGCTTGCTTGAATCCAGTGGCAAAGTGAGCAAGGGACTCACGTCTGAGCATACCCTGCCACACTTATGGCGGCCAAAAGCTGTACAAAAGGAGGTGGTAATGGACTGAGCATCTGAACCAATCAAACACTCACACCCAGTCAAAAGATCTGGATTTAATCCATCACCGTTCTTTAGCCCACTCTGCCACCCCAGTTCAGACATGGCTATATGCAAATCAGTCTGACCCTGTGCCTCATGGGAACAGTCCAGCCCTAACTGCCAAGCCATGCCTTCCCTGGACCGGAAACAAGCTTCCGAGGACCGGTTTCTGGCATTCCAGCCGTATTTAGCCTGGCTTGCTTGAATCCAGTGGCAAAGTGAACAAGGGACTCACGTCTGAGCATACCCTGCCACACTTATGGCGGCCAAAAGCGGCATTAATTGGTTCTTCATTTTTGGGACGTCTGTACCTAGACCCACTAGAACAGACTCAAGCTGATTGAAATAGAGTAGGACAAGGATCAGGGCCAACACACGCCCCTGCAGAACCCCTCGCTGTAGGCTAAAAGAGCCCAAGCATTCATGATTACTCTCCTTATTTTTGTTTGATCTGTTTATTGCATTTCATAATCAGAGCCCTGCAGATGTCTGAATCAATACCAAGAGACATTGTCAGAGTCCTGTGGATGTCTGAATCAATACCAAGAGACATTGTCAGAGTCCTGTGGATGTCTGAATTAATACCAAGAGGCATTGTCAGAGCCCTGCATGTCTGAATTAATACCAAGAGGCATTGTCAGAGCCCTGCATGTCTGAATTAATACCAAGGGGCATTGGCAGAGCCCTGCGGATGTCTGAATTGATACCAAGGGGCATTGGCAGAGCCCTGCGGATGTCTGAATCAATACCAAGGGGCATTTTCAGACCTCGCAGATGTCTGAATCAATACCAAGGGGCATTGTCAGAGCCCTGTGGAAGTCTGAATCAATATCAAGGGGCATTGTCAGAGCCCTGAAGATGTCTGAATCAATAAACAAGGGGCATTGTCAGAGCCCTGAAGATGTCTGAATCAATACCAAGAGGCATTTCAGACCCCCAGATGTCTGAATCAATACCAAAGGGCATTGTCAGAGCCCTGCGGATGTCTGAATTAATACCAAGGGGCATTGTCAGAGCCCTGCGGATGTCTGAATCAATACCAAGGGGCATTTTCAGACCCGCATATGTCTGAAATAATACCAAGGGGCATTGGCAGAGCCCTGCGGATGTCTGAATTGATACCAAGGGGCATTGGCAGAGCCCTCCGGATGTCTGAATTAATACCAAGAGGCATTACCAGAGCCCTGTGGATGTCTGAATCAATACCATGAGTCATTGTCAGAGCCCTGCGGATGTCTGAATCAATACTAAGGGGGTATTGCCAGAGCCCTGTGGATGTCTGAATCAATACCAAGAGGCATTTTCAGACCCCCAGATGTCTGAATCAATACCATGGGGCATTGTCAGAGCCCTGTGGATGTCTGAATTAATACCAAGGGGCATCGTCAGAGCCCTGCGGATGTCTGAATCAATACCAAAGGGCATTGTAAGAGCCCTGCAGATGTCTGAATCAATACCAAGGGGCATTTTCAGACCCCGCATATGTATGAATCAATACCAAGGGGCATTGTCAGAGCCCTGCAGATGTCTGAATCAATACTCAGAGGAATTGTCAGAGCCCTGCGGATATCTGAATAAATACCAAGGGGCATTGTCCGAGCCCTGCGGATGTCTGAATCAACACCATGGGGCATTGCCAGAGCCCTGAAGATGTCTGAATCAATACCAAGGGGCATTGTCAGAGCCCTGTGGATGTCTGAATCAATACCAAGAGGTATTTTAAGACACTGCAGATGTCTGAATCAATACACAAGGGGCATTGTCAGACCACGCAGATGTCTGAATCAATACCTAGGGGTATTGTCAGAGCCCTGCGAATGTCTGAATTAATACCACGGGGCATTGTCAGAGCCCTACAGATGTCTGTATCAATACTAAGGGGCATTGTCAGAGCCCTGCAGATGTCTGTATCAATACCAAGGGGCATTGTCAGAGCCCTGCAGTTGTCTGTATCAATACCAAGGGGCATTGTCAGAGCTCTGCAGATGTCTGAATCAATACCAAGGGGCATTGTCGGAGCCCTGCAGATGTCTGTATCAATACCAAGGGGCATTGTCGGAGCCATGTGGATGTCTGAATCAATACCAAGGAGCATTGTCAGAGCCCTGCGGATGTCTGAATTAATACCAAGAGGCATTGTTGGAGCCCTGCGGATGTCTGAATCAATACCTAGGGGCATTGTCAGAGCCCTCCGAATGTCTGAATTAATATCACGGGGCGTTGTCAGAGCCCTGCGGATGTCTGAATCAATACCGAGGGGCATTGTCAGAGCCCTCCGAATGTCTGAATTAATATCACGGGGCATTGTCAGAGCCCTGCAGATGTCTGTATCAATACCAAGGGATATTGTCAGAGCCCTGCAGATGTCGGTATCAATACCAAGGGGCATTGTCAGAGCCCTGCGGATGTCTGAATTGATACCAAGGGGCATTGTCAGAGCCCTGCGGATGTCTGAATTGATACCAAGGGGCATTGTCAGAGCCCTGCAGATATCTCTATCAATACCAAGGGGCATTGTCGGAGCCCTGCAGATGTCTGAATCAATACCTTAGGAGAGGGATATCAGTGCAATCTGCTTTATGGAATGCAAAGTTATTATAGGGTGCGATGGTGATAGTTATGATGTATTGATCTCAGCAGGAAAGAGCCTCAGTGCACTTGATAATTAGGTAGTTGGTTTTCACCTGTAAATGATTCTCTCACAAGACCACAGGGAACATGCTGTCAGCCTTGTTTCGTGTGTCGGGACTGTAACCATTTGCAGAGTGTGAGGATGCCAATCTTGGCTACTGGCAGCACCGTAGGATACCAGTGCCTGAGATGGTTGGTAATGTCTGGAATGATGGAGGTATCTTGAGGCAGTGTCTGGAATGGTAGAGGTATCTTGAGGCAGTGTCTGGAATGGTAGAGGTATCTTGAGGCAGTGTCTGGAATCGTAGAGGTATCTTGAGGCAGTGTCTGGACTGGTGGAGGTATCTTGAGACAGTGTCTGGAATGGTGGAGGTATCTGGAGGCAGTGTCTCGAATAGAGCAGTGTCTGGAATGGTGGAGGTATCTCGAGGAATTTCCTGGAATGGTGGAGGTATCTTGAGGCAGTGTCTCGAATGGTGGAGGTATCAGGAGGCAGTGTCCGGGATGAATATGGAGGTATCTTGAGTGGAAGAGGTGTGGTGCAGCGGCCAGGGTGTCTGACTCTGGACCACAGGATTCACGGTCCGATCACCGGCTCCAGTGGCAGCCCAGCACCATGTGACTCTGGGCAATAGCTTGCTTAATCTTCTTGACGACCCCCAGCACCAGGACACCTCTCCAGAGGTAGCTGTGCGCTTTACAAATGCTGGTATTTCATTTTTAGGGCAGTGTCTTGGAATGGTGCAGGTACCTCGAGGCAGTGTCTGGAATGATGGAGGTATCTTGAGGCAGTGTCAGGAATGGTGGAGGTATCTTGAGGCAGTGTCTGGAATAATGGATGTATCTCAAGGCAGTGTCTCGAATGGTGGAGGTATCTTGAGGCAGTGTCTCGAATGGAGCAGTGTCTGGAATGGTGGAGGTATCTTGAGGCAGTGTCTGGGATGGTGGAGGTATCTTGAGGCAGTGTCTGGGATGGCGGAGGTATCTTGAGGCAGTGTCTGGGATGGCGGAGGTATCTTGAGGCAGTGTCTGGGATGGCGGAGGTATCTTGAGGCAGTGTCTGGAATGGTTGAGGTATCTTGAGGCAGTGTCTGGGATGGCGGAGGTATCTTGAGGCAGTGGCTGGAATGGTGGAGGTATCTTGAGGCAGTGTCTGGAATGGTGGAGGTATCTTGAGGTAGTGTCTGGAATGGTGATGGTATCTCGGGGCAGTGTCTGGAATGGAGCAGTGTCTGGAATGGTGGAGGTATCTTGAGGAAGTGTCTGGAACGGTGGAGGTATCTTGAGGCAGTGTCTGGAACGGTGGAGGCATCTTGAGGCAGTGTCTCGAATGGTGGAGGTAGCTTGAGGCAGTGTCTCGAATGGAGCAGTGTCTGTAATGGTGGAGGTATTTCGAGGCAGTGTCTGGAATGGTGGAGGTATCTTGAGGCAGTGTCTGTAATGGTGGAGGTATCTCGAGGCAGTGTCTGGAATGGAGCAGTGTCTGGAATGGTGGCGGTATCTTGAAGCAGTGTCTGGAATGGTAGAGGTATCTTGAGGCAGTGTCTGGAATGGTGGAGGTATCTTGAGGCAGTGTCTGGAATGGTGGAGGTATCTTGAGGCAGTGTCTGGAATGGTGGAGGTATCTTGAGGCAGTGTTTGGAATGGTGGAGGTATCTTGAGGCAGTGTCTGGAATGATGATGGTATCTCGGGGCAGTGTCTGGAATGGAGCAGTGTCTGGAATGGTGGAGGTATCTTGAGGAAGTGTCTGGAATGGTAGAGGTATCTCGAGGCAGTGTCTGGAATGGAGCAGTGTCTGGAATGGTGGAGGTATCTTGAGGCAGTGTCTGGAATGGTGGAGGTATCTTGAGGCAGTGTCTGGTATGGAGCAGTGTCTCGAATGGTGGAGGTATCTTGAGGCAGTGTCTAGGATGGCGGAGGTATCTTGAGGCAGTGTCTGGAATGGTGGAGGTATCTTGAGGCAGTGTCTGGAATGGTGGAGGTATCTCGAGGAATTTCCTGGAATGGTGGAGGTATCTTGAGGCAGTGTCTCGAATGGTGGAGGTATCAGGAGGCAGTGTCCGGGATGAATAATGGAGGTATCTTGAGTGGAAGAGGTGTGGTGCAGCGGCCAGGGTGTCTGACTCTGGACCACAGGATTCATGGTCCGATCACCGGCTCCGGTGGCAGCCCAGCACCATGTGACTCTGGGCAATAGCTTGCTTAATCTTCTTGACGACCCCCAGCGCCAGGACACCTCTCCAGAGGTAGCTGTGCGCTTTACAAATGCTGGTATTTCATTTTTGAGGCAGTGTCTTGGAATGGTGCAGGTACCTCGAGGCAGTGTCTGGAATGATGGAGGTATCTTGAGGCAGTGTCAGGAATGGTGGAGGTATCTTGAGGCAGTGTCTGGAATAATGGAGGTATCTCAAGGCAGTGTCTCGAATGGTGGAGGTATCTTGAGGCAGTGTCTCGAATGGAGCAGTGTCTGGAATGGTGGAGGTATCTTGAGGCAGTGTCTGGGATGGTGGAGGTATCTTGAGGCAGTGTCTGGGATGGCGGCGGTATCTTGAGGCAGTGTCTGGGATGGCGGAGGTATCTTGAGGCAGTGTCTGGAATGGTGGAGGTATCTTGAGGCAGTGTCTGGGATGGCAGAGGTATCTTGAGGCAGTGGCTGGAATGGTGGAGGTATCTTGAGGCAGTGTCTGGAATGGTGGAGGTATCTTGAGGCAGTGTCTGGAATGGTGATGGTATCTCGGGGCAGTGTCTGGAATGGAGCAGTGTCGGGAATGGTGGAGGTATCTTGAGACAGTGTCTCGAATGGTGAAGGCATCTTGAGGCAGTGTCTGGAATGGTGGAGGTATTTTGAGGCAGTGTCTGGAATGGTGGAGGTATCTAGAGGCAGTGACTAGAATGGTGGCAGTATCTTGAGTGGAAGAGGTGTGGCGCAGTGGCCAGGGTGCTTGACTTGGACCACAGGATTCACGGTTCGATCGCTGGCTCCAGTAGCAGGTTAGCCCAGCACCATGTGACTCTGGACAATAGCTCGCTTAGTCTTCCTGACGGCCCCCACAACAGGACACCTCTCCAGAGGTAGCTGTGCGCTTTACAAATGCTGGTATTTCATTTTTGAGACAGAGTCTAGAATGGTGGATGCATTTTGCGGCAGTGTTGGAATGGAGCAGTGTCTGAAATGGTAGAGGTATCTTGAGGAAGTGTCTGGAACGGTGGAGGTATCTTGAGGCAGTGTCTGGAACGGTGGAGGCATCTTGAGGCAGTGTCTGTAATGGTGGAGGTATCTGGAGGCAGTGTCTGGAATGATGGTGGTATCTTGAGGCAGTGTCTGGAATGGTGGAGGTATCTTGAGGCAGTGTCTGGAATGATGGAGGTATTTTGAGGCAGTGTTTGGAATGGTGGAGGTATCTTGAGGCAGTGTCTGGAATGGTGGTGGTATCTCGGGGCAGTGTCTGGAATGGAGCAGTGTCTGGAATGATGGAGGTATCTTGAGGCAGTGTCTGGAATGGTGGAGGTATTTCGAGGCAGTGTCTGGGATGGTGGAGGTATCTAGAGGCAGTGTCTGGAATGGTGGAGGTATCTTGAGTGGAAGAGGTGTGGCGCAGTGGCCAGGGTGCTTGACTTGGACCACAGGATTCACGGTTCAATCCCTGGCTCCAGTAGCAGGTTAGCCTAGCACCATGTGACTGTGGACAATAGCTCGCTTAGTCTTCCCGACGGCCCCCACAACAGGACACCTCTCCAGAGGCAGCTGTGTGCTTTAGAAATGCTGGTATTTCATTTTTGAGACAGTGTCTGGAATGGTGGAGGTATCTCGAGGCAGTGTCTGGAATGGAGCAGTGTCTGGAATGGTGGCGGTATCTTGAAGCAGTGTCTGGAATGGTAGAGGTATCTTGAGGCAGTGTCTGGAATGGTGGAGGTATCTTGAGGCAGTGTCTGGAATGGTGGAGGTATCTTGAGGCAGTGTCTGGAATGGTGGAGGTATCTTGAGGCAGTGTCTGGAATGGTAGAGGTATCTCGAGGCAGTGTCTGGAATGGTGGAGGTATCTTGAGGCAGTGTCTGGAATGGTGGAGGTATCTTGAGGCAGTGTCTGGAATGGAGCAGTGTCTCGAATGGTGGAGGTATCTTGAGGCAGTGTCTGGGATGGCGGAGGTATCTTGAGGCAGTGTCTGGAATGGTGGAGGTATCATTGAGGCAGTGTCTGGAATGGTGGAGGTATCTTGAGGCAGTTTCTGGAATGGTGGTGGTATCTCGGGCAGTGTCTGTAATGGAGCAGTGTCTGGAATCATGGAGGTATCTTGAGACAGTGTCTCGAATGGTGGAGGTATCTTGAGGCAGTGTCTGGAATGGTGGAGGCATCTTGAGACAGTGTCTCGAATGGTGGAGGTATCTTGAGGCAGTGTCTGTAATGGTGGAGGTATCTTGAGGCAGTGTCTAGAATGGAGCAGTGTCTAGACTGGTAGCGGTATCGCGAGGCAGTGACTGGAATGGAGCAGTGTCTGGAATTGTGGAGTTATCTCAAGGCTGTGTCTTGAATGGTGGCTGTATCTGGAGGCAGTGTCTGGAATGGTGGCTGTATATTAAGGCAGGGTCTGGAATGGTGGCGGTATCAGGAGGCAGTGTCTGGGATGGTGGAGATATTTGGAGGCAGTGTATGGAATGGTGGCTGTATCTTGAGGCAGTGTCTGGAATGGTGGAGGTATCTGGAGGCAGTCCCTGGAATGGTGGAGGTATCTTGAGACAGTGTCTGGACTGGTGGAGATATTTGGAGGCAGTGTCTGGAATGGTGGCTGTATCTGGAGGCAGTGTCTGGACTGGTGGCGGTATCAGGAGGCGGTGTCTGGGATGGTGGCTGTATCTGCAGGCAGTGTCTGGAATGATGGAGGTATCTTGAGGCAGTGTCTGGAATGGTGGAGGTATCTCGAGGCAGTGTCTGGAATGGTGGAGGTATCTTGAGGCAGTGTCTGGAATGGAGCAGTGTCTGGAATGGTGGCTGTGTCTTGAGGCAGTGTCTGGAATGGTGAAGGTATTTGGAGGCAGTGCCTGGAATAGTGGAGGAATCTTGAGACTGTGTCTGGACTGGTGGAGATATTTGGAGGCAGTGTCTGGAATTGTGGCTGTATCTGGAGCCAGTGTCTGGACTGGTGGTGGTATCAGGAGGCAGTGTCTGGGATTGTTGCTCTATCTGGAGGCAGTGTCTGGAATAGTGGAGGTAATGTGAGGCAGTGTCTGGAATGGTGGAGGTATCTTCAGGCAGTGTCTGGAATGGTGGAGGTATTTTCAGGCAGTGTCTGGAATGGTGGAGGTATCTTCAGGCAGTGTCTGGAATGGTGGTGGTATCTCGGGGCAGTGTCTGGAATGGAGCAGTGTTTGGAATGGTGGAGGTATCTTGAGGCAGTGTCTGGAATGGTGGAGGTATTTTCAGGCAGTGTCTGGAATGGTGGAGGTATCTTGAGGCAGTGTCTGGAATGGTGGTGGTATCTCGGGGCAGTGTCTGGAATGGAGCAGTGTCTGGAATGATGGAGGTATCTTGAGACAGTGTCTCAAATGGTGGAGGTATCTTAAGGCAGTGTCTGGAATGGTGGAGGTATTTCGAGGCAGTGTCTGGAATGGGGGAGGCATCTAGAGGCAGTGTCTGGAATGGTGGAGGTATCTTGAGTGGAAGAGGTGTGGCGCAGTGGCCAGGGTGCTTGACTTGGACCACAGGATTCACGGTTCAATCCCTGGCTCCAGTAGCAGGTTAGCCTAGCACCATGTGACTGTGGACAATAGCTCGCTTAGTCTTCCCGACGGCCCCCACAACAGGACACCTCTCCAGAGGTAGCTGTGCGCTTTACAAATGCTGGTATTTAATTTTTGAGACAGAGTCTAGAATGGTGGAGGTATTTTGCGGCAGTGTTGGAATGGAGCAGTATCTGAAATGGTAGAGGTATCTTGAGGAAGTGTCTGGAATGGTGGAGGTATCTTGAGGCAGTGTCTGGAACGGTGGAGGCATCTTGAGGCAGTGTCTCGAATGGTGGAGGTAGCTTGAGGCAGTGTCTCGAATGGAGCAGTGTCTGTAAAGGTGAAGGTATCTGGAGGCAGTGTCTGGAATGATGGTGGTATCTTGAGGCAGTGTCTGGAATGGTGGAGGTATCTTGAGGCAGTGTCTGGAATGATGGAGGTATTTTGAGGCAGTGTCTTGAATGGTGGAGGTATCTTGAGGCAGTGTCTGGAATGGTGGTGGTATCTCGGGGCAGTGTCTGGAATGGAGCAGTGTCTGGAATGGTGGAGGTATCTCGAGGCAGTGTCTGGAATGGAGCAGTGTCTGGAATGGTGGAGGTATCTTGAAGCAGTGTCTGGAATGGTAGAGGTATCTTGAGGCAGTGTCTGGAATGGTAGAGGTATCTCGAGGCAGTGTCTGGAATGGAGCAGTGTCTGGGATGGCGGAGGTATCTTGAGACAGTGTCTCGAATGGTGGAGGTATCTTGAGGCAGTGTCTGGAATGGTGGAGGTATCTTGAGACAGTGTCTCGAATGGTGGAGGTATCTTGAGGCAGTGTCTGTAATGGTGGAGGTATCTTGAGGCAGTGTCTGTAATGGTGGAGGTATCTTGAGGCAGTGTCTGGAATGGAGCAGTGTCTAGACTGGTAGCGGTATCGCGAGGTAGTGCCTGAAATGGAGCAGTGTCTGGAATTGTGGAGTTATCTCAACGCTGTGTCTGGAATGGTGGCTGTATATTGAGGCAGTGTCTGGAATGGTGGCTGTATATTGAGGCAGTGTCTGGAATGGTGGCGGTATCAGGAGGCAGTGTCTGGGATGGTGGAGATATTTGGAGGCAGTGTCTGGAATGGTGGCTGTATCTTGAGGCAGTGTCTGGAATGGTGGAGGTATCTGGGGGCAGTCCCTGGAATGGTGGAGGTATCTTGTGACAGTGTCTGGACTGGTGGAGATATTTGGAGGCAGTGTCTGGAATGGTGGCTGTATCTGGAGGCAGTGTCTGGACTGGTGGCGGTATCAGGAGGCGGTGTCTGGGATGGTGGCTGTATCTGGAGGCAGTGTCTGGAATGATGGAGGTATCTTGAGGCAGTGTCTGGAATGGTGGAGGTATCTCGAGGCAGTGTCTGGAATGGTGGAGGTATATTGAGGCAGTGTCTGGAATGGCGCAGTGTCTGGAATGGTGGCTGTGTCTTGAGGCAGTGTCTGGAATGGTAAAGGTATCTGGAGGCAGTGCCTGGAATCGTGGAGGTATCTTGAGACTGTGTCTGGACTGGTGGAGATATTTGGAGGCAGTGTCTTGAATGGTGGCTGTATCTGGAGCCAGTGTCTGGACTGGTGGCGGTATCAGGAGGCAGTGTCTGGGATTGTTGCTCTATCTGGAGGCAGTGTCTGGAATGGTGGAGGTAATGTGAGTCAGTGTCTGGAATAGTGGAGGTATCTTGAGGCATTGTCTGGAATGGTGGAGGTATCTCGAGGCAGTGTCTGGGATGGTGGCTGTATCTGGAGGCAGTGTCTGGACTGGTGGAGATATTTGGAGGCAGTGTCTGGGATGGTGGCTGTATCTGGAGGCAGTGTCTGGGATGGTGGCTGTATCTGGAGGCAGTGTTTGGACTGGTGGTGGTATCAGGAGGCAGTGTCTGGGATGGTTGCTGTATCTGGAGGCAGTGTCTGGAATGGTGAAGGTACCTTGAGGCAGTGTCTGGGATGGTGGCTGTATCTTGAGGCAGTGTCTAGAATGGTTAAGGTACCTTGAGGCACTTTCCCCTTGCGGGATGCGGTGAAGACCCTCGTGTGGGTTTCCCGCCCCTGGGGCTGCGGTGGGAGATGGAGGCCTTCCGCTATTTGGGTATTCAGGTGGCTGTCTCTGATGAACAATTGCTGGCCCGCAACGCCGACCGGGTGCTCAGTTCCCTACAACAATCTGTGTCCTTTTGGAATACGCTTCCTCTCTCCCTCATGGGATGATTGGCCGTCTCAAAGATGGTGATGCTGCCTAGAATATTGTATATCCTACAGAATACCCTCTGTCCTCTTCCTCCTCGAATTTTCAACAAGCTTAACACGATGCTTACCTCCCTGCTTTGGGCAGGCAGACGCAGCAGAGTTGCGCTGCGCACGATGGTCAGGCGCTGGGAGGAGGGGGGCTTGGAGGCCCCACGCTTTGATCTCTACTATTACGCGGCCCAACTTATACCGGCTGCGAGCTGGTTCGCGGGCGCGGAAAATTGGGAATTGCAACTCCTGGCTGGTAGCGCAGATGAGAGGGCGTTGCAATTGGCTCTGATGCGTGGCAGAGGTGCGGATGGCAACCTGCCGTATATTGTTCGGCATACTGCGGGGATCTGGCAGCGAGTGGTGGAAAGAGTGCTGAGACGGGCCCCTTTTCATAGGGAGCTGCCGATATGGATATTGGCACCGGTCGCTCTAATGGAAGAGCACATGTCGTTTCGGGAATGGCGTGAGGGCGGCTGCGACACATTGGCAGACTTATATCCGGACGAGTCCTTTGTGACCCTGGAGAGAGCTGTTGAGGCCTTCAGTCTTACGGGGGGCCAATACCTTCACTATGGAGGCCTGCGGGACATGGCGAGAGCGACGTGGCCACAGTTCCCTGAGGCGCCCCAGGTGTCCCATACTTTGAATATCTTGCTATCGTGCGGCGCGGGACGGCGATTGATAACGCTTTTCTATACAGCGATGAGAAGCGACTCGGCGCCTCCGGTGTCTCCGTCCTGGGCGGCCTGGGAGGCAGATTTAGGGGTTGCCTTGGACCCGGGACAGCGGAGGCGGATAGGGACGCTCACCAAGAAGGTATCGTGTAACGCACGTTTCAAATTAATCCATTTTAATTTCATGCACCGCACTTACGTAACCCCAGTTGCTCTGCGCCGTATTGCGGCGCATAAATCGGATGCCTGTCCTCGGTGTGGTTCAGCAGGAGCCGGATTTCTCCATCTAGCTTGGGAGTGCCCACTAGTCGGGGACTTCTGGAGGGTAGTGGTGGCCTACATCCGGAGGGTCACGGGACTGCGTCTTGACCTGTCCCCGATCCATTGCTTGTTAGCCCTGGTCCCCAAACCTAAGAAGAGGAATCTGTCATATAAAATGCTGCAGCTGCTCTTAGTGCTGGCTAGACGGCGGGTGGCTATAACCTGGATGGGACAAAGGGCGCCAGATATGACATTATGGCTTCGGGATGTGGGGGAATGGACATTGGCTGAAGAAACGCACATGCAGCATACGCGTAGGGATGAGCGGCTACAGGAGGACTTACTTGCATGGCGTATGATGTGTGCGGTGGGGTCGACTGACAGCGACTCCGATGCTACTAGTGCTGCATTGTTCTCGTCCGAGGAATCGGGACCTGAGGAAGGGGGGGCGGGGGAAGGGGAGGGAGAGTAGGGGCTGGGGTACTACCCTGATGACTACGCACATGTTCCTTATGTCAGTTTCTGTACTTGCACTGTATCCCGTGGGTCTGATTCTTGCGTTTCCTGTTCTATCTGCAACTGTTGGAGCCGGGCTGGGGAGGTGAACTGCGTACACATGTATTTTCTGTACCTTGATGCCAATTTTGGGGAGGGAACGTATTGTTTATTCTGTCGAAACAATAAAGTTTTTTTTTCTTCACCCTTAAAAAAAAAAGGTACCTTGAGGCAGTATCTGGGATGGTGGCTGTATCTTGAGGCAGTGTCTGGACTGGTGGAGGTATCTTGAGGCAGTGTCTGGAGTGGTGGAGATATTTGGAGGCAGTGTCTGGCCCAGCATCTTTTCACTCTTGAGGATTCCCATAGAATATGAATTGCGTTTCACATATAAAACACATCTCTAGTACTGTTATGGCAGATCTGTGGGACCATGGGGACCCTCTAGGAGATATTGTTTTCTCTCAGTTTCTTTTTCACATCCAGTAATCTTTTTCTTACCTCTTGTACTTGCGACGTGAAGTCCGGATAAATAGAAATGTTCATTCCTTCGTGATTTAAGTTTCCCAGCTCTCGGGCCTTGCGGAGTGCAGCGTCTCTGTCTCTGTAGTTTAAGATTTTGGCTATTATGGAACGAGGTCACGCCCCAGGCGTCGGCTGCGGCGCAAGGGACCAATGAGCTCGCTCCACTATAAAAACTTCGGAGAATGTGTCTCTTCCCATCATTGAGGTCAGAAGTGTCTCGATGTACCTTTCCATCTTTTCCTGTGCCCGTCGAATCAGCCACATCCATAATACGCAGGTTGCAGTGTCGCGACCTGGTTCCAAAATCTTCTGTTTTAGCCAGTAAGGTCCGTAAGGTTTTATTCGATTTGGTTTGCTTCAGATCCAGTTGCTGGTGGCTGTCCTCCATATCTGATATACGGCATTCTGCCATATCTATACGTTCCGTGTGTTTATCCAGACATTCGGACATGCGGTCAACGCGGTAAGTTAGCAAGTCTATTTTCCCGTCTATATTCGTTAGTGTTGATTGTATCGCTGAAAACATTGCCTGGAAGTCCACTGCCGCATCTGAGTGTGCTGTGGTCACGGTATTCACTGGGCCCCTTCCTGGAGCTTCGGTGTTTAAGTCTGGTGCCTTCCTTTGTTGCTCAAATTGCAATTTGGGTTGTGTTTTTTTGTTAAAGATATTTTTATTGAAAGTACAAGAAGGAAGAGGAAAGGAAGTAAGAAGAAGATAGAAACACAGTAAATGCGACCAGAGCCCTCGCAGGAGCTCACTCTACATGGCAGAGGAGTTTAATATTGCTGGAGATTGGACAATGCGGCCACCCTAGCCAGGATGATTCTCAAAGTCCGCCAGCCAACAATGTTGCCCCAAGAGGGGAGTCCATGGAAAGGCATCGGTTCACAGTGGCGCCAGGTAAAAGCCACCCAAGCCAGGGGCTCAATCGACCAGTCTAATTTGCACCTCCTTGTTTCTCCGCCAAAAGAAAAACAATGCAGCGAGGTGAAACACAAAGACCCACCACCCATAGAGATAGACAGAACAAAACACCCTCCCCCCAAAACACCTTCAACCCTCCAGCCCCCCTCCCCCCAGTGGTGGCAGCCAAGTAACAGGCACACATCCGAACATTCTCTCACACTTGGAACAAATGGAGTGCACGTAAAGTGGGCGGGCAGACCACCGACGGTAAACCTTGAGAAAGGAAGCGGACTAGCGGGCCCCATCTAAATATGAAGTTTTTGAAATCTCCTCTGAAAACATCCGCCATACGTTCCATACTCAGCAGTTTCCACAACCTAGCATACCAGAGGGAAAGTGCAGGGGCCTCCTTCTTTTTCCAGGCCGCCGCCAAGGTTAGCTTGGCCGCACCTATGCAGAGCCAAAGGATTTGTTTATCCGCTTTGGTCTGATGCTCCAGGAGCGGGTCACGGAGACCCAGGAGAACGAAACCTATCGAGTCAGGAACCGGGTAACCCAGCCCATCCTTGATTTGGGACAGTATCTCCTCCCAGTAGGGGCGAATGACAGAGCAGTCCCACCAAATATGGCGAAAATCTCCCAAGAGACCACATCCTCGCCAACATCTATCCGACGTAGAGGGAAAGATCTTTTTCAACCGGGCTGGGTAAAGATACCAGTCCAACATCGTTTTCATGTGGGCCTCCCTGAGGTCAATGGAATGATTAAATCTGTGCAAGTCACGCCAGAGGTGAGTCCACTCCTCATCAGAGATATCCTGACCCAGGTGCTCTTCCCACAAACTCATGTATCTAGGGCGAGGCGAGATAGCCGTGGTAAGCAGAAGGCCATAGAGGAATGAGATCACCCCTCTCATGGACGTGGTAAAGGATTCGAAATCTGTGGGAGGCCTTGTCGCTGCATCCCGCACCTCCGGTGACAACGCCAAGTGTAGCATTTGGGCATGCCGGTAATGCTCGGACGGTAACACCGCGTAGTCACGCATGCAATTATGGAAGGTGAGTGGCTCATATCCATGAAACAAGCGCGTGAGCGCGTGACACCCTCCCGCTCTCCACCCATCAAAGGGGGCCTCCAAGAGAGCCGGTGGAAAGGCCGGGTTAAAATGTATAGGGGTGAAGGAGGATGGGATGGAGGTCCACCTCTCATTGCTGGAAACCGAGTTCCAGACCTTCAGGGTGGTACTCGTAGGAGTGCTAATATAGGCGTTCCGAGGGCGATCCCCCTTCGCCTTCCAGACCAGGTCCCATATCGACCTCCCCGCCACACTCCTATCCATATGCAACCAGTGCTTCTCCGATTCCATCTGGGTCCACTCGACCAGCACTCGGAGTTGCGCCGCCTTATAATAGAGGTGCATATCTGGGAGGCCGACCCCACCCTTCTTCAAAGGCCTTCGCAGCGTGAGGAAGGAAGGTCTAGCGCGACCCCCTTGCCAAATGTAATGTAGGATCATGGCCTTAACACCCCTAAAAAAGCCCCCATCCAATGCAATAGGGAGCGCTTGAAACAGATACAGGAGCTTGGGGAGCAACGTCATTTTGACCGCATGGACGCGGCCTAGCCAAGAAATTAACCTGGGCTTCCACCGATTAAGCTCAGTCTGTATCTGGGCCAACAAAGGTGGGAAGTTGGCCGCATACAGAGTGGTGACGGACGAGGTCAGCCGGACCCCGAGGTACTGTATAGAGGAGCTGGCCCATGACAGGGGCGTGAGCGGCCGGATGCGGTCCACCTCAGCAGATGGTAGCGTGAGGTTAAGGATGTATGACTTGCTAGGGTTGACCCGAAAACCCGCCACTGCTTCAAACTGAGAGAGTACCTCCTGTACCCGTGGAAGGGAGCTTCCCGGGTCCGCCAGTGACAGTAGACCGTCATCAGCAAAAAGGGAAATTTTATGTTGTTCTCCCGAAAAGGAGAGACCACTGATGTCCGGGGCCTCCCTCACCCTAAGAGCTAGGGGTTCAATGCTGAGCGCAAAGAGTAGGGGAGATAAGGGACAGCCCTGCCGCGTACCCCGGGAGTGTGCAAAGAAGGGTGAAACATGGCCATTAACCATGACCCTTGATCGAGGACTGTGGTAGTTGGCCCGCAGCATATCTATGAATTTGGGGGAAAAACCATAGGCCGCCAGCGTACCAAAGAGAAAGTTCCAGTCTACTCGGTCGAACGCTTTTTCAGCGTCAAGGCCCACCAAGACCGCCGGGATCCTGAAGCGATTGGCCTTCTCGATCAGGTGAAGCAGCCTTCTGGTGTTGTCGTGGGTCTGGCGACCCTTTATAAATCCCGATTGATCGGGATGAATAAGGGCAGGCATGAGGTCCTGGAGCCGTGCAGCCAAGATGGAGGAGTATAATTTAGCATCTACATTCAGTAGAGCTATGGGCCGGTATGACTCGCACTTCGAGGGGTCCTTCCCGGCTTTGGGGATAATCGAAATCATCACCTCTGCCATGGGGCCCGTAGTCTGGCCCGCCTCCCTCATGCCATTAAAAAGTGTCACCAAGAAGTCCCCCAACTCAGAGGCAAAGGTCTGATAGAAGGGTGCCGTGAAGCCATCTGGGCCAGGCGCCTTAAGTGGTTTAAGGGACTTAATTGCGGCCAACACCTCCTCCCTAGTAAAGGGGGCCTCCAAAAGGTCATTCCATTCCTTGGAAACCTGCGGAAGTGGATGAGCCCTCAGGTATTCCCGCTGATCTTCCGGCTCCAGGCTAACCGCCGAGTACAGGGCGGCATAGAATTTGCCGAAGATCTCCGCCTTGGCCGCGTCTTGATGCTCCAAGGCGCCCGAGGGCGCCCGGATGCCACCTACATATTCTCTCTCACGCTTATCGCGTAGCATTCGAGCCAGATGTTTCCCCACTTTATTGCCTTGTGCGTAAGAAAGACGTCGTAAGCGTAGGAGGGTATACTCCGCCCGATTATTATAGTGGGCCCTGAGTTTACCCCGCACTGCCACAAGCGTACGGAGCGTCCTTCGAGAAGGATTCTGCTTGTGCGCAGTTTCAAGTGTCGCCAGCTCCGCCTCCAGCGCCTCCCTTTCCTTACGCCTAAGTTTGCTCAGGGCGGAGTTCAATGCAATGCAGGTGCCCCGTGTCGTCGCCTTAAAAGCGTCCCATTGGGTGAAAACCGAGGTGTCCCCTTCTTTATTAAATTCAAAGAATTCACCAATGGCCGCCCTGAGTCTGGTGCACGACTCCTGATCTCGTGTACGTGAGACAGGGAAGTACCATTTGCGGTGGGGGGACGTCCCCGGGGCCGAAGTCAGGCATACTGCCAAGAGGCTATGATCTGATACAGAGAGCGGAAATATCCTACTTTCCCGCAGGTCCCCCTGCAATGCCTGGTTCAGAAAGATGTGATTGAGACGCGAATACGTGTGGTGCACATGGGAGAAGAACGTGTAGTCTCTAGCGTGGGGGTGGAGGGCGCGCCAGCTATCAATGAGACCCAAACTGTCCATAGCATCACGCAACTCGGGGGAGAAGAGGCCTGCCTCCGTCCGCTGTTGGTGCGAGCAATCAAGGCCTTTGTCCCAAACCAAATTGAAATCCCCCATCACTATCAAAGCACCCTCCCCAAAATCCCCCACCTCCTGCATGAAAGCCTCAAGGAACCCATTTTGGCCCGTGTTCGGCGCATATAGAACCACCCACGTGCAGAGCTTGCCAAGGAGCATCCCCTTCACCATCAGCTATCTACCCTCCTTGTCGCTACGCACACCCATGGGTTGAAATTGCAGTGTAGTGCGGAACAGAAGTGCCACCCCCTGGTGCTTAGTGGCCGCTGAGGACCTATAAATCAGTGGGAATTGCCTATTCTTAAGCCTGGTTTCGTCCCTACGGGCCAAATGAGTCTCCTGCAGTCCCACCACATCCAGATGATGATCTATAATGTATTTCCACACCTTCTGACGCTTTTGGGGGGAATTAAGGCCTTTAACATTCCATGAACCTATCGTGACAGGCATCATTTAGACATTTCCCTCCCCCGCCCCGCTCCACATAGTGCCCCCTGTAGCGCCATAAACAGCCCGAACACACCCGCAATCATACCAGATCCACCGCCACCACCACTGAGCCCATTCCAAAAACAACCCCCCCCCCGCCCCCCCCAATCCAAAGGAGCCCCAAGACGTTATACAGAAAAAACTGTACCAGAACCGGAAAGAGAACAAATAAACCAAAAGAAGAAGCAGCTGGGCATGACCATAAAGTTCGGGGGTAGAAGACCCGGGTAATGCCCCCCTCGAGTTCATGGTCGGGGTAACCCTCCAGTGGAGCACGGTCCCTTAATGTACCTGAGGTGGTAGAGCCCCTCCGGCCCCACGGGCCAACGTTTGAGGAGCTTAGGCTGCCGAAGGGCTGTCTATCCGGCTCGAATCAGTCACCAAAGCCACCGAGGCAAGGACCTCTCCCCTCTCACTTTGGCTCGCCGAGGGAGTCGGGCCCTCCGCCATACCAAGGCGGCCCACTCTCTGCCATGCTGGGGAGCGGGAACAGCGTCGTCTCCTTGGGGAAGCGCTGGCGCCAGCCGACGTGACCTCCTCCTCCATGCCCAGAAGTTCCCTGGCAGCCGCCAGAGATCGTATTTGCACCAGTCTGTTCTGCCATCTAAAGATGAGCCGAAAGGGGTGGCCCCAGGAGTAGGACACCCCGTGGTCCCGCAGGAAAGCCGTGACCGGGCGGAAGTCCCGCCGCTTCTGCAATGTGGAGGCCGCCAAGTCCTGAAAGAGGTGGGGGCTGTGTAGCCGAAATTGTAGGTTGTTGGTATCCCTGGCTTTTCGTAGGATCCTCTCTTTTAATTGAAACTCGTGGACACAAACTAAAATGTCTGGCGGTGGCGAGCGCGCGCCCCGTGGCAGCCCAACTCGATGCACTCTGTCCATGCGGATCTCCGAGAGGTCCGCCTCCGCTAGAACCTGCAGGAAAAGGACCTCCACATACTCCCGCAAGTTTTCACCTTCTCCTTCCCAGGGCACAGCCCGAATTCGAATGTTTATTGCGGCGGGACCGATTTTCCAAATCTTCGCAGTGGGCCTGAAGGCCTAAATTTTGCTCCCGGAGCCTGAGCATGTCCTGCTGTAACTGGTGGACGTCACCAGTAAGGCCTAGATCGTGCTCCTCCAGGGTCGCCACCCGCTCTCCGATGCCATCCATATCTCGGCGGACCTCGCGCATGTCGGAGGCCAGCTGTGACTTCAGCTCCGTGATGTCGTCCTTGATGGACGCAAAAAGTTCGATCAGGAAGGCCTTCGTGACTGGGCCGTCCCCGTCTTCCTTCGCAGGGGACTTGCTGGAGCTGGGGGGCGATCCGGATGGACCCTTCCCAGGGCCGTCCTTCCCAGGCCTGTACATGCGGTTCCTCGTCGTCATGATGGGGAGCCTCGGCTAGCCCTCGCGCGTTCCGCGATTGCCAGGAGTGTCCCGGGATATCAGGCCACGCTCCCTCGCACCCCCCGAGACTTCCGTTCCGCCGTCACCGGGAGGCCGGAGCTATCGGAGGATAGCAATCGCCGTGCACACTCAATGTCCGTTGAGTTGCCCCCGGGCTATAAGGGGTAGGGTCGGATCAGCACCTCCTCTCCTCTCGTTCCTCTGCGCTGTCCAGCAGCCGCCAGACAGGTCGGCGCCTCCCCGCCACCTCCAACCAGGCGACGTTAGCCAAGATGAGCCACAGGGGGGTAGATGAAGCTCGGGACGGTCCCAGTCAGGGGGTCCTGCAGTGCGATTGTTCTTCTCCACAAGTCGCTGTGGCCCAAGGTCCCCCGGTTAGTGGCAGCCGACATTCTCCAGGCGATGCAGTGTAGGCCGCACTAGCGCATGTGCGTTGCCGCCTCGACACCTCGGCTAAGTCGCCGTTCTTGGTCGTAGCTCGTCGGGAAAAGGCTCACAAGCATTCAGGGCACCTCAGTAACCACAATAAAGTCGATTCCGGAGCAAAGATCTCCCCAGGACAGCTATACAAGGCGATGAAGGGCTCGAGGCACCGGAGGAGCTCGCAGGCACGTCCTACTCCGTCGCCATCTTGGCCACGCCCCTTGGGTTGTGTTTTATCTGGCTTCCCCATTGCCCTGAGATTTTTTCGGAGGGGTGTCTCCTCAAGATCTTCAATATTGTTTTCAGCTATGCCGGTGTTCTTTTGTTGTGCGCTTCTCAACTCTGCTTTTGTAGTGAGTATGCTTATTAATAGAGCAGGCTACGGTGGCACTTTATTTTATTTACTGCGCTATTGTTCCAGCGTAGGTAACCTTATCTAGCGTGATGCAGATGTTGTGTTGCACCTAGGGTCGGGTTGGACTGCACCGAATCAAGTGGTCAGCCGCACCATGCATAGCCGTCGTGGAGCGATGGTGCTGCACCCAGATCCCAGTGAAGGTGTAAGTTTGCGCCTATTATTGTAGTGGTTGAGCAGAATGTTGGTGATTATTACCCCTCAGGTGTATGGCGTGCTTCGGCAGCATTGAGCGTCCGAGCGTGGCTGACGTATGTCGCAGCAAATATGGTGGTGGTTGCAGGTAGGCAGCACAGTGCCACCCTACGGCCCCAGGCGCAAGTCGGGAATTTATAGCAGAGTGGGCTCAAGGGTGTTCCTTAGATCCCAGGCAATGTACTCCTCTTCATCTGTAGCAGTTGTGGTGTGTGCCCTTCCTATGTGCAGTGTATGTCACCAGCGCAATATTGTACAGTATTCAAGGCCTTCTTCCGCTTGAATACGGCCTGGCACCCAATGCTGCACCAAAGCTTGTGGTTCTTTCCCCTTCCTCAGCTCCGCCCCCGACCCTGTCAGCGGTTCGGCGCGGGGCAGGCAGCTGGGTATTTCACGAAGACTCCGGCACAACTGCGCTCACCTTTCATGAGCAGCGCCGGTCGGAGTCCTGCAATGGGCCGCGTCGCAGGGGGTACAAGCACCTGGAGCCGCCCGCTGCCACACGTTCCCGCTGCACAAAGCTTCGCAGCCGTCTCCAGCCGCCTGCAGGTTCAAGCGGAGCAGTGTTTATTCAGGATGCCTCCGATTCGGGCCCCGGTTTGCCGAATTCTGCTGCTTCTCTCCGGACACTTCAGCAATTATTTCCGCCGCAGGCCTGCCGGAGTAAACCGCACATCGGGCTTGCGTACGAGTTACGTCTCGACGCCCTCCAGCGCCCGCCTCCAGCCACAACTCAGTGACAGTTTGTTCCACGGGATCGGCACGTTCTGGGTATATATTGTCATGAAAATTAACTTATTGCGTAGCTGAGAGTGTCATCTATGCAGTCGCTTTATTGTTCTGAATATTCGTGGGCTGTGCACACAGGATAACTGTAGGATGGTGACCTAGTCAGGAGAGCTCGCCTAAAGAGCGGCCATCGCGCAATAACCACTCCACGCATCAGTTTAGCGTAAAAGGCCATTTATTAGGACAGGCATGACAAACCATAATCAAACATAACATCTTTAACCGTTAACAATCCCCCCAACATCCTGCCTTTCAACCATCATCCACTCACGTTTTCCACTGGGCACTCCCAATTCACACCACGACCTCTCCACGTATACCATTCACATCCCTTTTCCCTTCCAAACTCGTCCAGCATCTCCATCCATCGCACTCCCATCTACCACACCCCCATCCTGCACCTGTAACCCCCTCCCCGGAAGGGTGATTCTGCCCATCATGGACGCCACCCAGGTAACCCCCGGAGGGCGGTTACCTGCCCCACCAATTGTGCACCTTTCGCACTCAGTCACGCCTACACCATATCGACTCATTCCACAAAAAACTGAGCAGATCCCGCAGCTCCATCAGATAGTATGCATTTCCTATGTGCGAAAGGTGCACGCAATCATCTCGGAAAACAAGTGGCTCTTCCAGCCTGAGCCCGCCATGAGCCAGCACTTTAAGTCCATGATCCGCACAAAAGATTCTCATCACCCTGTTCAACTTCCCACAGGCCCTTTCAATGGCTGCAGGCTTAAGAGCCCCCCTCCAAATTCGTCGTGGTATGAACTCAGTCCACACAATACAGGCGCCAGCCAGATTGCTCTTCATAGCTTCCAAGTCCCGCTGCATCAGGTGTAACAAGGACACCCCCGATTGTTTCACCAAGTCATTTTCCCCCAAATGAATCACAAGCATGTCCGGGCAGCCCAGCTGTGACACCCTCTTTGTAAGCCATGGCAGCAATTTGCCCCAACGCATTCCGCTCTTACCCCACCATTGAACCTCATGGTGACTGCTCCTCAGGCCCAGGCTACGGCCGCACTCCTGCCTGTCTGCGTACTTCAAGGCCCAATGTACAAACGAATGACCCACGATCCAAGTGACCATCTTGGCCCCTGGCCCCCGAACACAACCTACAAAGAAAAAGAGATTAGTACCACAGCAAAGACAAAAATGCAATCACAACCGCAGCCACCAAGGCCATCCTGCGCCCCCTGCCTCACTTGCGCACATAGCGTTCACAGCACCGAGACCGCCAGCGACCAATCTGCCGAATCTCCTCCCACGACCAACCTAGCCCCGCCGCTGCCGTGGCTGCCCCAATCCGAAAGGAGTGCGTGCCAAAACACAATGGATCCCTGCCAATCCTTCGCAAAGCTAAACGCAGCACCGCTAGCAGCTGAAAAGGCGTCAACCGCTTCAAGGAAACCTGCACGAACACCTCGCCAACTGACCTCCGCACTCGTTCACAGAAACTCTTCCACTCTCGCACCTGGCATGCTCCCACACAACCGCTCTCCGACAGCCACACCCACTTTCCACGACCAACCTGGTCCGTCTTGGAACGTCCCAACCATATCCCCAGACGTGCCCCATGCACATTCACATCCGCAAATGTCCTTCCTGGCGCCCCGCGTGCCCCCAACAACTCAGAGACCCGGAACGCCCCAAAAAACCTCCACACCATGCATAGGCGAAACAGCCCCACCTCATCCGCATCAGAACAGCAAAAAGGTAACTTCCCCAACAACTGTATCAACAATTCAAAAGTAATCGCCTCGTGAGGCAACTCCACATCACCCCCCGCAGCCCTCAACCGTCCCCAACCTTTCAACATACGACTCAGCAGATCCGTCTTAGCCGGATCAAATCCCAAATATACCATACTGTAAAATGAAACGCCTGCCAACGTGCCCGCAATTGTCGTCTGAGACAAACCTCTGTCCATACAATCCAGCACAAAACGTACCACCCCTTGTTCACACGCTTCCCTGGACATTCGCCACGCACCCTTCTTCCAACCCAAAAAGGCCCTGAACTCAGACCACGCCAACCTGTATGCTCGCCTAGTAGATGCGGCTATTGAACTCTCAACCAGCCCCACCACTCTCACTCCCCCCAGGCCCAGATACCCTCCGGCACCTTGGTCTTGCAAGCCTCCGCTCCCGGCGCCAACTTCCTGAACCGCTGCCACTGCGAACGAGATAACGCATCCGCAATTTCATTACTTGCGCCAGACACATGTTGCGCGCGAAACAGCACATTAAGTCGCAGACACAGCAGCATGAAGCTTCGCAGCAAGCGCAGCACTCGCAGGTCTTTTGCCTTCTGATTGTTCACCAGGTCTACCACAGTCCTGTTATCCACGTGGAAAAGCACCGACCTGTTCCTGAATTCCGGGCCCCACACTAACAAGGCCACCAACAGGGGAAAGAACTCCAGAAACGCGATGCTCTTGCCCTGCCGCAACCAATGAGCCGGCCACTGTTCTGGGCACCAACGACCGTCCCAGAAGACTCCGAAACCGGCTGCACCCGCCGCATCTGAGTAGAGCTGCACCTGCCACACCATCCTGTCCCGAGCAAAATCCAGCGATATACCATTGAAGTCTTCCAGGAACACCAGCCAGACCCTCAAGTCAGCCCGCACTCCCAACGTGACCCGGACTCTGTGGTGAGGGAGAACCGCCCCTGACATGGCCATGCCAAGGCGCCTACAAAACGTCCTTCCGGCCCTCACCACCCTGCAAGCAAAGTTCAACAAACCGAGCAAGCGCTGCACAGATCTCAACTCAATCTTACGGACACCGAGCACCTGCCTCAAAACTTCTTGCATCTCCGCCACCTTCTGGGTCGGTAAACGCGCCTGCCAGGCCACCGAATCCAACTGGATACCCAAAAAGGTCAGACAGCAACTGGGCCCTTCCGTCTTCTCCGGCGCCAGCGGCACCCCAAACTCCTTTGCCAACAACTGAAATTGTCCCAAAGCTTCGCCACACTCACCCGAGCGCCCAACTCCAACAAACAGGAAATCGTCCAAATAGTGCGACACCAGCCGGTGCCAACTGCAGTCCACAAAGGCCCACTGCAAAAAGGAACTGAAAGCCTCGAAAAGAGCGCACTTGATCACACAGCCCATTGGCAACACCATGTCCACGAAAATGGACCCGTCAAACTGCATGCCCAGCAATGCAAAATCCGCTGGATGAATGGGGAGGAGGCAAAAGGCCGACTTGATATCACATTTGGCCAGCTCAGCCCCCCTTCCACACGCCCGGACCAGACCCACAGCATCATCCACCGATGCATACAGGACCCTAGAGTCCTCCTCCGCGATGAAATCATTCACGAACCTCCTTCAGGCCAAGACAGATGATGGATCAACCTGAACTCGCCCGGCTCCTTCTTGGGCATCACCCCTAGCGGAGAGACAATGAGATCTGACATCGGCCACTCCTCGAAGGGTCCTGCGATCCTGCCTTCCAAAACCTCCTTTTCCAATTTGCGCGCCACCACCTCCGGCAGTGCCTTCGCCGATCGCAAGTTCTCAGCCCAACGCCTCACCCTCGGTCCCTGATAGCCTATCCGAAAACCTTCCACAAAGCCCCAGTACAATTTCAATGCCACCTCTCTATCAGGGTACCGGGAGAGCCATGGACTCATGGCCTCCACACTAACCGGAGTATGGGCCCATCGGCCCAGCCTGTCCCCTCCCTCATGCAAACTTCCATTGTTCAGAGGGCGTCGCCAACGTGAGACATTGCAAGACAGCGTGACGCCCCCCACACTTGGAACACTCATGTTTAAACTTACAGGGAGGTTGGTTGCAGAACCCCTTGTTGAAACCCCAGCATGCCCCAGCGGGTCCTTGTTTGTATTTCTGGCCCGCTGCCCCCGTCCACACAGCTTGCGTTCCTTGCCCTCCAGTAACGCTCTGACCACCCGCCCCAGATTGGGCGGGACGCGACTGAAAAGACCGATAGGTGACCGGCAGACCACTCGCCGTGTGCGTAGATGCCGCCGCCTGCGTTGAAGACATCCATTAGACCCAGAGCTCCTGGTCCACATCCCCTCACGGCTTATCTGGGTTAACACTGATCCGTGCCCTAGCTTAACCAGGCAAATCCCCCGAAGTGTAATTGCGCCTTCCTCGTCACATCCATGTATTTAAAAAGCGCAATCGCCCGTTCCCTGTGCCTCTCGCAATATATACTCGCATAGATCAGAAAAGACGACGTCCAAATCTCCATAGTCACCGGCACTCTCGGCCACCTGGTCAACTCCCACTCCTCCTCCTTCGACCCCTCCTACACTTGAATCTCCCTGTGCAGGAGTTTGAACACATCAACGTACTCATGCCGCCAGATTTTGGCCTTCGTCTTTTCCGACAAATGCGACCCGGGAGGCATCGCCAAACCCATGTACGGTAACTTCTTCCGCAACTTCTCCACACCCTCTCCTTACCCCCTTGGTCTTCCACCTTATCCGTCTGCGCACTAACTGTCGCCATCTGCCTCTTACATCCAGCAAAATCGGCTCCGCCCCACCTTGAGGCCCTGACTCCTTCACCGAGCCATCCCCAACACCCACCGACCGGCAGGCCTTCTTCCTCCCCCCTCTAGGTCCTTCCCCCCAAGCATCCCACCATGCGCCCTCACCTGATAAAGTTGCTGGGACGTCCTGCTCCGTCCGCCGCATCTCTGCCGGCTTCACCACTCCTCTGATGGCCCGGCCGGCGCCATCCCGTGAGTCCTGTAATGCACCAAACTTGCTCGTTGCCGCTCTGCCCTTCCCCCAACTCTCAACCTCACGCACCTCCCCTTCCTCCTACTCATATTCTTCATCCTCATAATCAAAAACCTCATCTTCCACATCCGGTGCCAACCACTCACGCACCTCAGTCACCACTCTCTTAGCACCTTTCCCTTTCACTCCAGGCAGGAACTCACACTCCAGCATCGCCTGGGCCCGCTCCCTCGGTGGAGGGCAGGCTGCCGCGGACCCCCCTGCTGCTTCGTCCCGGCGTTTGGAGGCTGTTTTGTGCCCCGCCGGCCCACCCCGGCCTCTGCCAGCTGACCCTGCTGGCCTGGCCCCCCCCCCCCGAGCCGTATGCGCCCGGGGAGGCCCCGGTGCCACCAGATCTCTGCACCGCCAAGGCAGTCCTTACCCCCTCTGACCAAGACCAGTCCACCTTCGCCCCTGGGGCGCCTCTGCCATGACCTTCCGCTGCACCCCTGCCGCGCGCAGGTGCAGGGGCCCCTTTGCCCCTAAGCATCCCACCCGCCTTCGCCTCCCTGGCCGCGCAAAGACACTGCCACTCCCCCTCCAACTCAGCAATAAAGTGACGCTGATCGCGGGCCCTCTCTTCCTCCGTCATGAGTTCCCACCTGGCATACCAGGAACTCTTACCCACCTGGTCATCAAGTGCCCCTGTCCCAGGCGGGGGAGCCGTGGAGCTCCCCCCCCGCTTGCCTGGCCCTGCCTGCAGTTGAGTTCTCAAGGGGCCCTTGCCCTTAGACCCTTTTGCCTTACTCACGCCCTTCTTACACCCTGAAAGATCTATGGGTTGTTCACTAATGGGGGCCCCTCATCCCCCCCCAGACCCTCCCCCAGACAGAGCGAGGGCGAAATCCTCACCAGCCGGCACCTCCCAATCACCCAGGTCCTCTCCCCAGCTGTCTTCACTGTCCTCACTGTCCCCATAGTCGACCAATGACCCTTCTGCACCCAGGCCACCAACCGGTGGGGCTGACGTGACCTGGCCCAGCCCGGGGGCCACACTAGCATGTATCAGCGACCCGGCCCCCTTCTTGGGGCCCTCCATCCCTCCTGGCACCACTCCTTCCTCCACCGCACCTGCCGGGAGGCTCTGCGTCCTCCCCACGCGCTTCGCCGCCTCCTGCGGCTTCTTGCCCCTCACCCACCCCGACATACCTCCTCGAGCCCCCAGGGGCTCGTCCATGCACGCTGCGACAGCCGCGTAGACACCTGCCAAAGCGGACCTAGGTGTGCGGGTCATCCCGACCCACGCCTGGTCCCGGACACCGGGCTGGAGGAGATCCGACCTCCCAGCCCGGCCGAGCACCAAAAGCGCCGCCCGCACCGCCTCTGCGTCGGGCGTATACATTGTGAGCCTGGAGCACCGTTCACGGCCAACCCATGACGTCGTCTGCCCAATTTGCACACCGGGACACCAGCGGCAATATTCGCTCACTAAATACTGCTCCGCCTAACTAATTAAGTCGCTAAACTACCCTTCCAAACTATTCCCTAAGCACACAAAAAACTAGACCTATTCCCTGAGGCACCGGGGACAGGAAGAGGAAGTCCTTCCCCTCCTGTCCCCTTAAGTAACCTCCTAACACCACCCCCTAACAAAACACCCCCTAACCTAACCCTCTGCCTGCCGTCCTCTCGCGCGAATACCCCGGAGGAAAGACTGGTCTGCCGACCTGCTTTCCCCGGGGGCCGCATTTCCTAGCGTGGTTAGCTCCGCCCCCCCCCCAACTGTTTCACTCATTTTGATCTGATTTGCAACTAGGGCCTCTTTTACCTGGGTCCCCGTGTCTGTCTTCTGTCCTTGTCTGACCCTTGAAGGAGGTCATTTAAATTGAGTTAAAAAATAACCTATGTTTAGAAATAAATGTGGAAAGAAGTCTGCAGGGGTCTTGGCTACAAGTGCTGGAAGCCCTGGGGCAGCAGTCCACCTGTGGCTGTTCTAATGCCCAACAAAAGCTGCAGAAGAGATTCCAGACTTTCGGAGGCCTCTGTGCTTTTCCATACCTGCCAACGAAAACAAATATTTCACTGTATGATGAGGGGGCGGGGCCATGGAGGAAGCCGCTGACTCCAAAAAGAAGAAAACAAACTTTCAGAGGCTGGTGCTGATATCCTGGGGTGCTCACACACCCCTTAATGGAGGTGGGAAGTTCAAAACCTCCAAAAACAAGCTGTAAATCCACTTTTTACCATGGTTTCAGCTCACTTTCCCTGCCATGTGTGATATCGGCTCCTCACCGGGTGACAGTGTCACACGGTGGTACCGTGTGAGTTGGCAGGTCTGCCCTGCCCAGCACTGCGTATAACATGGGTTCTACAGCAGCAGAGAAAGTGAAACCAACTCTGCTGCCTCTTAAAGAGAGCACAGGAACTCACTCTCAGCACAGATGGGCCCTAGTGTCTCCCCTGAACTATTATTATTATTTAGAAACTTATAAAGCGCTCAGCTAGCCCCAACGGGGGTGTCCCGGCGCTAAGACAAGCGGCAGAAGCAGGTACCAGAAAGGGGGTAAGGGCTAGAAAACAGCCATGTCTCCAGAACACCTCGAAAGATAGTTTCAGACTCGGCCATATGCAGAGAGAGTGGCAGGCTGTTCCAGGTTTTGGCCGTAATCACTGCAAAGACTCTGCCACCCATTCTAGGCCGGCGGAGACAGGGAGTCGCCTAGAGGCGGGGATGATTCGATCTAAGGGTACGGTTGGACTGGCAGTGCTTGAGTCGAGCTCTAAGATAGGCTGGACCGTGACCCTGAAGCGCTCTAAAAGCCAGGACAAGAGACTTGAATTGAATACGTTTGATCACAGGAAGCCATTGGAGCTTCTTCAAATGGGGTGTGATCCAATGGCGATATGGGGTTTTGCATATCAGCCTAGCCGCCACGTTTTGAAAGATCTGTAGGCATCTAATCAAATATGCTGGTGCCCCCACATAAAGACTGTTTGCATAGTCAAGATGTGAGGTGATCAAGGCATGAATAATGGTCCGATGGGAAACCAGAGGGAGAAAGTGAAGGATTTTGCGGAGCATTTGCAGTTTACCAAAACAGGCAGAGGAGACCTAACTGATTTGAGGTTTGCAAGATAGCTCATTATCGAACCAAAACCCAAGGTTCCTAGCTGAGTCCACAGGTTTGGGGGGGAGGGGAGGATTCAGCTTAGATAGCCACCAGAGCAATGGAGGAAGGTTTTTTTAAAATTAAAAAACAGAACCTTGGTTTTGTCTGAGTTGAGCTTAAGGGTGTTCAGTGACATCCAGGTGGAGATATTACACAGGCAGCGTCTGAAATTTGCAAAGGCTGCTTCAGAGTGATCTTTAAATGAGAACACCAGTTGTGTATCATCTGCATAGGTAATCATTCTAACCCCGTAGGGTTCTACCAGAGCTGCTATAGGAGGAGAGGTAGACATTGAAGAAGAGAGGGGTCAGGGCAGAGCCCTGGGGGGCCCCACAGCTCAAGGGTTTCTCCTCGGAGACAAAAGGCTAAAAAGAGACTTGTTGAGTGCGGCCGCGGAGGTAGGATCGAATCCAGGACAAGAGGGTGCCCTGGATCCCGAGGCTGGAAAGTCTCTCTAACAGGATAGAATGAGAGACCGTGTTGAATGCCGCGGACAGGTCAAGAAGCACTAGCATAGCTGCTCCGCCTGAATCCACGCATTCGTGAACGGTCTCAGAGCCTTCAAGGAGGGCAATCTCAGTACTATAACCGGATCCCTGCCCGGACTGGGAGTCATGAAAAAGATGACGGGATTTGAGATAACGTGACAGTTATTCCTGAACTCATTTTTCTAAAACTTCTGGCTCTGCTAGAAGAGAAATGGGTCGATAGTTTTTAAAGACAGATGGGTCAGCATCAGATTTTTTAACGATAGGCACTAGGAGGGCCTGTTTCCAAATTGAGGAGAAAGTCAAAGTGCGCAGGGAGGAATTCCAGATCATGTTCAGAGGAGAAATAACAAGCATTTACAATGCAATGGTTTTGCCTTTGTTAAAGTTAGAGCTATTGGCATTGCTCTTGACATTATTTTTATTTATGTTTTTTTTTTTTAAAACATAAATAAATGGCATTGTCATTTACAATGCAACTAGCTTTATCTCTCGCAAATGACACACATAAACACCCACAGAGAGCCCCCCCCACACACACACAGAGCCCCCCACACAAACACACACACAGAGGCCCCCCCCACACACACACACAGAGCCCCCCACACACACACCCACACAGAGCCCCCCACAAACACAGCCACACAAAGCCCCCCCACACACAGCCACACAGAGCCCTCCACACACCCACACAGACCCCCCCCACACACTGCGACCCCCCCACACACTGCAAGCCCTACACACTGCGAGCCCCCCCACACACTGCGACCCCCATTTCAATAGATGTGTGATGCTTACCTGGTACTAAATTGGTCCCTGCATGGCTGAAAGGTTGAAATGGTGTAGGAGGCAAGGGGACAAATGTGAGCATGGAGAGAAAGGAGTATAAGTTTGAGATTAGTGACTGGGTGAAAATAAAATCCGGAAGGACACAGGGTGGTCTTTCCAAATTAGATGGTCTATTTCAGGTAGAAAATGTCAGTAGGTTCTTTGTGTTCTTGAGGGGGGATAGGTCCAACCGGCACCATAATCGGATGTTTATTGTTTATACCCATTCACAACAGGCAACTAGGCAGGATGGTCGTCTCAGAGCCCAATCAGCAGTGAAGCAACAAGGTCCCTAAACCTCCGTAAAAGCATGTGTAACACTGAGGGGCCCTCCTCACCACACACAGGGCTTGATAGAACTTAATTAGTTCCATACTGACAATTATTGCCAGACCAAAACGGTGTTTAAAACAGTAACATACACACTTGATATCTAGGAGAGCTCACCGTGTAGCACTGCAGACCCCAATTTTACCCCCATTTTTGCCTGCACACCCTAAAAACGACCACATACAACATGTATACACTTTACGCGTTTAATAGCAGTTGACTAGGAAGTTCAGAAAGCTTTTTACAAGCGAGTAGTCCGCCTGCTCACGTTTTTTCTGTGTTTTCCGCTGCTCGAGTTCGCATTTTTAACATGAAAAGCAAAAGGAAAAACACAAACAGACTCGATGGGCTACTCAACATATCTAATAATATACAACCGGATATTTGCGTGTCTAAAGTTAAAAAATGGGTTTTGGCAACTTCCAACTGAGCGTTGAAGGGACTGACTGAGAAATGTGTGTCTCCGAGGCAGGGTGACAGTGTAAACAAGCATTTACAATGCAATGGTCTCGGCAATATTAAAGGTAGAGCTATTGGCATTGCTCATGACATTTTTTTGGGGTGTTTTTTTTTTTAAATCATAAATAAATGGCATTGTCATTTACATTGCCAATAGCGTAATCGTTAAATAAATGGCTTTGTCATTTACAATGCCAATAGCTTAATCGCTCGCAAATGCATGACCTATTACATTTTACACCCACACAGAGCCACACACGCAAAGCCACCCACACACACAGTCACCCACACAATCTGCACTCTGAATCTGCACTCTGAATCTGCACTCTGAATCTGCACTCTGAATCTGAATCTGCACTCTGAATCTGAATCTGCACTCTGAATCTGCACTCTGAATCTGAATCTGCACACGGAATCTGCACTCTGAATCTGCACTCTGAATCTGAATCTGCACTCTGAATCTGCACTCTGAATCTGAATCTGCACTCTGAATCTGCACTCTGAATCTGAATCTGCACTCTGAATCTGCACTCTGAATCTGCACTCTGAATCTGAATCTGCACACGGAATCTGCACTCTGAATCTGAATCTGCACTCTGAATCTGCACTCTGAATCTGCACTCTGGATCTGCACTCTGAATCTGCACTCTGAATCTGCACTCTGAATCTGCACTCTGAATCTGCACTCTGAATCTGCACTCTGAATATGCACTCTGAATCTGCACTCTGAATCTGCACTCTGAATCTGCACTCTGCACTCTGAATCTGAATCTGCACTCTGCACTCTGAATCTTCACTCTGCACTCTGCACTCTGAATCTGCACTCTGAATCTGCACTCTGAATCTGCACTCTGAATCTGCACTCTGAATCTGCACTCTGAATCTGCACTCTGAATCTGAATCTGCACTCTGCACTCTGAATCTTCACTCTGCACTCTGAATCTGCACTCTGAATCTGCACTCTGAATCTGCACTCTGAATCTGCACTCTGAATCTGCACTCTGAATCTGAATCTGCACTCTGAATCTGCACTCTGAATCTGCACTCTGAATCTGCACTCTGAATCTGAATCTGCACTCTGCACTCTGAATCTGCACTCTGCACTCTGAATCTGCACTCTGAATCTGAATCTGCACTCTGCACTCTGCACTCTGAATCTGCACTCTGAATCTGAATCTGCACTCTGCACTCTGAATCTGCACTCTGCACTCTGCACTCTGAATCTGCACTCTGAATCTGAATCTGCACTCTGAACTCTGCACTCTGAATCTGCACTCTGAATCTGCACTTTGCACTCTGAATCTGCACTCTGAATCTGCACTCTGAATTTGCACTCTGAATCTGCACTCTGAATTTGCACTCTGCACTCTGAATCTGCACTCTGAATGGAATCTGCACTCTGAATCTGCCCTCTGCACTCTGAATCTTGAATCTGCACTCTGAATCTGCACTCTGCACTCTGAATCTGCACTCTGAATGGAATCTGCACTCTGAATCTGCCCTCTGCACTCTGAATCTTGAATCTGCACTCTGAATCTTGAATCTGCACTCTGAATCTGCACTCTGAATCTGCACTCTGAATCTGCACTCTGAATCTGCACTCTGAATCTGCACTCTAAATCTGCACTCTGAATCTGCACGCTGCACTCTGAATCTGCACTCTGACTCTGCACCCTGCACTTTGAATCTGCACTCTGAATCTGCATTCTGCACTCTGCACTCTGAATCTGCACTCTGAATCTGAATCTGCACTCTGAATCTTAATCTGCACTCTGAATCTGAATCTGCACTCTGAATCTGCACTCTGAATCTGAATCTGCACTCTGAATCTGAATCTGCACTCTGAATCTGCACTCTGAATCTGAATCTGCACTCTGAATCTGCACTCTGAATCTGAATCTGCACTCTGAATCTGAATCTGCACTCTGAATCTGAATCTGCACTCTGAATCTGCACTCTGCACTCTGAATCTGCACTCTGAATCTGCACTCTGAATCTGCACTCTGCACTCTGCACTCTGAATCTGCACTCTGAATCTGCACTCTGCACTCTGAATCTGCACTCTGCACTCTTCACTCTGAATCTGAATCTGCACTCTGAATCTGCACTCTGAATCTGAATCTGCACTCTGAATCTGAATCTGCACTCTGAATCTGCACTCTGAATCTGCACTCTGAATCTGCACTCTGAATCTGCACTCTGAATCTGCACTCTGAATCTGCACTCTGAATCTGCACTCTGAATCTGCACTCTGAATCTGCACTCTGAATCTGAATCTGCACTCTGAATCTGCACTCTGAATCTGAATCTGCACTCTGAATCTGAATCTGCACTCTGCACTCTGAATCTTCACTCTGCACTCTGCACTCTGAATCTGCACTCTGAATTTGCACTCTGAATCTGCACTCTGCACTCTGAATCTGCACTCTGCACTCTGCACTCTGAATCTGCACTCTGCACTCTGAATCTGCACTCTGCACTCTGAATCTGCACTCTGCACTTGCACTCTGAATCTGCACTCTGCACTCTGAATCTGCACTCTGCACTCTGAATCTGCACTCTGAATCTGCACTCTGAATCTGCACTCTGAATCTGCACTCTGAATCTGCATTCTGCACTCTGCACTCTGAATCTGCACTCTGAATCTGAATCTGCACTCTGAATCTGAATCTGCACTCTGAATCTGAATCTGCACTCTGAATCTGCACTCTGAATCTGCACTCTGAATCTGCACTCTGAATCTGCACTCTGAATCTGCACTCTGAATCTGCACTCTGAATCTGCACTCTGAATCTGCACTCTGAATCTGCACTCTGAATCTGCACTCTGAATCTGCACTCTGAATCTGAATCTGCACTCTGAATCTGCACTCTGCACTCTGAATCTGCACTCTGAATCTGCACTCTGCACTCTGCACTCTGAATCTGCACTCTGAATCTGCACTTTGCACTCTGAATCTGCACTCTGAATCTGCACTCTGAATCTGCACTCTGAATTTGCACTCTGAATCTGCACTCTGAATTTGCACTCTGCACTCTGAATCTGCACTCTGAATCTGCACTCTGAATTTGCACTCTGCACTCTGAATCTGCACTCTGAATCTGCACTCTGAATCTGCACTCTGCACTCTGAATCTGCACTCTGAATGGAATCTGCACTCTGAATCTTGAATCTGCACTCTGAATCTTGAATCTGCACTCTGAATCTGCACTCTGCACTCTGAATCTGCACTCTGAATCTGCACTCTGAATCTGCACTCTGCACTCTGAATCTGCACTCTGAATGGAATCTGCACTCTGAATCTGCCCTCTGCACTCTGAATCTGCACTCTGAATGGAATCTGCACTCTGAATCTGCCCTCTGCACTCTGAATCTTGAATCTGCACTCTGAATCTGCACTCTGCACTCTGAATCTGCACTCTGAATCTGCACTCTGAATCTGCACTCTGCACTCTGAATCTGCACTCTGAATGGAATCTGCACTCTGAATCTGCCCTCTGCACTCTGAATCTTGAATCTGCACTCTGAATCTGCACTCTGAATCTGCACTCTGAATCTGCACTCTGAATCTGCACTCTGAATCTGCACTCTAAATCTGCACTCTGCACTCTGAATCTGCACTCTGCACTCTGAATCTGCACTCTGAATCTGCACTCTGAATCTGCATTCTGCACTCTGCACTCTGAATCTGCACTCTGAATCTGAATCTGCACTCTGAATCTGAATCTGCACTCTGAATCTGCACTCTGAATCTGAATCTGCACTCTGAATCTGCACTCTGAATCTGCACTCTGAATCTGCACTCTGAATCTGCACTCTGAATCTGAATCTGCACTCTGAATCTGCACTCTGAATCTGAATCTGCACTCTGAATCTGCACTCTGGATCTGCACTCTGAATCTGCACTCTGAATCTGCACTCTGAATCTGCACTCTGAATCTGCACTCTGAATCTGCACTCTGAATCTGCACTCTGAATCTGCACTCTGAATCTGCACTCTGAATCTGCATTCTGCACTCTGCACTCTGAATCTGCACTCTGAATCTGAATCTGAATCTGCACTCTGAATCTGCACTCTGAATCTGCACTCTGAATCTGAATCTGCACTCTGAATCTGCACTCTGAATCTGCACTCTGAATCTGCACTCTGAATCTGAATCTGCACTCTGAATCTGAATCTGCACTCTGAATCTGCACTCTGCACTCTGAATCTGCACTCTGAATCTGGAATCTGCACTCTGCACTCTGCACTCTGCACTCTGCACTCTGAATCTGGAATCTGCACTCTGCACTCTGCACTCTGAATCTGAATCTGAATCTGCACTCTGAATCTGCACTCTAAATCTGAATCTGCACTCTGAATCTGCACTCTGAATCTGAATCTGCACTCTGAATCTGAATCTGCACTCTGAATCTGCACTCTGAATCTACACTCTGAATCTGCACTCTGCACTCTGAATCTGCACTCTGAATCTGGAATCTGCACTCTGCACTCTGAATCTGCACTCTGAATCTGCACTCTGAATCTGCACTCTGCACTCTGCACTCTGCACTCTGCACTCTGAATCTGCACTCTGCACTCTGAATCTGCACTCTGCACTTGCACTCTGAATCTGCACTCTGCACTCTGAATCTGCACTCTGCACTCTGAATCTGCACTCTGAATCTGCACTCTGAATCTGTACTCTGAATCTGCATCTGCACTCTGCACTCTGAATCTGCACTCTGAATCTGCACTCTGAATCTGCACTCTGAATCTGAATCTGCACTCTGAATCTGCACTCTGAATCTGCACTCTGAATCTGCACTCTGAATCTGCACTCTGAATCTGAATCTGCACTCTGAATCTGAATCTGCACTCTGAATCTGCACTCTGCACTCTGAATCTGCACTCTGAATCTGGAATCTGCACTCTGCACTCTGTACTCTGCACTCTGAATCTGAATCTGAATCTGCACTCTGAATCTGCACTCTAAATCTGAATCTGCACTCTGAATCTGAATCTGCACTCTGAATCTGAATCTGCACTCTGAATCTGAATCTGCACTCTGAATCTGCACTCTGAATCTGCACTCTGAATCTGCACTCTGAATCTGCACTCTGAATCTGGAATCTGCACTCTGCACTCTGAATCTGCACTCTGAATCTGCACTCTGAATCTGCACTCTGCACTCTGCACTCTGCACTCTGCACTCTGAATCTGCACTCTGCACTCTGAATCTGCACTCTGAATCTGCACTCTGAATCTGCACTCTGCACTCTGAATCTGCACTCTGCACTCTGAATCTGCACTCTGAATCTGCACTCTGAATCTGCACTCTGAATCTGCACTCTGAATCTGCATCTGCACTCTGCACTCTGAATCTGCACTCTGAATTTGAATCTGCACTCTGAATCTGAATCTGCACTCTGAATCTGCACTCTGAATCTGAATCTGCACTCTGAATCTGCACTCTGCACTCTGAATCTGCACTCTGCACTCTGAATCTGCACTCTGCACTCTGAATGGATTCTGCTTCACCATTGTGCTTTATCTGTCTCTATGATTTGGCCTTGACCCTCTTGCACTTATTCTTCAGCAAAGCGTTTCTGGTTAGGGAACCAATGTAGGAGGCCATTAGCTAGTAGAAGAGTAACATGTTTTGGTGCTTTCTTTATTTGGTAGCGGAGTAGTGCATGGTGAGCCTTTCTGTCCAGCTTATTGTGCTTCTTGTTGGTGGCTTGACCTGGAGATTAAAATTTAAGTTGTTTGTTTGTGCAGAGTAATTCTCACTGAGACGACCGTGTTGTTCTCACGTTACATGAGCATTACTTGCCTAATTTTATTCTGTTGCCTGGAATTCTAAATGTGATATATCACTGTCAACACAAGTCATGTTATTTAGGAAGTATATGTTTTACTTAGTTCCCATACAGTGTGCATAAAAAACTTTTTAGAGTGAAAATAGCTGTCCAGATGAAATTGCTGTGACTGAGAAGGCATTGACTTGCGGCAGCCAGGATCGGTATGTCGAAAGCACGTGATTAGCTCTCTGCAAAATGAGGCTCTGGATGTCTGTCTCCAGCTGGCCAGCCTTTCTACCCCGAGCTGAGATTTGTAGGTCGGTGCCACTACTCTAAATGTGTTCTGCTGCCTGGCAGTCAACAGCTGTGCTTGGCATTCGGGTTACGCTTCTTCTACCATGACGATGTGTAACCGCAATCTACCTAAGCGACATCAAACAAGACAGTAGAGATGCGTTGAATGCGTGTTCGCTTTCTCTACTGCGACAATGTGCAAATCGGCATATAAATGGTAAAATATCTGGTGCAGCCACCCAAAAATGTGATGTATATGTGGGTCACTTGACTAACGGGTCATCTAAGATGTGGTGCTCTTGGATTCGAAAATGACTAGTCTATAGCTCGGATGCAAATATGTGATCTGTCCGGCAGCCTGCTGAGCTGGCCCACCAGTTTAAAAATACCAATATTTTTTTGCTAATACGAATGTGTAGACTGGAGGAATAATTTAGAAGTGTATAGGGGGCAGCGAGAGCGATGAGAACAAATGCCATGACCAAACCATAAACAAAAGGAGCACAACCGATATAGTTGGAACAAGAGGAGTTGAAGTCAAGGGGGAGGAGAGGCGAAGAGGAGACCACGGGTGCCGTCAATGCCGGCCCAGATTCGGGGGCGTTCCCGAGAACAGGCTTTCGGCTGACGTAGCCAAAAGCCAAAAATTCTCGGGAACGCCCTCGAATCTGGTCCGAGATTGACGGACACAGCCCTCTCCCAATGGCTAGCCTCCATTTATGGAGCTAGCCAATGAGAGAGTGGGGACGGTCCAGTCCTCATACACACACATCATTAAGTTTTTTCTAGCCATGCGTACTTCGTACGCATTGGCTAGTCAAAACCTAAAAAGGGGGGCTAAAGTGCTAAATAGTTGTGCTGGGCAGGGATCCTTAGGGAGAGCCTGATTTGCAGGCGAAGTTTTTGAAGAGAGGTATCGATGGAGATCGGGTGAAAGAAAGTCAGCGCATCGCTGTTAATCACGCCATTGTCTGGGGTAGGGGAAAGTGATGATGGGGCAAACGTTGAATATATATCCAAAATGTTATCGTAAAAGAAATCCGATAACTCGTTACAGAAATCCTGGGAGGGGGGAACTGTACTCGAGATGGCAGATGGCTTGGTGAAATCTTTAACTATTTTGAAGAGAGTTTTTGATGAATTACTGTCGATGTGAACTTTATTGATGAAGTACTCATAGCAGAGTGCTTACGTTTATGAAAATTCTTTATGGTGGCTTTTTAGACTGATTTAGCCGTGGGATCATAAAGTGATCTCCAACTGCGCTCAAGTTTCTTACAGCAGCTTTTCTCAGCACTCAGTACCAGGGTAAACCAAGGGGCTGATGGTTTTTGTCTTGATGAATTATTAGGTTTAAGGGGGGCAACAGTATCAAGGAGAGACAGTTATTGAAGTTAGACACATCTAGCTCAAGTTCACCAGCCAACTGAAGGGGGTGACAGGAAAGTGCAGGAATCATAGAATTGCAAGTCATTTTTAACCATTTCCTACTGTAATCCCGGGTCGTGGAAGGATTAGCCGAACGAGGGGGTATTGCCATGCTAAATGGGATTAAGAAATATTCCGACCAAGTAAGTGGAACGGGAGACGCTGTGGCCAAATTGGGGTTGTTAGAAAAAAGTAAGTCAAGAGTATGACCGGCCCGATGGGTGGGCCGCTAACCACCTGTGTCAGATTAAGGCCCTCCAGTGTTTCTAGAAGCTGGCACGCTTTAGTGCAGTGAATATCATCGACATGCATGTTGAAATGTCTGAGGATCATGAAGTGGGGATGTTTAAGCGACAGGTCAGCAACTATATTGTAAAGTTCTAATAGATGCTGAAGGGGCCTCACTCGAGATGGACTCACCTTTTTTTTTTTTTTTGTCCTCATATATGCCGCCAGAATATATATGCTCTAGATGGGTCTCGCTGTTGCCTCTTATACTGTTGTTTTTCTTTCGGGTCCACCATGGAAAACAGTATCATAGCAAACAGGGGTTCCCAGAGGTAGGCTGTTTTCCTTATCCTACTCCTCCAGACCTATTTTAGGCACCCTAGGCCTGGTGGAGGACAGAACCGACACAACCTCTGGCATAATCACAGGACTGCTCACCTATTTATCCAGACCATCAGTTTAGACCAGACATTCTCCAAGCTCTCACTGCGGCCAGGCTGATCCATTTTACACACTTCCATTAGGTACTTCAAACATACTGCAAATCTATGGGGAGCCGCTGACTTCCACTCCATACAGATTTGTCTCCTTGCAATAATTATTGTGTAAAAAATGAATTGAGTATCCAGATCCTTGATGTTATATTCTTTCAGAAAGCCAAAAAAGACTAATCTGCGAGAACATGCAATAGTTGTTGAAAGTACATCTCCCAAGAAATCCATTATCGCTTTCCAGAAGTTTTGAATGGCTGGACATTCTAGAAAGATGTGGATATCATCAGCGGCGTTCTGGTTACAACGGGGGCAATAATAGTTGTTTCGTGTTATCCTGTGTAGTTTGGCCGGAGTCCAATAGACTCTGTGAGCCGTAAACAGGTGATTGCGCCTTAAATTAGCGGGTTTAATTAGCCTCTGTGAAAGGGAAAAAGAGTCTAACCATGCCTTACAGACTTCTTCTGGGGGCTCTGCTATACAGTTTCCCCATAACTTTACTATCTCCGGGTACAGTTCACTCTCCTCTTCTTTGACCATTGAATTGTACCAAAAAGATAACTCTTTTACCCATTTCCCCCTTCTGCCAATTGCCTCAAGAATATCTGTATCTTCCTCCCTTTGCATACTTTGACTGGACCACCAAGCGGACAGCTGGTAATATTTAAACCTAGTCAACTGTCCCTCCGTAAGCTGTGCCAGCGTGTTCCAACTCATTAGGCCCGAGTCTGCCCAGAGGTCTCCCCATTTTTTGAAGCCAGCTGTTTTCAGGGGTTGTGATAGTTGATCCTGGAGGCATTGAGGTGTGCCAGGAGAATCCCAAATCGGGGAGTGTGTGTGATAATAGGAAATATTAAATGTCTTCCTCATGAAACCCCAATTTTTTAATGCAGTCTGTAGGATTTTAAAGCGAATTTTTTTTAAAAATTTCTGGTCTCCAAACTTGAAAGTAAAGTAATCATGGTCATAGGGTAAATCAATTAACAAAGCTTGAAACAGGCGGCCCTGTGATGATGCGTCCAGCTTGTTTGCAAGAAGCCTAAAATTTTAAAAATGAAATGCATGACAGTATGAGAGAATGTCAGGGAGGGCAAGCCCTCCTATTTTTAAACCCCTCCTCAATTTCTTCCATGCAATTCTTGTTGACTTGCAGGCCCATATAAAGGATCCAATTTTGCCCTGTAAAGTGTTGATGTCTTTCAGTGAAAATGATAGGGGGATGCAGTTAAATAAAAAGGTCAATTTAGGAAGAATTGTCATTTTGATAAGGTTGACCCGACCGTAGATGTTTAAAGGCAAGTTCCCCCATCTTGTTAAAGTTTTATTAATATCTTTAACCACCTTTTGCCAACTGAGAGAAGTGGTATCATTTAAAGATTGAGTTAAGTGGATTCCCAGGTACCTCATACTCTGTTTTGCACCAGCTATATGTGTGTTGTTATTCCACCCCATGATCTCTGTTTTATCTTTATTAATCTGGTACCCGGACAGTTTCCCAAATTCCTCAGATAAAAAGAATAACCTTGGAATTGCTTCCGAGTGATCAGAGGTATATAAAAGAAGATCATCAGCGTACAACGCCACCTTCAAAAGCAGATTTCCAAGCTGGAATGGTTGAATAATATTGTCCTCTCTAATCCCACAAACAAAAGGCTCCATATAAACATCGAACAGAAGGGGGGACAGAGGACAACCCCGCCTAGTGCCTCGTGATATGTCAAACCACTCAGATAAAATTCCATTAACTAAAACCTTAGCCTTTGGGCAGTGATATAAGGATCTGACCGCCTCTATGAAAATTTTGGGGAGCCCGAAGGCCGCCATTGTGGCCCAAAGATATTTCCAATTGACCTGGTCGAAGGCCTTAGCCGCATCTATGGCCACCAGCGCCAGTGGGAGATTTTTAGCATTAGAATAATCTACAGCCCCTATAGCTTGAAACGTTAGTTCATTTAACTGTCTCCCCGGGATAAAGCCTCTCTGGTCAGGGTGGATTATGGATTTTATTACCTTTTGATAATCTGGTGGCCAAGATGCCTGAGTAAATCAGATGGACTCACCTTTGATGGACTCCTGAAATGTTTCTCTCAACATGAAAGGCCCATCCAACTGGCCTTCTTGTAAACTATTTATGAAGAATATGTTTGTTTACAGGGTTTTCTTTTCCTTTTCCCCAGAGTGGGACCCCTGAGAACAGTGGGGCCCCAGCCCACCCCCTGCACCAAAGGGGCTGTGAAGGTGTATTTTGCACCCCTGTTTATTGGCTTGCCATTTGTAAATCATGTTGAAGATGTCAGGCTCTTTATTGTGCCTACGCCTCGGTTCTTTTCTTTGTCCAGGGGCCTGTCTACCTCAGTAAGGGTGGCACCAGAACTGATGGACCAACAAACCAGGCCATGGATGCAGCAAAATTTTACACCTGGGTGTCAGCCTCTAGCCACAAATGGTTCTCAAAGTTGCAAAGGATAAAGCCTCCCATCTTTAATGATTTCGTGTTCCGGTAGTGTGTACCTTATCAGCCCCACCTGCCAGAAACAAACTGCCTCAAGATACCTCCACCATTCCAGACACTGCCTCAAGATACCTCCACCATTCCAGACACTGCCTCAAGATACCTCCACCATTCCGGGCACTGCCTCAAGATACCTCCACCATTCCGGACACTGCCTCAAGATACCTCCACCATTCCGGATCCTGCCTCAACATACCTCCACCATTCCGGATACTGCCTCAAGATACCTCCACCATTCCAGACACTGCCTCAAGATACCTCCACCATTCCGGATACTGCCTCAAGATACCTCCACCATTACAGACACTGCCTCCAGATACCTCCACCATTCCGGAAACTGCCTCCAGATACCTTCACCATTCCGGACACTGCCTCGAGATACCTCCATAATTCCAGACACTGTCTCAAGATGCCTCCATCATTCCAGACACTGCCCCAAGATGCCTCCATCATTCCAGACGCTGCCTCCAGATACCTCCGCCATTCCAGACACTGCCTCCAGATACCTCCACCATTCCAGACACTGCCTCCAGATACCTCCACCATTCCAGACACTGCCTCCGGATACCTCCACCATTCCAGACACTGCCTCCGGATACCTCCACCATTCCAGACACTGCCTCCGGATACCTCCACCATTCCAGACACTGCCTCCGGATACCTCCACCTTCCAGACACTGCCTCAAGATACCTCCACCACTCCAGACAGTACACACCATCTCAGGCACTGGTATCCTATGGTGCCACCAGTAGCCAAGACTGGCATCATCAGGCTCTGGAAAATGGCTACAATCGCAACATATGGCACACGGCTGACAGGCATGTTTACCGTGGGCTCATGTGAGAGAATCATATAAAACCAACTACCTAATTATCAAGAGACCTGAGGCTCTTTCCTGCAGAGATCAATACATAAAGCAGACTGCGCTGATATCCCACTCTTGAGATTTTGTTTCAGACATTCGCACCGCTCAGACAATGTCCCTCTGTTCCATATTGCACTGATATCTCACTCCTAAGATATTGATTCAGACATCTGCAGGGCTCTGACAATGCACCTCTTTTCCATATTGCACTGATATCCTACTCCTGAAGTATTGATTCAGACATCCGCAGGGCTCTGACAATGCCTCTTTGTATTGATTCAGACATCCACAGGTTTCTGACAATGCCTCTTTGTATTGATTCAGACATCCACAGCGCTCCGACAATGCCTCTTTGTATTGATTCAGACATCCGCAGGGCTCTGAAAATGACTCTTTGTATTGATTCAGACATCCGCAGGGCTCCGACAATGCCTCTTTGTATTGATTCAGACATCCGCAGGGCTCTGACAATGCCTCTTTGTATTGATTCAGACATCCGCAGGGCTCCGACAATGCCCTAGGTATCGATTCAGACATCCGCAGGGCTCTGATTATGAAATGTAATAAACAGATCAAACTGATAAAATGAGAGTAATCATGAATGCTTGGGCTCTTTCAGCCTTGAGCAAGGGGTTCTGCAGGGGTATGTGTTGGTACTGATCCTTTTCTTACTCTATATCAATAAGCCAGAATCTGTTCTGGTAGGTCTAGGTACAGACGTCCCGCAAATGAAGAACCAAATGATACTGGCGCTCCTCTACGCCAACTGCATCATTTTGTTAGCCAGAACTTTCAACAGACTTCTGGCTCTCATGATGGCCTTAACTTGGAAACTAATAGATCCAAAGCTTTTGTTCTGGTCTTTGGCCCTAAGAACGTGAAGACTCGTACAATCTGCATTAAGGCCAAGAGCATCGAGAGAGTGCGATGTTGTTTCTATTTACGAGTCACCTTTGATGAAAACCTTAGTTGGACTTCATGGAAGGCAGTTAGGTGCTCCAGTTTCTCATGCTTAGGGAATAAGCTCATCCGCCCACTTATCGACATCTGTAAGCGTAGATGTGTCCCTGTCCTTACATATGGTACTGGGATCTGGGTTATTCTAATACGGGCAGTTTGCAGGTGGAACAAAATAGGGTTCTCCTCAAGCTGTTAGAACCCCCTCCCCCAGTAGCAACAACTTCAAGGTGCATGAGGGGTTTGGTCTAGGTTATGTTGAAGACTGTATAAACAAGCATTTGCAATGCAATAGGTCTCACATTTTATACACTTTGACCTATTGGTATTGTAAATTGCAATGCCTTTTATTATTTCAGGTTTTTTAAACACATACATAAAAGGCATTGTCATTTACAATGCCAATAGCTCACGATTGTGAGAACTATTGCATTGCAAATGCTTGTTCTAACTGAGTCTTCTCAGATTAGAACGCCCTCAGCTTCCCTAGATTGCCAGGCAGTGCAGCGAACTCCGGTTTGCTTCTCAGTACAGTGAGGAAATATGCTGACATGTTTTTTTTTTTTTTAAAGATACACATTTCCTCAGAGTCGGGTGCAGGCAGTGTGTCCCAAGGGAGACAACTTCACGTGTACTCAACCTTTTGTTGTCACGGGCAGCACAAACACACTTTCTTGCATGTGAGTTTTGGTGAATTTACGGTGTTTGCTTATCTGTGAATGGTTCCCAGTGCCTGTTATAACTTGGAGGTTTCTAAGCCATACACAGCAATGGATGTGTCTCACAGGGTTCATCAATGTACTTCAGCCCATTTTCACGGATGAGATTGCCACCTGACTAGAGAGCGCCCTACTTGTGTGAACTACAAGGGTGACCATGTTGGATCAAGTACCTAGAAAGAAGCATCAAAGACAGACAAGAGGGACGTTGATGCCTTTACATATGGGCTGACAGTAAAGTTTGCACTACTTAGTGTGCACTGACAACTGACTGCCGCAAGATGTCGCACTGTTCAACGAATTTAGACTCAATAATTCTCGGTTGTGTCAGGGGAGAACAATGAGAGGGGTCAGAGCACACACATTGCTATTTTCAAGTTGGGGAGGAACTGGAAGTCCTGCTTCTATCGCAGAATAGCTCATTAAGCCATATGTGCCCACGCCACTAAATGAAACACGTTCAGAACAGAAAGCAACAGCAAGAAGAAAAGCAGTTGAGAAGGGGGAAAAAAGGCAAATGAAAACAGCTGTTTTCAAGCACTCGTGCTGGCATTGAGGGAGCGAGCAACGGCGCACAGGCCATCTGCTTTCAATTAGCTTGCGCGTCGCTGCTCGCTCCTGCAAGGTGGATGCCAGCACAAGCACGAGTGCTTTAAAAGAGCTGACCAATTTCTAAAGGTCATCTCCTAGAACAGCGCATGCACGCTGCCTAGGCGAGACCTAAAAAGGGCTCCCCTCCTATTGTGGTGCTCCATCTGGTACAACGAGTAGGCCTTCCTTAGCAGAGATGTAATCGAGGATTGTCTGGCTTATGCTTTGGGTCCCTCACTGTCATGGACACCATATATACAGACCACCATCTCAAGCTGTGGATGACCTGGCCTCTTTACTGACCAAACCTCCATTAAGAAGGAGGATAAGAGGTGGGTGAAGGACATTTTTCTGTCGAAACGGGCCAGTGCAGGGAGTTGGCTTTGTACACTTCGGATTCTTTTACAAACTATGCAGCCATCTAATTGTGACCTGGGTTAGCCCCTTTTAGAGTGGGTTAAGAACCCTTGGGAGAGATCAGTCCATACCAGATTTCGCCTGGGTTCGGTTAGATGGATTTTGTGTTTTCTGCTTGGTCAGTGTGATGTTTCCACCATCCGCCGTTGCCCTTGCGATGAATCAACTGACCAAACCCTTTTGCACTTTCTGTTTTTCTGTAGGTTTTATAGAGATTTGGCTAAGGCTTGCTTATCCCAGTGGCTAGGAAAGCAGAGCCTAAAAACTGTAGAGCTGCGTTTTTTACCTACAGTCGTGTTTTAGAATGGGTCTATTTTTAAAAGCAGCTGTTAAACTACGTAATTCTCTGCTGTTATAAAATTACTTTTCATCTAATTTTAGCCTTGCATGACATGAATTATGTGTTTATTTGTGAATGGTGGTTTTTACCCTCATAGTTTAACCTAGTTGTGTATGTATGCATCTATGTATGTATGTATGTATGTATGGCATGCATGTATGCTGGGTTGTTTAGCCCTGGCTCACTGACAAACAGTCCTGACATTTGACGCAACAAAGCAGAATGGAGTCTGGGCAGTGTAATGGGCCCTAGCAGGCAAGGAGCCCTAGCTGGGGTACAGTGGGCCCTAGCTACAGTGTAACGAGCATTAGATAGGGTGTAATGAGCCCTAGCTAGGGTGCAATATTTCCTAGTTAGGGTGCAATGAGCTCTAGCTAAGTTACAAGGAGCCCCAACTAGGGTGCAATGAGCCCTAGCTATGGTGCAATGAGCGCTAACTAGGGTGCAATGGGTCCTAGCAAGGGTGCAATGTGCTCTATCTAGAGTGCAATGGGCCCTCGCTAGGGTACAATGAACCCTAACCGGGGTGCAATTGGCCCTATCTAGGGTGCAATGGGCCATAGCAAGGGTGCAATGGGCCCTGTCTAGAGTGCAATGGGCCTTAGCTAGGGTGCAATGGGCCCTATCTAGAGTTTAATGGGCCCTAGCTAAGTTGCAAAGGGCCCTAGCTAGGGTGCAATGAGCCCTAACTAGGGTACAGTGGGCCCTAGCTATGGTGCAATGGCCTCTATCTAGAGTGCAATGGGCCCTTGCTAGGGTGCAATAGGCCCTAGCAAGGGTGCAGTGGGCTCTATCTAGAGTGCAATGGGCCCACACTAGAATGCAATGTGCCCCAGCTAAGGTGCAATGAGCCCTAGGTAGGGTGCAATTATCCCTAACTAGGGTACAATGGGCCCTAGAAAGGGTGCAATGGGCCCTATCTAGACTGCAATGGGCCCTAGCTAGGGTGCAATGGGCCCTATCTAGGGTGCAATGAGCCCTTGCTAGGGTGCAATGGGCCCTATCTAGGGTGCAATGAGCCCTTGCTAGGGTGCAATGAGCCCTTGCTAGGGTGCAATGAGCCCTAACTAGGGTACAATGGGCCCTATCTAGGGTGCAATGAGCCCTAACTAGGGTGCAATGGGCCCTATCTAGGGTGCAATGAGCCCTTGCTAGGGTGCAATGAGCCCTAACTAGGGTGCAATGGGCCCTAGCATGGGTGCAATGGGCCCTATCTAGAGTGCAATGGGCCCTCGCTAGAGTGCAATGGGCCCTAGCTAAGGTGCACTGGGCTCTAGCTAGGGTGCAATGAGCCCTTTTCTAGGGTGCATTGAACCCTAGTTAGGGTGCAATGGGCCCTAGCTAGGGTGAAATGGGCCCTTTGACCCCTAGCTGGGCTCCAGTAATAGCGGAGAGAATGCACCTCCTTAACTCTCGTTGAGTCCGAAAGTACAGTCATAACTCCGACGCAGGAGGCCGCTCACAGCCCCAGACCTCGATGCAACTCAACTGCTGCAGTATTGATAGCTACACCTTTGCCTTAAAGTGGATTAAGCGATCGTCTACATAAAATGAACCCTCATCCCCATCCACCCCACTAAAGAGCTGAAATGTATTTTTCCGAACAGCAGTCAAATGGGCCATCGTCCTTGCTTGCCTCAGGGCCCGCAGCATACTTGCTACACTACTGACTGGTCCAATAATCAGTCACACAGACTGTCTGCAGGGTGCCCACTCTGGAAAATAATGCATCGCAATCCTTTGGACTCAAGCAATTATAGGCTCATATCCTGCCTTCCCTTTCCATCCAAGATGGTGGAGAAGGCCATTAACAGAGAACGCACTCCTTCTTGAGTCCAATAACCTGTTGGATCACACACAATGTGGTTTCAGGAGCCAACGCAGCACGGAGTCTGCTTTGATAACTGCCTCCGAAGAGCCGAGCGCTATCTTGGGTGGGATAAACCTGCGGCACTGATTTTGTTAGACCTCTCGGCCGCTTTCGATGTGGTTGATCACAAGGTATTGATCGACCGTGTCGATTCTCTGGGAATCAGAGGCTCAGCTCTCGCGCTGCTTAAATCCTTTCTATCCGAGAGAGAGCAATGTGTAGCTATGGATGGTTACTCTTCCAGTCCATTCTCTCTTTCATGTGGGGTACGCAGGGGCTCTTTGTTGAGCCCTACCCTTTTTAACCTATATGTTACACCAATCTTTTCAAATCCTGTGGGTTTTCTGTGATTAGCTATGCAGATGACACCCAGATCGTTGTCTCCGTGGCCGGAAACCAGCAGGAATCAGCTGCCAATTTTCGCAGTTGTATGCAACAGATTTGTTGCTGGGTGACTGATAACTGTTTAAAGTTAAACTTCGGCAAAATGGCAGTACTGCTTCAAGGCAACAATACATCCTTTTGGTCTCCAGGCTGGTGGCCGTCAGACTTGGGGTACTTACCTGTTCATGTCCCCAAAGTAAAAAACTTTGATAAGCAGACTAATGCAGTGACCCCTTCATCCTTCTTTACCTTAAAGATTCTGAGAAAGGTTTTCTATTTATTCTGTTGGAACTTAGGAAATAAGTGGTCACTGATTACATTTTCTCAAATATGGACTACTGCAACACCAGGGACATTAATTCGCAGAAGCGATTACTTCATAAGCTACACATTTTGCAGAATGCAGCAGCACGATTCTTGGTAGGAATCTGTGAGCATCAATCAATCAATCAATCAATCAATCAGAGTACTTGTAAAGCGCGCTACTTACCCGTGAGGGTCCCAAAGCGCTGAGGGGAGGGGGGGTGCTGCTACTGTTCGAAGAGCCAGGTCTTGAAGAGTCTTCTGAAGGTGAGTAGGTCTTGGGTCTGCCGTATGTGGGTAGGGAGGGTGTTCCAGGTCTTGGCGGTGAGGTAGGAGAAGCCTCTGCCGACGGCGGTTGTTCGTTGGATGCGGGGGACAGCGGCGAGGGCGAGGCTGGAGGAGCGGAGCTGGCGGGTGGGGTGTGGAAGCTGAGTCTGCTGGTCAGGTAGGCTGGTCCGGTGTTGTGGAGTGCTTTGTGTGCTTGGGTGAGGAGCTTGAAGGTGATCCTCTTGTCGACGGGGAGGCAGTGTAGGTCTCTCAGGTGGGGGGTGATGTGGCTGTGGCGGGGGACATTGACGATCAATCGGGCGGAGGCGTTTTGGATGCGTTGTAGTCATCGTAGGTGTTTGGCTGGGATTCCTGCGAAGAGTGCGTTGCCGTAGTCCAGTCTGCTGCTGACGAGGGCCTGTGTCACCGTTCTTCTTGTTTCGGTCGGGATCCACTTGTAGATCATGCGGAGCGTGCAGAGGGTGTTGTAGCAGGAGGAGGAGACGGCGTTGACCTGCTTAGATATGGAAAGGGAGGTGTTGAGGAATAATCTTAGGTGGCGTGCATGGTCGGTGGGTGTTGGTGCTGTTTCCAGTGTGTTCCGCCACCAGGAGTCGTCCCAGGCTGAGGGGGTGGGTCTGAGGATGAGGACCTCGGTCTTGTCCGAGTTCAGCTTCAGACGGCTGCTCCTCATCCAGTCGGCGACGGCCTTCATTCCCTCGTGGAGGTTGGTTTTGGCGGTGTGTGGGTCCTCGGTGAGGGAGAGGATGAGCTGGGTGTTGTCAGCGTAGGAGATGATGTTGAGGTCGTGATGGCGGGCCACTTGTGCGAGGGGGGCCATGTAGATGTTGAACAGCGGTGGGCGGAGGGATGAGCCCTGGGGCACGCCGCAGATGATGTCGGTGGCTTCGGATCGGAAGGGTGGGAGGCGGACGCTCTGGGTTCTGCCGGAGAGAAAGGACGTGGACCGGTCAAGAGCCTGCTCTTGGATTCCCGCTTATAGGAGGCGTGTCTTTAGAGTGTGATGGCAGACCGTGTCGAAGGCGGCTGACAGGTCCAGGAGGATGAGGGCTGATGTTTCGCCGATGTCTACTTGTCAATCTGCCTTTCAGGCTCTAGTCCAACTCCCCTGGCAACCGGTGCATAAGCGTATACATTTTTAGGTATCATGCATTAGTTTTAAATGCTTGCATGGCATAGGTCCTGAATATTTAAAAAATAAATTAGTCCAGTATGTTCCACCCGGTGCTCAGCTCTTTATCAGCGCACAAGTTGCTTGTCCCTAAATTTAAAAGAGTTCACGGGGGCGGCAGAAGCTTTGTTTATGGCACACCTAGGCGGTGGAATGTCCTATATTTACATCTGAAGACATGGAGGCGCAATTGTGTTGGATGTGTATTGTATATTTGAATTATGTTGTGTCATTTGTAATTGGTTCCTGGTTGGAGTGTATTGTAACACTGTTAGTCTTTCTAACATTGTTAGTTTTGATTATTATATGATTTTCTCTTTTGTCTGTTGATGTTTTCTGTGGAGTCATGTGCTGAAATAATGCGGTTTTCTCCCTATGTGATTGGGTGTCCCTTGTCTGATATGAATTTCAAATAATATCGTATATGTTGAACTTATTGTATGTAATTAATAATATATCTATATTTTAAAAAAGAGAGATAATATTTGTATCATTTGATAATAAAAGAAATTCACTGCTCCTCTGTGGGACATTCTTTATTAATTAATGTATGATGTCAAGAATTTGGTAAGGGGCTGAGTGTTGTATATTTTGTTGTTTCTTCCCTGGTTCTCCCCTAACTTATTCACTTTACAGGGACCCTCTTCAGTGTATTAGACATGGCCTTCCCTGCCTTCTTTCAGGAAGAATCTTAAAACTTGGCTTTTTAATCTTTAGATTTGTTTTTTTGTTATCTTTTCTTTTTTCTGCTGACCTGGCTAGTGCCAAAACTAACACGGGCAGATGTCACACTATATAAAATGCATTTTCATTTCATTTTATTTTAATTTCAAGTTTATAAACAAGTGCTCTCTCTTAGCAGGCCCAGAATAGTTACTGACTGGTGTTCGTATTGATGAGAGGCTACAGCCTTTTTTTCCTATTGGATATTGGAAGTCTATATTATACAGTGCATATTGCCAGGATGAATCTGGTATCCCTTTCTCAAGAGAATACTATTGGTATGAAGTAAGCATGGGCGAATTTTGCGAATCTCGCGTTCGCGAATTTTGCGGATTTGCCAACTCGCAATCCGCAAAATCCACGAATTCTTGCGAATTTGCGGATTTTTTTTTTTGTGTGTTCGCAAGGATTTCTGCCAGTTCGCGAGGGTTTCGTACCAGTTCGCAATTGCGAACTTACATTTCGGCGCGCAACGGTCGCGAATTATGTTGTTTCTACGTCTGGTTCATCATCACAGGTTCCCAGCACCCTCTGTTTCACCACTGCAACCCTCTGTTACATCAATGCCACCCTCTGGTTCATCATTACTGTAGATTATGGGGGGGAAAGCAAGCACACCAGCCCTGCTTCAACTGAGATTAATTAATTTGGGGTTAGTTTATTAATGTGTCACTGTTTTAAAATTCCAGTCTGGCACCTGCTTCCTTATCTGTAATTTTGCTTTCTGTTGCAGTGCATTTTTTTCCCCAGGACCTCTTTGTGGCCTACTTGTAGCTATTGTATGAGCCTGCTGTGAGGGTCAGAGCAGGGTCATACAATTGTTGCAACTAGCAACTGAATTCTGGAGGGGCCCCAGTCAGGAAGCACTACTGGGAATTGTTACTAATGATGAGTTTGAACTCTTGCCCCTGCCGAGTGCTTTCAGTTTTGAAAAACTCGTTTTTCTGCAATTTCGCGGGGTTCGCGGGCGCGAACACGCGCAAGATCGGATTCGGAAGCCGCAAATTCGTGCGAATATGCAATTTGTTTTTTTTGCGGCGTGTTAGTTGGCAAGGTTTTGTGCGTTTTTGCGAGCCGCTCATAGCGCAAGACGCGAAGTTACCCTCGCGGTCGTTCAAGGGCGCAGCCCTCTTGTTTGCCTGACGTATTTCCGTTTCCGGGCACGAAGTGTAATCTCGCAAAGTCCGCGGCTTGCCAGTACAGTCTCGCGCGTGTTCGCAAGGAAAATCTCGCGCGAACTTACCCGCGCGGTCGTGAACGGGCGCGGCCATCTTGTTTCTCATTCATTGCTATGGTTCTGGGCATGGTCTTTGTATCCTCTGTCAATCTCTGCCATCCTTTGCTTGTTTGAAGTTTTCTTTGATCTATTTTACTTATTATCTATCCCTCTATTTTTCTAGCCCTATATTTTTGTGTTTACTGCTACTTTTGGTTAATTTTAAACTACTTTTGTAAACTCTTTTCTTTTCTTCTCTTCCCTATTCTATTTTCTTTATTCCTTTCCGCCCAGACCATGGTGAAGGGAGCCGGGAAGCATCCCGAGAAGGGGAAGGGTCCCGCACCCTGTGTCCGGCTCCCGTGCGGGCGTTTGAGGGGGGAGCTAGTGATGCCACGGGAGATCTTTACCCCGGAGGAGGTGGCCCAACTCATTTTTTATGTTCAGCGCCGCCTCCCCAGGACCATCATGGGAGGCGGCAAGATCAGTGCCGGGTACGGGGCCCGGGAGCGCCGGAAGCGGTGGGAGAAGGTGTGCCAGGCCATTTACCACCACTCTCGGGTCTGGCGCACCTACAACCAGGCCACCCACCGCTGGACGGATGTCCTGACCCGTGAGCGAGATCTGCTCGACCTCCTTGGCCTTGAGATCCCCGGGCTTGGTGAGTAGTAGTAGCTATGTCTTTACTACTATGTTTTCTCCTGCTGTGTTATTATATTGCAAATTTTTGTTTTTTACCAAGAGCAATAATGCTGCTCATTACATTGTAGGTAAATTTTATTTCAAAATCTTCTGTGCATTTCAGGTACACTGCTCTCCTTCTTCTCAGTAGTGTTGCTACTATGCTTATTTATTTTAGATTTTGTGTTCATTTCATTGGCCTGTGAAATTATGTATGAGTGTAGTTGAAAGAACTGCGTAATGCTACACACTAATGTTCAGATTTTTAATTACCGGCGCATCCCTGCAAAGTTGCAGGGATGCGCCAGTAATTGTGCGTCACGCCACCATCACCCATGGTGCGCCGTATTTACAATGCGGCGCGCCATGGGCCCAAAACGTCACCAAAGCGTTACGCATCTGTGCCGTAAAGGCGGCGCATTGCTGGAGTTGCGTCGCAAGGATGGTGCAGCTCCATCAATGCTCTGGGGTGCCCTATCTCCCCAATGCTGCGTCAAGCCGTACGTCTGCTTCAAGCAGGCGCAGGGTTTGAGTCACGCATCATTGTCCTCAAAGTGACTGATTGAAATCTTGTAGATTTCCCTCAGCTACTTTTAGGATGCGTTCCTGCACAGGAACGCCCTCCCTTGCGCCGGAACGCTCCCTATTGGCGCAGGGCTTTACAACGTGATGCATCTCCCATATGCGTCACGTTGTTAATATACACCGCACCATTGCGCCTCTTTTGTGCTGTCGCTGCGTCACAAAAGTCACGCAACAATGGAGCAAAAGAGCCGAAAGGGCCTTCTAAATCAGCCCCTACAGACTCAAGTCCAGTCCTTCCTTTGTACACATGGCGATAAGAAGAAATAGTGGTGGTGGATTAATAGTTTGAGTATTTTAATGACTGGTGAATGTAGTAGGAAACTTTAGTGTTGTCGCGGATCTTCAATCACGATGGACTTTGGCTGTCACTTTGCGTGCTGCCGACTGCTGCCTGCCAATCCTAGGCAAACCTTTTTAGTACTTTGTTTAGTGAGTTACATAGGGTAGTTTCCAATTCGACGGTCCACAAATCAAGCAATACTAAAGTAATGACGTAGTCGACCACATGAGATTGGTCAATATTATATCCAGTGGAGTCGTTCCCAATTTGCTATTTCGCAAAAATATTTTGTTACTTTGTTAGTTCTTTTGAAATGTTTGATTTGGTTGAGAAATATCATCCATGTTTTCTGTTTTTCTTTCTTTCATGTTGTACATCAGCTTCCCCCAGGGGCAAGAGGAGGACACAGGAGGAGGAGGAGGAGGGTGCTGTTGTCGATGCAGGCCAGGACCGGGCAGTCGAGGGCTCCTTTGCTGGCCCCAGTAAGTTTTAATTTTAATATAGAGTACTTATTTTTTCCTAGCGTTCCTCATTCGATTTTTTCTAAATCGTCTTTGATCTTCTTGTAGACAGGATCTAAATTCTTATCCTGCCTCGACTATGACTCCGTGTGGTATTACTAGATTATTCTTATTAGTCTGTCTGTGTAGCTAACTAAGATTGCACATTTGGCATTTCCATTGGACTCCCATTCTAGTCAGCAATAGCTCTATGCACTGAGTGCAGTCCTCTGGGATTGTCCATAATGTCTGTTCAAGTATTCTAAATGTTTATGCTTTGACCATTGCCAACAATAAAAAGGTGAATGACCACCACCAAGAAAGAATAAGATACTACTTTACTTTTGGTTTGGATAGGAGGACAATCCATTCTACTACTGTTGCAGGGACAAATCTGCACAAACAGAACTATGGACACTAAATAATGCATCGCTTAGCTTATCAATTATAATAGGTGCTGTAACTGTTAGACTTTCCACATACCTCAGTGATAACAGACTTTGTAGTTGAACCCCCAATCTCCTTACTGACTAGATAGTGTGGCAGAGTAATTTAGCTCCCAAAGTCACCGATGGCAGAGGCACGGACTCATGCTTGCAAAAATTCGAAAACCTTTAGCTCATCCACTCTAGTCTGGAGGACCAAAAACCACAGAGTCTATTTAAGTTTAAAAGTTTTATTAAAAGTAAACACATTTATTAAATTCAAGTTTGTCATAAAAGTGAACGTGTAACTGAAAATGGAAAAGTGCTTAGTGCTGACGATTAATTGGACACATTTCTTTTGGTCGAGCCGAGCTCTCACCTGGTTTTAACTTGATCCTGCTTGTGTTCTTAGAAGTCAAGGTTCTGTCTGTTAGGAGAAAAAGTGGTGCGTGTTAAAAAGTAAAAAGCAAACATTCATCAGTTGTGCCAAAAAGTGCAGCAAGACAACAGCCTTCCCTGGAAAAAGGGACATTTTTACTCTAGAGTACACAGTCAAAAATTATTAAATTGTACACTTTTTTTCACATTTCTTTCTTCCTCCTAGACCAAATATTATATAGTAGTGAGTGGTGTATTCTAACATTATTAAATGTACTTTGTAGGTGGAACATCTGGAGATTGGGCCAGCGCGGAGGTGGTGGTGGCATTGGACGAGGAGGACAACTCTGGGGAGGAGGCGGTGCAAGTGCCGGACAAGGACATGCCTGTGAGGGTTCACACGGTGGTGGCGGGCAGAGGTAAGCTATACATTCCTTAGTCATTGAGATTGAAGACTGCAGAGTGTGCTTTCTGCACGGGTGTATTATAAAAAAAGCAGGTAGTAGCCTCCTCTAAATGTACTTCGACTTAGAATCCCAATCAGATCTGAGGTGAACTTGATGGATGGGATGAACGAAAAGCGAAAGAAGGGTGTAAGTAAGTGTGGAAGCACGAGAAATGTAATGATGACTGGCAAAGAAGAATGATATGTGTTTGCTTGGTCCCGGAGGTGGCTGGGAAGGTAAGAAAATGGTATGGTGCATGGCTGGGTGAATGATGAAGCAAGGATGGGTGGAAGGAGAACAGCCTGGGTGGGTGAGACAGAAACTGTATGTGTGCAATATACTTTGAATGGATGGATGCCTGGATCATTCATGGTACTATCTGACTCTTAGATAGCATATGTGTATCTAGAGAGAGTAGACGGTCACTGGATGAACTAAGTGTTACTTTGAAGAGCATGTAACACCGCACCCGCACGTCCGTTCCAGTGTAGGAAAGGCAAGGAAAAGAAGTTGTAACGTTGTCCAAAGACTACCATGAATAGTAGCAGTAGTTTGTATTGCAACTGCAAGCACAGCATATATCCGGTTATTACGGTGGACACTCCCTACCTCCCTTAATAACTTTAGTTTAGTAGTAGTACGTCATTCATGTGTGGGGGTATCACTGTTCACTCAATAATAAGCAAAGCACCTAAAGTCATCCCATATGTCATCAAATACATCCTATGTGAAGTGATAGATAATCAGATAATTTAGCTTCTTCATTTTCCTTTTCTAATACTCATTTGCACTGTAGGGTGAAAGCTAAATTAATTAAGCAGTAGCCCTTTTAACAGAGTATTCTCAGTGCCACCCGTAATAGAAAAGTAAGAGCTTCACCACCTGCATGTACTGGAACGGTACAGTAACGCAAGTCTGTCTCACTCACCATGGTGTGCGTCTGTTTTTCTCGGGTGCAAGTTCACTGCGCTGGCATTATGCCGGCTTGCATAAGATAACATACCAATTTTCCTAAACAAGAGAGAAGAAGAAGAATAAGAGTGGTGTACTGTCATAGTCGACTGTAATAGAAGTCCATAGTGCTCGTAGAATTTGTTCCTTAAACTCCCACTAATGTTAGAGCAAGGATGAAGAAGTCGGAGGTTACATAGATACTGTCCTCAATAGTTATGTACTGTGCTTTCAATTTGCTACTTGTACTGTGACAACTTTCTGCTCAATCATTTTGTGTTAATCTTAAGGAGCATTGGTTACAGACTATGTCTTTCTTTCTTCATGTAGTTGCTCCTTCCAAATCCAAGACACCATCAAGGAGGAAGGAGCTGGCTCGAATGGCCCGGCAACGGAGGCTGGATGCCACTGTTGCTGAATATCGGCGGCTGGTGGCCCTGGAGGAGGAGGAGACGCAGTCTGGTACAACAACAACGTCCACTGGGACAGCTGCATCCTCCTCCGTGCGGGCTGCCAGCCAGCGCAGTGCTCCAGCGGTACGGAGCCGGGCTACCAAATCCAAACGCCACCGCCCAGCAGCAAAGAAAGCAGCTGCCCCCCACAGGATTTGCAAGGCACACCGGCGCCGCTTATCCCTCAGACTGTCCTACCTGGAGCAGGAGGTCCATAACTATAAGAACGTGGTGGAGGGCCTCCGCTTCGAACTTGCCACCCTCCGCAAGGAGCATGATACCCTGGCTGCTAATTCAAACAGCACCCTGCCATAGTGTCCCTTGCCCCTTTTTTAGAGACTTTTGGGGGGTGGGAATTGGGAGTTGGGATTTTTGGGGACTTTTGAAGGACAATCGTTGGGGTTAGGGAGGGTCTTGCGGGAGATTCTTTTGTTAGGGCTATAAAAATATACTTTTCGAAACTTTATCTGACCATACCTGTTTTTTACTGCTTTTGAGTCTGGTGGGTGGGGGGTTAACATAACAGTAAGTTTGTTTTCCTGAATAGTCCTAGGACTTTAGTAGTACTACCGTCAATCAAATCTCTCGTCTCTCCTAATACTCCATTATACTACCTCCAACCAAACGCCTATCTTACCTGTAATTGCTGTTTGCAAGTAGGGATAGGCCCAGGGCTGGCTCCACGGGAAACAGCAAATAAGGTTGGCAATCCTGGGCGGATAAAATTTCCTCATAGCGGTGGTACTAGTGGTGTGACACAGTGGCAGTTGCTTGCCTATGAAAAAAAAGAAAATGAAATCTGGTTTGTCCTCCTGAGCAATACAACGGTACAATACAGAATATAGCAGGTGACAGAAGTACACTAGAACAGTGCCACATTGTAGCCTAACAAATGTTAACCTCTTCGCCGCTAATGACAAGGGTAACTCGTCATGGACTTTCCATTGATTTCAATGGAAAATCAATGGCAATAAAAATAATGCCTTAGCAGTAAAGGGGTTAAAGTATAACTAATTCGGTTGAAGTTCTTTGACATTAGCCATGGGTCTTTGTCAAGCAGAGTAAGAATATATCCTCGGATTTTTTCACCAGCCTGTTGCTATCACCTTATCCTCCCCAGCAAGTGTGTGGATTTATTGCTGTAATTTAGTCACACATCAATCAAAACCACACAGCCCGGGGGAAGAGGGTTAGGGTTTGAAAAATGGATGGGTACGGGGGTTTTTGGGAAAGGTTTTGGGAGACAAGAAAATATAGCACAGCATGGACAAACAATTGTGAACATAAACAAATCTTTGGGTACAAACCTATCCATCAATCTTTGAAAGTGCATGCACTACTGCATGCATGTCAGTTAAAAGTAAGTAGTACTTTCGACAACTGTGGAAGAAAGAATGCGACAGTACAGGGCGTGGGTGGAAATATTGATAACTATATTCAACATAAGGTCTCTGTAGCCAGATACCTGAGAGCCTTGCTGGTCACTATAAATCCATTCACAACAACACTCAATGGGGTTGGTCTGGAAGGTATAGTAGATAGAAAAGGAGAAATTGCTTTTTTTCTAGGTGTCCCCTCACTCACCAGGGTTGCCCCTTGGTGACATGCTTCATCATTGGGGCCATCCCAGTCCTCTACGGGCTGGGGCGTGCTGCGACTTGCGAATTACATAGGAGCACTTACAAATGACTATGTGTGGTGCAGATGTGATAGTGGAGTGGACTAAGTGATGTGTTAAGGGATCAATTTAGAAGCAGAGAGAGATCCAAGAAATGCAGTCACAGTCAGAGAAAAAGGCAAGGGATACTGTATCTATGTTGTTGTAGTTGTCCTGTTGGAAGTGGTAAGTAAGTTGCCTGCAGAAAAAAAATCCTCTTATTAGCGGCACTCCTCCATTGCAGCCGACGCTTTGTCCATCGATGTTGGTCACCAGAAGACACCCTGTAAAAAAAGCACAGCATAGACAAACAATTGAACATAAACAATTCTTTGGGTACAAACCTATCCATCAATCTTTGAAAGTGCATGCACTACTGCATGCATGTCAGTGAAAAGTAAGTAGTACTTTCGACAACTGTGGAAGAAAGAATGCGACAGTACAGGGCGTGGGTGGAAATATTGATAACTATATTCAACATAAGGTCTCTGTAGCCAGATACCTGAGAGCCTTGCTGGTCACTATAAATCCATTCACAACAACACTCAATGGGGTTGGTCTGGAAGGTATAGTAGGTAGAAAAGGAGAAATTGCTTTTTTTCTAGGTGTTCCCTCACTCACCAGGGTTGCCCCTTGGTGACATGCTTCATCATTGGGGCCATCCCAGTCCTCTATGGGCTGGGGCGTGCTGCGACTTGCAAATTACATAGGAGCACTTACAAATGACTATGTGTGGTGCAGATGTGATAGTGGAGTGGACTAAGTGATGTGTTAAGGGATCAATTTAGAAGCAGAGAGAGATCCAAGAAATGCAGTCACAGTCAGAGAAAAAGGCAAGGGATACTGTATCTATGTTGTTGTAGTTGTCCTGTTGGAAGTGGTAAGTAAGTTGCCTGCAGAAAAAAAATCCTCTTCTTAGCGGCACTCCTCCATTGCAGCCGACGCTTCGTCCATCGATGTTGGTCACCAGAAGACACCCTGTCCACTGCCTGCCTGATGCTGAATTGTGGCTCGCTAATGTGAAGCCTGACTCCATCCTTTTTTCCCCATTGCAGAGACTGAAACCCGGCCTGTAATTATTCAACGAAAAACAGGAAGTGATATAATATTACAACCCCACTGATAAATAAATATAAGGTATGTAGGCTGTGGAGTGCAAAAAGTCACAATTTGATTTTCCTAGTAGACAGTACAATATTTTTGAAAGTGCGTACTCTGTCTGAGTCACCTTTTGAAGGATAAATAAGTAGGGGCAAATTAATGTAGCGGATCTTTCTCCTCAAGCTAGGTGTACTGTAAACTGTGTTTTAGAACAAAATTAGATCTTCCTAGCAGTGCTCCCACCCAGACCCTTACTAAAGCCAGTCGCAAAAATTTAGAAGACCCCCAAGCAAATCTCAAAAAACGAGGCCTAGCAGAAAACTGGTGACAAAACTTACTTTGAAAGTAAAAGTAGGCCGAAGTACCCCCTTCCTAATTACCCCTTACCCACCGTGGATTGCATTCAAACCACTTGCAAGCAACCAAGCAAAAGTATCCATAGCCAGCATCGCTCCAAGACTCGAAATCCCCCCCACTCAAACACATGCAATAGAAATACTGCTAACCCTAACGAACCCTAAGTTAAGAATAGTGGCAAAGGCTTTCTTTAACTATGCCAAATCCCCCCTTTCCCACCATGGATTTTCTTCAAATGACTTGCAACCAAAATTACACATTCTCACGAGTGCTCTAAGACCCCAGAACTCAGTTGCAAAAATCTAGAACACCCCGAAACACATGCAATCCTGCTGCTAGGGCTAACCCTAACGAACCCTAAGTTACAAAAAGTGCCAAAAGGCTTTTCCGCGAGGATTTTGTCCCAACCACTTCTACCCGGTATTAGACCTTCCCAGGAATGCCCCAAGGCCCGCCAACCCACCCGCCAAGAAGCATAACACCCCCAAACAGGCCAAAAGCAAAATCTCATACTTGCAATATTTCTCGGCCTTCGTTCCAAACGCGCTGCGTAGCTAGGCCATAAGTCGGGGTTGCCACGACGGATTTCCTGAAAAGCAAATGCAAACAAGATTAGAGTGTCCCAGCAGTGCTCCCAGACCACGAAACTCACCCACAAACAGACGGAACCCCCCCTAAGAGCACCTCAAAGGCAAGCAAGTCATCAAAAACACACAAAAAATTCCGCCTGGGATTTGGTCCAAACCACTTTTATCCGGTATTAGAGCTTCCCAGAAATGGCCCCAGAGCCATCAACCCAGGAGAAAACGAGTAGAAGACCCCCAAACAGCCAAAGAGCAAAAGTACAAAAATGGGGACTTTGTCAATTTTTCACAAATTTCCCAAATCACTCCGCGCGCGCTCTGTAGCTAGGCCCTAACTCCCCTCTGCCACCATGGATTTGCTTCAAACCTCTTGCAAAGTAAAGTATATATAGCCAGCAGTGCGCCCAGACCCCGAAACCCACCCACAAACACCAGGAAGCCCCACAAACAGGCCCCCGAAAACGCTACATTGAGCAAAATGTCAGAAATAGCCCAAAAAAAATCGGCCTGGATTTTGTCCCAACCACTTCTACCCGGTATTAGACCTTCCCAGGAATGCCCCAAGACCCGCCAACCCACCCGCCAAGAAGCATAACACCCCCAGACAGGCCAAAAGCAAAATCTCATACTTGCAATATTTCTCGGCCTTCGGTCCAAACGCGCTGCGTAGCTAGGCCATAAGTCGGGGTTGCCACGACGGATTTCCTGAAAAGCAAATACAATCAAGATTAGAGTGTCCCAGCAGTGTTCCCAGACCACGAAACTCACCCACAAACACCAGGAAGCCCCCCAAACAGGCCCCCGAAAACGCTACATTGAGCAAAATGTCAGAAATAGCCCAAAAAAAAACGGCCTGGATTTTGTCCCAACCACTTCTACCCGGTATTAGACCTTCCCAGGAATGCCCCAAGACCCGCCAACCCACCCGCCAAGAAGCATAACACCCCCAAACAGGCCAAAAGCAAAATCTCATACTTGCAATATTTCTCGGCCTTCGTTCCAAACGCGCTGCGTAGCTAGGCCATAAGTCGGGGTTGCCACAACGGATTTCCTGAAAAGCAAATGCAATCAAGATTAGAGTGTCCCAGCAGTGCTCCCAGACCACGAAACTCACCCACAAACACCAGGAAGCCCCCCAAACAGGCCCCCGAAAACGCTACATTGAGCAAAATGTCAGAAATAGCCCAAAACAAATCGGCCTGGATTTTGTCCCAACCACTTCTACCCGGTATTAGACCTTCCCAGGAATGCCCCAAGACCCGCCAACCAACCCGCCAAGAAGCATAACACCCCCAAACAGGCCAAAAGCAAAATCTCATACTTGCAATATTTCTCGGCCTTCGGTCCAAACGCGCTGCGTAGCTAGGCCATAAGTCGGGGTTGCCACGACGGATTTCCTGAAAAGCAAATGAAATCAAGATTAGAGTGTCCCAGCAGTGCTCCCAGACCACGAAACTCACCCACAAACAGACGGAACCCCCCCTAAGAGCACCTCAAAGGCAAGCAAGTCATCAAAAACACAAAAATGTTTCCGCCTGGGATTTGGTCCAAACCACTTTTATCCGGTATTAGAGCTTCCCAGCAATGGCCCCAGAGCCGTCAACCCAGGAGAAAACGAGTAGAAGACCCCAAACAGCCAAAGAGCAAAAGTACAAAAATGGGGACTTTGTCAATTTTTCACAAATTTCCCAAATCACTCCGCGCGCGCTCTGCAGCTAGGCCCTAACTCCCCTCTGCCACCATGGATTTGCTTCAAACCTCTTGCAAAGTAAAGTATATATAGCCAGCAGTGCGCCCAGACCCCGAAACCCACCCACAAACACCAGGAAGCCCCACAAACAGGCCCCCGAAAACGCTACATTGAGCAAAATGTCAGAAATAGCCAAAAAAAATCGGCCTGGATTTTGTCCCAACCACTTCTACCCGGTATTAGACCTTCCCAGGAATGCCCCAAGACCCGCCAACCCACCCGCCAAGAAGCATAACACCCCCAAACAGGCCAAAAGCAAAATCTCATACTTGCAATATTTCTCGGCCTTCGGTCCAAACGCGCTGCGTAGCTAGGCCATAAGTCGGGGTTGCCACGACGGATTTCCTGAAAAGCAAATGCAATCCAGATTAGAGTGTCCCAGCAGTGCTCCCAGACCACGAAACTCACCCACAAACAGACGGAACCCCCCCTAAGAGCACCTCAAAGGCAAGCAAGTCATCAAAAACACAAAAAAAATTCCGCCTGGGATTTGGTCCAAACCACTTTTATCCGGTATTAGAGCTTCTCAACAATGGTCCCAGAGCCGTCAACTCACCTGCAAAGAGGTACAACAACACCCCCACAAGTGCTGAGTCTTTCTTCATTGGGCGTAAACCAGCCCTCTGGTTTGATGAAAGTCTGGAGGAGGAGGATAGAGGAGCATGTTCTTCTGAACTTGTGAACCTGAGGAATGCAGACTGCGGCAACTTCAAATCAATTAGCAAACCAGTGAAGACAGTTCTGCTGATGGGCTTGATTTTGTGATTATCTGATTAAAGTTTGAAATATATTAACTGTGCACAACAAAGAAAGACAGACACACAGGAATAAAAGTGAATAAGGACGAAAAAGAAAGTTATTGATTCGTTGTCTCATTTTCAGGGCTCGGTATCACGGTCCAGGAATAAGAATAAGGCTTCGTCATCATACTCTGCGAATTCAGGCAGGGTGAGCTCAGTGTCACCTGACAGAGTAGAAATTCCCTCATCTATGTTGCTGGCCACCTCCTCTTCATCCGGCACGCTTTCTCGTACTCTGAAATCTGGTGGTATGAGGTGCTGATTCATCTTGATCATTGTTAACCTCTCCACATTTTTGGGCGAGAGGCGGCTCCGTTTGGGAGTTACAATGCCACCAGCAGCACTGAAAACCCGTTCAGAAGACACGCTTGCGAGTGGGCAAGACAAGTAGTTTAAAGCCAGGTTGGTGAGCTGTGGCCACAATTCTTTTTTCCCATGCCAATACGCCAATGGGTCAGAATTAACATAGACCTCTGTTGAGTCATTCAGATAGTCCTTCACCATCGACTCAAGGTCCTCATCCAAGGTTCCTCCACTTTGCTTAGCTCTTGCTGTGCCTCTGACCTTTTGAGAACCAAACCCACGCAGAGCTAGCCAATCCTCTTCAGCCTCCAATGTTTCTGTTGTGTCTCGTGCAGATGATCCGGTTGCCAGTGTCTTTAACGGCTGAGAGGTCACTTGTGCCACAGCCACAGGTGCAGAAGTGGATTGTTTTGACTGGGGATGGCCTGCTGATGTACTGCCATTTCCTTCAATTTCCAGCCGTTCTCTTTCAAACCTCTTGGCTGACAAGGCTAGCCAACGTTTGTACTTTGGAACATGTTCATCATCAAAAGGAAAGAATGCTTGGCCTGCCAGCGCCTTTTTGTAGCGTGGATCCAGAATAGTAGCACAAATGTAATGCTCTTCTGAGTGGATCTTTTTAAGACGTTCATCGCCTTGTAGGAGCTCTAATAATTTCTCAGCCAGAAGCAAAGAGTCTTGGTTTTTTTCATCTTTTTCAAACACAGAACACACCTCCTTCAGTTGGTCCTCCAGCATGTACAACAATGGGATAGCTTTTCCCAAATTAGAGTCCTCCTTGCTGACTGCACGCGTGAAGAACTCAAAAGGACGAAGCATGCGTGTCAGGCTTTGAACTATGTTCCATTGCGCCGCACCCATCCTCAGCTCCTCTGTACCCTCTGTAAGGAAATATTGATCAAGTTCCTTATACTGCTCATACAGACGCTCAAGCATGTAGAAGGTTGAGTTCCAACGTGTTACCACCTCCTGGATGAGTGCTTTCACTGGCATTTGACGTTGATATAGCAGGCTCCTCAGCTGCTTCCGGGCCTTAAAAGAATGGCTGAAATGCTTGCACATTTTTCGGCAGGTGTCCAATACACTGTACGCTGCACTGCCTTTAATACCCAAGAATATTTGGACAACCAGGTTTATACAGTGCGCCAAACACGGCACTCTGAAATAGTCACCGTCCCTCATGGCCTTAACTATATTGGAGCCATTGTCCGTGGAAACATAACCAACCTTGTGTTTTAGTGGGGACAGACAGTTAAGGACCTTTGTGTTAAAGACATCCAAAATGTTATCTGCTGTGTGACGTTTCTCCAAACCAAACATGGCTAGTGTTGCATGTTTCCGAGCAGCTTTAAAAACAATGTCCGCGTCAACACCTGCGTTTAGCTTTGCTTTAGCCCCCGAAAAAGAGACCCAGTGTGCAGTGATGCACATGTAATCAGCGCCTGCGCCACTGGTCCACATGTCTGTTGTCAGATGTATAGTGTGAACAGCACTCTTCTGCAAAGCTGCCCCAATCACCTTTAGAACATCTTCATGTAGTGCTGGAACCGCAACTCGGGCAAAATAGAACTGGCTAGGAACCTTCCATTTAGGGCAGAGCGCTGCCACTAATTCTAGAAAACCAACCCCTTCTACAAAAGAAAAAGGGAGAAGGTCCAGAGCTAGCATTTTAGCCAGCTTAGTGTTATACAGACGCGTCAGTGGGTGGTTGCGTTCATATTGCGCTTCTGTAAACAACATCTTTTTAATGTTGCCCTGGACCAAGGATTTACGGGATGATGATGATATCTTCGACCCAGTTACGCTCGCTGATGAACTTTTCCGCATTGATGTCTCACTCTCTCCCAGACTCTTAGTGTGCCTCACATGGGGTGTGCTGCTGACAGGGGTACTGGGTGTAAGTGAAGTGTTTGAATCGTCTTCTTCCTCCTCGTCATCATCAGATGAAAAATCAACGTTTTCATTACGTGCAATTCCGGCTTGCTTAAACGCCTCTAGGTGCGGAAACCATTGGAAAGGGTGCGCTCTCTTAAGATGACCTCTCTGGCCTCCGGTACCATAGTTAGAACCAAGCTTACCACGACCAACTCGAAGCTTACAAATGCTACAAATGGCTACGTTTTCCATTTTTGGGCAAACACTAAAGAAGTCCCAAACTGGAGACTTGAAATGTCTTTGGGGGCCGGAGGAGGCGGCGATACTGGTGGTGGTGGTCCTGCTGCTAATGCCAGATGAAGTGGAGGATGTGGATTGCCGAACTTCAGTACGTTTTGCACTTTCACCACCACGAATTGAGGTCGAGGTGGGCACCTTCTTGCGAGGAAGAAATATGGAAGCGGTAGGTTTTGGTGTACTACTTAACTCCAAATCTAATGATTCCATTTCCATTGCCTCCTCGTCGACATCATCATCACGCTCAGCAGCTTCTCGGGATAGGGTCAAAATGTCTCTTTGCTGCATGCCCGGTGGGGCTGCAGTGACCTTTGTGATGACTGGCTCGTCGTCATCGTGAGAGGCTTCATCACCAGCAGTATCTGTCACTTCTTGTTGAGCCTCATCACAATCCATAGCTATGAGTTTTTCGACGACCTTCCTTTTACGCTTAGGTACCTTTGTCAGATCATGGTGTGCCTCACTGTCAGACCGCAGTTGTGGTTCCCAAGACGGATCACTTGCATCAGAAGGAGGTGGGCTTGAAGAAGATGTAGACACCCCCCTTGATCTTTTCCTTGCTAGGGATGTGGAAGACAATGAATGATCATCCGGAGGAGTGGCTTCCAATACCTCGGCTTCATTGTCGATTTCCTGATGTGCCCCTACTTCGGGAGGAACAACTATTGTGGGCACTTGTGAACCTCCATGCACCTTTGCTTGCGCATCTCCTTTTGCTGCCTCTCCTTCCACATGTACTTGGGCGTGTACTTGCACATGGTGTTGTTGTTGCGGCTGTGGTTGTTCAACACTTGTCAGATGAGTTACAACAACCTGTGTTGATTCAGGGACATTGCTGCTACTTTCTTGCGATGAGCCAACATCACTGGTCGATGGTGATTGGAGAAGTACACTGACTGCCTCTGAAGCACTCAAGGGCTTTGACTTAAGTTGGCGTGGTGGTGGAGGCACTGAACCCAATGGAGCAGGGGTGCTGCTCCCAGCTTGGTCCCCAGCAGATCCTGCTGCTGCAGGCGTACTTTTTTTTTTTGCTCCCAAAAAACGTGGCGGGTGGCACAGGTAACTTGCTTCTTCTGCTCCTTACTAGCAACTTTCTTGCTAGAGGAGCTACGGAGAACTTTTTTTGGAGCCATCTTCTTCAGAGCAGGTCAGACAGCAGGCCGCAGTTGCACGAATTGTAGAGTTGTCTGAGGCCAGACGTGATGTCGCGTGACGCTATGCTGCACACACACACACACCGCTGCAGGACTTCTTCCTGGCACTGGTGGTTCTCTTGAGTCTTGTGCACCTAAAAACAATGGAAGACAGAGGAACATCAGTTCAGTTATACACCACAAAAAAAATCGAAAAACACTGCAAAATCAGCACAATCCCATTCCATCCATGCCCTCCATGATGTTTAAGTTCAAGACAGCCCACAGAAAGACTAGGCCCATGCTAGACTCAAATACCCTGCCCTGGTGAAAAGGCCACAAGTACAGCCCCAAAAAACGAAAATCACTGAAAAATCAGCACAATCCCAATCCATCCATGCCCTCCATGATGTTTAAGTTCAAGACAGCCCACAGAAAGACTGGGCCCATGCTAGACTCAAATACCCCTGGTGAAAAGGCCACAAGTACAGGCCCAAAAAACGAAAATCACTGAAAAATCAGCACAATCCCAATCCATCCATGCCCTCCATGATGTTTAAATTCAAGACAACCCACAGAAAGACTAGGCCCATGCAAGACTCACTACCCTGGCCTGGGCATAAAGGTTGAAAAGTAGGCAAAATGGTTGCAGGCCTAACAACAAAGCCTGCATTCAAAATGGCCACTTGCCTCTCCCAGCACATGGCCAGTGCCTGTAGCAGCACTCAAAATGGCCACCAGCCACATGGCCTGTCCCTCCCCATGAACACCCCCAAAAATCGAAAAACACTGCAAAATCAGCACAATCCCATTCCATCCATGGCCTCCATGATGTTTAAGTTCAAGACAGCCCACAGAAAGACTAGGCCCATGCTAGACTCAAATACCCCTGGTGAAAAGGCCACAAGTACAGGCCCAAAAAACGAAAATCACTGAAAAATCAGCACAATCCCAATCCATCCATGCCCTCCATGATGTTTAAGTTCAAGACAACCCACAGAAAGACTCAGTCCACCCACCACTGAGTACCCCTGGGCAAAAGGCCCCAAAAATCGAAAATTCCAAAATTTTAGTTGCAGCAACTGTAATGCCCCAAACAAACTTACTTGTAAAATTTCTAATCCAACAGTGATCCAAAGAAAGTCAAAAAGGCCTCAAATCCAAATATCCAGCAGCATCCACAAAAAGTAATCCTTCCAGCTCCAGATCCAAATGAAAAGTGACCAGGAGATGGACAAAGCACTGGGAGGAGCCTGCTGGACAGGAACAGGAAGATGAAGACTGTGGGGCACTTCCTTCCTCCCAACCCCCTCCCCCCCTCCCCAAAATGGACTCCTCGCTAAAAAAGTGCAGGCAAATGTCAACCTAAGGAGTTATTCAGATAAAAATCATCATTTCAAGAAGGTTTATGCTGCTTGCTGGTGGATTTCTTGTGCAGAATTGCATATTTGATATTTTCGCTTCTGCGAGATTGTTGCTGCTCGCCGCATCTCAAATCTCGCAATTGCGAAGTACAGCGAGACGTGATCTCGCCGTACTCGCGTTGACAAAGTCTCGCTGTGCAAGTTGGCAAGCCGCAATGACGTAATCGCGCTCGCCAAATTCCCGCGGTATCACACAGCAAGATCCAAAATGGCGCAGCACTCGCAAAATATCGAGAAAAACAACTCGGCAAACGATGATAAACGCCGCGCGCCGCAAAAATTGTATCGCCAACGACGCGAGCCGCAAAAAAAATCCGCTGCGTGTGAATTTGCGGATTTTGCGGGAAATTCGCAAATCTCGCGGATTGAGAATTTCCCAAAAATCCGCGAGCGTAACGGATTTTCCGCCCATGCTTAGTATGAAGGAACTGAAATTCTGAAACCCTGAAGAAGGTAATTTTATTTTTTTAATTTTTTTGGGAAAACCTTTATTGAAAGTTCAAAGCACACAGCTATTCAGGCTTACATCCCTGAGGCTAGGCAGCATTATAAGGAGCGGATAAAAGGTGCTCACAAATCAAATCAAAGGAGCACATCAGGTTTAATTTAATATTATAAATATGAGAAACCTAGAAAAATACCAACAAGAAAGAAAGGCTAAAGGAAAAGAAGTGGCAAGGAACAGCACGTAAGCGGCAATGCACAGTTCCGGGGGGCGGGCGGGGCCAATCAGCTCTCTGTAGTAACCATACTGGTAAAGGCAAACAAAATAGGGGGGGGCGAAGAAAGTCAGGATTACAATTAAACGAAAAGTTGAGTGGAAGGAAGGGCTAGGGAGAAAGACGAACCTCCAGCGGATCAGCATCGGGAGGCACACAAAGGTCACCCCTATATTCGTTCCAGGCCCCCCAAACGACTCTCCACCTCCTGGGTTTCCCCTGGGCCACATATACAGTCTTCTCACGGAGCATGTACCAATCCATATTGGTCTTCCACAGTTCTACGGTGGGGGGAGTCTGGGCGCCCCACTTCTGAGCGATATCCCGCTTAGCCACCATGTTCCCCAGAGTGACCCACTGGGTTTGGGCAGTATTGTAATCAGTTGGACCCCACACATTCAACAAGCAGCGCCGAGCTTCCGCAGGCAGGTCCACTCCAGTTACCTCACGCATCACCGCATGCACCCGTTCCCAATAAGAAGCAATAACCTGGCACTCCCAGATGGTATGCAAGGAAGTGGCTAGTTCTCCGCACCCACGCCTACAAAGACCGTCCACTGAGAGCCCCATGTGAATCAATCTGGGGCCAGTCACATAAACTCTGTGGAGTATCTTCAATTGAACTAGACGAAATCTAGCCGAAATTGCCACTTCTTTGGGGGAAGACACCGCACACTGCCAGTCCTCATCATCCAACTCAATTCCATCATGCACCCACTGATCTCTCACATTCAACAACAGATCCGTTCGAACATTTATCAACTTTTTGTAGGTCAGGGAAATGGCACTGTCCGGCATATGGCCGTCCAGCACCCTATCTTCCAGCGGGGATGATTCGGGGACCTTCTCACCAACCGGCAGTGCAGCCGCAAGAGCATGTCGCAATTGGGCGTATCTAAAATACTCTGTGGCACCCAGTTGAAATTCAGTTTTCAGAGCATCAAAAGACTTGATCTCCCCCCTGGCCATCACATCAGCCACCTTCGAAATTCCAATGAGGTCCCACCGGTCAAACCCCTTCGTGTGCCACAACCTACCCAGCAAGTCAGAATCATAAAGTGGAGTGGCCATAGTAAGTCTACCCTTCCACCCCAGTGCTTTCGTGATGGCCCTCCAAATGTGCACAGCAGTCTTGGTGGGACCAGTCATTTTTCCATCCAGAGATCTTGAATATAGCGCTCTGTAATACTTCCCATCGTTCAAGAGCCAACGATCCATGGTGTACCCCGGGCTCTCCGCCGGCCCATAAAATCCATGGTTAAGAGCGGCCAATTGAGAGGCCCAGTAGTACCGACGGATATCAGGCAGAGCAATGCCGCCATCGTACCAGGGGATAGTCAGTTTGACAACAGCAATACGCGGCCTACCCTCCCATAAGAGAGTCCGCTGCAGACCTTCAACTTCCTTGAAATATTTGGAAGGGACGGGATCCTGTGTGTTTTGGAGCGCGTATAAGAATCTCGGCAGGGACATCATCTTAAACAATGCTGCGCGGCCCAGCAGGGACAGTGGCAGCCTTTTCCAGCCCTCCACATCGCGCCGAAGGCGCGCAAGAGGGGGGAGCAAGTTATTAGTGTATCGTGCCCGGGCATCCGTTGATATATAGATACCCAGGTACTTAAATCCCTGCAGCGCGACCTGTACAGCACAGCCCCTAGGAAGACGTGGGGTTTCTCCACTAAGCACGTAAAGGTAGGATTTCGACCAGTTGATAACTAGGCCCGAATATCCTCCAAAAGTACTCAGCACGTCAAAGGCCACAATCAAAGACCGGCAAGGGGAAGTTAAGTAGAGCAGGATATCGTCCGCGTACAATGACACTCGGTCCTCAAAGCCCGGCGACCACTTAATCCCACAGATGTCTGGGTGGGTACGTATCCAGGCAGCGAGCGGCTCAAGCGCTAAAGCAAAAAGGAGCGGTGACAGCGGACAACCCTGTCTGGTACCCCTGCGCAAGGCAAAGGAAGCCGATACCCGGCCGTTGACCGTTACATTGGCCATCGGAGAGGCGTAGAGAAGCCTGACCCAACTAATAAAGTCGGGGCCGAACCCAAACTTAGACAACACCGCCCACAGATAATTCCATTTGAGGGAATCAAACGCCATCGTTGCGTCCAGTGATGCCAAGACGGTAGGCTCACAGAGTTTGTTCATCCGCGCCATGACAGCGTGAAGCCTCCTAAGGTTGAGAGTGGTGTTGCGATGAGGTATAAATCCCGATTGGTGCGGGTGAACCAGATCGGCGATCACGCCCACCAGCCGGTTGGCCAGTAGCTTAGCCAGAATCTTGTGTTCAGCGTTTAGCAGGGAGATCGGACGGTACGACCTACAAAGGTCCCTAGGCTTCCCCTCCTTGTGAATAACCACAATAGTGGCCAGTCGCTGGTACAGCGGAAGCTCACCAGCCTCACGAGCCTCCAAAAACATACGTCGCAGGGGTGCAGCAATGGTATCAGCCTTAATCTTGTAAAGCTCCACCGGAAGACCGTTGGGGCCGGGAGCCTTGCCAGAGCGTAAAGAGCGTATTGCGAGCGCCACTTCGTCCGCCGTAATGCCCCTGTCCATGTCGACACGTTCGGTGTCCGACAGGCAAGGAAGCTCAATTCCATCTAGGAAAGAGGCCGAGTCCGACTCAGTCGGGTGGAGACTGAGGTGTAGACCGTCTCGAAATAGTCGGCAAAGGCCGAAACAATAGCGCTGGGGTCAGTAACAACCACCCCGTCTTCACCCAGCACCTCGGGCACCACATGGGAAGCCATCTCCCTCCTATCCAACCAGGCAATAAGCTTGCCCGCCTTGTCCCCTGCATCGTAGATCCTCCCTTGTTGTTCTCTGCCCATCGCCTTGGCAGCGTCGGTGGCAGTGGCCCGGTACTCCGACTGCTTTAAGGAGAGGACATGCAGCAGGTCAGGTGTCGGATCCGTTTCCAGTTGAGAATCAAGGTCCTCAATTTCCGACTCCAACCGCACCACATCCTCATCCCTGCGCCTGCGCACCTCGGCTATTAAGGAGAAAGCTTCTCCTCTCAGGACTGTTTTGAAGGCCTCCCACAAAGACAAGGCCGACGATACCGAGCCCGTATTCTCGAAGAAATACAGGTCAATGGCTTTAGCTAGGAGGTCACGAGTTTTGGGGTTGCGAAAGTACCAAGGATTGACCGGTGCTACTCTAGAGGCTGCCACGATACCAAAATCAAACGACACCCAGACCGGGGAGTGGTCCGATATGCCTCTGGCCATCAAGCGGGCTCCGGAAACGGTCGAAGCCTGAACTGCCGGAGCCAAGACTGCCGGAGCCAAGATATAGTCTATCCTGGAAAGGCTTCCGTGCGTGCCCGAATGAAAGGAGTACTGCCGCTGGGCGGGATGGAGAAGTCTCCAACAGTCAATAAGTCCCATGGAGCTCAAGAAGTCTGGGAGCCAAGATTGTGCACCGCGAAGATCTCTGGATGGAAAACGGTCAAGGGTCCCCGACACCACCGCATTAAAGTCCCCGCCAACTATGAGCAATCCCTCCGGCAGGCCCAAAATGGCGCCCCCGAGATCCTAAAAGGTCGTCGACTGCAGACCAGGGGGGACATAAACAGAAACCAAAACCAGGGTACGCCCCTCCCATCTACCCACGACGGCAACGTAACGGCCTCTATCGTCAATCACACTAGTCTCCACCTCCAATGGGAGAGACATGCGCACCATAATCCCCACCCCTCGGGACCTCGAAGAGAACCCCGAGTGAGCCACCATTTTAAACCCTTTCCTATTGAGTGCTTGGCACGCATTACCAATGAGATGCGTCTCCTGTAACAAAATGACATTGGGTACACACCTTTTAAACATTTGCAGTATCACCCCACGTTTTATGCGATCCCCCAGCCCATTCACATTCCAGCTCAATACATTTAGCGTCTTACCCCCCATCATCAAAGCACAGGCCCACCCGCCACCCCCGGAAAGCAGCTACCGCAACATAATAAACAGGAGAATGAACACCTTGCCTTAAGAGGAAAGAAAAAGGAGAAACACAAATAGAACATTCAAACCAACCCCCCCCCACCCTGCACCCCTGCATTAGACTAAGAAGCCCCCCCAACTAGCAGTGTGCCTGTCGCCCCAAAAAACTAATCTACGGAAAGCCCCCCGAGGAGAAAGGAGACATCCTATCACCCCCCGTTATCCCCCAGTCTTGAAAAGAGCAGTAATAAAAAGAAAAAGAAAAACAGTAGTCCGTGACTAATTGCGTGTGCAGGGCCATCCACCGAAGGAAGTCCGAGAAAAATTGTTAATTCCTGAAGATCAGGTCCACCCGACGCCCCTTCCGACTGATCCTCAGGGGCACTCCGTCGTTGAGGCAAGGTGTCCAACCAGTCCCCAGGAGCCTCCGGCATGTCAAAGAACACCGCCCGGGCGCCATGTTCTATCCGAAGCTTCGCCGGGAATAGCAGAGAGTACTTCATCCCCATCTCCCTCAGCCTACGCTTGACGCCCATAAAGCTTTGCCGGCGTTTCTGAACCGCTTGAGTGAAGTCTGGGAAAAAATTCACATCGGCATTCTGAAATTTCAACGGACCACCTCTCCTCGAAGCCTGCAGGATCGCATCCCGGTCCCTGAAATTGAAAACTCTGGCAATGATGGGGCGCGGAGATGCTCCCAGTTTCGGTTGGCCACCAGGTAGTCTATGCGCTCGCTCCACCGAAAAGAACTTACTCAGTCCACCGGGAGCCAGGTGTTTCAGCACAAGATTCTCAACAAAGAGATCGGCAGCATCTTCTTCGGCGCCCTCCGGTACACCGATAATGCGGACGTTCTGGCGTCTTGCCCGTCCTTCAAAATCGTCGAGCCTGCGGGCAAACAGCATGTTCGTGGCCTTCAGGTCCCGAATCTCCGACTGCAGGCCGGTCACATCAGTAGTCAAACTCGACGCCTTTATGTCGAGCGACTTGACTCTATTGTTTGTCTTGCCGAGGTCGGCCCTGATGAGGTTGACTTCAATCGTGAAGAAGGTAATTAATTTCACGAAACACGTGTTGGCTTGGCTGTTCTGTACCACTACTGTGTGAAAAGAATTTTGTGATCACGCATATGATGTACTTCAAATGTTACTTCTTCCAAAATTGAAGACAACTTTCTATCGTGTCTAAACAACGATGGACGATAATAAAAGAATTTTGCATGGACACTTAAGATGCAAAGAGTGTGTTTTTCTCAGAGCATAACCTAATGTGTGAATATTCCCTGAAAGGAAAACAGGGATCTAGGAACTAGCGCCGCGTATTTCTCTAAATCTCCTCTGTTGTGTATGTCAATCTATTTGTATTTGTGGGTGTGTGATGTGAAGGGGCGTGTGTGTGTTCATGTGAATGCATGGGTGTGAGTGAGTGTACCTCCCACTCCCCCATTGCACTAATTTTCACCCGTCACTGGTTGGAGCCCACTGTTAAAAACAATGACTATTTCAGACCCATTTTCAGCTAAATTAGGCGTTTCTAATGGAAAACAATATTTGTTTATATGTTACACTTTCAGAAATGGGGGAATGCAAAAACAGAACTAAAAGAGACAGAGGTGAGACTGACAGAGCACCATATGAGGGCTCGTGGTAAGGTGGGGGCCCCGGGGAGTTGTCCACTATGCCCATGCCTTAAAATGGCACTGTGTCAATCACAGGCATAGCCCCGCCCTACCACACCCTTCCTTTAAAAGGGGGCTACACTGGTTCTGGGCCTGAAGGGTCTCCACCTCCTGGGCCGCACGTGGCTCTGCAGAGTAGTGCTTAACCTGCAGTCACGCCTTAAGTACATGCTTATGGTAGGGGTGGTAGTCCCTACATGTATCAACATCTAACAAAGCGGGGCCCATGGAATAGTCGGTATCTTTTTTCAATGATTGACCACTTATGTACAGATCTGGACTCGCTTGTGGAATTCTGAACCAGAGACACACCGGCCACCCATTACTTCGCCGTCTTTGCAGCGTGTGACTGGACCATTGCTGGGCTAGTGGAAGATCTTCTCCAGGTTTCCTCCAATTTGGGATTTCTATGATAACAAGAATGGGGATATGACACTGAAGTATGAGGTGAAAGACCTCTAGTGCCTTGAAGATGCACTATGGAAGCCGAGGGCAGTGGTAGCCAGTGCTGGAAAGTATGGAGTTCTTGCCGGATCTTCACTCCGGCAGCTATTCTGGCTTGGATCTCAGGGAAACTTTTCCTGGTGTCATTGTCTAAACTAGAACACATTTCAGCAGCGCCCACGTCAGTTGCCCACATTCCTTTGGGAGCAGCAAGGTGCAGGCATGGAGGGGGCTTTCTTATTTACACTTTCAGCTGAGCCCAAGCAAATGCTTGATTTAAAGGGCAATCAGCCCTTCTTTTGTTCAAATATTATTGCGTCTGGGATCCATCTGGAGCCTAACACCTAGATGCCAAAGCAATGGAAAAAAAACAAGAACCACTTCACAGGTGCCTAAGAGAAACTATAATTTAAAGGCAGGTTTTTAACTTTCTTCAACTCCTCTATGTCAGAGATGTGCTTGTACTGTAAGAATGTAAGATGTATCTGCCTGTATGAGCAATTCTATAAATATTGATGTAAATAATTGATTAATGTAACATTGCCCCTATTTTACTGGACTGTCCCACCATACACCCCTTCTGGACGTCAGTAGAGTCTGCACTCAGGGAATCTTTGGATTTGCCCTTGCCACTTCCCTAATTCTCATCTGTGACTTTTTGGACATTCCCGAATTGACCCACAATGCTCATTGATTGCTCGCCACTGCCCTTCCAGCTGCTAAAATCTGTATTTTGAGACATTGAAGGTTTCCACAATTGCCGTCACATGAGGGCTGGCTTGCGGAGATGTACAAGACAGCGTCATATGAAAAGAGCATTTACAATCTAATGGACAAAGTAGATGTGTTCTTATATTGTCCCCTTTTTGCAAGATGCCCACCTCCTCCCCGATAGTTTGTTTAGACTCTTGCTTCTTCCTCATTACCATCATTGTACTCGCTACCCCCTCGCCCCTCCCCTGTCTTTCTTCCCTTCCTCTTTTTACTTCCTTCCTTCTGCATCTTATTCTATTATCCCGCTCTTCCTTTTCTGCCGCTCTTAAATACTATAAGTATTGTTTGCTATTGGTGCATATATCACAATCAACATTTGTATCTCTATAGGAGTATAAACTGGACTTGCATGTCACTGTTTTTGCTGTCATTTCTCAATTCTTAATTTGATCAATAAAACAATTAATACATGAAAAAAGAGATCAATAGACCCCTCAGGGCTCTGGAGCCGGTGTCACTGCACCTTTGCATCAATAGTAGCTTTTTTTTTTTAGAGAGAGAGAGTCTTTTTATTGTGTAGTTAATAAAAACCATTACAAAAACAAATGCAGTAATATTTAAGAACTGATCGAAGGATACATACATAATTAAGAATTAAAACCATGGATAAAAAATATCCTTCGAACTTCCAAAAACCGAGTCAGGTACGGAGGAAACAGTCATACAAAAAATGCAAGATCAGGTTATGTATTGGATCTTTGCAAAAGTTCCTCTTTTTTCTCAAAGTTGGTGGTAAATGTAACTGCTCTACAGATAAATTGAGGGTCCGCTGAGCACAGTACTTGTATAATCGCGGAACGGCAGGTGCGAATTCCATATTCCTTAAACTTCGCTTTTAGCCTGTTCTGGCGTTCCTGGTCTAGTGCGGGGCAAATGCAAATCAGATGAATGAAATCTTGTTTTGCAGCACCACATAAGTCACACTCCTTGGAGTCTTGGGTCCTCCATTTAGGTTGATCAGCGTTTGATGGCAGGTTGCCCATCCTTAGGCTGAGGTATTTAAGTTTAACATATGATGAAAATGCAAGTCCTAGATAGGCAGCCGCCGTGGTCTTTTTGATTGATTGATTGATTGATTTAAAACTTGTATAGCGCTTACTGTCACCCCACGGGTGTCCTGGCGCTTCCGACTAAAAACGGAATCACGATTAAATAGATCACATCAGCCCTAACCTGAATAGGGGATTCCTGCTAGGCTTTGGGAAAGAGCCAGGTATTCAGGTTCCTGCGAAATTCTAGCAGGGCGCTAATCTGTCTAAGTCTCTGGGGAAGTCCGTTCCACAGCCGAGCGCCGGCTACACTAAATGCTCTACCTCCTAGTCTGGCCCATTTGAACCTAGGCACCGTGAGTAGTGAGGCACTAGATGATCGCAGCTGCCTGGAGGGTTGATACCTATTATTATTATTATTATTTAAGCCATTTATTAAGCGCCTGGTTACCCAAAAACAGTGTGTCACTGCGCTGAATACTGCACAAAAAAGCTAAGAGGACGAGACAGAGGTAAAACATTTGAGGAGCGGAAGTGGTACAGGGGTTAAGCCTGAGGGAAAAGAAAAGTTTTAAGTTTTCTTCGGAACATACTCTCGGAGGGCTCCATCCGGAGGCCGAGCGGGAGATCGTTCCAACATTTAGCCACTAAAAATCTGAACGAACGTCCGCCCATCCTGGCTCTGGTGATTTTAGGAGAACCTTTCCTGCGTAGGGACTGGCCCTAGCTCATGTATCGCTTTAAAAACCAGGCACAGGGACTTGAAGCGAATACGTTCCGTCACCGGTAGCCAGTGTAGCTCCCTCAAGGCCATTGTTGTTGAGGAGCGGCGTTGCCAGCCAAGGGTAAGTTTTGCTGCTGCAGACTGAATTCTTTGGAGCCCTTGTAGAATATATAACGGGGCCCCCAGATACAATGAGTTGCAGTAATCCAGCCTGCTACCCACTATGCTACTTACTACCAGTGGACGTGCCTCTTTAGGCAGCAAGGGAAGAATTTTACGCAGCATGCGTAGCAAAGCAAAGCAGACATTGGCGGTCTTATTCGCCTGTGATTCCAACCGGAGGTCCTTGTCAATCAGCACCCCCAGGTTACGTACTTTGCTCACTGGAATCAGTGGTTCCTCCTCTGGGGTCAGCCTAAATTCAGATGGAAATTGTCTAGGTGGCCTACCCGAGGAGCAGTAAACCACCTCGGTTTTTCCTGCGTTAAACTGTAGGGAGTTCCTACTAAGCCAGTTGGCTGTCTTTCACATACATTCCTGGAACAGATCAAGGGATACAGCGTTGGCACCCTCCAACAAGAATGCCAATTGTGTATCGTGCGCATAATTAACTGTGCAGACTCCGGCAGACTTTACAATGGGGAGCAAGGGCTGTAAATAAATATTAAATAAGATGGGACTAATTGCAGACCACTGTGGTACCCCATGGGTTACTGATGTTTTCCTGGCAGTGAAAGGAGCCAGTGTTACCACCTGATGACATCCTGCCAGGTAGGATTGTAACCATTGCACTGCCTGCCCCCCACTCCCAAATTCGGTATTCTTTCCAACAGGATTAGATGGTTCACCGTGTCGAATGCGGCCAACATATCGAGAAGCACTAACACAGTCTCATTCCCGTTGTCGGCACGCATCCGCAGGTTGTCCAACATTGTGACCAAAGCCGTCTCTGTTCCGTGACCGGGCGGAAGCCGAACTGGTCTTTATCAAGCAAGGAGTTCTCCTCCAGGAAGCGCAACAGTTCCCTGCTAGCTGTTTTCTCCAGAATCTTCACTGGGTAAGGTAGGAGAGAAATATGTCTAAAATTGGCCGGTACCGAAGGATCCAGGGAAGGCTTTTTAATCAGCGGAGTCACCGTTGCCAGTTTCCATTCCTCTGGGACCTCTCCTTTGTCCAGGGACTGGTTACAAATCTGTCTCAGCCAAGGGAGAGTGTCCCGGCCAGATGACTTCCATATTCTGGAAGGGAAGGGGTCATTTGGGGAGCCTGAGGATACCCTCTCTACCAGACTATCAAAAGCTTCTTTTGGCAAGCTTTGGAAATTATTCAGGGAGCCCGATTGTGATTGAGCTTCCGGTCCCATCTGTACTGAGATAAGATGGTCCGCCCTGTTGTTAACAGTGAGACTGTCCACGATCTTAGTGATTTTGTCTTGGAAATATGAGGCAAACGCATCACAAAGTTCTTGTGATGCTGCCACTTTATTGTCCAGACATTTAGGGGCGGACAGCGCTTTAGTGATTTCGAAGAGAGCTTTAGTCCCGTTAGATGCATGGCAATTGAGCTAGCGTAGAAGTCAGCCTTAGCCCAAAGGATACTTTCCTTATAGTGCAGCTGTCTCCGTCTTAATTCCATTTTTATCTTCCTCCCCATACCCATTCCTCCATTTCCTTTCCGCCTTCCTACGAAGCAGCCGGAGCTATTTCAGCTCCTCATTGAACCAGCGCACCGAGGCCTTCCTCTTATTTTTTATCCTCTTCAAAGGTATTACCTGATCTAAGATGGCAGAAATGTGGTTTGTATAGATTGAATAGTTCTCTTCTACCGATATCATGGTGTCGAAGCGCGTGTCCTCCGGGTCAAACACTGGTGATCTGCAATGGCCCAATTTCGCCCATTCCCTGCCTATTCTATAAGACCTGTGCTGACCTTCACTATCCCAAGTGTGCATCGTCCTGATGCTAAACAGGACTAGGTGGTGGTCTGACCAGCTCTGAGGCATTACATCTAGTATCCTTGTTGTAACTTGATTAGAGAATAGCAAATCAAGGACGTGCCCCCCCTCATGCGTCGGGCCTTCCACCATCCGGATGCGATCCAGATTGGTACATGTATGTCTTAAGCCCCGCAAGTGGTTATTAGCCTTCCCATCCTCCCAGAGATTAAAGTCTCCAAGAATATTCATTCTGGAATGAGCCAGCGTAAAATTAGTAATAACATCAAAGAGACTCTGATAGTCTGTAGAGCCCCCCCCGGGGGCCTATAGCATACGAGTCCAGTAAGTAGATTCCCGCTAGAGGAGTGTAGTGCGAACCTCATCATTTTTATGCCCTCCACTTCATTAGTCTGTAGGAGTCTAAAATCCAGCTCTTCCTTAAAGATTGGTATACTCCTCCCCCTCTGCCCTTGGTCCTAGGCTTATATAAAATTGTATAGCCACTAGGGCAGCAAATCCTAGAACAGCGGTGGACTCTGAATTCAGCCATGTTTCTGTTAGGAATAATATGTCGAGGCGCAGATCCTCAATCAGATCAGAGACCTCAGCGGCATGTTTTGCAATTGAGTGGCTATTAATCAGCCCTCCCCGGAGAGTCTTCCCCTCATCTTTCACCGCGGTCCCAATCCTACCTAACTCCAGAAGTCGGTCTCTATCATATTGTATCCGCCTTTGATCGACTCCCCATCGTGCAGCGATTCCTGCGCCGTGCGCCTCCGGGGCGCGGACTGGTGCGCCCGCTGCGCACACATGCTGCACACTTACATTTCCCCCTTTTTATATGCTGGGCCGTGTACTCCACCAAGCAGCACCGACTAGAGCGCCTCCCAAGATGGTGCCTGCCGATGGTCGTACCCCTGCCTCTCCCTCACTCAAGATGGCGCGGTTTCTGCCTAAGGATTTAAATTCACGCAAAAATAGCGTGTGAATGGTAGGTTTTTTAATGTGCAAGTAAGCGGGTACAACACCACAATCAAACCACAATTAAAAATAGCAATACCACGTAATGTTAAAAACGGCGATTTTCGAAATATGCAAATTACTTCTTCTAAAAATGATGTGCCCTGCGAGATCGTGCTGCAGTTAGAGTCTAGACTTTTTGTATGATTGTATTGTCATCCAGGCGTGTGAGCGATCGCTCAGGGTTGTCTTGTCATTGATCAATGAATGCCTGTTGGCCGCCTTCTTTACTGCCTGTTTAAACGGTGGTGCAGGTAGCTTGGTTTCCCACAGTGCTACTAGCTCGGTGGTTTCAAGGGAGTGCTTTAAAAACTTGGCATACTGGGAATTCGGACTGTTATGCATTGCTTCCCACATGGCGCGATTGACCTCAATTTCCTGATTAATCCAGACGTCATACCAGAATTTAACCGGCTCATATTTTTTCAGCAGTACTTGAGACTGCAGGCCGAACTCAAGTCGTACCTGCGCTGGTGATGCGTTGTGAGGTAAGCCGAATACACGCTTGTAGACTTTCGTTTGAATTTTGTCTATAAGCTGTGCACTCCTTCCATGATGTAACACCCTGCTGTAGGCTATTGTTGGGAGTAGCTTGGCTTTCATGACGGTTAAGAGGGGGTTGAACAAAGGGCCTTTGAGTTGGTTTGATAAACTGCTAAATGCGTATAACAAGGCTGTTCCCTTCTTTTCGATGGCGTTGAAATGCAAGGAAAAATTAAGGTGCTTGTCCAGTTGTATCCCCAAATACTTGTAGCTGTCCACTACTTCCAATTTGTTGTTGTCTATTACAAAATTTGGGGATGCTTTGCTGCGTCGAGTTATCATAATCTTTATTTTCTTGCTATTTATTTCAAGAAGATTCTGTTTTGTGTATCCGGCCAGTTCTTGCAAGAGACGCTGCAGGCCTATCTTCGTCTTGCTGAGGAGGACCACATCGTCGGCATAGGAAAGATATGTTAAACGAAGGTTTCCTAGCCGCGGTGGATGAGCATTGATTCTGTCTAGCTTTGATGTCAGGTCGGCCATAAATAAATTGAAAAGATGGGGGGCCAAAACGCAGCCTTGTTTTAGTCCATCAAAAGTACTGATCTTCCGAGTTAGCCGCTGACCATTGTCGATCTTTACCTGCATCCAGGTGTTGGTGTACAGGTCCATTATTGGGGTTAAGATTGAATCCAGCAGGCCCTGCTGTTTCAGTTTAGACCAGAGTAGTTGCCTGCTTACACGGTCGAACGCCGCCTTAAAGTCTATAAAGCAGGCGTTCAGTGCTTGATGATTTTGTAGACTTATTTCTGCTATTAAGCTTATCGCCATTGCATTTGCCATAGTGCCCGTGCCACGGCGAAACCCTGTCTCGTTTATCGGGATTTTGTTATTGGCTTCGGACCATTGTGCAAGGTCAGTTAACACCAGGGATGCGTAATATTTGGCTTCAGCGTCGATGAGTGTTATGAGGCGGTAAATAGCTGGAGTTTTACGATATCCGCCTTTATAGATAGGATTAATGATTGCCCCTCTCCAGCTTTCTGGGAGCCGACTTGTGTTGTTTATTGACCTGAACAGGAGGTTGAAGGTACGGGCCCAGTAGTGGGGGTCGTCCTTGTAAATTGCCTGGGGTACGCCGTTCGGTCCCGGTGCACTGTCTTGCCTACTTCTCTTTATTATTTGCAGTATTTTAAGTTCATCAGCTGTCCACGGTGTTTGGTCTGAACCTTCCTGTTTGTTACAGGGGTGCTTGACTGAACACAGGCAGTGCTCTTCGGGGTCGCTATATTTGATGTTTTATGTGCAATAGTTGCTGTTGTTATGTGAGGCGTCAGTGATTTTATTGAAAAGGTATCAACTAGGTACTGGACCCATACCTTTTCAGTGATACAGGTCGTGCTTATTGTTTGTGCTGATCTGTTCAATGAATTAACTTGCAACCAGAATGCTCTGGAATCAGATTTTTTTATGTTGTGTAATATTTTGGTCCAGAATTCAGTGACTCGATTTTTTTTTCAGTCCAATTTAGTTTCTTGTATTGTTTCCTTGTTGATCGGATTACTTGCCAAACATTTGAGTTTACATTGTGACCATGGGCTCGTCTTGTGAACTTCCACAGATGTCTTCTTAAGGAGAGTGTGGACTTGCTAAAATCGTTGTTCATTGGGTTGGCCTTCTTTTTATGGTTAACACCAGTCTTGGGTAGTTTATATAAGAAGGCATACCAGGTTTCTGTGCACCGTTCATTTTCTTGAGTTAGCGTTTGAAGTAGCTTCTTAGCGTCCTGCGATATTTGTGGTAATGAATGTCTTGTCCACCTTACCCGCTTCGGGTTAATTGTTGAGGTTTCACCTGCTATGGTAGGTGCTTGTGAGTATTTAAATGATGGCAATTTTATTTCAATTTGCTGCATTGAATGGTCGCTATCTAAAGAGCATATTATTTGGAACTTTTTGATTAGTCTTAGTAGAGAAAGCGAGGCTATGGTATAGTCCAAGATTGTGCTTGTGCGATGGCCTATGTAGGTGGTAGAGGGGGGTTTGTCCTGGTTAGTTCTTCCATTTAGCACCCGCAACCCTAGGTGCTCAAGGTCCCACATCAACTGCCTGCCCACTTTGTCTGTCTTCTTTACAGTTGAAATCTCCTGGGTTTCAATGCCCCAGAGTTTATTAGCAGTGATGATGTTGTCCTAGTCTTACGGGCGATGTAGGAGATTAGCGTTAAAGTCGCCTGTAAGGATTATCTCCCATGCTGGTTGTTCAAGGCGGAAACCAGATACAACGTTATTGATGCGTTTGAAAAGCTCTTTTTTTACTGTGTTTTTCGGGTGAGCATATATGTTAAGATAATAGTTCCAGTTTTTGTCTGTGATACCCCTTCAAGTTTGATGATTTGCAGGTCTGCCGTGGGTGTGGCCAATTGGGAGACCTTGAGGTTTAATGCAGTGGTTATATAGACCGACAGTCCCCCCCCCCTCGCACGCCCATGACGCTGAGTGCGAGTTGCACTGACGTGACAGCATAGTCTGCCTGGTACGTCAATTGGCTTGATTAACCACGTCTCCTGTAGAGCTAGGATGTCATAGGTGTCCATTTTTCTGTTGTCATTTCAGATTTCTTTTGCACCAGCGATGTTCCATGAAAGAAGTTTTATTGATTTTCGATCAGTTTTGGCTGCCCAGCTATAGGTTCAGTCTTCGTTTGTACCTTGATTTTGTCTATTCGGGTGTTCGTTGTTAACGGATTCAGCACCCCTGGCACCTTGCAATACCTAATATGTAGGTCGACTTGCCCATGTGTGATCATCTCTTTTGGCACGCTTCCTTAATAGGGGGGACGGAAACCTGGTGTTACCTCTTCTTTGAGAGTAATTCCCCACTCTTCAAATTTGGCAGTTTCAGCAAGAATTTTCTTGACAATTCCCGCATTCCTCCAGGTTGCAAGGGTACCTTCCTTAGCTGCGTTGTTGCCAAAGGTAATACATTCTGTTGTTAGTAGGTCAGTGGATGTTATGTGGTTAAGGCTTGGGATTGCAGATGTCAAGTGAAGGATATCAATAGTAGCTACGCCTCCCGCTGCCCGTGTGAGACTCATGTGGAAGGTGCTCTGGGCCCATAGGATAGAGGCAATATCAATGGTGATATATGATAAAATGTTACATACCTGACCTATACCTTACCGGGGTGTGAGCCCGCTCCTGTGCCCCACCCTCCAGAGCTACCAGGGCTGGGAGATTAGTGCACTGATGAAATCGCGCAAGACTAGTCCCTGTGGCTACCCTGCTTGCAGATGTGATGGTGTCTCAGTAGCACATCTGGCAGGAGCTCCCCCACTTGCTTGACTGGTCCAGAGTTGCAGAAGACATCATGCTGGTGGCCGCAGGGGTAAAGATCTCCTGGGTCCTGCTGGGGATGGAACTCGCAGAGGACATTAGGGTTTCCACTGGGACAACATCTGCCCAGGGCACTCCTACATTCCACCCAATGAGGGACATCCAGTGATGGGCAGAACCATACCAGGTGAACACTACAATGCATCCTCTTTCAGTTCATTGTAGGGACATTTGTGCCATATGGATAAGCTAAGTAAGTGGCATGGAATTGATGGCACTTGTTAAACATCACGCATCTGAATCTTGTGTTTCTTCGATGCTGGAGCTTCAGAGCCTTTTCATATGGTCTTCTCTTTTCTCCTTTGTGTCCAACACCAAAGGAGGTAACCGTCTCTGACTCAAGCTAAACCACTAATCACCTCTCTAGGTAAGGTTTGAGGAGGTCATGTGGACATCTATTGTCATTGGTTTTTGGGTGAATACCTCGGCTCCTTCACTCCGGTCCTTCATAAAGCCTGCCCAGTCCCTTTAGCCATGGGCGCCTGCCCTGGGGACACGGTGGGGCCTTTAGTTCACCAATGGACTTGGAGCTTTCATGCCTGGAGCTCGAACTTACCTTTGTTCATTGCTTTTCCTTGCCAAGAAGATGTGACCCACAGAAGCAGACTCCTTCCTGCACTGGAGTTACCTTCCAATGTCACCTTATAACACATTGATGCTCCCATGTGCAGCATTCCCTACTGTGGGCTTCGAGAGACATGGCTGCCACATCAGGTCAGAACCTAAACTAAGGAGATGCCAATCAAATTTTTTAAAAGAATGGGGCATATTACCAAGGGCTTTACCGGCACTTTTTGCAGCTAAAGCAGCGATTTTTTTCATCACCCTATCAGCAAGCTGTCGCTAACAGGCGTTAGCGACAGCTTTTTCGTGATAGCGGCCGGTTTGGGTGCAGCTTTGCATGTCAACGATATTCATTGCTAATGACATGCAAAGTAGGCGTTCCCGACCAACAGACCTAGTAAACAGCCACTAACAGGCCTATCGCCTATTAGCAAGGAGGCCCTGGCCCCGGTTAGCGGCATGAAAAGTCGCTTTAACCGGGGACATCACAATTTGTTTTTTTTTACACCTGCTATTTTCTTGACTACACCATACCCAACATGGGGGGGTGGATTATGCTGATACGACCACAGGGTCGTATCAGCAAGGTTTTCTCCCTTCCCCATGCAACATCGCTGGTTTTGTCACAATGTTGGCCCTTCCCTCCCATTATCACTGGAATATATATCACCATAGCGCTCATTGTTGCTAATGCAGCCTTAGCGTGGCGATATATTCCAGCGATGAAAATTTTCGCGCTAGGCGCGCTCTGATATTTTTCGCAGTTTCTTGCTAATATGGCTGATTGTTTTTATTGAAAGCATCATGGTCTGCAAAGCAAATGCACCATCAGATGAATCCAGCCATTTTCATATTAGTTGCAATGATGAAGAAGAACAAAAGTTACTTACCTGTAAACTGTGGTTCTCCAGTATTGGTGTCTTTCATAGATTCACATGCTTGAATATTCCCCGTCGTCGAAGTGGGAGTCCCACGGTACATAAATAGCAGTAATATATATGCATGTATACATGAGAGATAATATAAATAAAATATACATACATATAATGCAATAAAATGTAAACTTGAAAAAAGTACCATAGAACAGAATAGGCCCATTGAAAAGCCCAAGGGAGAATTCACTTTAGTAACATATCAGAGTCATTATGTGTTGGTCCACATTCCAGCCAATCAGGCTGTAGCCTCCTCTAGAACCTTCTCCTCAGAAGCCCCAGTCCTCAGATTTTCGTAGCACAAGTAAGTACCAATGCTTGAGGAGAAGAGAGAGAGAGAGCCTCTGAGGGGAGGATGGGAGGGTCGCATGTGAATCTATGAAAGACACCAATACTGGAGAACCACAGTTTACAGGTAAGTAACTTTTGTTCTTCTCCAGTATTAGGGGTGTCTTTCATAGATTCACATGCTTGAATAAGAATAGAAAGCAGTAAATCATACATTAGTCATAAAGGAATACAACATTTAAGTCTTGTGAAATCAAATCACTTAAAAGCAAAACAAACAAAACCTTTATGACTGGAGGCGGGTAGCAACAGAGGCTCACCTTTATCGGAAAAGATTCCGCAGCACTGCTTGACCTACTGCCGCATCCGCGGCATCTGTTGATTGCAGGCAGTAGTGCTTCGTGAAAGTGTGGCTGCTAGACCAAGTAGCAGCTCTGCAGATGTGTCTCAGAGGTACCCCCGCAAAGAGGGCAGCAGAAGTCGACACAGCTCTCGTGGAATGCGCTCGAGCCGGAGCAGGAAGGGGCTTGCCAGCCCGTTGATGACAGTAGGATATGGCAGACGATATCCATCTGGTGATAGTCTGTTTAGTTACAGGCTGTCCTTTGCACACTGGACCATATGCTACAAACAATTGATCAGTCTTCCTAAAAGGAGCTGTGCGTTGAATGTAAAATTTAAGGCAGCGCTTCACATCCAGAGTGTACAAAGAGCGTTCCGCTGCAGATTGAGGTGTAGGGAAGAAAGTCTTAAGGACAATAGGTTCATTGAGATGAAAGTCACTGGGAACCTTAGGGATAAAACTGGGATTTGTTCTCAAAGTAACAGCCTCGTTGGAGAATTGCAGAAACGGTGGCTGTATAGTAAAGGCTTGAATGTCGCTGACGCGCCTGGATGAGGTCAGAGCAAGCAACAGAGCCACCTTCCAAGTGAGGAATTTTAAATTGGAAGAATGGATGGGCTCGAATGGTGGCAAAAGTAGTTGAGACAAAACTAAGTTGAGTCGCCAAGAAGGTGGGGGCCGACGGATTGGTGGGAACATCCGAAAAAGGCCCTTGAAGAATTGCCTTATTATCCTGGAGGAGTACAAAGATGTTACGCCATCATGGCGAAAACGAGAGATCGCAGCTAGAAAAACCTTTAGAGTAGAGTGTGATAGTCCTGATTTTGCTAGAGACAAAAAGAACGGCAAGATTTGTTCTGGCTGAGCACACATGGGATCCAGTGTTTTAGTGGAGCACCAAGCACAGAAACGTTTCCACTTCAACTGGTAAGTTTTGATGGTAGACTGGGCGCGAGCACTTGCTAGCACTGCCCTATAATCTTTGTCGATATTCATGTGTGCAAATTCATTGTACTCAGGTTCCAAGCATGAAGTTGGAGATATGCTGGATCCGGATGGCATATTTGACCTTGTTGCATTGTGAGAAGATGTGGCAGAGGATGCAATTGTATCGGATGTGTCAGAGAGAAAAGAAGAAGATCTGAGAACCAAGGACGCCTCGGCCACTTGGGTGCGATCAGGATTATCCGACACGGTTGGAATCTCATTCTGTGTAACAGACGAGGAATGAGCGGCAGTGGAGGGAATGCATAGATGAAGTCGTTCGACCAGTCTATTGAAAAGGCATTCCCGCTCGACTCCTTGTGTGGATGCCGACTCGCAAACCGTTGACACTTCCTGTTGATAACAGTTGCAAAGAGATCCAACTGTGGTCGGCCCCATTGTCGGAAGATGAAATCCAACGTCGGTTGGTTGAGCTCCCATTCGTGGTTGTCCGAGAGGGCTCTGCTGAGCGAGTCCGCTAGCACATTGGCCACACCTGGGACATGTATAGCTTGGAGATGTATTTGCTGTTGGAGAGCCCAATCCCATATTTCCTGTGCCAGCTGTGATAGCACGAGAGATCTTGTGCCGCCTTGTTTGTTGATGTAATGCATGCTGGTGGTATTGTCCGTCCTCACCAGCAATGTCTGTCCCTGCACAACTCTCTGAAAGGACTTCAAGGCCAAGAAAATCGCCAGTAGTTCTAAGCGATTTATGTGCCAAGTTCGCTGAGACGCCGTCCATTTTCCTTTCACGGACATCCCCTCGAGATGAGCTCCCCAGCCTTCTAGGGAAGCGTCTGTCGTCAGTGTAAGTGCTGGTGGTTCGTCCTTGAATGAGCGACCTGCCGTTATGTTTGGAGGATGAGCCCACCACTCCAAAGCTTTTTGCATGCGGGGTGTTAGATGGATCTTGTCTTCGAACGACCCCGATACCTGCTTCCACTGGCTGTCTAGTTCTTCTTGAAGGACTCTCATGTGCAGTCTGCAGTTGGGAATCAGTTGAATGCACGAAGAAGCCATGCCGAGGAATGATTTGTACATCCGGACAGAAACGTACTGCCTTGACTGCAGGAACTGAACTTTCTGTAACATTCGGCTCTGTCGGTCCTGTGAAACGAACACTTGCCCTAGGCGAGAATCGAGCGAGGCTCCTAGAAAATCTCGCTGTTGAGAAGGGTGAAAGTGTGACTTTAGGCAATTGATGGAGAAGCCTAACGTTTCGAACAGGGATATGCAGACCTGTGTATGCTGTTTCGTTAGTTGAAAAGTCCTGGCCTTTATCAGGCAGTCGTCCAGATACGGATAAAACTGGATGCCCTGTAAACGCAGGTAGGCAGCCACCGGGGCTAGGATCTTGGTAAATACCCTCGGTGCTGATCGAAGGCCGAATGGTAGGACCTTGAACTGATAATGAAATTGGCCGACTGTAAAACGAAGGTATTTCCTGTGCCTGGGATGAATAGGGACATGGAAATATGCATCCTGAAGGTCTATTGTCGAAAAGTACTCTCCTGGAATGAGGAAATTCAAGATTTGAAGCAGGGTAAGCATCTGAAAAGTCTTTGATGCGATGAACTTGTTCAGAGCTCTTAAATCTAAGATGGGGCGCCACTCTCCTGATTTTTTCTTCACTAGAAAGAAACGGGAGTAAAACCCCCTGCCGCGTTGACATTGCGGTACCAATTCTATGGCTCCTTTCCTGATCATAAGCTGCACCTGGGCCAACAGTTCCTTGAAATGGGGTGAAGGTGGACCCGAAGGCGGGCGAGCGGGGGGGGAATTTCGTAAATTCCAGGGTATGTCCTTTTAAAACAACGTCCAAGACCCATTGGTCGTTGGTAATGTGCGACCAATTGCAAAAGAAGTTCGAGATTCGACCTCCAAGATGCACAGTCGTCTCACTGTTTTTTGTTGGTGTTCGCACCACCTCTGTAGTTGGACTTACGCTGGTAAGGTCTGGAGGTGGATGAACGATTTTGGGATTGATAGGATCCTCTTTGTCTGTTTTCGTTGTAATTGTACCCTCGATATTGGCCTGTTCCACGAAAAGTAGAGGTTCCTCCCCCTCTACCACGTGCCCCACGAAATGGCCTTTTCCGATTTTGAAGAGTTGCTAAGGACTTTGCTGTATCTGTGTCCTTTTTTATAAGTTCTAAAGCATCATCAACATGCTTACCGAACAAAGATTCACCGTCGTAAGGTAAATCTAACACTCTGGATTGAACTTCTGGACGGAAGGTGGTTGATTTCAGCCAGCCTTGACGGCGCAAGACTGCAGCACCCGCTAGTTGTCTGAAACCAGTAGAGGATATATCGACGGCACAGTCGATTATTTCTGCTGAATTTTTTGCCCCTCGAGAATGATGGCCTGCGCTTCGTCCCGGATGGAGTCGGGCATTTGAGGGATTAGACCAGCGATTTCAGACCACATTAGACGGTCGTAACGACCTAAAATGGCCAAGGCGTTGGATGCTCTCACCGTAGTTGCTGCCATAGTGGTAAATTTCTTTCCAATTGAGTCTAATTTACGGCCATCCTGATCAGGCGGAGAGGTCAGGGGAATGGCTGGATTCCGAGATCTTTTTTGCGCCGCTTGAGTGATAACAGAGTCTGGCTTGGGTTGGGAAACCAAACAGGCTGGAGAAGTAGGTGGCGCTTTGTATTTTTTGTCCAATCTAGGTAGAACGGCCGGTATTGAATTGGGACGTTCCATCAACTTTAGACCCTCTTCCCATATGTGGTCTATGATAGGGATGGAATGAGTTTGTCGTTGTGGTAAGTCCTTAAAATCATACAAAAAACATTCCGTTTGTTGTGCCTCGATTGTTAAATGGAACCTTTTCGCTGCACGAACCATAAGGTTATGGAAATTTGCGATATCCACTGGTGGCGAAGTTCTTGGTGATGCTGGTGGAGTAGAGGGTGTCTGTGCCCTATAATTGTCCCATTCCTGCATTTCATCATCAGTGTCATTATCCCCAGTGTTATGAGGAGTTTGATTCTCATTATCAGTATCCGTAGAAGCACCCAAAGGAGACATAGGCGCGACAGGCGCCGGAGCTTGAGGCCTAGGTGCTGGAGACTGTGGTCGAGGTGCTGGAGACGAAGGGCGAGGAGCTGGGGACTGAGACCGGTGTACTTGAGGTGCCGGGGAAGGAGGCAACGAGGGTGGAAATCTACGATTGTAGTCATCCAGCATATGTTGCAGGTTTTTCACCATTGACAGAGGAATTTGCGTAACCTGTTCGAGAGTTGGAGGTTGTGAACTATCTATTGGAAAAAGTACATTCCCATCTTCGACGTTATTTCCCACATCCTCATCCTCGTCACTGTAGTCTTGACATTTAATGTGTAATTCAGAAGGACTGGATGCTGGTTCATAAGTATGATCCATTTCAGAATCATTTCCGGACTCCTCCTCTCCAGACTGAAATAATTTCTCCGGAGGCTGAGATCCACTCCTTACTGGACTCAACTGTATGAGTGGTACAGTCTTGAGAGACGAAGCAGTAACCACTTTGAAGGTGGTAGCAGTCTGTAGGGGTTGGTGCGTCGTCAACGAGCCCGTCGACGAAATTTCCAAAGCCTTAGCACCCCCTGGTTGTTTTTTGGTCGTCTCCGCAGAATCCGGCGTAGGAATTATCAGCTTAGTCTTGGTCGACGAAGATTTTTTGGTCGTTGACGTCGCCGTCGACGAGGTCGTCGACGAGGTTGCATTCTTCGCCGTCGACGAAGAGATGGTAGTCGTCGACGGAACAGTCGTCGACGGGGTCACCGTCGACGGAGGTGTAATCGTCGACGGGGCAGTCGTCGACGAGGATGATCCAGTCGTCGACGACGATGGCTTGCTCTTCGTCGACGGGGGAACCGTCGATGGAAGGCGTGTCGACGATGATTTCTTTGTCGACGGCTTGATCGACGAGATCATAATGATAGACGAAATGGGTCTCACCTCATGGCTGCTCGTCGACGAGGTGGTCGTCGTCGTTGCAGAGCTGGTCGACATGGAAGAAGTAGTCGTCGACATCGAAACTGCCATAACGGATTTCGTCGACGCAGAAGACATCGACGGACGCGTCGACGAGCCCGTCGACGAGCCAGTGCCCGTTTTTGAAGAGGAGGGCATAGTCTTGGGTTTAGACGCCAGAGAGCCAGGTCCCGTAGGCGCGCCCTGAAGCAAGTCTTGGGAGACATCCTTGAAAGAACCCAATTTCTTACTCTTTTTAAGAAAAGGAGAGGGAACTTCAGTCTCAGACCCACGCTTCTGAGAGGATTTCGAAAATCCAGATGACATACTCTCAGCATCGGAAACCACATTCTCAGATGTCTTTAACTTCTGTAGCCACAGAAGGAGACGGGCCTCTCTATCCCTCAAAGTCTTGGGGGGAAAAGTGCGACAGAACTTGCAGGTAGAGGCAATGTGGTCCGGATAAAGGCAGTAAATACACTTACTGTGTGGGTCCTCGTGAAAAAGGCGTAATTTACCACAGGATGGACAAGCCTTGAACAAAGTTTTCTTAGTAGAAGACATTTCTGAAGAAAAATAGGTAAAAAACTGGAACAAACTGAGCAGAGCTCAGGGAGACTCCCTTCACACGACGTGCGGTAGAAAATCTGAGGACTGGGGCTTCTGAGGAGAAGGTTCTAGAGGAGGCTACAGCCTGATTGGCTGGAATGTGGACCAACACATAATGACTCTGATATGTTACTAAAGTGAATTCTCCCTTGGGCTTTTCAATGGGCCTATTCTGTTCTATGGTACTTTTTTCAAGTTTACATTTTATTGCATTATATGTATGTATATTTTATTTATATTATCTCTCATGTATACATGCACATATATTACTGCTATTTATGTACCGTGGGACTCCCACTTCGACGACGGGGAATATTCAAGCATGTGAATCTATGAAAGACACCCCTAATACTGGAGAACCAAGGTGTGCAGCTGCCTCACTGAAACATGTTGATGCCCAAAGTTAGTATTCCGGTTACTTTATTTGCACTTTGGGCTGATCTTGGTACTACCTCGCCACAAACTTCACATGTCCGTAAGTGGCTCAATCTTATATCCCTACTTTGAAGCATGCAAAATAATGGCAACTTTTCTTAAGGAGGCTCATTTGGTTCCAGGCGTTCACCCTTAGACGCTGAACCCCGCCATTGCTCCAACACCTGTGGAGTTGCTGACTGTCCGTATAAAGGCAGTTGTCAGACAGGTGACCTTCTTCCAGGTTCACAAAATGCCCCATAGAGGCAAATGTGCTCGCGGCCTCTTATCCAGAGGGGAGTGGCCTTGAAGAAGAGCTCTTTTGGACAAAATCGATTAACTTTCTCAGACCCTCAGAGACATTCACCCTGGGTGTCCTTTCCATTACTCATAACTCCACTCCAGTCCAATCGTAGAAGTCTTATCACTGAGTATTTTAAATGGTTCAGGCTGTCAGTGGGCTTCACCGACGCCATTGTCGCCAATCACAGATTCACTTTATAGCACACTTCTGAGTCCCTTCTTTTGAAGAGACAAGTATTAAAAAAAAAATACATTTTGGGGAAAGAGAAATTTGACCAAATCTTTACATTCGTATCAATAAAAAAAAACACATTTATTTTTCATATATCAATTAAAACTTTAACAAAGAATATTAATGCGTTCACAATACAAGTTCCTCAGCATCTTACTTTTTTATCACAATTTTAAAATCAACAATAGTCCCATGGAGAGAGGCCCTCCTCTGATTGGGCCAGAGAAAATGGTTAGAGTTTGTGTTAAAACCGAGATAAAGTACAGCCCACAGTTCATGCTCCAGACCATAAGAGAGACTTGGTATGTTACCTTACATGGAATCTATCCATAAATTCACTGTGACCCAATGCTTAATTTGAGCCTGTGGTTTCCGGTGCTCGGCACTGGCACGGAATTGTCAGCACCAGCACTTATGACAGTCTGCCACATGGTGGCGCTGCTTGTCCAATTTAGAAATGAGCACACAACAGCAGTTGTTTATTAATTCAATCTAGATTAACAAGGACTATTATTACCGGTCACCCAAGCCATGCTTATAATTGTCACACTTGTAGGTGTGTGATGTTTAGTAGCTGTGTAGGTATTGGCAGTATTGGCAGTGGCAATGGGTGGTGCAAGCTGCAGTGGCCTCCTGACAAGGGACCTGGCCCTTTAAACAAATGCATACAAATTAAGCACTGCTGTGACCTGTTAGGCTAATATGAGTCAATTCAAAAGGAGAAATGCAGTGAAGAAGGAACAGACAGAGGAAACTACATTTTAAAATTTTTATTAAACAGGTAGCAGCTTGCGCCACAGGCTTTTAAAGTCAACGAAACAACCCCAATCATTTCCGGTTGAGAATACAAACAGATAAACCAACAACTACAGATGACACTACTTTTGTGTACAGACGCCCACGTGATGCTCACTGTGGGTCACCGTCAGGAGAATGCTTGCCTTTAAGTCTGCCCTTCAGAATCAGGACCAGTCTACCTGTACCCACTGAGGACAGGGATAAAGACACAAATGAAGGATGCCCTGTCAAAGCCATGGACCTCATGTTGACATCAGCCTCGCAACAGACTCTCATGGTGCTACATTGAATTTTTTTTACAGTAAACCTACGACCAATACAACATTTTTGCAACCTCAAACGACCCTTCTCCACTCCATTCATGGAAAGGAGTGCGTAAAGCTGACGAACCTCACCCCAACGAGTGCATTAAAACACTGGTGCCACCTACGTCAGAAACGCGATTGGTGGTTCAAGGACGCTTTGGTAAAGAGGTCCATTGAGTAGCGTGTCCGATGGCTGACGTCTGGTCTTCTGAACCCAGGAACCCTCCGCGACCTGGCTCTTTATCCTACGTCTTGTGGGTGGGATGCATGAAAAGGTGCTAGAGGGGGTAATCCCATCATCAGAAGGGTTATGGTGAGGGATGGAGGGAATTTCCTGATCAAGACTTCTCCGGCTTTAAGACAGGAGATAAACTACACACAGGCCAGAGGGGCCTGAAGTTCAGGGTCATCAGGAGTAACATTAGTGCAAATAGACAGATCCTTCTGTTCTCAAAGTTCATCAAGACCCTTCACAGTAAGTCTTTTTGCCTTACAAACTTGAAAGTCGAGGCATGGCCTCATAGTGCTAAAACTTCAGGCATGTACCACCTTCATGCAGGAACCAACGGTGGGCTTTCTGCAAGTCAGATCTGTCTACAGTGGGTTCTCCAGAGAATTTTAGAGCCAGACACAAAATATCCAGACGCAGAATGTATAGCCTCTCCCCCAAGCGAGGGTCCCTTCCACTCTATGCATTATCAGGTTTTGAACATCTGTTGCATTCCTCTTAGCCACTGCCTACAGGCGTGATGCTGTTGACATCTGCATTGACCAGATTGGCCTGACTGCTAGTCGTCACCCGGGAAACAACAGGGAAGGCGTTAGCCGCCTTTTTCCACTTGGCTTTTGGCGTTTCGGTAACTGCTCGCACAAGTTTGGTCCAATAATTATCACCAGAAAAGAAGTACAAGATGGGGTTAATGCAGCTGTTGGCGCTGGCCAGCGGGCGTGTGATCTTGTAGGTGAGGTTGACAATGTTCAGGACGTTGCAGTTGGCTTCTAGGAGCCTGGCTGTGTAGTACAATGTTCTAGTGATGTGGAAGGGCAGGAAGCAGACCACAAAGATGGTGGTGACTATGATGATCATCTTGATGACGCGCTTCTTGCAGGCTGGCAGGTTTCGTTGGACCCCGGCGATGTGGGGCTTCCCCAGCTCCTTGGCCATCAAGCAGTAGCAGACCACAATCACAAGGAAGGGGATTGCAAAGAGAAGGGTCACGATGGCCAAGTGGTAGTGAACGAAGTGGTCAAACTCCGATGGCTTGGTGGTGTCGTGGCAAATGGTCTGGTTGCCATTGGAGCTGATGGTGACAAAGATAAGGTTAGGAATGAGGCAAGCGATGACCACCAGCCAGACACCCCAGCAGATGATCTTGGCATGCTTTGTTTTGATTAGCTGGAAGAACTTGAAGGGGTGGCAGATGCCAATGTAGCGGTGGACGCTGATACAGGTGAGGAAGAGGATGCTGCTGTACAAGTTAGTGTAGAAAAGGAAGCGGACAATTTTGCACATCGCCTCTCCGAAGGGCCAGTTTTGGGCAGCGTAGTAGTACACCAGGGTGGGGAGGGACAGGACATAAAGTATGTCCGATACGGCCAGGTTGAACATGTAGACGGTGGTCGCGTTCCACGGCTTCATCTTGAACACGAACATCCAGATGGCACCGGCGTTGAGCACGAGTCCGAGGATGCAGACGATAGCATAGGCCAGCGGCAGCAAGATGAACTTGAACTCCTCATTGAAGACACATGCGTCGTAGTTTTCCGTGGTGTTCCACTCGGTTAGAAGTGGTGGTGCTGACGAAGATAGCGTTGCTCTCTCCATTGCTCTCCCGTCTAGCATTCCTAGAGACAAATGAAAGAAAGCATAGCCATTAAAACTAGGACCGAGTCATCCCTTTGAATAAACTAAAGACAAACATCTAGCCATCAAAAATCTAGACGTTAAAAATCTAGTATTTTATTCTTTTGTTAGGCTTTGTTCTAAAAATTAACTGGGAAAGATTCCAGATGGACAGTGTTGGAAGCCAAACAACTTCTGGAGTTCACAAGAAAGGTTAAGTACAGGAAGCTGCTGGTCAACCCTGCTCTAGCTGTGCTAAATTGGGAAGCCGTGCTGGTAAGAGAGAGCTCTAGAACTTCTCAATAGAAGTAGAATTTTATTAAAAAAATAAAATTAAGCATTCTTTGTAAATTGACCACATCTGGTAATGGCCATGCTGACGAAACGTATCAAAATCTTCCAGAGAAAGTAATTTCCTTTATATATGCGAAAAAATATACTCTACTCTACAGTATAAGGATTTTGTAAGTCACCTTCGAGTTCTAGGACTATATAAAGGAACATGGCCGAAAGTAGAGTTCCTTTATAAGGTTATGGAACTCCTAGGTGACTTGCAATATCCTTATCATGTACAGCAGTGGATACATTATGGCCCAGCGGGCTCTAACACCCATTGAAAGGCTCACTCCAGAGTTTAAAGGTCTGAGCCGAAGGCAAGAGCCTTTAACAAGGAAGCGGGCCTTTAATAGAAGGTAGAGCCTGCTATGAAGGGCTCCAAAGCTATTAGAACATTCCCCCCTATTCCCCTGTGAACTAAGTAAGACATTGAAATGTTGGTGCTCCTGGCTTCTACTAGCCATTAGAAGCCCAGAGCACTCCATTGTTTTCAATGGAGCTCCCAACATTCCAATGTTGTAATATTCTTCAAAATACATGTAAATGTAAATGTAAATGTAAATGTATTTGAGCTTATATAGCGCACAGCTACCCACAAAGGGTTTCCCGGCACTTGCTTAGGGAACCCGTCCTGGTATTCCCTTGTGAGATAACCCCGGCAGGGTATCCACAAGGTGAAAGCCAGGCATCCCGCCGCGAGGGACCGTTGTGGAGATTAAGCAAGCTATTGCCCAGAGTCGCAGAGTGTGAACCCGTGAGTTGAGAAGGCACCGGAGCGAGAATTATCGAGTCCGTGGAATTTTTTGAGCCCAATACCCGCCGAGGCGGGGAATTGAACCCTGGTCCAGGGCCGATCTCAGCTTCCGGGTCTGCCGCCTCTAACCCCTGAGCCACACTTCTCCACTCATGCACCTTTCCCACAAAAGACTTCAATCCTTGGTGCTTAGCTATTTCATATGAAACAGAGAGTATGTTTGCAGGCAAAAAGAATAAAAAAAAGAACTTTATTGCAAAATAAAACCCATCAAAAAAGCTGTTGCAAAATATTTTAGAATACGTTTTAATACAAATCATGGTTTACATTTTTTTTTTTTTTTAAAGACACAGTAGCTCAAAATGCCTAGAAACATGCAGAAATATTCTACTTTTTCTATAATTACCTATTGGATGCAATAAATATGTTACACCTGGGGATAGTCACTCTTCCTCACCATGAATCGTGACAAGGCTGCTGAAGAACTTTTTGACAACCTTGCTAAGGGTATGTCTACACACAGAGCAACTACTAGCGGCACTTCTAGTGCAACTAAGGAGGAAGGTCTCAGAGACAAATTTATTAAACTTGAAAAATTGAAGAAACAGGAAAACTCAAAATGGTGGGATGGTACAACCCTGAAACAATACGCAAGACTTAGACGTAAACCAAGAGGTCTAAGGGCACAGATCTTCCCAACCTATGACGATTTAGATAGTGATCTTCTAGGGAAATGGGAAGAAGCTCTCACCAGATGGGGACGCTGGAGGGCTCACTTGCAGCATGGCCGCACTTATGTGAGGCTCCTGCAGCCTGGAGTTATAATCCGTTCAAATATCCTAATTTTCCATCGCCTGCTCCACTTTTGACCCTGGATCCTCGAAGGGGCCGACATGATACATACTCGGTCTAATTTATAGGTGACTGTACTGCTCCTGGCCGAAGGTGTGCCCGTTTGAAGAGTTCCCCGAAGAGTGCCCTGGAGGAGACTGGCGCTGCTGGCCGGGTCTCCACACTACCTGAGACCGCAGCGCGCCACGAGGTGAGAGGGCCCTACCGCACGCCTCCCGGCGGAGTTCCCCGGCACGGTGCTGAGCTGCGGGATCCGCTGCCGGAGTGAGGAAACAGCAGCCTGATGCTCTCTCTGGACGCTCAGGGCTCCTCTGCGGTCGCTACCGAGGGGAAAGGCTGAAGAGGTCCGCTACTTAGATCGGGACCGGCGGCCGTGTCAGGAGGCGGCCATTTAGTGGACAGGTGTGGCGGGGTGCTGAGCCTGCTCGTGCCCCTGTCCGGTCACAATCATTCCCTGCCTCAGCTATGTGCCAGTAGACCTGCGACGGCCGGAGCAGCACTGGGGTGATTCTCTGCGTGACTCCCCCGGGTGCACTGCTGGTAAAGAGCTGCTGTTTTTTTTGGCGCTATTGGCATTGTCAGGTACGTGAGCCCGGGGAGACAAGTGTCGGAGGGAGACAGAATATGCTGAGAATGTCGACGCTGGAAGGGTGACGCAACTGTGCAGCGGCAGCTTTTAAACACCACACTGTCTTTCTGTACATTCTACTTCTCGCCTCACGTGGTAGTGCTGTGCCACTACTGCGGGGCACTACTTAGACTGTTGGGACTGCTGTGAGCGACGCTGGTGTCTGTGTGGCACTGTTACTGGCGCTGTGAAGAACCTCTATGCCGCTTGTAGCACGGATTGGGGAGATGGCATAACGCGCTTCCTGCTTACCTGCGGACCCACAGCGCTGTTGGCCTTCACTACTGCTAGGAGTGTGCGGGCACGAGAGTCCCCTGTTGGACCCTGGGCGCTTTATGCTTTTGATGCTGCCGGAGTGCGCAGCGACATTTGGACCACGTCTGCGGGGTGCTGGAGTGGGTGAGCCGCGGCCTGCCTTGAATCCCTTGTGAATAGTGTGTACCGGGGGACGGGCGGAGGAGCCCCCTTTTGGACTGCGACGCGGTGTGATCGCGGGTTGGCTCGGACGTCCCTGCTGCCTTAAGTGGGTGCTGTGATCGGACACACTGCCATGGGTAAACCGGACAACAAGCAGCCGAAGCTGTCCTTTGATTCAATGGCAGCCAGGAGGGGTACGCGCCTTGCACAGGATTCCGGGAGCTCCAGATCCTCTCCGCCTGTCACCGATGCTTCCCCGCAACCTGTTCTCCCGGACCTTCAGCAGATGCTACAAGAAATGAGACAGGGGTTTGCTACTATCGTGGACAAGGTGGATAAACTATCTTCGCGGATGGACGCGGTGGTGCAAAAACTGGACGTACATGAGGAACGCATCACGGCGGTGGAACAGCGTATTTCTGACCACGATGATACTGCGGCTACACACACGACGCAGCTGGCGAGAATGGACAATGTATTACGGGTAATAGCTGCAAAGAATGAGGAGTTTGAGGCCTGAAGTCGGCGCAACAATATACGCGTGGTAGGTGTGCCGGAGACCACAAATGTGGGGAAGATGGAGACATATGTGGAAAAGTTTCTGATTGGCGCGGAGACATTCTCTAAACAATTTATTGTGGAGCGGGCGCATCGGTCGGTTGGGCCGAGGCCGGCCACGGGTGCCCCGCCGCGCCCAATCATCGCGCGTCTCCTGAACTATCGGGACCGAGACGCAGCTCTCCGGGCAGCTCGCACTGCCCGTACACTCTCCTATGACTGGGTCAACTTCTCCATTTACCCGGATTTCACACCAGTGGTGCAGGAGCAGCGGTGCAAGTTCCTTGATGTTAAGAAAAAGCTTAGGGAGCTGCAGGTGGACTACGCTCTGCTATATCCCGCAAAGTTGAGAGTGACACATCAGGCGAAGCAACATTTTTTTACGAACCTGCAACAGGTGGAAGACTTTGTGAAACGACTCAGGCGGGAACGTGCTGCGGATAGACGACGCGAGGGAGGAGGTCAGGAGGGGCTCCATTCAGCCGATGAAGATGTATGATCCTTCCTACCGCCTGGGCTACTGTTGTCTTTGTGCTTTTAGGACCTTGTCCGCAATGACTGCCTTGATTGCCTTCTTCTCGACTTTGTAATGTTGGATACTGTTGTGATGAAGTGAGAGTTGGGTCTACTGGATGCTGTAGAGGGTCGTTGGAGGAGCATTGGACTACGATGGTAATGTACTCCAGGCACCCCCCCCCAATGCCTGGGCCGTGCATACTTGGAACGTGAGGGCCAATGGCGAGGTATGGGGGGGCGGCCATGTGCGCCTCTAGACTACACCCCGATGGGTATACCCCACTGAACTGGAAGTTTCTTACGCAAATGTTTTGTTGGGTGGATGTTGGGGTGGGTGTGGGGGGGCATGCAGTCCTGACAGGTTGGGGTTGTTCAGGTGGGTGGGGGGGGCTGCACTGATACGGAAGTGCGATGGACACATGGGATTGTGGTTTGTTATGCAACTATTTGACGCTTTGATCTCAATGTGCATGCCTTTTTGGGTCAGGGATTTGCTTGGTTTGGGGCCGCGTTGTGCCTCGCATGTGTAGCTATGTTGTGGTGCTGTGCTATGATTTATACTCGACCTCTTCATTGCCACGAGGGGGGAGGGAGGCGATGTTGGAATTCTACTGGCGGAAATGTTATCACTGTTAGCCGGACGGTGTATATGGGGCTTGCACTGTTGCTGGTTCTGACCACGTGCTCGGTACATGTGAGTTGCTGGTTGGGTGGGATTAGTTGTGTTCAGGGGATGGGAGCTGACAAGGATGACTGTGGTGTGGATTTGGAGCGGATGAGAGTGCATACTGGTGTTGTGCTACACTGTTCTTCGCCTGCGAGGCGACATTGCTATATGGATGAGTCTGCAATGATGATCTCTGTACATGAGTGATGGCTGATACTGCACTGGATAAAGATTTCGAATATGTCCTGGAATGTGCGGGGACTCAATGATGCCAGGAAATGTAGGCATGTGCTGCAGTATTTAGATAGGCATCTCGTACAGATTGCTTTCCTGCAGGAGACACATTTGCGCCCGACAGCTGATCCTACATTTGGTAAGCAGTGGGCCACAATTAGGAAATGTTCCTCATACTCGTCATATGCGCGTGGGACTGTTGTGCTGATTAAGAAAACACTTCCTTTTCAGGAGTTAGGGGTGAGAGTGGATCCGGATGGGCGCTTTGTGATTCTGTGGAGGAGACTTGGATTGGATACTGTGATATTTGTGAACTGTTATGCGCCAAATGTGGATACACCTGCCTTCTTTCTTACACTCTGGGGGCATGTCATAGCTGTGGAGGCCATGCATATTGTGTGGGGCGGGGATTTTAACCTAGCACTGAGGGCTGTGGAGGATAGATCAGACGGGAGCCATCAATACAACGCTCAAGCTAGGGATGTGTTACGGGGCATTGTGGAGGAGGCGGGGCTGGTGGATAGCTGGAGATACACTCAGCCAGACGGTAGAGAGGGCACACACTTCACGGCGCGGCTATTGTTGGGAGTAGATTGGCTTTCATGACGGTTAAGAGGGGGTTGAACAAAGGGCCTTTGAGTTGGTTTGATAAACTGCTAAATGCGTGTAACAAGGCTGTTCCCTTCTTTTCGATGGCATTGAAATGCAAGGAAAAATTAAGGTGCTTGTCCAGTTGTATCCCCAAATACCTGTAGCTGTCCACTACTTCCAATTTGTTGTTGTCTATTACAAAAGTTGGGGATGCTTTGCTGCGTCGAGTTATTATCATAATCTTTGTTTTCTTGCTATTTATTTCAAGAAGGTTCTGTTTTGTGTATCCGGCCGGTTCTTGCAAGAGACGCTGCAGGCCTATCTTCGTCTGGCTGAGGAGGACCACATCGTCGGCATAGGAAAAATGTGTTAAACAAAGGTTTCCTAGCCGCGGTGGATGAGCATTGGTTCTGTCTAGCCTTGATGTCAGGTCGGCCATAAATAAATTGAAAAGATGGGGGGCCAAAACGCACCCTTGTTTTAGTCCATCAAAAGTACAGATCTTCCGAGTTAGCCGCTGACCGTTGTCGATCTTTACCTGCATCCAGGTGTTGGTGTACAGGTCCATTATTGGGGTTAAGATTGAATCCGGCAGGCCCTGCTGTTTCAGTTTATACCAGAGTAGTTGCCTGCTGACACGGTCGAACGCCGCCTTAAAGTCTATAAAGCAGGCGTACGGTGCTTGATGATTTTGTAGACTTTTTTCGGCTATTAAGTTTATCGCCATTGCATTTGCCATAGTGCCTGTGCCATGGCGAAACCCTGTCTGGTTTATCGGGATTTTGTTATTGGCTTCAGACCATTGTGTAAGGTCAGTTAACACCAGGGATGTGTAATATGTGGCTTCAGCGTCGATGAGTGCTATCAGGCGGTAATTAGCTGGATTTTTACGATATCCGCCTTTATAGATAGGATTAATGATTGCCCCTCTCCAGCTTTCTGGGAGCCGACTTGTGTTGTTTATTGACCTGAACAGGAGGTCGAAGTTACGGGCCCGGTAGTGGGGGTCCTCCTTGTAAATTGCCTGGGGTACGTCGTTCGGTCCCAGTGCACTGTCTTGCCTCCTTCTCTTTATTATTTGCAGTATTTGAAGTTCATCAGCTGCTCACGGTGTTTGGTCTGAACCTGTCTGTTTGTTACCCAGGATGCTTGACTGAACACAGGCAGTGCTCTTCGGGGCCGCTATATTTGATGTTTTATGTGCAATAGTTGCTGTTGTTATTTGAGGCGTCAGTGATTTTATTGAAAAGGTATCAACTAGGTCCTGGACCCATACCTTTTCAGTGATACAGGTCGTGCTTATTATTTGTGCTGATCTGTTCAATGAATTAACTTGCAACCAGAATGCTCTGGAATCAGATTTTTTTATGTTGTGTAATATTTTGGTCCAGAATTCAGTGACTCGATTTTTTTTTCAGTCCAAATTAGTTTCTTGTATTGTTTCCTTGTTGATCGGATTACTTGCCAAACATTTGAGTTTACATTGTGACCATGGGCTCGTCTTGTGAACTTCCGCAGACGTCTTCTTAAGGAGAGTATGGACTTGCTAACATCGTTGTTCATTGGGTTGGCCTTCTTTTTATGGTTGACACCAGTCTTGGGTAGTTTATTTAAGAAGGCAGACCAGGTTTCTGCGCACAGTTCATTTTCTTGAGTTAGCGTTTGAAGTAGCTTCTTAGCGTCCTGCGCTATTTGTGGTAATGAATTACTTGTCCACCTTACCCTCTTCGGGTTAATTGTTGAGGTTTCACCTGCTATCGTAGGTGCTTGTGAGTATTTCAACAATGGCAATTTTATTTCAATTTGCTGCATTGAGTGGTCGCTATCTAAAGAGCATATTATTTGGAACTTTTTGATTAGTCTTAGTAGAGAAAGCAAGACTGTGGTGTAGTCCAAGATTGTGCTTGTGCTATGGCCTATGTAGGTGGTAGAGGGGGGTTTGTCCTGGTTAGTTCTTCCATTTAGCACCCGCAACCCTAGGTGCTCAAGGTCCCACATCAACTGCCTGCCCACTTTGTCTTCTTTACAGTTGGAATCTTCTGGGGTTCAACGCCCCAGAGTTCATTAGCAGTGATGATGTTGTCCTCGTCTTCCGGTCGCTGTAGGAGATTAGCGTTAAAGTCACCTGTTAGGATTATCTCCCATGCTGGTTGTTCAAGGCGGAAACCAGATACAACGTTATTGATGCGTTTGAAAAGCTCTTTTTGTACTGTGTTTTTCGGGTGAGCATATATGTTAATTAAGATAATAGTTCCAGTTTTTGTCTGTGATACCCCTTCGAGTTTGATGATTTGCATGTCTGCCTTGGGTGCGGCCAATTGGGAGGCCTTGAGGTTTAATGCAGTGGGTATATAGACCGATAGTCCACCCCTCGCACGTCCATGACGCTGAGTGCGAGTTGCACTGACGTGAAAGCATAGTCTGCCTGGCACGTCAATTGGCTCCATTAACCACGTTTCCTGTAGAGCTAGGATGTCATAGGTGTCCATTTTTCTATTGTCATTTAAAATTTCTTTTGCACCAGCGATGTTCCATGAAAGAAGTTTTATTGATTTTCGATCAGTTTTGGCTGCCCAGCTATAGGTTCAGTCTTCGTTTGTACCCTGATTTTGTCTATTCGGGTGTTCGTTGTTAACGGATTCAGCACCCCTGGCATCTTGCAATACCTAATATGTTAGTCGACTTGCCCATGTGTGATCATCTCTTTTGGCACGCTTCCTTAATAGGGGGGACGGAAACCTGGTGTTACCTCTTCTTTGAGAGTAATTCCCCACTCTTCAAATTTGGCAGTTTCAGCAAGAATTTTATTGACAATTCCCGCATTCCTCCAGGTTGCAAGGGTACCTTCCTTAGCTGCGTTGTTGCCAAGGGTAATGGATTCTATTGTTAGTAGGTCAGTGGATGTTATGTGGTTAAGGCTTGGGATTGCAGATGTCAAGTGAAGGATATCCATAGTAGCTACGCCCCCTGCTGCCCGTGTGAGACTCATGTGGAAGGTGCTCTGGGCCCATAGGATAGAGGCAATATCAATGGTAATATATGATAAAATGTTACATACCTGACATATACCTTACCGGGGTGTGAGCCCGCTCCTGTGCCCCACCCTCCAGAGCTACCAGGGCTGGGAGATTAGTGCACTGGTGAAAGCATGCAAGACTAGTCCCTGTGGCTACCCTGCTTGCAGATGTGATGGTGTCTCAGTGGCACATCTGGCAGGAGCTCCCCCACTTGCTTGACTGGTCCAGATTTGCTGAAGACATCATGCTGGTGGCCGCAGGGGTAAAGATCTCCTGGGTCCTGCTGGGGATGGAACTCGCAGAGGACATTAGGGTCTCCACTGAGACAACATCTGCCCAGGGCACTCCTACATTCCACCCAATGAGGGACATCCAGTGATGGGCAGAACCATACCAGGTGAACACTACAATGCATCCTCTTTCAGTTCATTGTAGGCACATTTGTGCCATATGGATAAGCTAAGTATGTGGCATGGAATTGATGGCCCTTGTTAAACACCGCGCATCTGAATCTTGTGTTTCTTCGATGCTGGAGCTTCAGAGCCTTTTCATATTGTCTTCTCTTTTCTCCTTTGTGTCCAACACCAAAGGAGGTAACCGTCTCTGACTCAAACTACACCACTAATCACCTCTCTACGTAAGGTTTGAGGACGTCATGTGGACATCTATTGTCATTGGTTTTTGGGTGAATACCTCAGCTCCTTCACTCCGGTCCTTCATAAAGCCTGCCCAATCCCTTTAGCCATGGGCGCCTGCCCTGGGGACACGGTGGGGCCTTTTGTTCACCAATGGACTTGGAGCTTTCATGCCTGGAGCTCGAACTGACCTTTGTTCATTGCTTTTCCTTGCCAAGAAGCTGTGACCCAGAGAAGCAGACTCCATCCTGCACGAGTTACCTTCCGATGTCGCCTTATAACACATTGATGCTCCCATGTGCAGCATTCCCTACTGTGGGCTTCGAGAGACATGGCTGCCACCTCAGTTCAGAACCTAAACTAAGGAGATGCCAATCAAATTTTTTAAAAGAATGGGGCATATTACCAAAGGCTTTACCGGCACTTTTTGCAGCTAAAGCAGCGATTTTTTTCATCACCCTATCAGCAAGCTGTCGCTAACATGCGTTAGCGACAGCTTTTTCGTGATAGCGGCCGGTTTGGGTGCAGCTTTGCATGTCAACAATATTCATTGCTAATGACATACAAAGTAGGTGTTCCCGACCAACAGAACTAGTAAAAAGCCACTAACAGGCATATCGCCTATTAGCAAGGAGGCCCTGGCCCCGGTCAGCGGCATGAAAAGTCGCTTTCACCGGGGTCATCACAATTTTTTTTTTTTACACCTGCTATTTTCTTGACTACACCATACCTAACATGGGGGGTGGATTATGCTGATACGACCACAGGGTCGTATCAGCAAGGTTTTCTCCCTTCCCCATGCAACATCGGAGGTTTTGTCACGATGTTGGCCCTTCCCTCCCGTTATCACTGGAATATATATCACCATAGCGCTCATTGTTGCTAATGCAGCATTAGCGTGGCGATATATTCCAGCGATACTTGGCGATGAAAATTTTCGCGCTAGGCGCGCTCTATATTTTTCGCAGTTTCTTGCTAATATGGCCGATTGTTTTTATTGAAAGCATCATGGTCTGCAAAGCAAATGCACCATCAGATGAATCCAGCCATTTTCATATTAGTTGCAATGATGAAGAAGCCCAGGTGTGCAGCTGGCTGACTGAAACATGTTGATGCCAAAAGTAAGCATTCCGGTTACTTTATTTGCACTTTGGGCTGATCTTGGTACTACCTCGCCACAAACTTCACATGTCCGTAAGTGGCTCAATCTTATATCCCTACTTTGAAGCATGCAAAATAATGGCAACTTTTCTTAAGGAGGCTCATTTGGTTCCAGGCGTTCCCTCTTAGACGCTGAACCCCGCCATTGCTCCAACACCTGTGGAGTTGCTGACTGTCCGTATAAAGGCAGTTGTCAGACAGGTGACCTTCTTCCAGGTTCACAAAATGCCCAATAGAGGCAAATGTGCTCGCGGCCTCTTATCCAGAGGGGAGTGGCCTTGAAGAAGAGCTCTTTTGGACATAATCGATTAACTTTCTCAGACCCTCAGAGACATTCACCCTGAGTGTCCTTTCCATTACTCAGAACTCCACTCCAGTCCAATCATAGAAGTCTTATCACTGAGTATTTTAAATGGTTCAGGCTGTCAGTGGGCTTCACCGACGCCATTGTCGCCAATCACAGGTTCACTTCATAGCACACTTCTGAGTCCCTTCTTTTGAAGAGACAAGTATTAAAAAAAAAAATACATTTTGGGGAAAGAGAAATTTGACCAAATCTCTACACCTATAGCAATAAAATAAATACATTTATTTTATATAGAGATATATATATATATATATCAATTAAAACTTTAACAAAGAATATTAATGAGTTCACAATACAAGTTCCTCAGCATCTTACTTTTTTATCACAATTTTAAAATCAAAAATAGTCCCATGGAGAGAGGCCCTCCTCTGATTGGGCCAGAGAAAATGGCTAGAGTTTGTGTTAAAACAGAGATAAAGCAAAGTCCATAGTTCATGCTCCAGACCATATGAGGGACTTGGTATGTTACCTTACATGGAATCGATCCATAAATTCACTTTGACCCAATGCTTAATTTGAGCCTGTGGTTTCCGGTGCTCGGCACTAGCACTGAATTGTCAGCACCAGCACTTATGACAGTCTGCCACATGGTGGCGCTGCTTGTCCAATTTAGAAATGAGCACAACAAAAGCAGTTGTTTATTAATTCAATCTACATTAAAAAGGACTAATAATACCGGTCGTCTAAGCCATTTTTGTAGTGTTGGGCTCCTGGAGTAATCTAAAGTGTCACACTTGTAGGAGTGTGATGTTTAGTAGCTGTGTAGGTACTGGCATTGGCAGTGCTGGCAGGGGCAATGGGTGGTGCAAGCTGCAGTGGCCTGACGAGGGACCTGGCCCTTTAAAAAAATGTATATAAATTAAGCACTGCTGTGACCTGTTTGGCTAATAGGAGTCAATACATAAGGAGCAATGCAGAGCACAAGGGGCAGACAGAGGAAACTACATTTTAAAACATTTTAAGAAACAGGAAGCAGCTTGCGCCACAGGCTTTTAAAGTCAACAAAACATCTTGAATCATTTCCGGTTGTGCATACATGAAGATAAACCAACAACTTCAGATGACACGACTTTTGTGTACTTGCGCCCACTTCCTGCTCATTGCGGGTCACCGTCAGGAGAATGCGTGCCTTTAAGTCTGCCCTTCAGAATCAGGACCAGTCTACCTGTACCCACTGAGGACAGGGATAAAGACACAAATGAAGGATGCGCTGTCAAAGTCATGACCGCATGTTGACATCAGCCTCGCAACAGACTATCATGGTGGTACCTGGAATTTTTATACAGTAAACCTACGACCAATACAAAATGTTTGCAACCTCAAACAACCCTTCTCCACTCCATTCATGGAAAGGAGTGTGTAAAGGTGACAAACCTCACTCCAATGAGAGCATTAAAACACTGGTGCCACCTATGTCAGACACGTGATTGGTGGTTCTCAAGGAGGCCTGGAGAAAGAGGTCCATTGAGTAGCGTGTCCAAAGGCCTGGTCTTCTGAACCCAGGAGCCCTCCGCGACCTGACTCTTTATCCTACGTCTCGTGGGTGGGATGCATGAAAAGGTGCTAGAGGGCAGTAATACCATCATCAGAAGGGTAATGGTGAGGGATGGAAGAAATTTAATGATGAAGACATCACCTGCTATGAGGCAGGAGATAAACTACACACGGGCCAGAGGGGCCTGATGTTCAGGGCCATCAGGAATAACATTAGTGCAAATAGAAAGACCCTTCTGTCCTCAAAGTTCATCAAGACCCTTCACAGTAAGTCTTTGTGCCTTACAAACTTGAAAGTCGAGGCATGGCCTCATAGTGCTAAAACGTCTGGCATGTACCGCCTTCATGAAGGAGCCAACGATGGGCTTTCTGCCAGACAGATCTGTCTACAATGTGTTCTCCAGAAAATTTTAGAGCTAGACACAAAATATCCAGATGCAGAATGTATAGCCTCTCCCCCAAGTGAGGGTCCCTTCCACTCTATGCATTATCAGGTTTTGAACATCTGTTGCATTCCTCTTAGCCCCTGCCTACAGTCGTGATGCTGTTGACATCTGCATTGGCCAGATTGGCCTGACTGCTAGTCGTCAGCCGAGAAATAACAGGGAAGGCGTTAGCCGCCTTTTTCCACTTGGCTTTTGGCGTTTCGGTAACTGCTCGCACAAGTTTGGTCCAATAATTATCACCAGAAATGAAGTACAAGATGGGGTCAATGCAGCTGTTGGCGCTGGCCAGCGGGCGTGTGATCTTGTAGGCGAGGTTGACAATGTTCAGGATGTTGCAGTTGGCTTCTAGGAGCCTGGCCGTGTAGTACAATGTCCTAGTGATGTGGAAGGGCAGGAAGCAGACCACAAAGACGGTGGTGACTATGATGATCATCTTGATGACGCGCTTCTTGCTGGCTGGCAGGTCTCGTTGGACCCCTGCGATGTGGGGCTTCCCCAGCTCCTTGGCCATCAAGCAGTAGCAGACCACAATCACAAGGAAGGGGATTGCAAAGAGAAGGGTCATGATGGCCGAGCTGTAGTGAACAAAGTGGTCAAACTCCGATGGCTTGGTGGTGTCGTGGCAAAGGGTCTGGTTGCCATTGGAGCTGATGGTGACAAAGATGAGGTTAGGGATGAGGCAAGCGATGACCACCAGCCAGACCCCACAGCAGATGATCTTGGCATGCTTTGTTTTGATTAGCTGGAAGAACTTGAAGGGGTGGCAGATGCCAATGTAGCGGTGGACGCTGAAGCAGGTGAGGAAGACGATGCTGCTGTACAAGTTAGTGTAGAAAAGGAAGCAGATGATTTTGCACATCGCCTCTCCGAAGGGCCAGTTGTTTCGGGCAGCGTAGTAGTACACCAGGGTAGGGAGGGACAGGACATAAAGTATGTCCGATACGGCCAGGTTAAACATGTAGACGGTGGTCGCGTTCCACGGCCTCATCTTGAACACGAACATCCAGATGGCACCGGCGTTGAGCACGAGTCCGAAGATGCAGACGATAGCGTAGGCCAGCGGCAGCAAGATGAACTTGAACTCCTCATTGAAGACACATGCGTCGTAGTTTTCTGTGGTGTTCCACTCGGTTAGAAGTGGTGGTGCTGACGAAGATAGCGTTGCGCTCTCCATTGCTTTCCCGTCTAGCATTCCTAGAAACAAATGAAAGAAAGCATAGCCATTAAAACTAGGACCGATTCATCCCTTTGAATAAACTAAAGACACAAACATCTAGCCATCAAAAATCTAGTATTTTATTCTTTTGTTATGCTTTGTTCTAGAAATTAACTGGGAAAGATTCCAGATGGACAGTGTTGGAAGCCAAACAACTTCTGGAGTTCACAAGACAGGTTAAGTACAGGAAGCTGCTGGTCAGCCCTGCTCTAGCTGTGCTAAATTGGGAAGCTGTGCTGGTAAGAGAGAGCTTTATAAGGTTATGGAATTCCTAGATGACTTGCAATATCCTTATCATGTACAGCAGTGGATACTTTATGGCCCAGCGGGCTCTAACACCCATTGAAAGGCTCACTCCAGAGTATAAAGGTCTGAGCCGAAGGCAAGAGCCTTTAACAAGGAAGCGGGCCTTTAATGGAAGGTAGAGTCCGCTATGAAGGGCTCCAAAGCTATTAGAACATTCCCCCCTATTCCCCTGTGAACAAAGTAAGACATTGAAATGTTGGTGCTCCTGGCTTCTACTAGCATTAGAAGCCCAGAGCACTCAATTGTTTTCAATGGAGCTCCCAACATTCTAATTTTCTAATATTCTTCAAAATACATGGTCACACAGTCACCTTTCCCACAAAACACTTCAATCCTTGGTGCTTAGGTATTTCTTATGAAACAGAGTATGTTTGCAGGCAAGAAGAATAAAAAAAAAAACAACAAAAAAAAACGAACCTCTATTGCAAAATAAACCCATCAAAAAAGCTGTTGCAGGAGGAGCTACGCGGGCATCCAAGATGGTCGCGTGAGCAGAGAGCTCCCGAGACCCGCGCCGCCCTCTTGCATCTATCCTTTTGATATCCTGATTATTTCTATGGGCTTTTGAAGTTCTACTTCTGCTGATCCTGCTACACTTTCCAGGGCTAAGATCGGACTTCGGGAACCATTTCTACGCCGTCATTCACTTTCTCGCCTAACCCCGACCGGGACCCGGGTCTCTGCTGCTCTGCTGGCCGAGATGTAATTCAACAACAGCGGTCACCGGACATCTGCTCCACCGGTGTCATTGTCACTTTCGGTTTCCTTCTACCTCCTAATTGACTGCTCTGGACGTACTCCTCATTTCGGACCACGGTGGCCTGACCCGCTGTGCATTCTGGCCACAACCCTGGTCTCGCAGGCTACAATTTTGGACAGAAGTTTTGGCGACCCAAAGATCACTGCCATTTACACCAGGTCCAGAGAGGCCCTTCGGGCGCGGCTTCCAATATGGCGACTAAACCAGACATTGAGAAGCGCAAGCAAAGGTGCCGACTCGTGGGGGTTCGGTCCAGTCCAATGTCATGGACCGCTACACACAACCGAAAGGTTCCCCCAGTGCTGCTGGCCGTAGTCTTGAGGACCCGAAGACGGACCTGGCGGCGACATCGGAGGTGTCCCTCCAGGATCTCATGCGCGCCATCGCTGGGATCAAGACGGACATGGGGCACCAGTACGAGGCCATTGTCTCGAAGATAGACAGGGTGGCGGTTGATGTCACCCTCATAAGAGCGGACTTGGCTAAGACCAATGAGAGGGTCAAAGCCTTGGACCTTAAGGCCTCCAGTCTTGTCACTGATATGGCGGACGCGCAGTCGGAGATCGGCAACCTGCGGTCATCGCATGATCTGATGGCCAGATGTCTGGAGGAGTATGAAAATAGGGCCCGACGGAACAACATCCGCTTAGTCGGGGTACCTGAGAACAGTGGTGATACTACCGTGGACCTACTAGTGGAGGACTTAATTGTGACTCATCTTGCTCCCGCTGGCCTTAGTAAGTTTTTGCGGTCAAACGTGCGCACCGCTTCCCGGGTGGACAGACCAAGCGGGGGCTCCCCCGAGGCCTATCATCGCTAGGCTATTCCACTTCTGGGATAGGGACGCTATCCTCCATGCCTCTCGTAGACATGGCCCACTGAAATACGAGAACAGTTCCATTTCTATCTACCCTGATTTCACTCCTCAAGTGCAGCGGCAGCGGACGGGATTCCAGGGAGTGAAATGACGATTGCGGGACTTGGGACTTAAGTATGCGATGCTGTTTCCAGCTCGACTTCGCATCGAGTACCAAGAACGCACTTTCTTTTTTGATCGACCGGACAGTGTTGGCGACTGGTTGGACTCGTTACCGAAGATGGACACTGGGAGTGGAGGCCCCGGCGGTGCGGAAGGAGGTGCATCGGCACAGGAGTGACATTTTGGTTCTAG